>NW_027223752.1:83878586-85078586 GCF_028538775.1 Myotis yumanensis
CACTCTGCCCTGATCCTGGGATTGGCGCCAGCTTCCAACCAGTACCCAGCAAAGCCAGTAAGTAAGGATCCTGGGAGTAGGGGATTTGGTGGAGGGCTGGGGTGCAGCCATGAGAGAAGGTACAAAGGAATTTCCAAAAGAGCCTGACCAGTGGTAAAAGGACTTGGGAGGATTTGTCCTTCTCTCCTCTCCATGAACTCCTGCCCATCCCTGTTATTCCTGGTGGACCCTGGGCATCTCTGGGAGAGTGGGTAGGGGATTGGAGGACACCAGTGGGACTAAGGGGACTAAGGACTTGGAAAGGGACAGAGCAGTTAGCCTTTTAAGGGGTGCAGCACTGAGAAGGAAATCTCCCCAGTTTGGCTCTGAATCTGAGGGTCTCCTAAGGGAAAGAGGCAGAAAGGATCCAGACATGCTACTGCTGCTGTTGCTTTGTATTTTGCAATTGGGTCTGTGGGCAGGAAGGAGCTATGCGGCTCAGTTAGGCAATTTGTCTTTCTACTCAGCCAGATCCCTTAAGATAGGTTAGTGGGCAGTGATGAGGACAGTATATTGTGAAGGTGCACCTGATGCTGCTGATTTAGAGAAAGACTTGAACTCGGGCTAGGTGTGTCCAGGGTGTCAGAAAACCCGTGGATCCCTACCCTCATGCACATGTCCACCTCATCCTCCAGATCCTTGCAATGGCCACGAACACTACATCTCCTGCAGGATCCATCTCCCTAGGTGTCATGGCTATCACCTTACTGTCAGTGGCTCTGGCGGTGGGGGTCCCTGGCAACAGTTTTGTGGTGTGGAGCATCCTGGTAAAGATGCGAAAGCGCTCTGTCACTGCCTTGCTGGTGCTGAACTTAGCCCTGGCTGACCTGGCCGTCTTGCTCACTGCCCCCTTTTTCCTCCACTCCGTGGCCCGAGGCACCTGGATTTTTGGAGTGGCTGGCTGCCGCCTGTTCCACTATGTCTGCGGAGTCAGCATGTATGCCAGCGTCCTGCTGATCACGGCCATGAGTCTGGACCGCTCGCTGGCGGTGGCCCGCCCCTTTGTGTCCCAGAAGCTGCGCACCAAGGCGGTTGCCAGGTGGTTGCTGGCAATCATCTGGGCGGCGTCGGTCCTGCTGGCCACGCCCGTCATCGTATACCGCACCGTGAAGCCGGGCCCGAACAACAGTAGCCTAATCTGCTTCCCGAAATACGACACGGAAAGACACCGGGCCTTCCACCTGCTCTTCGAGGCCCTCACCGGCTTCCTGCTGCCTTTCCTGGTCGTGGTGGCCAGCTACTCCGACATCGGGCGCAGGCTGCGGGCCCGGCGCTTCCGCCGTAGCCGCCGCACCGGCCGTCTAGTGGTGCTCATCATCCTGACCTTCGCGGCTTTCTGGCTGCCCTACCACATGGTGAACCTGGCCCAGGCCGGCCGCGCGCTGGCGGGCAAGGACTCGGGGGACAAGCCCGTGGGGTCGCGGCTGCTTCTGGCCCGCCATGTGCTCATCGCGCTGGCCTTCCTGAGCAGCAGCGTGAACCCCGTGCTGTACGCGTGCGCCGGAGGCGGCCTGCTGCGCTTGGCCGGCGTGGGCTTCATCGCCAAGCTGTTGGAAGGCACCGGCTCCGAGATGTCCAGTACCCGACGCGGGGGCACCCTGGGCCAGACGGTGAGGGGCGCCCCCGCCCCCAATGAGCCTGGCCCGGCCGAGAGCCTCACTGCCTCCACCAACCCTCTCGAGTGAAGCAGGCCCCGGGGAGGGGTGGTGGTGGAATGGAAGGACACTTGCTTTCCTCCTGGCGGAATGCCCCACGCTGGCCTGACCCAATTCTGCACCTCCAGGAGAAGGCGTGTCGGGGTGGAGCGGAAGAAGAGGGAGGGGAGGGGCAAGTAGGGGCAGAGTCAGTGCCTGGGCAGCTTTGCAATTAAAACCGAAGTCTGAAATTGGGTTAACCCTGTGTGTGGGACATGTGTATTATGGGGGATAGGTGTCTTTCTGGGGGTCGGTCTCGATAGTGGAGAGGCACATCCTTTAGTTTCCCATGATTTTCAATTTTGAAAGGGACACGAAGACAGATAGACATTACCCTCCTCCACCACCACTTCCCCCATTGGGACACAGGTGGCTTGCAGATCACACTTAGAACAACACAGGTTTGCAGACTCCTGAAAGAGCTGACCAGGGAAGACCACCCATGTGGACTCACCACTCCAGACTTCGATTCAGCCTACTTTCTGAGAAAATTCATCACTGCCTGTACTCTGACACTAGTGATAGTTATCTTTGTTAGCATGACTCCAACTTCCTGCTTACTAACCTTCATCCTCTCAGTGGTAGGTATTCAAGGGGATTGCCTTCCTTCCCTCCAAGTCCCAAGAAGGCCTCACTTGAGAAACCAAGTTAGCAGATCTTATCTCCTAGATTTCACATCAGCATTTCGCTGGTCCCCAAAACACACTCTGGCACAGGGTGGGGCTGAGGGTACTCTGTGACTGTGGTCACCCTTAGGAAATGAAGATGCCCCAAAATGAAAGGGATGAGTCATTCTTTTCTAGGGATAAATGTTGTCTTAGAGCCCCTATTCTGATAGCATTTTAGGAAGATGGTAGCAGCAGTGGTAGTGGTGTACTTTTTAAATCTTTCCCATAAAAAAAACACCCCCCCACACACAAAAAGAAAGAGCAATTAGGAAAAATATAAAAAATCCATGTGCAACATCTGCAACAAAGCCTCATGGACCCCAAAATATGAGCAGTTGGGAATGAACCATTGATGCTTCAAGACCCACATAATATCAGCAGAAAGGAGCAAGGGGGCATCTAAGGGGCCCGAGAACAGGAGAACCCCAAACTGTCTACAAATCCTCACTGGAAAGCATCGTGGGTCAATTTTAGAACAGCAGCTGACATTGGGAGAGACCTAATAGATCATTTCCAAGTCCTCTTACCCATGCTGCATAGTAAGCACATCATAAAAAGTGTCTGTTTAGTGTTGAATGAATAAAGGTCAAATGACATTTTCCCTGGAGATTCCTTCCAATATTTGTGGGTGGAGAGCAGGAAAAGACAAATCCTTGTGTTGAGTTATGTGGCTAAAATTCTTCATACTTCCAAGGTTTATAAAATACTGGAATCAGGTTGGCAGGCAGGCAGGGAGGCTGAGGCAGTTCTCTTCCCGAACTTGTGAAAAGAAACACACCCTACATACATTCATGCTCATGCTTGCACACACACACACACACTCACTTCAGCCTGGGAAAAAGCAGTCCTGCTGAGAAGTAAGGAGGTGATCCCAGAAGCCATATCAGCAGCTTCTGGCATAAATTGGCTCCAGTCATACCAGTCTCTTTATCGAGGACTTTTGAGGTGAAGAGTAGGGAGTGGGATCTCAGCCTAGGGCAGCTGAGGGAGGTCCAACTCTTATCAAATCTGTGTTGAGGAAGTAGGTACACAGCTGCCCTTTGCCTTTGACCTTGATAACACCCCTGCTGTAGCAGGTGTAGCCTAAAGACTGCAGGGCCCGGGCTGTCTCCTCAGTCACCTGCAATTGGAGGAAGGTGAGGGAGTATGGAGATGGCCCCAACCTTAACCACTGCCCCCATGACTCCAATGTGGCTCCCTCACTTGTATCTTGCCCAGGACTCCTGTACTCTCCATTCGACTGGCCACATTCACCGTGTTGCCCCAGATGTCATATTGTGGTTTCTGGGCTCCTATCACTCCGGCCACTACAGGTCCATGGTTTAGCCCTGACAAGAGACAAAGATGGGGGAGATATGGGGAGGGATAGGGGAAGAAAGAGCTTAAGGAACTAGGGAGAAGGGCCTGGGGGCCTTAGAAGAAAGGAGTGTGGGGCTGGAGGAGGGCTTAGGGAAGGGAGTGGGAGCGCCTCGTAGCTCCTGGCCCAGCAGCTTCATGCTCCATCTCAAAAGGTGAGTCTGGAGGGAGGTCCAGGGCTGGCCGGGAAAGCAGCTTACCAAAAATTTGGGGGAGGGAGAGCTTGGGAAGATGTGGAGGAGGTCCCAGACTGACCCAGCAAGGGAAGGCCCTTACCCACACGCAAGCGGAAGTTGTTGAATGAGTGCTTGTTGATAACGTCCAGCTTAGACCCAAGGGCCACTGCAAATTCCACCATGGTGCCGAGGTGGCTGCAGCTTCGCTCAGCATCCTGGCAATGGGATGGCCACCAGAATGAGCCAATGAGAGCCCAGGATTAAGGCCCATTCACAGACCCACCAATAAGAGCACAGGTGAGGGATGGTAGGTAAGGAAGGAATGCTGTACCTGCTGTGCATCCTGTCCAGAGGTGGCATTTAAGCCTGTAGCTGCCATGTAGGTGCTGCCGATGGTTTTGATCTTCTCCACCCCACTGAACTTGGGCTTAGAGAGCAGCTGTATAGAGAGGAGGCTGTGTCCCCATTCTCTCTTGCTTTCCCACTCCTCTCTCCCCAAAGCCCAGCTCCAGGCTAAAGGACCGGTTATAGGATTAGGAATGGTGGCAGGAGGCAGAGTGAACAGAGTTGCTGGAGAAGGCAGAGCTGAGGCATCAGAGGAGGAGTGGGAAGGCTAGAGAGGGCAGAAGGGGCTTATGGCCAGAAGAGCAAAGTAGAAGGATGGACTGGTAGGACATTCTAGAACTCTGGACATAGGATCTGGGGAACCCTCAGAGTTGTCACCTCATCAAAATCAGCAATGATCTCATTGAGCAGCCGCAGACACTCTAGCCCCTCGTGGTTGATGTTGGATTCAGAGTAAAACTCCTTGAAGTCTGGGACTGAGGCGAAGAGGACACAGACACACTCATAGGACTGGTGGTAGAGGTCCTGGGAGGGTGAGAGGCTGAGGTGAGGCTGTAGGCCACATTCTTCCCCTTCCTGTCCTGGTGTCCCCATGCCTTCCCCTCTGTGTAAGAAGGATTGGGGAGGAGGGGAAGGAGGAAAGCCAGGTTACCCTAGGAATGTCACTTCTAGAACTGGGATCATGCCAATGGGAATTATCTTTATATCCTTTCTATTGCTGAAAGTTGTTAAGTAAATTAATCAGCTTATAAAGATCTACAATTTGCAAAATCACATAAATAAATAATAGGGAAAATGAGGCCAAGAGAAAATAAGGGTAAGATTGTAAAGATAGAATCAGATCTGAGGTTGGTTCACTATATGGGTGCCATTTTAGTTCTATATTCTGGCTTTTGAGCTTTCTAGAGCCAATATGAACACAGAAACAGGATCAGTTACAAGATACCCAGATCCTATAACAGAAGAAACAAGAAGTAGAGCTACTTCTGATCTTGAGAGCAGAGAGCAGGTGGTGGGGACATAAGGCTGTGAAATAGTCCCTGAACTGTTTCTTTCAACACCCCTTGATACAGCCAAGAGCATTTCCATAGCACAGGATGGGGTGGTGGTGCTACAAAGAAGGTGGTACAAATATGTGGGTAACCTTCTAATGGTCTGACTGTAGAAAGATATTTGAGGATCTAGAGCAGCATCATCCCATAGAAATTTCTGTGGTGATGGAAATGTTCTGTGTATGTGTTGTCCAATATGGTGGCCACTAGCCACATGCAGCTGTTGAATACATGAAATAAGACCAGTGTGACTGAGAAACTGAATTTTCTCCCTCTCTTTCTCTTTCTCTCTTTTTTAAGATACAGGTTTACTTACAAGACCTGAAAATTATACAGCACACCTGAGGCCACACAGCGAGGTCATGGGTAGAGAGAGAGAAAGAGAGAGACAGTGCCTATGGACCTGGGCCTGGGATTCTGCTTTCAATTGGGGTTAAGAGTGGGAGCCTGGGGTTTCTCAGGCCCACTTTTTAAAAAAATTTGTCAATTACAGTTGACATTCAATATTATTTTATACTAGAGGCCTGGTGCATGGATTCGATCCCTCCCAACTGCCAAACATCAGTTTGTTCTCTACCAGTATATCTATGAGTCTATTTCTGTTTTGCCATTTATTTTGTTCTTTAGATTCTACACATAAGTGAAATCATATGATATTTGTCTTTCTCTGTCTAACTTATTTCACTTAGCATAATATCCTCTAGGTCCGTCCCATGTTGTTGCATTAATTTTCTACTTAGTTAACTTAAATTTAAATGGTCACACATGGCTAATGGCTACCTTACTGGATAGTGCAGGTCTAGAGAGATGGGTGGACTATGTCCTCCACACAACTCTCATCAACACTTGACAAAGCTTCTGAAGGTATGGTGTGGTCATGAGTTGGAGAAGACACTCTTTCTAAGAACTTGGAATGCAGAGACTCTTTGCTCACCAAGAACAGAGCCTAAGATCTTGTGAAAATGGGAGGTATCTGACAGGGATATGGAGGGGCTTGTGGAGCTGCCTGATCCACTCTGGGGGAGTCCAGAGAGGCTGGGCTAAGGGCCAAGACTTTCATCTGAAATTAGTCCCTATGGTATCTGAGACTCAGGAGTCAGGGGTAGGGAGTCACCTCATTGCGTCGGTTCTGGCCAATAAACTGGGGGGCCACGTGTGCAGGCAGCACGTTCTCCAAGAGCAGCCGAGTCAGATTCTCCATTGTCTCTGTTTCCTCCCGCTCCTGCCTCAGCTTCTTCTTCCACAGGAAATCCAGGCGGCAATAATATTCATTCTGGGAGGGTCACCGGGAGCCATGGGGAGACACAGTGCAGGAGAAACCCCATATTCTGAGTGTTCACCACCCCCCCCCACCCCCCACCCCCGTCTCCCATCCCCGGACTCCATGATGCCTAAAACCACCCCACCCACAGTTTAAATATCTTTTTATTGATTTCAGAGAGGAAGGGAAGAGGGAGAGAGAGAGATAGAAACATCAATGATGAGAATCCCATTGATTGGCTGCCTCCTGCACACACTCTGCTGAGGATTGAGCGGGCAACCCTGGGCATGTGCCCTGACTGGAATCCAACCGTGGTCTACGGGTTCATAGGTCAATGCTCAACCACTGAACCACGCCAACCAGGCCCACCCCACAGTTTAGAGATAAGGCTTAACATGAAATTAGCCCTGTGGAGACTACCTTGAAACTAGATTCAAACTATGGTGGGAAGAATTCACAGCAAATTTTTTCTTAAGCATGGGCATTCCTAGATTGATGGTGGGAGGGAGAAGGGAACAGGGAGAAGAAAATTTGAGGGCACTCTCCTTGGGGAGTGAAGAAGAAAGAAAGGGAACAAGAAATTTTACTTAGAAGCTTTCAATGAGTATACCACTGGGACTCAACCCTAAAGACACCAGATTAAGGAAAGCGTAGGAGAGACCAAGTCACAAATATGGGGACCCACACCGCACCCTTCATAGGGAAGAACTGGGTAGCTTACCTGCCGAGCCAAGACAAGGAGTGTGAAGAAGAAGATGAAGAAAGAGATAGCTCCCATCAGTTTGGGCTCCTTCAGCACCCCTGGCCTGAGGAGGCCATGAATCAGGGTTATCTCTTGTCCTGCCCCTTCAGGATAGCTTCCCCCTGCCCCTAGTGCCCAAGAAGTCCCCAGCCTCCCTCCTACTTTGCCCTGGGGGTGGTTGAGGTCAGTGAAGTAAGGACAGTTCTGCCCTGTCCTATCTCACCGGAGCTCCTAGGCACCTCTCTCCAGAGACCACACTCACCTAGAGTCCAAGGAGCCCAGATAGAGGCGGGCGACGAGGCAGTCGGACAGCCAGGCATGGGAGTGCAGGAAGAGGCAGCAGGAGGCCACCAGCCATAGCAGGAGCAGCAGCAGCTTCAGTTCGAAGCTCATGTGCAGAAAGAGGGAGCAGGAGAGGAAACCCAGCACGCAGCAGTGCATGGAGTACTGTGGGGCCAGGCAGGCTGGTCAGGAGGTGGGGCATGTCTCACAGGCAGGGGTGGGGGGACACCTGAGAGCTTCTGTCCTGCCTCCCCCCAGGTCCTGTCTGGGGGCAGGGGGTTTCGTACATACAAACACACACCAAGTGTGACTTATGTCTGTCCTAATCATAGGATGGAGTGGTTTTCAATTAAGGAGGAGGGTGAGGAGCCAAGGAAAGTTCTGGGAAAGGAGATTCAGGGCTGTTCAGGACACTCACTGGAATACTGATGAGAGGCAGGGACCCAGGGAGCTCCCAGGAGAGGTTGAAAGCCATGGAGGACACATTGGTAGCCCGAAAAGGGCAGTTTGATGCTGCCGGTAAGAAGAACTGCAGAAAGAGATGAGGAGCTGAGGTGATCAGGCAGCTCCTTGGGCACAATGGTGCTTGTGCTGGGTTTCAGCTGATCCAGGGATAAGTCAGGGACAGACTCCAAAGGAGCAGATTCCACTATTTCTGGTTGGTGAGGCCCCTCATTGGTGGGGGGAGCAGGGATTAGGGGAGTGGGTGTCATGAGCACTAGGCTTCTAGGGATCCACTGTGTGATCTCTTGCCAGTCACGCAACCTTTCTGGGCATGAGCTTCCTCTTCTCTGCTGGGGGATGATTCTTAAGGTGCCTTTCAGAGATAGAATTCTAGGAATGATTCTAAATTCTGAAAAATCAGCCAAACTCCACTACAAAATCATAGTGAGTGAGCTAAGTAATATATATGAAGGATGTCCACCTAAGAGTTAATAATGATTATGCCCAGATAGTAGATCATCAGTGACTGTCATTGGTTTCATTACTTGTCCAACACTTTCAGTATCCCCTAGCCTTAGTCTAGCTGTCCTCCCAAATCCAGGGGTTCCCTTACAGGTTTGGCATGCCCATCATGCCCTGATGGGGGTGCGTAGGGCCCCCTCTGCCCTCACCAGGCTGGTAATGGCCATGGCAAAGATGAGGAGGATGGTGGCAGTGCCCAGGGCGATTCGCAGTCCAGGCCGTGTGGCCACAAGGCCAGACAATGCGGGCAGCCAGTGCAGCATCTTGGGGCCTTTCAAGACACACCTCTGTGGAGGGAGCATGGGAGGCTTAGCCATGGGGTGGGAGCAGGTTGTGGTCAGAGCCCCAGTTCTCCACTTCCACCCCACAGCCCACCTCACCGTCAGATGCTCTGAGAAGCAGACGAAGAGGAGGAGGAAGAAGAGGAGGAAGGTGATGCTATAGGTGATGGCCAGAGCTGGGGGCCTAAAGGGAGACAAGAGTGAGGCCTTGAAGAACCACAATAGGTCCCCTGTGTATGAAAAGGTCACTGTATCATCTGCTTGGAAGACATGGGGAGACGTGGTTCTGGGGATCTGAACTGGCTGTCAAGGGGGTCTGGGCTGATAACAGGCATTACATGATAATAGGAGAAAGCTGAGGGGTCTAGGGCAGTGTTTGGGTGGGACAGGAACTAATAAGATAGGAACAATATTGGAAGGGGGCAGGGGGCTCACAAAAGTGGCTGAGGCTGCATCAGACTGGTCTCTGGCCTTTGGGCCAAAGCTCTTTCACCCGGCTGAGTTTTGAACAAGTCCTTGCCCCTCCGAGCAGTGGACTGGGAGTGAGGATCTACTTTCTGTGTTTGTTCACTGTGAGATTTGGGCTTCTTAATGGGAAGAAAACCTCCTTCATGGGAATGTTGTTAGAATCAAGAGACAGGCATGTGAACATGCTCGGGTCCACAGGATATAGAAAATCCACAGGATGTACGATAGTAAGTTGGGCTGTGATTATCATGGTTCCCAGAGCACATATTTCCATTTCCTCTGTGGGTTAGTGCCAAGGGGAAGTAGGCAAAAGAAGAAAGTGGGTATCGGGATCAGAAAGACCAAGAGGGTCCATATTTTGAGAATCAGGGCTTCCCTTTCTGGGCTCTCTTACCTGTTTGTCACCAGCATCTGGATGATGAAGTTGGAGAGAAAAACCAGGAATGTGCAGGCTGCATAGTATTTAAAGGCAGGGAGTGCAGAGAGTCGATACTGCAAGAGAGGGGGTCAGGGTGGAGAAACGGTCACCAGTGCTGCTCATGACCTTGAAGGTGTCAATCCCAGGCAAGGAGTGGGCCCCCCAGCTTCATGGCCCCACCCTTCAGTTCAGCCCCAGGTATTTGCTATGTGTTCTCCAAGGAGTTGCCCTCCCCTCTCCCATCACCACTCAATAATTCAATCTACAGGGTGACTTTCCTTTCAGAGAGAGGCACATGCCCTCCATCACCCCAGAATCACAAACTGAGCAGACCTGGGGAGGAGAGATGGGACCACAGGCCATTCTCTAATGCTCTCCCCCCGACCTGCGCAGCCTACCTCTTTCTCCATTTCCTTCTCTCGGAAGTAAAGTGTCAGTGGGTTGAAGTCCTTTGACTGCTTCCACTGTCTGGGGGTAGTAAGACCCAGAGAGGAAAGAGCAGGGCAGGAGAGAATGGTCAGGTGGGTCTTTCTTAAGGCTGGAGCAGGAAAGGTGCTCTCTTCCCTCCAGGTCATCAAGGGAATACCACCCCTACCCTACCACGTGAGCCCAAGACCTGCAGCCCTCCCAGCCCTCTTTTTTCCGCCCCCATACTTCTGAGAGTTGAGCTGTTCGATGACCTGGAAGAACTTGGCATCCCCAGTGTCCATTTCATCATCTAGTCCCCGGGGTGTACGGCTCCTGTACAGTGAAAACCTGGCTTGTCACCATGGAGACCTTCAAAAGCATCTGGGCAAAGCAGGAGCCACCCCCACTCTACCCCGAGGATGGAGGTAGATCACCCAGACAGCCCGCCCCACTGTCAAAATTGCTTGAGCATGTCTAGCCAGTGTGACTCAGTGGTTGAACATTGACCTATGAATCAGGAGGTCACAGTTCGATTCCCAGTCAGGGCACATATCCGGGTTGTGGGCTCAAACCCTGATAGGGGGCATGTAGGAGGCAGCCAGTGGATAATTCTCTCTCATCATTGATGTTTCTATCTCTCTCTTCCTCTCCCAATCTGAAATCCATAAAAAATAATTTTTTAAAGAATTGCTCTGGCCTCCTTACCGGTCCAGGCTCCACTGGGGGCTGAAGGAAGCCAGGGCCTTCTCCTGTTGAGAGAAGACAGGGAGGGGAGAAGATGGGAAGATGGTGAGCATCCTTGGGAGCTCTCTGGAGCGAGGCATTCATATCTATACACATCTTTGACCTTGAGCATTTGATCTGGCTGTTTCCCCTGCTTCTAATAGTCATTAGACGAAGTTCAAGCCACATTTGCCCAGTGATTCTTCCTGGCTCTTTATTTTATTATTATTATTTTATTATTATTTTTAAACTTTTAAAATAAGACTTTATTTGAGCCAAAGGCCTCAGTTTCCCTCTTTCAGCCCTTGTAATTTGGGTGGCAGCTGCTTTCTCCAGGGTCAACTCTCCACCATATTGACCCTGCTTTGCCTTATATCAAGTACATCAGCTCCATAAAAGTGCTTGTTTGGGGCAATATTAAATTTTGCTGCAGTTTTCAACCCCCCTCCTGATTCTTTTGACTCCCAGGGTGTTTATACTCTGATTTCCTCATAGTTAGTTTCTATCACTTACAAGGCAACCCCGTATCTTCTATAGGCTGGAGAGTGGGTTCCCTTGTGTTGCATTTTCCCTAAGGACTACGCAATGCCAAAGTCAGGGACTTTTCTATCACCCTGGGATGCCAAAAAATACTTATTGGTGCCAATTGAAGTGACAATGCAGAACATTCTGACTCCCCTCTGACCTTCTGTGATGGTCAGGCTGAGTTGGAGGTAGTGGGGATGGAAAACAAAAAATGGAGAAGGAAAGAGAAAGAGAAAGAGAAACAAACTTGGTTACAGTCATTTCCTTCTGCACCCTATGGACTGCGTAGTGTGTGCAGACATAAGAAAATGAACAACAAGAGAAAAGGTGAGGACAGGCACCAAGGAAGAGGATAAAATGCTGCAGCCATGGCCTAGGGTAAGCAGTGTGGTGACCTTCTTCCCTGCTCCCCTTGCCTCATGTGAAGGAAGAGGGTCACAGGGGCCACATCCTCCTCCTCAATCAAAAGCTTACCTATGTGAGAGGCGAGGGAGAGACTGAGACCAAGACAGAAAGATTGAGAGGTACGTTTGAGGTATGAGTCCATCTATGCATCTAAGTGTGGGCCTAAGTTTTTCCAAACTTCCTACCTGCCCATCCCCACATCCCAATGCCTGTAAGTTATTTGAAGGCAGGGAAAACATCGTATTCACTCCTGTCTTCTCAAGAACTAGCCTAGTGCCTCCCACATAGGAGATGCTCAAAATTGTGGAAGGAGTGACTGGATGGATGGGACCTACCAGCACAAGCATGGCCCCACCACCCCAAAGTTCCACATTGTTTAAGAGTAAGCCGGTCGTGATTCCCAGGATTTCTAACATGTGACTGAAATCCTGGAATTTTTGGGGCTGAGAAGTGAATTTTTGGGCTAGTGAGGTCCTGCCTATAAAACAAGGGGCTCCTACTCCTCCACCATGATATTTCTTAGCCTTCACCTTAGTTGGGGTTGTGAAGGTCTGATATGGGTCCTGGGGCGGGGGGGGGGGCATCCCCACAAAGGGGATTGCACCCAATGTTGTCTCACTTCCCTGGGCTCCCAACACCCCCACTCCTCCCCCGCCCTTTACTCCATCCCCACCCTGGAGGCCTCATCCTGCAACAATCAGCTCAATCAACTGGGTCTTGGGTTCTTCCTTCCTCTCCCTCCTGCAAACTTTGCCCTTCTGACCTCTCCCCTACCCTAAGTCGAGGCTTGAAATTAAGTACTCAGCTGCCAATGCCCCCTCACTCCCCAGTGGTCACTGAGCTCTTGCCTGCTTTCCTGATGAATGGGGAAGGAGGGGAAGGGAACATGGAAAGGGCACTCTGGAGTCATCCCATAAATCCAACCAGCTGTTCTAGTAGACAAGATCCTGGGAAGATCTGCAGAAAGGTGGCTGGAAATGCATACCAGGTTTGGAGAAGATCAGGGAAGGTGGAAGAGAGCCGGCAGAGGAACCTAATCCTTGAGGGACATAGCCTGACTCCATGAATGAGGGTTCTGGTCACTCATCATCAAGCACCATCCTCAGAGCTAGTGGTAAGGAAGATCCAGGCTCCTCCACTAGCTGGGGGTCAGTGATTACCTGACGGTGCTATGCATAGGATCAGCCAGTAATTGGCCCTGCCCTAGCTTCCGCTAGACAAGGCGCAGGTCCACTCCCTGCTCTCCCTCCATCACTCCTGCCTGCTCATGGTGACTTCCTTCTTCAAAGCCATGTGAGATTTTCACTGTCACCTCATTTTATCTGTGTACAAGTGCTTAAGAGTGGGGGTAACAACCAATTGCCCCACCTCCCCATTCCTAGTGGGGATTGAAAAAAAAGAGCAAGTAGTTGTAGGAATTGAGTTAAAAAGAGACATATCCTGGTGAGAATGGGTATGAGCACTAGCTTCAGGGGCAGGAGGACATGGGGTACCAGGGGAAAGGGCTTCCTGAGTCGGGGTTGGAGAGCAATGGACACGGTGTCTATGGGAATCTCACACCTTCTCTGTGGTGAGCTCAGAGGGCAGTCATCTTTGCCTTTTCTCTGGAAAGAATGGCAAGGAAGGTCCAGAGTCAGCGACTGGGGTGACCAGAGAGTTCAGGACCTTGAGATATCGTCAGGCAACTGGTGGTGGGGGCAGGAGGCTAGGAATGGGCAGTGGGGGTGGGTTTATGTAAGTGCTGGGGCTCATGGTGGAGATGAACATACCGGGAGAGGAGTGGAGGTGGACACAGGGCTCTCTACGTGGCTCAGGTGAGCAAAAGGCTTGGCTGCACCCCAGGATTCCAGGTAGCGGGTCATCAGCAGTGATGGACGCATCTTGGGGCCCTCAAGAGAGGACAGCAACCCTCCGGCAGTGCCCTTCTCATCCTCTTCCTCAGCCTGGAGTATATGAGGGCTGACAGTCAAGATTACAATCCCCCCACCTCCCGTTCTCCCCATACCTTTTAGAAGCTTGTGTCCCTTCCCCTGAGACATACACTCTAGGACCCAGGAACTCAGGTCTGGCAAAGAAGAGATAAAACCTGTGGCTGTGGGTGGTTAGGGTGGGTCAGCCCCTGGGTTCCAGGTTAGGCTTTTACCCGGGGATCGATGACCAGGTACGTAGGCTCCCCTAGCTCCCGAAGGTATGGGTCCCGGTGTTCTATGGCTGCATCCTCCACAGCGTAAGCTCCTGCCAGCAGGGCCAGGGTAGCCCCTGTGATATGTACTCGTCTGGAAGGACGGGACAGTGGGAGTTAGGAGGGAGCACCTTCAACCTCTCATTTCTTTCCAGGATCATTCCTGAAATTCTAACTTCAAGCAAGGCCCTGTGCTACAGGAGGTCTCTTCCAGCTCCCCTTCCTGCACCCCAGGGTCTCCCTGAGCCCCACATGGGACTGTGCTCATTTTAAGGAACTATGAAAAAGGAGGCAGCAAAGGGGAGACCTGGTTGGCCTCCTGCTGTAGCCTCCTGGAGCCCCAGGTCTCACCCTGGCACGCCACCTGCCTCCATGTGGTTGGCCAGTGTGACGTCATGGGACCAGACATCATACTGCCACTTCTGCAGCCCGATGACTCCACAGAGCACGCTGCCCGAGTGCACACCCACGCGCATGTTGATGTCCACACCGGTGGCTGCTCGTAGTTTCCTGAGCAGGGTGTGTGAGGGACAATCTGAGTACTGTCTTCAGCCCAACCCATGCCCCACCCCTCCTTTTCTCCCGGAAGACTTCCATTGCCCTGCCTGCTCCTCTCCCACATCCATCCCGCAGGACTCCTCCTGCCCGCCCACCTGAGCTGACCTGATGGCCCGGCACATGTCCAGCCCCATGCGCACGCAGTTGATGGCGTGGTCTGGTAAGGAGAGGGGCAGCCCGGAGACACAGTAGTAACAGTCTCCCAGGATCTTGATCCGCATGCATTCATGCTCCTGGGAGTGTGTGTGTGCAGGGGGGAGAGGGGCACCCGGTTAGAAGCCAGAGGAGGCAGGAGGAAGTTAGAAAAAGAGTAAATATGGTGCTCCTGAAGAACTTCTGATGTTGGAAGTGTCTAGATCAGATGTAGGGACTCCCTTAACTTGACATGGGGCTGCCTGAAATCTCCCATACTCGTGTCTTACTCAGAAGGGTTTTTCAAGGGTTGGGATGCCTGTGGCTCTCCACCTTTGGCATGTGTAGGGTGTATTCAGATTTGCGCCTATAAGTGTAGCCTCAGCACTGAGAGTTTTGGGGTGGGAGATCCAAGTTTAAGTTGCTTGGGCGCAGCCCTAAGGTCCAAGCAGGCGGCTGGGAAGGGCCTCCAAAGGCTAGAGCATCTGAATGCCTAGATTTGGTTACAGTATCCAGCGACAACTGTGTTGGGGTTCTGAGCATATTTGGGGGCTGTGGTTGGGGCACCTGTGGAGCTGTTGAGAGACCTTTCCAGACTTGAGGTATGTGGTGAATGGGATGCTTGCAAGGCTTTCCTAGTTCCAGTGGTGTATCTGGGAGCCCACATGGGTTCTGAGGTGGGACCGGGATCTGATAATGTAGGGATTCCCTTGGAACGGGTTCTCCAGAGGGGGTGCTTGAAGCAGGGAGGCAGGGTCCCTTTACCTTGGCGATCTGGTCAAACTTGCCAAAGAGCTCATTGAGCATGAGCACCAACTCCTTCGGGGAGCACTCACTGGCCAGCCGTGTGAAGCCCACGATGTCAGCATACAGCACGCTGGGCAGAGCAGACTACAGTTAGTGGGGCCATGGTCTCAGCCCGTGCCCCCTCCGCTCCAGCCATCCTTGCCCATACCTGACTCCCTGGTGCCTCTTGACATAGAGGCTGTGGAAGTTGTTGGTGCTCTCCGGCCTTGACCCCTGTCCAGCCTGCAGCCGTGCCATGATCTCTGCCTTCATCTCTCGGGCCAAGTAGGCAGGAAGGATGGACAAGAGAAGGTGTTCCTGGGAGAGATCACTATGAGAACCAACCCTCTTGCACCCTAAAACCAGGAGCCTGGTTTTAGCCCTAGGAGCCCACACCCTTTCCCAGCCCCACTGGGGGTTCCCCAGGGCGCTGTCCCAGGGCCTCCCACCACATATACTAGCTATGCTCCAGGACCCCATCCTGCACTGATGACCCTTAGGGACTGAACTCCCAGCACCAAGGTCGGAATTAGAATTCGTTTAGTGACATAGGGTTCTAAAAGGTTTTAACAAACTTCAGTTTGTTTGAGCCTCCCAGCAGCCTTCCAAGCAGGCAACAGCCACTTTTGACAGGAAGAAACAGGTCAGGGGACCCGCCCAAAGTCATTCAGCTTGTGAAGGAGCCCAGTTGTGTGAATAAGTAACAGCTCTCTCAGAGCCCAGGCCCCACCAGGCCCCCACTACCAGCGGACCTGGTGCTTCTTCTCTGTGTCCAGCCGCCGGCGGGAGTGCAAGGAACTGAGCGCCTCTCGGAAGGTGGCGCGCAGCGCGCGCTCCATCAGCGCCTTGTGGTACGCTCCCGCCACGTTCCCGCACAGGAACAACACCGCGTTTGCTGCCAACTGTGGGTGAGGGTCACCTCAGAGGGCGCTAGACCGGGCAGGGGTGGGGGTGCCTATGTGTGTAGCTGGAGTTGGTCTCCAAAGGGGCTGGGGAGGACGCTACCATTAGAGACCCAAGTATTTCTAGGCAAGGCTGCCACACAGTGGGGTCCACAGGTGGCGCTTCTCCCCCACCCCGTTCCCTCTGCTCCAGACTGCTGAACCAACATGGCTTTTTAGGTCTAGAAACCTTTGCACATACTTCTCCATCACCCTCCTCCCACCCCATCCTACATACACCATAGCACAAAGCTACTCAAGCTCCAATTTTTGCATTCTCTGTGAGGGTTCTATCATCTACATCTGTCCCCAGCACCCTGGTCGCCTGTCCAACTCCCTTCCCCGGGGGTGCAGAGCCCTCTCCTGGTGTCTGCAGGCATGGCACTGCCCTGGGTGCCAGCTCCACGGGGGCACAGTGGGGACCTATCTGTGTTCGTGTCCTGTGCCTAGTGTCGCATGCTGCCATGGAGTCACAGCTCATCATAGGGTTGGTGAATGCCCTGATGAACCCAGCAGTGCCCAGCGGAGCCGGCCCTGGGCGCAGCCTGTTCTGCATGCATGCTCACCTGCGGCAGCAGCGCAGGTCTTGAGTCTAGTTGAGGTCCAAGATACAGCCCGAGGACCAGCAGGTGTGAGAAGGAGGAGGTGAGGCCCGCAGCTGTGGCGTCCCGCATGCCCAAGGGCAACATGGCATAGGTAGTGAAGATGACAAAGAGGAAAAAGGACACCTGGGGGAGGGAGGCGGGAGGCTGCAGGCTGACACTGCTGCTCTGCTCTATAGAGTCCTGGGTGCAAGTTTGAGGCCCGGCGTCCCTCTCCCCCCCTGCTCCACCTGCCGCCCCTCTCACCTGGTCCCAGGCGCTCACCACGCCCCCAGTGAATAGGAAGCCATGGCCTAATGCAAGCAGCGCTGCCCACACGAGGCCCGACAGCGGACGCGTCCAGCGCTGCAGCCGCTGCTCGCAGGAAGCCAGGCCCAGCAGCAGTGAGAAGCCGCCCAGCGCGCACAGCACTGTGGTCAGGAAGCCCGGGTCTGCGGCCAGCTCCTGTGGGGAGGGGCGCGTGTGGGGTTTGGGGAGCTCATCCAGGAAGAGAAAGTATGGACAGCCCCTCAGGCCAGTTCTGAAAAGTGTCTCAAACCCAAGTACAAAGTAAGGCAGGGCACCTCCGCTTGCCATTTATATTAGGTCGAACCGTAGGAATTGCAGATAATCTGTTTGTCATCTACACAGCCAGCAATCTTATATGGCTCAAGCTAACATATCACTTGCAGGCTGCAGAGTCCGCTCAGTCATAGGCCATCTACCCAGAAATTCTGGCTTCCGTCCCATATGGGCCATTTGTGAATCCCTGATCATTCTGAGCCTCAGTTTTCTCATCTGTCAAATAGGAATCATAGCACCAGCCTGGGGTCGGGAAGCAAGTAATTAAACCCTAGCTCACAGAAGGCGCTTAGAGATGAATGCGTCCAAGTTTGACCAATTTGCTCGGAGAGTCCCGGGTCGGCACAAACCTCAGGATTTCCGGCCCCGCAATCAGTGCTTTGGCAGCAGGGGGCGCCAGGAACCTCCCTCGTCTCCAGAGGCTGTGCCTCGCCACCCCACGCAGGGCGTAGAAGTCCCCCTAGTGTCTTCACCCTTTGTCCCCGCTCTCCCCTAGACTGTGAGGTGGTCTCCCCACCTTACCTCCAAAGAGTGAGAAGAAAACTTGGAGCAGGATGTTTCCAGAAATGGAATGAAAAACCCCTTTTCTCTCCCCCGCCCCCCAAAGGAAACTGGAAACAGGCTTAGTTTGGGACTAAATGAGAGTGGGATGGAGGGTGCCTTCTGGGACTCTGTGGGTACAACTGCCCCACAACCCCTAAGTGGGAAAGAAAACCAGGAAACAGATCCCCACAGGGCCCAGTGTAACTCTCTATCCCTTCTGCCCCCTCCACTCCCTGGAAAATCGCAAAACCTGGTGTTGGATTGACTCTAGAACTAGTGGAGCACAGAAGCTAGTCCGGTCTGTCAGCGCCCCGAGGGAAACTGGAAGCCTCCAGGGCCCAGCTACCTCCCGGTGTAGACCCGAGAGGTGAAGCGACTTGACCAGGGTCACCATAGTTCCTAGGAAGGTTCAGCGCTTCTTTCCTGGGTCCCAGCAAAGAAAGCGCATGTACAGAAGACCCCACAGGTCTCACCACCGAAAATGCCCCCCTGGGCTGTGACCCGCCCGCGCCCGTGAGGCTGGGGCCCCGGAGGCCCTGCTCACCCTGCCGCTGGCCCAGGCGACAGCCAGCAGCGCCAGGAGCGCGCAGAGCACGATCACCAGCAGCAGCAGCAGGAGCGGGTACTGTTGGCTCAGGCTGTAGTAGGTCTCATAGAAGAGGTCTTCGCTGGGTGGCGGCCGGGGACTGAAGAGTCGGGCCATGGTCTCCCCTAGTCCCGCGCTGCACCGCCTGGACGCAGGCACGGGGCTGGGGAGGGTCGGTGTCCGGGTTACCGCCCGCGGCTCCAGCCAGCCCCAGCCGCGTCCCCCTCACCAGGTACAAGCCGCTGCCATCCCCACCCCCAGCCTCAGGCCATCCCATCTCCTTCCAGGCACACCCTGTGGCTCCCAGTGTTCTCCCAGTTGGCGGCAAGAGCTCTGCCCAATCCTTCTCTCCTCCTCCCTCAAACCCGGACTCCAGAGGTGCCCGAGGAAAACCTCACCTCCAGGGGGACAGGATTTGGGGTTGAAGCAACGGGTTCCCTCTTTTCCCCAACTCACCGCCTGAGAGGCTGCTGCAGCTGAGTGTGCCAAGCCCGGGAGGGAGCTCGGGGAGTTAGCTGCGGAGTCACTCCTCGCCGCAAAGTTAGTGGCTCTGAGCCCCGGGCGACAGGCGCTTCCCTCCCGGCGCCGCGGGCCCCCTCCCACTTCCCCGATGAAACAGCCCGGCCCTTCCCGTGCCCGAGCGGGCCTCCCCAGGCCTCCTCCCCCACTCTGATTGTCTCTCCTAAGAGCACTGCCTTTCCCCTTCCCCCTTCCCCCATCTAGGAGAGAAGGTGACTACACGAGAGACTCGAGGGGGTGGGGTGGGCCCGCGGAGTGGCAAGTGTTAAAACTGAGGTACAATGCTTGGATGCGGGGAGGCTGAGAGAGGGCTGGAGAGACGAAGATGGGGGCTCATTTCCCCCTCCAACTCTCGGGCCTGGACAGCCACCGCTGTGGCCCTGGCCAAATAATTGTCTATTCTCCCGCAATCGCCAGCTCCGTGGTTGGGGGCAGGTCTGTGCATAGCTTTGAGAAGCCATAGCTTTCCACTCCCAGACAAGCGGAGACCCCAAAAGACTCCCACCTCAGAAGCAGCGTGCATGTGAGTGTGTGTGATGGAGGAAGGTGATAGTGTGGGGGCTGACCTCGGAGAAACTGGAGAGGTCTCTCCTGCTGGGCACAAGGTCTGCAAATTCCCATGGAGAGCCCCTCCCAGGACCCCACAGCCCAGTCTTTGTAGCCCAGAAGAAAAGCAGGGACAGCATCTAACCCCAGAGTTTGGTTTAGAGTCAGGTCTTGCCTGCTCTAGAGGAAGTGCCCTGCCCTGAGATTAGAGTGGGCCCCAGGAGCCAGGCCTCTGGGATTCCTTCCTGCCATGGCTGGGCCCTGACCTTGTGTGTCATGACATTGCCCACCCCCAGCTCTCAGCATTCCACTTCTGGTCTCAGGGAGACTGCTTTGCCTCCGCCACCCTCAATGCCAGCTCCCCAACTTCCCATCCATGTCCCTTCTCTCCTATGGCTGACACCTTAGCCTCCTGCGTGGTACTTTGGTTAAAATACCACCACTTTCATAGGCAGCAAAATAGCAGATAGATGTCTTGGCAATATCTTTACCACTATAGCTCCTAAGGCAATGGAAACTAAGGAGAAAATAAATAAATGGGACTACATCAAAATAAAAAGCTTCTGCACAGCAAAAGAAACCAATAACAAAACAACAAGAGAGCCCACTGCATGGGAGAACATACAGAGTGGACAGATTATTATGACCACCCCATCAGTACAATGAAGTGAATTAGTTATGCAAATAACAACAATAATAAAACCTTGAGAGTATTTGCTTAGGAAGTTTTTAATATTCAGTATTTTTGGAAGTGTCAATGAAGTACTGATGGGGTGGTCATAATAATCTGGCTGGTCATAATAATCTGGCCACGCAGTGTATTTGCCAATGTTATCTCTGATAAGGGTTCTATCTCCAAAATTCACAGGGAACTCATACAACTTAACAAAAGGAAGATAAACAATCCAATCAAATAATGGGCAAAGGACTTAAATAGACACTTTACAAAAGTGGACATACAGAAGGCCAAGAGACATATGAAAACATGCTCAAAGTCACTAATCATCTGAGAGATGCAAATCAAAACAGCAATGAAGTACCATCTCACACCTGTCAGAACAAATCAACAAATAGACAAGTGCTGGTGAGGATGTGGAGAAAAAGGAACACTTGTGCACTGCTGGTGGGAATGCAGACTGGTGCAGCCACTATGGAAGACAGTATAGAGTTTCCTCAAAAAACTAAAAATGGAACTCCCATTTGACCCAGTGATCCCACTTCTAGGAATATATCCCAAGAAACTAGAAACACCAATCAGAAAGGACAGATGCACCCCTATGTTCAAAGCAGCACAATTTACAATAGCTAATATTTGGAAATAGCCTAAGTGCCCATCAGCAGATGAATGGATTAGAAAACTGTGGTACATCTACACGATGGAATACTATACTGCGGTAAAAAAGAAAGAATTCTTACCATTCGCAACAGCATGGATGGAACTGGAAAGCATTATGCTAAGTCAGAGAAAGATAAATATCACATGATCTCACTCATTTTTGGAATATAATGAACAAAAATAGATTTAAAGACATAGAAACATCGAACAGACCATCAAAGTTTAGAGGGAAGGCAGGGGAGGGTGGTGGCAGGGGAGTAAGAGACCAACCAAAGGACTTGTATGCATGCATATAAACATAACCAATGGACACAGACACTGGGGGGGGGGGGGGTTGAGGACCTATGTTAGGGTGTGTGTGTGGGGGGAAACCAGGGAGAGGTCAATGGAGGAAAAAGGAGACATATGTAATACTATATGTAATATTTTAAACAATAAAGAATTTTTAAAAAATACCACCACTTTATTGATTCCTGGGGGCACAAAGTCAGAAAACCTCAACTAGTTGCCTCAAGTCCAGGAGTCAGTTTAGATGCTTCCTCAATTTCTGTCATTATTATACTGGCCCTGTGGCCCAGGCCAGGCATTATGTTCTTCTGGCACTTCTTTGGAAGCTACTTGTGGTGAAGGGGATGTTGCCAGCTCCATCCGAGACATCATATATCACCATGTGGTTGTTGTTTCCAATCTGCACTCCTTGGCAGTTATTGATGGAAAGGGACCTTATCCCTTGAAAAGAAACAGAGGTGTTAGTGTGACGGTTAAGTTTTCAGCAACTTAGTTAGGAGGAGCAGCAGAGTGGAGGGGCAGCAGCACCTCCTGTTCTCCCCGGGGAAATGCAGAGACGGGGTCTCAGGGCCTCCCAGGGAAGGTGTCAGGGATGCCTTTGCCTTTCCCCGGCAGGCTGCCCCTTCAGAGCTGGGTGTGCAGAAGTTCAAGAGTGGTGGTAGCTGACGTTTCTGACACGGGTATTTGGATCTTTTCTGCTTGGAGGCCCTCAGTACTGACATAGCCACAATGGAATTTGGGGCTTCACAGAGTTGGTGCTGGGGAGCTAGAAGGCCTAGGACAAATCCAGGCTTTGCTGCGATCTCAGCAGGATCCAATCCCAAAGAGCATCAGTTTCTTCATTTATGAAATGAGAAGATTAGAGTAAGTTGCCTCTAGCCCTTTCTTTCCCCTTTTCTACCCCTCCTTGGGTAGGAGCTGGCAGCACCCCACACATAGGAGCTTCAAAAGAGGGCCTCTATATATGGTCTAGAGCAGCGGTTCTCAACCTGTGGGTTGCGACCCCTTTGGGGCTCGAATGACCCTTCCACAAGGGTCGCCTAAGACCATCGGAAAACACATACATAATTACATATTGTTTTTGTGATTAATCACTATGCTTTAATTATGTTCAATTTGTAACAATGAAATTGGGGGTCACCACAACATGAGGAACTGTATTAAAGGGTTGAGGCATTAGGAAGGTTGAGAATCACTGGTTTAGAGGATGGAGCTGGTGGAGGAATTGAACGGGGGCGGGGTAGGCGGGGGGGGGGGGGGGGGGGGGGGAGAAGGAGTGGGTATGGTTACCTGGTATTGGACTTGGTCCCGGCTCCTCGGGAGGCCGGTTGGTGCCACCTCTCTCAGCCCCCTGTGAACAACACAGAGCTCTCAGGCTCCCTGTCTTGAGGCCTCTTTCCAGAGCATACTTCCTCAGTCCCAAGTTTTCCCTGAAAAGGGGACAAGATTGGCATCCCCTAGTCCTGCCAAAGTCTCACCTGAGTTCTTTGGGGTCCAGGACTTGGGGTCCCAGCCGAGGTGGGGTTGGGCACCTGATTTCTGAATGGTGAGGTCTCTGAAGTTGGGGGAAGTTGTTCAGTTGAATCCGAAGGCGCCCCTGCTGTCCGGGCATGCGGAACATGCTTTTCCTGTGCCTCAATCTTCTCAGGAAGGTTTGTACATTTTTCAGGAACAGAGCTGGGGGGCCCTTTCAGATTCAGGTTTTTCATCATTCCAGAGACCGTGGAATCAGGGGTTGCCCCACAGTCATCCATTTCTGTCCCCCTTGAGCCTGTCTCAGGGGCAGACAACCTGTTGCTGCTCCTTTGCTCCGACAGGAACTTCTTCACCTGCAAGGACAGGGAGAACTTGCTGGGTGTGGAGGTGGGAGAGCCAGTGTAAACCCTAGGAAGAGGTCTCTTGGCCCATAACTGCTGTCAGGGAATCAGGAATGGGGTGGGGAGAGTGGGATGAGGGCTAGGACATAAAGAGCAGTGGTCAGTGGGGAGTCACTGGGTGGCCAAGGGAGCCATGTGGTGCCATTCCTTCCCAGCTCTTAGGTTGGGGCTGGTGTTGGGTACTCACTGTGGAGACTGCAGCATCCATTTTTGTACCAGCTTCAACTCGTACCAGGTGAAGGGCGCTCTCAATGTTTGGTTGGCAGTCTGGAGAGAAGGCAGAGTGGGTGGCAGGTGAGCAAAACTTCTTTCTCTGAGAAAGCCCTCTGTTGACAGATTGAGACCCAACCCAGCTGCCAGTTTAGTGGCCAGTTCACCTTGGAAGGAAGGCCTGTGCTTGGGCTCATGGCTCCAGCAGCGCTGCATCAACTTCAATAGTCCCTCCAGGCCAGGAGTCTCAGGGCCGGGCTGGGGCAGCTCTGTCAGTGGGGGCCGGTTCTGGATCTCATACACACCTTGCTCCACCAGTGATATCTTGTTCACTGCTGAGGTGGGGGTGGGGGACACGAAGGGAAAGCATTCGGAGTAGGAGGGGCGACCTGCTCCATCATAGAATGGGGCAGGGAGTATAGTCCAAGGGGAGGGGAGGAGCGGGTAGGACAGTCTGAGCAGGTAAGCAGGAAGTGGGGGGCTTGGGGGCTTTCAGGAGGAGGGTGCCGGGGGTTAAGGATCCAATAGTCTGCTTGAAGTCTTACTCTCAGCTTCTCTTCCTGCAAGCACCGCCCACATTAGGATCCCAAAGCTGCAAGAGACAAAAAGCTGAGGCCTCTCCCAACCTCTGGCATAACTTCTCTTTCATACACCTTCCCCTAGAAGGGCCCAGAGAGGTGTAAAAATTGGGGGGGTTGTTAGGCATGGGTGTCTTACCTGTAGACATCACTGGCCATAGTAGCTTTCTGGTTTACATCAGCCAATAGTTCTGGGGCCAAGTAGGCTGGGGTGCCTCCTGACACCCCAGACCCTGCCCCTGACTGTGAGGCTCCCAGAAATGTGGACAGGCCAAAATCTGCCAGCTGCAAAGGAAGGGAAGGAGGAGGAAGTAGGGAATGGATAATGCTAGGCAGCTCCAGAATCCTCTTCTTTCCCCCACCCGCAACCCCACCCAAGGTACAGGTCCAGCTTTGTAAAGGGGGTGAGGAGGGTTAGGAAAACCAGTAGGACCAATTGGGCCTTGGTTTGAAGGTCTGCGTCCCCTCTGAGGGTGGGTCAAAGTCTGAGTCTCCCGGGCTGCCAGCCATGGGTCTTTGGAGAGCCTAGTGGGTGGGCAGGTGGAAGTGGCTGTGTCAGCCCTGTGTCCAGAGGGAGATGCTGAGGGCATTCAGTAGACAGAGCTGCAGGAGATGCTTTTTCAGTTGGTGGGGCTGGAGCAGTTTCGGGGCACAACCTATCTAGAGGCTGGGCTGGGATGCGGACAGGCTGACCTTGGCATGCAGGTCTGGGTCCAGCAGGACGTTGGAGGGCTTCAGGTCCCGGTGCAGAAGCACGGGGTTCTGGCTGTGCAGGTAATGCATCCCGAGCACCAACTCCTGCAGCAGGCGGCAGATAAGTGGCCAGGGCCGAGGGGCATTCGGGTTGTAGCAACCCTGCCAGGGAACCGTTCTCCATGAATTGAGTCACCAGAGCTGGTCCTGACACACCGCCCCACTCCAGCTTCTCGGTGATCCCCATCAGGGTCAGCACGTTGGGGTGACGCAGACTTGCCATGGCCTTCACTTCCCTGGATATCATGTTCCTATACTCCAGGAGAGAGTTGGAGTCTTGCTCTGCTGGGCAGATCCCTCCCTTCCCCTCAGGCCCCCCACCCCCACCCCCAGGACAGCAGCCTGCTGCCTCAGCAAGACCCTGGCTAGTCAACCAGCAGCTGGGACACTCACGAGTCAACGATCTTGACTGCCACATTGCAACCCCATTTCTGGTGTTGTGCCTGGAACACTGTGCCAAACCCGCCTTGGCCGATGTACTCCGGGTTCTTCAAGTCCTCGATGGACACCAGGGGGGCTGGGGCACCTTTGTACCTGGGAGAAGGGGCCTCTTCACCAGCTGGTATTGGTCCCAAGTCCCTGCTGCTTCCCACAACCCCTCTGCTCCATGGCCCCCCGTGACTCAGTAGGGTCAGTACAATCCACAGCCTCCCCCATGAGCCCCACTGTCTCCTGGCCTTGGTACCGGCACAATGGCAGTCCCAGATAAGTCCAAGGAGCACCCTGTGTCTCAGTCTCCACTCACCATAACTTGCTGAAAGACATCAAACTGGAAGGTGCCAGGGGCTTCTGGAAGTTTCGAGTTCACACGGATGGAGTGACTTCTGGGAATAGGGTTTGTGGTAGAGAGGGGTCTGGGGGTGAGGAGAAGGTTCAATCTCCAGGCCACCTAAGCCACTGAACTGATTCTGCTTCCCTGCTCTGAGTGACTGAACAACTTCCTGTTACAAGGGCAGCTGAGGTTCCTCCCGCCTCTGCAGTTCCCGCCCCAAAGGGGCTGGGCAGACAGAAACTTAGTGTTTGTCTTTTCTAACTGGCATTTCCTTGAGCGCTATGTGCCACAGCCTGGTTAGGGGTCACTTGCATTTAGAGTGCCATGAAGGAGTCCTCACGTTCCAGGAACCCACAATCAACCCATTCCTACAGCCAGTGTCTCTCCCTTCTCCCACAGGCCTCCCACCTCCACCACCTGCCAGGCCTGGGCTGGGGATGGGATGGTGCTGAGGAGGATTTCGTGGTCCTAGGGCTCATCTCTCCCTCAGCTCCCCTAAGATCAGAGCTAACACTTCTGTCATGCTCACCATGTGCCAGATACAAAGATGAGCTTATTTATTCTCATGTCAATTCTAAGGGCATGGGTACCGCTTTCATTCCTTCTTTATGGATAAGAAAACACAGGCACTGATAGTTTACCTTGCCCAAGCCAGTGTGGAACTTCAGAGCCTGGCTCCCAACCATCAGGCTTTCCTATTTTCACATAAGCTTCAGGGCTCAGGTGGTGGTGAAGGTGGTTGAGGAAGGTGTGAAGCATTCAACTGTGTGCTGACGGGTCCCTGTCTGTATTCCTGCCCAGTCCCTGACAGCTGCTGTCACTGAGGCAAGGCCCTGGCATTGGTAGTGACTTGTCTGCTATCAAGATCAAGACCCACTCCCAGGGCCTTGTGGTAGGCTAGATGAATGGCCCAGCCAGCGGCTTGCTCACATGGAGGTTTACCCCACAGTGGAAACACCTCAGAGCGTCCCTGCCCTCTCTGCGCCCCCCCGCCCACCGCCCCCCCCCCCCCGCCCCGCCCCACCAACTCCTTCATGCTTATTCCCTGGTTTATACACCTTCCCCACAAGCCTATGCTCTGGACAAAGGCTTTTCAGAACTCAGGATCTCGGGGAGCCTTAAGGATTTGGGAGACAAAAAGTTATTTTACCCATGCAATGCCTTACCAGGGCTGGAGCTTGTGGGAACCAGATATAGCCAGCTCTGGGCACCCAGTCCTTCATAGGGAGACCATAACTTCTAGGGCTTCTTTAAGAAACTGATCACCCCAGCTGGGGCTCCATACTCATTGGGAGAAAAGAGGAGGTTGGGCTTCTTTATGCTTTAGGGGCTCTCACCTGCACAGCTGACAGAATCAATCTGAAACAGTCTTTATTACAGAGATATGACGGTATCTCCCAGACTATAAAGGCAAGTGCATCAGGTCCTCAAAAAAGTGTAGTCAAGAGCTCAGAGCTATCAGAGAGGGCAGCCATTCCCTTCGTGATTCTCTTTAGGGAGAAGACCCTGGGCTCAATATCTGGGCTGCACTCAAGGGAAGCAGGCAGAAAGGAGGTAGAGGGGTGTTTAAAGACCCGCCCCCCTCAAAAAGGCCTTTCTATGGTTGAATTTCCTAGATTGGGACAAGACCCTGAGAATCATGGGTAAGCCACTATAAAGTATAGGGCTGGGGATAATTTCAGAGCTTGTACTGCTTTTTTTAAAAAAAATAATCTTTTTATTGATTACAAAGAGTAAGGAAGAGAGAGAGATAGAAACAGAAGCAATCAATGATGAGAGAGAATCATTGATCAGCTGCCTCCTGCATATCCCCTACTAGGGATGGAGCCCAAAACCAGGGCATGTGCCCTTGACCAGAATCGAACCAGGGACGCTTTAGTCCACAGGCTGATGCTCAATCCACTGAGTCAAACCAGCTAGGGCCCTGTACTACTTTTTGACTCAAAATAAACCAAACCCCTTTAAAAGAAGGAGAGCAGGGATGGGAGCCTGGAGGAGTGGCTGAGAAGACCCTCTGCTTCAGGCAGGAGAGGACAGGCGAGGCGAGATTTTGAAGCTTCAGCCTTTCCTGAGGCCTGGTGCCTCTGACCACAGTTGTCCCAGGCTTTTGGATTCTACTTGGTGTCTGCCTTCGCTTCAGCTCTCTGCTCTGGATGGTCCTGCTCTGGCTTCCTATCCCTAGTTGTTGGGGTGAGGGGCGGAGAGCAGAGGGTGTGGTCTCTCTTCATATTCTAGCCCTAACTACTTCTCATCTGTTGTTTGATTAAGAGATTCCAATTATAGACCAAATGCTATTAATTATCAAAAAAGATTGTGGATAACTTTCCTTAGTGTTTGCATATATTATTTTTACAAACACTTAAAGAAGGAAGAAGATCGTGCTTATGCAAAGATTTAGTTATAAGAATATTCACTGAAATGTTGTTTAAAATAGTGAAAAAAACCCGGAACCCTAAGTATCCAATAACAAGAAAAGGATTAAATAAATTATGCAATAGAAGACTATGTAGACCCTGGCAGGGTAGCGCAATTGGTTAGAGCTTAGTTCTGATACATCAAGGTTGTGGGTTTAATCCTGGGACAGGATACATACAAGAATCAACCAATGAATCCATAAACAAGTGGAACAACAAATTGATGGTTTTTTCCCCTCTCTCCCTGTGTCTCTCTCTAAAACCAATCAATAAAAAAAATGTAAAAGAGAAGACTATGTAACCATTAAAATGATGCTCCAGACCAGCGGTTCTCAACCTGTGGGTCACGAACCCTAAGACCATCGGAAAACACATATATAATTACATATTGTTTTTGTGATTAATCACCATGCTTTAGTTATGTTCAATTTGTAACAATGAAAATACATCCTGCATATCAGATATTTACATTATGGTTCACAACAGTAGCAAAATTACAGTTATGAAGTAGCAACGAAAATAATTTTATGGTTGGGGGTCACCACAACATGAGGAACTGTATTAAAGGGTCACAGCATTAGGAAGGTTGAGAGCCACTGCTTTAGACCTATATTTATTTATATTACAGGTGTTTTTCATATTTCAAGTGGGAAAAAGGCAGGTTCGAAAACAACCTGTACCATATAATCACTTAAGAAAAATCTCTTCCAGTACTATGAGTTCTCAAAAGCTTCCCGTAGCAGAAAGTTTAAATGCTATATAAAACACAACAAATACATGTTTTAAAAATTCCTTAGTAAGCGCCCCCAAATAAAGGTATTCTACCAAGGGCATTCCCCTGAAGCTAACAATACAAAACAAAAGGTAAATGATAAATAAACGGAGAGGTCAACTAACTAGAAACCTAGAGCTTTAGGGACTGGGTAGGAGTATGGAAGGTTGGGGAGAACCAGACACTAAGCCCTAGGGCTGAGGAGGACGGAAGAGCTAAATGTGAGATATCATCTTCTGCCCAAAGCTGGGACCTTTAAAAAGGTTACATTCTTAGTGGAAAGAATAAAGTCCACCTGCTTACAGAGGGAACCTACAAGGAAAACTGTCTAGGCTGCAGCATTAGATGTTAAAAATCAATAAAGATGTTAGTTTCCATGTGAGACCTGCTCTCTTTCCCTTTGATTAAATAAACCGTACACTGGAAAATTTAAGTGGCCCAGATTATTAATGCCCCCTAGAGTCCAGCAGGTGCAAACTGAATCCTCCTTAGAGGAAAGCAGCCTCAATCCAGGCTTCTGGTTTAAATTTAGCCAAATTTAAATTTACAAAAATATTACTAAGTATATAAGGATTCAAATCATCACGAGGGAGAATCAGCAGGAACAATAATGAACAAGTTTAGAGCTTTAAGGACTTCAGCGTTTGGAATAATCAGATAATCTAAAGAAGTTATTGTGAAATGTTTGAAGAATGAAAGATAGAGCAGAAAAAACTGAATAAGGAATACGAGATTTAAAAAAAAAAATGCCCAGACAGACTTAGGAAAAAATAGAATATAAAAAAGTATGTAACCACAAAAATTAAAGTTGTAATCCTTGATTAAGCAGAAGATACAGCTGAAGAGAGAAAAGGTGCCAAGTTCACATTGTGAGCTTTGGGACTGGCTGAATGGACCCCCCGCGCGCGCCCCCCCCCCGCCCCCCCCCCCCCCCCCGGCCCTTGCATGGGTCATTATTACCATCAAATCATCAACAATGATAAAAGCTAGTCAGTTTACAGTTCATAGTCCACAAAGCACTTTCACAGTATGTCATCACAAGCCTGTGAGGTGGGGCCAATTGTCAGGTTTTGCAGATGAAGAAATAAAAAGACCTCACTTTTGTCTGGATGTGAAAGACAAACTTAAAATGATAAGACCCTTTTTTACTGTGACCGTGCAGAACCCTCCCCCTGGCACAAGTCTGCTCTACTCATCAGGGAAACCCTTATCTCTGCTCCCAGCTGTGGAAAAACAAACCTTGACCAGAGAAGGACCGGTGCAACTATGAGCAAATGTACCGAGAGTGGGCTGAACTAAACTTGGAAAAGTCATAAAAACAAACCCTAGGCCTAGGGTCTGAGCAGAGGAGTTTGAAGAGACTGTTCCACTTCGAAAGGGGTCTGTGATATTTCGATTTATAATAAGAAATATATATATTTGTCTTTGATCCCGTTCCTGGCAACAGACCTCCTAAAATCCTTGGAATTTCCCCTGAAGAAAGTGGGGAAAGGTGCCTTTTTTAAGATAATGAAGTGATTTTTGGGAAAACCCTTAGGTAAACTAAAAACTGGGCTGGTTGCCAGGGGAAGCAACCCGGTGTTTGGAGAGCTGGAACTTTCAGTCTCACCTGCTCCTAGGCGGGCAGAGGAGCTGCAGTTGGAATCCATTGCCAATGGCCAATGATTCAGCCACGCCCCTGTATGAAGCCTCCATAAACCCCAAAAGGACGGGACTCAGAGAGCTTCCAGGTGGATGAACAAGTGGAGGTCCTGGGAGGCTGGTGCCTGAAGAGAGCCTGGGAGCTCCAAGCCCTCTCCCACATGCCTTGCCCTATGCGTCTCTCCATCTGGCTACTCCTGAGTTGTTTCCTTTATAACAAACCGGTAATTTAGTAAGTAAAATGTTCCTCTGAGTTCTGTGAGCCGCTTTCAAAAATTAATCGGACCCAAGGTGGAAGTTGTGGGAACCTCCAATCTATAGTCAGCTGGCCAGAAGCGCAGGTGACAATCTGGACTTCTGATTGGCGTCTAAAGGGGGGTGTCAGTCTTGTAGGACTGAGCCCTGAACCTGTGGGATCTGATGCTACCGCCAGGTAGATAGGGTCAGAATTGAGTGGGATTGTGGGACACCCGGCTGGTGTCAGAGAACTTCTTGGTGTTGTGGGAACCCCTCCACCACCACACACACGTCCATTGGGATTGGGTTCAGAACCGTTAGGATCCCACCTGCTGTGGCTCCTGCTTCTCTCTGCCTTCGGGGTTCCTTGTTGGGAGCCCCTTCCCGAGCCCAGGGCACTCGCTTCTCCTTTAGCATTCCAAGCAGGGCTAGGGCCCCTTTAACTTGTTTTCCCTGAGCAAAGCTGAGAGACTGGTGCTTTCACAAAGAAGCACGATGCCCCATCGGGCAGTGGTTCTCAACCTTCTGGCCCTTTAAATACAGTTCCTCATGTTGGGACCCAACCATAAAATTATTTTCGTTGCCACTTCATAGCTGTAATGTTGCCACTGTTATGAATCATAATGTAAATATCTGATATGCAGGATGGTCTTAGGCAACCCCTGTCAAAGGGTCGTTCGACCCGCCAAAGGGATCGCGACCCACAGGTTGAGAACCACTGCCCTAGGGACACCTGCCCCAGCAAAATGGAATCCCTGCTTGTCATCTGTTTCTTCACAGAGCACGTTTTGAAGCGGTGCTCCAGGGGCAGCACCTAACTTGCTGTCTACACACGCAGGGCAAGGCAGGCTGAGAAGGATAACTTCTTTTTATTCTGTCTTTGCACGATGGGACTAAAAGGTTTTGAGCAGCTGTAAATGATATGTCCACACACACACGACGACCACTGTGCACCTTCTATCCCCTTCATGGGGACTCCTATCTTTGTTTTCCGTGCCTAGTTAATGTGCTCTCCCGGCCCCTCTCCTCCAGGCCACTGCTGCAAATTGCTTCCCTAGCTGGACAGCCTAATGGTCAAAGCACAGGCTCTTAGGTCAGGCTACTTGGGATTGAATTCTGGCTCTACAAGTTACTAGCTGTTGGACATTCAGCGATTTACTCAATCCCTCTGAGCTTCAGTTAATTATAATACCTACTAGAGGCCCGGTGCACAAAAATTTGTGCACTCGAGTGGGGGGGGTCCCCCAGCCAGGCCTGTGCCCTCTCACAGTCTGGGACCCCTCGGGAGATAACGACCTGCTGGCTTAGGCCTGCTTCCGGGTGGCAGATGGCAGGCCCAATCCCTAGGTGCAGCCCCTGGTCAGGCTCAGAGCAGGGCTGATTGGGGAGTTGGGGCGCCGCCCCATCATGCACAGAGCAGGGCGGATTAGGAGGTTGCGATGCCACCCTCAGTCACGCTCAGGGTAGGGCTGATTAGGGGGTTGGGGCACCGCCCCCTGTCACACTCAAGGCAGGGTCGATGGGGAGGTTGCGGCGCCACCCCCCTGTCACGCACAGAGCAGGGCCCATCAGGGGTGTTGGGGCTCCATACCCTGTCATGCACAGAGCAGGGCCGATCAGGTGGTTGAGGAGCTCCCCGCTGTCACTCACAGAGTAGGGCCGATAGGGGAGTTGGGGCACCGCCACCTGTCACACACAGAGCAGGGCGGATAAGGGGGTTGGGGCGCTGCACCCTGTCACACTCAGGGCAGGGCCAATGGAGAGGTTATGGCTCTACCCTGTCACACACAGAGCAAGGCCCGTGGAGGGGGATTGGGGCGCCACCCTCTATTACCCACAGAACAGGGCCAATCAGGGGGTTGGGGCGCCGCCACTGTCACACTTGGGGCTGGGCCAATGGAGAGGTTATGGCTCTACCCTGTCACACACAGAGCAGGGCCCGTGGAGGTGGGGGGGTGTTGGGTCACTGCACCCTGTCACACACAGAGCCGCAGGGCTATCAGGGGGTTTGGGCGCTGCCCCCTGTCATGCTGATCCTGGTGCCGGGAGCCTCACTGCTCTGCTGATCCCGGTGCTGGGAGGCATATTACCCTTTTACTCTATAGGATAGAGGCCTGGTGCCTGGGTGGGAGCCGGCTGGTTTGCCCTGAAGGGTGTCCTGGATCAGGGTGGGGGTCCCCACTTGGGTGCCTGGCCAGTCTTGGTGAGGGGCTGAGGGCTGTTTTCCGGAAGCGAGTGACTGAAGCTTCCAACAGCTCCTTGTTTTCTTTTTCTTTTTTTTTTATTCTGGGCCAGCTTTAGCTCTGAGGCCTTGCTGCTGAAAACATCGATACAAAGTTTCGGTCCGCCTGGCTTTCAGTCCAGCTGGTTTCTGGAGTTTTGTTTATCTTCTTATTTGCAACATAGTATATAGTTGCTTAGAGCTGTAGCTCAGAGGCAAGTCAGGCGGGGAACGTTGGAGTCTGCAGCAAGCAAACCTCATGTTCGCTTCCAGCTGCCTGGCTGCCGGCTGCCATCTTGGCTGACAGTTAATTTGCATATACTCACTGATTAGCCAATGAAAAGGGTAGCGGTCGTACGCTAATTACCATGTTTCTCTTTTATTAGTGTAGATTGGATTGGGTTGCTGTGAGGATGAAATGAAATAAGGCTTGAAAGAACATAGCACATTTCCAGGCACATATTACATGCTTGATAACTGATAGGCATTAATACAATAACCATAATGGTGTTTCTAATCTGAGGAACATTTCTAACTCTCAACTTATTTGTAGAGCAGAGACCAATGATTTAACTGCTGCTCAGCGAAATAGCTAGCATTTCCTTCTCTTGGTAAATTCCCAGCCCCACCCTTCCTCCCCTTTAATGACTAACCCCCTCAGGTATTCTCTCTCCTCTCTCCCAGACGGGTGTTCTGAGGGAACAGTTGAGGAAATCAGTCACATCCCTGCTGTGGTCTTGAGGAGAGAGGGCTTTAATCCTGGGTCTGCAGCTTCTTCCACAGAAGGCACTCCAGGTTGTCTGCGTGGCACAGAGTTGCTCACTAGGATTGAGACGCTTACATTGTTAACCCAGGCATGGGTTTGGGGCCCGAGGCAGCTGCTTTGGGTGCCCCATGCCACATGTCCTCAGGCCACCTTTGACTTGAACTGCAGGTGTGATGGATGGTCCCCACAACCCTGCCAGTGCCCCAGGCAGAGGCCTTGTCTCTGTTTTTCTCCCTCAGTTGACGGAGGAGTGGCAACAAGAGAGGAGAGTTAATGCTCTGAGTGTAATCCTCACCAGGTTGGACACGGACACAGGTCAGCGCCCCAGTCTCCGGATCTTCAGAGGGTCAATTCTAAGGTGTATTCTACAGGTCTGCAGAGAGGCTCTGGCTGGGCTGAGCTCCACGTCAGTGGCAAGCTCTTGTACCTTTTTATTGGCATTTTCTCCTTCCCTGATTTACATTTTCTTTTCTTCTTAAAAATATGTTTTTATTGATTTTAGAGAGAGAGGAAGGGAGAGGAACAAAGAGAGAGAAATCCTGACTGGAATTGAACCGGTAACCTCTTGGCTCATAGATGGAAGCTCGACCCCTGAGCCACACCAGCCGGCCCCTGAGTTGCATTTTCTGCCCCCTCCCTCCTGATCCCTGGGGCCCCCCTCCAGGAAGTCTCAAGTTCTGGTCTCAGGCACTGTGTTCAGGGGAACACAATCCAAGCCCTCTGCTCTGTTTCCTCCTCATTGTTTCTCTTCTGAATATCTTGGTGACTAGGACCCCTCCCTATCTGGAAGGAAAGAGGAAAGGAGGGGAAGGGAAGGGGGTAGAAAGGAATCTGACTACCTCAGAGATGGGGCATAATGTCCTCTGCCATCAGGGTGGGCTAGGCACGCCCTCACCTGGTATCTCACTCAAATTTTAAGGACAAGCCGGTGAGGCAGATTCTTATTCACCCCGTTTTATGGATGAAGGAACTGAAGGGGCTGTGAGTGGTCAGGTAACCAGCCCCGGCCAAGGCCATAAATAACTTCGTGGCAGAACGGGGTTTTAAACCCAGATTTATGCTCTTTCAGCCACTTCCTTTTATGGGTGGGGTTCTTTAAAATTATCTGAAAGCAAGACTTTTTTTCTTTGCTTTTCCTTTCTTTTTTACTATACTAGTACTTCAATTTATTGGCATTGTCAATCTATGAACAAGACAGGTATTCCCCTCCCCCCATGAAGTAATATCATTATATCTCCTTTCCTTCCTTCCTTCTGTCCTTCCTTCCGTCCTTCCATTCTTTCTTTTTAAATAACCAGAAGTCTGTTGGGGCTTTTGGAGAGTTTGCAATTTTTTCCCCTTTTTTGAATGTATTGGGGTGACACTGGTTAATAAAATAAGACAGGTTTCAGGTGCACAATTCCACAACACTTCATCTCTACACCCTATTGTGTGTTCACCACCTCAAGTCTCAAGTCAAGTTTCCATCCATCACCTTTTATGCCCTCATATCCTCATCCACCTCCCTCTACATCCCCACCCCCACAATCACCACACTGTTGTCCATTTCCATGAGTTTTTTTTTCCTCTCTTCTTTTTTGCTCAACTTCTCTACCACCCCCATCCACCGATGGGCACTTGGGCCATTTTCAATCTGCCATAACATGTGTTCATACATCTTAATCTTGAAAATGTAGCATTTCAAACTTTGCTCAGGGTAGATTATTCTTTTTTTCAATTTCAAAACTTTTCTGCTGCTGCCAGAAGTCTTCTCGGCATTTGCTTTGAATTCTGTTTTCCGTGCATCTTTCACTGCTTTTGCACAGATCTGGGAGTATGGGATGTAGCTGAGTCCAGCCTGTTGCCAATAGCCACCATGATGTTGGACCCAGTCACGAGGATGCATCAAAGTCAGCCCAGTGGTGACCCGGGAAGGATTTTGAATCATGTAAGACTATTAGTATTTTTAATTAAATATTTATTAATGTTATTGAAGTAGAGTTGAGATCTAGCTGGTTTTGCTCATTGGCTACAGCATCAGCCCATGAACTGAAGGGTCACGGGTTTGATGCCAGTCAAAGGCAGGTACCTTGGTTGCAGATTTGATCTCTGGCCCAGGTTATAGCACGTGCCAGAGCCATCCAATCAATGAGTCTCTGTCACATCAATGTTTCTTTCTCCCCCTCCCTTCCACTCTCTCTAAAAAATCAATAAAGTTTACTTTCAGTAAACTGCACATATTTAAGGTGAACAATGTGATGAGTTTTGACATATGTATATGCCCATGAAACCATCACCACAATTAAGATAGTGAACATATTTATCACACCCAACAGTTTCCTTGTGCCCCTTTCCAATTCGTCCCTTCTGCCTTTCTATGCCATCCCCCCTGTCTTGGCAACTACTAATTTGCTTAGTATCACTTTAGATTGGTTGTCTTTTATATTTTATATAAATGAAATCACATAGTATGTATTCTTTATTGTCTGATCTCTTTCACTCAATGTAATTTTTTTGAGGTTCACTTACATTGTTGTGTGTATCAATAGTTCATTCTTTTTTATTGTGGGATTGTGGGGTAGTATTCCATTGTACCACAATTTCTTCATCCATTCACCTGTTCATGGACAATAATTTTTGGCTATTACAAATAAAGCCCTGATGAATATTAATGTATAAGTCTTTGTATGAGCATATGCTTTCAATTCTCTTGGAAAAATATCTAAGAGTAGAATGGCTCAATCATATGGTAGATATAAATCTAACTTTTGAAGAAACTGTTAAAATGATTTCCCAGAGTGGTTGCACAATCTTATATTCCCACCAGCAATGTGAGAGTTCCAGCTCTTCTCTATCCTTTCCAGTGTCTGGTATGCCCAATACTGGCTGTTCTGACAGGCATCACATTGTGGTTTTAATTTCCATGTCCATGATGACTAATGACATTGAGCCTCTTTTCATGTGTTTACTTGCCATCCACATATCTTCTTAGATAAGTGTCTGTTCAAAATTTTGTCCATATTTTATTGAATCATTTGTTTTCTTATTATTGAGTTTTAAATTTTCTTATATATTTGTTTTTCTCTTTGGTGGACTGTGCTTTTGGTGTCATCTATAAGAGATCTTTGCAAATCTAAGGTCTCAATTCTTTTTTTTATTTTTTTCTTCTAAAAGTTCTAGATAAAGATTTTTACATTCATATGTTAGTTTTTTAAAAAATATATTTTTATTGATTTCAGAGAGGAAGGAAGAGAGAGATAGAAACATCAATGATGAGAGAGAGTAATTGATTGGCTGCCTCCTGAACGCCCCCTACTGGGGATCGAGCCTGAAACCCAGGCATGTGCCCTTGACTGGAATCGAACCCGGGACCCTTCAGTCCGAAAGCCGATGCTGTATCCACTGAGCTAAACCAGCTAGGGCTATATCTGTTAGTTTTATTTAAAAATAGATCTACTCAATTTTAAGGTTCAGACATCTCTGATTAAGGTGTGTTTGTGTATGTGTGTGTGTGTGTGTGTGTGTGTGCGTGTGTGTACCTTTTGGATCTTTTTTGACCTTTTTCCTCTTTTTTAAAAAAAAATTTTTTTTTATTGATTTCAGAGAGGAAAGGAGAGGGAGAGAGAGATAGAAACATCAATGATTAGAGAGAATCATTGATCAGCTGCCTCCTGCACACCCCTACTAAGGATCAAGCCCACAACCTGGCCATGTGCCCTTGACCAGAATTGAACCCAGGACCCTTCAGTCCACAGGCCAGCACTCTATTCATTGAGCCAAATCGGCTAGGGCTCTCTTGGTTTTTATAGAAACTTATTTTGAAAGTGTTAGATTGACTCACATTTGATAAAGGAACTACAGATGGGGGATTTGTGTAGCTTAGGCCAGTTTTTGGATGGAAGAGGGTGCCTTCCACATCTGAAGCTTTGGTGTGGAGGTAGACAAGTAGCTCAAAGCATCAAAGATGTTTAAGTGACCACTAGTCTCACCGAAAGATGTGCCTTCTCTGGCAAAGGTTTAAAGGGTTTTGCTTTGTTTTAATATTGGAGGCTGTGGAAAGGTTCTGATCTGTGTTGCAGCATGATCAGATTTGTGATTTAGGAAGACCAAGCCAGTGTCTGCTCGGAGCATGGATTGAGTTGGGGGAGATTTGGAGGCAGTGAAAACAGGAGACCACAGAGCAATTTAAGAAAGATGATGAAGCCCTGAACACAGTTAATGCCAGTGGGGATGGAGAGGTTGGAACAGACTGGAGATATTTCGGAGGCATTAATAAAGGATTTGGGGGATGAGAGATAAGGAATATTAGAAGTTTCTATTCTGGGACATTGAGGGAATAATACCATGAACGGAGATGTGGGACATAGAAAGGGCACATATGTTGTGTGGGAATGGATTCTGTTAGGATGTGGGCACATCTGTGTGAGAGCCCAGTGCTGCAGCCTCGAGGGATCCCCAGAAGGCAGGAGGAAGCCTGCGACTAGAGCAAGAAGAGTGGCAAGCACTGGGCTGAAATTAATGGCATCAACCAGGAGAGTCTATGGAGGGAGAAGGGAAGAAGGTAGAGGATAGAGAACCCTGCATTATGAAGGTCAGGCCAACAAAAGAGAAATTATTGAGAGAAACAGAGGTCAGGGAGGCAGGGGCAGAATCAGGAGAGAATCATCAGAATCAGCTGCTACTGAGAAGGCATTAAGTTTGAGTTTCCCCAGAAGAAGAGCCAGAGCATGGATTGGGCACAGGTAGTTTTTTGGGGAGTGATCCCAGGAAGCAGGAGTGAGGAATCACAGAAAATGAGGTAGGGAAGGGGAAAAGTCAATAAAAGGGTGTTTTATTGAGATTGCGATTGTAGGCAATGCAGGCTTCATTCCAGTAGAACTTCCAAACTTAGAGAATGACTCCCAGAATTGTCCACATGAATGATGGGAATCTGGAATATCCATCTGCCAATGTCTGTACTCATTAATTGAGGATCACACCTGGATACTAACTGCCTGCACTTCCTGGCTATGATTGCATCAGAGTGCGCTATGAGAGGGGTGATGTGCAAGTCCCATTGCATGGGAGGAGGACTTTGTAATGGTTCATTTTATGTATCAACTGGGAGGGTATTTTTGGATGAGATTAACATTTATGTTGGTGAACTTTGAGTAAAGCAGCCTTCATAATGTAGGTGGGCTTTATGTAGTTAGTTGAAGGAATTATCCAGCAGACTGCCTTCAGACTTCATCTGTACCATCAGTTCTCTTGGGTCTCCAGCCTGCTGGCCTTTGGACTGAAACCGCACCATTGACTCTCCTCAGTCTTGAGCCTGCAGGCCCACAATGAAGATTATAGACTTGGCATCCTCCATAGTTGTGTGATCCAATTCCTTATAATAAATCTATCTATCTATCTATCTATCTATCTATCTATCTATCTATCTATCTATCTATCTATCTATATCTATCTCCTATTGGTTTTGTTTTTCTGGAGAACTGTGACTAATACAGACCTGAAGCAGAATGTGAAGGTTAAGGTGCAGACCGGGAGTAGGATCTTGGCAGTGCAAGGTGAGTACGAGCTCACACAGAACTGTCCACTACAGCTGTGGCTGAACGCAGGACGTGACCATAGTTATCTGCTAAAGATAGTAAATAAGAGAAGACTCACACAGCTTGTGGGGTTTGAAAGTAAAAAAGAGACTATGGTGACTGTTGAGAGAGGAGTTTTGTGTTTCATTTTGAGTGAGTTAATGGGTGTGTGCGATCTGCAGAAATTACCATTGAGAAGTTTGGTAGTGAAGGGAAGGAAAACAAAATGAATGTTAGGTTAAGCAAGGAAAAGGATCAAGGGATTTTAAAAATCTTTTTCTCTTTCTTTAGGATGGATGACTTGAGACTGTGGAGAAGAGGGAGTAGCAGTAGAGAGGGGAAAGTTACAGGCCTAAGAGAGGGAGTGAGGACCCTGAATAGTGGGGTAAGCACAGTCTCAGGAGGTAGAAGGATTAGCCTTGCTCAGAATTAAGAATGTCTTTTTATGAAAAGAAAACAGGAAATAGGAAATAAGTTAAGATACTGAGTTACACAGAAGAGATAGGAAGGAAATAGTTTCTATATGCTCAGACAAGCAGGGAAGAGAGAGGTAATGTGTAGTTTAGTGCAATAATGCAGGTTTGGAGTCAGATTGTTAGACCTCGGCTGGGATTTCAGTTTCAACATTTCAGCTGTTTGTTTTTGGGAAAATTCCTTAATCTCTGTGTCAGTTTCCATATACTGTATATATAATGGGGAACTAATGAATATCTACTTAACAAGGTTAGTGGGTGGAGAGACGTATATGATATATGTATTACAATGTCTGTCACATAATAGACACTTAAAAGAGAATAACAATTATTAAGTAAAGCAATTTCCTGAGTGGGGAAAAAATAAGTGGGGCTTGGGTATGATTGAACTCTTTTTTTTAAATATATTTTATTGATTTTTTACAGAGAGGAAGGGAGAGGGATAGAGAGTTAGAAACATCGATGAGAGAGAAACATCGATCAGCTGCCTCCTGCACATCTCCTACTGGCATGTGCCCGCAACCCAGGTACATGCCCTTGACCGGAATCGACCTGGGACCTTTCAGTCCGCAGGCTGACGCTCTATCCACTGAGCCAAACCGGTTTCAGCAATGGATGAACTCTTATGAAAAGTGGGAAATAGAGACAAATCTATTAATTATAGGATTTTTTCAGTTCTAGATTTTACATTTAATTATTTTTATAGATTTCATTTCTCTGCTGAAATTTTCCATCTTACCATCTACTTTCTCAAACTTATTAATTGCAGTTATTTCAAAATCCATGTCTTATAAGTCCAATATTTGGATCAGCTCTGGGTCTGTTACTATTGAGTATCTTTTTTTTCTCTCTTGGTTTTCAGTAATTTGATGATATCTCCTGAGGCATCTGATAATTTCTGACTGAATGACAGTTATTTTGTCTAAAAAATTGTAGAGATAGTTGTGTCTGAATAATACTAGATTTCTTCAAAGATAATTCACTTTAATTTCTGGCAGGCAATTAAAAGAGGGGAAAATCACTTTAATCCAATGTAGGGTTGAGTTGATTTGAAGCTGAGTTTCAGTCTTAGTGTAGGCTGATCTATTTCCAGATTGTCCTTTGTGCCAATTATCAATTAACCCTAGTCCTAGCCCCACCCTTCACTTCCTGCTTTACAATACAGGAGCTGGATTCTGTAAATATTTTTCTTTTGCCAGCTGGCACAGTGTTAAGCATTGTCAGTAGAGGGTGCTGGAGAAACACTAGAGGAGGAAGAGGTCTCTCCCTAGTTCTGACGTTCCTTTGGCCAGGCTCCAGTGGCATGAACCACTTCTTTAGTGCGTGGCAGTCAGCAGTCTCAGCAGCCAACAGCTTCGCCTGTCACCTCCTTGGGTAGCTTCTCAGCGAACTGCAAATGATGAGGCACCTCCCCATGAATGACTTCCCCTGGCATCTTCTTGGGCATCTCAGCAACTCCTCACACCAGCTAGTGAGCCAGGTCCTCTTAAACTAAATCTGGATCTCAGCCCTGGGAGAAAGTTTGGGGCAGGATGGGTGGTCTTTCTTGGATATTTTATTTCAGTTCTAGGAGGGGTAGCTTTTTTTCGTATCTGCTATTCCCCCTTTCTTTAGAATTCTCTTTTCTTCTTACTAGCCAATCTCTCAGGAATTCAGTGCCCTATTATAGTTAACTAGAAGCCTGTTGCACGAAGATTTGTGCAATAGGCCTTCCTTCCCCTGGCTGCCGGCACTGGCTTTCCTCTGGCACCCGGGACCCAGGCCTTTAGTCTGGCTGCAGCGGAGAAGCCAAGCCTCTTCAGTTTTCAGTCTTCAGTCTTCATTCAGTCTTCAGTCTTCACTCCAGCTGGAGCCTTCAGTCTTTGCTCCTTGCCTGCGTATGCAAATTAACTGCCATCTTTGTTGGGTTAATTTGCATAGTCACTCTGATTGTCTGGTGGGTGTGGCAGAGTGACACTAATTTGCATATTTCTCTTTTATTAGTGTAGATACTTCTTTATATTAAACTTTACCAGTTCAGATTCCTGTGTGGTATCTGCCGCTTGATTAAGCCCTGACTGATACAGCTATAGTCCTAGGATATAATTCTTCAGGGGCTCTGACTGAAATCCTGGGGGAATTTATCAAGGCCCTCCTTCTTGACAGGTCTTTAACTCCAATTTTTGTTTCCTCAGTACCACAGGACTGCTGAAAGTTCTCTGCAGGCTCTTACCTAATAATTGGGGATCATTATTCTGTCTACCACATCTTGTTTCTTAGAACTATGGATTCTGGTAATAGATAAACAATACCATTTATTAGTCACTAGGTCAAAGTATAAAGAGACCTTAACCTCAATATGTATCTCCTTGATGGTGAATTAAATGAATGTTCAATAAGCCATTCCACTAATCGATAGGTAGGATTTTATGCAGCAAAACCTTAGAGAATATGTGGGGCATGCACAATTGGATATGAATAAAGATCATGCAAAATAAACTTTCACATTACTTCCACATTCTAGCAAGGCAAATTATGTGAGTTTCTGAGGGACCAGGTAGCAATTCTTATAGAACAAGTTAATGATGAGCAGTATGGAATTTTAGGGTTGGAAGTTTGCTTTCAATGCCATTGGATAGTTGCAGATAGGAGAACAAAGAACTTAGAACACAGAATATCCACCTTGAAGCCCAGAAGAAAATACAGCACTGCTTCATGCAACTTTTTCTCATAGATGTCAGATATAAACTAAACGCTAAAACTGATCTTGCACATCATTGAACTGCAGATGAGTTTATAACCTCAGCAGGATTCTGCAGTGAAAGTAAGAATAATGATTTGGAAAAATATCAGGAACTTGGCAATCCAAATATGGACATAAAAAAAAAGAATTAGAGCCCTAACCGGCTTGGCTCAGTGGATAGAGCGTCGGCCTGCGGACCAAGAGGTCCCAGGTTCGATTCTGGTAAAGGGCATGTACCTTGGTTGTGGGCACATCCCCAGTAGGAGGTGTGCAGGAGGCAGCTGATCAATGTTTCTCTATCATTGATGTTTCTAATCTTCTATCCCTCTCCCTTCCTCTCTGTAAAATATTAATAAAATATATTGAGAAAAAAAAGAACTAGAAGTCTTGGGAAAATCCAATTCAATAGTCTCCTTTGAAGCAATTCACTGTTTCCTCCTTGCAGAGGGGAGAGTGGGACTCTGCTTTGCTATGCCCCACCCCCTCTACACTCACCCCCTGCACTCATCCTCTGACCAGGATGGGCCAGAGAATGAGAAGCAATAACATGTCAAAGTAAATAGGAATGCTACCCAGAAGGAGCTGTAGGAATTTACTAAGGCAAAATCGAGGGAATTATATGTGATTATGAAATTGACGCCGAAGCCAGTTTGGCTCAGTGGATAGAGCGTCGGCCTGCGGACTGAAGGGTCCCAGGTTCGATTCCGGTCAAGGGCATGTACCTGGGTTGCAGGCACATCCCCAGTGGGGGATGTGCAGGAGGCAGCTGATCGATGTTTCTCTCTCATCGATGTTTCTAGCTCTCTATCTCTCTCCCTTCCTCTCTGTAAAAAATCAATTAAAAAATATATTAAAAAAAAAGAAATTGAATGTATCTGGCTGGGTACTCAGTTGGTTAGAGTATCATCCAATATGGCAAGGTTTTGGGTTCAGGACACATACAAGAATCAACAAATGAATGCATAAATAAATGGGACAACAAATCTCTCTCTCTCTCCCTCTCTCTCTCATAAAAAATTGAATGTATATGATCATGAATTTAATTGGATCATGAATTCATCAAAAAAGACAAGACCTAATTTTACCTGGAACCAAATTGATTGCAATAAAGGTCTACAACATATATTGCAAATGTTTAGCCTACAAAAATGCCTCAGTATCTGCAATTTTAAATGTCTCTTTAGTTTTGCCCTTTGCCTAATGATTCAGGAGAAGCATAGTTCTTCCTGAGAGTGGAGAGAAAGTGTCTCTGGTTACAGTGAAGATTCTGAATAGTTGCTGTAGACAACATCCTAGATGGCATCCTTAAAATAGGATAACCATAAAGCTCATAAATCGACTTCTTAACTATGTAAAGAACTTGATTTTACTCTGTAATACATAGTGAGAATAATTACATGGTAAGTCAAGAGTATTCTATATTAGAGGAAAGGACAATATGAGTAATTGGATTTATGGATAATCTCCAAATCTCATTTCTCTAGTTGGCAGAGGCTGCTAATTGACCCCGTGACCTTTCTTCCCATCTTCCTTAGTAATAAAACCTGACATTTTTAGCTTCACATATGTGCACTTGGAAGAAATTCACTTCCCAGCCTCCCTTACAGCTATATATGGCCATATGACTAAATTTTGGGTACTTGGAAGTAAATATAAATGGTGGGGGGGAGGGGGAGGGCATTTGTTCTTCTGCTCTTACTTTGTTGTTCTTGGTTTAAATATGGGTGTGATGGCCGGTCCTTGGGCAGCCACTTTCCATGAAGTGTAATGCTAAGAATAGTGGAACAGCAAGCTAGAAGGAGCTTGGAGCCTGAAGGTTGTGGAACTGCCATATCAGACCTTGACTGCCTACCTGCAGAGCCTTTACATGAGAGAGAAATAAACTTCTATTTCACTTAAACTATAGGTTTAAGGTTTTTATGTCATACACAGCCAAGCCTAATTCTAATGGGTGCACTTAGTTATTTAAACACCATCTCCTACCAACTGTTCAATTAGTCAACCACTGTCTTCTATCAATCTCTGTATCCCAGAGCTTAGCATGATATATGGTACATAATAGATTTTTGTTAAATGTGAGAGATTGGATAGACAATGGACAATGGCCAGGCCATATATAACAATAGAACTCTGACCCATAATCTGCAGCAACTAGCCTGGGAAACCAACCCATTGTTTATACCAGTCAGCTCAGGAAGCTAGTCTACTGTCTGTAAGACAGACTTGTAGGAAGTCAGACCACTGTCTTCAGCAACCAGCCCAGGAAGCCATATAGTAAGGCCTATAACAATCTCCTCAAAGCCAGATCTTGATTAATATGTGAAAACTTCCCTACTTTTTGTCCCCACTTTCAACTTAGGACCAATTGGAGAAAGCCAAACAGTGCACCCTTACCCAGTCACATAGGCACCCTGCTTCCACTCAGCCCACCTACAGCTTCCCTATCCAATCAACATACCCAATGCTTTCCTTTTTTTTTTCACTATACAGCTTTCCCATTCTTTTACCTGACTTTGAGTCTCTGCCAAAATGCAAGTGATGGTGACTTGTTACAACTCCATTGCTGTAAAAAGCTCTGAATGAATAGCTTTTGCCTGTCTCATTTAATTGGTCTTCATTTATTTCCACAAATGTTTGTTAAATAGATAAAACTCAAAAAGTAAGAGACTTTTGTAGAGAAAAAAAGACAAAGCCCCTTTCAGAGAACTGTACACTCTAGCAAGGCACACAGACATTAAATAAATACATACATAATGTATTATGTATGTATTCACAGTATTAAGAATGCTACGGGATTGTAGCTGAGATCTAGAGATGAATAAAAGTTAGTTAGACAAAGAGGGTTATGTGTAAAGAGAGAAGGAACAGCATCTGTGGAGTACTGGAAACAGGAAGGACTTGGTGCAGACCGGGAACTGAAAACATCCAGCACCATGAAGAGACTGTGCCTCAGGTCCTGAGGACTAGTTCCCCAGAACCACTGGTTTGCATCCTTCCTGAAGCCTCCTTCTCCTTTTCTGTTAGTTCTGTGATCTCGTCTTTCAATATGTCCCTCTTTTGCTTAAGTTATATGGAGTCAGTTTCTGTTGCTTCTAATCAAACATCTCTTACTGATAGAATTGCTTTGTTATATCTCCAGAATTATTGGTTTTTGTTATTAGTATATAACCTTTCATATATTTATGTCTTATTTCCCAATCATAAAATAGGTACCTGGAAGGAGCCACTGACTTTGGGGGTGATTTGTTACACGGCATTTGCTCAGGTTTCACGTTCAGGAACTAGGTCACAAGATCTGGTCCCTTGTGCCTGAGCTTGGTGTCATGATACTTGAGGGTCTATGAGGAGAGGATAAATGTGGGAGGGGTGTGAATTGTTGTGATCAGCCGGCAAACTGTGATCATCTAAAGATGGCCAGATGTGTGTGTTTATACTGTTCTACATGCTCATTTTACAGTGTAACTGCTACTCTTTCCATCTGGAGGTGAAGTCTCTGTTCCCACCCCTTAATTCTGGCCAGCGGCTTGTGACTGCCTTCACCAATGAAATACACATCATAAAAAGGATATAGCTTCTACCTGCAGTGCTCTCTCTCATGCTTGCCAGGTTGTAAGGAAGCCCAAGCCACGGGGAGCAGTCACATGTAGGTGGTACAGCCAATTGCTCTAACTAATATTTTAGCCAAAAGTCAACATCAACTGCTAGACATATGGTGATTCTAGCTCCCAGCCTTCAAGTCCCCCACCAGATACTCGGGAGCAGATAAGAGCCTTCCTCACTGTACCCTATCTGAATTTCTTACTCATAGAAACCATGAAAGATAGTAAATGATCATTGTGCTTTGAAACCACAAAGTTTTGGGAGTGATTTGTTATTCAGTAATCAAGACTAAAACATTATATAAAAAACTCGTAGTGTTTATTTGTGTTTAAATTTTTTTTTCAACAAAGGAGACAATGGAAAGCTATTAGCTTCAATCCTGGAGAAACAAAAATAATTGCAATTTTTTGAATTTATTATGAAGTGGGATTTTTATGAATCTTGCTAATAATATTGTTAGGTTTAAGATTTTTTTTCTAACTATTTATATATCTGTTGTTTTATGTGAAGAAAATGTTCAAAATTAAGTTAATATTTAGCCATAAAAAGGAATGAAATACTGATATATACTACAACAAGAATGAAGATTGAAAACATTATGCTAGCCCTAGCTGGTTTGGTTCAGTGGATAGAGTGTTGGCCTGCATACTGGAGTCCCAGGTTTGATTCCTGTCAAGGGCACATGCTCAGGTTGCAGGCTTGATCGAGATCCCTAGTGCGGGGCATGCAGGAGGCAGTCAATCAATGATTCTTTCTCATCATTGATGTTTCTGTCTCTCCCTCTCCTTTCCTCTCTGAAATCAATAAAAATATAGTAAACAAACAAAAAACATTATGCTAAGTGAAAAGAGCTCGACACAAAAGGTGACATATTATGTAATTCCATTTATATGAAATGTCCAGGATAGGCAAATCTATGGCAACAGAAAATAGATTGGTGGTTTCCAGGTGTAAGGGAATGGGGAGAATGGGAAGTGATTACTAATAGGTATAGGATTTCTTTTTGGGGGTGATGAAAATGTCCCAGAATTAGATATGATGATGATTGTACAACTTTGTGAATATACTAAAACCCACTAAGCTGTATATTTGAAAGAGTGGATTATATGGTATGTGGACTATATCACATTAAAAAATTAAAATTACTAAAAGGTTTTCTTTAATTAACTATAAGTGAGATAGAGCAACATATCTGGTAATGCTGTCCATATGTGAAGATCAATTTTGACAAAATCATTGACAAATTTGCAAAAATTAAGAACTGGAACAGAAGCTGTAATGTTATAATTTACTAGAGGCCCGGTGCACGAAATTCAAGCACTGGGGCGGTGTTGGGGTGGTGGAAGGGATGACAGATCCCTCAGCCAAGCCTATCCACTGCTGGGGAGGCAGGAGAGGCTCCCATTACCACTACTGTGTTCTCCAGCCATGAGCCTGGCTTCTGGCTGAGCGGTGCTCCCCCTGTGGGAGTGCACTGACCACCAGGGGGCAGCTCCTACATTGAGCGTCCGCCCCTGGTAGTCAGTGAACATCGTAGCTACTGGTCATTCCACCGTTCGGTTGATTTGTATATTAGCCTTTTGTTATATAGGATTCCTATGACAGACCAATATGTAAGTATGTTTTTACTTTTTATTTAAAATAAAAAGTATATGAGCCCTGGTCAGTTTGGCTCAGTGGATAGAGCATCCAGGGTTCAATTCCGGTCAAGGGCATAAGCCCATGTTTCGGGCTCAATCCCCAGTGGGGAACATGCAGGAGGCAGCTGAGCAATGATTTTCTCTCATTATTGGTTTTCTATCTCTCTCTCCCTCTCCCTTTCTGAAATCAATAAAAATATATTTAAAAATATATGAATATAATTACAATTATTAATCCATTGCTTTTTTCCTTTCTTATACTGTCTTATACTAAATATGTTGTATTTAACCAGTGTGATTATACATATGAGTATATGAGTTCAATAAAATGATTTTTACTCTTTGCATTTCTGGTTTCATATTATTAGTACTGAAAATAACTTTTTTTGTTATAGAGTAGAAGGGCTTAAAAATGATATGTTTCAGTTGTCAAATATGTAAGGTATGCCATTGACGTTAGAAACTGTTGTTGAGAGTCCAAATCAGAAAAAAAATCCAGGCCTACACTGGAATGGTGGTGAAAGGAATAGAAAGGAAAGATAGATAGGTAGATCGATACTGAATGAATAGCATGAATACACTGATAGTTCTCTACAGTTATGGGGGCAGGGAAGAGGGAGATGTCGGGTATGAAATATATTTTCAGTCTGATAATAACTGGAAATTCTTGGGGGGCTTGGTTTGTAACTATAGATATCCAATGCCTAGAACTGCCTCTGAACATACAGGTTCCTCAATATTTTTTGTTTGAATGAGTGAATGATCTTATCGGTGAGTGAATGAGTGGAAGATCACATCTTACCTGCCTCACACGCTCTCCATCCGTCTTTTTACTTCAGTTATTACTGTGGAACCGACAGCTTGCAGGTGTTACCCGACAGTACTTGCTCCCAGCTACGGCTTCTACCTTTTGCCTTTTGCCTTTTGCCTAGGGCCTTTTTTTTGATGCAACCTTGTAGGACATCTACCGTTTTCTGACACTTGTGTAAACCCAGAATGCCGGAGGCTGGTCCATCCTTGCTGCTTGACGCAGTCGCTGCAGGAAAGAGGGATCTGCACAGCATGTGTTTCAGTGGACCTGGCGTATGTAGCATACTGTTTTTAATATGTTTGCTCCCTTTAGCGCCATGTGTTTTAACCAAGGTCACCTCTCCGAGAAAGGTTGTTTCCCCAGGTGGGGATCTTTCCCTGAGGTTAGGGAGGGAATACAACCCCTTAATTAAGTGCCAGGCGGGTAGTTAAGCTACATGGTTTTTACTCCCTGGAATGAAGATGAGAAACACCTTGTAATAGAAATTGACAGGATTAAAATCGGCTGGTATAAATACGGATGTAACAAGACAATAAACGTCAGATCCTCATCAGTTCCTGACCAGAACTCCGACCAGAACTTTGGCTGGAGATCCTGGCTATAGGTCCTGACTAGGCTGCTGACCAACTGAAGGCTGTCTTCGTGTCATTCCTTCTTCGCCAACTCCGTCCACACCTTTGGGGACCCCTGGACCTGCTGGGATTGGACCCCAGCACCAGAAGAGTAAGGGAATTAACACTTAAGGGGCAACTTTTGACCATTGAGAGTGGGAGAGAGCAGATAAATATTCTCTTTTCTGTTTTTTGAATCACACTGTATACGGCTCCACAGAAGGTCCCAAGTGGAACAATGTTCCAGTCTCTCAAAGTGGCTCAATACTGCACCCCTGGCCGAGCTTTCCCTCTTTCCATTTCACTCTTCATGGTCCCCCACTTTTTAATTTTAATTTTTTAAAGTGTTTTTAAAAATTTAGAGAGAGAGAGAGGGAGAGGGAGAGAGAAACATCCATGTGAGAAATATCTACTGGCTGCCTTCTGCACGCGCCCCACTGGGAATCGAGCCCGCAACCCGGGCATGTGCCCTTGACCGGAATGGAACCCCGGACCCTTCAGTCCGCAGGCCGACGCTCTATCCGCTGAGCCAAACAGGCCAGGACTCTATATATTTTTGTATGCCTTGAATAATTTGCAAGAAGAATGTATCTCGTGTAATGAAAACACACACACACACACACACACACACACACACTCACACTCACACACACTCACACACAAACCGACCACCTCCAAGGCCGTGGAATTATGCTTGTGAAAGTGCAGAGCCCGAGGCAAACTGCTTCACCCTCGCCAGGTGAGAGAGCGGAGCTGTGCCCAGGTGCGCGCGCTAGGGGGCAGCGCAGCCAGGGCCGAGGCTGGGCCGGCCAGAAACCCGGAGCTGCGGGAGGGCGGGCCCTGGGTCTCGGCAGTCGCCAGCCGGGAGAAGTGCAGGGCAACCTAAGTTTACCGCTACCCGCTCTCCCCCAGGCAGGGCATGGCAGAAGTCATAAATTCCATCCCTCTGCTGCCGCCGGGCAGACCCGAGTGGGGACCCCCACTCCCCTGAGAGGAGCTTGGCACCCCCAGCAGTCTCCAGGCTCGTTGGTGCCACATTTGCGCTTCACAGCTCTCCCCTCTGCCCCCCCCCCCCCCCAGCACCCGCAGAGGGGAAATTGAGTCACTGGGAGGCGAGGCCAGAGTCCCCAGGGGAATGTGCGCCGTCGCCAGCCCTCGGGCCTTCCAGATGCTGGAGGAGGGGCAGGTTCTCCAGGAAAATATACAAAGGGGGTGAGAGGGGGAGGTGGCTGGCTGAGCAGGAGCCCAGCCAGACACATGGAGAAACGCTGCCCAGGATCAAAGGAAATAATGACATTTGAAAAGAATGTGCGCGTCTGCCTGCGGTGCGGAGGGGGGGCTCGGCTGGCGGGGTGGAGGGCCGCGGGGCCGGGCCGGGTCCGGGCTGCACCCCGCCCCTCGCGCCCCCGCGCCCACCTCCCCGGCCCCTCCTCCCGCTTAGGTGGACGCTGTCGCAGGTCTCGGGCGTTCCTCGCTCTCCCTCCTCGTGCGCCTCTCCTCCCTTTATTTCCGAGTTGGGGCTGGAAGGGAAGTGTAACCCGAGGAGACCCACCAGAGGGGGAAAATCGAACCCGCCGCCTCCCGCCTGGCCGCGGAACATTCTTCTCTCCCCGCCGGCCGGCCTCTTCTCTCCGCCCCTCCCGCGCCGCGGCCTGGGCTCGGAGCCGGGGCAGCTCCGCACGTCACTGGGGTCCCCGGGGGCTGGGGGGTCCCCAGGGCGGGCCAGAGGGAGGATGGGAGGGAGGGAGGGAGGCGAGGGAGGGGAGCGCGGGCCGCCCCGCCAGCCCTCCCCGCTTCCCCGCCCGGCAGCGCCTGTTTCTCATTAGAGTAGCGGGCGCGGTCCCGCCCGGCTCGCGAGTGTTTGTAAACGTCTGACCCGGGGGCCGTCGCTTAACCCTTTAGGTGCGGGGCTGGGGGGCTGGGGGGGGGACGCCACGGGGGAAGCAGCCCCGAGCCGGAGGGATTTACATGAAAGATCGCGTGTTAGAAAAGTTTGAAGTGCACAGTCCGCGCGGGGCGGCGGGGGAGGGGGTGACACCCCACCCCTTCCGCCGTCTGAGTCAGGGATTTCGGACCTAATTCCCTCTCATACACCGGGGCCCTTCCTTGCCGGCCCTTCCTAGAAAATCCAGTCCAAGTTTTCCTTCCTCCTCCCGCCCAGGTGACAGGTGTCCGACTAGGGGCCCTCGGAGTTGCCGGGCTCCGGGCCCCTAGTAAACCTGGCCGGGATTTTCAGGAGAGCCGGAGCGGGATGCCAAAGAGTCAGAGATTCATTCCAGGCTGCAGTTCTGGGGGGGGCGGGGGGGGGGCGGGGGGCGGGCGACTTCCCTAGGAGGCTAATTAATGGCCCCTCTGGGTGCCTGGGACAGGGGCAGCGGCAAAGCCCGGCCTGGATCCTCGCCCATCTGGGGCCGTGGACCCATGGACAGTTCTCCAGGACAGCTGAATGTTTCTTCACCTTTGGGGTGGGGTCGGGGGAGAGACAGCCGGTGGAGGGGCTGCTCTGACTGAGCCAAGGCTTCTCGAAGGCCCAGGCAGGGCGGGCTCAGGCGAGGGACTTCGGAGGAAGGGCCTTTCGCTCTGCAGAGCAGCCTGCAGCCCCTCTGCACCCCGCAGTCCGCTTGGCCTGAGGCTCGGAGGGAAAGAGGAGGAGAGGGGGGCCTTTCTAGCTAGTTGGTGGCTGCAGAACTCCTTCAGAACGTAAGAAAGGGTCTCCGTGGCCCCTCTACCCCGTGAGCCCCAAATGTGGCCTCTTTAAGGCACTCGGACCCGGAGCCCCTGAACTTCAGCTAAGTTGGGGGTTGGGGATGGTAGTGCTCCAGGCATCGGGCAGTGATTGTCACAGCCGCGGGCCAATCGGCACCATTGTGGTCATCCCACGCTGGAGGGACCGTTTTCCAATTCAGTTTTGTTCTCTCTCTCTCTTTTTTTTTTTTTTTTTTTGAAGGGGAGGGACTGGAGGGAGGACAGAGGGAGAGAGGGAGGGTGGGGAAGGACGAGGGGCGCGTGGTTTTCCCATCTCATCCCCGGAGGAGGGGCCGGAGCATCCCGGGCAGCCAATCAGGGCCAGGCTGGGGGGGCCGCTTTGAAGAAGTTTGGGGAAAAAAGTTTGGAAAAGTTTCTATAATAACTAGGGGGCGTCCGGAGGGAGGCGGCAGCGGCGGAGGAGGGGGCGTCTCAGACAAGGGGCGGGAGGGAGCCGCGGGCGCAGCGACGGCAGCCTCCTGAGCGCCCCCTCCCACCCGGACCGGGACTGGGGGCTCCGGCCGGATCCATGGGGGCCGCGAGCTGCGAGGATGAGGAGCTGGAATTTAAGCTGGTGTTCGGGGAGGAGAAGGAGGCCCCCCCGCTGAGCGCAGGGGGCCCGGGGGAAGGTTAGTGCGGGGCTGGGAGGGGGTCTTGGGTCCCAGAGGGAAGGGCCCGGGGATGCTGAGTCTGGGGACCCCGGGGCAGCGAGCCTGGGGCGGGAGGGGAGGGGGTCGGAGGTTGAAGGGAGTCGCGGGGCTGGGGGCTCTGTGGAGGTCTTCGGGGGGCCGGGCACCACTTTCTCCTTTTTAGGTGGTGACGGGGGTGGGGGCGGGGGTGCCGCTGGCTGCGCGCCGCCTCTCGGCTGGGCCGACTGTCACTGGGATGGGGGCGAGCGGGAGCGGCGGTCCTGGGACCCCCGGCGCCGCCCCGGGAACGGAAGGTTGGGCTCTGGAGCGTGCCCCCTGCAGACCGAGCCCCGGGCCGGCGGACCCGACGCCGGGGCCGGGACCCCGGGCACTCTCGGGGCCGCCGGGGCGCCCCTCCCCCTCCCCGTCTGGCCGCAACAAGAGGCAGATGGCTGGGACCGTGCCGGGGGCGGCGGCCGCCGTTCGCACGGAATCCGTGCCGCGCGCGGCCCCCCCTCCCCACGGGCCGGGCAAGCAGCACCCCCGCCCCCAAATTGGGGGTGGGGAGCGAGGGAGGAGCCACCTCTCCTCGTCACCACTGCCCTGGCGCGCCCCCCGCCCCCCCTTCTTCCCTGGCCACTGTTGCGATAGCAACTGGGGCTCCTGCCAGCGCCGTTTGGGGGTTTGGGAACCGCTACTAATTGGGTTCATGTGTGAGTCGCCCCCAGCCCAGCCGGGCGCCTCTCTAAACGCGCCTCCAGGCCCCACTCCAGCCCCTCTCGACCTACACCCCTCACCTTCAGACCCACCCGGTCTGGTGCGTCTGGTGCCCGAGGTCCCAGGGCAGGGGGCTCAGAGGGTGGGCTGTTAACAGGCTTGGCGCTTCTGGATCCGTCTCTTCCACCTTCCGAGGTTCAACTGTGCTTCTGTCTTTGTGGCTCTGAAGGGCACCTTAGAGACCCCTCTTTGCTGAGGAGGGGGTGGCATACAGGACTAAGGGGGCTGATCTCTCAAGGAACCCAGACATCTTCTCACCTGCTTCTCTCTCTTCCCATCTCCCATGGCATCCCTCTCTCTGTCCCCCTCCCTCCCCATTTCGACAGAACTGGACTCAGAGGACACTCCGACATGCTGCCGCCTGGCCCTGGGGGAGCCCCCTCCCTATGGCGCGGCCCCTATTGGCATTCCCCGGCCACCACCCCCTCGGCCTGGCATGCACTCGCCGCCACCCCGCCCAGCCCCCTCCCCTGGCACTTGGGAGAGCCAGCCCGCTCGTTCGGTGAGGCTGGGGGGGCCCGGAGGGGGCTCGGGTGGGGCCGGGGGAGGCCGTGTCCTGGAGTGCCCGAGCATCCGCATCACTTCCATCTCTCCCACGCCTGACCCGCCAGCCACCCTGGAGGACAACCCCGATGCCTGGGGGGACGGCTCTCCCAGGGATTACCCCCCACCAGAAGGCTTTGGAGGCTACCGAGAGGCAGGGGGCCAGGGCGGGGGCCCCTTCTTCAGCCCCAGCCCTGGCAGCAGCAGCCTGTCCTCCTGGAGCTTCTTCTCAGACGCCTCTGATGAGGCCGCCCTGTATGCCGCTTGCGATGAGGTGGAGTCTGAGCTAAATGAAGCGGCCTCCCGCTTTGGCCTGGGCTCCCCACTGCCCTCGCCCCGGGCATCCCCTAGGCCATGGACCCCCGATGATCCCTGGAGCCTGTATGGTCCAAGCCCCGGAGGCCGGGGACCAGAAGACAGCTGGCTACTTCTCAGCGCTCCTGGGCCCTCCCCAGCCTCCCCACGGCCAGCCTCTCCGTGTGGCAAACGCCGCTATTCAAGCTCCGGAACCCCATCTTCAGCCTCTCCAGCTCTGTCCCGCCGGGGCAGCCTGGGAGAAGAGGGGCCCGAGCCACCTCCACCACCCCCACTGCCTCTGGCCCGGGATCCTGGCTCCCCTGGCCCCTTTGACTATGTGGGGGCCCCACCAGCCGAGAGCATCCCCCAGAAAACCCGGAGGACTTCCAGTGAGCAGGCGGTGACCCTGCCTCGGTCTGAGGAGCCGGCTCCGTGCAACGGGAAGCTGCCTTCGGGAGCAGAGGAGACTGCAGCTCCTCCAGGTGGTCCTCGGAAGGAGGGAGCTGGCATGGACTACCTGGCAGTGCCCTCCCCTCTGGCTTGGTCCAAGGCCCGGATTGGGGGACACAGCCCCATCTTCAGGTGAGGGTTGTGCCCAGCACCACTGCCATTCCACTTTGGAGCAGGTCAAGGGATCAGTTTGAAGAAAGGTCCTAGTTCTGTGCCCTTGGCATTTCAAAAGAGAATCTGTAACCAGCTTGGCTGCTACCATTTACCCAGTTTTAGGGAGGATTAAATCAACAGCAACATACCCCTTCTACAAACCAATGATTTGCAAAAGCATAATCATTCCCTGTGGATCAATAACAAAAAAGCCCCACCCCCACCCCTTAGGCAAAGCGGGAGTTCCTCTAGGGCAGTGGTTCTCAACCTTCCTAATGCCACGACCCTTTAATACAGTTCCTCATGTTGTGGTGACCCCCAATTTCATTGTTACAAATTGAACATAATTAAAGCATAGTGATTAATCACAAAAACAATATGTAATTATATATGTGTTTTCCGATGGTCTTAGGTGACCCCTGTGAAAGGGTCGTTTGAGCCCCAAAGGGGTCGCGACCCACAGGTTGAGAACCGCTGCTCTAGGGTCCTCCACACCTAGTTTTGGGCTGGCATGGTCTGGACATGGACTGTGGACTGGATTTCATACTTACACGGGGTAGCAGGAAGTCCCCCTTCTCTAACTTTTAATTTCTAGGGCCCAATTTGTGCCTTAAAAGTATAGCTGCTCATTTGAATTAAAATAGCATATATTTGCAAGACAAAAATTCATATTAAAACAAGCAGTTCTTGCATTCTTTTATCCATTTTACCCTCAAAGAATCCTGCCCATTTCAATAATCCTGAATCTTGGGATGTCAGGTTGAGCTGGCTCCATCCAGGAAAGTTTCCCGGGAAAAGAAACCTTAACACCTGTTCTCTTTGGTTCCTCTAGGGCAGGGTTTCTCACCCTCAGCACTATTGATATTTTGAACAGGATAATTCTTTGTTGTGGAGGCTGTGCGGGGCATTGTAGGATGGTTTAGCAGCATCCCTGACCTCTACCCACTAGATGCTAGCAGTACCCCCTCCTCTAGTGTGACAACCAAAAAACGCCTCTAGACATTGCCAAATATCACCTGGGGCCATCACCAGTTGAGATCCCCCCCTGGCCTTGGGTATCTGGGAGCTCAATAGAGGAATAACCCCTAGTTTCTGGACTGGACCTCTCCAGCCCCAACTAGTGGAATGGGCACTGACTGGGAACAGGGCGTGTGCTCAGTCCTGGCTTCTGTCAGTCACTGGCTTGCTTGGCTCACCATGTTCTAACATCTGGGTCTCCGTTTCTTTATTTGAAAAACAAAGGGGTTTATCTCCGAGGCCCATGTTCAGTCTGAAATGGTGCTTCTTTCCTGGACTCTTTTCCCATCCGGGTCTAAGGATTAGGATGGGCTTTGGGTGCCTCTGTATCCAAGCGAACCATTGCCACCTCAGACCCTTTGCTCAGAACTGGAAAGGAGGGAGTCTCAGGCCCGGTGCCCTCTTCCACACCCTCATCTTGAGCGGTTCTGAGGGGCCTTCCCCTCTCACCCTGCTTCTGGGCTTTTGGACTATTTTATTCCCACACCCAAATCCCCTCCTCCCTCACATGCCAGGGAGCTGAGACTCGGTGCTGCCCTGACCAGGGTCTGAGGCTATAGATGATCAGTGCTCTTTTCTTCTGTCTAGGACCTCTGCCCTACCCCCACTTGACTGGCCTCTGCCCAGCCAGTACGAGCAGCTGGAGCTGAGGATTGAGGTGCAGCCTAGAGCCCACCATCGGGCCCACTATGAGACAGAGGGCAGCCGAGGTGCTGTCAAAGCTGCTCCTGGTGGTCACCCTGTAGTCAAGGTAAGGGGCAGAGGCCTGATAGTCTTCCTCTCCTCCAGTCCCAGATCCCTGCAGATGGGCTCCAGCTGTGCGGACCCGTGGCACTGCCCTTTCCCACACTCCCTCTCAGCAGTGACCCTGTAGGCAGACTGGAGTTGGGGGAGGAAGGGTGCCTTTCAAGGACCCGGATATACTTTCTACTCCTCTATCCCTCCACCCCCACTCCCTTCATCCCATGGGACACCAGCCTCATGTCTACTGTGGAAAATGATGGCCTGCCAGATGTGGGGGAGGGCTTAGGCTGAGGCCAAAGTTCACTGGGAGTTAGGTTGTCTTCATTGAGTTGGGCCAGTCTCTCTTGGGAGATTTTCCCCTTTGCCCAGCTCAGTTTGAGCCTTATTCCAAGAATAACACTGTGAACTCCAGGCCACATTTTCTCCACAACCGATGCCCAATCCCCCCTGGGAATCCCTTCCAGGATATCCTTTGTCTTTCACCATCTTTACCCCTTGGAGGACTGAAAACCCTGGGATGGATGAAAGATCAGACAGTGGAGATTTCAGTTGTGTTGCCCGTGTCTCCCTCTGCCAGCTCCTAGGCTACAGTGAGAAGCCACTGACCCTACAAATGTTCATCGGCACTGCAGACGAAAGGAACCTGCGGCCTCATGCCTTCTATCAGGTGCACCGCATCACCGGCAAGATGGTGGCCACGGCCAGCTATGAAGCTGTAGTCAGTGGTACCAAGGTGTTGGAGATGACCCTGCTTCCTGAGAACAACATGGCAGCCAAGTAGGTTCCCACTCTACTCCCCCTCCGTCCTCAGGCTTTAGGACCAGTCTTTCCCATGCTTCCTCTTCCCAGGAGAGCTAGACATCATCCAGAGGAGCAGTTTCAGGCTTTCTCACCATCTAGAAGAGTACTTTTGGGGCTCGGGAGCAGTCTGCAGAGGTCACCTCTGGGTTAAAATAGTCCTCCTAGGCTCCCAGAGCAGGTCTTCAGGGCTTTGGATAGAGGGTGGGGGGGCTTCCCTCTTGGGGTTGCGGGTATTACCATTCTGGCTTCAGTTGGGAAGGCTTGCCTTCCATTCTTTGCCTTCAGCATTGACTGTGCTGGAATCCTGAAGCTTCGGAATTCAGACATTGAGCTGCGGAAGGGTGAGACGGATATCGGGCGCAAGAACACACGTGTGCGGCTGGTATTCCGGGTACACGTGCCCCAGGGCAGCGGGAAGGTCGTCTCTGTGCAGACAGCATCAGTGCCCATCGAGTGCTGTGAGCAAAGAGGCCCTATGCCATCTCTCTGTCTCTGTGACCCTCTTGTCTGTGTGTGTGTGTGTGTCTGTCCACCTTATCTCCTCTGCATAGTGTCCTGTGCCCCATCTTTCCTGGGTAGCCCTGCAAAGGAGTTAGCCCTCATTTCTAGGGTGGGAGGAGTATTCTAATTTGCCCCTGCTGCTGACTCTGTCTCTGGGATGGACTAGAGTGCCCCTGTCCTCCCTCTGTGGTCAATGGCTCTGTGCACTTGTTTGGATAACTCTCTGGCCTGCCCTGTTGCTCACTGTCTGCCTGGGTGGCTCTTTACATGGTGTGTGCCACCCCAGGGGCTCCGTGGGTTTACTTGTGTGTCTGCCACTGAGGAGGGCTCCACCAGGGCCCTGTGGCAGTTATTCCAAGGGCATGGGGCAGAGGAGGCTGTCCTCTCCATATGCAGTCCAGCCAGGCCTTTCCTGCACTGCTCTGCAGCCCAGCGCTCGGCCCAGGAGCTGCCCCAGGTGGAGGCCTACAGCCCCAGTGCCTGCTCCGTGAGAGGAGGAGAGGAGCTAGTGCTAACTGGCTCCAACTTCCTGCCGGATTCCAAGGTGGTGTTCATCGAGAGGGGCCCCGGTGAGTACTCACTGGGGAGGGAAGGGCAGGGCGGAAGAGTTGGGACAGGCAGGTGAAAGAACTCTGGCACTGCCACTAAACTAACTTCTCTGTAAAAGAGGCAGATAGACTATCCTTCCTCTTGGACTTTCTGCTTCATGGGCATGACAGCAATCTGTAATGCTCAGGATGGTGAACAAGTGTAAGAAATACACATTCCATTTTTTAGGGAGAAGTTGGTTTTGAGATAATTGACCCCATGTGGATAGGGTCGATGAGGAGAAGGGAAGAGGTAACCCTCATAGTCCCACGCTCAGTCCCTCCTGAGTTATGAGCCAGTAGCACAGCTATGATTACGAGAGCCTGTGACATACCCCAAGATGGAGCTTCACAGGGAGAAGGGAAGACCGAGGGGCCCAGGTGCACCCACCAGCTTGAGGCCTTTGTCCTCTCCCAACCCTGACCACCAAGAGCCCTAGCACCGGCGCTCAAATAGAACAGATTTTGAGATGCTGGATCGTGAGACTTGAGGTCTCATTGCCCTCCTTCAAGGTAGGACCCTTTCCTATCCTTGAACTTCCTCCCAACACTATCATGGGAGGGGATGTTTGGAACAGGATGGGAGGGTTCAAGAGTTCCTTTTGTCACCCACTCCCTTTGGTTCCTAGGCTGGTCCTGCTATCTCTGTTGGTCTCAGCTTGCTGCTCTATATCTTATGGACAGTTTAAAACCCTGCCTTTTCCATTCAATTGAATAAACATGCAGCAGGCTTCTTTGTGAGTGAAGCCTTGTAGAGGCCTTCTGAGTCTGGCCTTGGCTTTAGCAGGAGGAGAAGTGGCAGAGGACTGGGTATGGGGTGGGGGCCCTGGAGCTGGGCTGGAGTAGTCTGTTCCCCCTGCACAGATGGAAAGCTGCAATGGGAGGAGGAGGCCACTGTGAACCGGTTACAGAGCAACGAGGTACAAGTGTCACTGGGGTGCCCACCATCTGGGCAGGGCGGGATGGGGGCGGGGAATTCGGCAGGGAATTCCCAGGAGGGGCCCTTGACCAGGGGAAGGGACTCCAGGAGTGACCTGTTCTTTTCTAGAGGACACATTCTGGCCCCTTGGAGCAGGTTCTTCTCTAGGGGATGAACTTCGCTCCTTAGCAAATGGAAAAATCCAGGAGGTGGAGTTCCGGTCCCTGGAAGGGCTGGGCTGAGCCTAGGTTCCTGAGGGCTCCCTGTCTATCCTCTGCTCCTTCCAGGTGACACTGACCCTGACTGTCCCTGAGTACAGCAACAAGCGGGTGTCCCGGCCCGTCCAGGTCTACTTTTATGTCTCCAACGGGCGCAGGAAGCGCAGCCCTACCCAGAGTTTCAAGTTCCTGCCTGGTGCGCTCTAGGACAGCCCACGGTGGGGTGTGGGGGTGAGGGGAGCTGTGGCAAGGCGGAGGGATGCCATGCCTTCATCGTGAGGGATCTTGGGATGGGAAGGTAGATGGAGGGTGTGCAGTGTGTGTGTTGGGGCCGGGGGCGGGGGGGGGGGGGGGGTGGCGCTATCAGTCGTCTCACCAGTGTGTCCTCCTGCTTCCTATCCACCCAGTGATCTTCAAGGAAGAGCCCCTACCAGACTCATCTCTCCGGGGCTTCCCTTCAGCCTCAGGCCCCTCCTTTGGCACTGACATGGACTTCTCACCACCCAGGCCCCCCTACTCCTCTTATCCCCATGAAGACCCTGCTTACGAACCTCCTTACCTGTCAGAAGGTTTCAGCTATGGCACACCCCCTCTGTACCCCCAAACGGGGCCCCCACCATCATACAGACCTGGCCTTCGGATGTTCCCTGAGACTGGGGGTACAGCAGGTTGTGCCCGTCCACCAGTCTCCTTCCTTCCCCGGCCCTTTCCCAGTGACCCCTATGGGGGACGGGCCTCCCCCTTTCCCCTGGGGCTGCCATTCCCTCCTCCAGCCCCTTTCCAGCCTCCACTGCCTTCCTCCCCACCGCTGGAAGGCCCATTCCCTCCCCAGAGTGGTGTTCACCCCCCACCTCCTGAGGGGTACAATGAGGTAGGGCCAAGCTATGGCCCTGGGGAGGGGACTCCGGAGCAGGAGAAATCCAGGGGTGGCTATGGCAACGGCAGCGGCTTCCGAGACAGTGTCCCTATCCAGGGTATCACGCTGGAGGAAGGTGAGTGTGGAACTGGCCGCTGCAAGTGTGAGTGTGTGTAAGAGATTGCTCTGCATGTTTGCTGAGGGCTGGAGCTTGATCCCTTGAGACCAGTCAGGGGGTCTCAGGAGTCAAGTTCGTGGTGCATGTAGCCACATGAACCCAGTTAACTTAATTCTGAAGGGTGCATGGAGTTCCTGCCTCTGCCCCAGATCACAAAATCACAGGTTACAAGTACTTTCAAGATCATTTAATATACCTCCCCCCTTTGCAGATTGAGGCACTGAATTTCAGAGAGGAGCAGTGGCTTGCTGAGGTCTCAGTCAAGCATGCTTTCCCTTGCCTCAGCTTCCCCCTAAACATGCTGACTGTGGTCAGGATGGGTGATGAAGAACCTTGATATTTTGCCTCTTCCTCCCACTGACTACACCCACCCCTGGCCCTGCTGACAGAGATTGTCCTGACATTGCAGGCTGCTGAGCCAGCAGGAGAGGGCTAGGATGGGGGCCTGGGAGCCCACATGAATGGAGCTGAGCAGATTTGATTGGGAGCAGGTGTTAAGATATACAGTGGGGCCTTGACTTACGAGTTTAATTCGTTCCGTGAAGGAGCTTGTAACTCAAATTACTTGTATGTCAAATCAAAAAGTGAACGAGTGAGACACGTGATGCTGGGCTGATGTTGTGGCGTTCACTGTGACGTTCACTGTGACGTTCTCTGCGCAACTAGCAGTGGGGTATCTGAAGCTGGCTCATAACCCGAATTTTAGCTCACAACTCAAAGCAAAAAATCGGCCCAGAGATGGCTCGTATCTCGAAAAACTCGTTATTCGGAACACTCATAAGTCAAGGCCCCACTGTATTGGGGAAAGTGAGGCCCAGTGGAGGAGGAGCCTAGAGGCTTCTTAGACTGAAGCCTGTCTTGCATGGGTTGGGGGTCTCTGGAAAAGGAAGGGAGCTGCCCCTAGCCCAATCTCTCTATTGTCCCTCCATTACAGTGAGTGAAATCATTGGCCGAGACCTGAGTGGCTTCCCAGCACCTCCTGGAGATGAGCCTCCTGCTTGAACCATCACCTGGCAATTCCAGCCTCCTGGCCCCTCCAGCCCTGCCCACTCTCCCTTCATCCTGGGGTGGTGGTTCCAGAAGCTGGGGGCCAATCTGGTTCTTCTTTCCCCAGCTTTTGCCTCTTTCCCTCTGCCCGCCCTCCCCGCCCCCCTCCTCCTCTAGCTGAGATGTGGCCCCTGGGCCTGGTGCTGCCAGGGAAGGCTCAGTGAGGGACAGCATGGAGGACGGAGGCTGGGTGGGAGGACTGACTGGAGTGAAGGCTGTGTCTGGATTGTGTACGGGCCCTGGTACTGGGAGCCTGGGACAGGCGGATGGATAATAAACTGCTCACTGACGAGTGCTTCAGGCTCCAGAGCTCTTTGGCGAGAGAGGAGGGGCAGCTTACCCTGGCCTGAGGTGGCTTAGAGGTAGGAAAGAGATGGGATGTGGCTGGGATCATTGTAACCCAAAGAGCTTCTCAGAGTAGGGGGCTGGGGATAATTTAAGGAGCCCCAGAGGCTCCCTAACTGGGTTGGGGTTGGGGGCCAGAGCTTTAGTAGGCCTATCCTCCCTGGGATTCAAATTCCTGTAGGCTCTTTGGGATGGGACCCAGGAATCTGTATTTTCAAGTTTCTTTTTCTTTCTACCACCCAGATGATTCTGATTCATAGGCAAGGTCAGGAAACACCAATCTAGCCCTTCTCCCTTATTTACAAAGGAGGGATCTGAGACTAAGAGGGAAGGGGCTTGCCCAAGGTCACACAGCTAATCGGTAGCAGGTTAAATGTATACTCCTGGGCTCCTGCCTCCAGCCCACCCTCAGCCACCCTGACTCATCAGGCTCAGGCCCCTGAAGCTTATCTTCCTGGAGTAGGGTTGGGGGTGAGGGAGGGCTGGCATGGGTCTATCCACAGTCTGGATTCTTGGGGACAGTGAAAACATTCTGGAAAGATCTGTGCTTTGGAAGTAGATTGCAGGAAGCCATGCAACCTCTCTAGCGGGTCTGAGTGCTACCCTGGGGCTCAGTGCATCGTTTGGCTCCTGGTCTGTCTTGCAGGTATGCCCGCATATCACCAATGACAGGCCCATGCTCAAAGCCTGGTTTGTCCTGTCTTGACAGCCAATGTGGCCAAGTCCCCAGTGGACTGGGCATTTAGTACCATTAGCCTGCGATGGCTAGGCTTGGCTGCTGGGGCTACACCCCAAATACATTCAGGGAGTTGGTACTCAGGAAACTGGCCTCACCTCCAGGCTGGTGGGGCCTCTCTATATCCAATGGGTTCCAACAGGTCTGGCAAGAACCCATGTGTTCAGGGGTGGGTGTGAGAGAAGCTGGCTCTGAAGTGGAGAACAAGAGAACCAGGACGACCCTCAATAACAAGGAATTTTCTTTATCTTCCTGAATACAAACTGCTGTGCACCAAACTGACATCAAGTGATCAGCTCATTGGGCCGTGTCCTTGGCTGCTTTTCAAAGATACCCTCCAGTAGGGGCCAGAGTCATTACCCTGTAATTTCCATGTCAGGAGGGACCTTGGGATACATGTGTTATAACCAGCATTCTACAACACCCCCCACCCCACCTCATACCCCAAGATCTCTAACAAGGGATATCAGCTTCTGTGAATGAAAAGCGGTAGGGGACTCACTACCTCCCAAGACAGATGATTTCATTTTCTGCCAGGGCACTGCCATTCGTTCATTGCCAGACATTTATCAGGCAGCTAAGTGCCAGCCAATGGGTCCTGGAGGACCTCACGAGGCCACAGTAAATCAACACCTCATTGTAACTCAACAGTTCAACTCAGTAAATATTTCTCTTAGAATATAAGGTTTGGGGGCGGGGGGCGGGCAGTGAACAATTTTGTTACAGGGCGCAGAAAGAGCAGAGAGCAGGGGCACTCCGTCCAGCTGTAGGAGCTAGCGGGAACTTCAGGGGTGACTTCTAGATTGAGACCTGCAGCATGACTGAACTGACCAACCCAGGAGCAGGAAAAGGCAGGCCAGGCAGAGCCACCAGGATGGGCTAGATCCTGGAGGAGAGCTTACTGAATTTCCTTCTCTGGCTGGAACTCTGAGCCTCCAAGGAGGGCTTATTGCACTCAAAGGGCCAAGGGAGGCTCTGTGAGATGAGGATGGGGAAAGGTTAAGTTCTGGAAGAGGAGGGACTGGAGAGGAAAGCACAGGCGACATTTTGGGGGTCTCGTAGTCATGCCAGGGAATTTAGAGTTATCCAAGGATGATGGGTGCTTCCTCACTAGATGGGAGTCCTCCTGGGGTGAGCTGAAATCTGCTTTCCTGTGACTGCTCTGCAAGGCGCTGTGCTAGGCCCTCACTTTATAGAATCCTCCCTATTAAAATCCTGAGGCGAGTTAGCCTCCCAGGTTCATTGTCTCTTCCCAGGATCCCCACAGACATCTCACTCCCTGAGGCTGGGGTTGGGAGAGGAGAAGGATGCTGGATCTACACCTGGTGTCAGAAAAGACTTTCTTGGCCAGGGCTTCTCAGAGTGCAGACTGAGGATTACTTGCATTTGAATCACTAGGTGGTGGCGGGGGGTGTGGTTTGCTTTGTTTTGTTTTGTTTTTTAATGTAGATTCCTAGGCAACCCCTGACCTTCTCAATTATATTCTCAGAGGGGGAGGAGGAGGAGACTGCATTTTATCTATTTTTTATGACTTTAAAAATTATTTATTGTTGACAGTATTTCATATGTCTCCCCCCCCCCCCCATTGACCTCTCCCTGCCCACCTGCCCTCCCCCTTCCCCCTCCCCCCAAGCACAGTCCCTCAATCCTCCTACTGTCTGTGTCACTTGGTTATGCTTATATGCATGCATACAAGTCCTTTGGCTGATCTCTTACCACCACCACCACCACCCCCCGCCCCCCGCCCCCACTGCATTTTAAAGAGCACTCTGGGTGATTCTTCAGAACATGAAAGTTGGAGAACCAGTGTCATTTGTCAAATAAGTGTCAGTTCTTCCCATTCCAGACTCTATAATAGCTCCCTACCCCGTCACAGATCTTGTCTGGGCTGCTGTGGGTGGAGGATCACCGGGAGAGTGTACTTAGGGGAGGAGTAGGGCACACACATTCCTGACATTGCAACTCATCTCTTCCCTCACCTGGCTCTGCCTTGCTGCTTAGGTAGTAGAAGATGGTGTCGGGGGCAGCCTGGAAGCCGGGTGCAGTAGTTTCCCCTGGAGCTTACTGAGTCTCCTTCTCCGGCTGGAACTCTGAGCTTCCACGATGTCTGGAGAGGGCTCAGTGAGGAGCCCTTGAGCTGGGTTTCAGGCTGTGCTTGGAGCAGGAGCCGTGGTACCTGGGAGCCTGCCGCCAGACCCTTGCAGAGGGGCAGCACCTTTCTCACTTCCTGGAAATTCCAGATGTGGGAAGTGCATGGGGTTTGGCTGTTCTTTTAGAGCTGGTTTTAGTAGCCTTAGTGTCTGATTGCTCACTTAGCCAACTCCCCACGAAGCCCTCCAGGGCCCTTGGTCTGTACCAAACCCTGTGCTGGGCGTGAGGGACAGGGGCATCACACTGGGGCCTTGCCCTAGAGGAACAGACAACGCAATCACTAGTGGGAGAGACCTTCCTGCCTGGAGATTGGGGGTGGGTGTTGGTCTGAGCTGTATGAGAGGCAGAAATGATAGGTTGCTATGGAAACACTGGGACTAAGCCCGAGTGGGAGGGCAAAAAACGTTTTACAAAGGCAGGTGATTTTGAGCTGGGTCTTTAAGGGAGAGTGGGAGTTTTCTGTGTAAACAAGAAAGGGGTCATGACTAGGGGTTAAAGTGTATGAGGTCAAGACCAAACAGGTGTGTAGAAATCAGACGTGGGATGCTTGAACAGGCCATGCTAAGGAGTAGGAATAACAGGGAGTCATTCCCTTAGTTGGTCAAAGGGTCTACAGTTGTATGTGTGTGTGTGATTTAAAATTTAGAAGCTGTGTGGAGAGATAGTGGCAGGGAGACCAGAAAGAAGGGTTTTGAAGTAGTTCAGGCAAGAGAAGTCTGGGTTCTGCCTACTACTTAGCTCAGCTACGTAGAATATTCCTAACAGGGAACAGAAAAGGTCCTGGGCTGGAGTCCTAGCTCCGCGAACTAGCTATGTGATCTCCAGCACACCCCTCACATAAGTGGGCCCTAGCTGCCTAGCTGTACTCCTACTACGTGCCAGCCTCTGTGCTAGCTGCAGGGGATAGGACACTGAATGAAACAAACATGGTTCATTCCCTCACGGAACGCAAGAATTAACAGGCAATTGCAGAACCCTGTGTAATGCAGGGAAATATTGGAGACCTCATAGGGACCTCATAGGGAGGTCACTGAGCCTGTTCTCTCCTGCTGCTTGTGTATCTTGTAGCAGTGGTGGACGACTGTATTTTGATATAGTTTGCATCCACCACTTTTCAGGGGATGAGGGAGGGGGTGGACAAGACATTCTCTGAAAGGAAGGGAGATTTCCATTGTCAGTGTTATCCAGGATGAAAAGCATCCAAGGTCAGGAAATGTGGATTTGTCACTGAGGCTCTGGAAAGAGTTAGAAGGAGCATCTCTCTATGCTTCTCTCTCTTGGGCCTGAACCTGAGCAATCTAGTTAGGTCCGTGTCCAAGCAGCCTCTCCTGCATTGAGGTAGGATCCTGGTAGGGCAGGATGCCAGGGGCCAAAGTTGGGGAAGGGGGCAGCTCCATGACTAGGTGGCATTCCACTTTTATGTTCCACTAATTCCTTTTAGCCCTTTTTGAAATCTTAGTTTCCTAAGATTTCATTACAAAGCATCACAAACTGGTGGCTCTCATAGTTCAGGAGTCTGGAAGTCTGAAGTGGAATTGTTGGCAGCGTTGGTTCCTTCTGGAGGCTCTGAGGGAGAATATGTCCCAGTCCTCTCTCCTGGCTTCTGTTGGCTGCTGGGTCTTTGGTGCTCCTTGACTTGTAGAAGCATCGCTCCAATCTCTGCCTCTGTCATCACATGGAATTCTTCCCTGTGTTTCCTCTGTGTCTCTGCTGCCAAATTTCCCTTAATAAGACACCTGTCATTGGATTGGGGGCCCATCGTAAATCCTAAAGAAGAGACTCCCCCTTCCTTCCCAGTGGGATCGCTGAGCTTCAAGTCTTGCTTGGCTGTGCCCTGGGGTAGGTGACGGCCCCTCCCCCTAGACTGCCCAGCGTGGACAGTGCTGAGGTTATCACCCAGGAATGCTAGGAAGGTGACCAACACCAGGGGGCAGCAGTAACAAGGTGAAGGGTTGGGGGTGGGGGAGAGGTGGAGAAGGTTAGAAAAGTAATGCCCCTGTTCCCCTGTGAACTTTACATCCAGACCCTCTTCTGCATTTGCTCAGCTCACTCCTTGAAGACTGGTTCTCCTTCTCAGGATCAGCAGTCATTTGGCCCTTAGTAATCATAGATTTGCCTTGTTCACTATATTTTTAGGGAGCCTTCCCTGTCTCCCCTACTAGATTGTAAGGTCCTAAAGAGCAGAGACAGTGTTTATGACTCTGTATCTCCTTGAACAGATACAAAGAGTTATAATCTATATATATAAAAACCTAAGTGACCATCCTACCATTCGATTGTCCAACCGGTAGCTATGACATGCAATGACCACCAGGGGGCAGATGCTCAACGCAGGAGCTGCAGAGCTACAGTGACATGGCAGCTGTGCTTCTCGGGTGAAGCATCCGGAACCAGAGAGGAGGGAGCCTGATTCCAGGGTGCACCACCCGAGAACCACCTTCTCGCAATCCAGGACCCCTTGGGAGATGTTGGAGAGCCGGTTTCGGCCTGATCCCTGCAGGCCAGGCTGAGGGACCCCACTGGTGCACGAATCTGTGCAGTGGGCCTCTAGTGAATAATAAAAGCTGCCATTTTTGTGATGCATGTAGGAGAGTGCTTTACATGTTTTACTCCAAGTTTGCTGCAATCCCAAACCAAAGGTCAGAGATGTTTGTTAAGAGCCACAGCAACAGAAGGGCGTGCTCACCTCCTGGGGCATCATCATACCCTTTACATAGCTCACCTCAGTTAAGCCTCTCCCAACAATCCTGAGATGCTGCTCCTATTACTGTCCTCATTTTATAACGAGGAAGCTGAGGCAGAGAGGCCTTAAGTAATGTTATATAGTCACAGAGCTCCTCAAGGACAGAGCTGGCATTTGAAGGCTATCTTCTAATGCCAGATCCAACCATATTTTCTACAATACTGCATCCAATTCCTTATTGCATGGGTAAAATTAGGTTGAAAGTAACATCTAGTGAAGTACAGCATAGGGAATGAAGTCAATAATATAATAACTATGCATGTTGTCAGATGAGTACTAGACTTATCGAGGTGATCACTTCGTAAGGTATATAAAATGTCCAATTGCTATGTTGTACACCTGAAACTAATCCAATATTCTATGTCAACTGTGATTGAAAAATAAACTTTAAAAAAGGAGAAAAGTAAACACCCAGGGCTGCCTTCAAATAAGATTGAACTTCAGACTTTTAAGCAAAGGCTCTGGGCTTCGTGCTCCTGTTTGGAAACTGTACACTTCTATGTAGCAAAATGCAGGGGTCGGACTGGCCCAAACAGTGCCTGAGGTCCCTCCCAGTTCTAACACTCCAGGAGTTCATGTCACAAGCAGCAGTGCACAGAGGAGTCTGTAGAAGTGGCCCCCACTCAGGGTTGCTAGATAAAATACGGGTTGGCCAAGTCCCACCTCCCCAGTCTCTGGCTGAAAGGGTGGAGTGGGGAAGAGGTGGATGGGCTGATTGAGGGCAGAACTGAGCCCCTTTCCTCTCTATTCTTTAGGCTCTTTAAGGATGTTGTTCAGCCTCAGAGAGAAGTCTTCTTCATTCCTTGTCCCCCTGGTGGAAGAGGGCAGAGGAAGAAAGTAGGCCAAAGCCTTGACCTGCCTGGTACCTGGCCAGCCCCACACCCTGGCTGTGCAGACAAAGCTATAGTGCACATATTCAATCAGGTGCTGAAACGCTTGCTTGCCCCTAACGTGAGTGATTGTAGAGAGCACAAAAGGCTTTTGCAAGGCAGGGAAGATTACATTTCTCTTCCATTTTGGGTTGTTTTGTATTATTTTTCTCTAGCCTGAAAATTCTAACATTTCCTGACTGAGCACCCCACTGGCTACTGACCACAGTCTCGCCTGGTTTTGGAGTTTCCCAGTTTTGGGTGGATGGCCTTACACAGTTTCCTGCCTCGATCAAGACTCCCCACTGTTGTTTCTTTGAGGTTGTCATTGGTCAGAGTGACCTTCTCTTACTGTCACTAAAATTCTTGTTGGCTTAATTATTCAGTAGCCATCCAAAATTCCATTTTATTATGCAGTTTACATACTAATTCATTATTTATCAAACATTCTTTTATATCTCTACCTCTACCTCTACCTCTACCTCTACCTCTACCTCTACATCAGTGGTTTCAAGCTTCTGGCCCTTTACATACAGTTCCTCATGTTGTGACCCAACCATAAAATTATTTTCGTTGCTACTTCATAACTGTAATGTTGCTACTGTTATGAATCATAATATAAATATCTGATATGCAGGATGGTCTTAGGTGACCCCTGTGAAAGGGTCGTTCGATTGCCAAAGGGGTCGCGTCCCACAGGTTGAGAACCGCTGCTCTACATCTACATCTACATCTACATCTACATCTACATCTACATCTACAACTATCTATATCTATATCTGATATAATAAAAGTGTAGTATGCAAATTGTCCCCTCGACTAGAGTTCTTCTGAGAGTTTAACCAGGGGGCAGGCCGGCTGGGGGAAGGGAGGAGGCCCTGGCCAGTAGTGGCTGCGGCAGCCTGGGGAAGGGAGGGAGTACCGGCTGGCAGCTGCTAGGGACCCTACCAGTGCATGAATTTTGTGCACTGGGCCTCTAGTATACATATATATATATATATCTTCTTGCGGGACTACTATTAGTCTCTGCTGGCATAAAAAAGGCATGTGTGACAAAGACCTGTCCTCAAGGGGGCTGCAGCTGGGCAGGAGTTTGTCACAGAGCCACATTTACTTATTCACAAGGAGTTACTAAGTAGTAAGTACCATGAAATGGCAGGCACTGCAGAAACCAAGATCAATAAGACACAGTTCCGGTCCTCTAGGACTTCACAGTTAAGAGATCACTAGCTAGTGACTTGAGGTGTTTGGTGGGCATGGTGCATTAAAAATTTCTTCCTGCTATCTGTTTCTGTGTAACAAACCATCCCAATTTAGTGGTTTATAACAACAATGATTTACACTTGCCCATGATTCTCTGGTTTACTCTGGAGGTTCTGCTGGTCTCACTTGGGTATGCATAGGTGCCTGCATTCAGTGGGCAGTTCAGCTAATTGGTCCTAGATGGCCTCACTCCCATGTCTGAGACCCCAGCTGAGACAGCTGGGATGGCTGGGATGACTTGCCTTCTCTCTGACCACATGGCTACTCTCCACGTGGGACCTCACCCTCCTTCAGGTGATCTTGGGCTCTTCTACATGATGGTAGAGAATTCTAAGAGAGTGAAAACCAAACTTTGAGGTCGTGGCTCAAAGTTGCAAATGTCACCCATACTGAATCCTATTGGCCAACACAAGACACCAGACAGGGCCAGACTCCAACCTCTGATGGGAGGAATGGCAAGGTCACATTGCAAAGGGAGAGGAATTTGAGGTTATATTTTGCAGTCTTCCACAGTTGCCAACATAAAAACAAAATTCTATTTCATGTAAAGATTAGGTTTACTATTTTTTTCTTAAAAAATGGGGAGATTTGGCAACAAACTGCTAGAGCTGAGTAACTACTGGCCCACTGAGACTGGACATCCCAGCTCCAGCTCATCAGACTCCCTATCACTATCTACTGCTTATCTCAGGTCCTGCTGACCAGGCAGGTCTCCTGCCTGACTACTGTTTGTGTTTGTGATCACTGTCTTTTAGCAGTTCCGGCAATAACTATGGAGGACAGTATGTGAAGAGGTCAAATACGTCCTACAGATCACTCAACCATTTGTGCCTGTGGAGTGATGTGAGTGGCATATAAGTAATTTTTTACTAAATATAGTTTAAATGTTGAAGCTAATTATATTAGTTACCCTGGGCTGCCATAAAAATTTACACTAATTGGGTGGGCTTAAAACAACAGAAATTTATTCTTTAACAGTCTAGAGATCAGAAGTCCAAAATCAAGGTGTCAACAGGGCCAAGTTCTTACACGCTCTGGGGAAGGATCCTTCCTCACCTCTTCCAGCTTCTGATGGCTCCTAGCCATCCTTGGCTTGTTCCTTTCCTGCATCACTCCAGTCTCAGTCTCAGTCTCCATCTCCAGATGGTCTTCTCCTCTGTGTCTCTGTCTCTTCTTCTCTTCCTAGAGGGACACCGGTCAATATTGGATTCAGAGACCACTCTAATCCAGTATGATCTCATCTTAATTACATTAGCAATGACTCTATTTCCAAATAATGCCACATTCTGAGGTTCCAGGTGGACACTATTCAACCCACTATATTAGTGAATGATTCTTCCAGATGAAATAGAGCATCTTGAAATTTATGCCTATAGAAAAGTCACTTATATGCACCTGTGATCTAACATACTTTATTGAATGAGAGAACAGAGATTTAACTAAGAATTTGTACAACTGTGGTCATACTCAGAGAATATAGCTAGCAAATAAATTCACCAGGTTGGGAGGAGGAACAAGAAGGGAAAAGTTGAGGGCAGCTAGTAAAGCTAGTGAGTGCTACTGGGTCAGAGAAGAGGTTGGAGAGAGGCTTCAAAAGGAAGTGGGAAGTAGTGTTTGATTGAAACCTCAGACTGCAGTAGGATTTACCTGGGTAAGAGGAAGTGAAGGAATAGTGTGGATAAAAACTCGAGATTCCATGACATATTGATGCAAATTAAATGATCAGTATGGTCTGGAATGTTGTAACGGTGAACAATGAATTTTGGGGTAGGGAGTGCAGACAGGGCTGAGAGGTGAGACATAGTCCTGTAAGCTGGTAGAACTATGGTGTCCACATCATATCAACTGATATCATAGCTCAGATTTTAAGATTTCCTTTTTTGTTGTTGTTAATCCTCACCCAAGGATATTTTCCCATTGATTTTTAGGGGAGAGTGGAAGAGAGAGGGAAAGACAGAGAGAAACATCAATGTGAGAGAAACACATTGATTGGTTGCCTTCTGCACTATCCTTGACCAGGGCCCGGGTAGGGGAGGAGCCTGCAACAAGGTACGTGCCCTTGATTGGAATCGAACCTGGGACCCTTTGGTCCACAGGCTGAAGCTCTATCCAAATCGACGAAGGCTTAAGATTTCCTTTGAGCAGTAACAACAACAACAACGACAACACTAACAGCTAATGATTAGAAATGTTTATTATACACTCTAGTAAGCACTTTGTATGCTTTATCTCATTTAATGCCCCCCAATCTCCCAGCTCTTTGACTAGGTAGTATTATTATCCTCTTTAAAGATGAGGAAGCTGGGATTCTTAGAGTTGGGATGTGGTCTCTGGGCTCCAGATGTCAGAGCCTATGCTTTTAATCACTATATTCAACTGCCATCACCAAATGGGTTCCATGGATAATAATATTGGAAAACCTCATAGACACATACAATAGTATGGTGATTACCAGAGGGAGACGGTGGGGGCTGGGGGCGGTAGGCGAAGGTAAAGGGGTAATAAATGGTGATGGAAGGAGACTTGACTCGGGGTGGTGAACACACAATACAATATACAGATGAGGCTATAGAATTGTATACTTGAAACCTATATAATTTTATTAACCAATGTCACCCAATAAAGCCAATAAAAAATGAAAAAATAATATTTAAAAACTACTGCTAGAGAGTTACTGAAAATGTCTGAGCAAGCTTATGCCATGGAGACAGTAGTATTCTTCACTTAACGGGAGGTCTGGAGTCGGAGGTGAATCAGGGGTGGCGGTGGGGGCGTTGGGATGGTCTGGTGGCTGGCAGATCAATTTAAAGTTAATTCCAGTAGCCTGGGCAGAGTGGTGTCTGTGGCTTCTGAACCAAGTAAATCTCAGAAGATAAGGACACATTCATGGATCAGATAAGGAGAAGCAGTGAATGAACTGCTTGTGCAAAACACTAATCTAAGTGCTCAGTTCCCTCTTAGAACCTGTAAGCTCTCTACTGCATAGACCTGTGAGTTTCAGTGTAATACAGTGTTATTATATTTTTAAAAAGGATGAGTAAAAAAGGGCCCTACTGTAAACTATGGATTTTGGTTGGTAATGATGTGCCAACATTGGTTCATCTGTTGTAACAAAAGTACCACACTGGTGCTGGATGTTGATGGTGAGGGTGGCCATGCATGTGCGGAGGGAAGGGCCTGTGGGAACTCTGCACTTTCCACTCAGCTTTGCTAAGAACCTAAAACTGCTCTAAAAATAAGGTCTGTATGTACAGGAAAAAAAAAAGAGAGAGAGGAGGCTAGTGGTTTCTTTTTTTTTTTTAAATATATTTTATTGATTTTTTACAGAGAGGAAGGGAGAGAGATAGAGAGTTAGAAACATCGATGAGAGAGAAACATCGATCAGCTGCCTCCTGCACATCTCCTACTGGGGATGTGCCCGCAACCCACGTACATGCCCTTGACCGGAATCGAACCTGGGACCTTTCAGTCCGCAGGCCGACGCTCTATCCACTGAGCCAAACCGGTTTCGGCAGGCTAGTGGTTTCTGAGGTAAGTATAGGAAACACAGGTAAATAAAGTTAATTATTTTTAACTGCAAGACTTACAGCATTCCTTTTCCTCATAACACAATAAAATTACAATGATTAATTATGCCATCATTTGTTCAGCTCTAGGCATAGGCTCCATGAGAGTAGGGACCATGATCACTGATGTATCTCCAGCACTTGCAACAGTTTGGCACATGGGAGGCACTCAATACTTACCACTGAAGGAAAGAGGAATCAATCGTGTCTTGTAAGACTTAATGATTGACTGGATGAGTGAGGAGAAGAGGGAGGAGGGCTTTAATTAGTCATGCACCTGCTAAAAATCCCTCTTTCCCAAAGTTCCCCACTGACTAGCCTGCTTTGCTTGACTTGTGATGGCCTCTGACCCCTGGAGCCCCCATTTGACCAGCTTTGCCCCACATCATTCTCTCAGGGGCTGCCAGGCAAGTCTCTGCATATGCCCCAGCACACGCTGTGCTCACTGTCCCCCCCACCAGACCTCCAGCCTCCCCGCAGCCACTTACTCTCCACGCCCTTACAGCCAGCGTCCAAGCCCCGGCTCAACACCCAGAGAGCTCTGAAATGTTGCTCTTGTGTGTTTTTTTTTGCAACAATTTCCCAAAATGCATCGGTGTCTTGTGGCAGTAAATATGGGGTAATTGTGGGAGCCACCAGTGTCCTCTGATGTCCCCGGGAAACCAGGGAGTAGATCCCCATGGGTCCCACCCCAGGCTTCTTCTAGGAAGGGCTGGCAACATGTCAGGACAGAGGCAAGGCAGAAATCACCGTATCTCGTATGACGTCAGGGACGGAGGCCTCTTTGCCAGCTCAAGCCCAGATAAACACTAATCCTAAGTCTTAGGGATGGTCTTTTAGAACAAGCTCAGGAGAGGTGGGCGTAGCCGCTTCATGTCAGTTGGAACAGAAGGAAGAATTTCCTCTTGTAGGTATTGATATATTTGTATAAAAACAGGTCTATCTTCCTCCCATTAATTCTAAAAAATTATAAAGGCAGTACCTGCTTATTAAAAATATTTTAAAATATTAAAAGACTGTAAAGCACTAAGAAGCAGAAAATGGAGGTGGGAGTCTCATCCCGCAGTCCCTACCCACTTTTACCCATCCTCATTTAAAACCATGCCAGGTGTCTGGTTTTGCAGCCTGCGTGCCAACCCCCCCCCCCCCCCCCCCACCCAGTTTAAGAAATTGATAAATCATCTACCTCATTATTTTTATTGGCCACATAAATTTTTAGTGTGAGTGCACCATAATTCTGGAGAACAATCTAAGCATGCAGAGCCCTTAATGCATCAGTTCTATGGAAATTTGTCCTATGGAAATGCCAGCACCACTGTGAAAGACGGTATCACCCCAGTGTTTGCCAACAGTGAAACAACAGAGTCAGGCTGTTAATTTGTAATATAATTGAAAAGAGACAGAGAGCAAACCACTTAGGTATGAGAAGCTCTGGCTTTGGGGACTCTGTAGGGGAAACAAAGGGCCATTATGAAATAGAGGATGTGTTTCCTACTAATAAAAGTTTCCCTTTTGGGGGTACAACCTGGGTAGTTAGTGTCAGGCTACCTGGACTCCTGAGGTCTAAGCCAATTGGGGAGCATATAAGAGGCAACCAATGAATGCATAAATAAATAGAGCAATGAGTAGATCTCTCTCTCTCTCTCTCTCTCTCTCTCTCTCATCAATAAATAAAATTAAAAAACACACACCCAAATGCTGACATTGTCCAGAAAAATTTAACAGGTTTATTTATCCTATATAATAAAAGGCTAATATGCAAATAGACTGAACAGTGGAACGACTGGTCGCTATGACGCACAGTGACCACCAGGAGGAAGATGCTTAACACAGGGGAAGCGCTGCTCAGCCAGAAGCCAGGCTCATGGCTGGCAAGCGCAGTGACGGTGGCGGGAGCTTCTCCCGCTCCGTGGCAGTGCTAAGGATGTCTGACTGACGGCTTAGGCCACTTGGGCCTAAGCCATCAGTAGGACATCCCCTGAGGACTCCTGGACTGTGAGAGGGCACAGGCTGTGCTGAGGGACCCCACCCCCCAGTGCACAAATTTTGTGCACCGGGCCTCTAGTATTGTTATAAAGTTGAACTGCTGAAACGTGTTCACTAAAACATTTTGACTTGCATTAATTCTTTCTGTCCCCACATTTATGTTTAACAAATTTACACACAGATGAAAATGGAAAAACTGCCAATATTTGATTTCTGGCCACTATTTCCACTATTTTCTACTTGCAATCATATACTTAGGTACCTTTTTAAAAAATATATATTTTTATTGATTTCAGAGAGGAAGGGAGAGGGAGAGAGAGATAGAAAGATCAATGATGAGAGAGAATCATTGATTGGCTGCCTCCTGCATGCTCCCCACTGGGGGTTGAGCCCGCAACTTTGGCATGTGCCCTTGACTGGAATTGAACCTGGGACCCTTTGGTCCACAGGTTGATGATCTATCCATTGCGCCAAACCAGCCAGGGCCTTAGGTACCTTTTGACACCATGGGAAAAAATATCTAATGTTCAAGAATATATGCATGCACCCTATGTTCATAGCAGCATTATTTACAATAACTAAGATCTGGAACAGCCCAAGTGCCCATCAGTAGATGAGTGCATAAAGAAGCTGTGGTACAGTGGAACAGTATGCAGCTATAAAAAGAAGGAGCTCTTACCCTTGGAGATAGCATGGAGGGACGTGGAGAATATTATGCTAAGCCAGTCAGAGAAAGACAAATATCACATGATCGCATTTATATGTGGAATCTAAGGAACAAAATAAATTGACAAACAAGATAGGACCACAGACATGGAAGCATGAAACAGATGGACAGATCTTAGAAGGAAGGCAGGAAAGAGAGCAGGAAGAAATTAACCAAAGAACTTATAAGCATATATTCATAACCCATGGACACAGACAATAAACAGGTGAAGGCCTGGAGTTGGGGTGGGAGAGGGAAGGAGGAGGGCAAATGGGGGAAATGGGGAACATCTGTAATACTCAACAATAAAATAAATTTTTAAAAAAGAAACAAAAAATATCTAATGTTCAGAACTACCAATAACAGGAAGAAGAGAATTTTTTTTTAAAGAATGAAATTTTTCCCATCATAGTGGATTCTTAAGCACATTCACCCCATATACAACATGTTAGCTGGATGTCTTTTGGAATAATTGTTACACGTTTGGTATGGATAGCACATAGATTGGTGTGTTCAAAAAGCCAACCAGATAGGCCTCACTTGCCTCCTGCAAAACACCGATAGTTGCATTCTGGAATCTCAGTTCTGTTTTGAAGTTCTGAGCAATTTCTCACACCAGATGCTACAAGAGAAGTTTTCCAATCAGAATTTCGGTGGACTTCTGATAACATCTAATTTCATGAAGAGCCAGGGTACCAGGCCTGTAACATGAGGTATTTTAGTAGGGATTGCATTGAATCTATAGATTGCTTTGGGTTGTATGGACATTTTAATTCGACCAATCCATGAAGACAGTATATTCTTCCAATCATTTATGTCTTCCTCTTTCTCTTTTTTCAACGTCTCATAGTTTTCCGAGTACAAGTCTTTTACCTCCTTGGTTAAGTTTATTCCTAAGTATCTTAATTTTTTTTGTTGCAATGGTAAATGGGATTGTTTGTTTAGTTTCTCTTTTTAAAATTCATTATTGGTGTATAAAAGTTCCATATATTTCTGGGTGTTAATTTTGTATCCTGCTACATTGCTGAATTAATTTATTAAATCTAGTAGTTTAGGGTTTTCTATGTAAGATATGATGTCATCTGCGAATAATGAGAGTTTTACTTCCTCCTTTCCAATTTGGATGACTTTCACGTTTTCTTCTTGTCTGATCACTGTGACTAGGACTTCCAGTACTATGTTGAGTAAGAGTGGTGAAAAGCGGACATCCCTGTCTTGTTCCTGTTCTTAGGGGAAATGGTTTTAGTTTTTGTGCATTGATTATGATGTTCGCAGAAGGATTGTCATATATGGCCTTTATTATATTGAGCTATGATCCCTCTATTCCCACTTTGCTGAGAGTTTTTATAAAAAATGGCTGTTGTATTTTATTGAATGCTTTCTCTGCGTCTATTAATAAGATCATGTGATTTTTGTCTTTCAATTTGTTTATGTGGTATATCACATTTATTGATTTGTGAACATTTGTACCAGCCTTGCATTCCTGAAATAAATCCCACTTGGTCATGGTATATAATCTTTTTAGTATATTGCCGGATTCGATTTGCTAATATTTTGTTGAGGATTTTAGCATCTGTGTTCATCAGGGATATTGGCCTGTAATTCTCTTTGTAGTGTCTTTATCTGGTTTTGGAATTAGGATAATGCTGGCCTCATAAAAAGAACTTGGAAGTATTCCTTCCTCTTGGATTTTCTGGAATAGTTTGAGGAGTATAGGTGTTAGTTATTCTTTGAATGTTTGGTAAAACTCCCCCGTGAAGCCATCCAGACCAGGGCTTTTGTTTACAGTATGTTTTTTGATTACTGATTCTATTTCATCAGTTGTTAATTTAGGTTTTCTGATTCTTCCTGATTCAGTTTTGGGAGATTGTATTTTTCTAGGAATTTGTCCATTTCATCCCCATTATTCAGCTTGTTGGGATATAGTTGTTCATAGTATTTTCTTATAATCCTTTGTATTTCTGTGGTGTCAGTTGTTACTTCACCTCTTTTGTTCTGATTATATTTAGTTTGGTCCTCTCTCTTTGTTTCTTGATGAGTCTGGCTAAAGGTTCATCAATCTTGTTTATCTCTTCAAAGAACCAGCTCTTGGTTTCATTGATTTTTTTGTTTTTTTAGTGTCTATGTTATTTATTTCTGCTCTAATCTTTATTATTTCCTTCCTTCTACTTACTCTGGGCTTTTCTTGTTGTTCTCTTTCTAGTTCTTTAAGTTGTAGGGTTAAATAGTTTATTATTAATTTTTCTTGTTTTTTTTTGAGATAGGCCTGTGGGGCTATGAACTTTCCTCTCAGGACTGCTTTTGCTGTGTCTCATAGATTTTAGGTTGTTGTATATTCATTTTCATTTGTTTCCAGGAAGTTTTTTATTTCTTCCTTGATTTCATTGGTAACCCATTCATTGTTTAATAACATGCTATTTGGCCTCCAGGTGTTTGAATGTTTTTGAGTGTTTTTACTGTAGTTGATTTCTAATTTCATTCCATTGTGATCTGAGAAGATGCTTGATATGATTTCAATATTTTTGAATTTGTATAGACTTGTTTTGTGTCCTAATATGTGGTCTATCTTTGAGAATGTTTCATGTGTACTTTAGAAGAATGTATATTCTGCAGCTTTAGGGTGAAATGTTCTGTAAATATCAATGAAATCCATCTGATTCAGTGTATCATTTAGAGTCATCGTTTCCTTGTTCATTTTCTTTAACCCTGCTCACATCCCCATACAAGATCTATTCTTTAGCCCTGGCCAGTTTACTCAGTGGTTAGAGCATTATCTCTTAGACCAAAGGGTTGTGGGTTCGATTCATCATCAAGGGCACATACCTCAGTTGCAGTTTCATCCCCAGCCCTGTTTGGGGTATATGCAGGAGGCAACCAATCTACATAAGTGCCTCTCACATTGATGTTTCTCTCTTTCTCTTCCTCCTCCTCCCTCCCTTCCACTCCCTCTAAAAATCAACGGAAAAAATATCCTTCGGTGAGGATTAATAACAACAACAATCTATTCTTTAAAATACCATCAGCCATCCCTTTGAGAGGACCATGTGTTTCCTACCCAGATTCTGACAACAGGGGGTGTCACCATCTCCCCTCCTCCCCCAACCCCCAGAGTAACTCTAGTTTCCTTGGCTTTTGCCTCCACCTGCTCATTTGGAACCACATTAAGTCTTTCTTTTTAAAAAATATACTTTATTGATTTTTTACAGAGAGGAAGGGAGAGAGATAGAGAGTTAGAAACATTGATGAGAGAGAAACATCGATCAGCCGCCTCATGCACATCTCCTACTGGGGATGTGCCCGCAACCCAGGTACATGCCCTTGACCGGAATCAAACCTGGGACCCCTCAGTCCGCAGGCCGACACTCTATCCACTGAGCCAAACCGGTTTCAGCCCACATTAAGTCTTGACCATTCTATGTGCCTCTGGGAAACCACTTCTGCTCTGGTGAGAGCTCTCCAGGAAGGCAAGCTGCTCAGGAACTCTGGCAAAGTCAGGGAGAAGCCTGTCTTCCCTCTGGGTTACACCACACAACGTTTCCCAACTGGCTGCCTGGCTCTCAGGGCTCCCCAGCCCCATCCCCAGGAACTGGGCTAGGCATGGTCTGGGCTAGGTGGGGAGGTCTAGTGACAGAACTGCCTGTCTCTCTGGAGCCTGGGAGGGATAAGATTTATTATTGTCAGGATCACAGGGCAGGCCCCTCCTTTAATCACACTGAGTTTTCTCCCAGAAGTTTCTCATTCCTTATGCAAGCAGGCTCCTGGCAAGGTGTGCTGCCCTGTTGACAGACATGCCTAGACATATCTAATTCTATTTGGACTTGATCTGGGATCTTTCCATACAAGATTGGGAAGGTAGATTTGGGTCAGGAAGAGGAAGGCCTCCAACATAATCCAACAAGTTTTAACCTAATATTCTAGTCAAGGAATGGCTAAATGTATTCAAGCTGGGGAGAAACCTGGATCAACACTTGTTAAGAGCATAGGGTGTTCCATCTCAGAGCCCATGTTCTTGCTCTCCCTCTAGCAAAGTATCACTTCAACTAGAGAGGCTCCATCAGGGCACTCTCCATCACCACACTTCGTTTTATTTCCAGCAGAATATGTATATTTCTCTGAAATCACAGCTGTTTTCTTCTTTTTTCCGCCTATTCCAATGATGGAGAACCTTTTGAGCTTGGCATGTCAGCATTTTGAAAAACCCTAATTTAACTCTGGTGCCGCGTCACATATAGAAATTTTTTGATATTTGCAACCACAGTAAAACAAAGATTTATATTTTTGATATTTATTTTATATATTTAAATGCCATTTAACAAAGAAAAATGAGTTCGCGTGTCACCTCTGACACGCGTGTCATAGGTTCGCCATCACTGCTATTCCATGAAGGCAGGAGATACCTGTCTTAGTCAATGCTGCATTCCCAGGGCCTGGCTCATGGTAGGCACTCAATAAATATGTGTTTGAATTTGTTGAATGAGCAAATGAATTTGGTCCAATGAATGAATTTAGATGAGAAAGCCTGGAGAGGTCAAGGGATTTAGTTGTCTGCTTTAGAGTACACAACTCATCATTGGCAAAGCTGGGACTAGAAACAGGATATCTAATTAAGTCCACTACATGCAGGTGGAGAGGCAGGAGAGGAATGGGGTAGCAGGAAGAGTAAGGAGAGTCTGATCTAGGAGCTAGACCAGTGGCATCTCCAGACATTGAGGTTCAAAAGGGAAGGAAGGAGGGGCATCTCTGGGGAAGTACAGTGACGTAGTGGCCAGAGTTGAGGTGGTGGAGAAGAGACAAGATCTAGAAAGAAAAAATTAAAATGATTGGATGTTTACTTCTTGCCAGGCAATGTGCCAGGTATAGTACCTGTACCTGTGTGGTATGATTTACAACCTGTGCTGTAGGTATTATTGTCCCCATTTTTATGAGCTAAGGAAATGGAGGCACAAGAGTTTAAATAAATTACCCTCTTTTCCCCATTTTTTTTGAAATCTATTTTATTGATTTTTTTACAGAGAGGAAGAGAGAGGGACAGAGAGTTAGAAACATCGATGAGAGAGAAACATACACTCCCCACTGGGGATGTGCCTGCAACCAAGGTACATGCCCTTGACTGGAATCAAACCTGGGACCCTTGAGTCCGCAGACTGACGCTCTATCCACTGAGCCAAACCGGTTAGGGCTCTTTTTCCCATTTATCAAGTACCTGACTCTAAGCTTGACCTCTTTCCACCCTCCACATGCCTCTTTGAACACAGGGTTAAAGCTGAGACTTTTCCTTTAAGATGCTTGAGGTCCACAGTTAATTGGAAGAGAGCAGCAAGAGTTAAGTATTTATTAGTAGGGAGCAGGGGTACTTGGCTGGCACCTTGCTTCAGAGGAGAAGCATAATAATAAGGCAGGGGCTTCTTTTGCTAAAGGGAGAGCAGATAGAGGTGTGAAGAGTGGAGAGATAAGTTCACCCTGAGGGTCTGCTTCAAGGTGCTGTAGAGAGGCAGGTTAGGAACTGCAGGACTTGGAGCCAGAGGTTATACAGATCACCTTTTTCCTTATCTGGATTCCAATCTAGGGAGAAGCAGAGTGGGAGTGGGACTGGTTGGGCAGAGTTCAGTTCAGACTAGAAGTGGTGTCAGCCCATCTCCCCTCCCCCAGTTGGGCCCCTTCCTTCCAGTGGGCACTCTTGGCCCTTGCCTGTAGGCACACAAACATAGATGTTCCAGATGTTCCAGGGCAGCTCTTATTGAAACCCCACTGCCCTTTGTCTCCATAGGTTCACTCGTGCCTGTCAGACAGCAGCGCTGGTATGGAAAATAAAGGTCACTGAGGCCCAGACGCAGACTGTGCCCTCCACAGAGCCAGGCTCTGTTCAGGCCGCAGGGCTGCATAAGGTGTCCTTTGTCCTGGGGATGCCTCAAGGGCCTGTGTTGGAGGTGGCCCCAGCCCAGGGCTAGTCCCTGACCACTGATGCCAAGCAGCTGGCTGTGGGTCAAGGTCAACCCTTTCTCCACGGGAACCCTCAGAGGCTGTGTTACCCACCAGACCCTCGCTCTCATCTAAAGCCTCAGGGTATAACTCAAACTTGCTAAAAAGGGCTTTCATAAACAACGCAAGTCTGAAAGCTCGGGCGGGGAGGCCCCTCCAGCCTTGGGGGCTTCAGGAGGGTCTGGGCTGCCTGCCAGCGCCTGGCTGTCCCCAGACTTGGGGGGCGGGAGGCGGTGCTGTTACGGTCTCCAGTCCGCCTGCCCGCCCGGTTTCCAGCCCAGAGTTTCCTGGGGCCCTCCTCACCCTGCCCTCGCTTAACCCTTTCCTCGAGAGAGGGAGTGGCACAGGTCCCGGTTCTCCAGGGAGGCCTGGGAGGCGGCGGGGCGGGAGGGAGGAACGGAGGGAAAGGCCGGGTCCCTGAAAGCAAGCCACCTCTCCCTCGCCGCCGGAATGCCCCTCCTTCCCCTTCCTCTTCCTTCCACTGGGGAAAGGGGAACGTGGAAGGAAATTAACTTTGACCCCCGGATTCTGGCTCAGGGCCCAAAACTTGGGTGGAAGAGGCAGAGGCTTCCAGGACCCTCCCCGCCCCCTCCCTCCCGCCCCATTCTCCCTCCCATGTCCCTCCCCGCCCCGTAAGCTGCCCAGACGGAGGAGTCGGTCCCGGAGGGGCTGGCGGAGGGGTGGAGGGGAAGGCTGGGGGCGGAGGGAAGGGCGGCGGGAGCCCGACCGGTCCCACCCCCGGCTGCAACCCCTGGCAGGAAGAGATTGTCGCCGGAGCCGCCGCCGGAGCGACGAGCTGCGGAGGACGGGCGCCTGGGCGGCGGTGGGTGGGTCGGGGAGCCAGCAGGACCCGCCGAGGCGGGGGGCGCGCCGCAGGGAGCAGGGGGCGTGGCCTGGGCTCCCCGGACAGGGGCTGGGGAGCCTCCCGCGCCGGGACCCGGGTGACACTTGGGGCTCCCTCCTTCTAGGGGCAGGGGGGCAGCCATGCTCCTGGCCGGGGGCGACCCTCCGGCGCAGGAATGGGTCATGGTGCAAACCAAATCCAAGCCCCGCGTGCAGCGGCAGCGCCTGCAAGTGCAGCGCATCTTCAGAATCAAGCTGAACGCTTTCCAGAGCCGCCCGGACAGCCCCAATTTCTGGCTGCAGCTCGAGGGGCCCAGGGAGAACATGGGCAAAGCCAAGGTAAACAGCGTCTCCCCGCCCCCACCCGTCCCTTCCTGCCAGACCCCTGGCCCGCCCCGCTGCCAGCCGCGGAGACGAGGGTCCCCCAGGTCCCCGACCTGGCTTCGGCCGTGGGAAGGGCAGGTACTAGACCTCCCTTCCCCCGCCCCCCCCTTTCCAGGTCCGCAGCCTTGGTTCCTTTCCTCTGGCTCCTTCTTTCTTTCTGCCCCACCCCTCTCTTGAATGTCACTTCTACCCCTCGAGTGTCCTGAGAGAGGCTCCGCGGGTGTGTGCCCCATGAGCCCTCCTTGGCCTGGGCCCCAGCACCCCCAGCTCCCCTCCTCCATCGGGGGAACAGCTTAAGCTCCTGCATTTCTGTGGCCTTTGCAACACACCTCTTTGTTCTCCACCAAGGCGATCCTTCTGTCTCTTTTTAAGTCTCCTTAAATCTTTGGAACCTCTCAGAGTGCCGGGACTCGAGGGGCCCTTAGAGATGCTACTAAAGCAGTGCCCGAGTTTACCGACTAGTTGTCGGGGACTGGAGAGGGTAAGGGGCCTGAGGGCTCAGGCCAGGTAGGTGGAGGCGGTGGGGGCTGGGACAGGAGCCTAGAGCTCTGGGCTGCCTGCTCCACACTCTTGCAGGGGCTCAGGGTGGGGGTGCAGCTGCTCTGGGAGGCACCAGCCCTTCGGGATGGCTTGAAATCTGGGAAGAGGGCCGTGGGCTTTCAGATGAAATGACTTCGGGATAGGCAGGTCATAGCGCTCCTCTCTGTATCCTCCCTGGCTTCTCTCTCAAGCTTCTCCTCCACTCTGGACTCTCAAGTTCTCTTTGACCCTTTCTCCCCCCGCCCCAGTCATGGCCAAGGTCTCCTTCTTCCCCAGGATTCCTTTATCTTATCTTTCCTGGTAGGAATGCTACAGCCTCCCTCTCCCCCAGACGGCACCAACGCAGACTTCTTCCCCAGCTGCGTCTACACTAACATCCTAATTGGTCAAGGCCATGGGTGGGGGAGGCCCTAACGCACTGGCCAGCAGGCAGGCAGGCGGGCAGACAGGCTGGAAAGTTCCTCCCTCAGCTCCTCTGTTGAGCTGCTGTCTCAGCAGTTTTTCCAATTCTGACAGAGGTGCTGGGGGAGGGGAGGAGCGCCTGCCCAGAGAACAGATGTAGGAGCCCCTGAGATGAGGACTTTCAGGGTGGGTTAACAAGAGGAGCCTTTTGGGTTGGTTGTTTTGGGTTCTTAATCTTTTTGTTAATTTGAACTACAACAGCTCACCCTTATATATTACTAGCGCGTTCTGAGGTGCCCAGCTCCCCTGCTCCCTGCTTAAATAAATCCTGGATCACGTTCTCCAGGCCTGTCTGCTCCTGTTCCCACTGCCTCCTCAGGGATCCCTCCCTCACACACCAGGCCCTGTTAGTGTGGCTCCCTCAGTCCCCCCACCCTGGTACCCCCTTCCCCTGGGGAGAGGCACTGTTTAAGATGGAAACTGAGCATGAGGGGGTTCTAAGTAACTCCCTCCCTGACTTCACAGAATGAGCAGAAGGGCAGGGAGTATCAGGCGTTGTCCCAGGAGTTAGGAGATCTGGGCTCAATTTGCTGTCACCAAGTCACGCTGGGACCCAGGGATATGGTGGAGAGAGTTTGAGATTGGGGTTTGCTACCTTCTAACTGGGCCAAATCATTTACCTTCCCTTGAGCCTATTTTCTCATCTATAAAATAACGTAACACCCACTTCATGAAAGGGTTGTAAGAATCAGCTGAGATAATGCATGCTTATGTACTTTTGCAAAATGTGGAAAGCTACAGAGTACAGATGTCAGTTATTGTTGTTAACTAGCTGTGTAACTTTGAGCAAGTCCTTTTCTCTCCCTTATTCTCAGTCTCCTTGTTTGTAAAGTGAGAAGCTTGTATTAAATCTCTCTAAGGTCGGGCGATCTGACACAGGGAAATTTCCCAAGTATAAGGATGTATCTTGGTTTCCGTGTGGAGGTGCTGTGGCCGACCCCAATTCCAACTGTAGGAACACAATCATGCACTTTGTTAATGGGACGCTATACACAGGGCAACTGGCAGTGAGGTCTCAGTGAGACTGGAGGTTGCAGGATGTGGAAGGGTTGAGGATGAGGATGGCATGTTGGTGAGGGGAAAAAGGATCAAGAAGGATATAGGCCTATCTGGAGATGGGCTGGGTTGTGTTTCTATATCATATGTGGCTGGTTTTCCAGGAAAATCTCTGTAGAACTCTAGAATGCCTTTACATTGTTTTGTTGTGGTGGGATTTTAAAAAATAAGGATATTGCCCTAGCTGGTTTGGCTCAGTGGATAGAGTGTTGGCCTGCGGACTGAAGGGTCCCGGGTTCGATTCCGGTCAAGGGAACATACCTGGGCTGTGGGCTTGATCCCTAGTAGGGGGTGTGCAGGAGGCAGCTGATCAATGATTTTCTCTCATCATTGATGTTTCTATCTCTCACTCCCTCTCCCTTCCTCTCTGAAATCAATATATATATATATATTTTAAATAAAGACATTGCTGGAATTACATTCCCAGGCAGCAAAAATAAATACTAGGGGTGACTGACCTCTGGGGTGAAATCAGCAAGTGGAAAGGAAGGTTTTAATAATGATCTGAGTTGCCCAGGGACAAGCCCTCTGTCCTCCTGGGCAATGATGTGAGGAAGGATTGGACTCACAGAGGAGAGATGACATGTTCGCTTCTCCCATTCTTGGAGACTCTTTTTGAAGATGGGGGAGGGAGATGATGGGGAGCCAGAGATTGGGTTCAGGGAGCTGGGGAAGAGGGTGTGGTTTGCTGTCTTTTGGCCTGGCTGTCAGTTGGAAGTTCATCTATTCCTACTCCGCACTAACCGTAGAGCACAGTACCATGGAAGTTGGTCGTGGCCAGGGGTATGCTGGAGCTGGCCCTATTAAAATTTCAGGAAGTTTGCAAACCGGTAGCATTCCATTGGTAGTTTGAAATCAGCCATGGGGGAGTCTTTACACCTCAGAATTTGGCAAATGCTACATATCAGAGCTACCCCCAAATTGTGTTGTGGGCATCTTACCCTTCTCCTTTATTTTAAACTTTTTTCTTTTATCCAAGTAATTAACAATTTAAAAGTCCAATAATTTTGAAAAAGTTCACAGTAGAACACGGTGAATCCCTGCCTGTCTTTCCCAACTCTCTCTCTTCAGGGTCCTTTCTTGTAGACAATGTTTACTCTGACATTTACACATCTCTACATTCCTAAAACAAAATTGTAGATACTGTTATCTTTGATCAACCCATTTTAGATAATTTTTTTACTTCCTATTATTGAAGGTGAAGATTTGATTATTTCCCATATAATTATTATTAAATTTTCTGTTCAATTTATATTAGTATTTTCATCATTATGCCTTATGCAAATATTAACATCTAAGTGTACTATGATTACATTTTCTTTCTTTTTTATTTCACTGAGGTTTAGAATTTCTTGTTGTTTTTTAAAAAAATATATATTTTATTGATTTTTTACAGAGAGGAAGGGAGAGGGAGAGGGATAGAGAGTTAGAAACATCGATTCAGTTGTCTCCTGCACACTCCCCACTGGGGATGTGCCCGCAACCAAGGCACATGCCCTTGCCTGGAATCGAACCTGAGACCCTTCAGTCCTCAGGCCTACACTCTATCCACTGAGCCAAACCGGTTAGGGCAGGAATTTCTTGTTTTTTAATATACTTGTTTTTCTTTGTATCTATTGGTAATTTCTACAACTTTCAGTGGACTCTCACTACAATTTTCTACAAGGTCAATTTATGGGTTCAAGGTGTTTTTTTCAGGTCCAAATTTTTTCTTAGAGACATCCTTCCTTCTGTCTTGTCTGGCCTGCAGAGCTGTCATCCTGAGACTTCTGTTTGCTGTCATTCTTGGCATCCCTTTGCCTTTTGTTGTTGTTGTGAAATGTCTTGTTTCCTGGGCTGAATATCTTTATTTTTCTTGGGTTGCTAGAGCACATCCATCAATAGCTTCATCAAACCCTAGCTGGTTTGGCTTAATGGATAGAGCTCCGGTCTGCGGACTGAAGGGTCCTGGGTTTGATTCTGGTCAAGGGCACATGCCCGGGTTTCGGGCTCTATCCCCAAGAGAGGGTGTGCAGGAGGCAGCCGATCAATGATTCTTTCTCATCACTGATGTTTCTATCTCTCTCTCTCCTCTCCCTTTCTCTCTGAAATCAATAAAAATGTGTTTTAAAAATTAGCTTCATCAAGTTAAAAGATGGAGCAGTGGTAAAGAGTTTACTGATGACTGCTCTCAATGTGGTTGTTTCTTGAGTCCTTTCCTCCAATCTGAACTAGTTGTTCTCTACGCCTGCAGACGGTTGTCATCCTAGAACAGTGTCTGACATGTAGGTGCTCAATAATGATTTCTTGGATGGATAAATAAATTCTGAAAATTCTCTTCATTATCATCCTGGAGATTGCCTTTGTTTTTTTCCAATGTTGGTCTCCTTTCTTGTTTGCTGGCAAGTACTCTCCAGTAGCTTTCTGGGAAAGATTAGGAAGTAAAATGTTGAAATTGTGTATCTGAAGGTCACTTGATTGATAGTCTGGCTGGAATAGAATTAGAAATGGGAAATTATTTTCCTTCAGAAGAGTAAAGGCATTTCTCCAAAGACTTCTTGCTTTTTAGATGTCTGAAGCTATTCCGGGTCCCTGATCCTTTGTATGTGAAGTTTTTCCTCTCTGGAAGTTTGTAGTTTCCCCCACTGTTCTAAGGTTTGCCAGCGAGACCCCCTTTGTGTAGATCTGTCTTCATCCATTGTTAGTTACTATTGTATTCGATGGGCCCTTCCATCTGGATACTCATATTCTTCAGATCTAGGACATTTTATGGAAATACTTTGTGGATGATTTCCCCCTGTGTTTTCTATGTTCTCTCTCTTCCTGGAACTCCTATTCAGACACTGGACTTTCTGGACTGACTGGTCCACTTTTCTTATTTTTTCCAACTTTGACTTTTTGCTTTGCTTTCTGGAGATTTCCTTAACTTTATTTTCCAATCCCTTTCTGGGTCTTTAATTTCTGCCATCATATTTTTTAAAAAATATATTTTATTGAATTTTTGCAGAGAAGAAGGGAGAGGGATAGAGAGTTAGAAACATTGATGAGAGAGAAACATCGATCAGCTGCCTCCTGCACACCCCCTACTGGGGATGTGCCCGCAACCAAGGTACATGCCCTTGACCGGAATTAAACCTGGGACCCTTCAGTCCACAGGCCGACTCTCTCCACTGAGCCAAACCAGTACTCTGCCATCATATTTTTAAAGTCTAAAAGTCATTTATGTTCTCTCTGAATTCTCTTTTAAAAAATAGTATCCTATTCTTGTTCAGTGTGTACAATATTCTCTATTATCTCTCCAAGTCAGAGGTTCTCAACCTGTGGGTCGCGACCCCTTTGGCGGTCGAACGACCCTTTCACAGGGGTCGCCTAAGACCATCCTGCATATCAGATATTTACATTACGATTCATAACAGTAGCAACATTACAGTTTTGAAGTAGCAACGAAAATAATTTTATGGTTGGGTCACAACATGAGGAACTGTATTTAAAGGGCCAGAAGGTTGAGAACCACAGCAAGGAGAATGATAGTAAACTTTCTGAAGTTTTCTTCTCCCTCCCTACTTTCTTTTTCTTCAAGTTGCTCCCCACCTCTTCCTATATATCTTTTGCATATTTACCTCACATTAGTTTTCTTCATATGTTTGGTAATCTTTGCATGGTTAAGAGTAAGACCCAAAAAGCCAACTGGGAACTGAGACTGAGGCTTACTGATCTGGAGCGTGGCTGTACGGATATCTGGGGGGACTGTCTGTTAGGGAACCTGTTTGGTGGTCTTTGCTCTTGAGCTGGCTGGATTTCTAGAGTGTATTTCTCTGTTCTCTGTCCAGGAGCATCAGGGTCTGGCTGCTGAATCTCTGAAAGAGAAGAATGAGTTTCTCTGCACTTGGCCTTCATTGTAGACATCATATTTGGCCCTCCTCCCTTTACCCAGCACATCTCTTTGTGTTTACATATTGCTTTCATGTGGTTAGAATGTGAGGCGTATGGGATGGGAGAGCTTGTTTATTTTTTATGGTACCTACACTCTCAAGTATGCTGATAAACCTCTAATTCTAGGACCTGTTTTCAACTCTCTAGAGAGCAAACCTCCTGTGGGTAGGGAGGTACTTGCTAAGCCTGTGTTATTCAAACAACTTTATCTCAGTTTGCCTTAAAAAAATTTTTTTTCATGTTCCCCTTCAATTCCAATTCCAGAGTTTCTTGGTGTTGCCATTTTCTGAGCCTTTTGTGTACTCTGCAGTGTAATTTTGGATGGTTCTGGAAAGTAGACGATGAATGGTAACGAATTTATGAGAAAGGAGAATCCTAAGTCCGGTGTTAAATAATAAAGCAACTTGATCAAGTATAGAGCAGTATTAAATGATTTAGTGGTGTTCTCATTTAATTTACAATTTGACAAAAGACCTGTGGGACATTGGGCAATATGTTTTTACAGACACATCATTCTTTTTATGTGCTTATTTTGTTCCTGCCTTGTCTCTACTTTTTTCCCCTTGGAGGAAAATGGTCTGGGTAGGCTTTATGCAGAAAAAGTACTTCAGGTATTTTCTGGATATAAATGCCTGTTGTATACCTTTTCTTCTTTTTATCTTTTTTTGCTTGAAACTATAGACAACATCATGGTTTTGCGTTGGAGTCAGAGGGGCTGAGTGTCCCAGCCTACTATCTGTGTAACCTTGGGCCCAACCTTGCTCCTCTAAAATGGGGATGATAGCAATTCCTTACAGGGCTGAGAGAGGAATACATGAGATGATGTGTGGCACATAGTAAGTGTTCAATAAATATTCAGATGTATTATTTTGAAAATTGTTTCAATTCCTATATATCTTTTAGTTAAAAATATTGAACAATTATTGGCATAATAAATATTTTAAGCTCTTTACACAAAGAGAAAGAAACCACCCACCATCTTCTTACCCAGCACATCTCTTTGTGTTTACATATTGCTTTCACATGGTTAGAATGTGGGGCGTATGGGATGGGAGAGCTTGTTAAGGAGAGTGGTCCCGTACCTGGTCAGATTCACCCTTGCCTGGCAGTCGGTCCAGCTGAGGGCCTGTGGGATGATGTTTTGAGATGGTTTTGGACGGATTAGAAAAGGGTTAGACCTGGGTTTAACTGCTGGGGTGCATTTCGGTCCCTTTGGGGAAGGGTTGGCAGTTTAGGGTCAGATGGAAGAGGCAAGCATAGGCCATAGCAGGGAATAATGGGCTGGGCACTGAGCAGAGGGCCTGGAGCCGTCTTCAGAGTAGCTGCTGGGGACCCAAAATGGAGCATTTATTTTCTTCTTTTTTAAAAAAATATATTTTATTCATTTTTTACAGAGAGGAAGGGAGAGGGAGAAGGATAGAGTTAGAAACATTGATGAGAGAGAAACATCGATTCGGCTGCCTCCTGCACACTCCCTACTGGGGATGTGCCTGCAACCCAGGTACATGCCCTTGACCGGAATCGAACCTGGGATCCTTTAGTCCGCAGGCCGACACTCTACCCACTGAGCCAAACCGGTTAGGGCTGGAGCATTTATTTTCTAATGGAACTGTCAGGGGAGAGCAAGAAGATGACCGTTATCAACATGGTGATATGAAATGACATGAGGGCGAATGTGGTCAACATGAGTTGGCTGATTAAGAGGGAATGCTCACGCTCCCTTGGAGCTCATGGGATTGTCTTGGTGGAGCTCAGCCATCTAGTGGAGGAACCCAACCTCTCCCATCCCAGCAACTGCTAAAGACTGAGTGTGTGCACCCTGTAAACAGGAGGACTTGGTCTGCCCAGAAAGCCAGAGGCCTTTCTTCTGGTTCAGCCATTGTGTGTATCTGTGGGGTTTTCCTGGGTGCTGGCCCAGCGACTTATCTCCTCCTCTCCTTCTCTGTCTGCTCTGGGTAACAGAGTTACCATGGTTACGGGTACAGATTGAGCCACAGACCTTCTGAAGGGGGATTAAGCCAGAATCCCACAAGATTACCTTGTTGTCACTGTGTAGTCACCCTGAGGAAGTGGAAAGAACCCCTGGTTTCAGGGTCAGACAGATGTGGCTTATGATCCTGGCCCAGTCACTCTCTAGTGTGTGTCCTTGGACGAGTTGCATAGCCCTTCTGAGCCTGCCAAATGGGACTAAGATGTGCCAGGCACTAGGCTAAGCACTTCCTTTGTATTAACCAGGGGTCCTCAAACTACGGCCCGTGGGCCACATGCAAATACAAATATTGTATTTGTTCCCGTTTTGTTTTTTAACTTCAAGATAAGATATGTGCAGTGTGCATAGGAATTTGTTCATAGTTTTTTTTTTTTTTTTTTTAACTATAGTCCGGCCCTCCAACGGTCTGAGGGACAGTGAACTGGCCCCCTGTTTAAAAAGTTTGAGGACCCCTGGTATTAACTCATGGAAGCTCTGTAATAGCCCAATGATGCAGAACTGTTATCCCCGTTTTACTGCTGAGGGAATATAGGCACAGGGAGGATAAACAACTTGCCCCAGGTCACATGAGTTCCTGGTACCTAGAGGATGCAATACCCCTCCCCCTAGGTATTTCACAATTCTTGAATGCTTGGACCTTAGGAGTACCTTGTTTAACTTGTCAGACAGGTGAAACGGCTGAGTCCATGCTCTGATCATTCCCTGGAAAAATGACAAATTTCCCACAATTAACCTGACCTACTGAGGTCACATTGAAAGTAGAACCAGGTCCTTGTCTCCAAACCCAGGTGCTCCCTTCCCTCCAGGCCTTCCCCCTTCTGTCAGAGTTTCCTGTAAAGAAATGAGTGTGAGGGGGCAAGACCAGGGAGAGAGGGGCTGGCCGTGGAAGTCATTGGCTTCTGGTAGCCGGGAAGGGCACCTGCTTGGTGAGGGGTGGCCCTTCTGGGTTGGAGAGTGTGAGCCAGTGGCTGCCCCCTACAGGAATGACTTCCTCTGTGTTCTCCCCACTTCGGCTTCAGGAGTATCTGAAGGGCCTGTGCAACCCAGAGCTGTGGAAGGAGGTTCGCTACCCACCAGCCCTGCACTGCGCCTTCCTCGGGGCCCAGGGCCTTTTCCTCGACTGCCTCTGCTGGAGTACCCAGGCTTACCTGGTGCCTGGCCCCACTGGCTCCCTAATGGTGGGCGGGCTGACCGAGTCTTTCATCATGACCCAGAACTGGCTGGAGGAGCTGGTGGGGCGACTGCGCTGGGGCCCTGCCCCTGTTTGCACCCCCCGGGGTATCTGGGAGGCCGAGGTGACCCGGGCCTTTGGGGCTTTGATCTGGATCCGTGGCGACCAGTATGCCGGGGACCTGCTGCAGCTGCCCCCAGCAGTCCAGGAGCTGCTGCTGAGTCTGGTGCGAGATGCTGCGGGCAAGGAGGACATCATCGAGTGGCTCGGCCGCCTTGGCACCTCCAACGCCCGCTCCGACCCGGAGGTCCTGATCTGCCCTCCGCAGCAGCAGAAGGAAGGCTCGGCCATGACGTCTGTGGGCGATGGTCCTGGGCCTTTGCTGGAGATGAGGACCCTCCAGAATGGGAACACAGAAAATACAAAGAGATTAACCAGCCTGGGAGCCAGCCCAGGCCAGAAGGCACAGCAGGAGACAGCAAACCAGCTGGTACGGTAAGTTTTGGAGAATCAGTCTGGCTTCTCGGCCCCTACCCTGTTCCCCCACCCCAAAGAAATAATTTTGCATCTAACTGGCCTCCCCACCTTTCCAACAAACTTGCGCTTCCTCCAGAGTCGGTTCCAACAATCAAGGTGGTACGGACAGTGCTCACAGGGAAGGGCCAGTGCCAGCCGCCGGCAGCCAGGATCCTGCGAACCACTCAAAAGCCTTGGCACAGCAGCGGCAGCTCCAGAGGGTGGAAGACAAACTCTCCTTCCAGCCTCCGGTGACAACCCTGGGTGTGTGCCCATCTTGGAAGGCCTGGGCTCCGGGGCCAGCCTTTGGGCCCTTGTGGCCAGGGACCATTGCTACGACCTTCTGGAGGATCAATGAACTGCATTCTCTCCACCTGGCCTGGCTGCTGTCCCAGGCGTGCTTCAGTTTCCCGTTCTGGCAGAGGCCTCTGGGCCCCATTCAGTTCAAGCTCCCAGGGCAGAGTCCTTTGCCCTTAAACCTGGAGTGGAAGCAGAAGGAGCTGGTTCCTTTGCCCAGTGTGGAAAGCCCAGATGGGGGACCAGGAGGAGAGGCAGACCTACAGAATTGCCCAAGGCCAGAGACCCCCCCAAAAGTCATGAGTTTATTGGTGGTCTCAGGGGGCTCTGGTATAAAGGGCAAAGCTAGTCCAGGACTTCCACAGGTAGGGCCGCCTTTGACCTCTACACCCCAACTCCAAGCTGGAAGTGAGCTGGGGGACCAAGGAAGTGTACAGTGGGATTGTAAGGGGCCAGAAGAGGGGCCCTTACCAGCACCACCCACAGGGCAAGGGGTGCCTACAGCTCAAGGGAGGCCCGTGGGCCAAGGGGAGCTGACGGCTGAGTCAGTACCTGACACTCAAACAGTGCCTGAAACTCTCGAAGTGCCCATGGCTGCAGCAGTGCCTACCGCTCAAACCCCACCCCAAAATCAAGTGCTATCTGCAGCCCCCAAAGTGCCTACAGCCCAGATGACGCCCGCAGACCACACAGAACCTGCAGCCCCCAAAGTGCCTTTGGCTCCAACAAAGCCAGGCGCTCCTGGGGGGTCCACAGCTCAAAAGGCAGCCGTGGGTCAACTGGCACCAGCAGTGCAAACGGTACCTGCGACTCCGAAAACCCCCACAGCTCAGAAAATCCCTGCAGCCAAAACATCACCTGCAGGTCCCAAAGCACCCAAAGCTCAAACTGGGCCTGTGGCTAAAACAGGGTCTGGAGCCCCCAAAGCGCCTGCGGCCCCCAAAGCGCCTGCGGCCCCCAAAGTGTCTGCGGCCCCCAAAGCCTCCAGAGCTCCGAAGACACCTGCAGCGCAGAAGGCGCTCACAGATCCAGGGACAGCCGTGGATGCAGCCAAACTCCTGAGAGAGGCCCAGCCTTCGTCAAGGGGCAGTGCGTCCTCCCCAAAGGGCCAGGGGGAGGCCAGGAGGCAGGGTCTCCAGCCCTGCAGCACCGTGGCTCCCAGTAGTAAGCACCAGCCTCAGGTGGGTGGGCTCCTGGGGGCTCCGGAGGGGACCCCGAGGCAGCCACCTCGACAGCCACAGGCGAACAGCACAGTGACCAGCTTTCAGAGGTACCATGAGGCCCTGAATACGCCCTTCGAGCTGAACCTGTCCGGGGAACCTGGGAACCAGGGGCTGCGGCGAGTGGTCATTGATGGCAGCAGCGTGGCCATGGTGTGAGTAGCATGAGGGTAGGCTGGGCATGCTGGGGAGCTGGGACAGGGCATCCCTGGGGCGACTGTGGGTACCCCTTTTTGACCTCTGTGTAAGGGTGACGTGGTTCAGATGGGGCAAAGCTGCAAGTGGCCCATGTTGAGTGGCTACTGCATGCTAGGCAGTGTGTGCGACGTTGTCACAGCAGCTCTCAGCCCTACAAATGTATGTTTCCGTTCTCCCTCTTTGACAAAAGCGGAAAAGAGAGGTGACGAATCTTGCCCAAGATCCCAGAGCCAGTAAGGGTTCCAGCTGGTCTTTGGGTTCAGATTGTCCACTGCCGGGGTGCACGCTCTTTCCACTGCAGGCTGCCTCACATAACATGGCGTCGGTCAACCCCCAGCCAGGTTTCAAATGTTTAGCCCGAACCGTAAGGCCCAGCACAGACCTCCTCTGTGGAGCTTTTACTGATCAAGCCTTAGAGGTTGCCCTCTCTGCCCAGCACTTACTGTGTGTATGTGTTGGCGTGAATATATGTAAGACCACTCAATGTGCCAACATGGTAGAGAGTTATCTGTGCTGAGCACATTCCCAGCACACGGTTGGTGGTCAGCAAATGTTTGTTTGCTTCCAGTTCTAATCTGAGCTCTTTGGGTGTAGAGGTTGCCTTCTTCCTCTTCTCGCCCTGCAGGCCCCCGTACACCCGTGCACATGCACACACACGTAAAACACACAGGAGGTGAGCTCACCCAGTAGGTGCTCACAGAATGTTTAATGCTGGAGGGAAGGGAGAGGGCATTGTCGGTGTCTGTGGTGCTGATGCTGGTGCCCTGGCATTGCCCAGGCTCTGAGGGAGGGGTGGAGGCAGGGCGATTCCTTGGCAAGAAGTTGCTCCCTCACTTCTCACCACCCCCACAGACACGGCCTCCAGCACTTCTTCTCCTGCCGTGGCATTGCCATGGCAGTGCAGTATTTCTGGAACCGGGGACACCGGGAGGTCACTGTGTTTGTGCCCACCTGGCAACTGAAGAAGAACCGGAGGGTGAGAGGTGAGCTGTCCACTCTCCCAGCCCCCCTCAGCCCCTCCAGCAGCACCCAGCTTTTCCTTTCCCTGCCTCTCTGTCTGCACCACGGCCTTTCCCACTTAGCCCTTCCTCTGACGATCTCTATCTTCTGCCTCTCGCCTCCAGAGAGCCACTTTCTGACGAAGCTACATTCCCTCAAGATGCTTTCGATCACCCCCTCCCAGCTTGAGAACGGCAAGAAGATCACCACCTACGATTACAGGTGTGCCAGGCCCCAGCCTGCTCTCTGTGGGGCTCTGCGGTTGGGCTGGTGTGTCGGGTGGAGTCCTGCCTCATCTGCTCTGTGTCCGAGGGGGCCGTTTCAGAGGGGATGGCACCTGGCCTCTGCGCAGAGGGACACAGTGAGGAGAGGACTCCCAGGTCGGCTCTGCCTGAGGCCAGGGGCACTCCTGACTTTGGGACTCTGCAGCTCCATTTCCCTAGTTCACAGGCTCTCTCCCCCCATGACCTGGGGACTGAGACCCACTGCTGTGGGTGGGCTAGCCCAGGTGGCTCCTGGCGCCTCGAGTGGGTTGCTCCCCCAGGCAGCTGGTTGAAGTTCATGTCTCAAGGAACGGCTCCAGTTTTTCCCTTCCCCAGCCCTGGCGCTGGGCGGAGGTATGTGTGTGGCTGTATGTGGCTGGAGCTCTGGCTGGCCTCTGAAAACAGTTAGACTGGCCCCATTTCCTAGCTAATGCCCGAATGCCTCCCTGCTTGTCAGCCCTAAGCACCCGGTCCCCAACCTGGCTGCACACTGCACAGGGGAGTCTGCGATGCTGCCTCTGCGGGGGCAGGGAGGCCCTGCGGTAGTCACGGGTCCTGGGCTGGCGTCCAGGCCGGGCAGACACAGGTCTTGGCGTCACTTAGGCTCCTCCCATGCCGGGCAGGGAGAAATTCTGTTCCTCCTCACTTTTCCCCAAACTGACACCCTAAGCATTCAGGCCTGGGAAGGGCTGGGCAGGGCCGCTCAGGCATCGCTCCTTCAAGAGCAAGCCCCCTGGGTGAGGTGTGTAAGTGCCTCTCTAGATGCAGGCTTGGGTTCGAGGGAAGACGGCTTTTCTGCAGAAGGCCCCTCTGCTGGGCACTAGTGGAATAGCATGCTTTCTGGTCACAGCGATTGAGAAGGGATCCTTGGGAAATAGGTTTGTTTCTTCGGGTATGTTTTTATATGTGTATACATGCCCACACATATATGTGCCTTGGCATGTACATGAATGTTATGTGTTGGTGAAGGAGAATAAGGGAAAATGTGTGTGTATGCTGTGTGGCAGAGGCTGAGCTAGATGCTTCCATGTGTGGTCATTCAGTTCAATCCTCACAGCAGGAGAGGGAAGGCATTTATGTTTTACAGATGCAGAAACTGAAGTAGTAAAATGCATGTGTGGATGGGAATGAGTGTGTGGGTTTCTGTGGGTATGTGCGCATGTGTATGTGTATGTGTAAAATAGGGGTCTATGTTTGAATAAACAGTTGGGAAGTGTACATTCCCAGTTCACCCTCCCAGGGGCTAGTGGTGACCCCAAACAGCTGCACAGATTGAGGGGATGGGCTCCTGAGCCCTGGCTTCCCAATGACCAAGGGCAGCCTTTGTCCAACACAAAGTGAAGCTGCAAGTTCTTTTCCCCAGAGGCCCAGGGAAGCGAGGAGCTGGTTACTGGGTCTCAGTGACTTTCCCTGTCCTTGCAGGTTCATGGTAAAGCTGGCAGAGGAGACAGATGGCATCATCGTCACCAATGAGCAGCTCCACATCCTGATGAATAATTCCAAGAAACTGATGGTCAAAGATCGGTGAGGTGGCTGCGAGGGGGTGGGCTGCTCCTTCCCCTTGGATGTCAGGCAGCCTGTGGCAGTGGGGTACTGGGGCAGTGAGAGGGTCCCCGGGCCAGTGCCCACCAGCACCTGCCGAGGGGAGATGTGGGTCCTGGCCCCTGTGGAGACGCCCAGGCAGCAGTGGGGTGTGGGCGGGTCACGGGCTCCTCTGTGACGGTGCCTCCTCCCTTCTGAGTCCAGCCTGCTGCCCTTCACCTTTGCGGGGAATCTGTTCATGGTGCCCGATGACCCCCTGGGCCGGGATGGCCCCACCCTGGATGAGTTCCTGAGGAAGCCAAACAGGTAATGGGCCTCCCCTGCGTCCAGCCCCTCCTGGGACTGATTAGAAACTTGCCCTAAGTGCTGGCCAGCATTTGTTGTGTTTAACAGTGAGCAGAGTGACTTGATTCTTCCAGATTTTCACAGTTCTCTCATTTGCACATCCACGAACCACTTCCAGTATGGTTTTGCACACGCACTTTAACACTGTATGTGCTAAACAGGCATTTGTACTCAATTTCTATTGTTTTTTTTCCAGCTGTTAATCCATGTGGCTCACTTTAATGGCCGGGTGGTACTCCATTACAGGAGTACACAACAGTTATCCGGTCTCTGTGGAGGGCAGGGCCATTGACGGTTTTCTTGTTAGGCCATTGGAACCAGTGCTGCAGTGAACAGCCTCGTTCTTGTTCCATTGTGTACGAGGGCAGCTGTGTCGAGAGTCTATGCCAAGTAGAATTTATTCCATATTTATTATCCCCTTTGGTCCTCACAACCTGAGTTATACATACATGACCACTATCCTCATTTTACAGATGAGAAATCTGAGACTCTAGTACTTTCCCAAGGCCCCTTTGCTGGTGCCAGCAGAACTGGTTTGTAGTAACTCTGATCCTGAGGCCTTCGTCCCTCCGAGCCACCTTGCTGCCCATCTCCCAGTTCCCTGAGCCCAGCGGGGGACTGTGGTGGATCTTCTGGGCATGGCACCGCTTCCTGGGCCAGGTCCTCCCAGTCACACTTTCCCTGTTTGGAAAAAAACGTGATTTGGTCGAGGTTTGTCTGCTGGCTTCTCCCAAACCTTGTCAGACCTCCTTTCCTCCCCTCATGCACGCGCCCCCCCCACGCCCCCCCCCCCCCCCCCTGTGTCACCATGTAAAATGTGTTTGAGTTGGGGCCAAAGTTTCAAAGCTTCCACTCTCCCACCCTTTTTTTCGCTGAGGTCACTGGGGCCCCTTTCCACCCTCCTTTTTTTCTCTCTTTAAAACAAATTGTTATAATTCTTTATTGTTGAAAGTATTACATGTGTCCCCCTTTATCACCCACTGAGCCCCTCCAGCCCACCCTGCCCCCTGCCCCAGGCCCTCACCGCCCCGTTGTTTGTGTCCATGGGCCATGCATATACACATACAAGGTCCTTGGTTGATTACCCCTCGCACACCTTCCCTCTGAGATTCCACACTCTGTTCCATGCTTCCATGTCTCTGGATCCACTCCGTTCATCAGTTTATTTTGTTACTTAGATTTCACATATGAGTGAGATCATGTGACACTTGTTTTTCTCTGACTGCCTTATTTCACTTAGCATGATACTCTCCAGGTCCCTCCATACTGTCTCAAAGGGTAAGAGATTCTTCTTTAAAAAAAATTTTTTTTTTATTGTTGAAAGTATTACAGATGTCTCCCTCCCCCCACCATTGACCCTCTTCCCTGCCTCTCCTCCCAGACCTTCACCACACTATTGTCTGTGTCCATGGGTTATGCATATATGATTAATCTCTCCCTACCCCTTATCCCCCACCCCACCTTCCCTCTGAGATTTATCAGTCTGTTCCATGCTTCTATGTCTCTGGATCTATTTTGTTCATCTGCTTACTTTGTTCACTAGATTCCACATATAAGTGAGATCATATGATACTTGTCTTTCTCTGACTGGCTTATTTCACTTAGCATAATACTCTTCAGGTCCCTCCATGCTATCTCAAAGGATAAGAGATCCTTTTTTATGGCTGCATAGTATTCCATTGTGTAAAAGTATCACAGCTTTTTTATCCACTAATCTACTGATGGGCACTTGGGCTTTTTCCAGATCTTAGCTATTGTAAATTGTGCTGCTATGAACATAAGGGCACATATATTCTTTCTAATTGGTATTTTGGGTTTCTTAGGATATATTGCTAGAAGTGGGATCACTGGGTCAAATGGCAGTTCATATTTAATTTTTGAGGAAACTTCATACAGTCTGCATTCCCACCAGCAGTGTACTAGGGTTCCCTTTTCTCCATATCTTCACCAGTACTTGTAATTTGTTGATTTGTTGATGGTAGCCATTTTGACAGGTGTGAAGTGATACCTCATTGTCATTTTAATTTGCATCTCTCTGATGATCAGTGACTTTGAGCATTTTTTCATATGTCTCTTGGCCATCTGTATGTCCACTTTGGAGAAATGTCTATTTAGGTCCTTTGCCCATTTTTTAATTGGATTGTTTGTTCTCCTTTGTTAATTTGTATAAATTTCTTATATACTTTGGCTATTAACCCCTTAGCAGATGTATCATTAGCAAATATGTTCTCCCATACAGCAGGCTCCCTTTTCATTTTGTTGATGGTTTCTTTTGCTGTGCAGAAGCTTTTCATTTTGATGTAGTCCCATTTTATTTTCTCCTGTGTTTCCCTTGCCCTAGGAGACATATCAGCAAACATATTGGTATGAGAGATGTCTGAGATTTTGTAGCCTATAGTTTCTTATAGGATTTTAAGGGTTTCACTACTTACATTTAAGTATCTTATCCATTTTTAGTTTATTCTTGATTGCATTAAATCTATAGACTGCTTTGGGTAGTATTCTATTTATTTTTCTTTTAAATTATTTTTTTAAATATAGATTTTTATTGATTTCAGAGAGGAAGTGAGAGAGAGATGGAGAGATGATAGAAACATCTCTGGGGATCAAACCCACAACCCAGGCATGTGCGCTGACTGGGAATTGAACCGTGACCTCTGGTTTATAGGTTGATGCTCAACCACTGAGCCATGCCAGCCGGGTAGGCCATTTTACTGATATTAATTCTACCAACCCATGAACATGGAATATTCTTTTGCTTGTTTGTATCTTTTTCAATCTTTTTTCATCATCCTGTAGTTTTCTGAGTACAGGTCTTTTACCTCCTTGGTTAAGTTGATTCCTAAGAATCTTTTTTTTTTTTTTTTTTTTAGTTTCCCTTCCTGAGAGATTATTATTGGTGTATAAAAATGCCATTGAATTATGGGTGTTAATTTTGTATCATGCTGTTGAGCATCCTTATAGTCATTATTCTGAACTCTCTGATGAATTACTTATTTCCACTTCATTTAGCTCTTTTCTGGATAATTCTCTTGTTCTTTCATTTGGGGCATTTTTTGTCTCCCCATTTTGGCTGCCTGTTTGGGTTTGTTTCTATGTATTAGGTAGATCTTCTATGATTCCCAGTCTCTTCGGAAGGTCTCTGTGCAGCACAATTTCAGATGCTGTTTGTGACTAGCCCTGAGAACCCTGTTTGTAGGTATAAGCAACCGACCACTGTGACTCCCTCTGCCAGGGCTGGATGAGTTTGGAAAAGACCAAGATGTGCATCAAGCTTGGCTTTTGCTAGCCCTGGATCCAGAAGTAGATCAGGCAAAAACTCAAAGCACCCAGAGATTCACCTCTACTGGCAGGCTGATTCTTATTCTCAGTCTCTTAATTAGCCTCAGGCTGTGGACCACAGCAAGATGTAAACTCAGCAGGTTTTCCCAACAGGGTGGAGCAATTGCTTCCTCCCCCAGGCAAAAGCTGCCTGGATGGTTAAGGTCTGCCTGAGAAAGGTGTCCTTTGCAGTATGAGGGAATGACTCAGCACAGGAATCCAGGTGGCTGCCCTCTGAGCTCTAGCCCCAGAGCCCTGAACCCTGGATTTTCCTCACACAACTCTAGTTCACTCTGCCCTCCCTCTGCTGAAGCCTAAGGTGAGTGGCTACACAGGAAATTTTGTGCGTTGGCCTTTTAAGAGGGCGCCTGCATTTCCAGCTGCCTCTCCCTGGCAGACAGCAACCCTGCTGCTTTTTGCAGCCAGATGTTACATGGGTACCTTTCTTGGTTTTGATCCTCTGGGCTGGGGAGCCCAGCTTGGGGGTTAGCCTCCAGAGTTCTCAGTGGGAACCCCTCACAGCTGAGATATCCCTCTGGAACTTCAGCTTCTGTCTATGGGAGCCCAGCCAGCCCTTTTGTGCCTCCACACTTCCTGCCAGTCTCTATGCGGTCTCCACTTTCCATCCTTGGTTATCAGGGTTCTCTCAAGCTAGTCTTCAGTTGATTATTCAGAATGGTTTTTCTATATTTTAGTTGTATACCCAGCTTGGCCCTGGGAAAGTGTCAGTGCAGCTTCTACTTAATCCGCCACCATCTTGGAATCCTCTCCTTCTCTTTCTTGACCTCTCCCTGGCTTGCTCATCCTGGGGTCAGGTTGGAAGCACCGGTCATCTAATTCTTATCGACCACTGACTTAAACCCGATTGAAAATGTCACCTGGTCAATGAAGTTTTGACTGTATAAGCCTTCAAAGCAAGGCAGAATCTCACACTGAGGCCTGGTACATGGTGGAGGTAGGGGAAGTACTTGCAGGCATGGTCCTGACTGAGGCTCTGCTATGTCAGAGGCTGGCACTCTGCCCAGCTTCAGGGATACTGAGCAATGGGGTGGAGCTCCAAAGGGTTTCCACAGGTGTGGTTTCCCCCTTGGATGACCTCTGGGGGCAGGTTTTCTCCCTCCCTATTGCATCGGTCCCTCCTCTCTGCTGTTTCCGTGCAGGTTGGACACTGACGTTGGCAACTTCCTGAAGGTGTGGAAGGCTCTTCCTCCCAGCTCAGCCAGGATGTCTGAGCTGAGTGATACCGCCAATTCAGGGCCCCTGGAGAGTCCTCAGAAAGTGGAAGAAGTTAGGGAGGAGAAGGAAGAGAGGCAGGACGAAGAGCCAGAGCTGAGGGAGAGACAGGATGAGGAGCAGAGGGAGGGGCAGGACACACAGAGGCCAGCCGAGGAAGAAGACCAGGACTCCTCGCTGGCATCGGTGTTCAAGTTGGAGTGCCCCACCCTTTCAGAGGAAATCCTCCGGTGCCTCAGCCTCCACGATCCCCTCGATGAAGCCCTTGACATCGATCTCCTTCCAGTGGTGGCTTCTCCGTCCCTAGGTATCCCCTGGGATGGGAAGGCTCCCTGCCAGCAGGTTCTTGCCCACCTGGCCCAGATGACCATCCCCAGGAACTTCACCGCACTCTCCTTCTTCATGGGATTTATGGACTCCCACCGGGAAGTCATCCCTGACTATGAAGCCCTTGTGGGCCCACTACACAGCCTCCTCAAACAGAAGCCAGACTGGCAATGGGACCAGGAGCATGAAAAGGCCTTCCTGGCCCTGAAGCGAGCCCTGGTGTCTGCCCTCTGCCTGAAGGCCCCTGACTCTCAGCTGCCCTTCTACCTGGAGGTGATGGTGAGCCAAGTGGCCCTGACGGCCACTGTCTATCAGGAGAACTCAGGGAGAAAGCACCTCATTGCCTATACCTCGAAACCCCTCCTCCCCGACGAGGAGAGCGAGGGCCCCCAGTCAGGGGGAGACAGCCCCTACGCTGTGGCCTGGGCCCTCAAACACTTTTCCCGCTGCATTGGAGACATCCCAGTGGTCCTGGACCTTTCCTACGCTGCTCGGACCACTGTGGACCCTGAGGCATGGGAGGACCGCAGGCTTTCCAAAGCATGGTTGATCCGATGGGCCCTCTTGGTACAGGACAAAGGCAAGAGGGCGCTGGAATTGACCCTTCTCCAGGGCCTGCTGGGGGAAAACCGACTGCTGACACCCTCATCCTCCTTGCCTCGTTTCTTCCAGATCCTGCCTCCTTTCTCTGACCTGTCCACTTTTGTCTGCATCCACATGTCGGGCTATTGCTTTTACCGTGAGGATGAGTGGTGTGCTGGCTTTGGTCTCTATGTCCTGTCTCCCACCAGCCCACCTGTCTCCCTTTCCTTCTCTTGTTCGCCTTACACACCCACTTATGCCCACCTGGCTGCCGTGGCCTGTGGCCTGGAGCGCTTCAGCCAGTCCCACTACCCCGTGGTTTTCCTCACTCACTGCCACTGGGTCTTCAGTGTCCTCTGGGAGCTCCTGCCCCTGTGGAGGGCCCGGGGCTTCCTGTCCTCTGATGGGTCCCCACTACCTCACCCAAGCCTGCTCTCCTACATCATATCCCTCACCTCTGGCCTCCCATCCCTTCCATTTATCTACCGAACCTCCTACCGTGGCTCCCTGTTTGCTGTGACAGTGGACAACCTGGCCAAGGAGGGTGCGCAGGGGGGAGGGGAGTTTTGGAATTTGCCAACGGATGTGCCAGTCCCCATAGTGTCCCCCCATACCATGGGCAAGAGGCCCAACTTGCTGGCGTTACAGCTGAGTGACAGCACTCTGGCAGATGTCATTGCCAAACTGCGGGCTGGGCAGAAATTGTCCAACTCCTCACCCTTCAGTTCTGCCTCTAACTCGCTCAGCCTGGATCAGGAGAGCGGCCTGCTTCTGTTCAAGGGAGATAAGAAGCCCAAAGTCTGGGTAGTCCCGAGGCAGCTCCGAAGGGATCTGATTTTCTCTGTGCATGACCTTCCGGTGGGGGCTCACCAGAGGCCCGAGGAGACCTACAAGAAGTTGCGGTTGCTGGGGTGGTGGCCCGGGATGCAGGAGCATGTGAGAAATTATTGCAGGAGCTGCTTGTTCTGCATCCCCCGAAATCTCCTAGGCAATGAGTTGAAGGTTATCGAGTCCCTGTGGCCCCTCAGGTCGACTGCCCCCTGGTCGAACCTGCAGATCGAGGTGGTGGGCCCAGTCACTGTAAGTGAGGAGGGCCACAAGCATGTTCTGATTGTGGCTGACCCCAACACCAGGTGGGTGGAAGCATTCCCGCTGAAACCCTACACGCACATGGCTGTGGCCCAAGTGCTGCTTCAGCATGTATTTGCAAGGTGGGGTGTTCCCGTGAGGCTGGAGGCCACCCAAGGCCCCCAGTTTGCCCGGCATGTTCTGGTGAGCTGTGGGCTGGCCCTGGGAGCCCAGGCTACCTCCCTAAGTAGGGACCTCCAGTTTCCCTGTCTGATGAGCTCAGGGGCCTACTGGGAATTCAAGAGGGCCCTCAAGGAGTTTATCTTCCTGCACGGCAAGAAGTGGGCAGCTTCCCTGCCCTTGCTGCACCTGGCCTTCAGGGCCTCCTCCCCCCAGGCCACCCCATTCCAGATCCTGACCGGGGGCCAGGAGAGGCTGATGGGACCCCTGTGGTGGGAGATGAGCAGTGCCAATATAGAAGGGCTCAAGATGGATGTCTTCCTGCTACAGCTGACGGGGGAGCTGCTGGAGCTCCACTGGAGGATGGCCGACAAGGTCAGTGAAAAGGTGGAGAATAGGCGTTTCAAGCGGGAGAGCCAGGAGAAGGAGTGGAACGTGGGCGACCAGGTCCTCTTGCTGTCCCTCCCCAGGAACGGCAGCAGTGCCAAATGGGTGGGCCCCTTCTATATCGGGGACCGGCTGAGCCTGTCTCTCTACAGGGTCTGGGGCTTCCCAACCCCAGAGAAGCTCGGGTGCATCTATCCGAGCAGTCTGATGAAGTCCTTTGCCAAGAGCGGCACCCCCCTGTCCTTCAAGCTCTTGGAGCAGTGAGCTGAAGCAGTGGGGGAGGCCCCACTCCCAGGGTCCTGGGCTGCTGCTGCTAGGCCTCCCCCCACCCTCCTCAGTGCTCTCAAAGCCCCCTGGGACTCCCTTTGTGCCTTTTGTGGAGAACTTACTCATAAAGCTTTGCTGAATTGCCTTGAACTGGGGACCAGCGTCCCTATGGAAATGTCCCCAGTGTGGGGTATTGCGAGAATCTGCTGTCAGATATGGGCCTCTGGCAGTTTCCCCTTTCTAAGGTAGGCCAGGCTCAAGGTCTTTCCCCAAGTATCCCCTTCACCCTGTCACACATGTGCAGGTGTATACACACAGACACGCACACACGTGCACACACACACACATGCACACACACACGCACACACCCACACAGAATTTGACTCCTGGCTACCTAACCATAAAACAGTGTGGTTCGGGACCTCAGAACCAGAACCACATTGCACTCTCAAACAGAAACCTCGAATGTAGACTCCTCTCCCCCGACCTTCATTTGGGGACCCTTGGCCCTTGTAGTTGTCACAGTTGACACAAATCCACACGGGCTGTGGAGAGGCAGCCTGTTCCCATTCTCATGGCCAGCTTCTCGGCCAGGCTAGGCCTGCCCCCTGTCCAGGAAGGGCTGGCAGTCCTGGGCCCTGGGGCTCGGAGCTGGGGTGGGAGGGCGGGCTTGTCAGCACAGAAAGGCAAGGGGGAGACTGAGTCAGCCTACCTCATTTGACTCCAGCTCATGGAGATAACGCTGACCCCTGCTGTGATGGTATTAACCCCACGGGAATCAAGGATCTTGATGCCAAGTGTGGCATCTCTACCTGAAGAGCTGCTTCAACTAGACCAAGGGGCCCAGGCCTCTCTTACAAGGGGGGAGGGTGCCTGAAATGAGCAGTGTGGCAGATGGTGAGGTGCTGATGTGGCTCTACCTCCCAACCCCACCCCAAAGCCCACAGCCCTCTCCTCCTCCTGCCTCCACTGTGCCCTGCATCCCCAGCCCCCACATAGTGTGTGACTGCTGTGGTTGGATCACCCCCATCCCCTGGACCTGCTTTCTGTGTAGAGCAAAACCTGGGCTCTGTCTGAGCACTCTGCAATGATTGCTCTTATAGCAAGAGTGAGTTCTCATAGGTCTGTGTGCTTACACTCACCCTCTGACTTGCTGCCACCACTGACAAAATGAACTCCAGGGAAGGCCAGTACCATAGCCCTCTGCCTGGGCCTCTGAGGAGTTTTATTTCTCCAAAGCTGAGCCAGTCTCCTGGCCTAGCTCAGGTTGCCAACACACTTGGCATTGCAAGAGCCGGAGTAGAACCTGCCATAGAGTAGAATTTGCTTGTTTTATAGCCAAAGAAATGCCCCGAGAGGGAAGGTGACTTGCCCCAAGTCACACAATAGTTTGTGGCTAAGCCGGGACCAGGATTAAGCTTCCTGACTCTCAGTTCACCATAGACAGGGAGGGTTCTGGTGACAGGTTCAAGTCAGAGAATCCCTCAAAATCCTATACGTATATCCCCTCCAACTCCCCATTTCCCATATCTTGTTGACAAACTACTAGTTGTTGCCCCTTAAACCATTTCCAGATGTTAATTCTGTTCAGGAAAGAATGCTTGGATGACATGATAAAGTGAGAGGTGAGCTGTGGGAGTTTTAGCAGATACCTTCTTTCCTTTTCCTCCCCTCCCACTTCTCTTCCCTCTCCCTCTAATGGTATGGCCAACCTCATTTTCCTTCTCCAGGGCTATACCCATTCCTCCTGTTAACCACATTTATGATCCCATATCCTTTTATTTTTCATTTGATTTATCAATAAACAGATGAAAATAGAGCCAGTGTCCAGTTCTTTTTTTAAAAAAAATGTATTTTTACTAATTTCAGAGATGAAGGGGAGGGAGAGAGAGATAGAAACATCAATGATGAAAATCAATGACCGGCAGCCTCCTGCACGCCCCCCACTGGGGATCGAGCCCACAACCCAGGCATGTGTGCTTGACTGGAATCAAACTCAGGACCCTTCAGTCTGCAGGCCAATGCTCTATCCACTGAGCCAAACCGGCTAGGGCCCAGTTCTTTTTTAGCTTCATTTCAATTATGGGAGTGAGTAGGTTGGGGGGCAGCCGTGAGGCATGGCTGCTGCATGTTCCCAGGCCAACTTGCAGATTTGAAGACCTGAAGAGCACCTTTTCAAGTTCATCTGACCCAAGCTCTTACACACCAGGCCAGACCAGCACTCAGGTAAGTGATCTGAAGGCCCATGGCTGGTTCATGGCAGGGCCAGGAGGAAAGCCCAGGCTGTGGTTTGCCAGCTAGTGCTCTTTCCAGTTTATGTCTTGAAAATGGACAGGATGAGATTTCTTCACTGTTGAACAATCTACACCGAGATTAAAGATTCTTCCTATTTTTAAAGGAGTAAATTTAAAAAATTTGTTCACAGCTGAGCACACTGGGCGCTGGACACTAGTCACTGCTTTTCTTGTTTACCCATCACCTTTTCCCCTTCTCCCTGGTGGCACTGGTAGGTGGGCTCCCTAAGTCTCTAATAGAGAAATTACAAAGTCACCAGTATGCAGACAGTCCAATGACATAAGCAAACTATAAAGAACGTCCACACTGTGTCCCATTTCCACGCTAAAACATACATAGACTATCTGGTGAGATTAGGACGTCCCCTCAGTCTTGCTATACCGTATTTCCCAAGCAAATATTTACGAAGTCTGTGTTCATGGGTAAAGGCGAACATACCTAAAAGAAAGAAACATTGTAACTGGTAAATGGCCATAATAAAACAAAATGAAAATCCTACCTGTTTTTTAAAAGATTGTCCAAGAATCCTTGGGACATGTACAAGTTTTAACTTGTCTATTAATTCATATGGTAACAGTAACTTACATATATTGAGTACGTTCTCTGAGCCAGGCACTGTTCTAAGTGCTTTCCAATCCTGTGAGGTACATACTAGTACAATTATTCTCTCCATTTTATAGACGGAGAAAATGAGGCACAGAAAAGAGAATTGACTTGCTCAAGGTCCTGTGCAGCTACTAAGAGGCTCTGTGTTCACCATCTTAACCACTATGTTCACTGACTCTCATGCAAGTATATTAACTTTGTTCCTCGAGCTTCTTCCCCCCTCCCCCCTCCCCCAATCTATGGTCTTTCCGTTATTCATTAATGTTATATAGTGTCAGTGAAGATTTCTCCATTTCAGTTTGGCCCAGATTAATGTGATTTATAAACTAAAATAGATCCTGATTTACCTCAGTTGTGTCTACAAATGATTCCTTTGTCCCTGGTAATGTTTTTCCCTTTATTTGCTGATTTTGGAGAGAGAGAGAGAGAGAGAGAGAGAGAGATCGATCAATTTGTTGCTCCACTTACCTATGCATTCATTGGTTGACTCTTTCTTGTATGTGCTCTGACAAGGGATCAAACCCACAGCCTTGGTGCATTGGGACGATGCTCTAACCAACTGAGCTCCTCAGCCAGGGCTGGCCCTGGTAAGTTTTGACTTGAATGCCATACTCTCTTTTCCAAGAGGTGCCATTTTCCCTCAGCTAATAAATGGCGTTATTTCATAGGTTTCTACATTCTTGTAGATGTGAAAAATGAAGCAGGGATATTGCAGCAACTGGATTACAAAGGACCCTAAAATATCAATGTTAAGAAATATGGACTTCATTCTGAAACCCACTCCCCTCCTGGGGTTCCCCTTAAGAGCTTTAGCCAGTGAAGTTAATTTAGATAGATCATTATGGCAACCCCAGTGCAGAGAAATGACTAGGGGAGGCAAAACTGGAGGTCAAGGGGCCAGTTAGGAAGCTTTTGTAGAACTCTGAGAGATTGGTGGTTAGAGCCAGGGTGGATGGAAAACAATGGTGGAACCCATGGATGTGAGTCATTGGATACGAGGTTATGGGAGAGGCAAGAATTGAAGATAAGAGCTGGTATTTGGTTGAGGTAACAGGGAGGTTCCATGTGTAGACACAGGGAACAAGGAGGGAGAACATATTTAGGGAGGAGAAACTATAATTTTAGCAGGTTGACTTTAAGGTGGGACATACAATGTATAAGTCTGAGGTTTAGGAGGTGGATTCTGGATAGAGAAAAAAAATGCAGAAGTTGTCAGTACATGGGGGAAAATCCTGCTCTTGAGACAGAAGGAATCCTAGGGCAGAACCTTGAGGAAAATCAACATTTAAGAGATGTGCAGAGCCCTAGTCGGTTTGGCTCAGTGGGTAGAGCGTCGGCCTGCGGACTGAAGGGTCCCAGGTTCGATTCCGGCCCAGGGCACATGCCCGGGTTGTGGGCTTGATCCCCAGCAGGGGGCATGTAGGGGGCAGCCAATCAATGATTCTCTCTCATCATTGATGTTTCTGTCTCTCTCTCCCTCTCTCTTCCTTTCTGAAATCAATAAAGAAATACATTTTTTTTAAAAAAAGAGATGTGCAGAGGTAGAGGAGCCTGAAACAAACAAACAAACAAACAAAAAACTGGGCATGTGGGTCTTTGGCAAAGAGGTGGAGGGAAAGCCTGGAGAGTACAGTCAGGGATCAGGTCAGAGAGTGCTTCTAGGAGGGTGTGGTCAACAGGGTCAAATGTTAGGGAGAGCCCCAGTAACAGAAGGACTAGGAAGTGTCCACAGGGAAGTAGTGAGTGAGTAGCTGAGCGCAATTTAGGTGGAGCTATGGAGGCCATAGCTGATATAGAGGCGAGCAACTGGTGAGCATAGATATTTGGCTCTAAAGAGGAGGAGAATTATGCCAATCAATTCTGGGGGCATATAGAGCCGAGAATAACTAAACATCTACAGCCATTTCCACACCCATTGTTTTCTCTTTTAGGTTGAAGAGACTTGAGTCTATTTAACTGAAGGGGAGAAATAAGTAGAGAGGGAGAAGTTGAATATATAGGAGAGGTGAGAGGAAAGGAAGAGAGTATGTTTGGAAGAAATGGCATCCATGGCTGGAGGATGAAGATAGCTGTATTGATAAGAGAAGCGACACATATTCTACTGAACCAGCTAGGAGAAAGCCAAGATGAGGAGGCCGGTGAGTTTCTCAATGTGGTGGTGGAGGAGGGGTTCCTGCCTGGAGTTTCTACTTTTTTTCACTGTAAAAGGTGAGGCCATCTGCTGCTGACAGTGGGAGCAAAGTTGGGTGGGGGGGTAAGGGATTTAAGGAGAAAACAGAAGGCTTTAACTGGATTCTGGGGAGGGTGAGGAAAGAGACTGGCAAAGGGAACCACAGAAGAATTACTTGGCGGATTGAGGACGGGGTGGCTGGAGACCATGGGCTTAGATCCACAGTGAATCCTATAAGACTCACAATGAATCCTATAGGACTTTTCTCTGTGGTAAGCAGCTGCCAGGGCGTGGGTGTAGGGAAAGCAGGGCAGTTGGATCCTATTTTTAGAATATTTAAAGTCTGAGGAGCTTTTTGTACCTGGAGGGGAACACTAACCACCATCTGTGCTTTATTTATTGCTTAATCTATTTACATCATAAATCCATTTAAGCAAAAATTGTCTAAACATTTAAACATGATTTATATAACCAGCAAATCAAAGTCAACACATTTTACAAATCAAATTATTTAAACATTGATTGTAAACTTAAATCCTCCTCCATATTTTGATAGAATCACCAGTATAGTATGCCAGCTTCTCTAAAAGCATCACACATTTTGGTAAAGCACACAAATCCTACAAAGTTTACAAAGTTTATCATACCGACCTTTAGTCCCGTTATAGAAATTGGTTTGTAGACCCAAGAGATGGATATTATCTCAGCTGAGACCAAAGTTTGAATGTAGATATCCCAAAGAATATTATATATAAAGAAAATTGCAAAACTATCTTTCTCCAGCATTTGAGATCTTGCTTTCCAGCATGTCGTCAATCTGACTGACATAAAGTCTTATGAAAATTAAAAAAAAAATTGATGAAGTCTTGATTGGGGCCTGGGAACTGGTTTAACCTTTTAAGATGATTAAAACCTGAGCTTATCTTGTTTATCACAGGACCCTTTCAAGCCTACACCTTTTCCATGTATTTGGTGTATTGTAACTAGATGCCTTTTCTTTAAATGATGTCAACAGATGTCCATGCCCACATCTCTGGAACCTCTGAATATGTTCTATTTCATGGCAAAAGGAACTTGTAATATGTAGTTCAGGTTATGAACCTTAAAAGGTTATCTGGGTGGGGGCAATCTACACTAATAAAAGAGAAACATGGTAATTGGCGTACGACCGCTACCCTTTTCATTGGCTAATCAGTGAGTATATGCAAATTAACTGTCAGCCAAGATGGCGGCCGGCAGCCAGGCAGCTGGAAGCAAACATGAGGCTCGCTTGCTTCAGTGACTGCGGACTCCAACGTTCCCCGCCTCACTTTCCGGCCTCTCAGTTGCAACTCTAAGCAACTATTACTATGTTGCAAATAAGAAAATAAACAAAAGCCCAGAAACCGGCTTTCAGTCAGCCGGGATTTAGCAACATTGTATTGATGTTTTCAGCAGCGAGGCCTCAGAGCTAAAGCTGGCCCAGAATAAAAAAAAAAAAGAAAGAAAACAAGGAGCGGTTGGAAGCTTCAGTCACTTGCTTCCGGAAAACAGCCCTCAGCCCCTCACCCAGACTGGCCAGGCACCCCAGTGGGGACGCCCACCCTGATCCAGGACACACTTCAGGGCAAACCAGCTGGCTCCCACCCGTGCACCAGGCCTCTATTCTATATAGTAAAAGGGTAATATGCCTCCCGGCACCGGGATCAGCGTGACAGGGGGCAGCGCCCAAACCCCCTGATCACCCTGCGGCTCTGTGTGTGACAGGGGGTGGGGCCACAACCTCCCTATCTGCCCTGCTCTGTGCCTGATAGGGGGGAGCTCCCCAATCCCCTGATTGCCCTGTGGCTCTGTGTGTGACAGGGTGCGGCGCCCCAACACCCCCCCCCCCCCCCCCCCGCTGCCATGGGCCCTGCTCTGTGTGTGACAGGGTAGAGCCATAACCTCTCCATCGGCCCTGCCCCGAGTGTGACAGTGGTGGCGCCCCAACCCCCTGATCGGCCCTGCTCTGTGGGTGATAGAGGGTGGCGCCCCAACCCCCCTCCACGGGCCTTGCTCTGTGTGTGACAGGGTAGAGCCATAACCTCCCCATTGGCCCTGCCCTGAGTGTGACAGGGTGCAGCGCCCCAACCCCCTGATCCGCCCTGCTCTGTGTGTGACAGGGGGTGGTGCCCCAACTCCCCTATTCGGCCCTACTCTGTGAGTGACAGCGGGGAGCTCCTCAACCCCCTGATCAGCCCTGCTCTGTGCATGACAGGGGGCAGCACCCCAACCCCCTGATGGGCCCTGCTCTGTGCATGACAGGGGGCAGCACCCCAACACCCCTGATGGGCCCTGCTCTGTGAGTGACAGGGGGCAGCACCCCAACCCCCTGATGGGCCCTGCTCTGTGTGTGACAGGGGGCAGCGCCCCAACCCCCTGATCGGCCCTGCTCTGTGTGTGACAGGGGGTGGCGCCGCAACCTCCCCATCGACCCTGCCTTGAGTGTGACAGGGGGCGGTGCCCCAACCCCCCAATCGGCCCTACCCTGAGCGTGACTGACGGTGGCATTGCAACCTCCCGATCCGCCCTGCTCTGTGCATGATGGGGCGGCGCCCCAACTCCCAATCGGCCCTGCTCTGAGCCTGACCAGGGGCTGCACTTAGGAATTGGGCCTGCCCTCTGCCACCCGGGAGCAGGCCTAAGCCAGCAGGTCGTTATCTCCCGAGGGGTCCCAGACTTCGAGAGGGCACAGGCCTGGCTGGGGGACCCCCCCCGGCCCCGAGTGCACAAATTTTTGTGCACCGGACCTCTAGTCTAATTATACGAGTCCTTAAAATCAGAGAACTTTCTCCACTGAAGTCAGACATGTGGCAGAAGTGTAGGTCAGAGAGATTAAAATGTGAGAAGGACTTGGCCTGACATTGTTGGCTCAAAGATGGAGGGGGCCAGAGCCCCAGTCCTACAACCATGTTGGGAAGGAAAAATTATCCTTTACCCTAATGTATCCTTCACCTTAATGGTGACTACACTAATAATCAAACTAACGAGACAGATTAGCAGGAGAAAACAAATTAAGTTTAATAACATGCATACCTTCTGTATACATGGGAGAGACCAAGGAACACTGAGGTAATTCACCAAAATGGCGGAGGCCATCCCTTGTAATACCATCATCAGCCAAAGACGAAGATGTTGGCCATGGAGAGTCAGTTATGGGAGGTCACCAGAAAGAGCACAGTGAACAAGAATAAGGTTGTCATGCAGATTTCAGTCCAGGGCTTTCTCCATTGAGCGTGAAGGTAGCCCTGGTACAGTGAGACAAAATCCTTAAAGACCAGGGATGTCCCTTACACTTATTTATGCATTCATTGGTTGATTCTTATATGTGCCCTGACCGGGGATAGAACCTTGTAAACTCGTTATATCAGAACAATACTCTAACCAACTGAGCTACTTGGCCAACTAGGGCTCTTGAGTCTTTTTATAATAAGCAGGTGATCTGGTAAGTAAGTAACGTGTTTCTCTGAGTTCAGTGAGCCTCTCTAGCAAATTAATTGGAGGTCACTGGTGACAAGAGAAAAAATTCTGGGATGTTATAAGTTAAAACTCCAGCACCAGAGAGTGAAAGAGACCCAACAGTTAGCCTGTTAATTGCTGTATGACAAAAGACGGCTCACATTCTTGGGTATCTGTTGGAATTTAGGATTAATTTCCAGGTGGCTATCTCTGTGATCATCCAAGAGAGAATTAATTTCGGGGTGCCATTGAAGCCCGCTTCTTATTGCACATGAACTTTGTGGACTCTGTTATGCCCATCCCAGAACTAGCCCCACCCCACCTTCCCCCATTTCCTTTATCTGTAGCTAAAGTAAATTCTTTCAGAATGGCTTACAGCTTTCGCCTCCATTTTTGATGTATAAAAACACTGGCAAAACTCCTGGACATCAGATATGTTATCTTTTCAACCTACCCATGCAGTGTTTTATTTTTTATAATGTTTTTTTCTTTATTGATTAAGGTATTACATATGTGTCCTTATTGCCCCGTTGCCCCCACCCCCACCCCCACTCATGCCTTCACCCCCCTGTTGTCTGTGTTCATTGGTTAGGCTTATATGCATGCATGCAAGTCCTGACCCCAGGCAGTGGTTTAGACTCCATGCCCCACAACCAGTCTTCTTTTTTTTGCTAGAAATGGCCTAATAAACCCCTTCTTTTAAAAAACTCAGCTGTGAAAGTTAGAAGTTTTTTTTAAAGATTTTTTATTGATTTTTAGAGAGAGAGGAAGGGAGAGGGAGAGAAACATTGATGTGAAAAGGAAACATTGATGAGTTGACTGCCTCCTACACATCCCCTACCGGGGATCGAACCTAAAACCTGAGCCCAAAACTGGGGTATGTGCCCTGTCTGGGAATTGAACCAGCCACCTTTCACGGGGATGATGACTAACCAACTGAGCCGCACCGGCCAGGGTGGAAGTTAAAAGTTTTTTGTTTAACCCTGGAACCTAGTCAGTCAATCAGAGGCACAGGTAACAACCTGGAAGTTGTCAAGGAAGGAGCAATTGGAATTTCCAATCTATAGCAGTTGGTTAGAAGTACAGTTAACAGTCTGTCTGGGCTTTCAGCCGGGGTCTGAAGTAAAGAGTGGTGGTGGTGTAGGACTGATCCTTAACCTGTGGAATCTGATGGAAAATCTAGGTAGGTAGGTTCAGAATCATGTTGCATTGAACCCAATTCTTGGATATCCTGCTGGTGTCTGAGAATTGCTTGGTCTTTTGTGGGAAACACCCCCCGCCCCCCGCCCCCCGCCAACCCCCGTCCTCCACACACACATTGGAATTGGATCCAGGAACCCAAAAGAACTGTCATTCGTCCCTGGACTCTATCTGCAGATTCTTCTATGTGAGACAGAAATAATCTACTTTGCTTAAGCCATTTTTATTTTGGGCTTCAATGTTGCTGTAATATCATTATAATTAGTATGGTAATACAGAGGCTCCCTTTCCTGAGAGATAAAGGATCAAGTTTGAGCAGTGAGCAGTTATCTTTTGGACACTTGACTAATTCATTATCTTGTAACACACTATTGGACTTTCTTTCTTTCTAGTTGTAATATATGACCAGATGGTGCCAATCAGTCTCTTTCATTCTTGGTACAGTTCCAATCTTTTTCTGGAATTACTCACAGCTCTCTATACACACCCCTCCCTTATACAGATAAAGAAAAGTAAATGTACCTTATGAATAGTTAAAATACATAATACATTTATACTCTTCTACTTATCAAAACAAACTAAAAATATCCTATTATATTCATTCTTCACTTCATAGTGACTTTTTCCTTTAGGAATATCACTATGGAAAGTCATAAATTTAAAAAATTCACCTTGTTCTAATTAACTATGTTATTTTTCTTTTGATTATCAAATTGTCACAGAATGCCAGGCGTTTTTAAAAACTGGTTCCTTTACCTTCTCAGCTTTATTCTATACATCCTTGCTTATTGTCTTCAACAACATGTTCCAGGCCTATAGTTATCTGAGATAAGGAGCTATTCTCCAAGTAACCCTGGGTCCTTTTAAAGGTGAGTAATATTTGAAGCAAAGATCCAGGTGCTAGGAATGCATATCAGATTTTTTCCTAATGTTGTTTCTATGCTATCTTAGTAATAAAATTGGAAAAAATTATGTCTTTTGAAAACCACACATTCACATTGGTATTTCCTATTTAACTCAAGCATTACTAAATCTTTTTTTGACTCTAACATACAGTTTTCCTTTTTAAAAAAATAATATGTTTTTATTGATTTGAGAGAGAGAGGAAGGGAGAGGATGAAAGAGAGAGAGGGAAACATTGATGAGAGAGAAACATCAATTGGCTGCCTCTTGCAAGCCCCCCACCAGGGATCAAGCCCGCAACTCTGGCATGTGCCATGACTGGGAATAGAACAGGCAACTTTTTGGAGCATGGGCTGATGCTCAACCAACTGATCCACGCTGGCCAGGGCATAGTATTATACTTATTTTCTCTACAACATACCTGCTTGTATCCGGGAGTCTCTAATCCAAACTGTAATGGCATCTTTTATCTTTAGTGATCTTATAGTGTCTCATCAACTATCATTCTCTATTACTTTATTGATAGAGTCATCCATGCTGGACCAATTGGACAGCCAGGTAAGAGAGTGTATAATAATGGCAGGAGAGTGGTTGAAGGGATGCATCATTGAAACCAAGGAAATGGGAAGTTTAAAAGGAGGCTAAGATAGCACAGATCAGGGGAAAGAAGAGAGGTTGTGGGATATTCCACAGCAGGTTTGGTGAAGGTATTTGATAGAGCTGGGAGGAAGGAGGTGGTGGCTAGAACATGAAGTGATTGAACTTTAGACTACAAAGGTTGAGCACTTTTAAAAGATTGCTATGGTCATTGATGTGTTCCATGCCTGGAGATCTACACTTGTCCACAGGTGACCTTCTACCCCCACTAACAGCTGCCCAAGGAAGCACTGTATACCTGCTCTCAGCCAGAGCAAACACACACACACACACACACACACACACACACCCATGACTCAGGTGGGGAGGTGAGGGCCAGAGTCCATTTGGGACCTGTACAGATGAACACCCAGGTTCACTGCCTGCTGGCTGCCCCAGTGTGCATGAAAAGTGTGTACCTTGTTCAGGCTGGTCACATGTCCCATTCCTGTCCTACCAGCCGTAGGCTCTGGGCTCCTCAGTGGCCCTCCCCACAATTATACTGCTGGCTGAGCCTCCTGCCCTCGTCCATATGGTGCTGGCTCAGCTCCTGGCTGTTGGCAGAAATCCGTGATGCTGGCACTCCTCACAGGAAGGAGCCTGTAGGGTATGATGAGGCCGGTCCATCTGGGCCCTTGTGGGGGCCTGTCAGGTTCACCTGTGCCACCTGTTTCCAAGTAGCACTGAGCTAGAGGCTGGGGGTGGGGTGGGGGAAGGAGCAGCAAAGTCTGCAAAGTATCGCAGGACTTTTACCTGCCAAATCCTGCCCTGATCCTAAGGTCGCAGACAGAGAGATGCAGGGAGGGGTTGTGAGGGCATGTGAGAAGGGGCAGGGAGGTTAGAGGGGCCCGTCCCTAGATATAGCTCTACTCATCACCTTGGGTGTTTGGCACAAGGTCCCATGCAAGAAGGTGGAATTCAGGCAGCCAGAGGGAGCCTTTCTCCTGCCCCAAAGATGTTGCTTCTGGGGCAGGGGAGGGCAGAGGACAGAGGTCAGGGGCTGGATTCCCATTCTTGAGAGGTTTGAGCCCTCAGAGTGGGAAGATGAGGAAGCCAGAGAAGCTTGAATATTTCCAGCCACCCAGCAGGTTCCCCCGACGAAGGCGCAGAGACACCCGGTCCCCGGGGTCCAGGGGCAGTAGCACAGAGCTGGTGGCTGCCTCCCGGGTCACATCAGGGTCATTGGCAAAGGCTGAGATGACAGGCCATGTGTTCAGCATCAGGCTCACCTGGGAAGGGAGACCAGTTAGCGTCTCTATCCAGCCCTTGTCCTAGGACCCCACTTTTCTGAGGGCTACTCCTCTTCTCCCAGCCCCAGAGGGACACTCTGGAACCTGGGAATCTGAGGCTCAGTGCAATCTCCTGGGAGAGCTGAGGGGTAGCCAGTGTTACACTCTGAAGATCCCCCACTCTCTGGGAGGCAGGTCCTTTCCTCCCTTGCTCCTGGCCCCCCACGACACAGGCCAATGGGGGTCTGCCCAGGAGTCAGCTGGGCTCCACTTATTCCTCCCCCCACCCGAGTCTGGACAATGACAGGGCCCAATGTTCAGGTTACCTGGACAGTTTGGCGGTTGTACACCTTCACCACGTGGAACCTGAAGCTGTAGACACCTCGGACAGGGGCCACGAAGGAACCTGAGGCGCGATCAAAGCCACCGCCCTCATTCACCAAGACCTGGGGGAAGCAGACCCTGCTGAGTGGGCTGGGGAACGCCTGGGGCTCAGGGAAACCACTGGGTTGAGGGACAGGGCAGTGAATAAGGAAAATAGGGGGTTGCAAGTAGCTGCCCACAGGAGGAATGCACAGATTCAAGAAAAAAAATAGTGAGAAAGGGCAAGGAGGTGTCGGGGTAAGAGTGAAGGGAAAGGAGATGGGCAGAGGGGCAGAGAGGCCATTGGCCATAGCAGGGCTGTCTTTTTAGCAGCAGAGTGGGCTTGCATTGATTCCAGGTCCTTGCAGGGCAGGGGGTTACCTGGTCAAAATAGATGGCCCCATTGGTGCCGTTGCCCGTCTCCCCTGCTGGCTCATGGTGGTGGCTTCGAACTGCAGCAAATGCCACTCTTCCGGGCGGCGCTTCTCCCAGAGCTGCTCCTCCAGGCCCCCCTGCAGCAGCTCTGCCGGGCTCACAGACCACCAGGCACTCGCCCTCCAGGAGAACAGGCTCTGACCCTTCCTGGGCCCATCCGGTCCCCAGGGCCAGAAGCGTCAGGGCCAAGGGCAACCAGGGGTTGGGGGCAAGACCTGGTAGCCAGAGTCGCTTTGCTCCCAGCATGGCTGAGTGGCTGTGACCCACAAGTCCTGTCTTCTTGCTACTCCTTTTAGTTTCTACTCTTCCCCCAGACTCTCAACAGCCCTCACCCTACCCCTTAGCCCTCTCTCTGCGTCTCCCTGTCACCTGGTCTCAGCATCTCCCTCTCCATACCACTCCGTGCCCCACAACTCTGTCCTGCCTCTCACTCCTGCTGTCACTGCAGTTCCCTCCTCCTTGGCAGGGCACAACATGACAGCAGTTGGGCTCTGGGAGGGAGAGGAGAGATGAAACAGCCAGACAGGACGGCTACAGCCAGAACCCCAGGCAGCCTCTCCAGAGAGCACTGACGACTGGAACTGGGACGACAGAGAAGTGTGTGAGTGTGTGTGTGTGTGTGTGAGTGTGCATTATGTGCAGGAGACGGCTCCTCCGGTCCTTCCTCCTCCTCATTCCTCCCCTCTTCAAAGTCCCTTACAGCACTCTCAGTGGCACCTTTTCCATTGTTAGGAAGGAAAGCCCTTGTCTTTTCCCCACAATTGTTTTGGTGGAAAAGTACTTGGGCCCACAGTGTCACTCGGCCAGTCACTTTTCCTCCTTGGCCTTCCAATAGCTTCACCTGCAGGGCCTGAATTCGTCCCTTGAAAACTCTCTTCACCTCTGACTCTCAATCAGTGGTGCCTCTTTCCTGAGAAAACGGAGAACAGCAGGAACCAGAGGGATCAGCAGAGACTGGGGGAGGCCCAGGGAACTGCGGGCGGGTGGGCGGGGCCGAGCCGGGGCGGGGCGGGGCATGGAGGGAGGGGGCGGGCACTGCGCTGGCCCCGTCCCCCGAGGGGCCCGGCTGACTCCGCCCCCGGCCAGGAAGTGACTCAAAAAAAAACAACACAACAGTTCGAGATGTGAAGAGAGGTCCCAGTTGGGTGAGAAATCCGGGAAGGCCCGCCCAGATCGGAGCCCCCCGCTTTTCTCCCCTGGGCTGGGGCTGGGGCCGGGGCCCGGGGGAAGCTGGGGCCGCGGGCACCTAGAGGCGCCGGCGGGAGCGGACGCAGCGGGCGGCCGAGGCGGGTAGGGGCGCGCGGGCCGCGGGAGCGGAGGCCTCGGTGCCGAGCGCGGTCGGGGTCGGCGGCCGCCGGAGGCTGTGGGCGGGGCTGGACCGGCCCCTGGGCCCTGGGCGGGGTGCGTGGCGCAATCTAGGGGGGTGGCCGCGGGCGGCAGGGGGAGGGGTGCGTGAGAGTGGCTGGAACCTGGCAAATAGAAGACGGGGGACGCGGGAGGACAGCCCGGTGCCGGCCCTGGTGAGGACCCGTTGCGAGGGGACGTCTTCGGCCCGGGGATGGCGGAGTCCCGGAGAAGAGGGACTCTTTCTCACCGCCCACTCCTCTGGCCCCAGGCGGAGCCGGGCCCCTCCTCCCCCGCCCCGGTCCCCGGTCCTGCTCGGGGCTGTGGTCGTCCTTTTACAAAGGCCAGACGCCCGTCCCAGAGAGACAGCCTTGTTTATGCATGACGCCCGCTTTGGCGAGAAGGCCCGGGCTGCCTTAACCTGACATTCTCCCCCTCCCTCCAAGATGGCCCGAGGTCTCCTGGGTTGTTTACTCTGTTTGTAACTCCGTGCGACCTGTTGGTGGCCGAGGTCGCCCGGGAGACCGAGATGTGGGCCGAGGGGCCGGCGAGGCTCTGAGCTGCCTTTCCTGCTTCCAGGTCTGCGCCGCCAAGCAGCCATGCCGACCTGGGGGGCCGGCTCCCCGTCCCCGGACCGCTTTGCGGTGTCTGCGGGGGCGGAGGACAAAGTGTGGGAGCAGCAACCCCACGTGGAGCGCATCTTCCGCGTGAGGATGAGCGTCCTCCGGAAGGACTGCCCCGAGAACCCTCACATCTGGCTGCAGCTGGAGGGCCCCAAGGAGAACGTCAGCAGAGCCAAGGTGAACGCTCCGCCCTGACCCCTTCAGGGAGCAGCCCCTCCCTCCCTCACGCAAAGGCTGGGGAGAGGAGAGGCCGGGAATGGTCTCCACTACTGCTCGTCTCTCTGGCAACCTCAGTGGCCCTGAGCTGTGGGAGACTCCCCAACTTTGTATTTGTTTGGAGTTTTGATTTCGTTTCTGATATGATGACCTAACTTCTGCCAGGGCTTGGAGACAAGTGATTCAATTCAGATCAGTGTGTGTTCTTCGGGAGAACAGTAGAGAAAATCCGGTTGGGCGAGCAGGCCCCACCAAGGAATTCACTGCAGGAGGCCAGGCCTGGGTTCCAGTACAGCTCTACTGCCTACCAGCCCCCTGACCTGAGTTTCAGTTTCTATATCTATAAAATGTGAATAATGGCAGTGCCCAGTTCATTGGGCTTGGCATGAATGAAATAAAGCATGAGTTTAGTAAAGTTAGCAGTGGCGATCATTATGATAGAAATAGACAACACACATACACACATAAATAGAGAGACAGTCTTGTAATCAATTAGTTATAATTGTATCTTAAAGCCAGTCAAGTTCTAAATGGAAATACTAGCTATAGCTGTCAGCTGGAAAGGAAAGGAAGTGAGATTCTTGACCCCTTTTTAGCCCCTACCTTTGTCAGGATCTATGGGGCATCATTGCTCTGCCCAGGCATCCTGGAGCTCAGGGGAGAGCAGTGAGCCTGAAGTGGCTACTGGGCCACTTAGGATTCCAGCAGTCTCCTTTCCCCCTCCTCTCCCCCTTTCCCCAGGAGTACCTGAAGGGTCTCTGTAGCCCAGAGCTGCAGGATGAAATCCACTATCCACCCAAACTGCACTGCATCTTCCTGGGGGCCCAGGGCTTCTTCCTCGATTGCCTGGTCTGGAGCACATCAGCTCACCTGGTGCCTGGGGTGCCTGGATCACTGATGGTCAGTGGCCTCACGGAGGCCTTCGTCATGGCTCAGAGCCGAGTGGAGGAGCTGGTGGAGCGGCTGAGCTGGGACTTTCAGCCAGGGCTGCCTCCTGGAGCCTCTCAGTGTGCTGGAGTGCTGAGGGACTTCGGTGCCCTGCTGCAGCCCCAGGGGGATGCCCACAGAGAGGCCCTGCTGCAGCTGCCCCTGGCTGTCCAGGAGGAACTGCTGAGCCTGGTACAGGAGGCATCCAGGGGACAAGGGCCCCAAGCGCATTTCTCCTGGGAGGGGGGGAGCCCAGGCCTGCTGGGTGATCAGCATCAAGGAGTCAGAGCTCCCCTGAATGAAGGCAGGGGGTCCCTGGACACTGGACCTACAGGGTGGCCAGAGTCAAGGGGAGAGAGACATGCTACAGAGAAGGAGGGAGGGAAGCAGGGTGGCCCCAGGGAGATGGATTTGGGATTGAAGGAGCGGCCTGGGGAAGAGGCCTGGGAGAAAGAAGTGGCCTACAGGTCACAGTTAGGGGGAGGAGAGGTAGGGCAGGAAGGGTTCCTGAAGAAGAAGGCCCTGGGGAAGGAGGGGGTGCCTCAGGAAAGAGGAGGAAGGTTTTGTATCCAGGGTGAGCCTCCTGGTGCCCACGGCTGTCAGAGGGCAGCTCAGCTCCGGGGAGCCTCTCTCCTCCAGCGGCTCCACAACGGGGAAGCCTCACCTCCCAGAGTGCCTAGTCCCCCACCTGCACCTGAACCCCCATGGCATTGTGGAGACCGCGGAGACAGGGGAGACAAGCAGCAGGTTGCGGCTCGAGGTCGGGGGTCTCCGTGGAAACGAGGCACCCGGGGGGGCAACTTGGTGACTGGCACACAGCGTTTCCAGGAGGCTCTACAGGACCCTTTTACCCTGTGCCTTGCCAATGTACCTGGCCAGCCAGACCTCCGCCATATTGTCATTGATGGCAGCAACGTGGCCATGGTGTGAGTACCAGGTGGGACTGGGGGTTCTGGGGAGGGGGAGGAGATGGGCAGTTTTCTCCTGGGGGAAATGTGCTGAGGGGAGAGCACTCCAGCCAGGCTGCTAGGCCCTCATCTGGGGCCCCAGAGTGCCGACCCCTTCCCACTGCAGGCATGGCCTCCAGCACAACTTCTCCAGCCGGGGCATTGCCATTGCTGTGCAGTATTTCTGGGACCGTGGCCACCGGGACATAACTGTCTTTGTGCCTCAGTGGCGCTTCAATAGGGATGCCAGGGTCAAAGGTGAGTTGGGCCTGGTCTTTTGTGTCCTGGGCTAGACCCTGCTTCTACCTTAAAGATAACTGCATTGTGCTCCTATGTTTCTAGAGGGTCACTACCTGCAAAAGCTCTACTCCCTCAGTCTGCTCTCCCTCACTCCTTCCCGAGTCATGGATGGCAAGAGGATCTCTTCCTATGATGACAGGTACTTGCTTCTCTCCTGGCCCCGGCCTTGACATTCAAGGACCCCAGTGGGAGATCAAGGGACAGTCAGAAGCTCCTGACCCTTTGCACTGTTTCTAAGCCTGGGTATTGGGTACAGGGCCAGTTATTTCTTCATGTGTCTCTATGACTGGGCAGGAAAACCTGCCCCACAGGTGAGATGAAATGGATGGTAGACAACTGTGTTTGCTCATTCATCAAACTAAACAATGTTTTGTATTTATATAGTGCCTACTGTCTAGGAAATACTGGTTTAATGGAGAGATGTGAAAGCTTATGACATGAATAGCTGACAAATATGTTCTTACATCCTAAATTTGCAAACACTTAGAGAAATTCCCCCAACATTCTGGAAAAACCAGAGTAAATGTTCAAAATAACAAATCAAATGAAGAAACACAATCCACGCATACTAACATAAAACAAAACATAAATAAAACATGGCATCATAGAAAGATCATTTGACTGCCGTAACCGGTTTGGCTCAGTGGATAGAGTGTTGGCCTGCGGACTGAAAGGTCCCAGGTTCGATTCTGGTCAAGGGCATGTACCTTGGTTTCGGGCACAAACCAGTGGGGGGTGTGCAGGAGGCAGCTGATCGATATTTCTCTCTCATCGATGTTTCTAACTACCCCTCTCCCTTCCTCTCTGTAAAAAATCAATAAAATATACTTAGAAAAAAAAAGAAAGGAAGATCTCTTGATCTAGAATTGGATGATCGGACTTGGAGCCCCAAGTTGTACTACTCATTGACTCTGACTGTGGACCAGTCTCTTAGTGAATTAACCTCTTGTCTCAGGGTCCTCTTCCATTCATTCATGCTCCTTGTGACTGTCAAAAGAAGATAAGTTATGTGCTTTTCTCACTCAAGGTGCTAGGCAAGAATACAGTGATATTCCTGAACTGTTCATGAACACAATCAAGTGTGGCAGAAGGTCTTATTTCTACAGTACCGAAATGGAGCAGAGGCTAAGAGTGGTTAACTCTCTTGGCAAAACCTACTAAGTGGCAAAGGAAAAATAAAAATTGAAAGCTGCCAGATGGTTTAAATGAAAAACACAGGACACATTTCATCCTCAGTGTACATACACCGTGTGGGAAATGGGCAGATTTTAAAAGCTAATTAATCCAATTAAAAATGTTTGCAACTACAGTTCTTGATTCTCCAGGATTTTCAGTTTTATTTTTTTTTATTTTTATTTTTTAAAAAATCTTTATTGTTCAGATTATTACATTTGTTCCTCTTTTTTCCCCCCCATAACTCCCCTCCTTCCAGCTCCCACCCCACCCTCCACCCTCACTCCCCACCCACTGTCATCCATAGGTGCACGATTTTTGTCCAGTCTCTTCCCGCATCTCCCACACCCCTTTTCCCCCCAAGAATAGTCAGTCCATTCCCTTTCTATGTCCCTGATTCTATTATAATCACCAGTTCATTCTGTACATCAGGTTATTTATTCACTTGATTCTTAGATTCACATGTTGATAGATGCGTATTTGTTGTTCATAATTTGTATCTTTACCTTTTTCTTCTTCTTCCTCTTCTTAAAGGATACCTTTCAGCATTTCATATAATACTGGTTTGGTGGTGATGAACTCCTTTAGCTTTTCCTTATCTGTGAAGCTCTTTATCTGACCTTCAATTCTGAATGATAGCTTTGCTGGATAAAGTAATCTTGGTTGTAGGTTCTTGGTATTCAGCACTTTGACTATTTCTTGCCACTCCCTTCTGGCCTGCAAAGTTTCTGTTGAGAAATCAGCTGACAGTCGTATGGGTATTCCCTTGTAGGTAACTGAGTTTCTTTCTCTTGCTGCTTTTAAGATTCTCTCTTTGTCTTTTGCTCTTGGCATTTTAATGATGATGTGTCTTGGTGTGGTCCTCTTTGGATTCCTTTTGTTTGGGGTTCTCTGCGCTTCCTGGACCTGTAAGTCTATTTCTTTCACCAGGTGGGGGAAGTTTTCTGTCATTATTTCTTCAAATAGGTTTTCAATATCTTGCTCTCTCTCATCTTCTGGTACCCCTATAATTCTGATGTTGGTACGTTTGAAGCTGTCCCAGAGGCTCCTTACACTATCTTTGTATTTTTGGGTTCTTTTTTCATTTTGCTTTTCCGGTTGGGTGTTTCTTGCTTCTTCGCATTTCAAATCTTTGACTTGATTCTTGCGCTCCTCTGGTCTGCTGTTGGGAGTCTGTATAATATTCTTTATTTCAGTCAGTGTATGCTTACTTTCTAGATGGTCCTTTATCACACCATCGAAGGTCTCATTAGATTTCCTGTACATCTCATCAAGTTTATCGACAGACTCTAAAAGCCTCTTGAGAGACCTCAAAAGTGTGGTTCTGAACTCAATATCCTCCCTTGATAGTTTTGTCCTGTTTCTTTGTCTCCGCATTTTTTACGCTTTCTTGGTACACCCCCTAGTGGTCTTTGTGCGCAGTCTTGTTGTAGTTAAGCCTTGATTGTTGTAGTTAATACTAGAGGGATTTGACCTCCAGGCCAACTGGCTGTGATAATCAGCTGTGTCTGCAGTGGAAGAACTTGTGTCCTCTAGGGAGGTGCTAATCTAGCCTTTGCCTGAGGCTATCTGGCAAATGCCTCTGCGCAGGGCTTGGGTGGGGCGGGTCCCACGGGATCAACAGGGCGGAGGAGGGAGCTGGTATGGCTGCTCTCAGTCCGTCCCCAGGGGCTCTGCCTCTCTGTCCCAGCAACCGCTGCAAACCTCGGAGGGACCGTAGCCAGACAGTCCTGCTTCTCCTGTTTGAGTCTGGGTCCCTAGAGACTCGCCCGGACTGTAGCTCAGAGTCTGAGGCTCCCTCCGGATTGAAACAGTCAACCGCGCCCTCAGCCACCAGCCCTCACCGCGCGCACTCCGCACCTTAGTATTTTACTTCAGCACTGCGCCTCCTCTGATTCTCGGTTCCTCCTAGTTGTAGAACTTCCACTCAGCGAGCCTTCCTGTGGTTCTGGATGATGTCCGTTCCGTCTTTTAGTTGTATTTTTGAAGTGGTTGTTCGAGGCAGCAAACTCCGGCATTAACCTATGCCGCCATCTTGGTTTCTCGATTTTCAGTTTTAAATGAAAAAAACAAACAACTAGTTTCCAAACCATAGTGATTACATATTTTATCTTTTCAAGTACTTAACTTTTTCTCCCTGACAAGTAAATGGTATTCTACAAAAAGGCAATTCACTGTCTCCTGATACTCTTTTTTTATGTCTAGATTTCACAGATTATCTAAGATATGGAACCTTCTTTTCATACCAGCATTGACACAGAACTGAAACTGAAGGTCAAGTCAGTTGTGAATTTTAAAGGCACATGTCTGTACAGTTGTGTAGGTCCTGACAAGCTGACAGCACAATATGAATTTGGAGTTTTGTCTACTTATAGTGACTTCTCAGTGGTGCATAGGCCAACTGGGTGAATACTGCTGAAGAACATGTGATGTAACATGATAATGGTATCATGTCACATAAGGATAATAGCCTGAAAATACCTTTTTGTATATTATATGACACTGTATACAATTGAATGTCATCTCCTTAATTTGTTTCCCAGACAGAAACTCAGAACCAGACATCTGGCACACCCTATCCTGATTAGTAGTCCCTCTGTACCAGTCTTTCAAATACTGACTGCCCACTTACTGCTAGGTGTGTGGCTTGCAGAAGGAGGTGGGAATGCTGGGAATTTGATTTTGAAGAGCCAAAAGAAACTATAAATCAAACACTTCAGGAACCTGGAGGAAAGGGAGCCCGCTTCTGGCTGGGGTTTTGTGAGAAGGGAGAGATTTGTATTTTTCGATGATAAAGAAGAATATGGGATGAGCTGGATCTCTTGTTTCCTAAACCTGTTCAAAAAGATCCCAGCCTACCCCTTTGTGAGTTTCCCCACACTGCCCAGTTCTGTGGAATTAGGATTACTCACGTGGGGTCCAGGCATCTCCTTTTATTTATTACTTTAAAATTTATTATTATTATTTTTTGTTAATCCTCACCTGAGGATATTTTCCCATGAATTTTAGAGAGAGTAGAAGAGAAAGGGAAAGACAGAAACATCGATGTGAGAGAAACACATCGATTGGTTGCTCCCTGACCAGGGCCGGGGAGGAGCTTGCAACCAAGGTACAAGCCCTTGACTGGAATTGAATCTAGGACCCTTTGGTCTGCAGGCCAGTGCTCTATCTACTGAGCCAAACTGGCTAGGGCAGGCATCTCTTTTAAAAAGTTATTCTTAAAAAATAATAATAATAAGTTATTCTTGTGATTTTGTTCATCAGTGAGGTTTGGGATCACCTTCCTGAATGGAGGGAATAATTTGAGAAACATAGAAGTCAGAGAGTATGTTTGAAGAAGAGATGTAATCCAATCATTAATTTTGGCTGAAGTTGAGAGTACCTTTGGGAATACCGGGAGAGAGAAGGCCATAAAAGTGGCTGCATCTGGGTTCTACAAGGGTTTAGCTGCCAGGCCTGGACTTGTGGACTTCATGCAGTAGATAATGGGCAGGTATGGAAGTTTTGTGTAGCTGAAGAACATGTTCTCTTGGGGGAGGGCAGGAGAGACCACAGGGTGGTAAATGTCAGGGGACCCTTAATCAGTATCTCAGTTGCAGTGTCTGAACAGCTAAGGTTGTAATGGTGGGACTGGAAAGGAAGGGGACAGAATGGAAGGCTTTTAAGAGGAAAAACAGGATGGATTTGTGACTGATTGTTGATAGAGTTGTGACTGTAGGGTGGAAGAAAGGACCAGGGCTAGATCTTACTGTCTTATTAACAAAGCACAAAGTATTGGGTAGAGGGTTGTGGTGAGTGGAGGGGACGTTCTTGGATTGGTCTTTGTTTTCTCTCTAACCTATGTATCCAGTTGGTTCCTTGGTGGCTGGGTCAAAATGGGGGTGGTGGCGGGGACAAGATCTCCATCACCAGAAGTGGGTCATGGGAGTTGATAGTGCTCTTTGGGGTTGAGGCTTTAGAGAAGTCCAGAATGCTGCTGTGGTTTTTGAGACAGGTTCATGGTGAAGCTGGCTGAAGAGACCGACGGGATCATTGTCTCCAACGACCAGTTCCGGGACCTGGCGGAGGAGTCTGAGAAGTGGATGGCAATCATCAGAGAGCGGTGAGGGGGCATCCCCTGAGAAAAGGGCTCCGACTCAGACCTTTCTCTAAAACCAGTGCTTCTCTACCACCGGGTGAGGACTCTGGGAACGGGCTTGACACGGGCTTGACGGATAATGGCTGACAGCTTCTGGTGGAGTTGGTCTCAGCTGTTTGGGAGCTGAGCAGGGGTCCCTCTGTGACCATTACATTTCTGTTCCCATCCAGCCTGCTGCCCTTCACCTTCGTGGGAAACCTCTTCATGGTCCCTGATGACCCACTGGGGCGAAATGGCCCCATGCTGGATGAATTCCTGAAGAAGCCAGTCAGGTAACGCTTCAGACTCTCGTGGGCAAGCCTGGCCCTGGCCCCCTTTCTGCAGGGGCCTTGCAGGCCTGGAGACTTGGAGGAAGTGTGACCTCAGTGTGGACCAGCTTAATTTGCCTTTAACTGCTTCCCTGGAAGTCCTGACACAGACTCGGCAGGCTGGGAGGGAAGCTGCTGCTTCCTGTTTTCTCTAGTTAGTTTGCTGGAGTTATTTGGAACGTGGTTGATTTTACTTATGGCCACTTGTATTCAGCACGCCCTCTGCTGGACCACTAAGTAAGTGATTAATTTATTAGGCTAGATTTATAGTAATGGCAAGGTTCACTTTTCTGGTTTCGAAGGAACGGTCTGTCTCCCCTTCAGAAGTGGGTTGATACTGCCGCTCAGTGGTCGGTTTAGGGAACTTCAGAGCCAGGAATAGGCAGGGCAGTTAACAGCAGTGGAGAGCTGGGAGGCCCACTGAGCCTCTAACTTCTCTCCAGGATGCACATCAGCTCTTCTATTCCCTCTGCTTCTTCCTAGGGCACAGGAATCTTCTAAGGCTCAGCATCCTTCCAGGGGCCTCACAGAACACAGTCATCAGCAGCAGGGGAGAGAAGAGGAGGAAAAAGGCAGTGGTGGCATTCGGAAGACCCGGGAGACTGAGAGGCTCCGGCGCCAGTTGCTAGAGGTGTTTTGGGGCCAGGATCACAAGGTGGACTTCATCCTGCAGCGGGAGCCTTACTGCCGCGACATCAACCAGCTCTCTGAGGCCCTGCTCAGTCTCAATTTTTGAGCCTCACCTGCCCTAGTGGCTGCCATCACATCAGCTCCAGCCTTGCCTAGCTTAGTCCCTTCTGTGATGCTCAGACCCTGCCCCAGACCCACTCTGAGTTGGTGCATTGGGTAAGGGAAGCACTGAGAAGAGCCTTCGTGAGTGGGGAATGCTCTTGCCTGGGGCACTTTGGGGACGTAACGAGACCTGATCTCCTCTTGAGTCAGGACCTCAACCAGCTCTCAAGAGGTTCTGGTCAGCCTTAACTCCTCAACCTTGCTTGCCTTAGCACAGGGTTTCTGTAGGGAGTGCAGGCTGCTGGAAAGGCTAGGTCCTGGAGATTGGGACTCCAGTTTCTCCTCAAAGCTGAGTTGGGGATGGAGGCTGGGGTGGGTGGGAGGGGAATGAAGACAGGTGGCAAGGAAGCAAGCCTTTCCTACCCCTGGCTGCTGCTCTGGATAGCCAGAGGACAGGATGCTCCCAGGCCTGGCAGAACTCCTGGGAACCTTGAAAAGGGAATGCGGAGCCCTGGAAAGGCTGGGGTCTGGGTTACAGTGGGCAACAGGGAGCTGGTGGGGAAAGTAGAGGAAGACTTGGCTTCTGGTCTCAGCTGTACCTGTCAGTGACCTTGATTGAGCTACTTGCCCTTTACTTCTGCCTATAAATCAGATGAAAAAATGCCTGTTGGGAGAAATGAGAACATGGAGCAGGGCTCTTTGGAGGAACAGGACATGGACCAAGTCTCAGGTGTGTCTGTCTGTGGCTGCACAGGCTTCCAAACCAAAACCTCATTTTCAGAGAACCAAGTGTCCTCTGTCCCCAGGGCCTATGCCCTAGATTTTAACACTGCACCCTCATTTTGTGCCCTATAATGGCTGCGTCCCTTTGGGCAACCCCCAAATCCACATTTACAAAACAGTTAGTTAGGGGTGACTGTTTGCATTACCAGAATACTCTCAGGGTTCCTCTAAATGGCAGCTCTCCTGTTGCATTCAAGTGTTTGTTTACAGATTACCGAATGTGTCAGAAAGTCCCCTGTTCAATGCACTTGCTGTGGTGTTGCGCATTCACCAAATCAATGGAAGCCATGCTCTGCTATGACAATGTTAATGTGATCTGACCCTAGCATTTTCTCTACAGAACACTTATGTTGCATAAAGCAAGGCCCACTTCTGCTTTTTTTTTTTTTAATGTGTGTGTGTGTGTGTGTGTGTGTGTGTGTGTGTATGTATTGGGGGGTGGGGGTGGGGGAGGGCTATAGAGTTTGTAACTAGATGAACTAATTATCTGGAAAATGAAAACCAAAGAATTAAAATGGGGAGAATCAGACCAACTGCTGTCCCATCAGAACATCCTTTCCACCCAAAATCCTACAGGTCATTGTCCTGTATCTGCTTGAAGTCCGCTAGTGCCAAAAAACTACCTTCAAGGTAGCACATTACCTTGTGGACAGTTTAGTCTTTTATTGCAGCCCCCAACATACCCTTCTGTACTTCTGCCTTTGAGACTGGTCATTCCCTCAGGAATAATAGAATGCCAGCCAACTTCCTAAAGAGTCTAAGACCAGATAAAGAAGAGGGACAGGCGCCACAGGGTTCTGTGTTTGGGCCCTGCAGCAAGTCCCTGGACATGATCCTTTTCAGGCTCTGGCTTCTGTTCCCTGAGCAGCGTGGGGAGGTGAAGACTGTCACCCAGTTCCTCATTCTAGTGGGAGCTGACTGATGATGGGGAGGGTCCTGGGTCCTAGTGTCTTTGCCCCTCCTCGCTGTTGGGGATGTATATTACTAGACCTTATTGACTTGGGCTGGGGACAGGTGTGTAGGAGAAAGGCTAGCCAGGGAGCTGACAGTGACTCAAAGTCTCCTTGGAAGAAAGGAGATCGGTTAATATGGTACAACTTGGTGGCCTGAGGAACCACTGGTCATGTAGAAATCAGGGTAGGTAAAAAGGGAGAGGGTCCTAAATAAACATTTGGCATTTCCACCATACTCCCCCTCCCCCGGGGTTGTTTGTAGTTTTTGGTATATTCCTTGCCCCTTTCACTTTCAGTGATGGTGGGTGTACAGTAGGCCAAAGGTATCTTCTGTCCTGCCTGGGACTCTGATATTAGGCCTGTCCTAAGCTTCTCAGAGGGGTGCTAGCTTACTCCTGCAGCTTGATGAACTCTGACCAGTATGTGATTGGTTTATTAATTCAGTGACAGATGGAAGGCTGTCCTGGACTTGGGGCCCCATTTCTTTGCTGGCATCCTAATGGTACTATGTGAATAAGTCAGCAGGATGACCACAGAACCCATTGGAAATGAGTCACTTATCTTATAGCCTCTACTTTATCATAATCTCATGCTCCCAGTTTAACTCTTTTGGCAATGGAGGAAACAAAAAGATGTTGCTCATTGTCACTTTCAAAACCCCACATAGAGGAGAGTCATCTAGGGTGACGTTTCTTGAAATACATTCAAGCACAACCTAGGCCAGAGAGACAAGCCAAAGCTAATGAGATAATTTATCTTTATTGCCTAAATTGTAGAGCATTCATTACACAGCAAAAGAGAAATGGGGCAGGAATGGGACACATAGGGAAACCAAACTTGGAAACTCTTACAAGGAGTTGAAGAGGTTAAGGTCCCAACTAGATGAAATTGCAACCTTGAAACCGTGGGCAGTCAGTTAAAGTGCAGCAACAGAATAATGAGAAGGAAAAAGGAAGAGGTTTTAGGTCTCAGGTAGAGGAGTACCTGACCTATTCACTGTCTCTCACTGGGAAGCCTCTATTGAGGGACAGGCCTTAGGCCCTACAATGAACCTCCCCAATTAGGCTATGATTTCCTTCAAGGCAGCCCCCAGCTCTGGGAAGGAATACTGGTAGCCAGTGGCCAGTGTCCGCCGTGGGATCACCTTCTGGCCCTCCAGCAGCATGATGGCGCGTTCTTGTCCAAAGACAGCTTGCACAACAGTGCTAGGGAGAGGGATGAAGGCCGGGCGGCCTAGGGCGGTGCCTAAGGCCTGTGCAAACTCAGCATTTGTAGTGGTAGAGGCTGGAGCCACTCCATTCAGGACGCCCTGCACGTGGCTTGCTTCAAGGGCATGGGCCAGGATTCCTGCCAGGTCCCTGATGTGAATCCAGGGGAAGAACTGTTGGCCAGAGCCGATGGGGCCCCCCAGGCCCAGGCGGAAGGGCAACAGCATGTGACCAATGGCACCGCCCCCACGGCCCAGCACAACCCCTAGAGTAGGCAAGAAGGATGGTACAGGGAGGCCCCTCAGCCTCCAGGCAGCCCACTGTTTCTCCCCATCTCCCTTTTCTCACTCTTTCCCCACGCAGGCTTAGCTCTGTCGTCGTCCAAGAGCATGGCTCTCTGGGACTTCCCATCCGCCCATCTGCAAGCGGGCCCGAAGCAGTGGCATCCTCACTCAGGAAGCTCAGCTCCCCTTACTCCCCAACCCCCCCCCAGCCCAGAGAAGACATTGCAACCCTGCCTGACACGCAGGCCCCTTGTTCTCACCAGAGCGTACCACCACCTGGCGTGTAGAATCTCCAGGAAGTCTGGCTGCAGCTTCCCACTTGGTTACGAGGTTGGAGAAAAAGTCAAAATCCCCTCCTGGGCTGTCCTCATCATACTCAGCCGTCAGGCTGGGCTGGTAGTAAGCTGCCGGTAGAACAGCGCTTGTTTGCCCTGGCTGTCCTGGGTCCTGCCTGGCCTTTTGCCATAAAGGTCCCCCCTTGGCCTTTGGATGTCCCCATGGGACAGAGCCGTAAGTATTTTTCCCTTGAGCTTCTTCATTAGCTGACCTGTTACTGCCTGGATTAACTTACCTTTAGCTGCACAGTGAAGCTGAGAGGCTGCTAGAGTGTAGTGGTTAAGAATAAAGACACGGGCGCCAGGCTGAGTTTTAACCTCAGCCCCATTTATCAACTCTGACTTCAGGCAAATTACATAACCTCTCTGTGCAGAATATCTGCATCTTTAAAATGGAATAATAGGCCCTAGCCAGTTTAGCTCATTGGACAGAGTGTTGGTCGGCCTGTGGACTAAGGGGTCCCAGGTTCGATTCCGGACAAGGGCACATGCCCAGGTTGCGGGCTCAATCCCCAGTAGGGGGTGTGCAGGAGGCAGTGGATCAATTATTCTCTCATTGATGTTTCTATCTCTCTCTCTCTGAAATCAATAAAAATATATTTTAAAAAAATAATAAAATGGAATAATAGTACCTACCCCATAGAGTTCTTTTGAGGATTAAATGCTGTAATATGTGTAAAACATTCAGTGGCTGGTGTATATGTTAACACTATTTGCCATTATTTTGGTCCTAAAGGTGAAATACAAGAATCAGAAATGCTGCTCCTAAAGATCTGTGCTGTGAGAAGCAAGGGACGTGGTACAACTCCACTCTCTTTCTGAGGGTCTATTTCTCGGCGAAAGTCCACAAAGGTCAGGAGAAACGTGCATGGAACAAGGGCCCAGGAAGAAGACCTCTGGGCATGGATGGCTAGAAGGGCCTGAGCTACCCCCTCACTGTGTACTCTCTTCCTCTGGCTAATGAAAGGGGTTGGTGATTTGGGGCATACCTACACCTGTGACTAGGATCCAGGCTTGGGGGGGTTGTGGGGCCTTGGTGATGGCTCTAGCCAGCAGGTCGGTGGTCTCCAAGCGGCTGCTGAGAACCTCTTTTTTGAAAGCTTCATTCCACCTGCAGGAGAAACAAGGGAAATAAGCCACTGAATGCATACATGCACATCTCCCTTCCCCTCTCTTTCCCTGAGGCTCGTCCGTGCCCATTTCTAAGTAAAACCCTGCATTGTGGCTTAGAGAAATTGTCCGTCTCTCCTATAGAGGGAAAAGGCACATCCCTTTTGGGCATCCTGAGTTGTAAGTGAGGACTAAAGCCGACTGGCCGAGTGGGTAGAAGCGAGGGTGGGTTTGGGGGAGTGGGGCGGGATGAGCGATCCATTCATTCTTCACATCTCAGAGGGTCTGAGTCGTCCCTCTCCACCTCCTGCTCTGAAGGGCCGGTCTTAGGGCCCAGCACGGACTGACCTTCGCAGAGGGTTGAGGATGTTCTCTCCAGCCAGGTTGACGGCGGCATCGCAGCGGGGCAGCCCCGACGTGGCGAGCTCATCCTGTCAGAGAGAGCAAAGCGCACAGTGCCCGCCTAGCCCAGCGCCGCCAAAGGGCCACCCTCCTCCCCGCCCCAGCCTCCCGAGGGCGGACATACCCACGTGATCCGACCCGGGCCGCGCTGTCGGGAGACGAGTGTCACTTCGTGACCTCTGGCTTTCAGCAGTTGGCTTAGGGCTGTCCCAATGAAGCCTGTCCCGCCACCTGATCAGAAAATACGAGGTGTTTGTTCTCCAGGGGGTGCCTTCCGTTCCCGCATGTGGCCCCCTCTTCTGGCGCCAGGCCATTTGCCCCCCGCCTCCTCCCCTCTTCCTCGGCCCCGTCTCCGCGATACACAGGTGACCCCGGTCACAGGGGTTAGGGAGATTCGGCTTCTCCGGTTAGGAGGCCAAGGCCAGGTTGCCGGGGCACGAGACAGTGCCCTCCCTCGGGGTCCACCTAGCTCCCCAACTCCGGCTCAATCTTCTTTCCATAAACCCGCCCCCCACGTTCCCTCTTTGCCCTCCCTCACCCACGAGCACCCGCATAGCAACCAGGACCTAACGCGCCTGCGCAACATCTAGAAGCTGGGGGGTGGGGGGGAGGAGGAGGGAGGACACGCGCATGCGTCCTTTGGGAGGGGCGCTCCCAATGGGGAGTGGGCAGGTCGGGATCGAGACTGGGCGTGGCCCTGCCCCGTGACCCGGAAGAATTCCTAGCAAAGGCGGTACTACACGCAGTTCACTGCGAGGCGTGGCCCGGACTGAGTGTGTGTGGTTGTGTGGGGCAGGCGTGGGCGGGGTGGGGGAGTCGAGGGAGGGGTTGGAAGGGTAGCGGCGGGGTTGGCCCTGGGGCCGGGAAAGAAGGGGAGGAGGCGGGAAGACGCGCTGGAGCTAAAACGCGAAGCTGCTCAAGCCCCAGCTTCTGGAGGTACATTCAGTTTGGTGGGCCATTACTCCGAAAGAATCCACCCACTTTTACAGTGGACATCTTTTTACGCGGCCTTTTATGTTTCCTTTGTTCCAGCCCCTTCCTATCGGCGTTTAAGCATCCTAAAGTTTCCCCCGTCTTTAAAGAGCCCTTCTGCAGCCCCCTTTGTCCTCTGCTAACGTCCTCCGTCTTCGCCTTCATTGCCAGACGTTCCCCATGAGCCGTGTCCGTTTTCTCCTTCCCAGTTCACTGCCGCCCGGCTCTGACTCCATCGCCCATCGCCTCTCTCGCCAAGACTGCCAGTTTCTCATGTGTCACTAAAAGGAATGCCTCGTTTCCCAGTCATTTTTCTTGGTTTCCGTATCACTGGACACTCGCTGGCTCCTCCCTCCCTTTGTGCAATGTTCATCGCTTGGTCTGAGTGAAAGTCACACTCTCCTCTGGGGTTGTCTCCTCGCTCTTTTCAGTCTCAGTTGCTTGTTTCGCCTCCTCTAAGGTTTTAAAATGTTGGTATTCCTCCAAGCTAGGTCCCAGGACCTTTCTCTTCCCACTGTGCACTTTCCCCCAAGCATCTACGTGGGTGAATTCAATTCCCAGTGTTTCAAAGACGTGCCAGATGTTCTATGCAAGTGAATCTCTCCTCTGAGTTCCTGTTTCCTATAAAAACTCCCCACGAGACATCTGTTCTTGATCGTCTGAAACCCTGTTGATTTCACTTACTAAATATTGCCCATCTATTTCTCTCTTTGCCACCACCACTCTCCTTCAAGTTATTATCTAAACCTTTGTCTAAATTTCTGCAATAGTTCCCTAATAGGTTTCCCTGCCTCTGCTTGTTTCTCCTTTCCAAACTAGTCCATACATTGCAAGCTGAATTATCGTTTAAGAACATGTGGGAGGAACACTAAGATGGCATATATATCCTAAAAAACAAAACAAAAAAAACTTCAATTGCAAAGTTCCTGGATATGCTGAATAAAGTTTAACATGTCCCCATTTAAATAGCTTGCTGAGCTAACTAGAAAATAAAGGAAATCCTCAGAGACCCAAAACAAAGTGTGCCTTGGTACTGAGGCTGCTTTGTGGTTGTCAGTTTCAGTAACTCAGAGGCTTGGGTGACAGGAGATGATGATTGGGAACAAAGCAAGATCAGGACTGAGACCCCTGCATAAAGTTCTTGGTGGGCTGTGTCCTCAGGGAAAGAGTTAACTTAAAAAGCCCACTTAGTATAAAAGAACATGATCAGGAAACTTGTGTCTGTAGGCCTGGCTCTTGGGCAGGATTGGTTGTAGAAATATTAGTCTTTTCTCAGACTCATAGATAGTAGGCAGACTAGCTCTGGTGTTGGTGGTGGAGGTATTGTGGGGGTGGGGTTTGAGGTGGGGGTATTGAGCAAAAGAGGAAAAAACAACTCATGGACTGGACAAGGGATAAATGGTAATGGAAAAAATTAAATTTAAAAAAATTAGTCTTTTTTGAGAAGTTGTAACTATTGTCCTGCCCTCATTCTGTTTTGGAGTTTGAACTCATTAGTACCTGCTTGGTCTAGGAAGCCCTAAGCCAAGAACAGGTTTCACAGGTTCTTAATAGATAAAATCCTGCCAAGCACGAGCACACAATACAGAATTACAAAACAAAGGGAAAGAAACCACTCTGAGGAAGAGTCAGCAGAAACAACACACAGCGGAGTTAGACGAAAAAGGATTTCAGATATTAGAATATCTAAAATGTTTGAAGGAGGAGACATTAAAAACATGTGAAAGAGACAAGATGCTATAAAAAAATTTCCAGCAGAATTGATAAAGAACCAATTTAAATTCCTAAAAAATTAAAAACATAATGATTGAAATGTAAAAAACCATTGAATGAGTTTAAGCAGCAGGAAATAGATTTATCATTGGTTAAGGGAAAATGAATTAGATATGAAAAAATTACACATAATGCAGCATAGAGAGACAAAGAGGTAGAAAATATGAAAAAAGTAAGATACAAGATAAAGTGAGAGATTCTGACTTTTTTTTTTTTTTTTTTTTTGGCATTCCAGAAGAGAGGAGACAGAGAAAGGGATAGAGAAAATCTTTGAAGAGATAATAGCTGATTAAATACCCAAAGTAATGAAAAATATGAATACTCAGATTCAGTAAACAAAATAAATTTCTAGCTGGATAAATAAAAAAATTCATGCCTAGTCGTCCTTAATAATAAAAGCATAATGTGCTAATTAGACTGGATGTCCTTATGGTCATCCTTCCATCCTTCCAAATGAAGCCAGGGCTGTGAAGGAAGCCTGGGTGCCTGCCAGCAGAGGGAGGGAAGCCCGGGTCCCGGGTGCCAGAGGGAAGCCGGTGCTGGCACCCAGGGGAAGGAAGGCCTACTCTTGCACGAATTTCGTGCATCAGGCCTCTCGTCTATCCTATATAATAAAGAGGGAATATGCAAATTGACCGTCACTCTACCACAAAGATGGCACCCACAGTGGAGGGGGGTGTTTCCATAACACAAGATGGCTGCACCCACAACGCAGGCCGAGTTCCCGTAACGAGCCTTAACGAGCAATCAGCAGGGACCTGAGGCTGTGCTCCCCCTAACCCCTGCCCCCCCACCATGGGTTTGACAGGGGACCTCAAGGTGCGCCCCCTGCCCCAGTGCTGGGCCAGGGGACCTCAGGCTGCACCCCCCACCCCAACGCTGGGCCAGGGGACCTGACACTGTGACCGCACCCAGCGGGGCTTGACAAGGGTGGAACCGTTCGGGTCTGGATCTAGCCCAGTGGGGGTGGGGCCGGCCGGGTCTGGGTCTCGTGCAATTTTGAGGCACATGTGAGTGGGCAGGGACTTGACTCTGGGTCCTGTGGTGTGCCCCAGACTCTGACAGGAGGAAGATTAGTACATTTTACTAATTTTCTTTCATCTCTGACACTTCTATTATAGAGAAAGGGCAAATAGCAATATTAAAATATTTCCTCTAATTCCCTTTTAATGTGCATGGATTTCATGCATCAGGCCACTAGTCTACACTAATAAAAGAGAAACATGGTAATTAGCGTACGACCGCTACCCTTCCCATTGGCTAATCAGCGAGATATGCAAATTAATCCCCAGCCAAGATGGCGGCTAATTTGCATATCTCAGCTCCAAGCCACAGACTGAGGCTTTAGGCTTGGGCCGGGCGAGGAGCCAGCCAGCGATCTTCCACAGCGGCGGAGGCGGCAGCGGGGAGCTGGGGGTGCCACGGCCCAAGCCTAAAACCTCGGCTTGAGACTTTAGGCTTGGGCCGGGGAGGAGCCAGCTAGCGATCAGTTGTGGCGGGGAGCTGGGGGTGCCCCGGCCCAGGCCTAATGCCTCGGCCAGAGGCTTTAGGCTTGGGCCGGGGAGGAGCCATCTAGTGATCCTTGATGGTGGTGGCGGCTGGAACCGGGGCGCAGCCAGCCAGCAATCCTTGATGGCCACCGTGGCCTGGAGCTGTGGGTGCCCTGGCCCAGGGCTAATGACTCGCCAGAGGCGTTAGGCCTGGGCAGGGGCCAAACCAGCAATTGGTGTGAACTACAGAGGAAACACCTTTTCTGACTGCTGATTGGTTAAGCTCCCTGTATGCCACTGGTAATATTCTTAGTAACTTGGGTAATAAGAGTCCAAAAAGTGATCTAGGGTTTTTTTTACCACACTCCTGGAGAAAAAAATGAAGGTTTGCTGCTGGAGGGTTAAGAAATGTCATATCCTGTCCTAGCCAGTTTGGCTCAGTGGATAATGCCTCGGCCTGCCCAACGCAGATTCTGGGTTCAATTCTGACCAAGGGCATGTACCTAGGTTGCAGGTTCCTCCCTGGCTCCGGCCCAGGTCAGGGCTCATGCAGGAGGCAACCAATCAAAGTGTTCCTCTCACTTTGATGTTTCTCTCTGTCTTTCCCTTTCTCTTCCACATTCTCTAAAAATCAATGGAAACATATCCCCAGGTGAGGATAAAGAAAGAAAGAAATGTCATATCCTATGAAAGACACTTCTTGAAAATGCCTAAAGAAAGTTGTCATTTTTTCATGGTAAAGGGACTGGAGTTCATGTTGATGAAAACACCTTGGTGACTGCGGTGACTGGCAGTGGCTGCAACAGTGCGGTGATGGGGCTGGTGCCTTCCCCTGATCAGCCCAGTCGACTCCCACAAAGGGAGGCCAGACTGTGGCTTAGGCCCGCTCCCCAAGGGGAGCAGGGAGCAGGTAGTAGGACATCCCCTAGGGCTCCCAGTATGTGATAGGGGGCAAGCTGGGCTGAGGGAACCCCCTCCCCAGTGCACAAATTTTTGTGCACCAGGCCCCTAGTATATATATATATAAAAGGCTAATATGCTAAGTGTCCCTCTGCTGGTCTGACCAGTCGCTATGATGCACACTGACCACCAGGGGGCGGACGCTCAATGCAGGAGCTGCCATGATGTGCACTGGCCATTTACAGAGAAATGGCAGCGCGGACCTGGCGCCGACAAAGGAACACTTGGCTTCCTGCAAGTGGGACACAGGCTCTGCCACCACCCTGGAGCAACAGCCCACAAAATCACAGCCAACACTGCCACGGTGCAAAATGTGACCCCCAGCCCAGCCCAGAAAAGATCACTGTGGGTGCTGGGTAATGATGTCACGTAGCAACGCCCAGCTTCCTCTCCCTAGCGACAGGCCATCCTAATATATAAAAACCCAGGGTCCGTAATGACCAAAGGCTCGACCGACTGGAAGTCAGCCACGGCATCCCGGCATTGACTGCTGCAGCTGCAGTTACAGTGACCCAGCACTGACTGCTGAGGGGGCTGCGGATCAGGCCTGGAGTGAGGCCCGAAGAGAGAGGCAGGGTCTGATCCGCAGCCTCTGTGGCAGCTGTTGATCAGCCGTTGCCTCTCTCTTTCTCTCCGGGCTTCGCCAGCAGTAGTGCCTCTGTTTATCTCCGGGCCTCTGCGGGGGCTGCTGATCAGCCCCGGAGATAGGCCCTGAGATGCTGACTGGCATAGAAACTGACCAATCAAAACCAAATCTGGGGTGAAGTGCGAGGAGCCAATGGCTGCCTAGGAGGTGGAGCTTTTGATGCTGACTGGCATAGAAACCAACCAATCAGAACCAAATCTGGGTGAACTGTGAAGGCTGAACCTAAGGTGGGGGCTGACGAGGGGTTTTAAGGGCAACAGCTGTTTGATGTAAGGTGTAGGAAAGTGGTTCAATTTTTTAATGACTGGTTTGGCAGTATAGTGTATATGGCTGGCTATCAGTCCAGATATAGGGATTATGTATTTTTGTCTGCCAAGAGCATCTCCTTCTGCTGAAAAAGGCTCCCCCGCCCCCACCCATTTAAGCAATCCTATCCTATATAATCTATCTATACTAATAAAAGGGAAATATGCTAATTAGACTGGATTGACCTGCCATCTTCTGGACATCCAACTTCCTTCTGGACAAAGCCATGGTGGTGCGGGCCGAGGCAGAGAGGGCAGTTGGGGGCGAGATCAGGTCGGCAGGGGAGGGTAGTTAGGGGTGATCAGGCTGCCAGGGAAGAGCAGTTAGGGGCGAGATCAGGCCGGCAGTTGAGGGCAGTTAGGGGCAATCAGGCAGGCAGACAGGCAGAGGGGTTAGGGGCAATCAGGCAGGCAGACAGGTGAGCGGTTAGGAGCCAGAGGTCCCAGATTTCGAGAGGGATGTTCGACTGCCGGCAGTCGGACATCTCCCAAGGGGTCCCTGATTGGAGAGTGTGCAGGCTGGGCTGAGGGAACCCCCTCCCCCTGTGCACGAATTTTGTGCACTGGGCCACTAGTGTGTGTGTGTGTGTGTGTGTGTGTGTGTATGTATGTATCTATCTATCTATCTATCTATCTATCTATCTATCTATCTATCTATATAGCTAATATGCTAAGTGTCCTTCTGGGTAATGATGTCATGTAGCAACATCCAGCTTCCTCTTCCTAGTGACAACTAGCCTCCTTGCAGTTTCTTCAGCCCAGGAACACGACTTGCTTTATAGCCAGGTGGAAACATTTCACACTTTAATCAAATGTCTGTGAAGTGTTTTCCCATGCCTCATCTCATTTGATCTTCACAGAAATCCTGGAGTAGGTAGATAGGAGACTCGAAATCCTATTTCCTTTTCATTAGCTGGAAAACAAGATTTAGAAAGCTTAGAAACTTGACTCAACTGAAAAGAAGTAAGAAATGGTGGACCTTGAAAAATGACTTCAGGTTTTCTCATTGCACAGAATATAGTCAAACATTGCTGCAGTTAAATATTTTACCCTTTGTTCTCCCTGAGTGATCTACAATAATAATCTGCTTCCTGTTGATATTTACTGCTGTGTTGCTGACAAGAGAAGTTGGGGTGCTTCACTGGGCTGGAAAAAGTTCAGCTAAATCAGAAAGCAGGTATAATTAATCAAGTTTATTTTATACTACTATATATAAAAGGCTAAGTTAATTCATGCATGCGCGATACATAAAAAGCTCTCACTGGCGCCAATTGCACGTGTGTATTTCCATTTGTCATTGTTGATCATGAATTTGGTTGACACTTCTATTATAGAGAAAGGGCAAATAGCAATATTAAAATATTTCTTCTAATTAATTTTCTTTCAATGTGCATGAATTTGTGCATCAGGCCACTAGTTTCATAATAAAAAATATATATATAGTAGATTTAAAATTTATAGTTGTATCTCAGACATGCATAAATATAACTTTATTTTTTATAATTGAACATAAGGTACTCATGAACATTTCTCCTTAGTAGTGGAATAAACTTAAATTCACCCAACCCAAGTAACATTGTAATTTCTGGTTTAAAAATTCTCAGTTAACTCAGTTTCTCTGAGTATATTCTTAGTCTTTTAGAGTGCTATATCCTTCTTCCCCTTTCCTTTTCTGAGCTAGTTACCTGGGTGTAGGAGGCCCTGTGGTCCAGGCACTGTGGTCTAGTCCTCAATGCCTTCTCAGAAGAATCTCATCTCACTGGGCCTTTATATGTTGCCTGCTGACATCTAAGGCACAGCTGGTTAAGTCAGGTGTTTGGGCATGTTTTGATACCAATACCCATACTTCTGGGTATCATACCTTCTGCTTTTGATGCTCATGTTCCTTGCCTTGATCTCAGCATTCCAGAGTTTCTTCTAGAGCACTGAGGAACACTTGGCTTGTCTTCTGGTTAATAGCATGGAATGTATGGGCCTTGGTTAGTCTCCCCTCAGGCTCATCTCTTGAGTAACTGCCACAGGCATGAGGGCTCAGGCACCTTGCTACAGTCTGACACTATTAGTTATATATTGCTGCTAACAAATCTAGAAGCAGCTTAGCTAGGTAGTTATGACTCATGGTTTCTCATGAGGTTATGGTCAAGATAGCAGTTAGAGCTGCAATGATCTGAAGACTTGGAAGATTCTTTTCTAAGACAGCTCACTCAAATGGCTGTTGACAGGGGGTCATGTTTCTTGCTGGTTGTTGGTAGAAAATCTCAATTTCTTGCCACATGGACCTCTTCATAGGGCTGCTTGATGTCCTTATGACATGGCAGCTGGCTTCCCTGGAGTGAGTGATCTAAGAAAGTAAGAATGAGGAGGAAGCCTCAATGCCCTTAATAGCCAACCTAGTCTTAGAAGTTACATACAGTCATGCTGGGGCTGACCAGCAGACCCTGAGCAACGGATGAATAGATTACTCACACACATGTTTCTGTGAAAGAGAGGCTAAGGGGCTGTTTCGCTTTAGGAACAAAGCAGCCTTGATTGCCTGCCTCCTTAGGCTTTTATTGTAACAACAGGTTGAACTATAATTAACCTCTAGATACAATCAGCAGGGTAAGTATCCTTGAGAAAGCACATGCTTCTACAAGGTTGGGTTTGAAGACTAAACATAGAGATTCCAGTAAAACACCTGGGGTCTCGGACTTGTTTGGGAATGTCAAGGTAGGGGCTGCTGCCTTCAGCAAGGTCCCCCCAGAGGCCCCTGAACTTTTGGAGAATTCTCCTTACAGGCTTTTCAACCAAGCCCAGTGCTTCCCCACACAGTCACCATTACTATACTCTGTTACAAGTGAGTCACTAAATCCATCAGGAGGGGAATTTGGCTCTAACTCAAATTTTTTTTTTTTATTCCTCACCTGATGATATTTTTTCCTTTGATTTCTAGAGACAGTGGAAGGGAGGGATATAGGAAGAGAGGGGAGAGAGAGAGAGAGAGAGAGAGAGAGAGAGAGAGAGAGAGAGAGAGAGAGGAAGAGAAAGAGAAAGAGAGAGAGGAAAACACCTCATGAGAGAGACACAGCAGCTGGTTGCCTCCTGTAGTAGGGGCGGAGCTGGGGAACTTGCAATGGAGGTATGTGCCCTTGCCTGGAAATTGAACCTGGGACCCAGTGGTCCACAGGTTGATGCTCTAACCACTGAGCAACTGGCCAAGACAGGCTCTAACTTTTGAAGAGAGGAGTGTCAAATAAAAAACACCACGAACTCTGTGGTGGCAATTAGGGCTTCTCTGAGAGGCTTATAATCTCTAGGCCAGGGGTGGGCAACCCCTGGCACGCGTGCCAAACATGGCACACCAGTAACTTTTGCTGGCACGTGAAACCCTCTCTTTCTTTTTTTTTAAAAAAATATATTTTATTTTTTTTACAGAGAGGAAGGGAGAGGGATAGAGAGAAACATTGATGAGAGAGAAACATCGATCAGCTGCCTCCTGCACACTCCCTACTGGGGATGTGCCTGCCACCAAGGTACATGCCCCCGACCGGAATCGAACCTGGGACCCTTGAGTCCTCAGGCCAACGCTCTGTCCACTGAGCCAAACCATTTAGGGCGAAACCCTCTCTTATAATCTTCCATTTACAATTTCTTAATATCGACTTTTTTATTTTTCAGATAAATTCAGTGTTGGTGCATCTTAGATAAATAAATAATTTTACATAACAAGTTATCTTAAAGACCATAGACATGGATTGATGAGAGAGGGGAAGAGCAATTTCTATGCCTCTGCCTTAACTCTCCCTGCCTTCCTAGATCTGACCAGTGTTTTGGTTTCATCCACATACGCTTGTGAATCTTTGTTCTCAGTGATGAATTTTGTTAAGTCTCATAATAGGAGTAGCCTGATGGATGAAAGTTGTAGCTTGTGCATATCTCTGAAGGTCACGAAATATAAACCTGATGTAAAATCTCTGTCATCAGTGATGCAGCAGCAAAAGTCCCACTGATAATATCAAACGGAATCATAAAGTTTTCTGTCAGACTATCAGTGTACATGTATACATTAAAAAATAAATGTATTTTTCATCATCATATACTGTGTTTTTGTCGCTCGAATGAATTTTATTATTTCTTCAAGGTTTTTCACATACATACACCTTAAGAGATATCAAGTAGGTGTAACATGTTCTCAAAAAATTAGGGTTGGCACACAGAAGAATTTTGAGTCAGAGATTTTGCTGGTTTTGGCACGCACTCACAAAAGGGTTGCCCACCCCTGCTCTAGTGTCTAGGAGATCCATCTGCCACCAGAACTACAATTCCCAGCATTCCTCATGCTCCCTGCACTCTGGGCTTCTGCTTCCGGTCCTGGGCCTGCCATCAGAACTACTATTCCCCAAATTGCTGGTGCTCCCTGCTCTGGGAGTGACCGAGGGAGCCATGTCCCCCCAAGCTGCCGGCTCTCCCACTTCTCTTCGCCCAGCGCCTGTGTATGCAAATTAACCCACCATCTTTGTCGGGTTAATTTGCATATTCACTCCTGATTGGCTGGTGAGTATAGCGAAGGGATGGTCAATTTACATGTTTCTCTTTTATTATATAGGATTGATATCTTTCTCCTCTAGCACCTTCCTACTCCCAGATTCCCACTCCCCACTCCACCCCTTGGTAAGCACGTCTGTTGATTTGAGTTGCTGCCCTATTATGTTGCAAAGATATGACATGCAGAACAGCAGTGGCAATTGGGGCTACAGTTGGTGAAGCTTATGGTAGTTCATTGTTATCTGCCTTGGTAGATCTTGCTTTCCAGGGCACCATCCCCTGCATGCTTTACATCTTTGAGGGTGCCACTAAACTAAGCCATTTCACCTATGATGTTACACTGTTCCTGAGTTTCCACTTTGGCTAGAAGTAGGGAGGCAGCTACACAGGTTTTCCTACCAAAATGGACCTTACTTCATAAATCAGAGACTCATATGAGAGTCTTTCAGCATCTAAATACTGTATGTACATTCCAAGTATGCACTTAAGAGTCAAGGAATTGATCACAGGCTGAGCATCAAGGACCCAAATGACCCACTCTTGGATGGATATAGGTGAGAACTCCATTTATCAGTTGGCATCTGCTAAGTCCTAACTCTAACAGATGGGCCATGATTGCATTTTGGATCCCCAAGCATTAGTATCAACTTAGATCCTGTATACAAGAGCCCTCAAAGGTGCTGGATATTTTGTGGGTCCCTTTGGAAAAGGGCTAGAAAAATATTTCCTGAAGGTCAGATCAAGTGTAGTGGGAGGCCCTGATGTGAACAGTTCTCTCAGATGCAAACGGGCAGTGAAAGACTAGAGAATTTGTTTATAAAATACTAAACAAAGAAGGAAAGACACAAGGCAGTTCTCTGAAGCTGTAAGCTGAACTTTGATTAGTGTCACCTCACATTCCCTGGCATGGGAGTGTGTTCCCATTCCATCACCATTCCCTCTGTGTGATGGAATGGTGGGAGTGAGTTGTTACTGAGTGATCAAAAAATATTGCTCTGGCTCCTACAATAGCTCTAGACCCCCCATGATCACCTAGGACAGTGGTTCTCAACATTCTGGCCCTTTAAATACAGTTCCTCATGTTGTGACCCAAACATAAAATTATTTTCATTGCTACTTCATAACTGTAATGTTGCTACTGTTATTAATCGTAATATAAATATCTGATATGCAGGATGGTCTTAGGCGACCCCTGTGAAAGGGTCGTTCGACTGCCAAAGGGGTTGCGACCCACAGGTTGAGAACCGCTGACCTAGGACCAGATGTCTCCCTCTTGAGGGGTTTGCCTTAAAAAAGTAGCCCTTCATGCCTCCCATGTAGAAGTAAATCCCAACAGTAGCCTTTCTGGGCCTGTTACCACTCCCGCACCGAAAGCTGCTTTAGTACAGGCTTAAGAATCTAAGCCTCAGTGATGTGACTTTTTCCTTGAAGAGGAAGAGTTGAGGAGCCTGCTGTGTATAGAATGACATGCGGCTTTAGAACTTTCAACCAAAGATATAGGAGAGAGAAGAGGCCAAAGGACTCCATGGAAGGTTCTTTGAAGGACGGCATAGGCTGGAAAAGGCCCTCCCCCTCCAGATCCACTCTTCATCCTGCTCTGTGGCCCACCTTCTGGGCTGCTTCAACCCCCCCCCCCCACCCCACCCCCCTTCTGGTTTTCAGTGGGGATTGGCCAAAGGAACACTGGCAGGAGCTGGGGGTGGGGGTGGGGGGGGGAGGGTTGGGGGAGGGGAGGGTGGCAGGAAAAGAGTGGATGGTGGAATTTATTCACATACTCTCTGTGCCAGACCACTGGCTGGCTGTGGGTCCTTCCTCTACCATGGCCTACAGCTCTTGTTCTGCAGTCACAGCTAGAGCTAGTAGAGGCTAGTAGAACCCCTTTTCTGGGTTCTAGTAACCACTCCTTCTCCAGGCCGTTTCATGCCGGAGAGACTATGGTGGCTTCTCACTCTTGCATCACTATTCCCTATTGGTTTCCTGTAACTCTGCCCCCTTTGCAAACAGATCCTCCACTGAACTTGTCTCCTATGTGATTATGCCATCGGTCACTGCTGGGACCTGACAGACAGACTCTTTGAGGATAAAAGCCTAAAACACAGGTTGATATGATTGCTTCAGAGTCCAGAAGTGGGGCAATGGAAAACTTACAGTTGGTCGTGATGCACTTTTCAGGCCCAGCAGGCCCAGCAAAGATAAGCTCAATGTGGGAGTTGAAAATCAGAGAAGATTTTATTTATTTATTTATTTATTTATTTATTTATTTTTATTTAAGACCTTTATTAACAGGTGCTTGCAGTTTGTTGACTTTTTTGAAAAAATCAAGCTGTAAACTTTTATTACAAATTAAAAATGAGGTTCTTAAAAATCTCAACTTGACCAGATATGAAACAATTTAAACGCCTTTAAAGTTGTATTGAGAAAAACCAGGCTTTTTTTTTTTTTTTTTTCTTAAAAAACACGTTTGTCATTACCAAAAAGAGACATCTTTAGATAAAAATAATAAAAACCCCATGCTGCATAGATAATGCAGATAGTTCTAGTTATATGGTCAACGGGCAAAAAGCAAGCACTTAAGGTCTTCAGCTCCAATCTTTTGTTCATTTCTTATTGCTGGAATTTCATATTTCTTCTTGTTGGATGACTAAACCGGATGATGGTAAAGATGGTAAGCCGGCATTTTTCACTCAGCCCCGCCCTGCTCAGCCTCGGGAGCGGACGAATTCTCAGCTGGTGGATCGGCTGCTTTTGTCTCTTTGCCATCTTGTGGTTTAGGGTTTTCTGGGCGTCTGCGTCGGTAGTTGAAGTTGCGGCGGTACCGACGTTGAGGTGGCTGCTGACCTTGGGTCTCATCTCCTTGATTTTCCTTATCTTCTTCATTGCCGTCCTCTCTAGGCTGTCTTTGGCGAGGAGGGCCCCTGCGGAATCGTGGTCTGTAGCCCCGATACATAGTCTGTCTCACTGGTCTGCCTTGTTCTCCTGCATCCTGGTTGTCAGCACCCTCCATCACTTCTCCCTGTACAGGAGGGTTGGGACACTGTGGTCGACGCCCATAGGGTCTCCGCGTGTGGTAAGGCGGGAACTGTCGCCAGCGATAGGGCCGGCGCTGTTGGGCCTGGCCTTCGGGAGCACTCTCTGATCCCTCATTCTTCTCCCCACTCTCACTATTCGGGTAATTCTGCTGGTAATTGCGTGGAGGACCCCTGCAACGTGGATAGCGTCTATAATGGTTACGGTCTGCTGCATATTTACTGCCTTGTACTGGAACTCCACCAGGGCCTGTAACATTTGCTGCCTCCGCACCCATTTCTCCTTCAACAACATCAAACTCCACAGTCTCTCCATCTCCTACACTGCGAAGGTACTTCCTGGGGTTATTCTTCTTTATGGCAGTCTGGTGTACAAATACATCTTCCTTGGTGTCATTCCGGTTGATGAAACCATATTCGTTTCTTACATTGAACCATTTTACTGTTCCCCAAACCTTCGTTGCAATGACCTTCTTGTCGCAGATGTGAGGCTGCCCGGGCCGCTGCTCCCTGCGCCGCTGCCCGTGGTGCCGGGCTTGGTGTCAGCAGCGCTGAGGATGGGGTGGGGGGGTGGGGGTGATGAATGAGCAACTTCAGAGGATGAGAAAGGCTAAGAAGATAATCAAGATTACAAAAGAACTTTCTGAGGAGATAACAGGAAGGCTGCAAGCTGACTGATCACACACAGTCTCTGGAACAGAAGAAAAACAGTGGGAAGAGTATTCCAGAAAGAGACAACAGTAGTAGCAAGTGCCTAAGACCTAAATGGTCTTGACATGTTCACAACACAGACATAAGGCCCCTATAGAAGTAGTATAATGTACCAGGAGTGTTACAAGGTAAGTTGGGCAGATAGGACGTACAGGAAGGGCCTTGGAGAGTATGGTAAGAAATTATTAGATTTTATTCTATATTCAGTGGAAAGCCACTGGATAGTTTTAAATAGGAGAGTGACTTAATATGACTGCATGGTCAGAGTCTTTGATAAGACCAAGTCAAGAGGTAGAGTCTTTGTTAACATTATACACTGAGGTTTTTTATTTTTGTTGTTAAGAGAGTCAGACGATGTTCAGTTTTAAAAAGACATTCCACAATGGAGAGTGACATCTCAAATTCAGTATGTCCATGATTGTGATGTCTCCCCAGCAATCCTCCCTCTTTCAGAAATGGTCATTATAGGCTTCTAGTTTTCAGAACAAAACCATGAATGCTTCCTTGATGCATCGAATTTGTCAGCAAAGCCTGAGCCCATTTCTCACCTTCTTCATTGCCCAAGGTTGCCTAGGTGGTAGGGTGGCTAAGTGGGGATTTGAACCCCCGCCTGTCTGGCTCTGAAGCCTGGGTTTTGTTCATGACACCCTTCATGGGGCTAAAGTAATTTTTCCCCGTATGGGGCATTTGGGGGGGCGGGGCAGGGGTGGCTGGCGGCTGCTGGGTTTCGGCCTCGCTGCTCATGGTTGCGGTGATGGTGACTGGGGCTGGCTGTGGCAGCTGCGGCTCCTCCCGGGGTGTGATGGTAACTAGGCCGGAGGCTCCTCCCGGGGTGTGATGATAACTAGGCCTGCGGTGGCGGTGGGGCTGCTCAGGGCTCTCTGGGGTCCGCTCTCCACTCCCGCTACTGATCGAACTCAAAAATCAGAGAAGATTTTAATCAGGAAAAGCATAATGACAACTAACAAAGATCTTAGCTTCCTGACTACCCATGCCCAGTGATGCAACTATTGATGAGGAAACCAACCCAAAGTAATGCAGCCAACTCCTCTTCTGGGAGCCATGATGTCTGATAGCCCTCAGGCCATGTTGCAAAACCAAAACCAAAAAACTTCAAACACTTCAACTATCCAAATAAGTTGAAAGTACTGAAAGGTTGAGTAAGGACAGAAGCCTTTCATCATTTAATAAAAAACATGGACTCAGTAAATAGTGGTCTTAACCACAAATCACGTAATCTGGGCAGAGATCTGTCAGCTTCTACTTAATCTCTCTCTGGCATGGGGCACTGATGTGGGGCGTGCAGTCATGAGATATTTTACAGTGAGAAGAGGAAATGTCCAGGGTCTTCCCAGGAAAAACAAGCCCCCATACTGACAGAGATCCCTCCCCTTTTGTTACATGCACAGCACTGCGTCTTGGCATGCAGTCAGTACTCAGACAATGTGTTTTGACTTGAGCAGTGTTAGCTTCTTTCTCTTTCCCTTAGCTTAGGCTGAATCAGGGCATTGGGCCCTGGGTGGCAGGCCAAGGCAGTGTCTAATTTGGGGTTCCCTTACAGTTGCTACTGTGAGTGGTTCCCTCAGCTCTGAGTCTAGGGTCGTGGGTCTCTCCTGTACTTTCTGTCCTGGGGATCTGGCTTCTCTGTGCTCTGGTTTCATAGGCTTCTGGGAAGGTCTTTCTGGTTTATACGCTCTCCATTTTTTTTCTATGCATACATAAAACATACATTTACAAAACTGAGATTCTGCTATAGAGAGATTTTTATATTGCTTTAAAAAAGCATTACAGGATGGTGGCATAAGTAAACGCCACTACTTGCCGTCTCTCACAACCACATCAAAATTACAACTAAAATACACAACAACCATCATTCAGAACTGCCTGAAATCTGGGTAAGTGGAAGTGCTACAACTAGAGATGTAAAGAAGAAAGCACATAGAAACTGGTAGAAGGGGCCAAGACACGGAACAGGCTGGTTTGACATCCACGTGTTTTTAACTAGGAGGAATATCCCAGCAGTGGAGGTGCCCCGTGAGGAGCAAGTGGTCCCAGCCCCACACCAGACCCTCAGCCAAAGGTTCCAGAGCTGGGAAGAGAAGTCCCCGTAACCAGTGGGGATTGTGGCTGAGTGACACAGAGGTTGCTGGAGACCCAGGCAGTTCCTCTTAAAGGCTGGGCACAAGGACTTACTTGGACTCTATCCCTCTAGGCTCCAGTGCATTTGGGAAGGAACTGAATTGTTTGAGATCAGGGAAAGAGCTCAGGGTGGCTTTCTCCAAGACTGTGGTGCTCGCAGGCATCATTATTTCTGTGCTGGAATATCCCCCTTTGCAGAACTGACTGGCAGCCATATCTCAGTTTCCATGAGTTTGGCTCACAATGTTCACTCCACCTTGGTGATTCTTTGAGACCCGCCCCATCCAATTTTCAGCCCCAGCCATGCTGTTTGCAATGGCTTTTCCATATGAATGGCCTCTCCTGGCTCAGACTTCATACTTTCCTAAAACCTCTTAAACAAGTAGCAACTGGCTTCAGTGTGCCCCATACCTATCAATAAGAGGCCCAAGATCCGGCACTAGCACCAGCCTGCCTTGCTTCACAGCTTGGTCTCTCCTGGGCACTTCCAAGCTCAATACAAGCAGCAGCCATCTGCAGATTACTCAGTAGCTCCTGCCTGGGGACCCCAGGCAGTAGCTGACTTTGCATCTCCTGGGTGCCTCAGAGCCAGTACACCTGGTGGACAGCTTCAGACCATACCAGATTACAACTCTTCACATCCATAAGTGACACATTCAAGGGACAGACTCAGTGAGCACCAAAGTCCCACTAAAGAAGATCATGCTCCATTGGGGTGTCTCCTGCACAGCAGCTCTTCCACTGTAGTTGGAGTTCCACTGTAGGTCCTCATAGCCAATTGGCCTAGACATAAACTCCTTCCAGTGACACCAACAGCATCAAGGTTCAACTACAATATGACTGCACACAGCCCACACAGGGGCGCACCTAGAGTGCCCATTTTAGGTGACTGGGGAAGCTAAGCCACTGGGCCTTATAGGACACCTACTACACAAGGCCACTCTACCAATTCCAGGAGACATAGCAGCTCTACCTAATACACAGAAACAAACACAGGGAAGCAGCCAGAATGCAGAGACAAAGAAACATGTCACAAATGAAAGAACAGAGGAAATATCAAAAAATTGAAGTGAAATGGGAACAAGCAAACTACTAGATACAGAATTTAAAACAATGGTTATAAGGTTGCTCAAGGATTTTTTTAAATATATTTTTTTGATTTCAGAGAGGAAGGGAGAGGGAGAGAGACAGAAACATCAATGATGAGAGAGAATCATTGATCAGCTGCCTTCTGCACCCCGCCCCCCACTAGGGACCGAATCTGCAACCCAGGCATGTACCCTTGACCAAAATCAAACCCAGGACCCTTCAGTCCACAAGCGATGCTCTATTCACTGAGCCAAACCGGTGAGGGCTCAAGGATCTTAATGAGAGCTTCAAAGGACTAAAAAAGAGCCTCAAGGGACTTAGGGAGACTTTCAAGGATCTTAGGGAGTCTTTCTTTCTTTCTTTCTTTCTTTCTTTCTTTCTTTTTTTCTTGGATTTTTTTCTCTCTTCATCGATTAAGGTATTACATATGTGTCCTTACTGCCCCATTGCCCCCCCCCCCCATCCCCCACTCATGCCCTCACCCCATGATGTCTGTGTCCATGGGTTAGGCTTATAAGGATCTTAGGGAGACTTTCAAAGACATGAAAAAGAACTAGTCAGAAATTAAGCATACACTAACTGAAATAAAGAATAACTTAGCCCTAGAGGGTTTGGCTCAGTGGATAGAGTGTTGGCCTGAGGACTGAAGTATCTCAGGTTCTATTCCAGTCAAGGTCATGTACCTCAGTTGCAGGCTCCTCCTTGGCCTGGTCCCTTGTCGAAGCTCATGCAGGAGGCAACCAATAGATGTGTTTCTCTCACATTAATATTTCTCTCTGTCTTTTTCTCTCTCTTTCACTCTCTCTAAAAATCAATGGAAAAATATCTTCAGGTGAGGATAAAAAAAAGAATAATTTACAGGGATTCAACAGTAGAGTAGAGGATTCCAAGAATCAAATCAATGATTTGGAGTATGAGGAAGCAAAAACACCCAAGCAGAAGAGCAAAAAGATAAAAAAACTAGCCCTAGCCAGTTTGGCTCAGTGGATAGAGTGTTGGCCTGAGGAATAAAGGGTCCCAGGTTTGATTCTGGTCAAGGGTACATACCCAGGTTGTGGGCTCCATCTCCAGTAGGGGGCATGCAGGAGGCAGCTGATCAATGGTTCTCTCTTATCATTGATGTTTCTATCTCTCTCTCCCTTTCTCTTCCTCTCGCAAATCAATAAAAATATAATTAAAAAGATAAAAGAATACAAAAATGTGAAGATAGTGTAAGGAGTCTCTGGGACCACTTCAAGCCTACCAACATTTGCATAATGGGAGTGCCAGTGGTGAAGAGAGAGAGAGCAAGATATTGAAAACCTATTTGAAGAAATGGCAGAAAACTTCCCCTACCTTGTGACAGAAATAGACTTACAAGTCCAGGAAGCACAGAGAGTCCTAAACAAGATGAACCCAAAGAGGCCCACACCAAGACACATCATAATTAAAATGCCAAGAGAGAATCTTAAAAGAAGCAAGAGAAAAGCAGTGCTACCTACAAGGGAGTGCCCATATGATTGTCAGCTGATTTCTCAATAGAAACTTTGCAGGTATTCAACGTGATGAATAGCAAGGACCTACAACCAAGATTACCCAGAAAAGCTCTCATTTAGAATTCTTCAGATAAAGAACTCCACAGACAAGAAAAAGCTAAAGGAGTTCACCACCAAACCAGTATTACATGAAATGTTGAAGGGTCTTATTGAAGAAGGAGGAGGAGAAGAAGAAGAAGAAGAAGAAGAAGAAGAAGAAGAAGAAGAAGAGAAATATGAACAATATAATGGCAATAAATACATATCTATCAACAATTAAATCTAAAAATCAAAATAAATGAATAAGGAATCTAATGAACAAAATAAACTGATGAATAAAATAGAATCAGAGGCATGGAAACATGGAACAGACTGATGAATCTCAGAGGGAAGGGGAAGGGTGAGGAAGAGATTAACTAAAGATCTTATATGCATACTAGACGCCCGGTGCATGAATTCCTCTTTGAAATCAATAAAATATATTTAAAAAATGCTGAGGTTAAATTCTTTATTCATGACTCTTTGTGTATATCTCTGATTATTTCTTAAAGACGAATTTCTAGAAAGAGTTCACTTCATGGAAGGGATTCACCATACCCTCAGTGAGGACTGCTATCAGCTGCAGGATCCTGTGTGTTTGTCCCTGTCCTGCCCTGTTTTCTCTCCTCCAGCCAGTCCATCAGCTGTCAAGAGTTTGTGCTGTGCAGGCTCTAGGCTTTTGACTTCCTGCTGGTTTGGGTGTAGCCCTTTGTGGCAGGGTGTTGCTTGTGCAGAACTTGTGATACTGTCCCTTTTCTTATCAGCTCCAGGAATCTGTTCTGAAGCAATGAGTGAGAAGTAATCTACATCTCAGATAAAGCTCCACAGATGGTAGATCTTTTCTTATTGAAGTGGAGCCTATATAGTACTAACTGCCTTTTCTACACAATGTATCTAAACCAGTGGTTCTCAACTGAGGGTTATTCCTGTCCCATCCCCCCCCTACCCCCCTAAGGGACATCTAACAATGCCTGAAGACATTTTTGGTTGCCACAACTTGGCGGTGGAGGGGGTTGCTATTGGCATTAAGTGGGGGAGAGGTCAGGGATGTTGTAAACATCATACATCTTGCTTGCAATTCAAAATGTTCCTAGTGATTCTGAATATTATTAAAATAAATCTTGATATAAGGTTGATAATTAAGGCAAGGAAGGATCTGGTGTAATTTCTTGATTAAGTTGAAAATATGGATCTGATCTCTCAGGTAATTCCTTTCTCTTCTTTCTTTCCCTATTTTTCTTCATTATTTTCTTTGTTTCTCTCTCAAACACCTATATACCCACCTCTTTCAAAGCTTATAGGCTGCCTGGGCTTAGCATCAGGTTGCTGTGTGTAGGGAGAAGAGAGTAGTAGAAGGAGGAACACACACACACATGTCTGGAACTTGAGTCTTTATTGAGGTTGATTGAGAGTTTAGTGACCTAGATGAATCTTCTTGAGGATTATGGGTGTGCCAGGACTTTAGCAGGAACCAGAGTATGTGGTACAGAGAATCTGCTCAGATTTGGTTCAGATTTCCTCTTGGGCTGACCCAGACTCCAGGGTTAATTCTTCTTCAGGATCTTATTGATCCAGGGCCGGTAATGGGAGATCCGGGTGAAGACAGCAGGGGGCTCTGCAGTCTTCTTTCCATAGGAGACAATGCCATGAGCCACCCCAGCACATAGAAGAGGCCCCCCTGAGTCTCCCTGTGGGAGGAGGGAGGGGAGAGAGAGAGAGAGAGAGAGAGAGAGAGGAGAGAGGAGAGAGGAGAGAGGAGAGAGGAGAGGGGAGAGAGGAGAGAGGAGAGAAAGCAGATGGTGAGTCAGGAAAGTCATCTACTCCTGCCCATGGTTCCAACTCTGAGTCACAGTCAGACCTAGGGTTAGACCCAGGAGCCCTGGATAGAGTTATGTATCTTGTTCTGATGCCCCTTCTTCTTTTCCTTCTTGTTATCTCATGTGTCCTGTTTAGCAGACTGAGAGGGATGGTTAGAGACTGCACAGGGCCATGGGAGAATGAATTCACAGAGGGACAATTCCAGATTCCTCAGCCCTTTGATCTCAAACCCTGTCATTTGTTGACAACCTTCTGACCCCATCTTATTTCAGGAGATATCTGGACCCTGAACAGTGATTTGTGGGGAAGAACCCTAATCTAAAGATTACCTTAAATGCAGATTTTGCCTTTTTGGGATTGCCAACACATAGCTGGAGATTGTGGTCAAAAGTTTCGAAGTGTCTGCAAGCCTGGGGATCCACGAGTCTCAGCTTTACCTCTTGCAGAGTGTCGGAGCCTGATTTCTCCACTTCTGTCCTTCCCCAGCCAGCCACCCGGCACATTCTCCCAGGTGGGATGAAGTTGAACTGGGGTGGAAGGGGGAGTGTCCCCACAGCCAGTGTCAGGTTGGCTTTCTCATTCAACTGTGGAGGGAATGAGAGGCTGTCAGTGCTAGAGATTTGTTAGGGTGCATTTGGAAGCAATCAGGGAGGGAGAGCGTACATTGCTTCACAATAGAGCCATATCCAGAGAGTTGAGTTGGGGGGAGGTGTAGTCCAGAGGCAGGTTGGGAAAACTTCAGGGCAATGGGGACCTGAAGGAGAAGCCTGAGAGAACAAGAAGTGAAGAAGGGGAAGAAAGATGTTGTCACCTTTAGTAACATGATGTCATGATGAGCAAGAATGTAATCAAATTTTGGATGAGGGAATTGTTTCATGACCTTAATCTTCTGCCATGTGTCTTCTTTCTTTGTTATGTTATGGGCTCCAAGGGTGACCGTTATAGACCTGTTGTGAAGGAGAAGGAAGGTCAAGGAGAAGCAGTGGCGGTTTGGGGTTTCTCCTGAGATGTACCCTTTCCGAGATAAGCAGACTGGAGTCTCTCAGTAGGTCACAGGACTCTACCCACTCTCCTTTTCCTGAGTTACTCTGGCATTTGTATGTGTGTGTGTGTGGGGGGGGGGGGGGGCCTCAGGTTTTACTCAGGGAAGGCTTTTCTGAGGGAATAGAGATAATTTCCAAGACTCTCAGGATATGCTTGGGACTGAGCAAGCCATGGAGGACCCAGGGGGCAGGGTTAGCACTTCCTAGTTCAGGGAGTCTTATATGAGGGCCAGCCCTCAAGATCAAGAGATGTCAGAAAAAGAGGTGGGGTCTCAGGTGGACTCTGTTCCTGCCTCCTAAATGCACGGAAAGGATGCATTTAGGTCCCTGAGAACTAAGGGCCAGTGTTCCTGGAAAGAGCTTAGAGGAAGTGGCCCAGAGAACTGGGTGGAGCCTTGAGAAGTGAGTTGGGCATCTTATGTGTTGGGGTTGGGGAGAGGGGGAACTACTTTTAGAGGAGGAATGCTTGGATGGGGTCCCCTATTCCTTTGAAGGGGAGCTGAGTGTACAATGACAGAGGGTGAGGACATCATTCAATTGTGAGAACAATTTCCTTAGCCCAATTCTTACCTCTCCTTAAAGTGACCCAGGCCCAAGAGCCCCTCCTTAGGCACCCAATAGGGGTGTCCCTGGTTGCTAGCCTAGATGTTTATCTCTCATCTGGAGATAAACAGGACCCTGTTTCTTACCTTCCTTCACAGTGAGCAGCTGTCAGCACAAAGTTCCGTCTTATCAGAAAACCACCACAATGCGCCACTGAATTCTGGGGAGTGGTAATTTCCAGGTAGGCCATGTAGGGGCGGGAGTGAGGCTTGCATTCTGTGCCCCCGATTATCTCCCCTGGAACAGAGAACAGGCCTGAACACATTGGTACTCTCTCCAGAGAATGCACAAGCTGGGTTAAAGCTGAGAGAGGCTTCTCTTGAATTCCATCCTCATCCTGAATTCTGCCCATCTTCCCTCACAGGTGTCTTTGATATCAGCTTTCCCCAGGCACAACTTTCTACATGAATTTTCATGCCTTCCTTCAGGCACAATAGCCAACCAGCCTCAGATGCATTTTTCACCTCAGATTTCCCCCACCCCCATTCTGCTCCAACCTCAACCCTCTTCTGTCACCTTGCAGGACAAGCTCTCCAGGGTTCTGTCTTGACCTTCTCCACAGCCCATGAGCTGTGACACAAGAAGGTCAAATTATAAGGTAATGTGTAGCCCCAAAATTCAGAAGGTGAAGAGAACATAGGACTTTATCCACATGATCACACATGTTAGAGAAGATACCCCTTTTCCTCCCAATTGCTCTGGAATTTTCCCCAAATCAACGTGGTGTTCTTTGTTCCTGGGAACTACCATAGGCTGCAGAGAATCGGTGGGCACATCCCAAGTGGAAATGTCACTCTGGACTCTTGAAGAGGTATCCTGCCCCTCTCTTGTTTAAGAGTCGGATATATTCAGACAAAGTTTTGTTTTAGGAACTGATCCTGAAGCTTCTAGAGGGAAGGGCCTGAGACTCACCGGCTTCAGATGTGGAGCATAGGAGGAAGATCAACAGGGGAAGAGGAAGATGACCCATCTTGTCAGAGAGGCTGCCCATGGCAGATTCGGCTTCTGTTTTCCAGTCTTGGGCTTTATAACTCCCAGCAAGAGAGGAAAGGGCAGGGCTGGTAACCACAGGAACTGGTAGTCATGTTTTTTTCTCTCATTTTTGAGAGAAAAAAAGAGAGAGAATCCTAATGTGAGAATAGGAAAATCCGGCCCTGCAGAAGCAAACATCCTTCTACATCTATATCCCCATTGGCAGAACTCAACTTCTCTATTTCCCTTTGGTGGTAAAGCAGAAAAGGACCTTGATTTATAATCAGGAAAGTCTCATTCTGGACCATAAGCCTGGGTAAATAAAATTGAAATAGTATTACCTGCTTCTCAGGATTGTGATGAAATCCTAAATCCTGTTAGTTTCAATTCTATTCGATTCAATTTTGTTGCATTGCACTGCATTGCATTGCATTCTATTCCATTCTATTCCATGTTAAAAATGTGAGCAGCATCAACTTAAAGGATTATTTCCTGCAATTTGAAAAACGTTGATCTGGATCTCTTGCTTCCTCTGAATCAAATGTTCATTGGCAGAAGAGAGATCCAAGGAGAATAGATTGGAAAGGGAATATACCCTGTTTTAGGATTTCACACACATTATCACAAGAGCAAATGGGATTGGAAGTAGCATTTTTGAGAGCCTATGCACATCTAATATTGTCATAACTCTTTGACATATTTTCATCACAATCCTGTGAAGTAGGTATTACTATTTCAATTTTATGTATCCAGGTGTATGGTCCAGAATGAGACTTTCCTGATTATAAATTAAGGCCCTTTTCTGCTTTACCTCCAGAGGGAAATAGAGAAATTGAATCCTGCCAATGGGGATATAGATGTAGAAGGATGTTTGCTTCTGTGGGGCTGGATTTTCCTATTCTCACATTAGGAACCAAGCTGCTTTTGTTGAAAAAGAATATGTACACACAGGTGTTAGTATCTGAGATTTTCCCCCATATAACCTTGGGAAATACCATTACTGTCACTTTACAGATATAGAACTGAGACTCAGACCAAACATGACCAAGATCACACAACTCATAACTGGGTTTCAAGTGCATATCTGTTGTTTCCCAAGAGTTGGAGAAGCAGGGAGTCCAGGGGTAACATGGTGGCATGTCATTTCTCTTGGAGATTTGTAAGGCATTTAGTTCAGAGCTGGGGAAGCACAGGGGGTGAATACCGCCCCAAATCATTCTATCATGCCCTAAGTCTCAGCTTGGGCTTGCAATTGGGTGATCCAATTCTTAGTATATATTGGCTGAGTCCTTTGTTGCCCTCAGCTCTGACCCTGTCTAGAATAGAACATTTACACATTTTTCCTAATGTTGAAGGAGTCTCTGCACTAATTCTTTCACTTTCTAGAGTTGCCAGTTTAAAATACATACTGCTCAGTGAAATGTGTTTAATAACAAATCATTTTAAGTAGTAGTTCCAATATTGAATGAGACATACTTATACTAAAACAAATGATCTATCTGAAATTCAAACTTAACTGGAATCCTGTATTTTTATTTGCTGCCATCTGCATTTACCCTCAGCAGAGCAGAGGAGAATCTGGAGTTGGAGAAGTCCTGCCCTGTAGCCCCGCACCAGTTACACCAAAAAGCAGAGGGGTAAATAAATGAAGGGCATCTGTTTTTCATTCATGTAATGAGAAGTTGAGAGATAGGGCGTCCAGGGAGAGTATGATAGCTTCACAGAATCATTAAGGTTCAGATTCACCAAGACTAAGTTTTGTTTCACCTGCACTGGCTGAGAACAAGTGAATGGAATAAGTTCAGTGTCAGTCAGGTGACCACTTTCTGAAATGAGCACTGCACTTCTGTCCGTATTTCTTCCTTGCAATGTCATGTGTGTATTTCTGTATTTCAATAGATTTCCTTTTTCTCCCTCCTCTTCTCTCCTTCTGCTGTTGTATATGTTGTTGGTGGTAAAGTTTATAGTTTATCTACAGTTTGCAGAATATCAAATTGAGAGTGTGACTAGATTAGAAGTGGAATGGGGTATCACATAGAGTTCCTGTACTTGGAGTTGAAGGCAGTAATTGATGAGATTGGGTTATTTTATTTCTGGGGAGAGTCAAGCCTCTTTTTCTTTTGTACAAAAGACAGTGAGAATTATATTCAATGGGAGAATTTTTGTTTTGGGCAATGTAAAGTATGGAGAAAGAGTGCACATTCATGTTGGGTAGATTGTAGCGGACTTTTGCCATGCATGTGGCGGATCCTTAGTGTCTTGTGAAAACCCTTTCAGTATTAGGAGAATTCTCAATTATGATTCTTGCCTTCCTAAGGTAGAATCCACAGATTTTCTTTCCCTGATTGTCTTGCATCGAGGCCCAGGTGAACAAGACTTTGCCAATCAGATGAATGAGTGTAAAATTTGATTTAGAAGGGCTAACATGAGATATCAGGCATTATGGAGGATTAATTTTCATGGTGAAAGTAAGTCTCAAAGGGACCTGGCTTTGGGGACAGAATTAGTCATAGGTCAGGTGTCTGGTGTTGCCTACAGTGTCTGGACCAAGCCAGTGGGCTGTGAGACTTTTGCTGAACAGTCTCATGGTGTAGTTCAGATATTGTTTCTGGCCAGGTTGCTTCCAGATCAGGTTGTACAGCATCTTGGCAAATAGATGTTGAGTCTGTATGAAGAAGAATTTATTAATGATCAGTTGTTAAAACATGAATGTGTGTTTAGGGAAGGTAAGTGATTTCCTATTTGCTAGAGATACTTCAAGTAGATGTTGCATGGATTCTTGTTTAGGATTCACAATTAGGGGAAAGGAGAGGGTTGGACTTGATGTAAAAGAACTGACTTTTTAAAAAGAAATAAATCTTTATTGTTCAGATTAATACAGTTGTTCCTCTTTCCCTCCCCATAGTTCCCCTTCACCCGGTTCCCATCCTACCCCATGCCCTTACCGCACCCCCTCCATTTTCCTCGTCCATAGGTGTAAGATTTTTGTCCAATCTCTTCCTGTACCCCCCACATCCCCTTCCCCCCTAGAATTGTCAGTCCACTCCCTTTCTATGCCCCTGATTCTATTATATTCACCAGTTTATTCTGTTCTTCAGATTTTTTATTCACTTGATTTTTAGATTCACCTGTTGATAGATATGTATTTGTTGTCACTTTGTTGTTTATAATTTTTATCTTTACCTTTTTCTTCCTTTTCTTAGAGAATACCCTTCAGCATTTCATATAATACTGGCTTGGTGGTGATGAACGCCATTAGCTTTTTCTTGTCTGTGTAGCTCTTTATTTGACCTTCAATTCTGAATGATAGCTTTGCTGGGTAGAGTAATCTTGGTTGTAGGTTCTTGCTATTCATCACTTTGGATATCTCTTGCCACTCCCTCCTGGCCTGCACAGTTTCTGTTGAGAAATCAGCTGACAGTTGTATGGGTACTCCCTTGTAGGTAACTAACTGTTTTTCTCTTGCTGCTTTTAAGATTCTCTCTTTGTCTTTTGCTCTTGGTATTTTAATTATGACATGTCTTGGTGTGGTCCTCTTTGGATTCTTTTTGTTTGGGGATCTCTGTGCTTCCTAGACTTGTAAGTGTATTTCTTTCACCAGAGAGGGGAAATTTTCTGTCATTATTTCTTCAAATAGGTTTTCAATATTTTGCTCTCCCTCTTCTTCAGGCACCTCCATAATTCGGATGTTGGTATGCTTGAAGTTGTCCCAGAGGCTCCTTACACTATCTTCATATTTTTGGATTCTTTTTGCTCTTCTTGTTGGGTGTTTTTTGCTTCCTCATATTTCAAATCATTGACTTGATTCTTGGGATCCTCTAGTCTACTGTTGAATCCCTGTATATTATTCTTTATTTAAGTCAGTGTATGCTTAATTTCTGACTAGTCCTTTTCCATTTTTGGGGCATTCTCACTAAGATCCTTGAAGGTCTCACTAAGTTCCTCGGAGGTTTCTAGCAGATTCTTGAGTAGCCTTATAACTGTAGTTTTGAACTCTATATCCAGTAGTTTGCTTTCTTCCATTTCTTTCATTTGTGACATGTTTCTTTGTCTCCCCATTTTGGCTGCTTCCCTGTGTCTGCTTCTATGTATTGGGTAGCTACTAAGTCTCCTTGAGTTGATAAAGTGGCCTTGTATAGTAGGTGTCCCATAGGGCCAAGTGGCTCAGTCTCCCGAATCACCTGAGGTGGACACTCTTGGTGCACCCCTTTGTGGGCTGTGTGCACAGTCTTGTTGTAGTTGAACCTTGATTGCTATTGGTGTCACTGTGGGGAATTGACCTCCAGGCCAATTGGCTGTGGAGACCAGCTGTGAACACAGTGGGAGAGCTGCTGTGAAGGAGACACCCTTATGGAGCAGGACTTGCTTCAGTGAGGCTTTGGTGCTCACTGAGTCTGCCCCTTGATTGTGTCACTTATGGATGTGAAGAGTTGTAATCTGATATGGTCTGACACTGACCACTGGGTACACTAGCTCTTGGGTCTCCAGGGAAGTGCAAAGTCAGCCACTGCCTGGGGCCACCCAGCAGGAGCTACAGAGAGATCTGTAGATTCCTCTTCTTTGTATCGGGTTTGGAAGTGTCCATGCAAGGCCCAGCTGTGAAGCAAGACAGGCTGGTGCTGGTGCCAGCCTTGGGCCTTTTATTGATAGCTTTGGGGCTTCCTGACCCAGCTGCAGCTTGTTTGACAGGTATTAGGCTGAGAAAAAACAGGCCATTCATATGCAACAGCTGCTGCACCCAGCTTGGGTGAGGTTGTAAATTGGGTGAGGTGAGGTCTCAGGGAATCACCAGGGCGGAGCAAACAGAAATGGCTTCCAGTCAACCCTGCACCGGAAAGGTTCCAGCATGGGAATAATGACCACTGTGAACAACTCAGTCTGGATGAAAGCCACCCCCAAGTTCCTGTTCCGATGCCAGACAGTCCAGTTTCTCCTCATATGTGTCTGGTCCCTCAGAGCTTCACCTGGCACTGGAGCTCAGGGCAAGCAAGAGCTTGTAAATTCAGTTCATGGCGCCAGCCTTTTAAGAGGAGCAACTGGGTTTCCAGCAACCTGTGTGTCACTCAGCCCCATCTGCACTGGTTTTTATAGTCTGTAGTTCCTATGGCCCTTAGGGACTTCTTTCCCCAGCTCTGGGACCCTGGGCTGGGGGTCTGGTGTGGGGCTGGGACTCCCTGATCCTCCAGGCAGCCTCCAAAAAGGTGATCTCCCTCCCAATTAAAAAAGCGCACACCCAGGTGCCGGACCAGCCCATTCCACACCTCCGCACTTCTTACCAGTCTCAATGTGCTTTCTTCTTTACCTCTTTCATTGTAGTACTTCCACTCAGCCAGCTTTCCCATAGTTCTGAATGATAGTTGTTCTGTATTTTAGTTGTAATTTTGATGTGGTTGTGGGAGGCAGCAAGTACAGGCATTTTCCTATGCTGCCATCTTGGTTCTCTCCCTAATATCACTAGTTCTTTCCTCTAACTGGTTGGTTCTAGTTTCTGTGCTCATCAGCTCATTTTTAATTTCTTCATTTGCCTGCTTCATTTCCAGGAGTTGGGCCTGACTCTTTTTTAAAATTTCAATTTCTTTGGAGAAATACTCATTTTGTTCATTGATTTGTTTTCTGAGTGCACTGAATTGCCTGTCAGTATTTTCTCACATCTCATTAAGTATTTTCAGAACTGCAATCTTGTAATCTCTGTCATTCAACTTGCATAATTCCATGTGTTCCAGCTTATTTTCTGGGGATTTTTCATTTTCTTTCTGGTCATCATTGTTGTTGTGGTTGTTCATGGCATTTGCTGTTCTTTGTTTTCCCATTTATCTCTGAGGAGGTCTTTCTACTCTGTTCCAGCAAATGGCGCTGAATTGCAAGATTTTTATCCTCTGTGGCCTTACAGTTTTGAGCCTCTGTAGTTTCTGTAGGGCTGTACTGCCTATGTTGCTTGGGGGTGCGGTTTGTTTTTCCCTGACAATAATAGCGATCCCTGACCTCCATAGGTCCAGCCCAAGCACCCCACCTGGGGTTCAGTCACAGAGGGAAACTGTATTTTTACTGCAATAGCTCTTGGCCTACAGATAATACACTACTGGAGCAAACTCCAAGGGCAATGGGAAGTGAGATTTGGGAGTCTAATCAGTGGCAGGGCTCTGCGATTTCCTTTCTTTGCCTGAAAGCCTACAGTCAGGCCCAGCTGTGCAGAGCAGCTCTGTAGGGTGGGTGTCTGCTGACTCACAGCTCACACATCCAACTCAGACCCCATTCACAATGCACCCCCACAGTTCAGACACTTTCTTACTGCTTGTGTGTGTGACCACACAATGCCACTACTCCAGTGGCAAGTCCAACAGCCTGCTACTTGCTGGGTTTGCTCTCTGTTAGTCCTGACTGGCTGAGGGAATTGCCCATAACTGCTGCTGCCAGTTCCCAGCTGTGCTTCAGACATGCTGCTGCACTGTAGCTGTGTTTGGCTTCCCTCCCTTCTTGTCTCCCGGCTTATTCCAAGGAGCCCACCTTAATTGTTCCAGTGTGCACATCTCTCCGGCATACATCCGTGTTGAGCAAGGACTTCTTTGTTGAATTATAGGTGGTTATTTTGTTGAGATGTTAAGGGGAGAGAATAGATGTGCCCTTATGCCACCATTCCTCTGACATCCAAAATATCTTCTTCATCTTTTTATTTTCAGTCTCTGTCTTTCCATCAGAAGTGTCTCTTATAGACAGCATATGCAAGGGTTTTCTTATTCATTCAACCACACTATGTCGTTTGTTTGGAGCACTGAATCCATTTACATTTAAAGTAACTATTGATAGGTTTGTAGTTATGCCATTTTATTATTCATATTTTTTTTATTTTTTTCCTTCTTCTTAGAGAAGTTCCTTTAACATTTCTTATAATGCTGGTTTGGTGGTGATGAACTCCTTTAGCTTTTTCTCATCTGGGAAGCTCTTTATCTGTCCTTTAATACTAAATAATAGCTTTGCTGGGTAGAGTAATTTTGGTTATAGGTCCTTGTTTTTCATCACTTTGAATATTTTGTACCAATCTCTTTTGGCCTGCGAAGTTTCTGTTGAGAAATCAGCTGATAGTCTTGTGGGAGCTCCCTTGTAAGTAACTAACTGCTTTTCTCTTGCTATCTTTAAGATTCTCTCTTTGTCTTTAACCTTGGCATTTTAATTATGATGTGTCTTGATGTGGGCCACTTTGGGTTCATCTTGTGTAGGACACTCTGTGCTTCCTGAGCTTGTATGCCTATTTCTTTTACCAGGTTAGGGAAGTTTTCCATCATTATTTCTTTAAATAGGTTTCCAGTTCCTTGCTCTCTCTCTTTCCTTTCTGGTAACCCAATGATGTGAATGTTGTAACACTGAATGTTGTCCCAAGGTCCCCTTAACCTGTCCTCATTTTTTGGATTCTTTTTCTTTTTGATGCTCTGATTGGGTGTTTTCTGCTACGTTATCTTAGAAATCACTGATTTGATCCTCTGCTTTATCTACTGTACTATTGATTCCCTCTAATATATTCTTTTTTTTGTTGTTGTTAATCCTTGCCCAAGGATATTTTTTTCCATTGATTTTTTTTGAGAGAGCATAGAAGGGAGGAAGGGAGGGAGAAAGAGAGAGAGAGAGAGATAGAGAGAGACAGAGAGATAAACATCTACGTGAGAGAGGCACATCGATCAGTTGCTTCCTGCATGTGCCCTGACCGGGGCCTGGGATTGACCTGCAACCCAGGTATGTGCCATTGACTGGGAATTGAACCCATGACCCTTTGGTGTGTGAGCCGATGCTCTACCACTGAGCCATACTGACCAGGGCCCCTCTAATGTATTCTTCATTTCTAATTGGTTCTTTTTTATGTTTTCTATCTCCATTTTTATGTTTTCTATCTCCTTGTTGAAATTATGACTGAGATCACTGAGCATCCTTATAAACAGTGTTTTGAACTCTTGTATCTGATAGATTGCTTGTCTCCAATTTGTTTAGTTCTTTTTCTGGAGTTTTGTCCTTTTCTTCTTCTTTTTCCCCTCACTTTGGCTGCCTCCCTGTGTTTGTTTCTATGTATTAGGTAGAGGTGCTATGTCTCCTGGTCTTGGTAGAGTGGTCTTATATTGTAGGTGTTTCCTGGGGCCCAGTGATGCAGTCTCTCTGGTCGCCTGAGCTGGGTGTTCCAGGTATGTCCCTTGTGTGGATTGTGTGTGCCCTTCTGTTGTAGTTTAGCCTTAATCATTGTTGACACAGCAATGGGAGGGATTGTCCCTCAAGTTGGTTGGTTGTAAGAACTGGCTGTGACTGTAGTGGGGGAGCTGTTGTGCAGGGGCTAACCCTATAGAGCAGAATTCACTTGAGCAGGGCCCTGGTGCCTGCCAAGTCTGTCCTTTGCTTGCATCGTTTGTGGCACTGGGGTGGGGAGCCCAATGTGGGGCTGGGACTCCTGGCTCCTCACAGGGGGACCTTTGCAGTCCAGATATCCTTCCTTATATTTAACCAGATCAGCCCATTCAGTGTCTCTGCCCCTCCTACCAGTCTCTACGTGGCTTCTTCTTAGGCATAAGAGTTCTGTTCAGTTAGCCTACAGGCAGTTCTCAATGATGGTTTTTATGTAGTTTAGATGTAATTTTGATGTGGTCATGGGAGGAAGCGAATACAGCATTTACCTATTATGCCATCTTGACTGGGAGCCCCCTATTTCTAGTTTCCATTTACCATTCCGACAATAGGCTAGTATTTGAGGAGGGAAAGTCCTAGAATGCTCCCTCTCATTAGTTTGGCTAAGTAAAGTATCTCCTGTAGACTCTGTGATGCTACCATTCCCCTTATTGCTCTCAACATCACTCAGTTCGGCCCAGTGTTGGGTCATCATCTTGTGTACCTCGGAATTAATATAATATCCATGATGATCTTTGCTGGGTGGGCTACAGGAGAGAAAACAACTATTATTTACATTTCAGAGGTTCACAAGATGCATGTTTAATGTGTGGTTTCTGCCAATGGGAAGTAAGCGCTTGTAGGCTCAGCCCTGCTCCTCACAGTCTCCATTCCTGCTTCCTATCAGGGTATAGGTCTTGGATTGGGTGTGACTTTTCTTCTATTAGCTCTAGAATAGCCTAATAATCTTCTACTGGGGTTACTTTCTATGTGGAGACCTTATAAAGGTGTCTCATCTGTCTAGTCTTTTCTCCCTATCCTACATCCTTGGTTGCAAGAGGATTCCTTTGTTTATTGAATGGAAAATGCTGCCCAGCTGCAGATATGATTTTGGTAAGGTTGCGGGGGGAGGATGAAGGGGCCAGTTATGTGAGACTAATGAGATAGGAAGTATGGTGTTTCAACAGTACAGGCTAGGGCCAATCCTCCAGCTGTCATTTGGGGAGTTTTCAGTAGTGCTTTTGTTTAACTGTATTTGGAAGAAAGATAGAGGGAGAAAATAAGTACTACAAACTAGGTGGCTTAAAACAACAGAAATTTATTCTTTCTCAGTTTGGAGACTGGAAGTTTGAGATCAAGGTGTTGGCAGATTTGTTTTTCTCCTGGGAGCTGTGAGGAAGAATCTGTCCCATGCCTCTCCTCTAGCTTCCGGTGACAGCTGGAAGTCTGTGGTGGTCCTTGGTCTGTAGATGCAGCACTCAATCTCTGCCTCTGTCATCACATGGCCTTCTCCCTGTGTGTGTCTTTCTTCTCTTCTTATCAGGACACCAGCCATACTGGATTAAGGGCCCACCGGACTCTAGTTTGACCTCATCTCAATTAATTCTTCATCATCTCAATTAATTCTTCAAAGACTCTTTCTAAATAAGGTCACATTCTGCGGCATTGGGAGTTAGGACTTCAATATGTTTTTTTGAGGGACACAATACAATCCATAAAAACTCCTTCAGTAAATACACGTGCCAAGCCACTGCACACTGTATGACTATGTGAGGGTAATAGTTGCCAGGGAAACTGTGGGTACAGGAGAACAGTCCCTAGGTTCCCAGGGGAGGGCCTGGCATTGGGGTGGGGTGGGAGAAGGAAATATTTTCTTGTTGGGCTTTTGGACCTGGGCCCCAACAACCCTGACCATGGGAACTGGCTGTTTAGTATTTATTTCCTTGTGTGCCACCCTCAGCTGTCCTGAGGCCCTCTTCCCATGAGTTTGGGCAAAGCCCTCTTATCTGGACAGTTTCTCCTGCTGACCCTGTGATGCTGAGACTTTATCACTCTTGATGTCGGTCAGGCGGACACACTCTGTGGGCGTATCCTCTGCATGGCAGAACTAACACTGTGGTGATGTTGATGTGCTTATCTTCTCTGGGTGACAGCCACCAACTGCTTTTTCTATGTCAGGGGACCATGTGATGCTCATTTGTTCTTCTGCGGTGGCTGTACTGGAGTCAGTGCCTGCCAATCTGTTGGAGTCCAATATAGCCTGTGGGCTCAGTCAAGCTCCCTGCAGTCTCCATTGGCCCTGCTACTTCTTGGGGCTGGAAGGACATGCTGATTACTCTCCTCACATCTCCATTGTCCAGTTTTGAGGGAACAAGGGCTGCCTTGTGGATGTGCTGTCCTTAGGGTCTGGGGGTCAAGAGTGGATGTGGTTTTAGCTGCAACTCAGTATGTGCTCTGATCTCCTAAGCAAATACTAGTATTACACATAGTGTCTCTGCCTCTTGTATCTCACATTTAAAAATTCATATTTAGTTATACAAATGTAAAATATGAGTTAGGATAAAAAGAAAAAACATCTTTATATTATCATTTCAGCGTATGTTCTCTTATTTTTGAGATCTTCCAAGTTTTGTTGTTGTTGTACATAAGCTTGTTTTTTTGCATAGAGTCAGAGTCTATAATCAAAGTTGTACATATTATTCTTTTTTATTTTACACATATTAGTCATTGGTAAAGCTGGAAGCTCAGATATGTGGGCTGGCAGGCAGTGGGGAAAGTAAAGGAGCTCTCGGGTTTCTGATCTGGGACCAACAGTAGCAGCTCTTTCTTGCATGGGGCCAGGCCTATCTTCTTAGGCCTCTTAGGGATCAAGGGCCTGTAAGAGGTCCTTTAAGTGCAGGCTCCTGAGAGGTAGCTGGAGGTCATGCCCTGTTCCTCTTGTATTTGGTGTGTATAGCTGTGAGTGAACTCATCCAGCTCAGATGTTGGTGGGTATGGGATTCAGAGCACTCAAGGCCATTTGGGAAGGAAATTTTGGAGGACTTTGCCTAACTCAGGTATTCTTTTTCTGGAAGACCTGGAGATACCATCTCATATCTGAAGGAAGATGGCAGTTGAATTTGGGTGGCTGTGATGTAATTCAGGGATGCGGCTCACTCTGATGCTCTTGAGGATCCCTCTCCTGGGCTAGAATGGCCTTGACCCCTATAAAGCCCATTGTGACTATTGCAGTAGACAGACACATCCTGAGGACTTCCAAGGGTCATCTCTCCCTCACCCCACTATCCTGAGCTCTCATGCTTGGGAAATTTTCTTTTTTCCCCCCTTGGCAGATGCGTTTGTGGCTGTAGACACACTATTGAGGTGACGATCATGAGGCAGAGGTGGGTATAAGGACATAAGCCCAGGCCGTGGCCCATCTTCAGAAATAGGCATGGAGAATTTGCTATGGCTCATCTGTGTCCTATAGTGCAGTGGCCGAGGCATGGGTTTAAGGGAAGAAGAGAAGTGAGAGGAGAAGGGAAGCAGGAAGAGGAAGAGGAAGAGGGGACAGAGGAGAAAGAAGGTCACTCAGTGCCAATATTACTCTAGATATTAAATGGTATTGTGTAGGTTAAAATATTTTATTTAATAATTCATAGCACCACACAATGTACATGGAAATTGGTAGGTTTGGTTATTAATCTAACAAGAAAGGAGCCCAGCAAAATTCTTCATTCAAACTAGGGAGGAGGACCTGAACTCTTCCCTTTGGAGCAGTCCATCTCTGGGGGAGCTCTGGGGAAGAAACAGTCTCACACACATGTGCCAAAGGCTGCATCTTTATTGAATTTTGCTGGGGATACAATCAGCAGGGGTTTTGGGTACCTCTGGGAGCCTCCCTGGTCTTGGGCTGTGTCCAGGCTCCTGTGGAACCTGGGGGCTACCCAGGGAGAGCTCTGGCTTTGGAATCTTTCCTGTGGCTGGCCAGTCTTCTGTGGCTACTTGCGCTTTACGATTTTATTAATCCAGGACACATATGGGGAGATTCGAGTGAAGACAGCAGGAGGCTTTGCATCTGGACATCCATATGACACAATACCATGGGCCACCCCAGCACACAGAAGGGGGGCCCCAGAGTCACCCTGTGGGTTAAAAAAAGCAGATCATGAGCAGGGATCATTCTTCTCTCCCTCCTATTACTTCATCCTGGTTCTATCAGCACCCAGGCTGGCCCCAAGATACCCCAGAGTCAGGCCAGGAATCTTGACTCCCCATGAAGTCATAAGTGAGGAGTTATAATTTAAATGTCTTCTTTCTCTCTCTAGCATAGACCATAGATCCTGCCCCACCCCAACATCTTATTTTTTCTCTCCTGGAACCCTGTATGCAGACTAGATGGGAAGATTAGAGGCAGGACTTGAGTATGGAAGGAAGGAACCCAGAAGGAGGGTTCCAATTCCCATAGTTATAGAAACCCATGAATGCAGACACCAGTAACTGAACCAGCGGACTTCCCCACCCACCCCCTCTCAGCAGGACCCTGTCTCCCAGGAACTGAGTGTGAGGAGGAAGTGTAAGTTTGTGTTACCTCATATGCTGATTTTTTCTTCCTGGGGTTGCCCACACAGATTTGCAGGCTATGATCGTAAAACATAAAGTGGTTGCAGTCCTCGGCCTTCATGAGTTTCAACTTCACCTCTCTCAGAGTATCTGACCCTGGCATTTCCACTCCTATTTTCCCCCAGCCAGTTGCTCGGCATACTTTTCCAGGTTGAATAAAGGTAGACTTGGTGGGCAGGGGGACTGTTCCCACGGCATGGTTCAGCTTGGCCTTCGTTTGTAGCTGTGAGGGAGGAAGAGTAGGTGGTTGTCAGTCACAGGGAATGTGGGTGGTGTGGTGTGGTAGAGGCTCCCTGGGCAGGACCTAGAGTTTTTCCTGAATGGAGTGGTGATGACATGGATTGGGGGTGGTATATGAGGAAGTGGGTTGGAAGAGAATGAGAAAGGTATAAGTCAGGAGAAGGGTTAAGAAGGGGGAATTGAGAAGTCCAAAAAAGAGAATGGCACCTTCAGTAACATGATGTCATTGACGCCAGTGGAAGAGTTGTATTTTGGATGAACGAATTGTTCTTTGACTTCTAGCTTCTGCCATGTGGATTCTTCTTGTTTTATGTCATGAGCTCCAAGAATGACAGTAATTTTTCTGTTGAGAGGGAAGAGTCAGGAAAAGTACTGGTCTCCTGAGAAGGGCCCATTTTGAGCAGAGTGACAACAGGCCCTCTTCATCAGTGTAGGCCCAACTGAGGAACTCAGTTCTTACTGAGGAAAGATGTTCCTCTCAGGGACCACAGCTGTTTTAGGAAGGACCAGGCCCTGGAAGACTGAGAGAGCTCTCTGGCACCAGGATGAGAGGGGCAGTATTGGCCTGTCTTGATCTGGGCTGCCCATTAGTAAAGCCCTGGCCTCTGGGGATAGAGATAACTAATCAATCACAATGGCCCAGTTCCTCCCAATATACATCACTGACCATCTTGAGATTAGTGAGGCACAAAAATCTCTCCTAAGGCCACTTGAAAGTTGGGTTAATTCTGGTTCCTACAACTCCTCACATGAAAAGAGAACAAATCAAAGTTTTCTTACCTTCCTTTACTACAATGAGCAGCTGTCACCACAAATTCTTCACTTATGAGAAATCCACCACAGTTAGCAACATAGTTCTGGTCAATGATGATTTCCAGATAGGCCATGTAGGGACGGGAGTGTGGCTTGGACTCAATGCCACTGATAATCTCCCCTGAAACAGAAAATCCCATGTCCTCAAACACAGGGTAACTAAGCCTTTAGATAGAGCACTAGGTAAGGAAAATGAGTTGAAAGCTGAGGCAACCCCCCCACCCCAGCCTCACCCTTACCTGTAATATAACTCAGCCCCTCCATGTATCCTTTTTATTGGCTTTCCTTATCCCAATCCACCCTGTCAATCCCACTTCTGGTCTTGATTCTGAGTTGTCATTTAAACATTTCTTCATGTCCTGATCCTGACCTTTTCCACATGAGAGCAAAGACAGAGGAGCAAAGGACCAGGAATCAGAATTATAGATATTTTGAGGAGAGCAGTTTAAGAAGTACTTCTAAAGCCAGTTTTCTGACTCTATCTCCACCCAAGATTCCCCACTAGGAAACTGTTACTAACTGCTGGTAAAGAATATGACTCTTCCAGGTAGAGATTTCCCCTGGAACACTTGCAGTGGGATCTTGCATTCTCATTTAAGGTCTTCTTTGATTCAGATCAATAAATTTGGAATAGAAGTTAGGGATCCAGAGGACAGGGAGTTATATCCCAGACTCACCAGCTCCAGCTTCAGGAGGCAAGAAAAAGAGCAACCAAAGGAGTAGGACCTGCATTTTCCCAGTGATGCTGCCCATGGCAAGGTTCTTCTGTCACTCCCCACTCTTGTCCCTGCTTTTATAACCCCAGTAATAGAAGGGTGTGTGCGTGTGTGTGTGTGTGGGGGGCGGGGGGCTGGAAACCACATTTTTGTCATTCACTCTGGCCTGGCTTATCTTCCTAATTAGAGATTCTCATAGCTCTTCTCTCCGCTCGGCTGGTGTGGAAGCTGTGGTCAGAGCCCCAGAGTCCTGGCTTCTAGGGTGAGGAACGCACCTCTCTCATCTAACGCAGCTCTCTAGAGGCATAATAGTACCACAAATTGGAAGGGGTGCGTGTTTTAGATGTTGTAGGAATCTAGAACAGGGATCAGCAAACTTTTCCTGTAAATAGCAAGATGGTAAACATTTTCAGCTTTGTGAGTCATACTGTCTCTGTCTCAGCTATTCAGCTCTGCCAAAAGCACAAAAGCACAAAAGCAGACATACACAAGATGTAAACAAGTAGGAAGATGGTGTTGAGCAGTGGGCCAAAAACTTGGACTTCTGCCACAAGTGGGGCAAAGATGAATATGAGAAGCTTGCTGAGAAGAGGCTCACAGAAGAGAGAGAAAAGAAGGATGGAAAACCAGTGCAGCCAGTCAAGCGGGAGCTTCTCCAGCATAGGAACTACAAGGTGGACCTGGAATCCGAGCTTGGGAAGACAATTGTCATTACCAAGACCACCCCACAAACTGAGATGGGAGGATATTACTGCAATGTCTGTGACTGTGTTGTGAAGGACTCCATCAACTTCCTGGACCACATTAATGGAAAGAAACATCAGCGAAACCTGGGCATGTCGAGGGGTGTGGAACTTTCCACCTTGGATTAGGTGAAAAAATGTTTTGAAGTCAACAAGAAGAAGATGGAAGAGAAACAAAAGGATTATGATTTTGAGGAAAGGAGGAAGGAGCTTAGAGAAGAAGAGGAAAAGGCCAAAGCCTACAAGAAAGAGAACTGGACAGAGCAGAAAAGGAGGGCTGAGGAGGACTTGACATTTGAGGATGATGATGAGATGACAGCTGTGATGGGCTTCTTTGGCTTTGGTTCCACCAAGAAGAGTTACTTTGGCCCTTTTCTGGGCTTAACTTTGAATGTGGGCGGGGTCATTTTTTGGGGGGAGTACTTGAGAAAGTCCTTGAGTGGCAATGGGGAGGACTAGAGTGTTTGCAGTTTCCCTCCACCTTGAGAGAGAGCACAGGAGGCGGCGGTAATGCTGCAGCATATTCCTTTAGCCTCAGTGTATCACTCAAGTAACAGGACCTCTGCCCATCTGAGTTCCCAATAAAGAAAAACCTCTTCTGAGGCTGCTTTCCCAATATTTCCCCTGCATCTTTCCCTCTTCATCTATCCAGTCTTCTCTGACCATCCTACATTTATCCTGTATTCTGCCTTTAAAAAAAAAAGATGTTTATTGATTTCAGAGAGGAAGGGAGAGGGAGAGATAGAAACATCAATGATGAGAATCATTGATCGGCTGCCTCCTGGATGCCCCCACAACCCTGGGGCATGTGCCCTTGACTGGAATTGAACCCGGGACCCTTCAGTCTGCAGGCCGACATTCTATCCACTGAGCCAAACTGGCTAGGGCATGTGTTCTGCCTTTGTTTTAATTTTGACTCTTGCTGCAGCGGAAAGGTTCTCAGGGTCCCTAGTTTCCAGTTGATATTATATCCTTGACCAGCCACCACTCCCCATTTTCCTCATTCCTTATCGTGGTTCTTTGGCCACCTGTGCATGCATGTGTACTTCTGCCTGGGTCAGTAGTATGTGTGATGTGTGTGCTTGAATCTGTCACATAAAAGGAGCCTAAACTAGAACCTCAGAGCATTACTGCCTTGGGGCCTGATGTTCTTGGTTTCCTCAGTGCATGTAACAGGAAATTAAATAGGATGAGTGTTTGGGGTGGTTTTTGTCTGTTGAGTTTTTTAACCTTTGTTTTTCATATGTAGACTGTTCAGCTATTCCTGTTTGTTTTATTTTATTGAGGATTACTCTGTTTTTGTCTTCCTTGTGAGCAGGCTCTTGGAAGAAACTGATGCCAAAAAACCAAACAAACAAAAAAACCAAAACAAAACAGGGAGCCTTTGGGTGTAAGAGGCTGTTCAACATGTACAATAAATGGTATTGCCTGGGCCTACTAAAAAAAACAAGATGTAAACCAGTGGAGGTGACTGTATTCCAAGAAAAATTTATTTAGAAAAACAGGAAGTGGGTGGGTTTGGCCTGAGTGCCAGAATTTGCCCTACTTCCCCATCCTGAAGATCAGCCCTTCCTTCAAGGCAAATAATCAGCAGAAGATGAGATCTTGAATACCCACAATATGTTTGGCACTGATAGAGCTTTACATGTATCATCTCATTTAATCTTTTGAACATCCTTTTGGGTAAGTATTTTTTTTTTATTCTTTTTAAAAAAAATATTATAGTAAGTATTACAAATGGTATTACATATGTGTCCCCCCCGCCGCCCGCCCTTGACAATCCCCTGCCCTCCCTTACCCCCCAGTGTCTTATGTCCATTAGTTATGCTTATATGCATGCATACAAGTCCTTCGGTTGATCTCTTACTCCCCTCTCTTCTGCCCCCCAACCCTTCTCTGGCCTTCCCACTGCAGTTTGACAATCAGTTTGAGGCAGCTCTGCCTCTGTATCTATTATTGTTCAAAAGTTTGTAATGGTCTTTATTATCCATGAATGAGTGAGATCATATGGTATTTTTCCTTCATTGACTGGCTTATTTCACTTAGCATAATGCTCTCCAGTTCCATCCATGCTGTTGCAAATGGTAAGAGTTCCTTCTTTTTTACAGCAGCATAGTATTCCATCATGTAGATGTACCACAGTTTTCTAATCCATTCATCTACTGATGGGTACTTAGGCTGTTTCCAGATCTTAGCTATGGTGAATTGTGCTGCTATGAACATATGGGTGCATATATCCTTTCTGATTGGTGTTTCTGGTTTCTTGGGATATATTCCTAGAAGTGGGATCACAGGGTCAAATGGGAGTTCCATTTCCAACTTTTTGAGGAAACTCCATACTGTCTTCCATAGTGGCTGCACCAGTCTGCATTCCCACCAGCAGTGCACAAGTGTTCCTTTTTCTCCACATCCTCTCCAGCACTTGTCGTTTGTTGATTTGTTGATGATAGCCATTCTGACAGGTGTGAGATGGTACCTCATTGTTGTTTTGATTTGCATCTCTCAGATGATTAGTGACTTTGAGCATGTTTTCATATGTCTCTTGGCTTTCTGGATGTCCTCTTTTGAAAGGTGTCTATTTAGATCCTTTGCCCATTTTTTGATTGGATTGTTTATCTTCTTTTTGTTAAGTTGTATGAGTTCCCTATAAATTTTGGAGATTAGGCCCTTATCAGATATTACGTTGGCAAATATGTTTTCCCACGCAGTGGGTTTTCTTGTTGTTTTGTTGATGGTTTCTTTTGCTGTGCAGAAGCTTTTTATTTTGATGTAGTCCCATTTGTTCATTTTCTCTTTAGTTTCAACTGCCTTAGGAGCTGTATCAGTGAAGAAATTGCTTTGGCATATGTCTGAGATTTTGTTGCCTTTGTATTCTTCTAGAATTTTTATGGTTTCCTGTCGTACATTTAAGTCCTTTATCCATTTTGAGTTTATTCTTGTGTATGGTGTAAGTTGGTGGTCTAGTTTCATTTTCTTGCATATATCTGTCCAATTTTCCCAACACCATTTATTGAAGAGACTATCTTGGCTCCATTGTATGTTCTTGCCTCCTTTGTCAAATATTAATTGAGCATATTGGTTTGGGGGGCTAATTTCTGGACTCTCTATTCTATTCCACTGATCTATATGTCTGTTTTTGTGCCAGTACCAGGCAGTTTTGAGAACAGTGGCTTTGTAATACAGCTTGATATCTGGCATTGAGATCCCACCTACTTTGTTTTTTCTCAGGATTGCTGCAGCTATTCGGGGTCTTTTTTTATTCCAGATGAATTTTTGGAGAGTTCGTTCTAGATCTTTGAAGTAGGCCATTGGTATTTTAATGGGAAGTGCGTTGAATTTATAGATTGCTTTGGGCAGCATGGACATTTTAATGATGTTGATTCTACCAATCCAAGAACATGGTATGTTCTTCCATCTCTTTATGTCTTCCTCTATCTCTTTTTTCAACGTCCTGTAGTTTTCTGAGTAGAGGTCTTTTACCTCTTTAGTTAAGTTTATTCCTAGGCATATTAATTTTTTTGGTGCAATGGTAAATGGGATTGTTTTTATAATCTCTCTTTCTGAAAGTTCACTATTGGTGTATAGAAATGCCTCAGATTTCTTGGGGTTAATTTTGTATCCTGCTACATTGCCAAATTCATGTATTAAGTCTAGTAGTTTTTTGATGGAGTCTCTAGGGTTTTGTATGTATAATATCATGTCATCTGCAAATAAGGACAGTTTTACTTCCTCTTTTCCAATTTGGATGCCTTTTATTTCTTCTTCTTGTCTAATTGCAATGGCTAATACTTCCAGGACTATGTTGAACAGGAGTGGTGAGAGTGGGCATCCCTGTCTTGTTCCTGTTCTTAGGGGAAATGGTGTTAGTTTTTGTCCATTGAGTATGATGTTGGGGGCCTGTCATATATGGCTTTTATTATGTTGAGGTATGATCCTTCTATTCCCACCTTGCTGAGAGTTTTTATCAAAAATGGGTGTTGGATTTTGTCGAATGCTTTTTCTGCATCAATTGATATGACCATGTGATTTTTTTCTTTCAATTTGTTTATGTGATGTATTACGTTTATTGATTTATGGATGTTGTACCATCCTTGCATCCCTGGGATAAATCCTACTTGGTCATGGTGTATGATCCTTCTGATGTACTGTTGGATCCGATTTGCTAAGATTTTGTTGAGGATTTTGGCATCTATGTTCATGAGGGATATTGGCCTGTAATTGTCTTTCATTGTGTTGTCTTTACCTGGTTTTGGTATTAGGGTTATGCTAGCTTCATAGAATGAGCTTGGAAGTGTTTCTTCCTCTTGGATTTTTTGTAGTAGTCTGAGGAGGATAGCTTTTAGTTCTTCCTTGAAAGTTTGGTAAAACTCCCCTGAGAAGCCATCTGGTCCTGGGCTTTTGTTTGCTGGGAGCTTTTTGATGACTGCTTCAATTTCTTCCATAGTTATTGGCCTATTGAGATTTTTAGATTCTTCCTGATTGAGTTTTGGAATGTTGTATTTTTCTAGGAATTTTTCCATTTCCTCCAGGTTGTCTAGTTTGTTGGAGTAGAGTTGTCTGTGGTATTGTTTAACAATCATTTGTATTTCTGTGAGGTCTGTGGTTATTTCGCCTCTATCGTTTCTGATTTGGTTTATTTGGGACCCTCTCTCTTTGCTTCTTGGTGAGCCTGGCTAGAGGTTTGTCAATCTTGTTTATACTTTCAAAGAACCAGCTCTTGGTTTCATTGATTTTCTGTATTGTTTTTTTGGTCTCTATGTCATTTATTTCTGCTCTAATCTTTATTATCTCCTTCTTTCTGCTCACTCTGGGGTTTTCTTGTTGCTCTCTTTCTAATTCTTTGAGTTGAAGAGTTAGATGATTTACTACCATTTTTTCTTGTTTTTTGAGATAGGCCTGCAGAGATATAAACTTCCCTCTCAGGACTGCTTTCATTGTGTCCCATAGGTTTTGGATTGTTGTGTTTTCATTGTCATTAGTGTCCAGGATGTTTTTAATTTCTTCTTTGATGTCATTGGTAACCCAATCAATATTTAATAACATGCTATTCAGCTTCCAAGTGTTTGAGTATTTTGGGTTGTTTTTATTGTAGTTTATTTCTAACATTATGCCATCGTGGTCTGAGAAGAAGCTTTTTATGATTTCAATCTTCTTGAATTTGTGGAGACTTTGCTTGTGAGCCAATATGTGGTCTATTTTTTAATATGTCCCATGAGCACCTGAGAGGAATGTATATTCTGTGGCTTTGGGGTGAAGTGTTCTGAAGATGTCAATTAAGTCCATCTGATCTAGTGAGTCATTTAGGATTGCTGTTTCTTTGCTGATTGTTTGTCTAGCGGACTTATCCAGTGATGTCAGTGGTGTATTAAAGTCCCCTACTATGATTGTATTGTTGTCGATCTCTCCTTTGATATCTTCCAGGATTTTTTTTTTTTGAATTTGGGTGCTCCTGCATTGGGTGCATATATGTTTACCAGGGTTATATCTTCTTGTTGTATTGATCCCTTTAGTATTATGAAGTGGCCTTCCTTATATTTTGTTATGGCCTTCACTTTGAGATGTATTTTGTCCGATATAAGTATTGCTACCCCAGCTTTCTTTTCCTTTCCATTTGCGTGAAAGATATTTTTCCATCCCTTCACTTTCAGTCTGTGTGAGTCCCTTCTAATGAGGTGGGTCTCTTGTAGTCAGCAGATGTATGGGTCATGTTTTTTTTATCCATTCAGCCACTCAATGTCTTTTGGTTGGAGCATTTAGTCCATTTACATTTAAAGTTATTATTGAAAGGTACTTGTTTGTAGCCATTTCTTTTTTTGTGTGTGGCTGTTTTCTTTCTGAGCTTGTTATTTCTTCTTTTTACACCAGTCCATTTAGCATTTCTTGCATGGCTGGCTTGGTGGTGATAAACTCCCATAGCCTTTTTTTGTCTGTGAAGCTTCTTATTTCCCCTTCAATTTTGAATGATAGCCTTGCTGGGTAGAGTATTCTTGGATTCAGTCCTTTGCTTTGCATCACTTTGTAGATTTCCGTCCATTCTTTTCTGGCCTGATGTGTTTCTGTTGAGAAATCATTTGATAATCTAATGGGAGATCCCTTGTATGTAACTTTCCGTCTCTCTCTTGCAGCCTGTAAGATTCTCTCTTTGTCCTGAACATTGCCATGGTAATTATGATTTGTCTTGGTGTGGGTCTTTTCGGGTTCACCTTGTTTGGGACTCTCTGGGCTTGTGTGACTTTTTTCTTCCCCACCTATTGGAAGTTTTCTTCCAATAGGTTTTCTAATCCATGTTCATCTTTCTGTTGTTCTGGCACCCCTATTATTTGTATGTTGTTTCGTTTCATGTTGTCCCAAAGCTCCCTTAGGCTCTCCTCCTGTCTTTTAATTTTTTTCTCCAATTGCAGTACAGTTTGAGTGTGTTTTGCTTCCTTGTCTTCTAATTCACTAATTCGGTCCTCCACTTCTCCTAGTCTACTATTGATACTTTCAATGGTGTTTTTTATTGCAGCTATGTCGCTCTTCATTTCTTCTTGCTTCTTGCATAGGTAGTTGATTTTTTCATCTGTTTCCTCTAGCTTCTTGCATATGGTATTGATTTTTTTCCTCCGTCCGGTGCATGTACTCTAGGACCCTTATTCTGAATTCTTTTTCCGTCATGTTGCATGCTTCTGTCTCACTTAGCTGCTTTTCTGGCGAGTCCTCCTTTTCTTTCCTTTGGGGGTTTCTTTGTCTACCCATGTTTGATCTCACTGACATATCTAGTTGTTGAGTCGTTCAGTTGCTGCTCCCTGGGTGGCAGTGGCTGCTCCCTGGGTGGCAGTGGCTCCTCGGGCTGTGGTTGCTCCTTGGGCGGTTGTGGTAGCAGCAGCTCCTCCGTTGATAGCAGGGCCTCTGGTGGGTGCTGTTCACAGCTGTGGTGGCTCTTCTGGCTGGTGGAGGGAGGCTTCACACACAGTAACTGTTCCCCAGACAGAGTGTGTGGTGATCAGGAGGCCGCTGTTGCTTGAATCTGCTTTCCGTGGAGGGAAGCAGGTCTCCTCTGAGTTCATGTAGTCGCGCTGCTTGAGAGCCGTTGCCTCCAGGTTAGTAGCCGATCTCTGGATGCGGATAACAGCTACTCAAGATCTGGGTAAGTATTATTATACACAATTATGGAGTACTCAACTGATGCTCAGAATGTCACATAGCAGTTAAGACTGAAAATGTAATATGTTAGATTCTAAAACTCATACTTTTTCATTCCACTAAACTGAATAATAAGGACTGTGGAATGAAGGGTTAGTACAATGAATGGAGAAAGGAATGGAATGTGTAAAGGAGAACACTTGTGTTCTCTAGGGGGTGTTGAGGTTTTCTACCGGTGCACTGAGTCATGTTTTATTTGATAATGAAATGATATCTGAACTTGTCATTATTATTTTCTTTTTGTTAATCCTCAACTGAGCATATTTTCTCCATTGGTTTTTAGAGAGAATGGAAGGGAGGGGGAGCGACAGAGAGAATCGATTGGTTGCCTCCCACACGTGGCCTGACTGGTGCTGGGGATTGAGCCTGCAACTGAAGTATGTACACTTGATCAGAATTGAATTCAGGACTCTTCAGCTCTCAGGCTGATACTCTGACCACTGAGCCAAACCGGCTAGGGCTGCACTTGTCATTACTTGAGATGTTACTCTGAGCTCTTATTATTTTACTAGAGGCTCAGTGCACAAAAATTTGTGCACTCAGGGGGATCCCTCAGCCCGGCCTGTGCCCTCTCACAGTCTGGGACCCCTCGGGGGATAACAACCTGCTGGCTTAGGCCCGCTCCCTGGGGGATTGGGCCTAAGCTGTCAGTCAGACATCCCTCTGGTAGCCTGGGAGCCCTCGGCGGATGTCCACTTGCCAGTGGGGAGCAGGCCTAAGCTGCAGTAGGACATCCTTAGCACTGCTGAGGAGGCGGGAGAGGCTCCCACCACCACCTCTGTACTGTCAGCTGTCAGCCTGGCTTGTGGCTGAGTAGAGCTCCCTCTGTGGGAGCACACTGACCACCAGGGGGCAGCTCCTGCATTGAGCATCTGCCCCTTGGTGGTCAGCATGTGTCATAGTGACCAGTCATTCCCAGTGGTTCTGCTGTTAGGATCAATTTGCATATTACCTTTTTATTATATAGGAGTGCCTGGCCAGCCTGGGTGAGGGGCTGATGGCTGTTTGCAGGCTGGCCACAGCCCCTTCAGATTGGGGGTTCCCCCTGGGGTGCCTGGCCAGGCTGGGTGAGTGGCTGCTGGCTGTTTGCAGGCTGGCCACAGCCCCTTCAGATTGGGGGTTCCCCCTGGGGTGCCTGGACATTCTGGGTGAGGGGCTGATGGCTGTTTGCAGGCTAGCCACAGCCCCTTCAGTGTGGGGGTCTCCACTGGGGTGCCTGGCCATTTTGGATGAGGGGCTGAGGGCCATTTGCAGGTTGGCTAAGCCCCCCAGAGGGGACCCTCACCCCATGAGGGTGTGGCCAGCCTGGGTGAGGGGCTGATGGCTGTTTGCAGGCTGGCCACGGCCCCCAGCCACCCACATTCCCAGTGGAGGCTGGCTGGAAGCAGGTATCTGGGATTTATTTCTCTTCTATAATTGAAACTTTGTTGCCATGAGTGGAGGCCACACCCGACTCAAGGCAGGCGGGAAGCTTGGCTTCCTCCATCACCTGGGCAACCAAGCCTCCTGCTTGCTCCAGCTCCGTGGTTGCCGGCCACTATCTTGGTTGGGTTAATTTGCATATAGTTGCTCTTATTGGCTGGTGGGCTTGGCTTGGGGCATAATGAAGGTAGGTCAATTAGCATTGTTGTCTTTTATTAGTGTAGACTAGAGGCCCGGTGCACAAAATTTGTGCTTGGGAGGGGGGGTCCCTCAGCCCGGCCTGCAACTTCTCCAATTTGGGATCCCTTGGGGAATAGGGCCTAAACCAGCAGTCAGACATCCCTCTCACAATCCGGGACCTCTGGCTCCTAACCACTCACCTTCCTGCCTGTCTGATCACCCCTAACCCCTCTGCCTGTCTGCCTGATCACCCCTAACTGCCCTCCCCTCCCCGACTGATCGCCGCCTAACTGCTTGCTTCCCTGCCAGCCTGATTGCCCCTAACTGCCTCTGCCTTGGCCCTCGCCACTGTGGCTTTGTCTGGAAGGAAGTTGGATGTCCTGAAGATGTCCGGTTCACCTGGTCTAATTAGCATATTACCCTTTTATTAGTATAGATGTGCACCAAGAAAGGAAAAAAGTGTTCTCAATTAGATAGGAACATGCCATTGATTACAGGATTCATTCTTGTAAAGAGGTTAAAATGTGAAATATTGTGCACCTTAGAATCAATGAAATATTACAAACTATAGCATAATACAGGTATGTGCTTTATCTCACTCACCCTCACATAGACTCTGAGAAGTATTTTTGTGTCCATTTTACCGATGAGAAATGGAGGCTCAGAGAATATGAGTCACTTGAGGAGATTTCATAACCAATGAATATCAGAACTAGGTGTCAAGTACATATCCTTCATGACTTCCCAAAGCTACCTGTGGCCATCTCCCATAGTGACTGAATTAGAGAAAAAAGAAATCTGAGAAATAACCATGTCTTTTTGTTCAGTTACTGTGCACTGGCTCTGATTGATATTAATTTCTAAAGACCCACAAGGCCTCTGTGCACCACCAGTCAGAGGAGGGGCTTATGGAGTTACAAACAGTTTTTGGCCTGGATCCACCTCATAATGTATATGTGAGAGTGCGTGTGTGCGTGCACATGTAATATTTAGTTCTATGTAATTTTATCACTTGTGGGTTCATCTACCCGCCACAATAGTCAAGTTATAGAACAGTTCTATTATTACAAGGATCCCATTTTATAACCACACTCACCTCTCCCCTACTGTGGTCCCTCACCCCTTCCCTATCTTCTTGCAACCATTAATCTCTTGTCTATAATGTTGTTATTTCAAGAATGTTATATAGCCCAGCTGGAATTGCTCAGTTGGTTGAGTGTTGTCCTGTGCATTGAAAGGTTGCCGGTTTGATTCCTGGTCAGGGAACATACCGGGGTTGTGAGTTTGATCCCTGGTCGGAGCACATACTATGGAAAGCAACCAATCAATACTTCTCTCTCACATTGAGGTTTCTCTCTCTTCCTCTCCCTTTCTCTATCTCTAAAATCAATAAAAACATATCCTTGGATGAGGATAAAAAAATTAAAAAAGAATGTTATATAAATGGACACATATTTATTTGTATATAAAATACAATAGAATTTTATATGTTGATCTAATGTGTAAACCTGCTAAACTCACATTACTTTTAGTAGTTTTTTCTGTAGATTCCTTAAGATTTTCTATAGATGAGTATATCACCTGCAAATAAAGACAATTTTCTCCTTGGCTGGTGTTACTAAGTGATTAGAGTATCAGCCTTTGAACCCAAAGGGTCTCGGGTTCAATTCCAGTCAAGGGCATGTACCTGGTCAACAGCATGTAGCTGGGTTGCAGGTTCCCCGCCCTGGTTGGAGCATGTGTGGGAGGCAACCAATTAATGTGATTCTCACACATCGATATTTTTCTCTCTCCTTTCTCCCCTTCCCCCTCCTTTTCACTCTCTCTAAAATTAATGAAAAAAAATCTTCTAGTGAGGATTAACTACACAAAACAACAACAACAAAAAGACAGTTTTCTTTTAAAATTATATACTGTTCATTTCTTCTTTTTGTCTTATTGCTCTTGCTAGGTCCTGCAGTGAAGTGCCAAGTGAGTGGTGAGAATGACATTGTTCCTTCATTTAAGGGAAAAGCATTCAGTCCTTTACTATTATGTATGAAGTTAGACGTAGGTATTTGTAGATGCTGTTTATGAGGTTGAAGAAGTTCCCTTCTATTCCTTGTTTGCTTAAGTAAAAAAAATCATGAATGAATGTTGGATTTTATTAAAAATTTTTTTGCACAGTTTGAGATGATCATAAGGTTTCCCAATTTTAGTCTGTTAATATGATGAATTACAGGAATTGATTTTTTAATATTTAACTTTACAATTTTAGGATAAACTCTACCAGATCATGATACATCATTCTTCTCTATGTTGTTATATTTGATTTTCTAAAATCTTTAAAAGATTATTTGAATCTTTTATTGCCTCTAAGATGGTCCTCTGTGATGCCGTCTCCTGATACCTACTGTTGTGTAATCTTCTCCCCCCGAGTGTGGATTAGACTGACTGACTGACTTCTGTTTAATAGTATATTGTAGAAGTGACAGAAAGCCACTTTCATGATTATCTTTTTTTATGATTATCTTTTTAAAAATATATATTTGTATTGATTTCAGAGAGGAAGGGAGAGGGATAGAGAGGTAGAAACATCAATAATGAGAAAGAATCATTGATTGGCTGCCTCCTGCATGCCCCACACGGGATTGAGCCCACAACCTGGGCATATGCTCTGACCAGGAATTGACCTGTAACCTCCTGGTTCATAGGTCGATGCTCAACCACTGAACGAGACTGGATGGGCTCATGATTATCTTGCTAAAATAATATGACTTCTATTTGGGTATCTTTCTTTTCCTCCCTCCTTCCTTTTTAAAAAATATTTTTATTGGTTTCTAGAGGGAGAGGAAGGCAGAGAGAGAGAGAGAAACATCAATGTGACAGTGAAACATCAATTGGCTACTTATTGCATGCTCCCCATCTGGGATTGAGCCCACAACCTGGGCATGTGCCCTGATCTAACTGGTAACTCTTCAGTGCATGGGATGACTCTCAACCAACTAAGCCACACTGACCAGACCTCTTTCTTTCTTTCTTTTCTTTTCTTTTTTCTCTTAAAGTGCTTTTCTTTTGCATTGGGAGAAGCAAGCTGGCATACTGTACATAACTCTATGGAGTGACGCTAATGATGTGTGAAGAACTGAGGCCCTTAGTTCCTTAGTCTGTGTGAAACTGAAACCTGCCAACAACCACCTGAGTGAGCTTCCAAGTGGGTCCTGTAGCCCCAATCAAATCTTCAGATGAGACCACAGCCTCAGACAATAGCTTGATTAAGCCTCATAGGTGAAATTGAACCAGGAGCACTTAGTTAAATCACACTTGGATTCCTGATTCACAGAAATTGTGGTTTTAAGTCATCAGGTTTTGAGGTAATTTGTTTTGCAGAAATAATTAATACAATGTTCATGAAGGATATTTATCTGTTTCCGTTTGTTGTAATATGTTTGTCTGCTTTTGGTATAAGGGTAATACTGACCTCAAAGAATGTGTTGGGAAATGAGCTCTCCTCTTCTATATTTTAAAAAAATATATTTTTATTGATTTCAGAGAGGAAGGGAGAGGGAGGGAGAGATAGAAACATCAATGATGAGAGAGAATCATTGATCGGCTCCCTTCTGCACGCCTCCTACTGGGGATTGAGCCCACAACCTGAGCACATGCCCCTACCAGGAATCGAATCTCCTGGTTCATAGGTTGATGCTCAACCACTGAGTCACACCAGCCAGGCCTCTTCTATTTTTAAAGAAGGTTTGGAAGAATTGGTATTACTTTTTTCCCCCAAGTTCAGTAGAATTCACTAGTGAAGCTTTCTGGGTCTGAAGCTTGTTTGAAGGAAGATGAGTAACTACATGATGTGGTACTCTAAATAACACATTTATTATTGAGTGAGTTTGATAACTTGTGTCTTTTAAGGAATTTTTTCATTTTACCTCATTTGTCAAATTTACAACATAAAGTTTTTCATAATATTAACATATTATCCCTTTTAATAGCTGTAGAATCTGTAGTGATATTGCTTCTCTCATTGCTGATACTGGTAATTTGGATTGTCTCTCTTTTTTCCTGGTCAGGCTGCCTAGAGGTTTATAAATTGTATTGATCTTCTCAAATAACCAGCTTTGGCTTCATTGATTCTCTCTATTGTTTTTCTAATTTTTAATTCTTGTTTTTTGTTCTTATTATTTTCTTTCTTTTGCTTACTTTGGATTTAACTTTCCCTTCTTTTCATAGTTTCTTTTTAAAAAGTCTTTAATGTTGAGCATATTACAGATGTCTCCCTCTCCTCCCCTCCATTGCCTCCGTCTACCTGGTTCCTGCCCCACCCCAGGACTTTATCACCCTATTGTCTGTGTCCACACATAATGCATATATGCATATAAGATCTTTGGTGAATCTCCTCCCATTCCCTCTTCTTTTCTTCCCTCTGAGATTGGTTAGTCTGTTCCATGTTTCCATGCATCTGGTTCTATTTTATTTATCAGCTTATTTTGTTCATTAGATTCCTTGTTTGTTTATTTTTATATTCAATTGTTAATAGATATGTATTTATTGCCATTTAATTGTTTTTGATCCCCCTCTCTCCTCCCCCTCCCTTTTCTCTTCCTCCTCCTCCTCTTCCTCCTCCTCTTTTTTCTTCTTCTTATTTTTATTCTTCTCCTTCTTAAAGAATACCCTTCAACATTTCATGTAGTACGGTTTGGTGGTGATGAACTCCTTTAGCCTTTTTCTTGTCTGTGAAGCTCTTTATCTGAACTTCAGTTCTAAATGAGAGCTTTGCTGGGTAGATGCTGGGGTCCAACCCCAGCAGGTCCAGGGGTCCCCAAAGGTGTGGACGAAGTCGGATGATGAAGGAAGGACTCGGAGGCAGCGTTCAGGTGATCATCATAGCGAGGTTCTCTCTCCAGGTTCTCTAGCCAGATTCTATCCAGGATCTCCAGCCAAGTTCTGTCCAGATTCTCTAGCCATGTTCTCTCGCTAGGTTCTCCAGCCAGGTTCTGTCTCTAGGTTCTTCAGCCAGGTTCTGTCGCAAGGTTCTCTTGCCAGGATCTCTAGCCAGGATCTATCCAGGTTCTCCTGCCATGTTCTGTGTAGGTTCTGTCACTAGGTTCTGTCTTTAGGTTCTGTGGCAAAGTTCTGGTGCCAGGTTCTGGCCAGGATCTTTTGCCATGTTCTCTCCCTAAAAAGGGGGAATTTGCCGGGAGCCGGTCCATCCTTGCTGCTTGACACAATCACTGCAGAGAAGAAACATCTGCACAGCATATGTTTCAAGGGACCTGGCGTATATGGCATACTGTTCTTAATATGTTTGCTCCCCTTCTTGGCGCTGTGTGTTTTAACCAAGGTCACCTCTCCGAGAAAGGTTATTTCCCTAGGTAGGAATTTTTCCCTGAAGTTAGAGAGGGAATAAAACCCCTTAACTAAGTGCCAGGTGGGTAGTTAATCACTTTAACTAAGAACAATCACGCTTTAGCTACATAATCTTTACTCCCTGGAATGGAGATAAGAAACAACGCCCTAACCTTTGGAATAGAAATTGACAGGATTAAAATCAACTGGTATAAATACAGATGTAACAAGACAACAGAAGAAAGAACCTAGAGACAGGATTTGGCTGGAGATCCTAGACAGAACCCAGACACAGAACCTAGAAACAGAACCTAGCGAGAGAACCTGGCTGAAGAAACTAGACACAGAACCTAGAGACAGGACCTGGCTAAAGAACCTAGAGACAGAACCTAGAGACAGAACCTAGTGAGAGAACCTGGCAAAAGATCCTGGACAGAACCTGGCTACAGAAGTTGGCTGGAGAACCTAGACAGAACATGGCAGGAGAACCTGGAGAAGCTGGATGGAGAACCTAGCCAGAGAACATGGCACCAGAACTTCGCTGGAGATCCTGACCAGAACTTGCCTGGAGACCCTGGCTAGGCTGCTGATCAACTGAACACTGTCTCCGTGTCATTCCTTCTTCGCCGACTCCGTCCACACCTTTGGGGACCCCTGGACCTGCTGGGTTGGACCCCAGCAGGTAGAGTAATCTTGGTTACTTGTTATTCATCACTTGGTCCTTGCTATTCATCACTTTGAATATTTCTTGCTACTCCCTTCTGACCTGAAAAGTTTCTGTTGAGAAATCAGCTGACAATCATATGGGCACTCCCTTGTAGGTAACTAACTACTTTTATCTTGCTGTTTTTTAGAATTCTCTCTTTCTCTTTAACCCTTGGCATTTTAATTATGATGTGTTTTGGTGTGGTCTTCTGGGTTCCTCTTGCTTGGGACTCTGTGCTTATTGGACATGTAAGTCTATTTCTTCCACCAGGTAAGGAAACTTTTCTGTTATTATTTCTTCAAGTAGATTTTCAATATATTGCTATCTCTCTTCATGTTATGGTACCTCCATAATGCGAGTGTTGGTATGCTTGAGGTTGTTTCCAAGGCTCCTTACACTATCTTCATATTTTTGGATTCTTTTTTCTTTTTGCTATTCTGATTGAGTGTTTTTTTCCTTCTTCATATTGCACATTGTTGATTTGATTCTCAGAATCCTCTACTCTACTGTTGAATCCCTGTAAATTATTCTTTATTTCAGTTAGTGTATGCTTAATTTCTGAGTGGTCCTTTTTCATGTCTTTGAAATTCTCACTAAGATTCTTGAAAGTCTCACTAAGTCCCTTGAAACTCTCATTAAGATCCTTGAGCAAGCTTATAAACATTGTTTTGAACTCTGTATCTAGTAGTATGTTTGCTTCCATTTCATTTAGCCTTTTTTTCCTGGAGATTTCTTCTGGTCTTTCATTTGTGACACGATTTTTTGTCTCCACATTTTGACTGCTTCCCTCTGTTTGCTACTATTGCTCTGTCTCCTGGAATTGGCAGAGTGGCTTTGTGTAGGTGTCCTGTAGGGCCCAGTGGCTCAGCCTCCCCAGCCTTTCCAAGCGGGGCACTCTAGGTGCGCTCCTGAGTGGGCTGTGTGCACAGTCTTGTTGTAGTTGAGCCTTGATTGCTGTTGGCATCACTGGAAGGAATTGACTTCCAGGCCAATTGGCTGTGAGGGCCAGCTGCGACTACAGTGGAAGAGCTGCTGTACAGGAGATACTCTGATGGAGCAGGACTTGTTTCAGTGGAGCTTTGGTGCTCACTGAGTCTGACCCTTAGGTGACACTTGTGGATGTGTAGAATTGTAATCTGGTATGATCTGAACTCCACTGGGTGCTCTGGCTCTGGGGCCTCCTAAGAAGTGCAAAGTCAGCTACTGACTGGAATGACCTGACAGGAGTAACGGAGTGATCTGCAGGTGATGCTACTTGTATTGGGCTTGGAAGTGCCCAGGAGAGGCCAAGCTGTGAAGCAAGGCAGGCTGGTGCTAGTACCAGGTCTTGGGCCTCTTATTGATAGGGATGGGGCATGCTGATGACAGCTGCTGCTTGTTTAAGAGCTTTTAGGAAAGTCTGAAGCCTGAGCCAGGATAGGCTATTCATATGGAAAAACCACTGCAAAGAGCTTGGGTGGGGCTGTAAGTTGGATGGGGTGGGGTCTTAGGATATCACCAGGGTGGAGTGAACATTGTGAGCCAAGCTTATGGAAACTCAGAGATGTCTGCCAGTCAGTTCTGTGATTGGGGAAATTTCAGCATAGGAACAATGACCCCTGCTAACATCTTAGTCTGGGAGAAAACCACCCCCGAGTTCTTGCCCTGATGCCAGACAACCCAGTTCCTCCATGTATGTCCCTAGTTTCCCCAATGCTATTGCACAGAGCTGGAGCTCAGAGTGAGCAGGACCTTCTAAGTTTGTGCACTGGCCCTTTAAGAGGGATTGCCTGAGTCTCCAGCAGCCTCCGTGTCAGTCAGCCACAGTCCTTGTTGGTTTTTGCAGCCCAAAGTTATGGCGACTTCTCTTCTCAGCTCTGGAACCCTAGGCTGGGGGTCTGTGTGGGGCTGGGACCCCCTGCTTCTCACAGAGGGCCTCCGCAACAGAGATATTCCTCCCAATTCAAAACACACTACATGTGGGTGTTGGACCTGCCTGTTCACACCTCTAGTTGTACGACTTCCTTTCAGCCAGCTTTCAGTTGTTCTGTGTTTTAGTTGTAATTTTGATATGGTTGTGGGAGGCAACGAGTACCAGTGTTTACCTACACTGACATCTCGATTCTTCTCTCTTATTTTAATAGTTTCTTAAGGTGGGTTCTTAGATAGTTGGTAGTCTGGTCTTAGTATAATCTAATCATCTCTATTTTGGTCTGTGTCTGCCAGGTATATCTTTTTTGTGTCACTTTATTTCCAACCTTTTAACATTCTTAAGAGTAAGTAAACATTTAACTGAATTTGTTCTCCAAATCTGTTGATATTTATCTTTTAAGTGTTGAATTCATTTACAATTTCTTTAACTGCTGTTATATTTTGAATTATATATACAAACTTTTTTCTTCTTCTTTTTTTTTTATTTTAACTAACTTTTTTATAGTATGCATTTTTCCTCCTTTCTTGTCTGCTTTTGTAAGGGATTGAGTTTTTAAATATTCCCTTTCTCTTTTTACTAGTGTAGAAACAACACATTATATCCTATATAATAAAGAGGAAATATGCAAATTGACTCTCATGCCTCATATCACAAGATGGCCACCCCCATGTCATCACACAATGGTCGCTCCCACATTGTCACAAGATGGCCAGCAGGGGAGGGCAGTTGGGGGCAACCAGGCCTGCAGGGGAGGGCAGTTGGGGGTAATCGGGTCATCAGGGGAGCAGTTAGGTGTCAATCAGGTCGTCAGGGGAGCGGTTAGGGGCAATCAGGTAGGCAGGTGAGTGGTTAGGAGGCAGTGGTCCCAGATTGCAGCAGGGATGTCCGATTGTGGTATTAGGCCTAAACCAGCAGTCAGACATCCCCAGAGGGGTCCCAGATTGGAGAGAGTGCAGGCTAGGCTGAGGGACACCCTCTCCAGTGCATGAATTTTGTGCACTGGGCCTCTAGTGTGTGTGTGTGTGTGTGTGTGTGTGTGTGTGTGTGTGTTTGTGTGTATGAAATTTGTGGTTTTAACCCCACCTCCCTGAATTTTATTTTGACACTTAGCTGAATGCCACACACCCTGTTTTGTGTATAAAGAGGGCTTCCCAAGATGAGTGCATAGGATAGGGACTGGATAATTTGTTTCTTCTGTACTTTAGCCAGAATCTATTTATAGTTCTCTGATATTCACTTTATTAGAAAGTTTTGCCTTGCTTTGATGTTCATTGTACTTTAGTCTTTAGTTATAGGATTTCTGGGCTCTCTACCATATGCCTGAGGGCATCTTGGTCTTTTGTTGTTATTTATTTGTTTTAACTGTGCTCCTGCTTGAAGGTGGTAGTGAATAAAGTAGCCAGGGAAGTAAAACATGGAGGGGAGGTGGGTTCCAATTTCTCAAGAATGAGAGATGGCAGGGGACAGATTTTTGTTTTGGTTTCTGACTTCTGTTGTAGGTTCATTGCAGATCTGACAACAGTTGGCCTTGTGTTGTTTCCTGTTCCGTCTCACTTCCTTTACCAGCCTCTCCATTTGTCTAGGAGTCATGCTAGGCAGTCTTCAAGCCATTCTTTTTCCATGAGTTTGGGTAAAGTCCCTTAAATCTGGGATGCTTCTCTCATATACTCTGTGATGCAGCCAGTCTCTTTACCAGTAGAAAGCATGGGCAGCCTGCAAGAGATAGTTCTGTGCATCTTAGAATCAAATCTGTCATTGGCGATCATCTCATATCTGGTGGGCTATTAGGGGAGGCCTCTGCAGCACAAACTATCCTTTTCATGTGCCTACATTAAGCTTGTCTGATTTGCCAGGAATGGAGTCAGGTAGCATGGCAAGAGTCAGAGGGCCCAACCCCAAGATATCTTTTATGCTCTTCCTGAACTAATGCTGTTGAAAATGTTTTGCTTGCTTATTGGCCACTTAATATCCTGGTTTGCAAAGGGCATGTTTAATATTTTGCTCATTTAAGATATTTTTCTTTATGATTAGTGGTTTTGTGTGTGCCTTATTTAAAATTCTTGCACACCTAAAGGTCATGAAGATAGTGTTTGATATTAGCTTCTGGAGTTTTCTTTCTAGAAGATTTTATTTATTTATTATTATTATTTATTATTTTTTAATCCTCACCTGAGGATATTTTCCCATTAATTTTTAGAGAGAGTGGAAGAGAGAGGGAAAGATAGAGAGAAATATCGATGTGAGAGAAGTACATTGATTGGTTGCCTCCTGCATGTGCCCTGACCAGGGCCCAGCCCGGGGAGGAGCCTGCAACTGAGGTACTTGTCCTTGATTGGAATTGAACCTGGGACCTTTCAGTTCACAGGCTGATGCTCTACCCACTGAGCCAAACTGGCTAGTGCATCTTTCTAGAAGGTTTTAAATGGCAAGTTCTATCTCTTAACAGATATTGGGCTACTCATATTTTCAAATTTTGGTGAGTTATGCTTTTGAAAAGATTAGTCAATTTTTAACTTAGAATTAAAAATGAATTACCAAAAAGGTGTTTAAAATATCATACACACTTTTTAAATGTTTATAAAATGCGTAGTGATGTCCCCTTTCCCATGTTTTATTTTGGTAATTTTTTCTTCAATCTTTTAAAATCATTTTAAGGATTGTCAAATAACATATAAAATGTCTAGTTAAATTTGAATTCAGATAAACAATAAATACATTTTAAGCATAAATAGGTAGGTCCAGCTATTTCATGGTGCATACTTATACAAGACTTTTTAAAATCTGCACTTCAAATTTGACTGGAAGTTCTGTATTTTAATATATATATATATATATATATATATATATATATATATATATATACCTTTTTAAAAAATCCTCCTCTGAGGATATGTTTTTATTGATTTTAGAGAGAGAGAGGAAGGGGGAGAGAAGGAAACATCGATGTGAGAGAGAAACATTGATTAGTTGCCTCCTATACATGCCCTGACTGGGGATCATACCTATAATCCAGGTATGTCTCCTGACCGAAAATCAAACTCTCAACCTTTTGGTGTAGGGGACAATGCTCCAACCAACTGAGCCACCCAGCCAAGGTAATAATTACTTTTATTATTATTAATTTAATTTTTTTCTCAATTTGCACCCTTTTTTTCTTTGATCCAAGGATTATTTAGAGTTTGTTTGAAAAATGTTGGTTAATTTTTAGTTATACTTTTTAATTTTTTATTCATAACATCCATTGTGGGTCAGAGCAATACTGTATGAATTCAAAACTTTAAAATTCTTTGCCTTAGCAGATATCTAATATTGGTCAATGTTTCACATACACTTGAAAGGAATATAGGTTCTACAGTGTTTGGCTGTGATGTTTTGTATAGTATTAGCTAGCTCTTCCATTCCTGGTTGAGAGTGTCTGATTTAATTTCCACAGAAAGAAATAATCCCAGTTATGGGCGACTGACTCAACCTGGGTGTTGTTTTCTGCCTTTCTTCTTACTCAATGTCCTGACCAATACTTAGTATCATGAGAGGAATGGTGGGTGTGGCGGAAATACTGGCCACTTTTCTCCTGCCATCACATTCTTTGGCCTGAGCTTCATTGGAGCAGCTCATTAGGGTGGAGAATGGGGTCTTGTCCAAATTGGTAAGATTCCTTCATTACTTGAGAATATGGTAGAGAGAAACCAAGAGAATCTGGCCATTGGAGATCCCATCTTATCCTCTGAGGAGAATTTCCACTAGAGTTGAATGGGTTTTCACTTCCTTAGGAGGAGGATGGGTAAGGAACTGGAGGCATTTAGCTTGGAAGAGAGTGTAAGTGTAGTTGGATTAAAAGAATGGTATACATGATTGCTCACCGAACTTAAGGACTGTCAGGGCCTGGGTGAGATTTTCTCCTTGAAGTTCAATAACCTGGTGAGTTACACTAATGGAGGGGGTTGAGAAGATACTCAGATAACTTATATTTTACCTCTTAATTGAGAAATACAGTTGTCTGGAAGCCCAGAGGGGTTGATTTGAGCTTATGGACAGGATATGGGATGTGCCTCATGGTCCCAGAGGGGACATCCTCTCCAGTAGGCGTCAGAGCATCCTGTATGGCTGTATGGACACAGTTTTGGAGAGAAGAGAGTGTGAGGAGTAAAATCTCTTGGATGACCTGGTAGTGGAGACATCAGGCAGCCTTGCTTCTGTGCATCTCTTGCTGAATGGTTATGCTGGCCCCTCTGATAATGGGTCATTAGGCATTTGTAATTCTCACTATTGTATCTCAAAGACCCTGCACTCTGCCTAGCAGTTGACTAATCCTCACTAACCATTTATTGATGGATGGCAGGAGCAGAGCCAAACTGCCAGCTGTGACCAGAGTGCTGGGCTAAAATATGCTGTGGCTGCTGAGTGACCAACCCTGAGGTTGGGGCAGGTGCTACCACCTTGTCCTCCAGCATCCAGACCAGAGTTGCCAGGAGTTCTGGCACCACAAAAAGGATTCCAGTAGTTACCCACAGGGTATGCAACAGTCAGCTGTGTGAACCTGGGCCAGAGATATGTGGGTGATTTTCTATGGAAAGGGGTCATGGTGGAATGAGTGGTTTCTTGGACCCTCAGGTGTTTCTTAGCCCAGCTCACCGCCCCTGTTCAGGTGTCTTCCTCATTCTTCTCACCTGGCTTTTCAGGTGTATTCCTCTCAGAGGGAGATTTTCTTTGGATCTGAGACTCACCCATCTATAATAATAAAAGTGTAATATGCTAATTAGACTGGATATCCTTCCAGATGTCCTTCTGGATGACCTTCCAGATAGAGCCCCATGGCGGGGGCCGAGGCAGAGGCAGCCACCGCTGTGGTGGGGGCCGAGCCCCTTGCACAAATTTCATGCATTGGGCCTCTAATCTAATAAAAGAGAAACATGCAAATTGACCGTACCTCTGCTACACCCACAAGCCACACCCACCAGCCAATCAGGAGCAATATGCAAATTAACCCAACTAAGATGGTGGCAGCCACGGAGCTAGAGTGAGCAGGAGGCTTGGATTGCCCCCGGCAATGGAGGTAGCCGAGCTTCCTGCCTGCCCTGCCGGCCCTGAGCTCTGCTCAAGGCTACAAATATTCAATTATAGAAGATAAATAAATCCCAGATACCTGCTTCCAGCCATGGTGCCCTCTGCTCAAGGAGGGGCTGGGCACCTAGGTTGCCAGGGGCAACCCAGGCTTCCAGGACCTGGGCTCTGCTCAAGGCTACACAGTTTCAATTATAGAAGATAAATAAATCCCAGATACCTGCTTCCAGCCCGCAGCCATGTCCAGCCTGAAAACAGCCATTAGCCCTTCACCCCGGCTGGCCAGGCACTCCAGTAGGGCACCCCACCCTGAAGGGGGTGTGGCCAGCCTGAAAACAGCCCTCAGCCCCTCACCCAGGCTGGTCAAACCCCCATGAGGTGAGGGTCCCCACTGGGGGGCTTGAACAGTCTGCAAACAGCTATCAGCCCCTCACCCAGCTTGGCCACTCACCCCAGCAGGACCCCCACCCTGATCCAGGACACCCTTCAGGGTAAAGCAGCCGGCCCCCATCCATGCACCAGGCCTCTATCCTATATAATAAAAGGGTAATATGCATATTGACCCTAACAGCAGAAAGACTGGGAATGACTGGTCACTATGACAAACACTGACCACCAGGAGGCAGACGCTCAATGCAGGAGCTACCCCCTGGTGGTCAGTGCGCTCCCACAGGGGGAGCTCTGCTCAGACACAAGCCAGGCTGATGGCTGCCAGCACAGAGGTGGTGGTGGGAGCCTCTCCAGCCTCCTCAGCAGTGCTAAGGATGTCTGACTGCAGCTTAGGCCTGCTCCCCACTGGCAAGTGGACATCCCCCAAGGGATCCTGAGCTGCTGAAAGATTAGGTCTGATCCCCTGGGGAGCGGGTCTAAGCCAGCAGGTGGACATCCCCCAAGGGGTCCCACTCTGCGAGAGAGCACAGGCTGGGCTGAGGAACCCCCCTGCCCCCGAGTGCACAAATTTTTTTGCACCGGGCCTCTAGTGTCATAATAATCTTCCCAGATACCACTAGGACTTTTTTTTTGTTGCCTCTGGGTCAACTATCCCTTGCAACAGCCTTCTTCTCTTTTGGTTTTCCCACATGCAACATCCCATGCACAACTGGTCAAAGCCTTAGTAGTAATGATGCTCTGTGTACCTCCATTTCCACTTCCTAGAGTGTGTCTGGATAATTGCCATCATTTACATATTCCCATCCTGGCTATCTGCACTTCATCCCCTCAATCCCCTAGTTCTAGCTCTTGTGCAAGAAGAAGGACCTCAAAGTGGAAGTCTTTTGGCCTGTGTACAGATGGCTGGAAGAGATGGCAAATGATCTGTTGCTCTCTGTTGGGCCTTAGAGCCAGGGAGGAGCTATGTTTCCTGAGCCTTCCTGAAGAAGCTGTACCAGCCCCTGAGTGACCTGGGACCCAGTAGATGAGTCAGGCTGGAGGAGAGGGTGGAGATGGGGCCTGATCTGCCTGAGCCAGGAATGCAGGCATGGGGCACTTAAGTTGTATCCAGTCCCTGTCTCTTGTCTCCATCAGGGTTTGGGATGACTCTGCCCACAGAGATTTGCTTCTGGGTGGCTATCCCCTTGGTGATGTTGTGGGCACCATGAGTAGATGAAGAGGGTGCAGTTTATCTTGATGTTCCCTAGTCATTCTGGTCTCCATTGCACTGGGAATTTGGAGTCTCAGTGATGACTGTCTGCCAACAAAATCTTCACACACCAGTATGAATACCAGGACGTGTGTGTGTGGGGGGGAGGGAATCATTCAGGGCCATATTAGAGGCTGACTACCTCTGAAACCCATTCTAATTGTCAAAGTTGTGACAGCAGCTCCTAAAACAAACTCTGTTTTAATAATTTGCTATATAGTGGATCATAATGTAGCCTTGGAAAATTATACTTCAGAAAATTCATTGGAAACTTGAAAAAGCAATTGTGGCAGGGTATCAGGCTAACAGAGTTCTTAATTTTTCTGGGGGTCATGCTGTCTAAAATCTTGAAATCATTTATAATTTATTTTTCAGATTTCATGCACTTCGATGGTTTTTTCACATTTCTGTTTTCCAGGAGCTACTGGGACTGACCTGTGCTGCCCTCTGTTGTCCTACGCAAGGTTCAGATGGCTTTCTCCAGGAGCACCCACTTTCCCCCCAAACTCAGACACCATTATCAATGTCACCAACCAATCACTTCTGCAGTTCTGCTACAGTTGTGATGAACAGCCCGTGTCTAGTTTCTCCTGATCTTGATACTCTGTGCAGGGCCAGAGGCAGTAGCCTCTGTAGATGGGAAGTCTGCCTTGGCTATTGGGTTGGGAGAGAGGTTCCTCGTGAGGTTACTGCACAAGAGCTTGTTTTGGCTTTATGATTTTCCAGTCTAGTCAGTAGGGCCCCTAATGCACAGAGTCTGTACCTGGAAAAAGAAAGTGGGAGGAATTGTGTCCTTTTGCACTAGCTTCAATGTGCCTTGAAAATACATTCTTGCCAAAGCTCTGCTGCTGAGGTTCATTTAGTGGGGAAGTGTGCAGAGCTTTGGGAAGTGGTGCAGCTGGGTCTGGGATGGTCAGGAAATTGTCTTCTGGAGGTGAGCACCGTGAGGTCTATAGAATCATTTCCAGCAGAGCAGGTGGAGGCAGAGAGCTGCCTTAGAAGTGCTGAGTGTCAGAGAAAGATGAGGAAGTGAGATGGGTTTGCCCTGAGTGTTTCCTGGGACTGAATCCTGGAGACTGGGTGGGGCTCTGGGAATCTCAGTACCTGTCACAGACAGTAAAGGCTGCATGAGGGCTCTTCCACATTTTCTCCTCCCCAGCTCTATCAACAAGTATTTTTTCCATTTGGCAATGCAAACATTTGAAAAATGAGACTTATCCCCCAGAACATGCAGTGATGGAATTCCTATGCTTAGGTTGTAGCACATATAGAGAGAATGACCATATTGTCAAAGATGCATTGTTGATTAAAATTTTGTTGCTAAATAGCTTATACTGAATATTAGGCAAATGACTTTCTAATAAGAACTTCCCACAAAATAATGGGAATTTACCAAAGTATTTATGTATATAGCCAGTTGGATTTGCAATGTGTTCAATGATAATTCCATTTAGAGGATGGAAACTACAAAGTTCAGATGGTAAATGTCGGATCAAAGGGAATAATTGACATTTTGAAGGACATAGACGAACCTCCCAGCTGATTTTGTACAGTCACATTAAGAATGTCTTTAAAGTGTGATTTTAAGTCATGCAACTTCAGTAACCTTTTATTTGAATATACTATTAATGCAGACAGTCATGGAATAATCTTTAGGGTAGAAGTCATGTTATTTTAGTCAACATTTGGGTTGAGTTTGGTAAAATTTTAGAGTATTGAAAACAGGAATCAGGCCCCTGTCATATTGAAAATGGGGATATTGGTCTACATTGGTTGGCATGGGGATTTGAGAGAAGGACTCTGGCTATTGACGGACACTTGGATTGCTTCCATCTTTTGGCCATGTGAATAGTGCTGCTGTGAACATGGGTGTTCACTGGCTATTTTGTAAAAATATGTTTTTATTGACTTCAGAGAGAGGAAGGGAGAGGGAGAGAGAAATAAAAACATCAGTGATGAGAGATAATCATTGATCAGCTGCCTATTGCATGCCCCTACTGAGGATCAAGCCCACAACGTAGGCATGTGCCCTGACAGGGAATCGAACCATGACCTCCTGGGTCATAGGTTGACACTCAACCATGAGCCACAGTGGGCAGGTTCATTGGCTATTTTTAAATAAGCAGATCCTTTTCTTTCTTCTAAGCCTTGTATGATTAATTTTTTTTCATTTAGATCTCTGGTCCATTTGAGAGTTATTTTGGGTTATGGTGTGAGGAGTGAATCCAATTTTATTGCCCCTCGCCACCAAACTATCCAGCTGTTTTGATGCGATGTATTAAAAGTTCATTATTTCCCAGGGATTTGAGATGCCACCTTTGCCATATATTAAACTGAACATTGTATGGAATTTTAATTCTTTCCTTTGGTTGGCCTGTGCTACACACACCAGTGGCACAGAGTTCTAAAGTATACTTTAATATCTGTTAGGAGAGTTTTTGGTAGGGTGGAGAGTAGAGACCCTTGCCTTGCTGAGACATCTGACTTTCCATCACTCCCCAAAGCTATGTGGGGAGGGAAGATGGAGAATGGATGGCTTGGAGGAGGTACATAGCTCATTCTGTCCCCCAGGATGGATTGTCGGAGGTTCATTTGACTTGAGGAAAAGACCCCATTTTCCTGCAGGAGGTCAGACTCAGTCCTGGATACATTTGTTTTGTACAGAATAGATGTTTAATAACATGAGAAATCTATCTGTTATTTCCCCTGTAGACATGACCATTTATTAAGGCTCTGGCAACCCCACTGGAGCTGGCTTCCATCCCAGAGAAGTCAGTTACAGCGGGGAGAGAGGTCTCAGTGTGCTCCCTTTTGGTTAAGTTGGTTCATTGTTCTATTTATCCAGGGTAGGAAACGAGCAATCCTGGTGAAGACTGTTGGAGGAACCCCGAAATTTCTTCCATAGGAGACAATGCCCTGGGCCACATTGTTACACACAAGGGGGCCTCCAGTGTCCCCCTGTGTGTGTGGAGAGGAAGGGACACCAAGTCAGGCCCCCGAACTCCATGCCTCCCAACCTTGGGGCCCTAAGGTCTAGCCCTCAGAGGAGGGAGGCTGATGCAGGTGCAGAAGTCAAGCTCCTGGGTCTTTCATTGGTTAGGCCTCAACCCTGGCTGTGGTGACTGTCTATAGCTCAACCCAAGTCAAGGTATCTTGCCCTTTCCCATGAAAACACTGCATGTGTATGCGTTGTGTGTCCCATGCTCCTCACCTTCCCTCAGAGACTGGGTTGATGGGAAAACCCCCCACTTTACTCTGGTCTGGTCCCTAGACAGGCTGTGGGGATGTAGTCTGTTCCCACTGCCTTGATGGGGGATGTAGTCTGTTCCCCCATCTCAGGTAGTGTTGCAGATGCCAGTGGCCTTACCAGGAAGGTGGTCTTCCCCGCGATCTGGTCTCCTACACAAATCTGCCTTTGGCCGTTGAAGGTATCGAAGTAATTGCTGCACTCCTGATCCCTCTGCACACTCAGCTGCACATCCCGAAGTGTGTCTGTTCTCCTGTGCTGGCTGACCAGGCCCCAGCCAGCCACGGTGCACAAGGACCCAGGACTCAGTCTGATCTGGGACTGAGGCAGAGCCACTGGCCTCACAAATCGGTTCCGTCTGGCTCTATTTTCCAGCTGGCAGGAAGAGGGCAGGCACTCAAGGAATGTCTATGCAGCCCTCACCCCACCACCCCTGGGACTCTGCCCCTGCTTCCTCCTCCATGAAGCCCCCATGCTAGGAAGGAGCTAGCTCAGGCAGGTGGTGCCTGCAGTAACATGAGGTCATTCAGTTGGTTCTGCTGATTATATCTAGGGTGGCGGATGGCTCTGAGCACCAAAATCCTCTGCTGGGTTCTTTCCTGCCTCCTGATGTTGTGGGCCCCCAAGATGACGCGCATACGGCTGCAAAGGAATAGTGGCTTAAGAGTAGGTATGAGCTTCACGTGCTAAAGTCCACCAGCTGTTCTGGGCAAGTGAGAGCTCAGGGCAGCAGAACTGCAGCTGAGGGAAATGAGGAGACAGGGAGGCTCTGGGGCTGAGATCTCTGTCTGCTGCTTCTCCAAAGCCTTGCACTGAGGATGGTGGGGGACACACTGACCTTAAGTTTTGCCTCCCCTAGAATAACTTGAGAAATATCTTGAATTCACATTTTGAGGCCTAATGTATGCCTTCCATCTCTTCCTCTTGACCTCATTTACACTAGATTATTCCCTGCCTCCCAGGGTTTACTTAGTCTCTCTTTACCCCTTCATTGCTGGAACCCTGCTTTTGGCTTCATGGTCTTATAAACTCTTCTGAACCCACCTTACTGGCCGCCTGGAAGATCCTTAATTCCTCACCTTCCCCAGCATCGAGCTGATGTCATCACAAAGTCTTCTCGCACCAGGAATCCCCCACAAGTGCTCAGGCCCCTTGGTGTTCGAGTCAGAAGATATGCCATGTAGGGGTGGGAATGAGGGAGGGCCTCTTGGCCTCCGATGATCTCCCCTGGAAGGAAGTATTCAGCATTTATCTCTGTGTTCGTTGAACTCACAGCTTGGTTGATCTTGAAAGGTTGGAAGCTGGGAAAGTTACAGAAATGATGCAGGGAAAGGAGAATTTGGTGGTAAGAATTGGGGTTTGCAGAGTACCACATTATGGGAGAGGGCTCCAGGGTTCTTCAGGGAACACTGCTGGCTCCCACCCCAGACCTCAGCTTCACCCCACCTCCCCAAAAGGAGAATAACCCTTGCTTCAGGCAAGGCACTTAAACCTCTCACAATGTGGAGCAATCTCTCCTGTTGGCATCCAGAGTCCGCTGGAGTAGCTTCTCCCTGAACTTCCCTGGGACTTTCTTTTTCAAGGACCTTCCTAATCCTTCTGAGTCCAGCTCATGACCAGCTCACAAACTGTTTTTCAAGACTCTATACTAATAAAAGCCTAGGTGGTTCTCATGCCCTCCTGCACGATGTCATCACAAGATGGCAGCCCCAAGATGACCGTGCACACAGTGGAGGAGGGGTCCAGCAGCCACTCTGTGCAGTGAGGCCTGGGCGTCCCGTGGCTCTGTGCAGTGGAGCGGAGGCCGGTCCCAGCGTCTATGCCGCCTCACATGGAGGAGGCCCGTCGGGCCAGCAGGGGAGGGCAGTTGGGGGCAATCAGGCCAGCAGGGGAGCAGTTAGGTGTCAATCAGGCCTGCAGTGGAGCAGTTAGGGGGCGATCAGGTTGGCTGGCAGACGCGGTTAGGAGCAATCAGGCAGGCAGGCAGGCAAGTGGTTAGGAGCTAGCGGTCCCAGATTGTGAGAGGGATCCCAGACTGGAGAGGTTGCAGGCCGGGCTGAGGGACACCCCTCCCCCCGACCCTCCCTCCCCCCGTGCATGAATTTTGTGCACCAGGCCACTAGTCTAGATATAAGCTAAGGGGACTGTTATTGTGTATCCTTGTCTCCTTGGCTTTGGCATATGGGTTGCAAAAAAATTCATAGAGCAGAGTTACAGAGCACATTCTACGTGCCAGGGGCAATTCCAAGAGTTTCATGTACACTAACTAAGTTAACTGTCTTAGCAACTCCATGAGGTGGGCATTGCTATTATTTCTATTTATAGATGAAGGACCTGGGAACTATGAATTCAAATACTGTGCCCAATGACACAGAGTTAGAAAATGCCTAGGCTGTCTGGGCCCAGAATCTATGGGATGGGATTGGGCCGCTACAGGTTTGGACAGTCACTCACCTGCTCCAGCCCCTGTGGGTAGGAGAAAGGCCACCAGGAGCAGGAGTTGCTGCATCTTCCCAGGAAGGCTGACCAGTCAGTTGCTGCTGGTGCTTCCTCCTGCCAGACTTTTAATCCCCAAGAGAGGAAGGAAGGGTAGGGTGGGGACTCGAGGGTTCCCATTCCCATTCCTCTGTTGGTGTAATAGGTTTCATCACCCCTGGCTGGCCAGGAGGTTCGTCTACAAACTGCCAGTGACCTGGGGGAAGGCAACACTGGATCTCCCACAGATGCTGAGTCATGTTGTCAGCAGAAATGGGGACCAGGGCACAAGGAGAGAAGCTTTGGGCATGGCATCCCAGGACCCTAAACCCATCTAATTCAATAATATCCCAAGAAGGCACAGAATCTGCTAGCTGCCTGCTACCTCATTTCCTGTCCCTCTGGGATTGAACCCTTTGGGCCCTGGCCACCTGCTGAAACCCTGGCTGCTCCTACCTCTTTCTAGAAGCTGTCAAGGCAGATTGAGTAGCTCTCTCTGCTGGGTGGGTGGAGGGTGCTGGCAGAGAAGGAAAATGGAAGAACAAGGCTGTTCCACTGATGGCAACTTTCTTAGGTCACTTGAGCCTGAAGGAACTCTCAGTAAAAGCCAGAACAGTTGAGGTCTTCTGTTTGCTGCTTCCTGCTCAAGGTGAAAACCTTTGTTTCTCAGAGGGTTCTTTGTATGCAGGAAAGGCCTGGTGGGTTGATTTTGTTGAGAGCTGTCAGAACCTGGCTTGAAATGTATAAGATCCTATTTTATCCAGGATATGAGACCCACCATCCAAATCCCCATCCTCTTTCCAGGAATGGGGATGATTTAGAAGGACATCCTTGCTGTGCTCCCTATAATACATAAATCCAAAGGACTGAAGCTACTCACTCAACACTGAGAGTAAGACCTGGTAGAGAATTGCAGAATAATACAGTGGGCTGTGAGACTGTGTAGGAGATTCTGTGTATGTTCAGAAAAACAGTATAATCCGGTACAAAGTAGTACAATTCTTAAACTTTTAAAGTTTGTGATAGGTCCACTTGAAAATCTTATAAAAGTTAAGTGTCCTCTCCTTATATATAAATACTAGAGGCCCAGTGCATGGAAATTCATACACTTGGGGGGTCCCTCAGCCCAGCATGTGCCCTCTCACAGTCTGAGATCCCTCAGGGGATGTCCACCTAATGTACATCCCACTACTGCTGCTGTGCTGGCCAGCCATGAGCCAGCTTCTGACTGCAGTGCTCCCTCTGTGGAAGCACCCTGACCACCAGGTGGCAGCTCCTGCATTGAGCATCTACCTCCTGGTGGTCAGTGCGCGTCATAGCGAATGGTCATTCTTGGTCGTTCTGCCTTTAGGGTCAATTTGCATATTACCCTTTTATTACATAGGATACACAGATTTTCACTTAATTTTCAAAGCTGTAAGGAATTTAATACCTTCTCTAATACATCTCCATGATTGCAACATCATGAATTTCTTTTTATACATCTGAAAAGCAATATGCAGAACAAAGAGAAAAAAGAGAAATAGTATAATAGCTCATTAGTCTCTTAGCATTGGGGTTATTTTAATTTATTGTTACTTAAATTATTTTTTACAACTTAATTTTGTTTTAGAAACATTAGTCAAATTTAAAAACAGAAGGATAAAGTATAGCTTGCACATGTAGCCAAGGGAATAACATATATGCATCCAATGATTTGAATAGAGATGTGGTGTGGTAATTTCAATGATAATGACAACCATATTTTCAAATGTAAACAAGATCAACAAGCAAACAAAGAAATATGACACCATGACTAAGAAACCATGGGTTAATATTATAGGAATAATCTGAAACAGATTACAAAACAAGTGGGTTGATATAAAAACAAACTTTAAATGGAGTTGCAGGGAATACGAAAATTTAAAAAGAGACATGCCATTTGAAAAAGAACTAAATATGACTTCTAAAATTGAAAAATGTTACAAGCAGAGTTAAAGTCATAGTGGATAAAGTTAACAGATTAGACAAAGATTAGAAGAAAATTTGTAATGTGTAGTAGCTCAGAAAAAGTTGTCAAGAATAAAGAACAGAGAGTCACAAAGACAAAAATATATTAAATAACCCAATTAGTAGGTTGAATATAAATATAATTAGAATTCTAGAAGAAAAATGAAAGAATCAGAAAAGGGATATTTTTTCTCTCCAAAAGTGATGAAAAACGTCCAATTACAGGTTTAAGAGGATAAATAAAATTTAAGTACAATAGTAACAAAAAATGCATACCTAGAAATCAATGCCATAGACACATGGTAGAAATCTTTTTTTAAAAAAATATATTTTATTGATTTTTTACAGAGAAGAAGAGAGAAGGATAGAGAGTTAGAAACATCTATGAGAGAGAAACATTGATCAGCTGCCTCCTGCACACTCCCTACTGGGGATGTGCCCGCAACCAAGGTAAATGCCCTTGACCAGAATAGAACCTGGGGCCCTTCAGACCCCAGGCCAATGCTCTATCCATTGAGCCAAACCAGTTAGGGCCACCTGGCAGAAATCTTAAGAAAGAGAGATAATGAAACAGAAAGAGGACTTTCAACTGAATGGTGATTAAAGGCTGAATTCTCAATAGCAATAATGAGGAAAGGCCAGGAAGAAACAACTTCATATCCTCTGGGCTTTTTCAGACACATTTTATAAATTGATTAGTAATGATATAGAAGTTATGGATAGCTGATGAAATGATATGACATCTTGCCAACAAATGAAGATTATATACTTTACAAGCACATGTACAATATTTACAAAATATTAACCATAGATTAGGCCATAGGTTAGGTCTTAACAAGTGTTTAAAGGATTAAAATTACACATCATTTATTGTATGTAGGTCACAATGAATTTAAGCTAGAAATGCAGAAAATATGGTCAGAAAATCCACATATATATGAGAAGCAGGAGCAATTCCTGCGGGTAGAGGTGGTGGAGTGGTGCTGGCAGAGCTGGTGGTATTGGGGAGGGCCCTTTGCTTGCCTGTGGATATGGTGGAGGATGTCCTGGATTTATGAGCAATAAGCAAGGCCATGCTTGTTGGTTTGATGTTGCTGGAATTCTGTTCCAAGGTTTTTGAATATTCATTCCTGCTTTTGCAGTTGATCTGAGCCTATGGCTGGTTTCTGAATTCTTCATTTTTTTCTGCAATAATTATCACTAACAGAAATGTGAGATTAGTTTCTGATCTTCATCTGTGTTTGAACTCTGGGTCCACCCCACTGCAGTGCCACATGAGCTCTGGATCATGCTATTTGATTTTCTTACAAAACACTGTCCTGGCTGAGGTCACACCAGAGGGCAAGACCCAGTCTGCTCCCCTCTATTTTTAAAACTAAAAAAATAGAATGTTAAATAAATCATGAGTCAAAGTCTAAGTCATAATGGAAATCAAAAGTGAGTTCAAAATGATTAATAATCATGAAAATAATTTATAGCAAAATGTGTCGGTTATGTATAAAGATGATGCCTCTATTAAACACTAGAGGCTCAGTGCATGAATTCGTGCATGGGTGTGGTTCCTCGGCCTGGCTGGTGATCAAGGCCTATCGGAGGGCCAGCTGGCTGGGAGGAGGGACCCTGGGAAGTTGACCGTCAGGGGGAGGGACAGTGAGAGGTTGACTGGCCGGCCAGGGGGAGGGGCTGTGGGAGTAGGCTGGCTGGCCAGGAGGGAAGTAGTGGCAGGAGGTTTGCTGGCAGGGGAAGGGGTCGTGGGAGGTTGGCCAGCCAGCCAGGGGGGAGGGGCCACAGGAGGTTGGCTAGCTGGCCGGAGGGGGCGGGGTGGAGCTGCAGGAAGTTGGCTGGCCAGGGGGAGGGGCTGGAGAAGGTTGATTGTGGGAGTGCATTGACCACTAGGGGGCAGCTCCTGCATTGAGTGTCTTCACCCTTGTGGTCAGTGTGTGTCATAGTGACTGGCCAACCGGTCGTCCCGGTCGTTCGGGTTGTTGGGTTGTAAAGGTTGCTTAGGATTTTATAAATATACTAGAGGCCCAGTGCACAAAAATTTGTGCACTCAGGGGTGAGGAGGGGGGTCCCCCAGCCTGGCCTGTGCCCTCTCGCAGTCTGGGACCCCTCGGGAGATAACGACCTGCAGGCTTAGGCCTGCTCCTGGGTGGCAGAGGGCAGGCCCAATCCCTAGGTGCAGCCCCTGGTCAGGCTCAGAGCAGGGCCGATTGGGGAATTGGGGTGTTTCCCCCTGTCATGCACAGAGCAGGGCGGGTTGGGAGGTTGCGATGCCACCCTCAGTCACGCTCAGGGTACAGCCGATTGGGGGGTTGGGGCACCGCCCCCTGTCACACTCAAGGCAGGGTTGATGGGGAGGTTGCAGCGCCACCCCCTGTCACGCACAGAGCAGGGCCAATCAGGGGGTTGGGGTGCTGCCCCCTGTCACTCACAGAGCAGGGCCCATCAGGGGGGTTGGGGCTCCGTACCCTGTCACACACAGAGCAGGGCCCATCAGGGGGTTGAGGAGCTCCCCCCTGTCATGCACAGAGCAGGGCTGATCAGGGGGTTGAGGAGCTCCCCCCTGTCACTCACAGAGTAGGGCCGAGAGGGGAGTTGGGGCACCGCCCCCTGTCACACATAGAGCAGGGCGGATCAGGAGGTTGGGGCGCTGCACCCTGTCACACTCAGGGCAGGGCCAATGGGGAGGTTATGGCTCTACCCCATCACACACAGAGCAGGGCCCGTGGGGGGGGGGCGTGTTGGGGCACCGCCCTCTATTGCCCACAGAGCAGGGCCGATCAGGGGGTTGGGGCACCGCCACTGTCACACTCAGGGCAGGGCCGATGGGGAGGTTATGGCTCCACCTGTCACACACAGAGCAGGGCCCGTGGGGCGGGGGTGGGGTTTGGGGCACTGCCCTCTATCACCCACAGAGCAGGGCTGATCAGGGGCTTGGGGCGCTGCACCCTGTCACACACAGAGCCGCAGGGCAATCAGGGGATTGGGGAGCTCCCCCCTATCAGGCACAGAGCAGGGCTGATCAGGGGGTTGGGGCGCCTTCCCCTGTCAAACACAGCAAGGCTGATCAGGGGGTTGTGGCCCCGCCCCCTGTCACACACAGAGACGCAGGGTGATCAGGGGGTTTGGGTGCTGCCCCCTGTCACGCTGATCCCGGTGCCGGGAGGCATATTACCCTTTTACTATATAGGATAGAGGTCTGGTGCACGGGTGGAGGCCGGCTGGTTTGCCCTGAAGGGTGTCCTGGATCAGGGTGGGGGTCCCCACTGGGGTGCCTGGCCAGGCTGGCTGAGGGGCTGAGGGCTGTTTTCCGGCTGGTGGGTGACTGAAGCTCCCAACTGCTCCTTTTTTTCTTTCTTTTTTTTTCTTTTTTATTCTGGGCCAGCTTTAGCTCTGAGGCCTCCCTGCTGAAACATTGATACAATGTTGCAGTCAGGCTGGCTGAAGCCCAGCTGACTGAAAGCTGGTTTCTGGGGTTTTGTTTAGCTTCTATATTTGCTACATAGTTGCTTAGAGTTGCAGCTGAGAGGCCGGCAAGTCAGGAGGGGAATGTTGGAGTCTGCAGTCACTGGAGCAAGCAAGCCTCCCTGTTCGCTTCAGTGCATGGCTGCCGGCCGCCATCTTGGCTGACAGTTAATTTGCATAAGGATATGCTGATTAGCCAATGGGAAGGGTAGCGGTCGTACGTTAATTACCATGTTTCTCTTTTATTAGTGTAGATAGATTATACTTCCAATTAATTAATTTAAAGGTAAAAATGTTAAAATATAAGATAGGGAAATTTCTTTATAAACATAAGGTAGGAAATTATTTTTAAACAAGACATAAAAAACACTGACCATTTATAATTATACTAGAGGCCTGGTGCACAAAAATTTGTGCACTCGGGGGGGGGGTCCCCCAGCCTGGCCTGTGCCCTCTCGCAGTCTGGGACCCCTCGGGAGATAACGACCTGCTGGCTTAGGCCTGCTCCCGGGTGGCAGAGGGCAGGCCCAATCCCTAGGTGCAGCCCCTGGTCGGGCTGAGAGCAGGGCCGATTGGGGAGTTGGGGCGCCGCCCCCTGTCATGCACAGAGCAGGGCGGATCGGGAGGTTGCGATGCCACCCTCAGTCACACTCAGGGTACAGCCGATTGGGGGGTTGGGGCACCGCCCCCTGTCACACTCAAGGCAGGGTCAATGGGGAGGTTGCAGCGCCACCCCCTGTCACGCACAGAGCAGGGCCGATCAGGGGGTTGAGGAGCTCCCCCCGTCACTCACAGAGTAGGCCAATAGGGGAGTTGGGGCACCGCCCCCTGTCACACACAGAGCAGGGCGGATCAGGGGGTTGGGGCACTGCACCCTGTCACACTAAGGGCAGGGCCAATGGGGAGGTTATGGCTCTACCCTGTCACACACAGAGCAAGGCCCTTGGAGGGCCTTTGGGGCGCCACCCTCTATCACCCACATAGCAGGGCCGATCAGGGGGTTGGTGCGTCGCCACTGTCACACTCGGGGCAGGAGAGGTTATGGCTCTACCCTGTCACACACAGAGCAGGGCCCGTGGGGGGGGGGGGGTTGGGGCGCCGCACCCTGTCACACACAGAGCAGGGCCGATCAGGGGGTTGGTGTGCTGCACCCTGTCAAACACAGAGCCGCAGGGCAATCAGGGGATTGGGGAGCTCCCCCCTATCAGGCACAGAACAGGGCATATAGGGAGGTTGTGGCCCCGCCCCCTATAACACACAGAGCCGCAGGGCGATCAGGGGGTTTGGTCGCTGACACCTGTCTCGCTGATCCCGGTGCCGGGAGCCTCGCTGCTCCGCTGATCCCGGTGCCAGGAGGCATATTACCTTTTTACTATATAGGATAGAGGCCTGGTGCACGGGTGGGGGCCGGCTGGTTTGCCCTGAAGGGTGTCCTGGATCAGGGTGGGGGTCCCCACTGGGATGCCTGGCCAGGCTGGCTGAGGGGCTGAGGGCTGTTTTCCGGAAGTGAGTGACTGAAGCTTCCAACCGCTCCTTGTTTTCTTTTTTTTATTTTTTTATTCTGGGCCAGCTTTAGCTCTGAGGCCTCACTGCTGAAAACATCGATACAAAGTTTCGGTCCACCTGGCTTTCAGTCCAGCTGGTTTCTGGAGTTTTGTTTATCTTCTTATTTGCAACATAGTACATAGTTGCTTAGAGTTGCAGTTGAGAGGCCGGCAAGTGAGGTGGGGAACGTTGGAGTCCGCAGCAAGCAAGCCTCATGTTCGCCTCCAGCTGCCTGGCTGCCGGCCGCCATCTTGGCTGACAGTTAATTTGCATATACTCACTGATTAGCCAATGAAAAGGGTAGCGGTCGTACACTAATTACCAAGTTTCTCTTTTATTAGTGTAGACTAGAGGACCAGTGCAAGAAATTTGTGCACTCGGGGAGGGGGTCACCCAGCCTGGCCTGTGCCCTCTCACAGTGCAGGAGCCCCACAATCAATTTCCCCAAACAGGTAGGCCCTTCCCATCCATTGGGGCTCCTCGATGGATTGCCCCAAAGAAGTAGGCTGGAGCCAGGGGTCCCACCTCTGTGGTGTGCAGAGCTGCAGGACCCCCAGGCCTTGCCACACGGAGCTGCTGGGCCCCACCTCTGTGCCGTGCACGCAGCGTCAAGTCCCCGCCCACCCACGCACGCCTTGCCGTGCATGCAGCCCCGCCCACCCGCGTGTGCCCACTGCACATGCAGCCTCCTGGTGATGGATTGTGATGGCGTAAGGGCATCACGGTGTGAGGGCATGAGGACCACATAGGCTTTTTAAAAAAATATATATTTTATTTATTTTTTACAGAGAGGAAGGGAGAGGGATAGGGAGTTAGAAACATTGATGAGAGAGAAACATCGATCAACTGCCTCCTGCGCACTCCCCACTGGGGATGTGCCCGCAACCAAGGCACATGCCCCTGACTGGAATCGAACCTGGGACCATTGAGTCCGCAGGCCAACGCTCTATCCACTGAGCCAAACCGGTCAGGGCCACTTAGGCTTTTATTAGTATAGAAAGGAAAAGTGGATAAATTGATCTATGTAAAACTTCAGAAATTCTTATTATCAAAGGCACTATTAAGATAGTGAAAGGTAAAGTCGGTATTTGCAATAACTGGAAAGGGGTTTGTGCCTGGAAGATATCCTATATAATAATAGGCTAATATGCAAATCAACTGAATGGTGAAATGACTGGTTGCTATGACGTGCATTGACCACCAGGGGCAGACACTCAATGCAGGAGCTGCCCCCTGGTGGTCAGTGTGCTCCCACAGGGGGAACACCATGCAGCCAGAAGCCAGGCTCACAGCTGGAGAGCACGGCGGTGGTGGCAGGAGACCTAAGGATGTCCGATTGATTGCTAAGCCATCAGCCGGACATCCTCCGAGGAGTCCCGGACTGCGAGAGGGCACAGGCCAGGATGAGGGACCCCCCACCCCTGAACACACGAATTTTGTGCACTGGGTCTCTAGTATGTATATATAGTTTATATATAAATCTCATCTATGTTGTCTTATAAGTATTAGAAAGCCAATAATTTTGAAAATTGACAAATTCCTAGAAAACATACTCAAGAAGTTTGAATTTCTTTCATAAATATGAAGTCAGTTAATTCAGTTATCAAAAACATTTCATCAAGGACATGCAGAAGCTCATATGGCTGCACTGAAAATCTATACAGAATATGCAAAGAATGCTATAGAATTTCTTCTGGAGAGTAGATGCTACCCATTTCCTTTATGAGACTGGCAAAACCTGAACGCCAAAGCCAATGAAGACAACATGGGAAAGAAACATCATAGGCCACTTGAATATTGATGTAAACCAAATCAATTAATTAGCAAGAAGATATTATATCATGACTAATGTGGGTTCACACTAGGTATGCGTGACCTTTCATTCTACACTCAATTGCTATAACACATCACATTGATTGATGAAAGAAGAAACACCATGTGGTTATTTAATTGAAGCAAAACAAAAAAGCATTTGCCAAAATTTATCCTCATTCATTTAAAAATAATATAGAAAAATGTTTTTAATATGGTAAAAATTATCCACAAAAGTGCCACAATAATGATTATACCTAATGTTGAAATGTTTAATGTTTGAGAGTGAAACAATTCAATGACACCTGGGTAGCCATAATCATCATTTCTCTTCAATATTATGCTATAGATTTTAGTGAGTGCATTTAGGCAGGAAATAGAAGTGAAAGATATAAGGACAGAAATTGATACATAATATGTACATAGAGAATGCCAAAGAATCTACAGATAAATTATTATAATTAAAAATATAGTTTAAAAAATTGCTAGAGAAATTTATGTATATATAGATTAACCATATTTCTACATGTACGTAAGTACTGCTAGAAACTTAAATTTTGAAAAAAATAATATAAATGGCATGAAAGTGATCAAATAACAAAAAATAAATTTAAGGAGATGTGCAGGACTTTTTTTTAAAATCCTCACTTTATTGATTTTTAGACAGAGTGGAAGGGAGGAGAGAGACAGAAAGAGAGAGAGAGAAATATCAATGTGAGAGAGATACATTGATTGGTTGCCTCCTAAAGGATCCTGCAACTGAGGTATGTGCCTTTGACCAGAATTGAACCCTAGACCCTTCCGTTGTGGGCTAATGCTCTTAACCTCTGAGCAAAACTGCTTAGGGTGTGCAGGACTTCTTTGAAGAAACTCATAGACTTTATTAAGAGACACTTAAAAAGACCTAAATATAAAGGTATTCCATGTTTGTGGATTACAAGACAAAATATTTTAAAAATGTCAATTCTCCAAAAAGTGATCTATAGATTTATTGCACTATAGAGAGATTTTATAGAACTTAAATGATTCCTGATATATGCGCAAAAACAAATGGCCAGTAATAGCCAAGACACTCTTGAGGAATGAGAATAAGATGGGAGGTCTTATTTTAGCAAATAAAGCCACAGTGATGAAGCTAGAGTGTTATTGGTGGGGGCATAGAGAAAATAGACTACTGGACCAGAAATAGAGATTCCACACCCATTTGGACAGATACAGACATATATAGACACTTGAATTATGATGGAGGTTTCATGACAGATAGAGGGGAAAGGACTTTTTTCCTCCCCAATTAATGATGCTAGGACAGTAGGTATCTTCATGGTGTCCTGTAGGGACACATTTTCTATGTGGAAAAGAAAAACTTGTCCTTTACTCATACCAAATCCAAGAATCCATTTTAGGTGTGAATAAAGATTTGAAAATATCCTAGATAATAAAACCCTAATATGCAAATCGACTGAATAGTGGAATGATTGGTTGTTATGATGTGCACTGACCACCAGGGGACATATGCTCAATGCAGGCGCTGCCCCCTGGTGGTCAGTGCACTCCCATGGGAGGAGTGCCACTCAGCCAGAAGCCAGGCTCATGACTGGCAGGTGCAGCAGCGGTGGCGGGAGCCTCTTCTGCCTCCACTGCAGGTGGGTGGTAAAGAGCAAGGGGTCCCAGACTGCAAGAGGGGTGTCTGACTGCCAGCTTAGGCCCGATCCCTGAGAGGATTAGCCTGGGCTGGCAGGCAGACATCCCCCAAGGGGTCCCGGACTGGGAGAGGGTGCAGGCTGGGCTGAGGACTCCCCTCCTCCAGTGCACGAATGTCATGCACTGGGCCTCTAGTAATGTAATAATGTCTTTATGATAGGTAAAAATGTTAAATGCTATATATAAGGGTGGGCAAAAGTAGGTTTTTAGTTGTAATACAAATAAGTAATACAATAATTAAGAAATAATACAAGGATAAACAATGTGTTTTGCATACTCACAACTGTAAACCTACTTTTGTCTACCCCTGTACATAAAAGTACTAATCATAAAAAAGGACTGTTAATTTGATCTATTAAAATCAAGAGCAGTAAAAGATACTTTGTAGAGGGGGCAAAGATGCTTATAACACACATATGAAAAAGATATTCAAGTCAGTAGAATAATGGGCAAGAGACTGGAACAGCTGCATCTCCAAAGAGGAAATCCAAGTGGCCAATAAACATGTGATAAGGTATTACTCTCAGTAGTTAGAACCTCCCCCTTAAATCACAGTGAGATCCCAGGTACAATCACCAGGTTGGTTATGTTCCCTCTCCTGGGTGTATACCCTAGAGAAACACGTGCAAATTTCCATCAGATACATGTCCAAAAAGGTCATAGCAGCATTATTCATGATAGCTCCAAACTGGAAGCACGTGGAAGGTCCATCACCAGCAGCACAGATAATCAAATTGTGGCATACTTATGTAATGGGATATTGTATAGCAATGAAAAGGAATGACTATTGCACAGGCAGCTCACAAATGAAACTCCGAAACATGATGTTGAGCAAAAAACCCAACAAGACTGCATTCAGTATGATTCTCTTTATATAAAGTTGAATGCTAGCAATAATGAAACATCATCGGATAGAAATGTATACATAGGTGGAAAATTATGATGAAAAGCAAGGAAGTAGTTATCACAAAAGTCACAATAGTAGTTAAGTCTGGTGTTGGAGAGCAGAGAGGGCTTTTTGATCAGGAGGAGATATATGGGCGATTTCTGGAATGTTTCCTGGTCTATTTGACATAAATGGTAGTGCTCGCCTTATAATTATCCTATAAACTGTACCTTTATGTTTTGTGCACTCCTCATGTCTGTATATTTTACAATAAAACAATGTAAAAGCCTATTTGCCAGAGGGTGGGGATTAGAGAGAGCATTTGGAGAAAGAGGGGACTATATGAGAGTAGATGGGCAAGCAAGTTTTTATTTTCTATCTTAATAAAAATTGTAATATTTGTACTAATAATACAGCACTTTGTTTCACAATATCCATAGCTGGTTACATCTACTTTGGACTGCTTTATTACATTTCCGTCAGTTACAACGTTATTCTCCTCTGGGATGTTGGGACATTAACGTAGGCTGTTTCCCAGCTCCCACTGGGGCCCCCATGCCCAGCTCTTCTGGGAAAGCAGTTGCCAGCTGATGCTGGGTCACTTCCCCTTTGATGCTGCTCTAGTCAGTCACTATGTAGCTGTTCTTGGCTCTGTGGGAGGCCGTGTACTTCTGAGGGATCCTGGACATCCTCAGAGGTGCCTTAATATCACCCTTTGAAGGGTATTTTGGAAACTCTTTGGCAAGTCTCTACTGACAAGCTTGTGATTATTTCATGGAGTGTCGGTACTGGGAGAAGACTGTGCCAGCGTTACTGAGGCACTTTCTTGTAGAGAAGAGCAGGTGACAAAGGAAATCTAATGGGATCTGCATAAAATCTTTCCATCAGTGTAGTTAGCAGGAAAGAGGGGTCTGCAAAGCCTGGATGTGGCAGAGAAAGATTTGCAAAATGTTCAAAGCTCTCAGGTGTTCCTGGCAGAAAAGTTCACTTCTGAGTTTGAGCAGCTGACCCTGGGGCCCTGGGTAAATGTGAGAAAGAGCTGGAGGCGGACATATTCCCTGAGACCCTCTTCCCAAACTGCTCAGACTATCCAAGTGTTCAACAATAGGAGATGGTAAGATGATATATTAATGGGATAAATCATGATATAGTCATGGGATGAAATGCTATCCAACTATTAAAAACTTCCAGCTTTAGAAGAATGCTTCATGGCATGGAGCAGTTTGCTTCATCTAATATTAAGAGGAAAAAGTAGAATGTAAAATGATGTGTATAAGTTGATACTAATTCTGTTAAAAAAGGGCAACAACCAGAACAACTATTTTATGGGGCTCTTTGTCACCTTTATATTACTAATTTTCTTCTATAACGGAAATGTTAGTTTTATGAGCAGAATCATATTTAGGGCTCTTAATCTTTATAGACAGCAAACACTGCTAAACATTGTAGTGGAGAAGAGGTAATAGTTTGGCAAAAACAATTTCCTTTCTTTCTAGGGGACATAGGTGAACTACATTACCCAGCGTCACTTAAGCCATGTGTGGCTGTGTGACTGTCATAGCAAATGGGATGTGAGAGGATAGGATGTGGACACCTTCTAGTCCTGGCCCCAAACATCCTCTCGTGCCTGACCATCCCCTTCCAGGTTAAAAAATATATATATTTTATTGATTTTTTTACAGAGAGGAAGGGAGAGGGATAGAGAGTTCGAAACATCGATGAGAGAGAAACATCGACCAGCTGCCTCCTGCACACTCCCCACTGGGGATGTGCTGCAACCAAGGTACATGCCCTTGACCGGAATCAAACCTGGGACCCTTGAGTCCATAGGCTGACACTCTATCCACTCAGCCAAACTGATTAGGGCCCCTTCCAGTTTTTGATGCAGGTGAACCTGGGAATTTGGAAACTATTTGAGGGTTTCTTCGCATGGGCTGACCATGTACTAGTAATTTATTGTCCAAACTGGGACACTTGAAGTAAATGGGGGCACTGCTCATTTTGGACTGCATGTGAAGAAGAAATAGATTTTTATTGTGTTAGTCAAGGAAATGCTAAAGTTTATGTGTTAGAATCATTAGGGTTAGCTTAACTATTATATATCCAACTTATTTAAGTCTGCCTTTTTGGACATAGAATATTTTTATAAATAAAATTATTTTAATCATGATAAAATTTAGAGTATTTAATAAATTAAAATGTAGAAGAAAATGTCAGCTTTAATCCCACTACCCAACTGGCCACTGTTAACAGTTGTATTTCCATGTTAGGTTTTTTTCCCCATGTATAGTTTTTATATACACGTGTTTACAATACATTTAGTTTTGAATCCTACACTTTAAATCATTCAACATAAACTTTTGCCTCATTTTATTAAAATCTATTTGTGAATATCATTTTAGAATCTCATTCATATTAGAAAACAGGCATTTAAGCTATCTAAATAATACATAAACATTGCAGAAAAATTTGGAAAATGAATATGCAAGAAAAAGAAAAAAGCCCAAAGGAAAATATGTGTGTAATAAAAATTTGATTGCTGTTTACAATCATGTTTTGGTCAACAACAGACTACATATACAATGGTGGTCCCGTAAGACTATAATGGAGCTGAAAAACTCCTGTTGCCTAGTGATGTCATAGCCAGCCTTGCTCAAGGCATTACCCACACGTTTGTAGTGATGCCGGTGTAAACAAACCTACTGGCTGCCAGTCGTATAAAAGTATAACACATACAATTCCCAGCACATAATACTTGATAATGATAATAAACAACAGTGTTACTGGTTTATATATTTACTATTCTGTACTTTCTATTTTTATTTTAGTGTCTACTATTTATACTGCAAAACAGTATGCATATGATGCAGGCAGCAACCTCATAGATCTTCTGTTTTCCAAGTCTCTTGATTGCAACATTTTCTCTTGTGCTTGATTTAACTTGTGTTGTTTTGTACAGTAACATGCTATACAGGTTTGTAGCCTAGGAGCAATAGACTATGACATATGGCCTAGGTGTGTAGTAGGCTATACCATCTAGGTTGTGTAAGTGCATTCTCTGATGTTCACACAACCAATACTAATACTAATTTCCTAATGACACATTTCTCAGAATGTATCCCCGTCATTACGCTGTGCATGACTGTATACGCTCTCTAACATGCTTTTGACTTAATCAAACCTGGTGAACATTCTTCTGTGTGGCAAATTGTACTTCTATGTCTTAACTTTAAAGGTTCCATAGTGTTCAATCATATGTAACATTTTAAAAGCTAATCTCCAAATTTGTGCTAGACATAGGTTTTGTTTCTATGATTTGACTTATGTAACAGATATATAAAAAATAATCTTATCCAAATTTCTTGGTGTGGTTAATGGCTAGGTGAAAGACTGCCTTTTTTATTTTTGGGACCTTTGTGTACAAGGTGTGAAAATGTCATTTTCTCAACCACCATACTGAATCTAAGTATTATTATTTCTTGTAAATTCTTCTTAACCAGATAAGCAAATAATTATTGCTATTTGAAATCACATTAATTAGTAAGCTTTCACTTTCCCCCAAATGTTTAGTTTTTCTTATAACTTATCTATTAATGTTCTAAGCCTAGTTTCCTTCCTTCCTCCCTCCCTCCCTCCCTCTCTCCCTCCTTCCCTCCCTCTTTCTTTCTCCCTTCCTTCCTTCCTTCCTTCCTTCCTTCCTTCCTTCCTTCCTTCCTTCCTTCCTTTCTTTTTCTTTCTTTCTTTCTTTCTTTCTTTCTTTCTTTCTTTCTTTCTTTCTTTCTTTCTTTCTTTCTTTCTTTCTTTCTTTTCCATAGCCTAGTTTTCTAGAGCAGTGGATAATACAGGCATGAATAGCTTGCATAATCCTTATATAATAAAACCCTAATGTGCAAATCAACCAAATGGCGGAATGACTGGTCGCTATGATGAGCACTGGCCACAAGGGGGCAGTCGCTCAATGCAGGAGCTGCCCCTTGGTGGTCAGTGCGCTCCCACAGGGGGAGCACCGCTCAGCCAGAAGCTGGGCTGATGGCTGGCAAGTGCAGTGGTGGTGGTGGGAGCCTCTCCTGCCTCTGCGGCAGCGCTAAGGACCCCTCGGGGGATGTCCGACTGCTGGCTTAGACCCGCTCCCAGCCGTGGGACATCCCCTGAGGGGTCCTGGACTGCAAGAAGGCGCAGGTCGGGCTCAGTGCATGAATGTTGTGCACCGGGCCTCTAGTACATACATAAAGTGATGTACCATATTTTACATTTTCCCTGTTTTGGACATTAATATGATTCCAATTTGTAGTCTATTATTAAATAACAGTGGGATAAAACATTTTTGTGAGTAACCCCCTCACTCCACCACACACTTTAGACCTTCCATAGAATAAGGGTTCTAGCAATAAAAAATCACTACATCAAACAGGTAGAAATAAATGCAAACATACTTAGAAATCATTTTAAGGAAACATGTACTGTCAAGAGCAGCCTTGTCCTCGTGATGCTCAGTGATTATAATAGTTTTTCTTCCTAATGTACATCATCCTGTGTCAAGCACTCCTATCAGGTGTCAGAGGAAGACACCTACCAGGCGCTGTCCTTCAAGGCACACACCTTGCCCTTGAGGTTGGATACCCGTGGACTCTCTGCTGCTGGCTCTTCCTTACACCTGGGGCCCTGAACGAGCTCCTCATGGCTGACTGTCCGGGGGCTCCATTTCTTTTGTGTGACGGCCCCTCCTGGTGGTCGTGTTTGACTGAAGTGGCCCCTTAGCTCCTGCACCGTCTACCCTTCACCTGCTCATCTCATATGTGCATTCAGCTCTTCTCTCACCTGTGCTTCTGCCAGGGCTGGGAGCCCCAGGGAACACTTGGCACATGGATGTAGGGACAGTCTAGTGTGTAAAATGATCTTTTATTTGCTTTCTAGCTTACACTTAAATGTGCTGGGTTTCGCTTCTCATATCCTTGTGGTTCATTTGCTATTCTTTTTAAGGAAGCTGTTTTTCCTTCAATGTGGGTCCCACTTGACTGCTTGTTAGTGCAGCTGTTGTGAATTTGTTGTGTTCTGTCACTCCAGCCGCAGGTGGTGCTGTTTGGAGGATACAGGCCTCTGAAATAGGGTCATCTGGGTCACAATGAGCTGCCTTGCACTTGAAATGTGGCATTTTGTGGGTTTGCGGGCTGAGGCTAATGCCCCCTACCTGTGCTGTAAGTAGAGTTAAGGCTGCCCTGGCTGCCTCCTCCCTCACCTCCCGACATGGACTCCACTGAGTGGACTGGAAACTGCAGGACCTGCAGATCTCCAGGTCTCTTTAATTTAACTGTGCTGTGGGGATGGCTGATCCTTTCTAACCCTCCAGGAAAGACTAGATTCTTGCCTGGCCAGCGTGGCTCAGTGCTTAAGCACCGACCTATGAACCAGGAGGTCACGTTTGATTTTCCATTAGGGCCAATGCTCGGGTTTCGGATTCGATCCCCAGTGTGGGGGGTGGGGCGATGCAGGAGGCAACTGATCAATGATTCTCTCTCATCATTGATGTTTCTATCTCTCCCTCTCTGAAATCAATAACAAATATATATTAAAAAAAGAGACTAGATTCTTGGACTCATGCTGTGCTAGTTCTTAGGCTGAGGCATGAAGGTATGGTCACTCCCATATCCTAGAGCTCCCCAAGTTCCTCTCTCTTGGGACCTGTCTAGGTAAACGCTGGAAACCTGACCTGACCTTGATCATCCTTGTGTCCCCTACACAAATCTTTAGCATCTGGGGAAGTGGGATTCACACTCAGGGTCCTCCTATTCGGTCAGCTCCACCTCCTGCAGAGTGTCTGAAGTGCCTATTGTGACCCACCACTAGCTGCCCATACTTCTGTCCTGGCCTTACCAGGGTTTCCCTCTAGATAGGCAGGGGGGCATCACGGTTTTGGTCAACTGCTAATGGGGAAAGAGCCCAGGTTTGCCAGTGGCCTCTGGGCCTGGATACTGAAATGGGGCTGCACTGTCTTTCTTCCCCCTGAGCCACTGGCAGTGGTCATGTGGCCAGGATATGAAGGAGGGAAGGGACAGGTCTCAGTGGGAGGAGAAATAATGAGGACCCAGGAGAGCAAGAGCAGCAGGAGGTTTCCTTACCTGCAGTAACGTGATGTCCTTGGAGAAGTTCTTCGATCTTGTACATGTGCACCTGAAACTCAGCAAGGTGGTACCTTCAGTAGTAGGATGTTGTCTTTTGAATTATAATCCTTGTGAGGGAAGGCTTTGAGCACAGGTGACCTGCTGGTTGTCCCCCCTTTTATATTGTGGGTGACATTTTGCTGGTCCAGTGTCTAGAGAATCTTGTCTCTGATGTCCCTGGGCCTAGAAGTTACATCATTTGCAAACAAAGTATCCCAGCACTCATCAGTGTGATGGCAGAGGACAGAGTAATGGAAAGGAAGGCACTATGAGTTCTAAACAGCCCCATCCCAACTCTGTGCAAGAAGCAGCACCTTATGAACACAGAGAAAGAGTGGGAAAAACATGCTTAGACGCACCAGTGATGATCATCTCTGGGTGGTGGAATTCTCAGTAATTTTCATTTTCTTATTTGCATGTTCTGGATTAACTACATTTCTATGATGACTATAAATTACTTTTATATCCAACATACACTTTCCCATAGTCTAAACACACTCATCAATGACAGACATTCAGCAAGCCACTTCTTTTCAGCCTAGACTTCTCTAAGGCGGGTGTTTTAAATAGGAGGCTACCTTCCTGAATCCAATCTTTTAAAAAAGATTTAGAGATTGTAGAAAAATTCACTCAATTATCTATAGGCTATTTTAGTGAATAAAGAGGGAACCAGTGATTTCTACTCTAGAAATGGAAGCTTATTAAATCTCTGGCAGAACCCCCCCCCCCCCCCACCCCCCCCACCCCAGTGTAGTTCTGGCCTTGCCCCAGACTGATGATGGGTGAGTCAGTCTTGGGGTGCCTCAGTCTGGTCTCTGTAGTTGAAGTATTTTTTCTTTTTATTCAGTGTGGAAAGCTCGAGATCTTAGTGCAGAACCAGGGAGGTTTCCCATTTTTGCTGTAAAGGAAAGGTGGATAGGACAAGTCACAGGAGCTATAACTCAATCTCTGAAAGGCAGGTTGAAGTTCTAGCCTAAGGCAGACTGACAGTGAGCCGGATTAGGAGCAGGGAAAAGTGGACAGTGTGGCCTTTCTTTGATTTGCAGCGGTGACCCAGGCCTAGTTCTTCAGCAGCCTGTCTTGCCACCCAGGCCTCTCTCCACACGCTCCACCCCTGTATCCACACTCACTTTGTCCTGGCCCCCTGACAGATCAAATGGCTCCTCTGACTAGACATTGACTCTGCGTGTTCAAAGACCTTCCTGATTTACAGGGCCTGGGATGGTACCAGGGGTCCGCAGGAAGACAAGGACTCATTGGTGCTCCTCACCTTCCACAGCACTGAGCCGCTGCCAGCATGAAGTCATTTCCTATCAGGAAACACCACATCTGCTCCAGCCTTGTTTGTTATGATAGAAACATACAGATGCCATGTAGGGTTGGAGTGCAGGCTGGCCTCTCTGCCCCATTTAATCTCCCCTGAAAGAGAAAATGGCCCTGGATCTCTGCTCATAGGCACTGCCTGGGGGCCTGAGACAGTGGGATGACCAGAGGCTGGGGTCGTCTGTAGTGGTCTTCAGGGACCCAACACAATGAGGCGGGGCTGCAGGCTTCTGTAGGCAGCAAGGCAGGCTGCAGCATGACTTGTTGCCTTGCTTAGTTGTCAGTTTTTTTCCCATAAAGAGGAAGAGCTCAGCCCTTGTCCTGAATCAAACACACTTCAAATCCATGTTAAGGGAAAAGGCTCCGTCTTTAGGATAGACTGTCCTAGAAGACCTGGAAATTACTCTCTCTGACCAACCCAGGTTGCTTCTTTGTTCCCAAGCTTCTCAGACCCCCTGTGTCCTCTTTACTTCCAGGAAGGGTCTGATCTAAGACCTGAACGATTTGAGCTCATTGAGCAGAACACTCTGGCTTCTTCACCCCCATCTTGATCAGGCAGGTAGCAAACCACCCACAAATGAATATGTGAATGAACGTCCTCAAATGTGCTTTGTATAGCACAGTGGTTCTCAACCTTCCTAATGCCGCGACCCTTTAATACAGTTCCTCATGTTGTGGTGATCCCCAACCATAAAATTATTTTCGTTGCTACTTCATAACTGTAATGTTGCTACTGTTATGAATCATAATGTAAATATCTGATATGCAGGATGTATTTAGGCGACCCCTGTGAAAGGGTCGTTCAACCGCCAAAGGGGTCGCGACCCACAGGTTGAGAACCACTGGTCTAGTAGCTGGAGAGGAGCCAGCCTAGTGCAATCTGAACCCCAACACAGATTTACCACTCCAGGGCATTTGCCCTCAGGATAAAGAGAAAAGAGTACAAAGGACTAGAAACCAGAGTGAGAGGGGGCAATGAACTGAAGGAGACTGGATGGGAGCCAGTCTCCAGTAGGGCCGTGGGTGCAGTTCTGAGGCACCACTTTAATGGCTTGGTGAGGTTCTGGGTATCTGCCCTGGTAGAGATGAGAGGCTCATGGGAGTGGGAACAGGGAGAAGGTGACGTCTAGGAAATGAGCTCTTTCATTCTTGGCTCAGACAATAGCATCTGGGACAGATAACCACTCAGTTTGGAGAATGAGGAGTTATAGCTCTTATTTTCTTTTTCTTTTTTTTTCATTGCTTTTTAGAGAATGGAAGAGAGAGGAAAAGACAGAGAGAAACATCAATGTGAGAGAAACACATTGATTGGTTGCCTTCTGCATGAGCCCGGACCAGGGCCCGGGCTGGGGAGGAGCCTGCAGCTATCCAATCTTACTCTTTGTAGAACTTCATTTTTTTGATAGCCCCCATTTTTGGGGGTATAAATGCAAAAGTGTCAACCACTGATTTCTCCTAAAATACACTAGCCAAGAGTCCAGTCATCCATCAAGTTCTTGGTTGTTTCAGGCAACTGCAAACTGTTGGAGATCAGGGTGAGGATCAGATATTGGGGATGAAGTGGAGGTGGGATGTTGATGAGAGTACTAGAAAGATAAGGGAATGACAGAATGAGATTTTGAGAGAAGGGGTTTGACAGACAAATGCACTTGAGTTCACTTTGTGGTTTCTGGTCATCCTACTAAAGCCAATGTTATTCTCGAATTGTTGATATTTCAAAGATTTAAAAGACCCCAATATTAAAGTAGTTGGGGGGCATGCAGGTAGAGACTGAAAGAGGAAAACAACGAGTTGCCACTCACTTTGAGTTTCTCAGGTCACTCCTGTCCTCCATCCCAAGTAATCTGGTGCCTCAGTGAAGACCGTGATGTACACAGAGATTCTGTCCCCCAAGGCTCCCTGTCCCTGGTGAGGAACTGGGCTTATTGCTCACACAGTTTTCCTCTCAGAGGTACTTGAGGGCTTTTGGAGGGCAAAGTTTCAAGGACTGATTCTACTTATAATACAAGTAATCAGCCTGAGAGTTTGGAAGACTTCTCTTTGTTCTTTTATAATTGAAAATGGATAGTAGAAGACTTCCGAAATCTTATTTACAACTGGACCAAACGCTTCTGCTGTTTCTGTATCGTTGGACAGTCTTCCCCAGAGGTGGAACATGTGACGTGTCTTCTCATTTTCATTCCTTATTCCACATATGACAGTTCCTTTGAGGATCTGTCATTCCTCTCTCACCTTTGATGATTTATGCCCCCTCTCCACCTTCAGTTTGGAAACCCCAACTATGTTCTGCAATGTTGTAGTGATTAATTAAATAAATGTGGGATATCAAGTACCTATTAAATAACATTTATGAAGTTTTAGAAGCATACAATACCAAAGATGAGAGGATGTACCTTTGGCCCAAAGCAAATGTTTATTTGAGTGAATCTTGTCAGATGGGACTATGAATTCTAGCAATTTCCGTAGTAATTTCTTGTACATTTGCCTATGATATCACATTTTTCTGATAGATTATTTCCTCTGAGCTATTGGGATGCTTCTTTGGGCTACACTTCCACCCCACACATGGCTCAGGTCCCCATTCTCCCAGGTTTCCCCACGGATCCAGTTAATATTGGCAGACAGTTGCCTCTCTCTGGTCTCCTTCCTCCCCACTTTACCCCTATCTCACCTGACCTCACATCTGCTGATCACAATCCTGTTTCTCTGACCAAGGGCAGAAGGCATCTGTGCCTCAGCTTAGCCGTGTGTTGGGACGGAAGCTTGGCTGCTCTTGTGAGGTTGTTATTAAGGAGTTTGTAATTTGTTGTTGCTTTTTGTGCCATGCTCACAGGAGGGAAATGCTGGGTTGGAGCTACTTCTGGGGTCTGTGATGTTAGCTGGATGTGGTGCCTCTTCTTCTTGACTCAGAAACCCGAGAACTCAGAAGGGAAAAGCAGCTCCAACATTGCTGGTCATGGCAGAGGAGGTTGCTGCCCACTTTTTCCAAACAAGTCTACTATCATTAGAGATTCGTCCCTTTTGTATCACAATTTACATTTTAAATTGTGGTAAAGTCTATATAACATAAAAATTTACCTACTAACCATTTTTTTAGGTGTACAGTTCAGTGGCATTAAATACATTCCCATTGTTTTGCAACCATCACCAATGCCCCTTATATTTCCACTGCACTCACCATTCTTCTCAGGACAGTGAGTTTTGTAGAAAAGGCAGAGGAGGAAATGTCCAGGCCTCTCTGTCCCATCTGAGCACGTTCCCCAAAGCTGTGTGGGGAGGGGAAATGGGGAATGGATGGCTGGGAAGTAGCTCATCCTGTCCCCCAGGATGGATTGTGGGAGGTTCATTTGCCCTGAGGAAAAGATCCCATTTTCCTGAAGGAGCTCAGACTCCGTCCTGGATACATTTGTTTTGTACAGAATGAGGCAAAATCAGTTATTATTTTGACTTTAGACATGGTCATTTATTAAGTTATGCCAACCCCAGCTGTCCCAGGGAAGAAAGTCAGTCACAGGAGGTCTCAGTTTGATTCCCCTGCTGTGTGAAGTGTCTCATTGTGCTATTTATCCAGGACAGGAAGCTGGAAACCCTGGTGTAGACTCCTGGAGGAGTCCCGCTCCTACTTCCATAGGAGACAATGCCCTGGGCCACATTGTTACACACCATCGGGCCTCCTGAGTCCCCCTATGGGTAATGAAAGGGAGGGACACCAAGTCAGGCCCCCGAACTCCATACCTCCCAAGCTTGGGGCCCTAAGGTCTGGCCCTCAGAGGAGGGAGGCTGGTGCAGGTGCAGAAGTCAAGCTCCTGGGTGTTTCATTGGTTAGGCTTCAACCCTGGCTGTGGTGACTATCTATAGCTCAACCCAAGTTAAGGTACCTTAATCCTTTCCCATGAAAACACTGCATGAGTATCCATTGTGTGACTTGTGCTCCTCCCCTTCTCTCAGAGACTGGGTTGATGGGAAAACCCCCCACTTTACTCTGGTCTGGCCCCCAGACAGGCTGTGGGGATGTAGTCTGTTCCTACTGCCCTGTTCTGCCCAGCCCCCCATCTCAGGTAGTGTTGTAGATGCCAGTGGCCTTACCAGGAAGGCAGTCTTCCTCTCCCTCTGGTTGCCTACACAAATTTGTGTTTGGCCATTGAAGGTATTAAAGCGACGGCTGCACTCCTGATCCCTCTGCACTCTCAGCTGCACATCCTGAAGTGTGTCTGTTGTCCTCTGCTGGCTGACCAGGCCCCAGCCAGCCACGGTGCACAAGGACCCAGGACTCAGTCTGATCTGGGACTGAGGCAGAGCCACTGGCCTCACAAATCGGTTCCGTCTGGCTCTATTTTCCAGCTGGCAGGAAGAGGGCAGGCACTCAGGGAATGTCTATGCAGCCCTCACCCCACCACCCCTGGAACTCTGCCCCTGCTTCCTCCTCCATGAAGCCCCCATGCTGGGATGGAGCCAGCTCAGGTGGAGGACCAGAGGGGTCAGGCAGGTGGTACCTGCAGTAACATGATGTCATTCAGGAGTCTCTGCTGACTGTATCCAGGGTGGCGGATGGCTCTGAGCACAGATATGCACTGTTGGGTCCTTTCCTGCTGCCTGATGTTGTGGGCCCCCAGGATGACATTTATAGTGCTGCAAAGAAATGGTGGCTTAGGGGTAGGTATGAGCTGCATGTGCTTAAGTCCACCAGCTGTGCAGGGCAGGTGAGAGCCCAGGGCAGCAGAACTGCAGCTGCGGGAAGTGAGAGGACAGGAAGTCTCTGGGGTTGAGATCTCTGTGTCCTCTGCTTCTCCAAAGCCTTAAACTGGGGGTGGTGGGGGACACAGTGACCTTAAGGATAAATTAATAAATAGTTCAAAGTCATATTTTGAGTTTTAATGCATGCTTTTTGTGTCATTTTCTCTTCCAGAATTTACACTAGCCTGTTACCTGTCCCCAAGACTTACCCAACCTCTTCTCACCCCCTTGTTGCCAGAACCTTGCTTTCAGCCATATGTTCTCATGAACACTAATTCCTGGGCCTGCCTAGTGGCCGCCTGAGAGCTCCTTTGTGGCTCACCTTCCCCAGCAGTGAGCTGCTGTCATCACAAAGTCTTCTCGCACCAGGAACCCCCCACAAGTGCTCCGTCTCCCTGGAGATTGTATCAGGAGGTATGCCATGTAGGGGTGGGAATGGGGCCGGGCCTCTTGGCCTCCGATGATCTTCCCTGGAAGGAAGTATCCAGCACTTATCTCTGTGCTCGCTAACCCAGGGGTGAGGGCACTACTGTGGTGACTTCAGAAAGGCTAGATTTGAGGAGGCTACAGAGCTGATGCAGGGGCAGGAGGATTAGGATTAGGTATTGAGAATTGGGGTTCGCAGGGAACCACATCACGGGAGAGGGCTTCAGGGTTTTACAGGAAACGTTGCTGGGTCCCCACCCCAGAACTTAGCTCCTCTCCTTTCCAAAATAAGAACAACCCTTGCTCCAGGCAAGGCCAGTTCAGCCTCTTAGGTGGGGGAGAGCTTGCTGTCCACAACCAGAACCCTCTGGAGTGGCTTCTCCCTGCAATTACCTGGGACTTTCTTTTTCAAGGACCTTCCGAATCCTTCTGAGTCCAGCTCATGAGCAGCACGGACTGCTTTTTTAAGAATCTAGATATGAGGTGAGGGGACTGTTATTGTGTATCCTTGTCTCCTTGGCTTTGGCATATGGGCTGCAGAAAAATTCATAGAGCAGAGTTACAGAACACATTCTACGTGCCAGGGGCAATTCCAAGAGTTTCATGTGCACTAACTAATGTAACTGTCTTAGCAACTCCATGAGGCGGGCATTGCTGTTATTTCTATTTATAGACAAGGGACCTGGGAGCTGTGAATTCAAATGCTGTGCCCAATGACACACAGTGAGGAAGTGCCTAGGCTGTCTGGGCCCAGAGTCTATGGCAGGGGTCCTCAAACTTTTTAAACAGGGGACCAGTTCACTGTCCCTCAGACCGTTGGAGGGCTGGACTATAGTTTAAAAAAAAAAACTATGAACAAATTCCTATGCACACTGCACATATCTTATTTCGAAGTAAAAAAACAAAACGGGAACAAATACAATATTTGTATTTGCATGTGGCCCGAGGGCCGTAGTTTGAGGACCCCTGGTCTATGGGATGGGATTGGGCCTCTACAGGTTTGGACAGTCACTCACCTGCCCCAGCCCCTGTGGGTAGGAGAAAGGCCACCAGGAGCAGGAGTTGCTGCATCTTCCCAGGAAGGCTGACCAGTCAGTTGCTGCTGGTGCTTCCTCCTGCCAGACTTTTAATCCCCAAGAGAGGAAGGAAGGGTAGGGTGGGGACTCGAGGGTTCCCATTCCCATTCTTCTGTTGGTGTAATAGGTTTCATCACCCCTGGCTGGCCAGGAGGTTCATCTACAAACTGCCAGTGACCTGAGGGAAGGCAACACTTGATCTCCCACAGCTGCTGAGTCATGTTGTCAGCAGAAATGGGAACCAGGGCACAAGGAGAGAAGCTTCGGGCATGGCTTCCCAGGACCCTAAACCATCTAATCCAATAATATCCCAAGAAAGCACAGAATCTGCTAGCTGCCTGCTACCTCATTTCCTATCCCTCTGGGATTGAAGCCTGCCTGAACTCACCCTTTGTGCCCTGGCCACCTGCTGAAACCCTGGCTGCTCCCACCTCTTTCTAGAAGCTGTCAAGGCAGATTGAGTAGCTCTCTCTGCTGGGTGGGTGGAGGGTCCTGGCAGAGAAGGAAAATGGAAGAACAAGGCTGTTCCACTGATGGCAACTTTCTTAGGTCACTTGAGCCTGAAGGAACTCTCAGTAAAAGCCAGAACAGTTGAGGTCTTTTGTTTGTTGCTTCCTACTCAAGGTGAAAACCTTTGTTTCTCAGAGGGTTCTTTGTATGCAGGAAATGCCTGGTGGGTTGATTTTGTTGAGAGCTGTCAGAACCTGGCTTGAAATGTATAAGATCCTATTTTATCCAGGATATGAGACCCACCATCCAAATCCCCATCCTCTATCCAGGGATGAGAATGATTTAGAAGGAACATCCTTGCTGTGCTCCCTATAATACATAAATCCAAAGGACTGAAGCCACTCATTCAACACTGAGAGTAAGACCTGGTAGAGAACTGCAGAATAATACAGTGGCTTAAGTCGGGTTGGAGAGCAGAGAGGGCATTTTGACCAGGGGGAGACATATGGGCAATTTCTAGAATGTTGACCATGGTCTATTTGACATTAATCATAGTTCTTGCCTTATAATTATTCTTTAAACTGTACCTTTATGTTTTGTGCACTTTCACATCTGTATATTTTGCAATAAATTTTTTTAATAAGAATGGAGATAGAGAAAATATTTGGATGGGAGGAGCAGTATGAGAGTAGATGGGGCAAGCAAGTTTTTTATGTTTCTATTTTTATTTTAATAAATTGTAATATTTGTACTAATAAGATTGTGATATGCATCACAATAACCATTGCTGGGTACAGCTACTTTGGACTAACTCATTACATTTCCGTCAGTTACAATTTTTTTCTCCTCTGGGTTGTTGGGACACTAACATAGGCCGTTTCCCACCTCCTCCCCGGGGCCCACATGCCACCAACGATGCAGCTCTTCTGGGAAAGCAGTTGCCAGCTGATGCTGGGTCACTTCCCCTTTGATGCTGCTCTAGTCAGTCACCATGTAGCTGCCCTTGGCTCAGTGGGAGGCCGTGTACTCCTGAGGGATCCTGGACATCCTCAGAGCTGCCCTAATATCATTCTCTGAAGGACATTTTGGAAGCTCCTGGATAGTCATTACTTTTGAGTGTGCTCTTTCTACCTTTAAAAAAAGTTCGCTATAAAAGAGTGTGCATGTTAGGCTTGCAGCCATATACATCTCACATGTACCACGTCTCTTGACTGCATCCTTTTTTGCGGTGCTTTATTGAGTCTTGTGTTTTGTGAGGTGTGTAGTGGGCAAGGTTTGTGTAAGTGCACCTATGATGTTCACAAAATCTCAGAATGTATCCCCATCGTTGAGTGACATATGACTGTATACTGATGTCTAACCTGCTTTTGACTTAAATATACCTGGTGAACATTCTTCCCTATGACAAAATATAATTCATGTCATAACTTTATAGGTTCCATAGTGTTCAATCGTATGTAATTTTAAAAAAGTTTTTATTGATTTTTCAGAGAGAGGAAGGGAAAGGGATAGAGAGATAAAAACATCAATGATGAGAGAGAATCATCCATAGGTTGCCTCCTGTGTACCCCCTGCTGGGGATTGAGCCAGCAACCTGGGCATGTGCCCTGACTGGGAATCAAATTGTGATCTCCTGGTTCGTGGGTTGATGCTCAACCACTGAGCAAGACTGGCTGGGTTCATATGTAACTTTTTAAGCGAATCCCCAAATTAGTGCTAGAGCAGCGGATCTCAACCTGTGGGTCTCGACCCCTTTGGGGGTCAAACGACCCTTTCACAGGGATTGCCTAAGACCATCATAAAACACATATATAATTACATATTGTTTTTGTGATTAATCACTATGCTTTAATTATGTTCAATTTGTAACAATAAAATTGGGGGTCACCACAACATGAGGAACTGTATTAAATGGTTGTGGCATTAGGAAGGTTGAGAACCACTGTGCTAGACATTGGCATCATTTCTAAGATTTGATTTTTAAACAAATCTATAATAAATAATCTTGTCCAAATTTCTTGGTGTGGTTGATAGTTAGGTAAAAGACTCCTTTTATACTTTTTTAAAAAGGAGATTTATGTACAATGTATGAAAATGCCGGAGAGACCAAGATGGCGGCGTAGGTAAACACCGGAGACCGCTGCCGCAAACAACCATTTCAAAAATACAACTAAAAGACTGAACGGACATCACCCAGAACCACAGGAAGGCTGGCTGAAGAGAGACTCTACAACTAGAAGGAAAGAGAACAGCAAATCGAGGCTCAGAGGCGGCGCAGTGTGGAAAATACAAAGGTACCGAGGTGTGCGCGGAAAGCGGGCTGGTGGCTGAGGGCGCGGTTGTCGTTTTCTGCCGGGAGTGAGTCTCAGACTCTGGGCTCCAGATCCGGGCGAGTCTCTAGGGACCCAGACTCAAACGGGAGAAGCGGGATTATCCGGCATCAGTTGGAACCTGAGGGCAGCTTTCTCTCCGAAGTTTGCAGCGGCTGCCGGGGTTCTGAGAAGCAGAGCCTCTGGGAACGGGACTGAGCGTGGCCATAACTGCTCCCTCCGCCCGCCCTGTTGATCCCGCCCCGCCCAAAACCTGCGCACAGCCATTTGCCGATTGCCTCAGGCAAAGGCTGGACTAGCACCTCCCCAGAAGGCAGACGTTTTCCACACAGCTGATTTCCACAGCCAGCCGGCCTGGTGGTCAAACCCCTCTAGTGTTAACTACAACAATTAAGGCTTGGCTAGAACAAGACTGCGCACAGAGACCACAAGGGGGTGCACCAAGAAAGCATAAAAGATGCGGAGACAAAAAAACATGACAGAAATGGAGGATATGGAGCTAAGAATCGCAATTTTGAGGGCTTGCCATAAATTTGTGCAGAGCCTCACGAAAACTAATGAGACCCTCGATGCTACGATAAAGAAATTAGAAAGTAAGCATACACGGACTGAAATAAAGAATATTATACCCAATAGCAGACCAGAGGAGTACAATAATCAAACCAAAGATTCGACAAAAAACACCCAATTGGAAAAGCAAAATGAAAAAAGAATCCGAAAGTGTGAAGATAGTGTAAGGAGCCTCTGGGACAGCTTTAAGCGGTCTAATATCAGAGTCATTGGAGTGCCAGAAGATGAGAGACAGCAAGATATTGAAAACCTATTTCAAGAAATAATGGCAGAAAACTTCCCCCACCTGGTGAAAGAAATGGACTTACAGGTCCAAGAAGCGCAGAGAACCCCAAACAAAAGGAATCCAAAGAGGACCACACCAAGACACATCATCATTAAAATGCCAAGAGCAAAAGACAAAGAGAAAATCTTAAAAGCAGCAAGAGAAAGAGGCTCAATTACCTACAAGGGAATACCCATACGACTGTCAGCTGATTTCTCAACAGAAACTTTGCAGGCCAGAAGGGAATGGCAAGAAATATTCAAAGTGCTGAATACCAAGAACCTACAACCAAGATTACTTTATCCAGCAAAGCTATCATTCAGAATTGAAGGTCAGATAAAGAGCTTCACAGATAAGGAAAAGCTAAAGGAGTTCATCACCGCCAAACCAGTATTATATGAAATGCTGAAAGGTATCCTTTAAGAAGAGGAAGAAGAAGAAAAAGGTAAAGATACAAATTATGAACAACAAACATGCATCTATCAACAAATGAATCTAAGAATCAAGTGAATAAATAACCTGATGTACAGAATGAACTGGTGACTATAATAGAATCAGGGACATAGAAAGGGAATGGACTGACTATTCTTGGGGGAAAAGGGGTGTGGGAGATGCGGGAAGTGACTGGACAAAAATCATGCACCTATGGATGAACACAGTGGGTGGGGAGTGAGGGTGGAGGGTGGGGTGGGAGCTGGAAGGAGGGGAGTTATGGGGGGAAAAAAGAGGAACAAATGTAATAATCTGAACAATAAAGATTTAATTTAAAAAAAAAAAAAAAAAAAGAAAATGCCATTTTCTCAATGTCCAACTGAATTTGAGTATAATTATTTTTGTAAGTTCTTCCTAATCAGAAAAGTAAAAAATTATTCCTATTTTAATTTGCTTTTATTAGTTAGTGAGCTTTGACTTTCCAATGTTTATTTAGTTTTTTTTAGTTAATGTTCTTAGCCTAGTTTTATTTCTTTTTAAAATTTTCTTAGCCTAGTTCTGTAGAGCATTGGATAATACAGCTGTGAATGGCTTGCATAATATATACATAATATGATGTGCCATATTCTACCATTTCCCTATTAAATAACTAGAGGCCCAGTGCACAAAATTCGTGCATGAGTGGGGTCCCGAGGGAGGTGGGGGAGGCCGGGACATGATCGGCTCTCCAGGCAGGTGGTGGGACACCCTTGCAGGCCTGGCATTCGGATCCGTCCTGCTGACATTTGCACCGGTTGTTGGGAGCCACCTGGCAGCCACTTTTATATCCTTTCTTCCTTGCAGAGTGTCTAGGGAGGGGAAGTGGCTTCGGTGCCTGAGGCCAACTTCCAGGAGGCTGGCAGGATCCTGCTGGTGGTGCTGTTTCGTAGGTGCCTGATCTGTTTTCTGGAGATTGGACCTGCAGGTTTACTGAGGGAGTGACTGCCATCAGGCCTGTGGGCTGCTGGGATGGGTCTGACAGCTGAGCGGTGCTTCTGTTGTGGGAGCACAATGACCACCAGGGAGCAGCTCCTGTATTGAACGTCTGCCCCCTTGGGGTCAGTGCATGCCATAGTGACTGGTTGTTCCAGTTGTTCAGGTCATTCGGTTGCTTAGGCTTTTATAAATATAGATGATGCGGTAAGTACCTTTATGAAGAACTACCTCCGAATGTGCACGTGTGCGCGCACACACACACAATTTAGACCTTCCATAGAATAAGAGTTCTAGAAATAAAAATCATTACATCAAACAGGGAGAAATAAATGCAAACATACTTAGAAATCATTTTAAGGAAACATGTATTGTCAAGAGCAGCCCTGTCTGACAGTCTGTTCGATGTTGCTTCAAACTACAGCAGGAAGGCCGGGGAGGGTTGGCGGCAGGGGTGGGAGAGGAGGGGGAAGGGGTAAGAGATCAACCAAAGGACTTGTGTGCGTGCATATAAGCATAACCAATGGACACAAGACACGGGCGGGGGGGGCGAGGGGGGGAGGCGGGGAGGTGAGGCGAGGCCAGGGGAAGGTAAAGGGGAGAAAAAAAAGGAGACATATGTAATACTCTTTGTAATACTTTAAGCAATAAAACAAAATTAAAAAAAGAGCAGCACTGTCCTCGTGATGCTCAGTCATTTTAATAGTTTTTCTTCCTAATGTACATCATCCTGTGTCAAGTGCTCCTATCAGGTGTCAGGGGAAGGCAGACCCACCAGGCGCTGTCCTTCAAGGCACACACCTTGCCCTTGAGGTTGGATACCCGTGGACTCTCTGCTGCTGGCTCTGCCTTACACCTGGGGTCCCGACCAGTTCCTCATGGCTGACGGTCTGGGGGCTCCATTTCTTTTGTGTGACGGCCCCTCCTGGGGGTCGTGTTTGACTGAAGTGGCCCCTTAGCTCCTGCACCATATAACCTTCACCTGCTCATCTCACAGGTGCATTCAGCTCTTCTCTCACCTGTGCTTCTGCCAGGGCTGGGAGCCCCAAGGAACACTTGGCACATGGATGTAGGGACGGTCTAGGGTGAAAAATGAGCTTTTATTTGCTTTCTAGCTTACACTTAAATGTGCTGGGTTTTGTTCCTCATATGCTTGTGGTTCATTTGCTATTCTTTTTAAGGAAGCTGTTTTTCCTTCAATGTGGGTCCCACTTGACTCCTTGTTTGTGCAGCTGTTGTGAATTTGTTGTGTTCTGTCACTCCAGCCGCGGGTGGTGCTGTTTGGAGGATACAGGCCTCTGAAATAGGGTCATCTGGGTCACAATGAGCTGCCTTGCACTTGAAATGTGGCATTTTGCGGGCTGAGGCTAATGCCCCCTACCTGTGCTGTAAGTAAAGATAAGGCTGCCCTGGCTGCCTCCTCCCTCACCTCCCGACATGGACTCCACTGAGTGGATTGGAAAACTCAGGACAGTAGGCGTCCATTTCACACTGTCATCTGGAACCAAACATGATCAGGCATGTGAAACTGTTATGTGCAATAAAGAGAAAAGAAATATCGCACGATCTCACTCATTTATGGAATATAATGAACAACATAAACTGATGAACAAAAACAGATCCAGAGACAGAGAATCATCGACCAGACCGTCAAACCTCAGAGGGAAGGTTGGTGAGAGTGGAGGTTAAGGGGGAGAGATCAACCAAAGGACTTGTACGCATGCATATAAGCCTAACCAATGGACACAGACACCAGGGGGGTGAGGGCATGAGTGTGTGTAGGGGGGTGGTAATTGGGGGGATAAGGACACATATGTAATACCTTAATCAATAAATAAATTAAAAAAGAGAAAACAGAGTGTTTAATTATTTTCAAGACAAAATTTCTTGTGGATTCCAAGTACAGACCAATCTGTGCTAAACCCATCTGCCTGGTGGAGGAGAGGAACCAGGAAAATTTAGAGGAAATTCCTCATCATGGCAAGTGTCCCAATGGCAGGGACAGAGCCTGTTTGTTCCTCCCACAAAGAGAGAGGGACATTTGATTTATTGTTGGATGGCAAAGTGACACTTCGCAGCCATGCAGCTTGAAGCCCTCTGGCTCACAAAGGTGCCATAACCCAGGTTGCCAGCAGGGGAAGGAAGGACCTGTGGCCAGGCCAGGCTGAAAGGGCTGAGCTCTTGGGGGATGCTGGGCTGGAAGGCATTGAGCTGGTCCTGCCCAGGTGGGAAGTAGATTCTGGCTCTTCTGATAGGCATCAGGTGGGCTGGCAGTTCAGGTCTGGTGAGGAAGCAATAGAGGAGAATTCACGCTGGATATTCAGAACTGTGTTAGGTAGATGTGAGAGAGGCTGGCTCAAAATAAATGGTCTGTGTGGGTGGTGGTGGTTGGGGAAGAAGCTGGTGTCCGGGCACTCGGATGGAAAACAGGGGCTGGGAAGGTCAGCCAGGGAGAAAGGAGGCTGACTGAGCTCATTGCTGTCCCAGGGCCGGGCAGGGAAATGGGACCTGAGTAGGCTGAGGGCCATCATAGGAGCATCTGAGCCTCCTGAGAATCCTGCTCCCACTGGAGAGAGAGGCCCTGGAAACAGAAAACAGTGTCCATGGCATGGCCTTCTGGCCTCTAGGTCCTGGAGTTACTCTCCTTCAGCCAAATTGTTGGAGGAGAGGGCGTTGGTGATAGTTTTTGGCTTAGAGAAGATAAGAAATTTCTGAGGCCCAAAGAGGGCCATTTCTTGGGAGAGAATTTTTTTTTTTAATAATGGAGCTTAGAATCAGGCTTTCCAGAGAGTTAGGCACCAAAGAGGTGTGCTTGCAAAATGGATGAGAAACTATACTGTATGGGGTTTAGGGAGGATGGAGGCTGGGGGGAGAAAGGAGGAAGCAAGCCCAGAATTGCCAGCAGAGGGCGCATGGAGCAGTGTTGTTGCCTATTGAAAGGGGTGTCACTGAATAAGACTTCTGTGGCATTGGCTCTAGAGATGTGTTTATTAGGCCCTGTACTCCACACTGCCCGCCCCATGGATTCTTGCCTCTGCCCCCAGACGGATGGTCAAGCCAAGAGGAAGGCCAGCCTCACGCCTGCTGTTAGAGGCTCTTCATTGTTCTCTGTATCGAGGGGAGGAAGTATGAGACTTTCATGAAGACTCCTGGAGGCTTCTTTTCTCCACAGGAGAAAATTCCCTGGGCCTGTTGTTACATGTGAGGGGGCTGGGTTGTCCCCTGCTCCTTGATGGTGTGGGCCCTAGGGAGACACTGATTGACCTGCACAGAGAGGAGAGTGGTGAGTGGGGCGGGAGGGAGAGTCATAGGAGATTAGCCCCGGAGTCATGAAGGCAGGTGACAGCTGAGGGAGGGCTGCGGCTCAGGGAAATGGAAGCCACAGGAAGACAGCGGCTGAGTGTCTCAGCCTCTCAACGACACTGAGGTTAGGGAGCTGGGAGCTCACTCTCATGCACTTAGGAAATATCACAAAATTGCTTGAGTTTGCATTTTGATCCGAATGCATGCATCCCTGGTTCACTGTTGCTTTATTTGCCCAGTGTGGTCCCTCCCTCTCTTCTTAACTATGTTACTTTGCTGTCACCTCTGAGCCCAAATCTTACCTGTCTATTTCCCAGCCTCTCATTGCCCCAGTTGTGATCTCAGAGGGCTTCTCTGATGAACTCTCATTGGCTTGAGTTACCAGGAGCCTAGGGAGCTGCCCTGGGCTGCAGCCTGTGAGGAAAGGATAGGGTCCCGGTAGTGGTCTCAGGAGTGACCAGCTGTCAGGACCAAGTTCACTCCCACAAGGACACACCACATGTGGTCTCCTTCTCATCTTGAATGTGAATGAAGGCCATATAGGAATGGGAATATAGCTTGACTTCATGTCCCCTGATGATCTTCCCTGAAGGTTAAGGCTTAAAGGTAGGTGACTGGCAGTGTCTGTGCTCAGGAGGGAAGGCTTAGGAAGGAGATAATTGAGTTGGGTGGTCTAGGTGCTCAAAAGACATTGGAGGGAGGGTCTCTTAGATCCTCCTTTAGCCCAGGAACCTTCTCTGAACCTCAGGCCTCAGAACCCTCCTCTAAGAACAGGGTACAGTGCTTGCTCTCCAAGTCCTCCTCAGACACATGAATGGAGGAGACAAGGCCTATCTTGCAGATGGTGGAGCCTCAAGGGGTGGAACAGGGCTCAGTGAGTCTCCCTGATGCTCTGAGCCTGTGTTGACACCCATTGGTGCTGTTTCTAATAACCTACCCATGAGCTCATGGAGTCAGATTTTCTAAAGTCCTCTTGTCGTAGTGCCTAATACATCCTAAGTTCTTAGTAAACATTTGTTGGCTGCATGAATGATGGAATCCAATTAGCTTTTGCCTGATGTCTGATGGGATTCAAGGCCACAGGGATGGGAGAGGGCACAGCCTGAGAGAGTGGAGCAGCTGAGGACCTGGGAAGCAGGGCAGGTGGGGCTGGACATGGGTAGCTCAGGCTGTGGTGAAGCCAAGGCAGCCAGGGAGCTTCTGTGCAGTCATCCAGCCACAGCTCAGATCAGTCACACCTGGCTCTTCTCCTGGGCATGGCCTGCATTCACTTTCAAGATGAGGAAGAGACCAGGTGTTTTGTATTCTTGTGTGAGAGACGTCCTGGTTCAGAGGTTGACACTTAACCACTGAGCCATACCAGCTGGGCCCTTTCAGCATATTCTTGATGTCAGATATAGTATTCTTCATTTCTGCCTGGTTCTTATTCATAATATCTATATCATTTTTCATGCTGATGTTAGGCTTCATTAAGTTCCTCCTAGTTTGAAATAAATTCCTGGAAGTTCCAATTAAGTTTCTTAGAGTTCTCACCAAGTTCCTTGTGCATATTTATAACATAACTGTGCTGATAACCTGCTTGCCTTCATCTCATCTAGGTCTTTTTATGGCGATGCCTCCATTTCTTTATTTTAGGGGCTGTTTCTTTGCCTCCCCACTTTAGTTGTCTCTTTGAGTTTTTACCCATGTATTAGATGTACTTTCTTTTATGCTGCATATTGGCATTGGGGTTGCGTGGGGTAGGGTATAAGTGTGGCTTGAAGTAGGAGGGCAATGTGGATGAGTTAAGAGAGTCCTCTAGAAGAGGGTCACTTTTTGGGAACAGATGTCTCCTTTTCTTGATGGAGCTGACATTAGGCCCGGCAAGGGAGTTGGCACTGGGAGGAGTATTGGGAAGGAGCTGCGTAGCAAGGCAGCATGAATTTTATTCTAGACATGGAAGGTGCGGTCCATGAAGGGGAAGCGCTAACAGATGGTTGCCACACACACAGCAGGTAACTAACATATGTTTTGGTGAACACAGGAGGAATCAGTGACTTCCACTCTAGAGATGCAAGTTTATTAGGAGACTGGCAGTCTCCCGTCAACCCCTCTGCACAGAGCAGTTTTGGCTTGCGCCCCAGAGGAGACGAATAGATCAGTTCTGGGTGCCTCAGTCTGGTCTCTGCAGTTGGAAACGTCTCATTGTTCTTTTTATCCAGGGCAGAAAGCTGGAGATCTTAGTTTCAACACGAGGTGGTTTCCCATTTTTTTTCCCAAAGGCGACAATGCCCTGGGCCATGTGGTCACACACGAGGGGGCCCCCAGAGTCTCCCTGTGGGCAGAGAGAGGAAACACTGAGCTGGGCCTTCCCCTGCCCTGCCCTCCTCGTTGCCCTGGGGTGTGTGGTCCCTGTTAGGAGCTGCAGGGAGATCAGGGTCAGGGCAAGCCTTGTCTCCTCCCTAGGGGTTTTCCATTTGACTCTGATGGTCTTTCTCCCCCTCTAGGAAGCCTTTGCCCGCTAGTGGCTATGGGACAGCCTCTCTGCTCCCCGGAGAGACTGGACCAGAGATTGGACATAGGGATATGGCTAGTTCCCACTGCGCCAGGTTGCTTGCAAGCTTGGGTGTGCCCAGGGCTGGGCCTGTATGATGCTGGGGATCTCACCTTAAAAGTAGACTGATTCATTTCTGGGTCCCCCACACAGATCTCTGTGGTTCTGTTGTAACGGCGTCTGTAGCAAGAGATGCACTGCTCATCTCGTTGGATTTCCAGCTCTACCTCATGTAGTGTGGCTGTGCTGGTGTTCAGGTCGAGTCGCCCCCAGCCGGCCACTCTGCACACCATCCCTGGCTTCACCTGCTCTCCCCTCCTGGGCAGCCTGAGGAGGCTCACGGCGGCCGTCAGGGTGGCCTTCCTCTGCAGCTGAAGGCAGAGGACAGGAGTTCTCATTGAGCAAGGGCCCAGGGACTCCAGGACAGTCATAGCCCTGGGACGAGGAAAGGGTCACACTGGGAGGAAGGACTCATGAGATGAGAAACCCCAGGCTTAAGGTGTTCAAGAGCCAGGGGAGCGATGAGCCCTACCTGCAGCAACATGATGTCATTGACTTTGGGGTGATAGTTTGGGTGGCGGATGGCTGTTTTCACCGGGATGACCTGCTGGGTCCTTTCATGCTTCCTGATGTTGTGGGCGCCCAGGATGACTGTGATGGATCTGCACAGAGACAGCCAGGGATGTGGAGGCACAGCAGATACAGCCCAGGGGCCAGGAAGAAAAGAGGACAGCTGGGGGCAGTGCAGGATTGGAGTGGGGAGGAATTCTAAGGGCTGGGGCTGGGCACTGAGCATGCCTGTGCCCTGTGCTGTTGCCAGCTCAGGCTAGGTGTCATTTCCTGGAGCGGTTCTTGGGTGCTCAGTCACACCCTGAGCTTGCCTTTCTCTAAGCAAAACTGTGAATTTCTCACATTTGTACCCTGGTCTTCAGGGCACAACCTTGGCCTCTTTCCTAAGCCCCTTTGATCAGTCCCTCCAGTCTTCAACAGGCCACTTGCATCGACCTGTCCCTCTCTCCCCAAAGCTGACCTGTGCTCTGAAGTGCTCCTCTGTGCCCCTAGGTCTGCAGCCCCTGAGAAGAGGGTTCCCTGTGAGGTGCCTGCAGAAGGGTGGGGCCCAGGCTGTGCTCCTTACCTTCCCCAGCAGTGAGCTGCTGTCAGCACAAAGTCCTCGCGCACAAGGAAACCCCCACATCTTTTTCTGTCTGAAGTCCTGATCCGAAGAAATGCCATGTAGGGACGAGAGTGAGGCTTGACCTCATGACCCCCGATGATTTTCACTGCAAGAAAAATTCTACTGTGCCTGCTGTGCCCATGGAGCCAGAGGCTAGAGAGGAGAAGACTGGGATAGACAGGGGCAAACGGGGAGGACTTGGGTGGCAGATAGTGATGTCTGTAGTCATCAGCCATAACCAAGAAGACGTCCTGCAAGTTCCTTGGGCAACATTCCTGGCTTGCTACCCAACATTCCTGACCCGACCCACAAGACTGAGATACTCCCTCTGACAAAGAGAAGAGCAATCCTAATCCCTTCATTCCTGTTGCAGCTATGCGTGTGGGCAATGGGGTTTGTATCTGGAACAAGCAATTTAGTGCCTGTAGAGCCTGGAAAATCCTTCCTCCCATGTTCCTTGGTCCTCTCTCCCTTCTTTTTCCCAAACTCAGAGCCATTGCTGGTTTGTACTATTCAGAACATTGGGACTGAAAAATTACCAGAGAGAATTTGAGATCAAAGCAGCCTCAGGGGACCAGGATGCTACCAACTCTGGGATCAACTGGATCCCCAGCTCCTTTACAAAGCTTGGAGAAGGGGGTGGAGATTGAGGATAGATTTTAAGACATTGCGTTAGAACATTAGTGGGCCTTGCTTCAATTACGGAAGCCTGTCCCTTCGCCAAGTTGTGATTTTCTGTGGAATTATTTCTCATTTCAAGTGTACAACCTTCTTTCAAATGTCCTTGAAAAAGAGCCCACTTTCCAGATGGCAAGGGATGGGGAGAGCACCCATGGGCCCTCCTCAGGAGCAGCCCTGTGCCCTCCCATTCCTGTTGAGTTTTAATTCAGCATTAGTCTTGCTGGTCTTCGAGGGAGGTGGGATCTAGAGTTGAGAAAGGCCTGGGGATGGACCAGAGCCAGGATGTGTCTGAGTGTAGCATGTGAGCAGGGCTGTGCGAGTGCCACAGGGCGTTGGGCTTCTGGTGGGGGTCAGTCACTCACCTGCCTGCGCCTTGGGAGCCAGAAGAAAGGCCAGCAGGAGCAGAAGTGGCTGCATCTCCTCAGGAAGCTGCCCAGGTCAGAGCTGCCAGTGCTTCCTCCTGGTCTTCTGAGCCCAGGGTTCTTCAGTGTTGTGGCCTTTATCACCCATGGCCCTCTCAGTAACCACATAAGCACCGGCAGCCATTGACTCAGTGGTGACTATTCGAGCTGAAAACAGGAACCACAGGCTATAGATAGGGCGGTTCGTGATGCTGCATCAACCAGTAGCAGGTTCCCGAGCCCCAGGAACCCGAATCTCATAACACACACAAGGACCCCGCCTTTCCTTGGTTCTCTCTTGACAGTTCGGGTGATTGTTTACTGAGGTCCCCTTTTTGTGAGAGTCAGCAATATTGGAGATGAGATTTCTTGCTTCTGCTGGAGGAGACAAAGCCATCAGTGATCAGGTAATGATAGTGAGGGCTGTGGGTGGAGGGATGGACAAACGGTGTGGCAGTGATGCCGAAGAGGGCTTGTTCTAGTGACAAAAGAGCTGATGGCTTAACAAAACTAACAAACTAACATTTATTTTGCTCAGGAATCTGCATTTGGACTGGGTTTAGTGTGGATATCTCCCCTCAGCTCCCCTTGATGGCAGAGGAGGCTTGAAGCCAGATGTCGGTGGGCATTTCTGTTCCCCTCTGTGAGGGTCTGTCATGTAGTCTCTGCATGGGATTGTTCAGTCTTCTTTTCAGCATGATGGTGGCTTCTGCAGAGTGACACTGGCAGACGTATTCTTTTAATGTGCACTGGCAGCCTTCTTCCCAGAACCAAGCCAGGCAGATGTTCAGTATCACCTGAAAGGTAGTCTTATTTTCTCCTGGGTTCCCCACACACAGTTCAATGTTCTTGTTGTAACGGTTAAAGCGCCTTTTACACTTCAAATCCGCCTGCAGGTTCAGCTCTACCTCCTGCAGAGTGTCTGAGCCAGGGCCCCTCTGTGTGACCTGCCCCCAGCCGGCAGCTCACACAAAGAAGCTTACCTGCAAAGCTTACCTGTCCTTCCAAATCAACCCTGGCAGACGTATTCTTTTCCCCCCCTAGGCCTTGTAGCCATATGGTATCCTTTCTACCTTAGTCTACCCTGTGGGGGCAATCAAAAGCCCTCACCCAGATTGAAAAAGGAAAGAGCATTGCAGTCATGTAATAGAGCCTGTGGATGGGAGATACATGGTGGGAGTCAAAGCAGCGCACAATCGGCCCCCTGCTGAGGTACATGTAGAGTCAGTGAGAGGAGCTGAAACCATGGACCCCTATAAGCCTCGGCCACAGCCTTTGGAGAGGTTGGGGTCTGCTCTGTCCAAACCACGTGTATGAGAATGGAAGAGGGTTGACTGTCCCAACAGTTACTCTTTTGTGAAGTGGGAAAGAATACAAGGAAGCCAAATAATATTCTCCCAGCACAGTCCAGATGACTATATCATTTCGGATATCTTTATACCAAGCTAATATATGTATTTAATTTGATTCCAATAAAAATATCATTTTTCTTCCAGTGTTACACAAGTTCTAGACAATTTCTAAAATATATGTGGAAAATAAGCATGCTAGAATAGCTCTGAAAATTTTGACAAAATAAAAAAAGACAGTAAGGGAGAGGGTAAGCCTTATCAGATATTAAAAACATTACATAAAACTTCCTTCCTGGTTCATGAGTAGACAGAGGCCCTTTAAAAAGAATAGAAAACCTAGAAACTTTCCCAAGTACATAAAGATATGTAATTTATCATAAGGTGGCATTTCAAATTATTGGGAAAAAGATAGACTTTCTAATAAATGATATTGGAACAACTAGAAAATATTTTTTCTTTGTTTTATTTTCCAATCAGAGTTGACAAAGTCACTTTTAAAAGATATTAAGTTGGAGTCATATTTCATATAAACCACCAGAATGAAATGCAAATAGGTAAGACACTTACATATCCTATATAATAAAGAGCTAATATGCTAATTAGACTGAACAGCAGAACAACCATCCGGAGGACATTCTGGATGAAGCTGGGGCTTCGAGGGCCAAGCCCCTTGCGTGAATTTCATGCTTCGGGCCTCTAGTACAAAAAAAAACCATACATGCACTATGAATAAACATGGATGAATTTCTATATAAACTTAGAAGGGGGTAAAGCCTTTCTAGCAATGATTCTAAATACAAAAACTTTAAAAGAAGTGATTGATAAATACATTTTGATATATAAAAAATAAGTTTTACAAGTCTCCACTTTCCTGACCACGGGAGCCTCCCTAATTTGAATTGGATTGTGCACAGGCAGGAGCTTTTGGTAATGAGAGGGACCATGTCCAATTGAATGGTGCTCAGAGGTAGATTCTAACTGCCATTAGCAGATACATTGTAGGATTGTCCTGCCATTTGATTCTGTACAATTGTTAATGGGTGAAAATGGGGTGCCCAATGGTGGAAGTGGGGGATGCCTTTCCCAATTGGGTGCTGGGGGTAGGGTTCTTATGATAGCTTTAGAAAAGGAATTTTCTAAGACTTATACAGGAGAATGAGTGAATTTTATTTGCATGGAGTTATGTCCCTCAGTTGCAAAATTCTCATGTCCTTTAAACTGGATCTGGGAAAGGTGCAGCTGGGGATTCAGCAGAGCTAGAGGCAAAGCCAGTGTCCAGAGGTTGCATTCCACGATGGAGTAAGTCCTGCAGAGCATCGGGCTGGTTGTAATCCATTAGTTCACTGAGTGTGGGCCATGTGGGCCAATGCAGGGGAGCAGGCCCTCTGCCATAAGAGAGCCAGGAGCGCAAGAGGCCCAGAGAGGGAACTCTGTTTTTCCTGGAGCTTATGTAGCTCAGATTTGGTGCCATTGCAGGGGCCTCGTCTATTCTGGCCAATGACCTGCTCCCAGGTATGACTGACAAGTAACCACCTCTCCTATGGCATTCAGACTTACTGGGTATGCTTCTATTCTCACTTTGTCCACTCCCTTCCCCCAGGATCTGTGGGGAACAGACCTGGAGAGTGTGAAACTGCAGTTTCTGGCACAAATGTCATGCCTATATTATCAGGCCTTCCTTTTGCTTTGTTCCTGTCAATTAATTAACAACTGGGATAATTATAACAGTATCACAGTGACATTCATGCCTGCTACTTTTACTGTATTTTAAATTGTATTTTCCAATTACAATCCACTTTCAATATTATTTTGTATTAGTTTCAGGTGTACAGCATAGTGATTAGATAAATTATATACTGTACAAAGTGTTTCTCCCGATGTTTCCAGTACCCTCCTGCACCACGCATAGTTATGACAATATTATTGACTGTATTCCCTTTGCTGTACTTTGCATCCTACTCACTATTTTCTAACTACCAGTTTGTACTTATTAATCTTTTCACTTTTTTTTGCCTGGTCCCCCTAGCACCTTCCCCTCTGGCAACCATCAGTCTGTTCTTTTTATTTATGAGTCTGTTTCAATTTTGCTTGCTCATTAACTTGTTCTTTAGATTCCACATATAAGTGAAATCATATGGTATTGGTCTTTCTCAGTCTGACTTATTTCCCTGAGTATAATACCCTCTAGGTCCATCCATGCTGTCACCAATTGTATCTGCTACTGTTATGGCTCATGGAAATGAGGCTGCCGTCCTGCCTGCTCCCCACCTGCTGCCCTCTCCCCGAGGTGAAGAGGATGAGTCAGTGAACAGTTTGGGGGCTGCACGTCTAGAAACGAAAGAAATAAAGTCATTTCCAAAGCCCACACAATGCTGTTCTAGAGTCTCAAGTGATACAATTAAAGCAGAGTGTAATGAGCAATAAAAATAAAACACAAATACTCCTGTGGGATCTGAGCTCTGTGGGTTCATGTGAAGGAGGGAGAGGAAATTCCATTCAGATAAAAGTCAACACTGTCAGTTTCACTTGTGTTCAGGTGTCAGAACCTGTATTATGTTCACTGTACATTACCAATGCCTGGCACTTAGTAGGTGCACAATTAGCATTTGTTCACTGATTGATGGAAAAACTGCTTTCCAGTCCTACTGCAGAGAGCAGCCCTTTCTAACTCAAAAGGCAGGTAGAGCTCATGGTGGCCAGCACGCAGCCTGAGCCTTGAGGCCAGCAGTGAGGAACAGGCTGCAGGGGACTAAGGCTCCTGAGTGACCAGCAGTCAGTGGACTCTGAGCACATGGTGGGGACACTGGGCTGGCTGTGAGGGTAGAGGTGGCTCTGCCCAGTGAGAGATGGGGCCAGGTGTTCTGCAGACACCCTGCTGCCTTGTCCTCCGGGGCCCTGCCTGGGGCCAACACATGGGGTAACCCTCTGCCAGGGCATAAGCTGGGTGGCAGCTCAGTGACCAGGCCCAGCTGGAACCTGGGCACTCTGGGTGTCCTCGGTGGGAGGGATATGCAGAAGTGGGAGCTCAGACCAGTGTGGTCTGTGGGGCGCAGGGTTGGTGGATTCTGAGGATGCTCAGTGGTCAGCAGGGATGAGAAGGAGGGGCAGCCAGGAGACTGGAGGCCAAGCTAGGCCCTGAGCTCAGAGGAGGGCAGAAAAGGGCAGGGAGAGAAATTCAGACCAGGAGGGAATGAGGAGCTTCTCAGGACTTCCCTCCCTCCTCCACCCCCGTCTCTCCTCACCAGCCCCCAGACCCCAACCCTGCCACCCCCTGGTTGCTGGAGAACAATGTCCTGCTCAGGAGGGCCCTCCTCTCCCCTGTGCGGTGGGGCCTCCTGAGCTGCAGCCCAGGCTGTGCCTGCTTGGTGTCCAGCACCCACGTGCTAGTCCTTTCCTCTCAGCTCGTAACACAGAGGAGGAAGTAAGACCTTCACACTGAGCCCAGGACCTGAGAGTTTCATGTTTTTTGCTAATGGTGCTCCTCTCTGCCCTGGCAGAAGGGCGGGTCCTGTGGGTGCAGGTGTGGCTAAGAAGGAGCTGGTAACAGCTTTGCATGGGGTTTGGGAGCGGGGAGCAGGGGTAGGGGAGGGGGCGGAGTCCTGGTGGAAGGGGAAGAGGAGGAAGTAGAACAGAGAAAAATTGTGCTACTGGCCTTCTGAGCACAGAGCTGGTGCCCGTGAATGAGGGTCAAAGAATAAACAAAAACCCAGCTCTTCCCATCAGCTAAGAGACATTTATTCAGTTGCTGGCACCACCTCCCTCCCCGCAGTGCGGTCCTGGATTAGCTCCAGAGAAGATGGTCTGGGTCCTGCAGTTGGAGGCTTTTCATGGTCTCTCTTATCCAGGGAAGGAAACTGGTGACTTTGGTGTAGACCACTGGGGGTTCCCCATACTTGCTTCCATAGGAGACAATGCCCTGGATCCCATTTCTACACAGGAGAGGCCCCCCGGAGTCCCCCTGTGGACAGAGAGAGGGAAGAACTGAGCCAGTTCTCCTGGCCCTGCCCTCCTTGCCACCCCAAGCCCGTCGGAGAAGGCTGCCTTGCATGGTGTTCAGTTGGAGATAAGCAGGCAGGCGGGTCCCCAGTGGTCCTCTCAGCCTGGACATTGTCACTGCTTCACTTCACCCCCAGTGGTGGCTCCCTCTGCTCCCCCAGGTCCCTGATCCTCTGGCTATGAAGGTGCTGCAGGACTGTGGCTGCAGCCTACTGTGTAAGGACCCGAGAACAGGCAGGTGGGGCTGACACCATTAACCAGCTCTGAGGAGGCACCAGGTGTAACTTCTGCACACCCAGGGGATAGTGATCTAACTGCATTGCCCCAGCTTGGGCCACAGTGTTACACATCCCCCTCCCCAGGGCAGGGCTACAGACTAGGGATATCCACACCGTGTTTGGAGTGACCAGAGGCCCTTGTAGGCTCTTGGAGGCCCTATTCTTCCCTGCTCTGGTGGCTCCCCTCTTTGATTTCTGGGGAGAAAAATTACAACCTAGAGGGTGAAGGATTCCACCCCCTGCCTGGGTCCCCAGGTCCTACTCTCTACCCAAACACCCTTCTCCCCAGAACCAAGCCAGGCAGATGTTCAGTATCACCTGAAAGGTAGTCTTATTTTCTCCTGGGTTCCCCACACACAGTTCAATGTTCTTGTTGTAATGGTTAAAGCGCCTTTTACACTTCAAATCCGCCTGCAGGGTCAGCTCTATCTCCTGCAGAGTGTCTGAGCCAGGGCCCCTCTGTGTGACCTGCCCCCAGCCAGCCACAGTGCACTTCTGTCCTGGCCTCAACGTGTTCTTGCTCCTGGGCAGTGGGAGGGGCTTCACAGCATCAGTTTGCTTGATGTTTCTCTCCAGCTGGTGGGGAGGAGGCAAGGGAGCCCAGGTCAGCCAGTGGTCTCTGAGCCTGGACACTGAGGGACACTTGAGTCACTAGGACTGGTTAGGTGGCCAGAATGGGAGGAAAGGACGGGATGGTTCACAGTGAGAGGAGATACAATGAGATCCCAAACTGCAAGAGCAGCAGGAGGTTTCCTCACCTGCAGTAACATGATGTCATAGGAGCCTTTCCTCTTATTATACTTTGGGTGCTGGATGGCTCTTTTCACCAGGACGACCTGTTGGGTCTTCTCCTGCTTTTTGATGTTGTGGGCCCCCAGGGTGACACTGATTGACCTGCACAGAGAACAGAGTGGATGAGTGTGTGTGGGGTGGGGTAGGTAGAGTCACAGGAGATACGTCCCAGGAGCCATGAAGAGCTATTGACAGCTGGAGCAGAGCAGGGCTACAGACTAGGGATATCCAGGTCACAGGGTCCAGGGGCTGAGTGACTCTGGATCCCACTGACATGGAGTGTAGGGCTTGTGGGAGCTCTCTCTTGCCTTTAGGAAATATCATAAAATTGCATGCGTTTCCATTTTGACCCTAATGCATGTGTTCATGGTCCACCGCTGCTTTATTTGGCCATTGTGGTACTTCTCTTTTCCACGGTTACTCGCTGTCACTTCTGACTCTCAGGGCCCAAAGCTTACCTGTCCTATTTCCCAGCCTCTCATTGCTCCGTCATGATCCCTGATGGCTCCTCTGATGAGATCTCACGGGCTTGAGTTACCAGGAGCCTGGGGAGCTGCCCTGGACTGCAGCTCCTGGGATGGAGGACAGGGTCCCTATAGGGGTCTCAGCAGGTGTAGCCTGGCTGCAGCCTCTCACCTTCCATTGCAGTGAGCAGCTGTCAGAACATATTTCTTTTGCACAAGGACACCGCCACACATGGACTCCTCCTCCTCATCTTCAATTCGAAGGAAGGCCATGTAGGGTCTGGAGTGGGGCTTGGCTTCATGTCCCCCGATGATCTCCCCTGAAGGAAAATTCTGTTGTGTTTGTGTGCCCGCCCCCGCCCCCGTCCCCCCCACCCCGTGCACCAGGCAGGCATCAGCTTGATGACTCATGCGGCTGGGCACCTGGGGGCCTAGGGTGGCATAGATCTGGGAGGGCGTCGGGGGAGTGGGAGACTCAACTTTCTCTTCTGGAAAAGGGAAGAGTAACAGGCTGGGTCTGTGACTTGGCCTGCCACATAGTTGCAGGTGAGAATATGGTCTTAGTGATAGAGAAGATCTGGAGGTTCCTAAATATTCCTCTTCTGACTTCGCTTGGTGTTGGGTGAGCTTCTGAAGCCTCTGAGGTGCTGTGATGTCCAGGCAGTGCACTTTGCAGTGTCCAAGATTTAGGTTCAGGGATCTAGGTGTTGCAGAGCTGTCCCAGGGCCTGACAGGTGGGGAGTTGCCAGTGTTTGTTGACTGCCTGAAATGTTGGCCCCCAATGGGCCTCTGGAGTTGGGTTGGTAATGCCAGTGCTGTGGGATTCTGGAAAGCAGAGGAGACTGGGGTTGCCAACCTCACTGGCTCATCCTTTAAGGAGAGGACCTGCTAAAGGCCTGGGAAGAAAAGCAGAGCTGGAGAAAGGGACTGAGGGGCCTTGAGATGGAGCAGAGGAAACAGCGGTCTTCTGGGGACAGTGACCCCACCAACTGTGAGGTCTGCTGAGCTCTGGGCTTCTATCCTAAGCAGACCCTGAGGACAACACCTGTCTCATCACAGACATGGAAGCCAGGACTGCTCTGCCCTCTGCAGTTTCCCAGCCTCTGCCGTGCACTTCTAGGAAGTTCCACTCTCCACCTGGCACAGGTAGGGCCTGGGGAGGGCATTGTACCCATTGGCTTTTCTTGAGAATAGGCTTCTGTCCTGTCATTTCTGTGTGTAGCTCATCCAGCATCATGTGTGTGGGTCTGAGATGGGATGGGAGCTGGAGTTCAGAGCATTCCTGGTGGAGAGCTGGATCTGGGCTGTGCAGAAGGGCCAGGAGGTCTGTGCCCACTGTGGATGGGTTGGGCCTGTGAGGGTGGGGATGGTCACTCACCTGCCTCTGCCGAGGGGAGCAGGAAAAAGGCCAGCAGGAGCACGAGCAGGGGTGGCTGCATCTTCCCAGGAAGGCTGCTCAGGTCGGAGCTGCTGGTGTTTCTCTTTGCTCTGTTTTCACGCCCAGAAGAGGAAGGAAGTGTGGGTGGGCTCTGTGACCTGAGTCCCCCTCTGGTTTTGTAGAGCTTCATCCCAGAAGGCTTTCTATGAAGCATCTCTGCCCCCACAGCTCCTGCCTGATGATGGTCTCTGGGTGGTTGTGTGAACAGTATGCAGTGACCTCATCAGTACCCACAGCTGATGACTCAGAGCAGACCCTAAGCAGACTCCAGCCCTGAGCAGGAACCCAAGGTTACAAGGTGGGGCCTGTGGAATGTGGTATTGACCAACAGAGGTACCGGAGCCCAGAAACCTGAGTCCCCAGTGAGAGAACCCCCAGTGCCTCATCTCCATGCTACTAAGTCCATCAGGGTAATTTCTCTTGCATGTGTCTGTTTAGGTCCATCTCTGTCCTATGGACAAACATAGTGGAGATATGTCTCCTGTTTTTAGAGCAGTGATTTTCAACCTTATTCTTCTCATGGCACATAAACTACTAAAATTCTGTGGCACACTAAAAAATGTATTTTTTGTATATCTCACAAAAAATAGGTATACTTTTGATTTTTTTTGCAAAAAAAGTAATTAACTACCCTTTTTGTTCCAAAGTGACTTAGAAAAATATCAGGTGCCTGTACTTGTATATATGATTAAACAATCAGACACAACAATATTATGCACCATGACCAATAAAATGCAATTCTATTATAGGACCTATTTATTTATGGTTCCTAAAGGGCATTCACACCAGATGACTATTGTTGTGTTGGCTGTTGTCATTTTGTTTTTAAATTTTTTTATTGATTAAGTTATTACATATGTGTCCTTATCTCCCCATTGCCCCCTCACCCACACTCATGCCCTCACCCCCCTGTTGTCTGTGTCCATTGGTTAAGCCTATATGCTTGCATATAAGTCCTTTGGTTGATCTCTCCCCCTTACTCCCACCCTCCCCTACCTTCCCTCTGAGGTTTGACAGCCTGATTGTTGTGTCTCTGGATCTGTTTTTGTTCATCAGTTTATGTTGTTCATTATATTCCACAAATGAGTGAGATCATGTGATTTTTATCTTTCTCTGACAGGCTTATTTCCCTTAGCACAATGCTCTCCAGTTCCATCCATGCTGTTGCAAATGGTAAGAATTCCTTCTTTTTTACCGCTGTGTAGTATTCTATTGTGTAGATGTACCACAGTTTTCTAATCCACTTGTCTGCTGATGGGCACTTAGGCTGTTTCCAAATCTTGCTATGGTGAATTGTGCTGCTATGAACATAGGGGTGCATATATCCTTTCTGATTGGTGTTTCTAGTTTCTTGGGATATATTCCTAGAAGTGGGATCACTGGGTCAAATGGAAGTTCCATTTTTAGTTTTTTGAGGAAACTCCATACTGTTATTAAAACAATGAAGAAATTACCAATGAGATCAAGAAAGAAATAAAAAACTTCCTGGAAACAAATGAAAATGAACACACAAAACCCCAAATCTCTGGGACACAGCAAAAGCAGTCCTGAGAGGGAAGTTCATAGCATTACAGGCCTACCTCAACACACACACACACACACACACACACACACACGGAAAATTAATAATAAACGAAATATTTATTTGTACAACTTAAAGAATTAGAAAGAGAACAACAATGAAAGCCCAAAGTAACTAAAAGGAAAGAAATAATAAAGTTTACAGCAGAAATAAATGACAGAGAGACTAAAAAGACAATGCAAGAGATCAAAGAAACTAAGTCCTGGTTCTTTGAAAAAAATAAACAAGATTGATGAACCTTTAATGAGACTCATCAAGAAACAAAGAGATAGGACCAAAATAAATAAAATCAGAAACAAAAGAGGTGAAGTAAAACTGACACCACAGAAATACAAAGGATTGTAAGCAAATGCTATGAACAACTATATGCCAACAAGCTGGACAATGTGGATGAAATGGAAAAATCCCTAGAAAAATACAATCTTTTCAAACTGAATCAGGAAGAATCAGAAAATCAAAATAGGCTAATAACAATTGATAAAATTGAAGTAGTAATAAAAAAACTTCCAACAAACAAAAGCCCTATCTGGACAGCTTTACCAGGGAGTGTGAATAAACATTACAAGAAGAAATAAGACCTATACTCCTCAAACTATTCCAAAAAATACAAGAGAAGGAACACTTCCAAGCTCTTTTTATGAAGCCAGCATTATCCTAATTCCAAAACCAGATAAAGATACTACAAAAAAAAAGAGAATTATAGCCTAATAACCCTGATAAACATAAATGCTAAAATCCTCAGCAAAATATTAGAAAAAGGGACCCAGCATTTTTTTAAAAAGTTCATACACCATGACCAAGTAGGATTTATATCACTGATGGAAGGCTGGTAAAATTCGCAAGTCAATAAATGTGATACATCACCTAAATAAATTGAAAGACAAAAATCACATGATCATATCAATAGATGTAGAAAAAGCATTCTATATCCAACATCCATTACTTTTTCTTTTTAAAAAAAATATATTTTATTGATTTTTTTTGCAGAGAGGAAGGGAGAGGGATAGAGAGTTAGAAACATTGATGAGAGAGAAATATTAATCAGCTGCCTCCTGCACACTCCCTACTGGGTATGTGCCCACAACCAAGGTACATGCCCTTGACTGGAATCGAACCTAGGACCTTTGAGACTACAGGCCAACGCTCTATCTACTTAGCCAAACCAGTTAGGACTCCAACACCCATTTCTGATAAAAACTCTCAGCAAAGTGGGAATAGAGGGCATACCTCAACATAATAAAATCCATATATGACAAACATACAGCGAACATCATACTCAATGGGCAAAAACTAAAACATTTCCCCTAAGAAGAGGAAAATGACAGGGATGTTCCCTTTGACCAATCTTATTCAACAAAGTACTGGGAGTCCTAACCAGAATGATCAGACAAGAAGAAAAAACAAAAGGTATCCAAATTGGAAAGAAGGAAGTACAACTCATTATTTGCAGATGATATGATATTGAACATAAAAACCCTAGAGACCCCACAAAAACTACCAGATTTAAAAAAACACATTTGGCAATGTAGCAGGATACAAAATTAACACCCAGAAATCTATGGTATTGTTATACACCAATAATGAATTCTCAGAAAGAGAAACTAAAGTAACAATCCCATTTACCATTGCAAAAAAATAAAAAGTTAGATACTTAGGAATATGTTAACCAAGGAGGTAAAAGATTTGTACTCAGAAAAGTATGGGACACTGAAAAAAGAGAAAGAAGAAGATATAAACAATTGGAAGAACATACTATGTTCTTGGTGGAATTAACATCAATTAAAAACAATTGGAAGAACATACTATGTTCTTGGTGGAATTAACATCAATATAATGTCCATACCACCCAAAGCAATCTGTAGATTCAGTGCAAACCCTATTAAAATACCAATGGCATAATTCACAGACCTAGAACAAATACTGCAAAAATTTATGTGGAACCAAAAAGGACCCCAAATAGCTGCAGCAATTTTGAGAAAGAACAAAGCTGGAGGGATCAAAATACCAGACATCAAGTTATACTACAAAGCCACTGTATTCAAAACCACCACAAGAACAGGCATATAGATCAATGGAACAGAATAGAGACTACAGAAATTGGCACAAGCCATTATGCTCAATTAATATTAATACAATTAAATAAAGACAGTCCGTTCAATAAATGGTGTTGGGAAAATTGGACAGGTACATGCAAAAAATGAAACTATACAACCAAATTACACCACACACAAGAATAAATTCAAAATGGGTAAAAAAAGACTTAAATGTAAGCCATGAAGCCATAAAAATCCTGGAAGAAACCATAAGCGGCAAAATCTCAGACATCTCTTGTAGCAATATGTTTTTGGATACATCTCGTAGGGCAAAGGTGACTAAGAAGAAAATAAACAAATGGGACTACCAAAATAAAAAGCTTCTGTGTAGCAAAAGAAACCATCGACCAAATGAAAATTGAGCCCACTGTAGAGGAGAACATATTTGCCAATGATACATCTGATAAAGGGTTAATATTCAAAATAAATAAGGAACTCATACAACTTAACAAAAGGAAGACAAACAATCCAATTAAAAAATGGGCAAAGGACCTAAATAGACACTTCTCCAAAGTGTACATATAGATGGCCAAGAGACATATGAAAAATGCTCAAAGTCACTGATCATCTGAGAGATGCAAATCAAAACAACAATGAGGTATCACCACACACCTGTCAGAATGGCTACCATCAACAAATCAACAAATGACAATTGCTGGCAAGGATGTGGAGAAAAGGGAACCCTACTACACTGCTGGTGGGAATGCAGACTGGCACAGCATTACTGAAAACAGTACAGAGTTTTCTCAGAAAAATAAAATATGGAACTGCCATTTGACTCAGTGATCCACTTCTAGGGATATATCCTAAGAAACCCAAAACAGCAATCAGAAAGAATGTATGCACCCTTATGTTCATAGCAGCACAATCTATAATAGCTAAGATCTGGAAACAGCCCAAGAGCCCATCAGTAGATGAGTAGATAAAAAAACCCCAAACCGTGGTACATTTATACCATGGAATACTACATAGCAACAAAAAAGAAAGACCTCTTACCATTTTCAATAGCATGGATGGAACTGGAGAGTATTATGTTGAGCGAAATAAGCCAGTCAGAGACAGACAAGTATCACATGATCTCCCTCATATGTGGAATCTAATGAACAAAATAAACTGATGAACAAGAATAGATCCAGAGACACAGAGTGTGAATGCCACTTGTGCCATTGTTACTACTGGGCCATTCAACTGTGTAGGGGAAACCCGGAAGAAAAGAAATTTCCTTGCAGGTGATACTGAGTTTTTTCCCAGCTTGGCTGTGAGGACATGGGTGTTTGGGTAAGAATTGGGACTTGGAGCTCTAGGTGGTCTGGATCAATGGATAGAGTGTCAGCTTGTGGACTGAAGGGTCCCAGGTTCAACTCCAGTCAAGGGCACATGCCCAGATTGCCGGCTCAATCCCTAGTAGGGGGCATGCAGGAGGCAGCTGATCAATGATTCTCATCATTGATGTTTCTATCTCTCTCTTTCTCTCCCTTCCTCTCTGAAATCAATAAAAATGTATTAAAAAAATAAAATAAAATAAAAAGAATTGGGACTTGGAGACCCAGGCAGGAGGGGGCTCCTTCACTCTCTAGGCCAAGCATGTTAAACTCAATGGCTAACACGGGCCAAATAAACAAGGTTTAAGTTTATGTGGGCTGCAAAAAAACAAAAGCTTCAATTTTCATAGAAACGTAGGTTTATTTCGATAAACACATACTGAATACAAAGGGCTGAAATAAATGAGTCATTGTTAACATAAAATAATAGAACATTTCATTAAAAATTAATATTTTTTCTTGAACATTAACTTACCAGACTCTGAATAACTGCACAAATAAATAAGCACAACGCAAATAAACCTATTTATCTTGTTCTCTGAAAGCGAAATATTTCCTGTTGCACACATCAAACAAGTCAGTCCAAGACTAATGATGTGGCTATCAGCTGCTAAAATATTTGCTGCTAGTATTAGTGGAGAGAAATGGTGTGCCTGCGCATAAGGCGCATAAGGGAAGTGAATGCAACACGATTATAGTAATCAGTCATTAGTGAATGTAGTAGTTCATTATTAATAATCTATACTAATAAAAAGGTAGTATGCTAATTAGACAGGGAGACCTTCCAGGAGACCTTATGGAGTCCTTCTAGACAAAGCCATGGTGGCGGGGACAAAGCAGAGGCAGTTAGGGGTGATCAGGCCAACAGGGGGGCAGTTGGGGGCAAAGGGGTGTTGCTGGGGGCGAGAAGGTCAGCAGTGTGGGCAGTTAGAGGCAACCTGGCCGGCAAGGTGGGGCAGTTGGGACAATCAGGCTGGCAGGGGAGGGCAGCGGGGGTGAGCAGGCTGATGAAGGGGCAGTTGGGGTTGAGCAGGCCAGCAAGGGGGGCCAGTTGGGGGCATGCAGGCAGGCTTGGGGGGAAGTTGGGGGTGAGCAGGGCATAGGAAAGGGCAGTGGGGGTGAGCAGGCTGGCAAGTGGGGGCAGTTGGGGGTGATCAATCTGGCAGGGGGGGCAGTTGGGGGCAAACAGGCTGGCAGGGGGGGCAGTTGGGGATAAGCAGGACAGCAGGCAGAGTGGTTAGGGGCAATCAGGCAGGCAGGCAGGTGAGCAGTTAGGAGCCAGCGGTCCCGGATTGCAAGAGGGTTGTCCCAATGCTGGTTTATACATAAAAGCCTAAGCAACCAATACGACCAAACGACCGGAAAGACCAGAATGATCAGAACGACCGGTCCCTATGATGTGCACTAACCACCAGGGAGCAGATGTTCAACACAGGAGCTGCCCCCTGGTGGTCAGTGTGCTCCCACAGCCAACCTCCCATGGCCAGACAGCAGCATCCAGTGTTATTCCTTCCGTGCCCAACCCGGCAACCGTCACCTCTTCTCCCAACCCCATGGCAGCCTTCGGGCCCTAGGCTGGGAAAGGGAACCAGGGATGGGTGGTGGTGGATGAGTCCCCTTTCCCAGGGGCCAGTGGCCAACCTCCCGTACCCTGTTCCTCCCCTCCAGCTGGCAGGCCCCAGTCAGCCCAGCCCTCATTGGTCCTGATTGCTGGTCAGGTCGAGGAACCTCACCCATGCACAAATTCATGCACCGGGCCTCTAGTTATGTATAACAGGATATTGTAAAAATCAAGTTATGAAATTTTTACTAAAACATTTCTTACATACCGTTATATTGGCTGGGCAGCAAAAATATTCTTTGTGGGCAGAAAGTTTGACATGCTTGCTCTAGGCTGTGATATTTCTTCCCAGGAAGAAAAGAGGGGAGCTGCCAGAGCTGGAAGAAATAGCATTTCTGAGAGCCTACAAGGGCCTATGGTCACTGTAAACACAGTGCTCCTCCAGAGGTTGAATTTGCAACACTCCAGCCCATGCTGGGGTCCAGTGGTTAGAAAATTGTTGCTTGCTTGTGCAGTAGTTGTACCTGGTGGCTCCTCAGAGCTGGCACCCACTTTGGTTAATGGGTTCCTTCTCCATGCTAAGCGCCAGCCCCACATGCATTCTTTCAGATCCATCTGTTATTGGAGAAATGCATGGATGGCCTTTCTCCATGTTAGTGTGAGTGGAGTTCTTGTGGTGCTGGTGGAATAAGCATTTCTGGAGGCCCCATGAGGGAATGAGATGTGGTAGAAAGTTTATTTTCATGGAATTACATCCCTTGGTGTTTAAGACCCTCCCCCTTAATACAGTCCTGAATATCTGCCGCTGAGGATTCGACAGAGCGAAAACAGAGCCATAGTTCAGAGTTTCCATTCCCTGATGCAGCTGGGTCTGATACAGCAGCAGGCTAGCTGCAGTCCATTAGTCCATTGTGTGTGGGGTCCACATGACTGTGGGCTGTGTGGGCAAATGCAGCAGCCAGAGTGTGCACCCCCTGCAACAAGAGTCCCAAGAGAACAAGGGCCAAGAGAGGGAACTCCTTTGTTTAGGACCTTATGTGTCAGAAATCTTCCCACACTTGCAGTGGTCATGCCTACTCTGGCCAATGACCTGTTCCCAGGTGTCACTGACAGACATGTCCTCATTTCACCAGACTACAGGGCATTCATCTAAACTTCAGCTTCCTGGCAATTTTTTTCTCAGGGGTGGGGGAGGGTTATACCATTGTAATGAAGCCAGTTATGAATAACTGGAAAGGAGCAAAGGGACAGCCAAATACATAGTCATGCCATTTGTGCAGCTTTGCCGTTTGAAATGAAAAACTTACAGCCCTGGCAGGTGGTTCAGTTGGTTGAAGCTGCAGTTACATCCCCAGTCAGAGCACATATGGGAGGCAACGGTTTGATGTTTCCCTCTCACACTGATGTTTCTCTCTCTCTCTCTCTCTCTCTCTCTCTCTCTCTCTCTCTCAAATCAATAAAAACATATCCTCAGGTGAGCATTAAAAAAAGATGTCAAGTGGATTATCTCTGACAAATGCTCTATTTATTTTCTATTACTGGGTAACAGAAAATATAATTTAAGTCATTTAGCAGCTTAAAATAACTGTTATCTCATAGTTCTATAAGAAGTCTGTGCAGGCTCAACTGGGTTCTTTGTTCAGGGTGTCTGAAGGCAAAAATCAAGGTTTCACCCAGCCTAGGCTTTCATCTGGAGGATTTGGAAGAGAATTGGCTGCCACCCTTATTCAGGATGTTGGCCGGACTTAGTTCTTGGCAGTTGTAGGGCCCCATCTCCTTGCTGTCTGTCATGTGGTGGAGGTGGCAGCTCTCAGCTCCTGAACGCTGCCCTCACTCCTTGCCACACAGCCCCCTCAATCGTTTAGCCAGCAATGGGGCATTTCCTCTCCATGCTTGGGTTTCCTATGACTTCATCTTCTGCAACCAGCAGGAGAAAACTCTCTGCTTTTGAAGGGCTCATGTGGTGAGGTTGGGCCCACTTGGATCATCTCCCTTTTGCCATACACTCTAAAGTAATCACAGAAGTGCTATCTCATTATATTCACAGATTCCAACTGTCAGCCGTCGACAAGGACAGTACCCTGTTGCACAGTTCTTGTCTTGTTGTAGGAAGGAATTCAAACAAGAGACTACATATGGCAGCAAAAGCAGGTGGATTTATTTGTAGGAAAGAGATACACTCAGATAAGACCTGAGTGGGCAACTCAGCTGGCCAAAACCAAACTGAGCACCCTGAGCAGGCAGCTCAGATGGCTGAAACCAACCCAGTGCACTAATATTTGGGAATTTAGAGGATTTATACCTGTGGGCTGGAATGCCCCTAGGCAGGGAGCAAGTGACCCCCTCCCTCATGTCTCAAAAAATATTTCTTTAAACTATAAGGCTCCTGCATCTAGGTGCTATGCCACCTGTTAGGCCACAACCTGGGGGACTCAGAATCTTTCCTGCTCATATAGAGGACCCTGAATCTTTCCTGTTCACCTACTTTGTCCATTTTCAGTTTGTCACATTTTTTCATTTATGTCCTCCAAGCCCCAGCTGCTTCTCCCAGGCTTTTCCCCCTCAAGAGACATAGGCCAACTTCATTTGGGAGGCTGAAGGGCATAGTTCTGACTTCTGGAGCTGCTCCCCACTGAATCTAGACATAAAGGTGAGTTGGCCAGATACCCCTAACTCTCTGTCTGGGAGTGGCTGGTTAGGGTGGAGTAGAAGCGTTACGCAGCCTGACTTGGTGGGTTTGGTGGCATGGGCTAATTGAAAGAGGATAGGTGTATTCCTGGGCCTGGGTGAAATCGTTGAGCCAATATAATTGAAGTCATTCTGAAACAAAGGAGACAAGGGTGTTTAGAATTCAGGGTATAAAATTAGGGTTACTAAGAGTCCCAATAGTATTAGGATAAAAGGAGTTGTCCATTGGAGGATGGTGGAAGTGAGGGGATTCCACCAACAGGGGTTTTCTATCTGTTTTTGAAGTCCTTGTCTTATGTGATGGGGCTTCTGATGTTATCTTGTACCTGAAGGGATTGATTAACATAAAGTATAGAAAGGGTTAAAGCAAGCCTCAAATGGGGTGGCTGGTGGTGTGTAGATGAACAAGCGAATGAGGGGAATGATTATATAGCCATTTAAGAGAATTCTAGTTCCAGCCTGAAGGAAAAGTACAAAGCTACATGCATGGGTCAAACACTATAAAACAAACCTATAAAAGCAACAAGCTAGAATAGAGGCTGCTTTAAAATCCTGTTATTAATCCGTATCTTTTGTGAAATTTTCTTGAAAGGTAACTTCTTTTTTTAAGGGTAGTTTTAAATCTTCTAATGGCTCTATTGTCCAGGTTTTGGAGGATGATTCTATGGTTTGTTCTTTATCTGGGTTGGAATACATCTTTACTGGAGTGTGGGGTATCCAACTGTCAGTGCCCAGAACTTTAATGGCTGTTGAAGTAGAAAGCACAAAAGTACCAGTATACGGCCCTTTCCTTTCCCCCCCCCACCCCCAAATTATGTTTCCTAGAGAGTATTATGCAGGGGTTTGGCCTTTTCGTCATTCTCCAACTTCCAAAGCCTATATTGTCCTATTAGTCTCCCAAAAGGCCCTTAGTTGTCTAGCCATGATGGGTCCAGGTATATTTATATTATTTGTACTCTCTCTTGAGATAAAATTCTTTCTCTGGGTATGAGAAATAAGCCTAAGTAATTTACCTTTTGTTTTAAGAGCTGTGCCTTTTCCTTAAAGATTTTATATCTCCTTTCTGCCAAAAAATTTAAAGTCTGGATTAAATGTTCCTGCTTAATTCTTCACTGGGGGAACAGATAAGTTCATCAACATATTGCAAGATCTGTCCACCCATGCCCCCCCTTAAGAGATAGGTCCTTTAAATCCTCTGCTAAGGCTTGCCCAAAGACAAGGGGGCTATCTCTGAAGCCTTGAGGAAGGACGGTCCAAGTAAGTTGTTGTTGAAACCCTTGTGTGTATGTCCATTCAAAGACAAATGAAAATTGGCAGGCTGGGTCTAATGGCATACAGAAAAAGGCATCTTTTAAATCTCGCACTGAAAACCATTATTTCCTCATGGTATTCTGCTGAGAATAGAATAGGGATTTAGAACAAGAAAGTGGATAGGAACTACTGCCTCATTAATTACTCTTAAGTCCCAAACAAATCAACAGTTCCCATCTTTTCTCTTTATCAGTAGAATAAGAGTGTTATGGAGAGAATTGCAGGGGATTAAAAGGCCATGTTCAAGGAATCCACACTAATAAAAGACAAACATGCAAATTGACCATACCTTCGCTATGCCTTAAGCCACTCCCACCAGCCAATCAGAGCAACTATATGCAAATTAACCCAACAAAGATGGCTGCTGGCAGCCACAAAGCTGGAGCAAGCAGGAGGTTTGGTTGCTTCAGTGATGGAGGAAGCAAAGCTTCCTGCCTGCTGTGGCAGGCTCTGAGCTCCACTCAAGGCAACAAAGTTTCAATTATAGAAGATAAATAAACCCTAGATACCTGCTTTCAGCCGGCCATGGCCACGGAGCTAGAGCAAGCAGGAGGCTTGGGTTTCCCCTGGTGATGGAGGAAGCCAAGCTTCCCGCCTGCCCTGGTGAGCTCTGAGCTCCACTAAAGGCTACAAAGTTTCAATTATAAAAGGTAAATAAATCCCAGAATTAAAAAAAAAGAAAAAAAGGAGAGGCTGGGAGCCTCCATCGCTGGGGGGCTTGGCCAGCCTGAAAATGGTTCTCAGTCCCTCACTCAGACTGGCCAGGCACCCCAGTGGAGAACCCCCATCCTAAAGGGGGTGTGGCCAGCCTGAAAACAGCCATCAACCACTCACCCAGGCTGGCCAGGCACCCCAGTGGGGACCCCCACCCTGATCTGGGACACCCTTCAAGGCAAACCAGCTGGCCCCTACCTGTGCACAAGGCCTCTATCCTATATAATAGAAGGGTAATATGCAAATTGACCCTAACAGTAGAACGACTGGGAATGACTGGTCACTATGACACACACTGACCACCAGGGGGCAGATGCTCAATGCAGGAGCTGTCCCCTGGTGGTCAGTGCGTTCCCACAGGGGGAGCTCTGCTCAGCCACAAGCCAAGCTGATGGCTGCCAGCACAGCGGAGGTGGCGGGAGCCTCTCTTGCCTCCTCAGCTGCACTAAGGATGTCCAACTGCAGCTTAGGTCTGCTCCCTGCTGGTAAGTGGACATCCCCCGAGGGCTGCCGGGCTGCCAGAGGGATGTCTGACTGCCAGCTTGGGCCCGATCCCCCAGGGAGCGGGCCTAAGCCAGCAGATGGACATCCTCCGAGGTGTTCCAGACTGTAAGAGGGCATAGGCAGGGCTGAGGGACCCCCTGAGTGCACAAATTTTTGTGCACCAGCCTCTAGATCTGGATATAATTTCTCGTTGGCCTGTGCTTGCCTTTGAATTAATGGGACACTGCTTCTTGAGGAAATTTTGTAGGATCTTTTAATCTAATCATGACCAATTGTAATATGTATCCTGACTCAGTGTGCCTGCAGCCCAAACCTGTGGATCTATGTCTAAGTCTAGGCTTTTCCTCATAGCTTATCTTAATTGTTGATTCTAACATTAAGAGGCTTACTGTTTCTTCAGGACCAGAAAAGATTATACTAGTTCTCATTTTGGTTAATATGCCCCTCCCCAACAAAGGGGTGAGGCATTCAGGTATTGTTAGAAATGAATATATGAAGATGGTTTTTCCTCCATTCCCATTACCTGTCTAGTTTGTGAGAAAAGTTTCCCAGAGTAGGAAGTTAGGAGAGACTAAGCGGTTCCATATGAAGAAGGAAATTAACAGGCCAACCTGTCACATCTAAGGTGACCCTTGGCTCCATCCAGGTAATGTCCATGGTTTCAGCAGGAGCTAACAGTTAATGAGGGCCCCATCAATTCAAGGTCATTAAGGAGTGGGGATCTGACCCTCAGGCCTTCCAGCCCTCGGGGCAGTCCCATTTCCAATGGCCTATCATGTGATAATAGAGGGCAAGGCCCACAGGAGCCCTTCTGTGGGCATTCTCATTTCCAGTGCCCAGGCTTCCGCATTGGTGACAAACACCAGGAGGGCCAGGAGGGCCTTTTGTCTCTGGCCTGAGCATTGGCGGAGCTTTCCTTGCAGTGGCCGGTATTCTTATAATACAGCTAATAATTGTGCCTGTTTTTCCTCCTCACTTTCCTCCTTTGTCTGGGCGCTCTCCTCCTCCTCTTAGTCTCCACTGTAAAAGACCGTGCTGGCTGTTAAAATATCAGCAAGGGGAGTGGACGAGCCCATGCCTAATTTCTGTAGTTTCCTCCTTGTGTCTGAGGTGGATGGGGTTATAAATCTGTCCTTTAGCACTATGGACCGTGCCACAGGGTCATTGGGATCCAGGTCAGTGAATTTAACAATTGCCTCTCTCTCTTTCTAAAAATGGCTGTAGGATTTTCCTGATGTTCCTGGTCAATCATAGCCAATGTATTATAATTGACTGGTTTTTCCTTTGCTCCCTTCAGTCACCGAAGTAAACAATGTAACATATGGTCCTGAGACTGTATGTCTTTTTCAGAATCATAGCCCCAGTTTGGGTCATCCCAAGGGATAACCTCATTTCCTAAGGGGTAGTTTGGATTTTCAGCATTTAATCCAGTAGCATATTCCTTTCCAATTCTGCAAACCATATCTTTCTCAGAGCCAGTTAATGACTCATTTGGAAAGAGATTAATGTCTAAGTTAGATTGAAATTGAGGGTGATTTTTCTCTATTCATTTATAAACTTGTCAGGGTCATCTGTGAAACTTTCTACTTTTTTCTTGATTGTCATTAAATCTTGCATAGTATAGGGAACTTGTGCTCTAATTACATCCCGAGGTCCCATGGCCTCTAGTAATGGGAAGAGATCCTTGGGTGAGATTCCTGGGTATGGAGGGGCTGGGCTCCCTGAAGAGTAGGTGGGGTTTGGGACCATGAGTCATTACAGCAAGCATGGCAGCATCTAGTTTGAGACCCTTACATATGCTTGGGTCATTTTGTAGAGCCATGAAAGTATGGACATAGGGCACTACTGTCCACTTGCTCGGTCAGCAGCAAAATAAATCAAGTGTAAAATTGTACTGTAATTTAGACTGTCTTTTTCATGATCCTCTAATTTATGAGCCAAACTGTGTGGCAGAAAAAGATGAATCTATTTCTTTTTAGAGTTCAGGGGTCAAATTTATCCCATTTTTTTCAAAATGCATCACAAAGGCAAGTCTTAGAGAATAGAGGTGGTATTTCCCATCTGTATGAGGTTAAACAAGAAAAGTACTAGTTAACTCCAGACCTCAGACTAGCTAGCCTTACCATGCGTCTGTGTACCCTGTCTGTATTATGAGGGCAGGCTTACCAACGATCTCCATTTGACTAGTTATGGAGAGTATGGATTACTCTGTCAGGCAGGGGACTTTTTCTTCTCTGCTGAGGAGTAGGCATCCCTACCTCCTAGCCACCCTAGACCTCAGACTAGTATGCCTTACCTCATGGTCCATGTGCTGACCTACAAGGAGGCCTTCTCTATTTTTCCTATGATGGCATCTCCATAATTTTGTATCTCTCTAAAGTGGACTCCTGTGGGATATACCCCTATTCTTGCAGGCCTGGTACTGTTCCCTCAAATATGCTTTCTGGGCTTGCCAGAGCCCATGATCTTGTAAAAATGGAAGGATGGCTATTCCAGCTAATTGGCTTAAAGATGGGTTTGATCATGCTTCCCAGTAGGTTTTATAATGAGAGGAAAGTAATGTAACCCATTAGTTGTGGGCACTGAAGGAAAGAGAAACTTGCCACTTAGTCTGAATTATTTCCCCTGTACTTTTATTTCTGGGCCTCACTGGTCTCATGCATGTTAAATGCCTAAAGAAATGAAGGAGGCCATGTTTACTCAAAAGAAGGGTAGGGAGCCTAGACTCAGGAGTGACTCCAAAGATTTCCCTACAGTTGCAAATTAAGGATCTCTTACTGCCCCCATCTGCCTTTTCTAGATATCAGGAAAAGCTCTTAAGAGTGTGAAAGTCAGGGATCAGTAACCTATAGGGTGGAATAATGGAGACCCGAGTCCCATGCAGCCCAGAGATAGTGTGAACAAAGGGGCTCCATTGGCAGGATGGTCAGAATGTAGATCCAGAAGACCAGGTGAGCTGGCAAGGTACATTAAATCATAAGAAGGCAGGTGTGACAAAAAAATGATCCAGAGTGTGGGTGTGAGGAAGTCATGATTGTGAGCAGAATCCCTAAGAGGTCACTGCAGTGGGTCAAAGTGTGCTGGTTATGGAAGGGGGTCCCAAAGGCTGGTCATCCTCACTCCTCTTACGTGTCTCGGTTTCTCTCACTGGCTGTCTAAAGCAACTGTGAGGACCCAGAGTGCTAGGTGGCCAACCTTCATATGCACCCCCCCCCCCCCCGCCCCCCCCCCGCAAGCTGGATCAAAGTTTAAGTACAAGTGTATTCTGGAGCCCTTATATGGCCCTGACAAATCTCAAGGGGGACCTGAGGGTGTCCTCTGCACAGATCAGAAGGAAGCTGTGCCTCTTGTCTTCAGCACTAGTTCATCATCAGATGCTCAGTGTTGCTTTGGTTTTTCACTCACAGTCCTTTCTCCCCAGTTAACCACAATTACTGCCTTGCCCTAACAATCTTGGACATAAAGCAGAGCAAAATCGCCTCTTCTCTGACCTTGTGATCAGAGGACTTACAGTTTTGAAATCTGAAAGCTGAGCCACGGCACCTAATGAGAACAGTTTGCAATGGGGGTCTCTGGCCGGGAATAATCTCTGGCCAGAGACAGTACTCTATGCCCACAGTGCTTGTCTGGCTTGTAGGAATGAATTCAAACAAGAGATTACAAATGGCAGCAAAAGCAGGTGAGGATTTATTTGTAGGAAAGACATAGGACCTGCGCAGGCAACTCAGCCATCCAAAACCGAACAGTGCACCCTGCGCAGGCAGTTCATCTGGCTGAGACTGAACCAAGTGCGCTGGTATTTGGGAGTTTAGAGGATTTCTACGCTTAGCCTGAAAAAACCCTAGGCAAGGAGCAAGTCACCCCCTCTTCTTGTCTCAAAAAATACATCTTTATCCCAGCTGGTGTGGCTCAGAAGTTGAGTATCATCCCAAGAACCAGGAGGTCCCTGGATCAATTCCCGATCAGGATGTGTGCCCCAGTTGCTGGCTCAATCCCCAGTAGGGGGTGTTCAGGATACGGCCTATTGATGATGTTCCTCTCTCATCGATGCTTCTATCTCTCTATCCCTCTCACTTCTCTCTCTATAAAATAATAATAATAATAATAATAATAATAATAAGCTATCAGGTTCTTTCATCTATGTGTTATGACACTAGTTAGACCACATTCTGGAGGGCTCTGAATCTTTCCTCAGAGCCTACATGTCCATTGACTATTTTCAGATTGTCACATCTCGCACTTATTTCCTACAAGCCCCAGCTGCCTCACCCGCGCCCCGCAGCTCTCCCTGACCATTTCTTTCTATCTGCCTACTCTAACACAACTACAATCCAAGAGGAGGAGACTATACAATGGTGAGGCTCACTGGGATGCCTTTTAGGATTCTGCCTACCACAAATATCACAAACTCCAGAAGTGATAATAACAAAGCTTTTAAATGGAGCTGAGGAGAAATGTGAGGCAGGGACAGCTCAAAGTCACCTGGAGAGTTGAGTTTGGGATACCTCACTAGTCCTTCTCTGTATTGGGTTCAAAATCACTCAGACTCTCAAAATCACTCAAACATAAACATCAGCCCAATTAGAAGGCACCTAGGCCTTGATAGAAGCAAGAACAAGTTCCTGAGCAGGAAGACCTATGAGTAGGCCATGGGGAACCTACGAACAAGGCTCACCTGTCTGACCTGGGAGGTCCGGATAGAGTGGCCCAGGGCCTTAAGGATCACCAGATATCAGCAGAAGGTCTAGATATGCAACAAGCTTTCAGTGAGTTAAGAAAAGGACAATATTCTTCTCCATTAGCTTTTCTAAGAAGTTTGAAGATTGGGTCAGTCTCCAAAGACAGGGAAAATCTAGGCTAGTCGGAGGCCAAGTAGAGGAACTTAATGAAGAGAGAAGAGATTGAACTAGTGATCTGAGACACTGTCAACTGAGCATTAAAGCTTAGTCCTTGGCATCCAGCTGAAGGGGAACAAGGGAAGGGTCAGCTCCCCCTCATCAGAGAGCTGAACTCAGAGTCACCAGGACTTACAAATCTGAGCGAGTCACATGGTAGTCATCAGCCAAGTTACATATTTATTCTGACAATGTATACAACGGATTTCAGCAAAGTACCTTGATCTAACTTAACACACACAGTGTGATAATTTTCTGACAGAAGGAAGAAAACTATTTTGATGAAGGAAGAACAGCTGACAAGATGAGCCAGAGGAGCTGGGCTTCCCAAGAAGGCTGCCCAGGGCAGGGGCTGCTCTGCACATGCGGGTTTATCCCCAGAGGTGGAGGGAGAGTGACAGCTTGGTGCCCATCGCCTCTCCCAGCTGTATAGGTTCTGACACCTCACTGCTCCTTGCTGTATTGTTCTTCCCCTATTGTCTCTATTGTCAGAAGCAAATAATGGAAGAAACCAAGAGCTTTGTTTCCCAGGCAGTGCAGTGGCCAGGCTGAGAAGCCATGGGAGGAGTCTGGACTCTATCTGAGTTAAACTAGGAGAGTTTGGTGGTATAAACGATGAGGGAAGCAGTAGTGATGTGGTAGCTTTTTATCTGGTCTGCATTAAAACTTATAAAAAGTTATATACCAGCCCTCTGCAACATTTTTATTTTTCACCATTTATTATTCAACATTTTAAAAATTGTGTTTTTTAATAGATTTACTTGATGAAAATTTAGGTTCCAAAAGCATAAAAAAACCCCTAAAATACTGCTCTTAATTCTGACTCCTAGTCATCCTGTTTCCCTCCCTGGAAGAAACAAATCAATGATATATTTTTGAAATTTATCTGTTAATACATGTACGAATAGTTCATTCATTTTAATGGGTGCACAACATACCAATGTATACAAATAACACAATTTATCCATTCTCAGAATATTTAGGTAGTTCGCAATTTTTTTTTATAATAAAAAACAATTCTAGTGAACATTCTTTATCATGCTTCTATGTTTACTTGTACAGGAATGTTGGCTGGGTATGTCCTTAAAGTGGAATGGCCATGTTATAGAATATACATGCCTTCAGCTGTCTTTGGTATTGTTCTATTGCTTGACAAAGTTTTCGTTCCAATTAATACTTCCAACAATGCTTAGTATTGTAAAATTTAATAATTTTTGTCAGTCTAGTTGGTGTGAAGTGGTAAATCATAGTGCTGTTTATTTTTTTTATTTTTTATTTTTTTAAATATTTTATTGATTTTTTACAGAGAGGAAAGGAGAGAGATAGAGAGTTAGAAACATCAATGAGAGAGAAACATCGATCAGCTGCCTCCTGCACATCTCCCACCGGGAATGTGCCCGCAACCAAGGTACATGCCCTTGACCAGAATCGAACCTGGGACCTTTCAGTCCACAGGCCGATGCTCTATCCACTGAGCCAAACCGGTTTCAGCCATAGTGCTTTTTATTACCATTTCCCTAACTACTGGTGAGGTCCTTTATACTTTCAGATACTTATTAGTCATTTGAGATTGCTCTTCTGAGAATGTCTGCCACATTCCTTGTACATTTACATTTGATTTATTTTCCTTAAGGTTTTCAAAGACTTCTTTATATATTTTAGATGCCAATTTTTCAGCAGGTTATTGTAAATATCATCTACCAATCCAAGTTTTTTGCATCACTGTTATGAGGCCTTTGGTTAAATAGAAGCTTTAAATTTTCAAAGACTCCAAACTACCAATTTCTGCCTATTGTCTTGGAATTCTGCATGTTTTCTGAAAAGTAGAAAAAAAAACTAATTGTTGGCAAAATTTCTCATTATTTCTCATAATGCTCAGGAACTCCAGAACCTCCAGGTGTGTAATTACCTTAAAATAAATTCCTGAACATATCAGGAAACATTTCCATCTTCAACTGTATGTTTGCATGATGTGTTGCAAGTGTTGCTTCCTCAGAAAAGTCTTCCCCCAACCCTATAAAAGGTCAGGTTAACTGGTCACATCCTCTCATAATTTTTTCCTACAGTATACGTGATACCATTCATGCCTGTGTGTTTATTTGGCTAATGTATGTCTCACTCCTCAAGATGTGAAACTAAATCTGTTATTTCTCACCATTTATTTGGTAGAATGTCACACACAGAGGAAGTGCTTAACACATCCTTTTTGAATGAAACAATTGCCCAGGCATGGACTTTCCATCTCCATCTCTAGTATGTAAAAACCCTTCCCTTGGGGCCTTTTTCTCTAGTGTTCCTATGATTTGGCTCCCTCATGTCAGTTGAAACAATGAAGAGTCTCAGCATTTTCAGAAAATAACATTTCCGACTTTAATCTCAGGGGCACAGTCATCTCTCAGTGAGGTTCTCACGTGGCTAAATGACTAAGGAGTCAACTGCTCTTGAGAAACAGTGAACCACGGAAAGTTGGTTTGTGGCGAGAGCAGTTAATTGCAAGGCTGTGGTTATTGACTAATCAAAATGAGTTCTCAGCCTTAACTCATCCCCCAAGCATTTCCCTTCTTTCTTCTATGACAGACTATTTTATTTTTATTCAATTTAAGGCAATGAAAGGATTGTCAAGGTTATACTGTGACTAAGTCAAGTTGGAATGTCTACTTCCCATCAGGAAGCCATGGCACAGGTTTATCACATTTGATCCACCCCTAGTGCTCCCATTGTACGCCTGTCCTAGGTTCCCTGAGTACATCGTGTGTACCCTCCTCCTCTCAGTCTGGCTGCAGTTTGGGTTGGAGGTGAGATGTGAGATGATAATATTGGTGTGCAGCATCTGGTATGTGGTTCACTCTCATCCTATCTAATAATAGACAAACAGGGTAATTGACTGTACCTTCGCTACGGCCTCCGATTGGCTAATCAGCACAATTTGCAAATTAACCACCAACAAAGATGGCGGCTAATTTGCATACTGCAGGCAAGGTGGGACAGTGCCTTCCTGCCTGCCCCGTCGCCGCCATCCAGGCCTGCTATCTGCACCCGGGGTGGCGGGCGGGACTGCGGATCTGCCACACTCCTGGCCTCCATCTGACCCTCCCTCTTTTGACCCAGGCAGCCGGTGCAGCATGACTCCTCTATCACCCCAGCTTCCTCATCACAGCTGTGGAAACTGACAGCAGGGAGGAGGAAGTCCCACCCCCACAGACTCATCCAGAATCAGCTGTTAGTCACACAGCTCTCAGTGGCCTGACAGGCAGGACTCTCATTCACCTGCATCTCAGACCGTGTCAGTAGAGAGGTAGGAGTATGTCCAAAGAAAAACGGTTGGTACAAGGTAGCTCTGCAGCCGAAAGATGCTGGCGCTATCGACAGAAAATGTCTGCAGAGCAACGTGCATCTGATCTTGAAAGAAGGCGGTGCCTGCAACAAAATGTATCGGAAGAGCAGCTACTGGAAAAACGTCGCTCTGAAGCCAAAAAACAGAGGCGTCTTGGACAAAAAATGTCTAAAGACAAATGTGCCTTTGAAATTGAAAGAAGGCGGTGGCGATGACAGAATATGTCTAGAGAACAGTCATCAACAAGTACTACCAATACCGGTAGGAACTGCTTTCTCAGAGAAAATGGAGTACATGAGGATGCAATTCTCGAGCATAGTTGTGGTGGAATGACTGTTTGATGTGAATTTTGCCTATCCCTAAATTTCTCAGATGAAAAACCATCTGATGGGAAATTTACTTGATGTAGCAAAGGGGAGGTCTGTCCAAATGAGATACATTTTCCAGATTACCCGGCGTATTTACAAAGATTAATGACAAACGAAGATTCTGACAGTAAAAATTTCATGGAAAATAGTCGATCCATAAATAGTTCTTTTGCTTTTGCTTCCATGGGTTTTAATATTGCATTGAGATCAGGATATGGGCCATACTGTTTTAGAATATACGGACAAGTTTATCACCGTACTGGAACTATACGTCCTTCGGATGGTGTTTCTCGGAAGTTTGCTCAACTCTATATTTTGGATACAGCTGAAGCTACAAGTAAAAGATTAGCAATGCCAGAAAACCAGGGCTGCCCAGAAAGACTCATGATCAACATCAACAACCTCATGCATGAAATCAATGAATTAACAAAATCGTACAAGATGCTACATGAGGTAGAAAAGGAAGCCCAATCTGAAGCAGCAGCAAAAGGTATTGCTCCCACAGAGGTAACAATGGCAATTAAATACGATCGTAACAGTGACCCAGGTAGATATAATTCTTCCCGTGTAACTGTAGTTGTTGTCATATTCAGAAACGAAGATGGAGAATTTCCTTTTGAAAGGGACTTTTGTTCATTCATTGTAAACCATATCCTAATAATCCATGTGCCACTAAAATGAAACAAATCAGTATCCTGTTTCCTACATTAGATGCAATGACATATCCTATTGCTTTTCCACATGGTGAAAAAGGCTGGGGAACAGATATTGCATTAAGACTCAGAGACACCAGTGTAGTCAACAATAATACTAGACAAAACGTAAGGACACGAGTCACACAAATGCAGTATTATGGATTTCATCTCTCTGTGAGGGACACGTTTAATCCTATTTTAAATGCAGGAAAATTAACTCAACAGTTTATTGTGGATTTGTATTCAAAAATGGAGGCCAATCGGATAAATTTCATCAAAGCAAACCAATCTAAGTTGAGAGTTGAAAAATATAGTGGTTTGATGGATTATCTCAAATGTAGATCTGAAAATGACAATGTGCCGATTGGTAAAATGATAATACTTCCATCATCTTTTGAGGGTAGTCCCAGAAATATGCAGCAGCGATATCAGGATGCTATGGCAATTGTAACGAAGTATGGCAAGACCGATTTATTTATAACCATGACATGCAACCCCAAATGGGCAGATATTACAAACAATTTACAACGCTGGCAAAAAGTTGAAAACAGACCTGACTTGGTAGCCAGAGTTTTTAATAGTAAGCTGAATGCTCTTTTAAATGATATATGTAAATTCCATTTATTTGGCAAAGTAATAGCTAAGATTCATGTCATTGAATTTCAGAAACGCGGACTGCCTCACGCTCACATATTATTGATATTAGATAATGAGTCCAAATTACGTTCAGAAGATGACATTGACCGTATAGTTAAGGCAGAAATTCCAGATGAGAACCAGTGTCCTCGACTTTTTCAAACTGTAAAATCAAATATGGTACATGGACCATGTGGAATGCAAAATCCAAGTAGTCCATGTATGGAAAATGGAAAATGTTCAAAGGGATATCCAAAAGAATTTCAAAATGCGACCATTGCAAATATTGATGGATATCTCAAATACAAACGAAGATCTGGTAGCACCATTTCTATTGGAAATAAAATTGTCGATAATACTTGGATTGTCCCTTATAACCCGTATTTGTGCCTCAAGTATAACTGTCATATAAATGTTGAAGTCTGTGCATTAATTAGAAGTGTCAAATATTTATTTAAATACATCTTTAAAGGACATGACTGTGCAAATATTTAAATTTCTGAAAAAAATATTATCAATCATGACGAAGTACAGGACTTCATTGACTCCAGGTATGTGAGCGCTCCTGAGGCTGTTTGGAGATTTTTTGGAATGCGAATGCATGACCAATCTCATGCAATCACAAGATTAGCTATTTATTTGCCAAACGATCAGAATTTGTATTTTCATGCAGATGATTTTACTGAAGTTTTAGATAGGGCTAAAAGGCATAACTCAACTTTGATGGCTTGGTTCTTATTGAATAGAGAAGACTCTGATGCACGTAATTATTATTATTGGGAGATTCCACAGCATTACGTGTTCATTTTTATTTTAATTTTTTTTAAGATAATCTTTTTTTAAAAATATTTTTATTGATTTTTTTACAGAGAGGAAGGGAGAGGGATAGAAAGTTAGAAACATCGATGAGAGAGAAACATCGATCAGCTGCCTCCTGCACACCCGCTACCAGGGATGTGCCCGCAACCAAGGTACATGCCTTTGACCAGAATCGAACCTGGGACCTTTCAGTCCGCAGGCCGACGCTCCATCCACTGAGCCAAACCGGTCAGGGCGCGTGTTTAATAATTCTTTGTGGAAAAAACGCCGAAAGGGTGGGAATAAAGTATTAGGTAGACTGTTTACTGTGAGCTTTAGAGAACCAGAACGATATTACCTTAGACTTTTGCTTCTGCATGTAAAAGGTGAGGTAAGTTTTGAGGATCTGCGAACTGTAGGAGGTGTAACTTATGATACATTTCGTGAAGCTGCTAAACACCGGGGATTATTACTTGATGACACTATCTGGAAAGATACAATTGACGATGCAATCATCCTTAATATGCCCAAACAACTACGGCAACTTTTTGCATATATATGTGTGTTTGGATATCCTTCTGCTGCAGACAAATTATGGGATGAGAATAAATCTCATTTTATTGAAGAGTTCTGTTGGAAATTACACCGAAGAGAAGGTGCCTGTGTAAACTGTGAAACGCATGCCCTTAATGAAATTCAGGAGGTATTCACATTGCATGGAATGAAATGTTCACATTTCAAACTTCCAGACTATCCTTTATTAACGAATGCAAATACATGTGATCAATTGTATGAGCAACAAAGGGCAGAGGTTTTGATAAATTCTCTGAATGATGAACAGTTGGCAGCCTTTCAGACTATAACTTCAGCCATCGAAAATCAAACCGTACACTCCAAATGCTTTTTCTTGGATGGTCCAGGTGGTAGTGGAAAAACATATCTGTATAAAGTTTTAACACATTATATTAGAGGTCATGGTGGTACTGTTTTACCCACAGCGTATACAGGAATTGCTGCAAATTTACTTCTTGGTGGAAGAACCTTTCATTCCCAATATAAATTACCAATTCCATTAAATGAAACTTCAATTTCTAGACTTGATATAAAGAGCGAAGTTGCTAAAATCATTAAAAAGGCCCAACTTCTTATTATTGATGAATGCACCATGGCATCCAGTCATGCTATAAACGCCATAGATAGATTACTAAGAGAAATTATGAATTTGAATGTTGCATTTGGTGGGAAAGTTCTCCTTCTTGGAGGGGATTTTCGACAATGTCTCAGTATTGTACCGCATGCTATGCGATCGGCCATAGTACAAATGAGTTTAAAGTACTGCAGTGTTTGGGGATGTTTCAGAAAGTTGTCTCTTAAAACAAATATGAGATCAGAGGATTCTGCTTTTAATGAATGGTTAGTAAAACTTTGGGATGGCAAACTTGATAGCAGTTTTCATTTAGGAATGGATATCATTGAAATCCCCCAGTGAAATGATTTATAACAGATCTATTATTGAAGCCACCTTTGGAAATAGTATATCTATAGATAATATTAAAAATATATCTAAACATGCAATTCTTTGTCCAAAAAAATGAGCATGTTCAAAACTTAAATGAAGAAATTTTGGATATACTAGATGGAGAGTTTCACACATATTTGAGTGATGATTCCGTTGACTCAACAGATGATGCTGAAAAGGAAAATTTTCCCATTGAATTTCTTAATAGTCTTACTCCTTCGGGAATGCTGTGTCATAAATTAAAATTGAAAGTGGGTGCAACCATCATGCTATTGAGAAATCTCAAAAGTAAATGGGGTCTTTGTAATGGTACCAGATTTATTATCCAAAGATTACTACCTAACATTATCAAAGCTGAAGTATTAACTGGATCTGCAGAGGGAGAGGTTGTTCTGATTCCAAGAATTGATTTGTCCCCATCTGACACTGGTCTCCCATTTAAATTAATTCGACGACAGTTTCCTGTGATGCCAGCATTTGCAATGACTATTAATAAATCACAAGAACAAACTCTAGACAGAGTAGGAATATTCCTACCTGAACCCGTTTTTGCACATGGTCGGTTATATGTTCCTTTCTCTGGAGTTTGAAGAGCGTGTGATGTTAAAGTTAAAGTTGTAGATACTTTATCCCAAGGGAAATTATTCAAGCACTCAGAAGGTGTTTTTACTCTTAATGTGGTATTCAGGGAGATATTAGAATAAGTTTAATCACTTTATCAGTCATTACTTGCATCAGTGTTGTTTTTATATCATGAGTTTGTTGTTGTTATATCATTTTATTATTGTTTATTTATTAATAAAATTATGTATTATTTTCATATACATTGTACTCATTTCCTTGTATCTCTCACACTTTTATTATAGAGAAAGGGCAAATAGTAATATTAAAATATTTCCTCTAATTAATTCCCTTTCAATGTGCACAAATTTCATGCACTGGACCACTAGTTTTATATAATGATGGAAAACTAAATGCAAATCCTAGAGTCTAGTGAGAAAAATGAAATTCATTCTCCATATGAAAAGGCAACACTGAAAATCCTACTTTGTTGTCCACTTTTAGAATGTCATGTTCCTAGAAAGGTTACTTAATGGGGGAAAGGTAGTGATATGCAGGAAGGGGGCTACATATAACAGCACTTAAAAGTAATTTTTAAATGGCAAAGGGGATGAGATCAAAGGTCAGAAATGAAATACAGGGACAGAAAAAGGAAGAGATAAAGCTTTTTGTTGGATTGAGAAAAATGTACTTGGTGACAACTGATCAGCTCTAAAAAATTCCTCCAAACCCCATTCCCTGGGGATCTCAAGAAGCTCTTGAAAAGCCATTTCTTTTCTATCCTTGATTCTTCAACAGTCTCCTATCTACTAAGGAATTTATGAGCTATTACATCTCACTATGCCTCTCCTTATACCTTCATGTTCATCCTTTCCCTAAAGACCACACTTTCTCTATTTTGCACCATGTCTTATCATCCCCATCACTCCCTGACAGCATGAAATGAAGCTCTGTGTGCGCATTGTCCCCAAGGCTGCCACTGAGCACAGGATAGTGCACATTCAATTCTTCATTGGCTGTGTCACTGTCTGGTTCGATCACCACACAACAGTAAAACAGGACAAATGTGGAAGAGTGAAGGAAATTACCACCTCTTCTGAGGTCAGCAGTTTTTCTTGGGGACTTTGTAAGACTGAGCCCCAGCTCTTCCTTTGTTACTAAAGTATCTGCCATGTGCACATCCCATTTTCCCCATGAGATGCTTTGCCTTTAGAAGCACAGGATAAGCCTCCTACCCTCAGGGGCGCAGAGAATCTCAGATTGCTCCTGATAAGGCTGCCATGCCAGCTTTACCAGCAGACAGTATTTAGGTGAAATTCCTGGTAAGTCCCCCAGAAACTCATTGTAAAAAGCAAGAAGAAAGTGCATCATAAACCTTGGTTAAACTGAGGGGAGAAATATCCAAACATTGCCAGGAGGGGATACTATGAGAAGAAAATATTTCAATGGACAAATATCCAGGGGGGCGGGGGTATCTTGTTTATAATTTCTGAGAAGATTCTCTGAACATGACTTCTAGCCTGAGATACAAGGAGAAAATATCCCAAATCGTACTTCCCTGCTCTGACCTGTCCTGACCCCTATAGAAACAGAGCCTGAGCAAGGATAACAGTGGCAACCATTTATTTAGGAGGTGCAAGCCCAGGCAGTGACAGGGAGGACAGAGAATGGGTCAGGGTCAGATGCAGTGCACAAGATAGTGATATTACCACAGCTGGTCACTACTTCACAGCAAGTTGGTAAGAGCAAGGCAAGTTGCTCAGCAAGCTTGGTCACTCAGTATATGAGACTTCTCCAGAGCCATTGTGAGGAGTGTCACAGGAAAGGGGAGGAGTGTCACAGGAAAGGGAGAACACTTGGTGTCTGAGACTAAAATCTGAATGTATTGCTTGCTAAGTAGGAGGTAGGAGAGAGTTGTACTTGTGAAGAACAGTGTCTCTGAACCCAGCAAAAGCTAATCTTATACAGGATCTGGGAAATGGGAAGTCCAGAATTTCATGGATGTTCAGATATAGGAATGTTTGGGGACTGACTGAATTTTAGCTGTGGGATTGTGGGAAATTGTCGAGTAACACTCCCTCCACGTTCTGCGTGGAGTAGGGTTTGGTATCTGAAAGTGGAGCCGCACAACAAATGAGAGAAAAAGACACGAGATAATTTTGCAATATTGGGGGACCAGGCGGGCAAGTCCCGAAGGACTTCCACCCATGCTCAGGCTGCTCCAATCTTTTATTGATCTGGAGTAGCCCTTAGGGTAAGGAAGTTTCACTGACACACAGATTAGCAGACAATTTTCAGGAGTAGACAAAAGTATCTGATTAACTCATCAATAGATTTCCGGGAGTATCTGATTAATAATAATCAACAAGGATCTACATAAGTATCTAAGGAATTATGGGAACTAAGGTGGGGATGCTTCAACTATTATTACCTAAATTAACTGGGTGGTTCCTAGATTAACTGGGTGGTGCACAGCCCTGACCTTTGCTAGGACTTTCAATGGCTACTAGCTTTTGGGGGGTCTCTGTCTAAACTCAGCTAGTGAAGACCATGAATGGGCTCCAGCAGGAAATTATAGCTATTTGGCTGCTGTCCTTACCCCCCAGAAAGCCAATGAAGGGGGAACTAGAATAGCTAGTAGAGAGAGAGAGAGAGAGAGAGAGAGAGAAGCAGCCCAACTTGTTTAGTCATAAAAAGGGACGTGGAGCCCCCGCAGGGGGCTCAGTTGGTTGGAGTGTCGCTTGGTACACCAAAATGTTTGTGCGTTGGATTTCAGGTCAGGGGACATAAGTAAGTTGCTGGTTTAATCCCCAGTAGGGGCATGTTGGGAGGCAATCAATTGATGTTTTTCTTTCACATTTCTCTCTCTCTCTCTCACTCTCCCCTCCCATCTCTCTCTTTTTCTCTCCCTTCTTACCTCCCTTCCTCCTTTCCTCCTCATTCCTCTTTCTCTCTCAAATCACTAAATATATCCTTGGGTGAGGACTTTAAAAAGGGACATGTAGCCCTGACCTGTGTGCTGAGTGGTTAGTGTATCTGCACTGCACCAAAGGGTCATGGGTTCAATTCCCAGTCAAGAGCACATAAGGACAGTATTTGAGTTGCTGGTTCAATCCCCATTTCTTGTCAGCATGGGTGCAGGAGGCAACCAATCAATGTGTCTCTCTCACATCAATATTTCTCCTCTCTCTCTCTTTCTCTCTCTCTCTCTCTCTCTCATGCACACACTTTCTCCCTCCTTCCCATCCACTCTCTCTGAAAATCAATGAAAAAATATCCTCGGGTGAGGATTAACAAAACAAAAAAAGGTTTGTGGTGGTGGTGGGTGGGGGGGGCTCTTGGAGGGGTGAGCTGGAGAACCTGGCTATGCACAGCAAGGATAAGGCACAAACTTTACCTAGTAAGAGGACCAAGAAGAAATTATCAACAGGTAATAACATCCCAGAATAGCATCTTCTTTTTCAGTTTTTCTTAAAAAATAAATAGATCCTTTGAGCCCAAACTGCTACCTCCATACTGGCTCCATAAATTTCTGATTCTGGTTGCCCAAAACATGGGGAAGAAAACAAATATTTTTCACCATCCAGCTCAGTGAGGGGTCATCACAACCTCTCTTGCACCTGGACCCACCATGGAACAGCAATTTGCAGGAGTGCCTATCAGGGCAAAACTGCAGCCTGGCCTCTGTGCCCTGATGATCTCCCCTGGACAAGAGAACCCTAGGGCCTCAAACACAGAGGCAGACAGCACAGTTAGAGTACCTTGTCCAGGGGCCTGCTATTAAAGATAGAAAAGTGCCCATAGACCTGCAAACCCTCTCCATCTCTGCCCAGACCTGGGTTCCCCCTCAGATCTACTCCTCATCATCTCCCCCTTTCATCTGTGTAGACATCCCTGAAAGGATCCCATTTCGGGTCATTTCCAAACACAAGCCTCCCAAGGAGGAGAGCTGGGAGGAGACTCTGTATCACACACTTCGTGTGTAAGGCACCTGGAGAGAAGGGCTTTCTAACTTTCTCCTGAAAAACATGGAAACCTTGGTTTTCTTTCTAGATGAGGGCTTCATTAAATAATTTTTGTAGCTTATGCAGTCTTTTTTTTAAAATCCTCACCTGAGAATATGTTAATGATTTTAGAGAGAGATGAATGGTGGGGGGCTGAAGGGTAGAGAGAGAAACATCTATTAGTTGCCTCTGTGATGTTCCGGGAAGATGGAACCCCCAACCTACGTTTGGGTCCTGAACAGGGATGAAACACACTCTGATGTTTGAGTCGACGCTCTAACCAACTGAACAACCCTGCCAGGGTTATATAGATAATGTGCATTATATTAAGGAAATTTCTTCCCCTTTTGTTCTGCCAAAAGGTTATGTTTGTTATCATGTGTGAATGTTGAATTTTTTTCTTTATTGATTCAGTTATTAGATATGTGTCCTTATCCCCCCAGTGAATGTTGAATTTTATCCAATGTTTATTGAGATAAGTTTTCTCTCTTATATTTCTCTTATTGAGATAATAAGATTTTTCTCCAATTTGTGTAGCAAATTTTGTTACTTGACCTTTCTAAGGTCAAATGATATCTACATCCTTAGTTGCTCATATTGTATTAACTTTTTATATATTGATGAGCTAATTTTGACAGTTGATACTTTGTGTAGGCTGTTTGTGATTATAAATTGTGATAAGATTGGGCTATAAATCTCCTTTCTTATTCTGTTGTTTGTATCAAGGTTACACCAGCCTTATAAAATGAGATAGTGTTCCTTCTTTTTCTCTTTTCTGCAAGATGTTACAGCTGAAATGTTTTCCTTTCTTGAATTTCAGTAGAAATTAACAGTAAAGCCATCAAGGTCAGTTCTCTATGTGGAAACTTATTGATTGTTGATGCAATTTCATTGATGGTTCTAGTGTTATCTAAGTTTGCAATTTTTTCTGTGTAGGTGTTAGTCAGCAATGTTTCTGTTTTGATTAAATTTTAAATGTATTAGTATAAGTTTTTTATAATATTCTTGGCTTAGCTTTTAATGGCCTACACAGTGGTCGGCAAACTGCGACTTCTTCGCATGGGCCACGAAGTTTCAATTGCACTGTACATACGCGCCTGCACGTGGTATTTTGTGGAAGAGCCACACTCAAGGGGCCAAAGAGCCACATGTGGCTTGCGAGCCGCAGTTTGCTGACCACTGGCCTACAGTATTTATAAAAAATATTCCCTTATTAGTTCCTTATAATAAATATTTGTACCTGCTGGGGTCCAATCCCAGCGGGTCCAGGGGTCCCCAAAGGTGTGGACGGAGTCGGTGAAGAAGGAATGACACGAAGACAGCCTTTAGTTGATCAGCAGCCTAGTCAGGACCTATAGCCAGGATCTCCAGCCAAAGTTCTGGTCGGAGCTCTGGTTAGGAACTGATGAGGATCTGATGTTTATTGTCTTGTTACATCCGTATTTATACCAGCCGATTTTAATCCTCTCAATTTCTATTACAAAGGTTAGGGTGTTTCTTATCTCCATTCCAGGGAGTAAAGATTATGTAGCTTAACTACCCGCCTGGCACTTAATTAAGGGGTTGTATCTCCTCCCTAACCTCAGGGAAAAATCCCCACCTGGGGAAACAACCTTTCTCAGAGAGGTGACCTTGGTTAAAACACATGGTGCTAAGGAGAGCAAACATATTAAGAACAATATACCATATACGCCAGATCCCTTGAAACATATGCTGTGCAGATGTTTCTTCCCTGCAGCGACTGTGTCAAGCAGCAAGGATGTACCGGCTCCCAGCAATTCCCCCTTTTTTATTTTTTAAATGATAGCACATGTAAATCAGCAGCCACCTCTCGGATTGGGTTGTTTAAGACTCGGAAGAAGACTGACAAGCAATGATAGCGAGCATAGCTATAAACACAGTGGATGGAGCGCACAAGGAGCCTTGTTCCTGTAGAAGGTTGCTGACCTTTTTAGTCAAGGGATTTCAGCTGTCCTCAAGTTGGTGGTTTGGTTGTCCTTGTTGATCTGGCTAGCGGGTAACGTCATTGGTGACGGGCTTCCCGAAGTGTCAGCGAGTTGAAGGGCTACATCAAAGGGTCCATCAGGGCCGTGCTTGATGGTGGTGTTGGTGTCCAGGGAGGAGTCAGCTGTGGTCTCTGGGTCGGACCATATGGATGATACCGGGGAGGAGGATGAGGCGGAGATGGAGGGTGGTGTGACATAAGGTCAGATTAGACAGTCTGGAATCCACACAGATGAGTCTGCATCCTATGGAAATATACAAGCATCTCCTCTCCCCCAGGTTAAAAGTACATCAGGTCCCTTTCAGGCTCCAGTAAGTAAGTGTTTCCATTTGATGAAATAAGTGAGTTTCTGCTAAATGAAAGTTTCTTTTGCTGATTTACTCAGAGTCCTCGGACTTAGCTGAGAGAGTAGCTTCCACTTCTTGATTTTCTACCATCTGTTGGGCCTCAGTTGTTAACTTCTTCAGCTGACCCCATGTTGGCACCTCAGTCCCTTCCATAGCTTTCTTTTCTTCTTTTTTCTGTTTTTCAGTCATCGGGGCAACTCTAAGTCTTTGGAACGATGGGACAAGGAGCTTCTCTGGGTCCATTGTGGTGATGCATGTAATGCATTTACTCAATCCAAGGCAGGCATTAAAAAGAAAAACCCCAAATGCTCTCTTGTATCCATTTTGAGAGTAGGATTGGCACTTTCTTCTATTACCTGAGTGCTGATCTATCACCCCAGGGAGAGCTTTCCAATCCTGCACTTTTCCGGGGTGGAAAGGCTGCAGTGGAGTTAAGGATAAGGCTCCTTGGGCCTATCTTCTCCCATGCCTCTACATTTACCTTTCCGGCACCTTTCCTTCCTCAGAAAAGCATGGACATACTTCTTGTATAAAACATTCCGTCTGACTGGGAGTAACCTTAACTTCTCTGCTAGCAAGCATATGTGTTGAAAGATCAATACAGAGTCTTTTTTCTTTAGACTCAGTATGGCACATCTTCTTAATCTAAAGAACAATACAGAGTCTTCTTTCTTTGGACTCAGTATGGCACATCTTCTCAATCTAAGTTCTGTACTATCCACCTTCTTACCCTACTTATCCTCTATAGGGGGGTCTGTAGCACCCTGGTGGAGTCCTATCCGTCCCAAGTGTGGGGGTTCTCAATGTGGGTGGGGGCTTACCTAGGGGAATCCTGTTCCAGGGGTTCCCAAAGGTGTGGACGGAGTCAGCGAAGACTATCCACCCTCTTTCTACGGTGGAGTCCTATCCGTCCCGAGAGTGGGGCTTACCTAGGGGAATTGGGGGCTTACCTAAGGGCCCCACATTGGGCGCCAGATGCTGGGGTCCATCCCCAGCAGGTCCAGGGGTCCCCAAAGGTGTGGACAGAGTCAGCCAAGAAGGAATGACATGGAGACAGCATTCAGTTGATCAGCATCCTAGCCAGGTTCTAGCCAGGTTCTCTAGCCAGGTTCGGTCGCCAAGTTCTGTCTAGGTTCTCCAGCCAAGATCTGTAGCCAGGTTCTGTCCAGGATCTTTTGCCATGTTCTCTCGATAGGTTCTGTCTTTAGGTTCTCTGTCTAGGTTCTTCAGTGAAGTTCTGTAGCCAGGTTCTGTCCAGGATCTTTTGCCATGTTCTCTGGCTAGGTTCTGGTTAGGATCTGATGTTTATTGTCTTGTTACATCTGTATTTATATCAGCCGATTTTAATCCTGTCAATTTCTATTACAAAGGTTAGGGCGTTTCTCATCTCCATTCCAGGGAGTAAAGATTATGTAGCTTAACTACCCGCCTGGCACTTAATTAAGTATCCCCTCCCTAACCTCAGGGAAAAATCCCCACCTGGGGAAACAACCTTTCTCGGAGAGGTGACTTTGGTTAAAACACATAGCACCAAGAAGGTGAGCAAACATATTAAGAACAGTATGCCATATATGCCAGGTCCCTTGAAACAGCAAGGATGGACCGGCTCCCGGCATGTACCTTCTCTCTTTTTTTCTTGATTATATTCTCCAGACATTTGTCAATTTTATTAGCCTTTTCAAATAATTTTTGCGTTATTAAAACTCTCTGTTGTATGTTTACTTGCTTCATTAACTTCTGCTGTCTCTTATTATTTCTTCCTCCTACTTCATTGCTAGCATAGTCAATCCTCCTGCCACAGTTCCACGGGTACATGGCTCTCAGAGGCCCAGAAGGTTACTGTAATACCTGAGTTCTGGGCAGACTCTGAAGGGCTGGCTGGGATGCTCCAGATCTTCTGCTTTGTTCACTTATGGCTCCAGTGTTGCTCCCTGGTATTTGATCAGAAACAGAGGAACTTAACAGCAGGGGGAATATCTACAACTAGGAGGTGTCATGCCAAGACTGGGGGACACATGGGGATGTGACACATGCATCCTTAGGTGTGAATTAGATTTTCCAAACATGACACTTTGTTATATCTGCCCTGATATGAGAAATAGAGAGAAAGACCCACTGGCTTTTCAGTCATATATTAGAGATTCTGGTAAATGACTCAGTAGCATCCCTCTTACCTATCCCAAACCAAACCATTGGTCACATCACGTATAGACATGGTAAGAAAGTGCACACCCTGAGTGAGATGGGAAGACAAAGAACCCATTCACTCCGGAAGGGTGAGGTGTGACCCTCAGGCCTTGAGGGAACTAAATGCTTTGGGGAAAAGAAATGGCCTTGGTGGGGAAGTTCCTGGGGAGATAAAGGTCCTCAGGTGGGGCATGGGGTTGGAGGGGGTAGGTGCTGCGATCCAAGGTCACATCAAAGGCAACATCACAACTCAGAACATGGCTCCATTCCAACTCTCTCCCACCCAGGAAAACAGTCAGCACCAATTGATTTGGGGGTGGAGGGCTCTCTATTGTTATACTTACTCCAGTTTGGTGAGGATGAGCACACTGTCTTCACCCAAGCTCACTTCTCCTCCCGTTTTCTCTGTAGTCCTCTCTACTCAAGACCCCAGACATTTACCCACTCCAGAGTTTTAGTGAATTATCCCCAACCCAACATCCAAACCTTGCTCTTTGTTGCTGGGTGGGCCATAGGAAAAATTAAAGAGTGTTCTAGTAGATGCCAAAAGTCTAGAAATCTCATAGATGTGCGTCTGTCCTGTAGACGTTTTTCTCTCCCCATCCCTGCCCTCTCTCCCCATCATTACTACGACAGGGGCCAGATGGAAGCACAATCTTCTCCACTCCAACACATAGCCCAGGTTCTCCTTCACTGACGGTCTCTCCCTCAAAACTGTTTTTGATGTCATGTAAACACTCCAGAAACTCTGACTGCCATCCCACCCTTCTAATAGGAATGTAGAGCTAACCCTAACTGAGGGAGGAATCTGTTCTCAACAACACAGTGGAGTCTCATGGACAGATAAGATCATCCAAGTTCTGGCCCAATTATACCAGAAGGTTCTAATTGCAACATAACTTGAGAATGATCAGGCTCAGGGAAATGGGTTTATAGCAGCAGCCTCAAATGCCATGTGTGAGTGTGGGAAGGTCATGTCATTGTGCCATTGTCATTGCCTACAAGGAATGGCCCCGCCATATGCAATAAGCACTAGATGTGATTTGGTGAGAGGCTAAGGCCCAAGGGGGTTGATTGCCCATCATGGGCCAGGCATGACATTCTCCCGCGTGTTGGGGAAGAACATCAGGGAATAAAGGATAAGAGCAAAGGGAATACATGATCCAAATGAACTTTTCGATCACAATATGGTAGCCACTGAGATACCTTCCTCTTCTAAGAGAACAAGAGCCCCAGATTAGACATATAGACAAAACTTTTATTCTTCAACACCTCTTTAATTTTCCCCCAGATTCCTGGTACAATACAATAAATGATGATGTTTGTAGAGCTATGGATAAGATCACAGAATATGAAACTACATTCTTGCACTGTTCGGCCCCCCTCTTATGAGCTGAGTGATATAGAGCAAGCCCCCTACCTTCTCAGGGCCTTAGATTGCTCATTTGTGAAATGTAAGAAATATCAATAGCTAACTCAAAGGGTGCAGTTAGGATCTATGGTCAGAGATCAATAAATATTAGCTAGTGTGAAGATGTTAGCTATTATTTTCTCATTTATAGTAATCATATCATATTTATCTAATTATATCTTATTTTCCAGGTATGTTTATTATTAATTTATACTTAGACACAGATTCTTAAAATTACAAGTCACAGATGAAATTCACTATCTCTTAGTTTGATTCAACTTTGGTCACATTTAGAAAGAAATTTAATCTCTCCAGTGGGGCTTTCCCCAGATGGGGTTCTTTCTTAGGAAGGTACCTGTTTCACACTCTTTCCACATGTCTGCCACCTCAGTAAGATTTCCCCTCCCTTAATTCATATTTTTACTTCTGGACTTGAGAGAACTTTCCTACATTGCCTTGGTCATTTGCTAGCCATAGAAGTTAAAAGAAAAGGCTATCCTTTCATTTTCAGCCTAATCAGCATAGCATGTCAAGGTGGCTATGTTCAAGATTCCAGACCAATTCTTGAAAAACCAACCCAAATAGTTTGGGAGGCAGGAATGAGGATAGTGAGAAAGGTCCAAAGGAGACACGCACATGCCCAGAAAACACAGGGAAGATGCTAAACCTCAGTAGTTATTAAAAATATGTAAACCCAAACTATAATGAGATACCATCCCATTCCCACTAAGATGGCTATAATAAATAATAATAAATAATAACCAGTGTTGGCAGGAAGTGAAGAAATGAAAGTATTTACATGCTGTTGGTGGGAATGTAAAATGGTGTAACCATTGCAATAAACAGTTTACTGATTCCTCTAATATTTAAACCTAATATGACCCAGCAATTCCACTCCGAGGTATATAGCTAAGCGAAATAAAAACATATCCTCAACACTGAAGTTTTTACACAAATATTTTTAGAAGCATTAATAACTACAGCCAAAAGGTGGTAACAATCCAAATATCTATTGAAATAAAGGAATAAATTGAGATACATACATACACACACACACACACACACACACACACACGGAATATTATTTAGCCATAAAATAATACTGATATATGCTACAACTTGGATGAACCTCAAAATCATCATGCTAAGTGAAAGAAGCCAAACACAACAGCTCACATATTACATGATTCCTTTCCTATGGAATATCCAGAATATGCAAATCCATCAGAGACAGGAATAAGACCAGTCGTTGCCAGAGGTCAGGGTAGGGTGTTGCTGGTAGAGGGAGAATAGGAAGTGATTAAGTACCAATTAATTTGTGGGTACACACAACTTAATGGGTATAAATAAAATGTTCTGCTGGGGTCATGAGAAAGCTTTGAAACTAGAGAGAGGTAGTGGTTGCACATTTAAATGCCACTGAATCGTAGACTTTCAAATAGTTAATTTTATGTTATGTGACGTTCACCTCAATATTTAATAAAAATAATATTATGTTTAACATAATCCTCTTTTAGAGAGAGAATCGAAGATGGCGGCATAGGTAAACACCGGAGACTGCCGCCGTGGACAACCACTTCAAAAATACAACTAAAAGTCGGAGCGGACATCAACCAGAACCACGGGAAGGCTGGCTGAGGAGAGTCTCTTCAACTAGAAGCAAAAACAACAGCATTCCGACGCTCAGCGGAGGCGCAGTGTGGAAAATTTAAAGGTACGGCGGTGCGGTGGTGAGGGTGCGCGCGCAAAGCGGGCTGGCGGCTGAGGGCGCGATTGTCGTTTTCAATCAGGAGCGAGTCTCAGACTCTGGGCTACAGATCCAGGCGAGTCTCTAGGGACCCAGACTCAAACGGGAGAAGCGGGACTGTCTGGTTACGGCCCCTCCGAGGTTTGCAGCGATTGCTGGGACAGAGAGGCAGAGCCCCTGGGGACGGACTGAGAGCGGCCATAGCTGCTCCTTCCCCCCCGTCCTGTTGAGCCCGCCCCGCCCAAACCCTGCGCACAGCCATTTGCCGATCGCCTCAGGCAAGGGCTGGACTAGCGCCTCCCCTGAGGACTGAAGTTTTCCCACAGCTGATTTCCACCGCCAGTCGGCCTGGTGGTCAAATCCCTCTAGTGTTAACTACAACAATTAAGGCTTGGCTAGAACAAGACTGCGCACAGAGACCACAAGGGGGTGCACCAAGAAAGCATAAAAGATGCGGAGACAAAAAAACATGACAGAAATGGAGGATATGGAGCTAAGAATCGCAATTTTGAGGGCTTGCCATAAATTTGTGCAGAGCCTCACGAAAACTAATGAGACCCTCGATGCTACGATAAAGAAATTAGAAAGTAAGCATACACGGACTGAAATAAAGAATATTATACCCAATAGCAGACCAGAGGAACACAAGAATCAAACCAAAGATTCGACAAAAAACACCCAATTGGAAAAGCAAAATGAAAAAAGAATCCGAAAGTGTGAAGATAGTGTAAGGAGCCTCTGGGACAGCTTTAAGCGGACTAATATCAGAGTCATTGGAGTGCCAGAAGATGAGAGACAGCAAGATATTGAAAACCTATTTCAAGAAATAATGGCAGAAAACTTCCCCCACCTGGAGAAAGAAATGGACTTACAGGTCCAAGAAGCGCAGAGAACCCCAAACAAAAGGAATCCAAAGAGGACCACACCAAGACACATCATCATTAAAATGCCAAGAGCAAAAGACAAAGAGAAAATCTTAAAAGCAGCAAGAGAAAGAGGCTCAATTACCTACAAGGGAATACCCATACGACTGTCAGCTGATTTCTCAACAGAAACTTTGCAGGCCAGAAGGGAATGGCAAAAAATATTCAAAGTGCTGAATACCAAGAACCTACAACCAAGATTACTTTATCCAGCAAAGCTATCATTCAGAATTGAAGGTCAGATAAAGAGCTTCACAGATAAGGAAAAACTAAAGGAGTACATCACCGCCAAACAAGTATTATATGAAATGCTGAAAGGTATCCTTTAAGAAGAGGAAGAAGAAGAAAAAGGTAAAGATACAAATTATGAACAACAAATATGCATCTATCAACAAATGAATCTAAGAATCAAGTGAATAAATAACCTGATGTACAGAATGAACTGGTGACTATAATGAATCAGGGACATAGAAAGGGAATGGACTGACTATTCTTGGGGGAAAAGGGGTGTGGGAGATGCGGAAAGTGACTGGACAAAAATCATGCACCTATGGATGAACTCAGTGGGTGGGGAGTGAGGGTGGAGGGTGGGGTGGGAGCTGGAAGGAGGGGAGTTATGGGGGGAAAAAAGAGGAACAAATGTAATAATCTGAACAATAAAGATTAAAAAAAACAAAAAAAACCAAAAAAAAAACATAATCCTCTTTTAGTTTTTAAAAGTGCAGCTATACATGAGAGTAAAATGTGTTAGTTCATACCTCAATACAGTGAAGATGATTATCAATGAACGATCTGAAATCAGGTAATTTTGATTGTTTTCTTTATGATTAAATTGTTTTTAAAATTTTCCAATAACTTCAAAAATTAACAGCATGTTAAAATCCTATCTAATAAAAGAGAAACATGGTAATTAGCCGTACGGCCGCTACCATTGCCATTGGCTAATCAGTGAGATATGCAAATTAACTGCCAGCCAAGATGGCGGCTGGCAGCCAGGCAGCTTGAAGCGAACAGGGAGGCTTGCTTGCTCCAGTGACGGCGGACTCCAACCTTCCCCGCCTGACTTGCCGGCCACTCAGCTGCAACTCTAAGCAAATATGTTGCAAATATAGAAGCTAAACAAAAACCCCAGAAACTTGATTTAGTCAGCCGGGCTTCAGCCAGCCGGACCGCAACATTGTATCAAATACAGAAGGTAAACAAAGGCCAGAAACCTGCTTTCAGCAGCCGAGGCCTCAGAGCTAAAGCTGGCCAAGAATAAAAAAGAAAAAAAGGAGCGGTTGGGAGCTTCAGTCACCCGCCAGCCTGAAAATGGCCCTCAGCCCCTCACCCAGACTGGCCAGGCACCCCAGTGGGGACCCCCACCCTGAAGGGGGTATGATAAGCTGCAAACAGCCATCATCCCCTCATCCAGGCTGGCCAGGCACTCCAGTGGGGACCCCCACCCTGATCCAGGACAGCCTTCAGGGCAAACCAGCTGGCTCCCACCCGTGCACCAGGCCTCTACCCTATATAGTAAAAGGGTAATATGCCTCCTGGCACCAGATCAGCAGAGCTGCGAGGCATCCCAGCACTGGGATCAGCATGACAGGGGGCAGCGCCCAAACCCCCTGATCGCCCTGCGGCTCTGTGTGTGACAGGGGGTGGGGGCACAACCTCCCTATCCGCCCTGCTCTGTTCGTGACAGGGGAAGGCGCCCCAACCCCTTATCAGCCCTGCTCTGTGCCTGATAGGGGGGAATTCCCCAAACCCCTGATCGCCCTGCGGCTCTGTGTGTGACAGGGTGCGGCGCCCCAACCCCCTGATCGCCCTGCGGCTCTGTGTGTGATAGGGTGCGGCGCCCCAACCCCCTGATCGCCCTGCGGCTCTGTGTGTGATAGGGTGCAGCGCCCCAACTCCCTGATTGGCCCTGCTCTGTGGGTGATAGAGGGTGGCGCCCCCACCCCCCCCACCCCCCACGGGCCCTGCTCTGTGTGTGAGGGGGTAGAGCCATAACCTCCCCATCGGCCCTGCCCTGAGTGTGACAGTGGCGGTGCCCCAACCCCCTGATCTGCCCTGCTCTTTGGGTGATAGAGGGTGGCGCCCCTACCCCCCTATTGGCCCTACTCTGTGAGTGACAGGGGGGAGCTCCCCAACCCCCTGATGGGCCCTGCTCTGTGCATGACAGGGTGCAGCGCCCCAACCCCCTGATCCACCCTGCTCTGTGTGTGACAGGGGGCGGTGCCCCAACTCCCCTATCGGCCCTACTCTGTGCATGGAAGGGGGGAGCTCCTCAACCCCCTGATCAGCCCTGCTCTGTGCGTGACGGGGGGAGCTCCTCAACCCCCTGATCGGCCCTGCTCTGTGTGTGACAGGATACGGAGCCCCAATCCCCCTGATGGGCCCTGCTCTGTGCATGATAGGGGGTGGTGCCGCAACTTCCCTATCGACCCTGCCTTGAGTGTGACAGGGGGCGGTGCCCCAACCCCCCAATAGGCTGTACCCTGAGCGTGACTAGGGGTGGCATCACAACCTCCCGATCTGCCCTGCTTTGTGCATGACAGGGGGCAGCGCCCCAACTCCCAATCAACCCTGCTCTGAGCCCTACCAGGGGCTGCACCTAGGGATTGGGCCTGCCCTCTGCCACCCGGGAGCAGGCCTAAGCCAGCAGGTCATTATCTCTTGAGGGGTCCCAGACTGAGAGAGGGCATAGGCCGGGCTGGGGGGACCCCTTCTCCCCCCCCTCCCCGAGTGCACAAATTTTTGTGCACCGGGCCTCTAGTTTTTTAATAATAGGAAGCAGAAGCTACAGAGGAGTTGAATAATAGATTTTTAAGAACATGGGGCAAATTCTTACATCATAGGGTTAAGTTAAGATAAAAAAAAGTGTTACTGTACATATAACATAAATATAACAATTTATATATAGCATGATCCCACATACTTAAAATGCACGTCTTATGGTAACACTATATGTGGGAGATGGGGTTGGGCAAATGAGTGACATTTTTCTTTTTTACTTTCCCAATTTTTCTTGTTTTTTAAATCAAAGTACTGCTTTATCAAGTTAGTCACTTTATATGATATGAACATCAATCTATAATAACAAAAGCATAATATGCTAGATACACTGGACAGCCCAACAACCTTCCGGACGTCCTTCCGGACGACCTTCCAGATGAAGCCAGGGCTGCAAGGGTCAAGGCAGCCGCTGCGGCTGCAAGAGCCAAGCCCCTTGCACAAATTTTGTGCATTGGGCCTCTAGTATAATTATAATTGGAAAAAAAGATTTATGACAACAATGAACTGATTTTCATATTTCCAAATTAGAGTCAACTGTCCATTTACACAGAACAGTCTTTGCTAGAAGCCCAAAAGGTCACAGCATAAAAATGAGTGATCTTGTACCCCCTTTATTTTTGTTGATCAACAGTTTGGTAAAAAGCAGTTGCTGGTGTGTCAACTAAGGTCTGAGAGAGTAGAAGCAGAAGATTTAGTCTCAGCAGAAAAATTCCAAAACGGGAGCTGGACAAAAGAAGAAACAAGGACATGACCAGAGGCTGCTGCCTAAGCTGCCTTAACAGACACCTGCGCTCTCTGTAGGACACAAGGCCAAATTTTCTTAATGAGCATATTTACCACTGTCATCAGAAAGGTAGTTTATTTTGTAAATGTCTATATGAGGCAGGCTGAATTCAAAAAACATAGAGGTTTGGAGTCTACCGTATGTGCTATGACAAGGAAGACGTTTATACTGAAATTATGTATTTTGATACATAATGTTCCTCATAGAAAAATTGTAAAATATAAAAAACATAAGGGTGGACATTTCAATTACCAGACTCTAACCACTCAGAGAAGCTTAGTCAATCTTTGAATAGAATTGGGCAAAGGCTGTTTAGAAGCAACGGTCCTTCATAGTGTAGTGAGCTCATCAGCATAATTTGCTTAGCAAGTGTGAGCTTGTTATGTGCCAAGCCTGCTCTAGCAGAAGTGTGGCTCTGCACAGAGCACAGAGGATACTGAAAGGACAATTATTGCTTTTTGGTTGTCAAACATGCTTTCTCACTTCATTTGATATGGACAATTTAGTAACCCGAACTTCCTTTGGGGAAACAGCCCTTTCCACTCCTAGTTCCCCTGGTTTGGGTGGGACTGGCCACTGCCAACCCAAAGTAAGATGACCTAGGCTTTGGTCAATCCGTGGGTTCAACTGCAAGGGCGACAATGATTCCTTACTCTGGGCCACTACATGTCAAGGACAGTACTTTTGCTTAAAATGTTGACAAGACAGATGCAACATTTGTAAATGAAACCCCTCGCCAGGAAACTGTGATGATGAATGGGTTGCTATGTCAGTGTAGTAGATGGTGTGATGCTCTGTTCCTCCCCTTGCCTCACTCTCCCATAGCCCTCCCCACTCAGTGCTCTGCTTCCTGATGATTCTATCTCCCCCACCAGATGGCCACCTCTCTCTAAAGCAGCAATTTTCAACTAATGTCCCACAAGAACTTTTAAAACATGCAATACCAGACTATTTAGTCAGGAGCACTAACCTGTTTTCCCTTAGATCATCAAATTAAAAAATTACAACAACCTGCTGGTGTGGCTCAGTGACTGAGCATAGACTTATGAACCAAGAGGCCACGGTTCAACTCCTGTTCAGGGCACATACCCAGGTATCAGACTTGATCCCCAGTGTGGAGCATGCAGGAGGCAGCCAATCAAGGATTCTTCCTCATCATTAATGTTTCATTTCTCTCTGTTTCTTCTTTCCTCTCTGAAATCAATAAAAATTATATTAAAAAAAATGACAACAGCCAACACAATAGTCATCTGGTGTGAATGCCCTTTGTGAATGCCACTTGATACATAGGTATTTATTGTCACTTTGTTGTTCATAATTTTTATCTTTACCTTTTTCTTCTTCTACCTCTTCTTAAAGAATACACTTCAGCATTTCATATAATACTGGTTTGGTGATGATGAACTCCTTTAGCTTTTTCTTGTCTGTGAAGCTCTTTATCTAACCTTCAATTCTAAATGATAGCTTTCCTGGGTAGAGTAATCTTGGTTGTAGGTTCTTGCTATTCATCACTTTGAATATTTCTTGCCACACCCTTCTGGTCTGTATTGTTTCTGTTGAGAAATCAGCTGACAGTTGTATGGGTGCTCCCTTGTAGGTAACTAACTGTTTTTTTCTCTTGCTGTCTTTAAGATTCTCTCTTTGTCTGTAATTTTTGGCATTTTAAGTATGATGTGTCTGGACATAGGCCTATTTGGGTTCTTCTTTTTGGGACTGTCAGAACCTCCTGAACTTGTGTGACTTTTCCCTTCACCAAATTAGGTAAGTTTTCTGCCATTATTTCTTCAAAAACTTTCTATATCCTTGCTCACGTTTTTCACTTTCTGGTACTCCTATCATGCAAATGTTGTTACATTTCATGTTGTCCCACAGCTCCCTTAAGCTGTCCTCCTGTATTATAATTATTTTTTTTTCCTTTCTGATTCTCTGAGTGAGTGATTTTTTCTACCCTGTCTTCTATTCACTGATTTTATCCTTGGCTTCCCCTAATCTGTATTCTTCCTAATGTGTTCTTTATTTTTGGTATGTCATTCTTCATTTCTGACTGGTCTTTTTTCATAGTTACTATATATTTTTCCTTGCTGTTGAGCATCCTTGCCATCATTATTCTGAACTCTATCTGATAAATTTATTATCTCCATTTCATTTAGCTCTTCTTCTGGAAAATTCTCTTGTTCCTTCAACTGGGGCTTGTTGTGTTTTTTGGCTTCCCATTTTGGCTGCCTGTTTGGGTTTGTGTCACTGTATTAGGTAGATCTGCTATGACTTTCAATCTCTAGTGCAATACAATGTCAGATGCTGTTTGTGACTGGCCCTGAGTACGGTGTTTGGAGCTATCAACAATCCATAGCTTGTGGCTCCCTCTGCTGGCGCTGGGCGTTTTTGGAAAGGACCAAGATGTGCATCAAGGTCTGTGTATTTTTTAGCCCTGGGACAAGAAGGAGACCAGGTCAAGACTCAAAGCCTCCAGAGTTCCACCTCTGCCTGCAGTCTGATTATTATTCAGTCTTGATTAGGCTCAGGCTATTGACCACAGGATAGGACAATAGGTTGTCCAACAGGGTGGAGCTATGACTCCCCCCACCCCTGGCAAAAGCTGCCTGGATGGTAAATGCCTGCCAGAGAAAGATCCTCTGCAGTATGAAGAAATGTCTCAGCACAGGAACCTGGGGTTGCTGTTTTCTGAGCTCCAACTCCAGTGGCCCCAAATGTGAATTCTGCTCATACAGCTCTAGTCCACTGTGTCCTCCTTCTGGCAGAGCCCACGGTGAGTGGTTCCATACAAAACTTTCTGCATTGGCTTGCATTTTCAGCTTTCTCTTGCTAGCAGACAGCAACTCTGCTGCTTTTTACAGCCAGATGTTATGTGGGAGCCTTTCTCAGTTCTGGTGCTCTGGACTAGGGGCCCATCTTGGGGTTTAGACCACAGAGTTCTCAGTGGGAACCCCCCACCCACCACAGCTGAGATATCTGTCCAGAACTTCAGCTCCTGTCTGTGGTAGTTCAGCCAACCCTTTTGTGCCGTTGTACTTCCTACCAGTCTCTATGCAGTCTCCACTTTTCATACTTGGCTATCAGGGTTTTCTCCAGCTAGTCTTCAGTTGATTATTCAGGATGGTTCTTCAGTGTTTCAGTTGTAATTCCAGTTTGGTACTGGGAGAGTTTCATTGTAGCTTCTACTTAATCTATTGCCATTGTGGAACCTCCTCCCTCTCTTCTCAACTGTGTCACTTGCTGTTACCTCTGACCCTCTTAACCCAGATCTTACTTGTACTATTTTTAATCCTCTCATTGCCCCAGTCATGATTTCAGGTGGCTTCTCTGATGAGCTCTTATTGGCTTGAGTTACCAGGAGCCTGGGGAGCTGACCTAGCCTACAGCCTGTGGGGAAAGACAGGGTCCTTGCAATGGTGTCAGGAGTGACCAGCTGTCAGGACAAAGTTCACTCACTAGAAAACTGCCACACCTAGTCTCCTTTGCATTTTGACTGTGAATGTAGGCCATGTAGGAGTGGGAGTGGGAGTGGGGCTTGGCTTCATGTCCCCTGATGATCTGCTCTGAAGGATAAAGCTTGAAGGTGGGTGTCTGTGCCCAGGAGGGAAGGCTTAGGGAGGTAATGATTAAGGTGGTGGTCTAGGTGCCCTAATGACAAGGTGGGTACTCTTAGGTCCTCCTCTATCCCAGGAACCTCTCTGAACCTCAAGCCTCAGAATCCCAGTCTACTGGGCATCGCCTGCATTTACTTTCAAGATGAGGAAAAGACCAGGTGTTTTGTATTCTTGTGTGAGAGACCTCCTGGTTCAGAGGTTGACACTTAACCACTGAGCAACACTGCCTGGGCCCTTTCAGTATATTCTTGATGTCAGATATAGTATTCTGCCTGTGCTGGGCAGAAGGGGCAGAAGTACAGGTGGTTTGATGGGGTGGGCTTAGGCCTTTGGAATGGGGATGGTCACTTACCAGTCCCAGCCTAGAGGAGGGAGGGAGACAGAAGAAAGACAAACAAGAACAGGAGTGGCTGCATCTACCCCAAAGGCCTGCCCAGGTCAGAGCTGCTGGTGTTGCTTGTGTCTAGACACAAACCCCTGAGGGGAGCAGTGAGTGTGGCTCAGTGACTTCCCGCACCTCCTTGACTGCGCCCCTCTAGTTTTGCTGGGTGTCATCACACCAGGTGTTTGTGGAAGTTCTCAAGCTTGGTTCGGTGACAATGGTACTGTCACATTTTGCACTCCCACTGCTAAGCCACAAGGTACAAATGGGATCCAGCAATATATTGAAAAGATCATACACCATGACCAAGTAGGATTTATTTCATGGATGCAAGGCTGTTCCAATATTTGCAAATCAATAAATATGATATCACAGAAGCAAACTGAATGACAAAAATCACATGATGATATCAATAGATACAGAAAAAGCATTAGACAAAATACAACATCCATTTTTCATAAGAACTCTTAGAAAAGTGTGAATAGAGGGATCATAACTCAACATAGATTTGTCATATATGACAAATCTACAGTCAACATCATACCCAAAGGACAAAAATTAAAATCTTTCCCCTAAGAATAGTAACAAGATAGGGATGTCTGCTTTCACCACTCTTATTCAAATAGTTCTGGAAGTCTTAGCAACAGTGATTAGACAAGAGGAAAAAAATAAAGGCATCCAAATTGGAAAGGAGGAAGTGAAACTCTCATTTTTTGCAGATGTCATGATATTGTACATAGAAAACCTTAATGACTCATCAAAAAACTTTGATTTAATAAATAAGTTTGGCATTGTAGCAGTATACAAAATTAACACCCAGAAATTGATGGCATTGTTTTTGCAATTTATAAAATCTTTATTTTTGAAAGTATTACATAGGTCCCCCCCCCATTAACCTCTTTCAGCCCGCTCCCGTCCTCTCCCCCATCTAGGTCCTCACCACCCCATTGTCTGTGTCCATGGGTCATGCATATATGCATACAAGTTCATTGGTTGATCTCTTCCCACCCACTTTCCCCTGCCTGCCCTCTGAGGTTCAACAGTCTGTTCATGCTTCTATGACTCTGGGGCTATTTTTTTTTAATCTTTAAATTCTTGATTAGTTAAGGAATTGCAAATGGGTCCTCATTCCCCACCCATTAACCCCTATCCTCCCCCCCACCCCCTTCACTCATGCTCTCATCCCCCTGTTGGCCATGCCCATTGGTTTGGCTTATATGCATGCATACAAGTCCTTTGGTTGATCTCTTCCCCTTACCCCCACCCTCCCTTACTTTCCCTCTGGGGATTAATAGTCTGATTGCTGTTTCTCTGTCTTTGGATCTGTCACTGTTCATCAGTCTATGTTGTTCTCTATATTTCACAAATGAGTGAGATCATGTGGTATTTATCTTTCTCTTACTGGCTTATTTCACTTAGCATAATGCTCTCCAGTTCCATCCATGCTGTTGCAAAAGGCAAGAGTTCCTTTTTTTTTTTTTTTTACTGCAGCATAGTATTCCATTGTGTAGATGTACCACAGTTTTTTAATCCACTCATCTGCTGATGGGCACTTAGGCTGTTTCCAAATCTTAGCTATGGTGAATTGTGCTGCTATGAACATAGGGGTGCATATATCCTTTCTGATTGGTGTTTCTGGCTTCTTGGGATATATTCCTAGAAGTGGGATCACAGGGTCAAATGGGAGTTCCATTTTTAATTTTTTGAGGAAGCTCCATATTGTTCTCCACAGTGGCTGCACCAGTCTGCATTCCCACCAGCAGTGCAGAAGGGTTCCTTTTTCTCCACATCCTTTCCAGCACTTCTTGTTTGTTGATTTGTTGATGATAGCCATTCTGACAGGTGTGAGATGGTACCTCATTGTTGTTTTGATTTGCATCTCTCCTATAATTAGTGACTTTGAGCATGTTTTCATATGTCTTTCGGCCCTCTGTATGTCCTCTTTCGAAAAGTGTCTATCTAGGTCCATTGCCCTTTTGTTGATTGGATTGTTTATCTTCCTATTATTAAGTTTCATGCGTTCCTTGTAAATGTTAGAAATTAAACCCTTATCGGTGATATCATTGGCAAATATGTTCTCCCAGGCAGTGGGTCTTCTTGTTGTTTTGTTGATGGTTTCCTTTGCTGTGCAAAAGCTTTTTATTTTGATGTAGTCCCATTTGTTTATTTTCTCTTTAGTTTCCATTGCCCTAGGAGCATTATCAGAGAAGAAATTCCTTCGACATATGTTTGCTATTTCGCTGCCTATGGATTCCTCTAGTATTTTTATGGTTTCCCATCTTACGTTTAAGTCTTTTATCCATTTTGAGTTTATTTTTGTGTATGGTGTGAGTTGGTGGTCTAGTTTCATCTTTTTGCATGTATCTGTCCAATTTTCCAAACACCATTTATTGAAGAGACTGTCTTGACTCCATTGTATGCTCTTGCCTCCTTTGTCGAATATTAATTGGGCATAGTGCTTTGGGTCAATTTCTGGGTTCTCTATTCTATTCCATTGATTTACATGTCTGTTCTTGTGCCAGTACCAAGCTGTTTTAAGAACAGTGGCTTTGTAATACAGTTTGATATCTGGTATTGAGATATCACCTACTTTGTTTTTCTTTCTCAGGATTGCTGCAGCTATTTGGGGTCTTTTTTTATTCCAGATGAATTTTTGGAATGTTCGTTCTAGATCTGTGAAATATGCCGTTGGTAATTTAATGGGGATTGCATTGAATCTATAGATTGCTTTAGGTAGTATGGACATTTTGATGACGTTGATTCTACCAATCTATGAACACGGTATGTTCTTCCATCTGTTTATGTCTTCTTCTATCTCTTTTTTCAGTGTCCTGTAGTTTTTTGCATATAAGTCTTTTACCTCCTTAGTTAAGTTTATTCCTAGGTATCTTAATTTTTTTGGTGTGATGGTAAATTGGATTGCTTTTTTATTCTCCCTTTCTGTAAGTTCACTATTGTTGTAAAGAAATGCCTTAGATTTCTTGGCATTAATTTTGTATCCTGCTACATTGCCGAATTCATTTATTTTTTTTATTTTTTATTTTTAATATATTTTATTGATTTTTTACAGACAGGAGGGGAGAGAGATAGAGAGTTAGAAATATCGATGAGAGAGAAACATCGATCAGCTGCCTCCTGCACATCTCCTACTGGGGATGTGCCCACAACCCAGGTACATGCCCTTGACCGGAATCGAACCCGGGACCTTTCAGGCCGCAGGCCGACGCTCTATCCACTGAGCCAAACCGGTTTCGGCGCCGAATTCATTTATTAACTAATAATTTTTTGATGGAGTATTTAGGTTTTTCTATGTACAGTGTCATGTCATCTGCAAATAAGGACAGTTTTACTTCGTCTTTTCCAATTTGAATGCCTTTTATTTCTTCTTCTTGTCTGATCACAATGGCTAGTACTTCCATTACCATGTTGAACAGGAGTGGTGAGAGGGGGCATCCCTGTCTTGTTCCTGTTTTTAGGGGAAATGGTTTTAGTTTTTGCCCATTGATTATGATGTTTGCTGTGGGTTTGTCATATATGGCTTTTATTATGTTGAGGTATGATCCTTCTATTCCTACCTTGCTGAGAGTTTTTATCAAGAAAGGGTGTTGAATTTTGTCAAAAGCTTTTTCTGCATCAATTGATATGACTATGTGGTTTTTATCTCTCAATTTGTTTATGTGATGAATCACGTTTATTGATTTGCGGATATTGCACCATCCTTGTATCCCTGGGATGAATCCTACTTGGTCATGGTGTATGATCTTTCTGATGTATTGCTGGATCCGATTTGCTAGAATTTTGTTGAGTATTTTGGCATCTATGTTCATGAGGGATATTGGCCTATAGTTCTCTTTCATTGTGTTGTCTCTATCTGGTTTTGGTATTAGGGTGATGCTGGCTTCATAAAATGAGCTGGGAAGTGTTCCTTCTTCTTGAATTTTTTGGAATAGTCTGAGGAGGATATGTTTTAGTTCTTCCTTGAATGTTTGGTAAAACTCCCCTGTGAAGCCGTCTGGCCCCGGGCTTTTGTTTGCTGGGAGCTTTTTGATGACTGCTTCAATTTCTTCCATCGTTATTGGCCTGTTGAGATTTTTAGAATCCTCTGGATTGAGTTTTGGAAGATTTTTTTTTTTTTTAGGAATATGTCCATTTCCTCCAGGTTGTCTAGTTTGTTAGAGTAGAGTTGATCATAGTATTTTTTTAACAATTCTTTGAATTTCTGAGGGGTCTGTTGTTATTTCGCCTCTTTCATTTCTGATTTTGTTTATTTGAGTCCTCTCTCTTTGCTTCGTGGTGAGCCTGGCTAGAGGCTCATCAATCTTGTTTATCCTTTCAAAGAACCAGCTCTTGCTTTTGTTGATCTTTTGTATTGTTTTTTTTTTTTTTTTTCGGTCTCTATGTCATTTATTTCTGCTCTGATCTTTATTATCTCCTTTCTTCTGCTCACTCTGGGCTTTTTTGTTGTTCTCTTTCTAATTCTTTGAGTTGTAGAGTTAAATGATTTACTATCATTTTTTCTTGTTTTTTTGAGGTAGGCTTGTAGTGCTATAAACTTCCCTCTCAGGACTGCTTTCATTGTGTCCCATAGATTTTGGGTTGTTGTACTGTTATTGTCATTAGTTTCCAGGGTGTTTTTAATTTCTACTTTGATCTCACTGGTAACCCAATCATTATTTAGTAACATGCTATTCAGCTTCCAAGTGTTTGAGTTTTTTGGATTGTCTTTATTGTGGTTTATTTCTAATATTATGCCCTTGTGATCTGAGAAGATGCTTGGTATGATTTCAATCTTCTTGAATTTGTGGAGACTTTGCTTGTGACCCAATATGTGGTCTATTTTTGAAGATGTCCCATGTGCACTTGAGAAGAATGTATATTCCGTGGTTTTGGGGTGAAATGTTCTGAAGATGTCAATTAAGTCCATCTGATCTAGTGAGTCATTTAGGATTGCTGTTTCTTTGCTGATTTTTTGTCTAGAGAATTTATCCAGTGATGTCAGTGGTGTGTTTAAGTCCCCTACTATGATTGTGTTGTTGTTGATCTCTCCCTTGTTATTTTCCAGGAGGTTTTTTATGTATTTGGGTGCTCCTGCATTGGGTGCATATATGTTTATAAGGGTTATATCCTCTTGTTGTATCAATTCCTTTAATATTATGAAGTGGCCTTCCTTATCTCTTGTTATGGCCTTCACTTTGGGGTCTATTTTGTCAGATATAAGTATTGCTACTCCAGCTTTGTTTTCATTTCCATTTGCCTGAAAGATATTTTTCCATCCCTTCACTTTCAGTCTGTGTGAGTCCCTTTTTCTGAGGTGGGTCTCTTGTAGACAGCATATATATGGGTCATGTCTTTTTTTCCATTCAGCCACTCGATATCTTTTGATTGGAGCATTTAGTCTGTTTACATTTAAAATTATTATTGAAAGGTATGTGCTTGGATTCATTTCTATTTTCATGCCTGTGTTCTTTCTTACCTTTATATTTCTTCTTTTTTCTTTTCTTTTTTTTTTTATTTTTTTAATAATTTTTATTTCTTAAAGTATTACAAAGAGTATTACATATGTCTCCTTTTTTCCCCCCCTTGACATTCCCCCGGCCCCTACCCCCCGCCCCCCCCCCACCCCGTGTCTTGTATCCATTGGTTAATCTTATATGCATGCATATAAGTCCTTCAGTTGGTCTCTTAATCCCCCCCCCCCAACCCTCCCCAGGCTTCCCACTGTAGTTTAACATTCTGTTCAATGTTGCTCTGCTTCTGTATCTACCCCTGTTCATCAGTCCATACTGGTCTCCTTTATTTGTCCCAACCTCACTGGAGTAGTCTCAACCTCACCAGGGCCGTCTGAGCCTCACCAGGGCCGTTTCAACCTCACCGGGGCCGTCCCTACCTCACGGGGGCCGTTTCAACCTCACCGGGGTCGTCCCTACCTCACGGGGGCCGTTTCAACCTCACCGGGGTCGTCCCTACCACACCGGGGCCGTTTCAACCTGACCGGGGTTGTCCCTACCACACCGGGGCCGTTTCGACCTGACTGGGGTCGTCCCTACCTCACGGGGGCCGTTTCAACCTCACCGGGGTTGTCCCTACCACACCGGGGCCGTTTCGACCTGACTGGGGTCGTCCCTACCTCACGGGGGCCGTTTCAACCTCACCGGGGTTGTCCCTACCACACTGGGGCCGTTTCGACCTGACCAGGGTCGTCCCTACCTCACGGGGGCCGTTTCAACCTCACCGGGGTTGTCCCTACCACACCGGGGCCGTTTCGACCTGACTGGGGTCGTCCCTACCTCACGGGGGCTGTTTCAACCTCACCGGGGTCGTCCCTACCACACCGGGGCCGTTTCGACCTGACCAGGGTCGTCCCTACCTCACGGGGGCCGTTTCAACCTCACCGGGGTCGTCCCTACCTCACGGGGGCCGTTTCAACCTGACCGGGGTTGTCCCTACCACACCGGGGCCGTTTCGACCTGACCGGGGTTGTCCCTACCACACCGGGGCCGTTTCGACCTGACTGGGGTCGTCCCTACCTCACGGGGGCTGTTTCAACCTCACCGGGGTCGTCCCTACCACACCGGGGCCGTTTCGACCTGACTGGGGTCGTCCCTACCTCACGGGGGCTGTTTCAACCTCACCGGGGTCGTCCCTACCACACCGGGGCCGTTTCGACCTGACCAGGGTTGCCCCTACCTCACGGGGGCCGTTTCAACCTCACCGGGGTCGTCCCTACCACACCGGGGCCGTTTCGACCTGACTGGGGTCGTCCCTACCTCACGGGGGCTGTTTCAACCTCACCGGGGTCGTCCCTACCACACCGGGGCCGTTTCGACCTGACCAGGGTTGTCCCTACCTCACGGGGGCCGTTTCAACCTCACCGGGGTCGTCCCTACCTCACGGGGGCCGTTTCAACCTGACCGGGTTGTCCCTACCACACCGGGGCCGTTTCGACCTGACCAGGGTCGTCCCTACCTCACGGGGGCCGTTTCAACCTCACCGGGGTCATTCCTACCACACCGGGGCCGTTTCGACCTGACTGGGGTCGTCCCAACCTCACGGGGGCTGTTTCGACCTCACCGGGGTCGTCCCTACCTCACGGGGGCCGTTTCAACCTCACCGGGGTTGTCCCTACCACACCGGGGCTGTTTCAACCTGACCTGGGTCGTCCCTACCACACCGGGGCCGTTTCGACCTGACTGGGGTCGTCCCTACCTCACGGGGGCTGTTTCAACCTCACCGGGGTCGTCCCTACCACACCGGGGCCGTTTCGACCTGACCGGGGTCGTCCCTACCACACCGGGACCGTTTCAACCTCACCGGGGCCATCCCGACATCACCGGGGCCATCCCAGCCTTACCGGGGAAACAGGAAGTTTGGCCCTCTGTCCCCTGCCGGCGGCTCCCCACTAGACAAAATCTCCAGGGGTTCCTGGTGGTTGAACATCCAGCACTCCTCCCCTCCACCAAGTGCACAGACTGCCTGTCTGCTGTCCCCCAGCGCCCCACAAGAGACTGGGACCAGTGGGCATGTTTGTGCGCTTGCTGGTACAGCAGTTCCACAGTGCCAGCCGAGTCAGGCCCAGCCCTGGCCGGCCCCGGACCCGACTCTGCCCCCCGATTGCGTCCCTCCCAGATGCAAGGAGCTGAAATCTGCAGCCTGCTGGGATGGGCTCTGTACTTGGTGCCTCTGCACATCCTACTCAGTCTCAATGCGCTTCTTTCTATGCGAGGAGTTGAAATCTGCAGTTTGTTGGGTTGGGCTCTGTACTTGGTGTCACATCCTACTCAGTCTCAATGTTCTTTCTCTCCTTCCAGTTGTAGAGCTTCCACTGGGCCAACTTTCCCATGGTTCTGTATGATAGGTGTTTGTCTGATATTTGGTAGTTTCGATGTTGTTGTGTGAGGTAGCACGCACAGGTCTCTTCCTTATGCCGCCATCCTGGTTCTCCTGGGTCTGCTTCTTGAGTGTGTCTCTCATGGCTGCGAGCAGTTGAAGTCTGCAATTTGTTGGGATAGGCTGCAAAAGCGCAGGTGGGTCTTTTTGTGCACCTGGCACAACTTGGATGGGGATGTAAATTGATTAGGGCTGAGACTCAGGGAGTCGCCATGGCGGAGCAAATAGCACTGGCTGAGTCTCCGCGGCCCCTTGACTCTCTGCCAGGGCTTTGTGTCCCCCAGTGCCGGCGAGCAGCTGTGCAACAGAGTCTCCCTCGCTCTATATTTCTTCTTTTTACAGTATTCCTTTTAGCATTTCTTGCATTGCTGGCTTGGTAGTGATAAAATCCCTTAGCCTTTTTTTTTGTCTGCAAAGCTCCTGATTTCCCCTTCAATTTTGATTGATAGTCTTGCTGGATATAGTATTCTTGGATTCAGTCCTTTGCTTTGCAACACTTTGTATACCTCCTTCCATTCCCTTCTAGCTTGATGTGTTTCTGTTGAGAAATCATTTGATAATCTGATGGGGGATCCTTTGTAGGTAACTCTCTGTTTCTCTCTTGCAGCCTTTAAGATTCTCTCTATGTCTTGTACATTTGCCATCGTTATTATGACGTGTCTTGGTGTGGGTCTTTTGGGGTTTATCTTGCTTGGGACTCTCTGTACTTGTGTAACTTTTTTCTTCCCCATATCTGTGAAGTTTTCTGTCATTATTTCTTCAAATAGATTTTCTAATCCTTGCTGCTCTTCTTGTCCTTCTTGCAGACCTATTATGCATATGTTACTTCGTTTCATGTTGTCCCAAAGCTCCCTTAGGCTCTCTTCCTACTTTTTAATTTTTTTCTCCAGTTGCTGTTCAGATTGAGCTTGTTTCTCTGCCTTATCTTCTAACTCACTAATTCGGTCCTCTGCTTCTTCTAGTCTGCTGTTGAAACTTTCCATGGTGTTTTTGATTGTAGCTATATCACTTTTCATTTCTTCCTAATTCTTGCATAGGTTGTTGATTTTCTCATCCATCTGGTGAATGAATTGTACAACCATTATTCTGAATTCTTTTTCTGTCATGTTGCATGCTTCAACTTCATTAATTTCCTTTCTTGGCGACTCCTCATTGTCTTTCCTCTGGGTGTTGTATCGTCTCTTCAGTCTGATTATCTCCCGATGGTTCAAATGTCGAGTTGCATGGGCCTGGGCCATGTGCAGTGGGAGCCTCACACCACCCTAGTGTCACTGAAGAGCTCTGACACTAAGATGTGTTGTTGTTGTGGGTTGGTGGGAAACAGGCTCGCTCTGAGTCAGTGTTGCCAGCGCTCAATGTGGCCTGGTGTGTGCCCTTAGAATCAGAAACCCTGCTTGCACCGTGCTGAAACAGAGACCCCCCTGGAGCGTGTTGAAAATCAGTGCCCCCTAGCATGTGCCTGGAGTCATAGTTCCCCAAGAATCCAGTATCAGAGTCTCTGTTGCTTCGCTGGACCTCGCATTGAGAATCAGCGTCCCTGTGTGCCCTTGCACCAAGAATTGGAGTCACTGGCTCTTAGTATGAATGCATAGGGAGTCAAGGATCTCAGGCACAGGTGATAAGAAACACAGTCAAATCACTGGTGCTTGGTGCTGCCTCCTGCCCAGAGAATCGGGGTCCCTGGGCCTGCACTACGTGGGACAAATTCCCGGTGTTCGCGCTTTTGCTCCCAGCCCAGGACTCCTGAAGTGGGCACTACATGGGACCAGTTCCAAGGTGCTCGCGCACTTCCAAGCTAAAGTTCCTGTGGCAGCACTGAGGCCCTGGCAAGGGGTGGGTCTATCAGTTACTATGGCGCTGCCTGTGTGCCTACAGGGAGGGGGATGGGCTCTGATACTCACAGATCTGCCGCGGGGATTTCTGAACTTTTGGTGTCCACAGGTCTGTAGCTGTGGTCACAGGTCTCTGTCCCCAGTGGCTGCAGGGTCCTGGTATGCGTCTGAGATCAGACTGGGTGGTGCTGAGGCCAGGATCCTAGTCTCAAGCAGCTCTGTTTCCCAAGATGGCGTTGTCGCTGTGCCCGTGCTGGCTGCCCAGGAGTGTCCATGCAGGGAGCGGGGCTCTGCCGCCTAAGGCTGCCCAGTTTAGCAGCCCCTTAGAAGACCTGCAGAATCTAACTGTCCCTAGCTCATACACACACACACCACACACGTCCACACACTCCTCTATCACTTCCTTGTGCTCTCACACTCTCTCCCTCCTTACCTTCCTGCCGGTCACCATTTTTTTTTTCTGGGGCTATTTTTTATCATCAGTTTATTTGGTTCATAGATTCCAAATATGAGTGAGATCATGTGATACTTGTCTTTCTCTGACTGGTTTATTTTGCTCAGCATAATACTCTCCAGTTCCATCCATGCTGTTAAAGTTCTGTTAAGAGTTCTGTCTTTTTTATTGCCATGTAGTATTCCATTGTGTAAATGTTCCATAGTTATTTTATCCACTCAATTGCTGATGAGCACTTAAGCTGTTTCCAAGTCTTAGCTATTATAAATTGTGCTGCTATGAACACAGGGGTGCATATATTCTTTCTGATGAGCGTTTCAGGTTTCTTAGAATATATTCCTAGAAGTGGGGTCACTGGGTCAAATGAAAGTTCCTTTTTAAAATTTTTGAGGAAACCCCATACTGTTTTCCATAGTTGCTGCACCAGTCTGCATCACTACCAGCAGTGTGCTAGGGTTCCCTTTTCTCCAGAACCTCACCAACACTTGTCATTGATTGATTTGTTAATGATAGCCATTCTGACAGGTATGAGGTGATATCTCACTGTGGTTTTGATTTGCATCTCTCAGATGATTAGTGACTGATAATTTTTTCATATATCTCTTGGCCTTCTGCATGTCCACTTTGGAAAAGTGTCTATTTAGGTTCTTTGCCTATTTTTAAATTGGATTGTCTTCCTTTTGTTAAGTTGTATGAGTTCCCTATATATTTTGGAGGGTAACTCTTTATCAGATGTATCATTGGTAAATATGTTCTCCGATGCAGTGGACTCTCTTGTTATTTTGATGATGGTTTCTTTTGTTGTACAGAAGCTTTTTATTTTCATGAAGTCCCATTTGTATATTTCCTCCTTATGGTCTCACTTATATGTGGAATCTAATGAACAAAACAAACTGACAAGCAAAATAGACCCAGAGACATTGAAGTATGCAACAGAATAACATATTTCTGAGAGAAGTGGGGAAGGGGGCAGAAAGAGATTAACCAAGTCTATCTATACTAATAAAAGGGTAATATGCTAATTAGACTGGTAGACCGTCTGGTAGACCTTCTGGACATCCTTCTGGACAAAACCATGGTGGTGGGGCCGAGGCAGAGGTGGTTAGGGGAAATCAGGCCAGAGGGGAGGGCAGCTGGGGGTGATAAGGCCAGCGGGGGAGGGGCAGTTGGGGGCCAGCAGGCCGGCAGGCAGAGTGTTTAGGGGTGATCAGGCAAGCAGGCAGGTGAGTGGTTAGGAGCCAGTGGTCCCAGATTGTGACAGGGATGTCCCCCAAGGGGTCCCAGATTGGAGAGGGCTCAGGCCGGGCTGAGGGACAACCTCCCCCCTCCCCCATGCACGAACTTCATGCACTACTCCACTAGTATATGCATATATGCATAACCCATGGACACATACAATGGTGAGTTGAAGGCCTGCAGTGGGGGCCAGAGCAGGGTGGAGGGAGTCAATGGAGGAAAATTAGGGGGCATCTGTAATACTTTTAAATATAAAGATAATTTTTTAAAAATGTGAGGGGTGTGGGTGGAGAGATGGACAGAATGGTGTGGCAGTGATGCCAAAGAAGGCTTGCTCTAGTGACAGAAAACCCGATGGCTTAGCAACACTAACAAAAACATTTATTTTGGTCAGGAATCTGCATTTGGGCTTGGGTCAAGTGTGGATATTTCCCCTCCCCTCCCCTTGATGGCAGGGGAGGCTTGAAGCCTGGAGTCTGGGATCAGCTTGTGACTGACTCCCACCTGCCCAGTGGCTGGTGCCCGATGTCTGTGGGCATGTCCGTTCCCCCCTGTGAGGGTCTGTCATGTAGTCTCTGCATGGGATTGTTCAGTCTTCTTTGCAGCATGATGGTGGCTTCTGCAGAGTGAGCCTCTCTTCCAAATTGACCCTGGCAGACACATTCTTTTATTTTTCTTCAACTTTGAAGTCATATGGTATCCATTCCACCTTATTCCACTTCTTGGGCAATCAAAAGCCTTCACCCAGATTTAAAAAGGAAAGAGCATTGCAATCATGTAATGGAGACTGTGGTGTAGGATGGGTGATACATGGTGGCAGTCAAAGCAGCGCACAATCTGCCACCCTAACTTAGGTGCATGTAGAGTTAGTCAGAGGAGTTGAAACCATGGATCCCTGCAAACCACGGTCACTGGCTTTGGACAGTTACTCTCTTGTGAAGTGGTAATGAGTGCCAGGAAACCAAATATATTCTTACAGCACTGTCCAGAGAACTATATTTTGGAAATCTTTGTACCAAGCTAATATATTCATTTAATTTGATTGTAATAAAAATAGCATTTTTCTCCCAGTGTTACACGATTTCTAGACAATTTTGAAAATATATATGGAAAGTAAGCATGCAAGAATAGCTCTGAGAATTTTGACAAAAGAACAGGAAGGGAGAGAATAAGCTTTATCAGATGTTGAAAACATCCTAGAAAACGTCTTTCCTGAGAATAGTGTGACGCTGATTCATGAATAGATAGAGAAACCCATGAAATCAGAATAGAAAATCCAGAAACGTTCCCAAGTACATAAGGATGTGTAATTTACAATAAGGTAGCATTTCAAATTATTGGAAAAAGAAAGACAGACTTTCTAATAAATAATATGGGGACAACTAAAGAGTAATTTTTTTTTTTTTGCTTGGTTTACTAAGGTAGACAAAAATCATTTTTAAAAGGTATTAAGTTGGAGTAATATTTCATATAAACCACCAGAATGAACAGCAATTAAATATATAAAATATATTTAAAAATTTAAATACATAAAATAAAACCATACATGCACTAGGTATAAACATGGATGAATTTCTTTATTAATTTAGAAGAGGTAAAGCCTTTCTAGCAATGGCTCGCAGTAAAAAAACAACAACCATTAAAATATTGATAAATAAATTTTGATATGTAAAAATAATTTTTATAAGTCTTTATGTCAAAAAGCAAGACAAGCATATTCAAAATACAGACATCAAACTTGGAAATAAATTCAGTGGAGGAGTGAATCTACCTACTATGTAAAGAACTCTTAAAATGCAGAAGAAAAAGACCAAAAACTGATAGAAGACTGTAAAAAGACCTGCACAAATCTCAGTAAAATATGTTTTAAAAATAATGAAGAGTCTCTACTTCACTCACATTAATTAAAAGAAAAAAGTAAATAGAAATTTTACTGAGGCATGTTATCTCATCTCATAGGTGACCAAAAAATCAAAAGTTAAACAGCACACTCCATGGGCATGGCTGCTTTTTAAAAAACAAATGTTATGGGTGTTGCAGGACATCCTTTTCTTTAAATAGTTTTACTTTCATCCTACCCAAATTGGGTCTTACATTTTTTTAATCCAGACCGACAATATCTACCTGTTTATTGGAGTGTTTAATCTGTTTACACTTAATGTAATCACTGCTAGGATTGGGTTGAAGAATATCACATTGCTATTAGATATCTATTAGAGTGATTTATTCTTTGTTTCTTTGTCCTTCTCTTCATGACTTCTTTGGTTTTATCTCATTTTGTCTTTTTTATTGGCTTTTAGTTATATCTCTGTGTATTAGTTTTGTGGTTACTCTAGGATTACAATATGCCTCCTTCACATACCACCATCTACTATGTATTCATGTTATACCACTTCATATAGGAACAGTGTAATCATGCATTTCTATGTATCCTCTCCCCATCATTTCTATTTAGTCACATCTTATATTTTTTTATTGCATAACTAGAAGCCCAGTGCACAAAAATTTGTGCACCCGGCGGGGAGTCCCTCAGCCCAGCCTGTGCCCTCTCGCAGTCTGGGACCCCTCAGGGGATGACCACCTGCTGGCTTAGGCCCGCTCCCTGGGGGATCAGGCCCAAGCTGGCAGTCAGACATCCCTCTGGCAGCCCGACAGCCCTTGGGGGATGTCCACTTGCCAGTGGGGAGCAGGCCTAAGCTGCAGTCGGACATCCTTAGCGCTGCTAAGGAGGCAGGAGAGGCTCCCGCCACCACTGCTGTGATGGCAGCCATCAGCCTGGCTCGTGGCTGAGCAGAGCTCCCTCTGTGGGAGTGCACTGACCACTCAGGGGCAGCTCCTGCATTAAGCGTCTGCCCCCTGGTGGTCAGTGTGTGTCATAGTGACCAGTCATTCCCAATTGTTCTGCAGTTAGGGTCAATTTGCATATTGCCTTTTTATTATATAGGATTTTTACATATGTCTCCTTTTCTCCCAATTGAGCACCCCCCCTGCAACCAGTCTCACTCCAGGAAAGCCCCTACTGCTTCACTGTCTGTGTCCATTGATTATGCTAATGTGGATGTATACAAGTTCTTTGGTTGCTCTCTAACCCCCCATACCCCCCCCCCCCACCCCCCCCTCCCCACCAAACCTCCCCTGTCATTTGTCTCTGGATCTATTTTTGTTTATCAAATTATGTTGATCATTATATCCCACATATGAGTTAGATCATTGATATTTATCTTTCTCCGACTGGCTTATTTCGCTTAGCACAGTGCTTTCCAGTTCCATCCATGCTGTTGCAAATGGTAAAAGTTCCTTCTTTTTTTATAGCAGCATAGTATTCCATTGTGTAGATGTACCACAGTTTTTTAATCCACTCATCTGCTGATGGGCACTTAGGTTGTCTCCAAATCTTAGCTATTGTAAATTGTGCTGCTATGAACATAGGGGTGCATATATCCTTTCTGATTGGTGTTTCTGGTTTCTTGGAATATAGTCTTACAAGTGGGATTACTGTGTCAAATGGGAGTTCCATTTTTAACTTTTCAAGGAAACTCCATACCGTCTTCCACAGTGGCTGCACCAGTCTGCATTCCCACCAGCAGTGCAGGAGGGTTCCTTTTTCTCTGCATCCTCTCCAGCATTTGTCGTTTGTTGATTTGTTGATGATAGCCATTCTGACAGGTGTGAGATGGTACCTCAGTGTTGTTTTGATTTGCATCTCTTGGATGATTAATGACTTTGATAATGTTTTCATATATCTCTCAGCTTTCTGTATGTCCTCTTTTGAAAAGTGTCTACTTAGGTCCTTTGCCCATTTTTTGATTGGATCATTTATCTTTCCTTTTGTTAAGTTGTATGAGTTCTCTTTAAATTTTGGAGATTAAACCCTTATCTGAAATAGCATTGGCAAATATGTTCTCCCATGCAGTGGGCTTTCTTATTGTTTTGTTGATGATTACTTTGCTGTGCAGAAGCTTTTTATTTTGATGTATTCCCAGTTGTTTATTTTCTCCTTAGTCTCCATTGCCCTAGGAGCTCTGTCAGTAAAGATATTGCTTTGACATATGTCTGATATTTTGCTGCATATGGAGTCTTGTAGGATTTTTATTGTTTCCCAGCTTACATTTAAGTTCTTTATTCATTTTAAGTTTATTTTTCTGTATGATTTAAGTTGGTGATCTAGTTTCATTTTTTCGGCATGTATCTGTCCAAATTTTGCAACACCATTTATTAAAGAGACTGTCTTGACTCCATTGTATGCTCTTGCCTCCTTTGTCAAGTAATAATTGAGCATAATGCTTCAGTCGATTTCTGTGTTCTGTGTTCTGTTCCATTGGTCTATATGACTGTTCTTGTGCCAGTACCAGGAAGTTTTGGAAACCATGGCTTGGTAATATAGCTTGATATCTGGTATTGTGATCTCTCCAATGTTGTTCTTCTTCCTCAGGATTGCTGTGGCTATTTGGGGTCTTTTTTAAAATTCCAGATGAAGTTTTGGAGAGGTTGTTTTAGATCTTTGAAATATGCCGTTGGTATTTTAATGAGGATTGTGTTGAATCTACGGATTGCTTTGGGTAGTATGGACATTTTAATGATGTTGATTCTACCAATCCATGAACATGGTATGTTCTTCCATTTGTTTATGTCTTCCTCTATCACTTTTTTCAATGTCCTATAGTTTTCAGAGTACAGGTCTTTTATCTTCGTAGTTAAGTTTATTCCTAGGTATCTTAATTTTTTTGGGTGCAGTGGTAAATGGGACTGTTTTTTTCATTTCTCTTTCTGTGATTTCATTATTGGTGTATAAAAAGGCCATAGATTTGTGGGTGTTAATTTTGTATCCTGCTACATTGCCGAATTCATTTATTAGATCTAGTAGTTTTTTGATGGAATCTTTGGGGTTTTCTATGTACAGTATCATGTCATCTGTGAATAAGTACATTTTTACTTCTTCTTTTCCAATTTGGATGCCTTTTATTTCTTCTTCTTGTCTAATCACTATGGCTAGCCCTTCCAGTACTATGTCGAACAGGAGTGGTGAAAGTGGGCATCCCTGTCTTTTTCCTGTTCTTAGGGGAACTGAGTTTATTTTTTTTCCCATTAAATATTTTGTTTGCTGTAGGTTTGTCATGTAAAGCTTTTATTATTTTGAGGTATAATCCCTTTATCCTCATTTTGCTGAGAGTTTTTATTAAGAAAGGGTGTTAGATTTTGTCAAATGGTTTTTCTCCATCCATTTATATGATTATGTGATTTTTGTCTCTCAATTTGTTTATGTGATGTATCACATTTATTGATTTGCAGATATTGTACAATCCTTGCTTCCCCAGGATAAATCCCATTTGGTCATGGTGTATGATCTTTATAATGTAATGCTAGATCTGATTTGCTAGAATTTTTTTGAGGATTTTAGCATCTATGTTCATCAAGGATATTGGCCTGTAGTTCTCTTTTTTTGTGGTGTCTTTATCTGGTTTTGGGATTAAGGTAATTCTGGCTTCACAGAAAGAGCTTGGAAGTGTGCCTTCCTCTTGAATTTTTTAGAATAGTCTAAGGAGGATAGGTTTTAGTTCTTCTTTGAATGCTTGGTAGAACTCCCCTGTAAAGCTGTCCAGACCAGGGCCTTTGTTTGCTGGAAGATTTTTGATCACTGCTTTAATTTCTTCGGTGGTTATTGACCTGTTCAGGTTTTTTGATTCTTCCTGATTGAGTTTTGGGAGCTGGTATTTTTCTAAAAATATATGTCTATTTTGTCTAAGTTGTCCATTTTGTTGGAATAGAGTTGTTCATAATATTTTTCATAATCCTTTGTATTTCTGTTGGATGGGTTTTTACTTCACGTCTTTCATTTTTTATTTTGTTTATTTGGGTCCTCTCTCTTTGCTTTTTGGTGAGCCTGGATAGAGGTTCATTGATCTTGTTTATCTTTTCAAAGAACCAGCTCTTGGTTTTATAGATCTTTTTTATTTTATTTTTTTTCTATTTCGTTTATTTCTGCTCTGATCTTTATTATTTCTTTCCTTCTGCTTACACTGGGATTTTCTTGTTGCTCTCTTTCTAATTCTTCAAGTTGCAGAGTTAGATGGTTTATTACCAGTGTTTTTTTGAGGTTAGGCCTGTAATGTTATGAACTTCCCTCTCAGGATTGTTTTCACTGTGTCCCAAAGATTTTGGATTGTTGTGTTTTCATTGTCATTTATTTCCAGGATGTTTTTTTTTATTTATTATTTGATGTCTTTGGTAAACCACTCATTGTTTAATAGTATGCTATTCAGCCTCCAAGTGTTTGAATTTTTGTGATTGTTTTTACTGTAGTTGATTTCTAATTTTATGCCATTGTGATCTGAGAAGATGCTTTGTATGATTTCAATCCTCTTGAATTTGGAGAGACTTTGCCTGTGTCCCAGTGTGTGGTCTATCTTTGAAAATGTCCCATATGCACTTGAGAATAATGTATATTCTGTAGTTTTGGGGTGGAATGTTCTAAAGATGTTGATTAAGTCCATCTAATCTAGTGAGTTGTTTAGGATTGATGTTTCTTTGCTAATTTTTTTGTCTAGATGATTTATCCAGTGATGTTGATGGGGTATTAAAGTTACCTATTCTGATTGTGTTGCTGTCAATCTCTCCCCTGATATCTTCCAGAAGTTTTTTTTCAATGTATTTGGGTGCTCCTGCATTAGGTGCATAAATGTTTACCAGAGTTATATCCACTTGTTGTATGAATCCCTTTAGAATTATGAAGTGGCCTTTCTTGTCTCTTATTATGGTCTTCACTTTGAGGTCTATTTTGTCAGATATAAATATTGCTACCCCAGCTTTTTTTCCATTTCCATTTGCCTGATTGATATTTTTCCATCCTGTCACTTTCAGTCTGTGTGAGTCCCTTGTTCTGAGGTGGGTCTCCTATAGACAGCATATATATATATAGGTCATGTTTTCTTATCCATTCAGTCACTTGATTTCTTTTGTTTTGAGCACGTAATCCTTTTACATTTAATGTTATCATCGATAGGTACTTAGTTGTAGCAATTCCTGTACTTTATGCCTGTGTTCTTTCCTCCCTTTCTATTTCTTCTTTTTACAGCATTCCCTTTAGCATTTCTTGCATTGCTGGCTTGGTAGTGATAAACTCCCTTAGCCCTTTTTTTTTTGTCAGTGAAGCTCCTGATTTCACCTTCAATTTTGAATGATAGTCTTGCTGGATAGAGTATTCTTGGATTCAGTTCTTTGCTTTGCATCACTTTGCATTACTTCCTTCCATTACTTTCTAGCTTGATGTGTTTCTGTTGAGAAATCATTTGATAATCTGATGGGGGATCCTTTGTAGGTAACTCTCTGTCTCTCTCTTGCAGCCTTTAAGATTCTCTCTTTGTCGTGAAGATTTGCCATTGTAATTATGACGTGTCTTTGTATGGATCTTTTAGGATTCATCTTGCTTGAGACTCTCTGTACTTGTGTAACTTTTTTCTTCCCCATATCAGGGAAGTTTTCTGTAATTATTTCTTCAAATAGATTTTCTAATTCTTGCTGCTCTTCTTATACTTCTGGCAGCCCTATTATACATATATGTTGTGCTGTGTCAAAGCTCCCTTAGGCTCTCCTCCTGCTTTTTAATTTTTTTCTCCAGTTGCTGTTCATATTGGGCTTGTTTCTCTACCTTATCTTATAACTCACTAATTCGGTCCTCTGGTTCTTCTAGTCTACTGTTGAAACCTTCCATGGTGTTTTTGATTATAGCTATATCACTTTTGATTTCTTCCTGATTTTTGCTTAGGTTGTTGACTTTTTCATCCATCCATTGTATGAACGGTACAACCATTACTGTGAATTTTTTTCTGTCATGCTGTATGCCTCTATTTCACTTATTTTCTTTCTTAGCGATGCCTATTTTTCTTTCCTCTGGGGATTGTTTTGTTGTCTCCCCATTCTAATTATCACCAGAAAGTTCAAACGCCGAGGTGCAAGGGCCTGGGCCGTGTGCAGTGGGAGTTTCGTTTGACCCGTGTGTCACTGAAGAGCTCCAACATCAAGACATGTGGCTGCTGTGGGTTGATAGGAACCACGCTCGCCCAGGATCAGAGTCACCGGCACTCAGTATGTCCTCCTGCACACACCTAGAATTAGGGAGCCTGCCTGTGTCATGCTGAAAAAGAGACCCTGCTGGTGTTTGCTGAAAATTAGAGTCTCCCAGTGCATGCCAGGAGTTAGAGACCCCTGTGCCCATGCTAAGAATCGATATCAGAGTCTCTGTTGCTTGGTGAGGCCTCACGCCGAGAATTAGGGTCCCTGTGTATGCATGCACCGAGAATTGGAGTCACTGGCTCCTAGTGTACATGCACTGGGAATCAGGGATCTCAGACACACGTGATAAGAAACAGAGTCAAGTGGGGATGGGAGGTAAGAGATCAACTGAGGACTTGTATGCATGCATATAAGCATAACCAATGGGCACAAGACATTGTGGGCGTGGGGTGGGGTGAGGGCATGTGGAGTAAGGGAGGTTGGGGGAAAGTCAATGGGGGAAAAAAAGGAGACATATGTACCACTATCTGTAATACTTTAAACAATAAAATAAAAAATGATAAAAATGAAAAAAAAGAAAGAAACTGAGTCAAGTCAGTGGTGCTCAGTGCTGCCTCTCATGTGGAGAATCAGGGTCTTCAGTCTCCTTGGGGGACCAGTTTGCACAGCTCCCCTGTGTGGCAGGAGGTCCACTCATGTGCTACAGAAAACAGACTTCCTTGTGCATTTGCCCAGAATCAAAGTTAGGTGGCACTGCTGTTCTGTGTGGGCATGGAGTCTGGTTGCACAAGCGTGTGTTGCGGGAAACAACCTCCCAGAGTCCACGTGCCAAGGCTCAAATTCAGGTAGCGGGGTCACCCTGTGTGGGCGTGGGGTCTGGTCGCGTGAGTGCATGCTGTGGGCAACAGACTCATAGTGTCCACCTGCCCAGGCTCTTATTCAGGTAGCAGAGCTGCCTTGTGTGGGTAGGAGGCCTGCTTGCTCTGGGAGGGTCTAGCAGTTCTTATGGTGCTGCAGTGATCCTGCAGGGAGGGAGATGGGCTCTGCGACTCACAGAAATCTGTGGCTGGGATGTCTGGATTCTTGGTGTCTGTGGGTCTGCAGCTGTGATTACAGGTCTTTGTCCCTAGTGGCTGTAGGGTCCTGGTTTGCATCTGAGACCAGATTGGGTAATGGTGAGGCTAGAATCCTAGTCTTAAGCAGTTCTGTTTTTCAAGATGGCATGGTCTCTGTGCCTGTGCTGGCCGCTCCTGGAGTGTCCGCAGTGACAGTGGGGTTTCGCCACCTAAGACTGCCCGGTTTAGCCGCCCCTTGGAAGATCTGCAGGATCTAACTGTCCCTTGCTCTCTCTCTCTCTCTCTCTCTCTCTCTCTCTCTCTCACACACCACACACATATACACACTCCTTTATTGCTCCCTCACTCTCTCACACTCGCTTCCTCCTTACCTCCTTGTTGGTTGCCATCTTTTTCCTATGCTGAGATTTTTGTCTTTTTTTTTTCCAGTTGCAAATCAGTAGCTGTGTGACAAGGCTGCTCTTTCCAGGTAAATGTGCTCAAGATCATTGAGACATTGTGTTGCTGCATGAATCGTGTGCAACTAGACGGCAAAGACCAGGCCATTGAAGGCTAAGTGAGCCCAGAGCATTTGCCCCATGTCAGAAGAGAGTGCTGTGTATATTAGGGTCAGGAGGGTGTTAGGCCAGACCTGGTGCTTATGCTCTACTCCCAGACAAGTACCCATATTAGTGGCAAGATGTGGAGGAATTGCTGCTGGGAGTGTCTTGTCTGGTGAGCCCACCACAGGGAGACCTTAGCAAAAACATCACATTCTCTATGTGTGGCCCCCTAGATAAGGATTTCCTAATGTTGAAAAGTCTAGGTCATATTAGAAACTATGAAGGAGCAGCACCCATGATGGCCTAAAGAGAAGAGGTGTTTCTCCACTTTCCTGACCACATGGCCCTCCCTGATTTGAGTTTGATTGTGCACAGGCAGGAGCTTTTGATAATGAGAAGGACCATGTTATGGCCTGTCCAAAGGTCAGACTCTAACTACCCTCTGGAAGATACATTTTATGGGTTTTCCTACCATTTGATTCTGTGCAATTGTTATTAGTGGAAGTGGGGTGTCCACTAGTGGGTGCTGGGGGTAGGGTTCTAAGATAGCTTTAGAAAATGAATTTTCTAAGACTTGTACAGGAGAATGAGTGAATTTTATTTGCATGGAGTCATGTCCCACAGTTGCAAAAGTCCCATGTCCTTTAAACTGGATCTGGGACAGGTGCAGCTGGGGATTCAGCAGAGCTAGAAGCAAAGCCAGTGTCCAGAGGTTGCATTCCACGGTGGAGTAAGTCCTGCAGAGCATTAGGCTGGTTGTAATCCATTAGTTCACTATTAATCATCAGTGTGGGCCATGTGGGCCATTGCAGGGGAGCAGGCCCTCTGCCACAAGAAAGCCAGGAGCTCAAGAGGCCCAGAGAGGGAACTCTGTTTTTCCGGGAGCTTATGTAGCTCAGATTTGGTGCCATTGCAGGGGCCTCGTCTATTCTGGCTAATGACCTGCTCCCAGGTGTGACTGACAAGTAACCACCTCTCCTATGGCATTCAGACTTACTGGGTATGCTTCTATTCTTTCTTTGTCCAGTCCCTTCCCCCCGGATCTGTGGGGAACAGACCTGGAGAGTGTGAAACTGCAGCTTCTGGCACAAATGGCATGCCTATATTATCAGGCCTTCCCTTTGCTCCATTCCTGTCAATTAATTAACAACTGGGATAATTATAACAGTATCACAGTGACATTCATGCCTGCTACTTTTACTGTATTTTAAATTGTATTTTCCAATTACAATCCACTTTCAATATTATTTTGTATTACTGTCAGGTGAAGAGCATAGTGATTAGAAAATCATACACTTTACAAAGTGTTGCCCCCAATATTTCCAGTACCCACCTGGCACCACGCATAGTTATGACAATATTATTGACTGTGTTCCCTATGCTGTACTTTCTATCTTAGTCACTATTTTCTAACTACCAATTTGTATTTTCACCATTTTTTACCCAGTCCCACAAACCCCTTCCCCTTTGGCAACTATCAGTCTTTGTATATGAGTCTGTTCTTATTTTCTTTGCTCACTAACTTGTTCTTCAGATCTACAAACAAGTGAAATCATATGTTATTGGTCTTTTTCAGTTTGACTTATTTCCCTGAACATAATACCCTGTGGGTCCATCCATGCTGTCACCAATTGTATCTGCTACTGCTATGGCTCATGGAAATGAGGCTGCTGCCCTGCCTGCTCCCCACCTGCTGCCTTCTCCCCGAGGTGAAGAGGATGAGCCAGTGAACAGTTTGGGGGCTGCACGTCTAGAAATGAAAGAACTAAAGTCATTTCAAAATGCCACACAATGCTGTTCTAGAGACCCAAGTGATACAATTCAAACAGAGTGTAATGAGCAATAAAAATAAAACACAAATACTGGACCCTGGGCTGGATGTGAGGGTGGAGCTGGCTCTGCCCTGTGAGAGATGGGGCCAGGTGTTCTGCAGACACCCTGCCGCCCTGTCCTCCAGGGCCCTGCCTGGGGCCAACACAGCCGTGGTCCCCCAGTCACCCTGTGTCAGGAATAAGCTGGGTGGCAACTCAGTGACCAGGCCCTGCTGGAACCTGGGCACTCTGGGTGTCCTCGGAGGGAGGGATATGCAGAAGTGGGAGCTCAGACCAGTGCGGTCTGTGGGGTGCAGGGTTGGTGGACTCTGAGGATGCTCAGTGGCCAGGGATGAGAAGAAGGGGCAGCCAGGAGACTGGAGGCCAAGCTAGGCCCTGAGCTCAGAGGAGGGCAGAAAAGGGCAGGGAGAGAAATTCAGCCCAGGAGGGAATGAGGAGCTTCTCAGGACTTCCCTCCCTCCCTCCTCCACCCCCGTATCTCTTCAACAACCCCCAGCCCCCCAATTCTGCCACTCCCTGGTTGCTGGAGAACAATGTCCTGCTCAGGAGGGCCCTCCTCTCCCCTGTGCGGTGGGGCCTCCTGAGCTGCAGCCCAAGCTGTGCCTGCTTGGTGCCCAGCACCCACATGCTAGTTCAGGGGTGGGCAAACTTTTTGACTCGAGGGCCACAATGGGTTCTTAAACTGGACCGGAGGGCCGGAACAAAAGCATGGATGGAGTGTTTGTGTGAACTAATATAAATTCAAAGTAAACATCATTACATAAAAGGGTACGGTCTTTTTTTTTATTTCAATAGTTTTATTCATTTCAAACATTTTAACAAGAAGAATGTAAACACTAATTATTATAATTTGAAACTTCAAAAAATGGAGGAATCATAGCACAATAACATACCTTATATTGAAGATGGCAAAGGCAAAATAAAATTGCCTAACAAAGGAAAGGTACAAAAGCCTTTCAAATTAAACTTAAATATAATAAAATAATTTAAAACTAAAACAAATAGAAAAGAACAAAATGTGTAAACAGTAAATTAAACATCTTCTTTAGTGCAACTTCCAAATTATGCCCGGGACGTAAATGTAGGTGGCAATGTAGACTGGGTTGAAAGGTTTTTGGTCTTTAAAACATCAACTTCAGTGGGAACAGTGTTGTTGGTCTCCTTTTTTAGCTAATGCATCAAAGCCTGGAGTTAGTTTTGTTGTGGCTATTCTCAGGATAGACCTGAGGTGTTCGTCAGTTAAGCTGGATCTGTGAGGGGCTTTGTTGATGTTCATGACGCTAAATGTCTGCTCACAAACATAGGTTGGCCCAAGCAGCACCAGTATCTTCTGTGCCATCCTCCGGATGTTTGGAAAAGTGGCTTCATTAAGTGAAGCATAAAAGTCTCTTAGTTCAAGAGAGCTGAATTTCTCCTTTAGGACAAAGTCAGACTGAAGATCGATGAGTTCCAGTTGCACCTCTTCTGGTGCTGTTTCAGGGTTTTGTGACAAAGGACAGGCCACCAGTTGAAGTGACTGGTCAATTTTTTCAACATCAGAAAACCGACGACAGAATTCTGCATGCAGGTCATCCAGTGTTTTGCTGTATTTCTTCACGTTTTGGATGGTCTCCTTCTGTGTGGCTAGTGTGGCAAAATGAGTGAAGACTTTGTCTGAAATTTGTCTGGAAAAGAAAATCAGCTTCGATTTAAAGGCTTTCACATTAGTGTACATGTCATGTACATACTGATCTTTTCCCTGTAGCTTCACATTTAGCTCATTCAAATGTGAAAATATATCTACAGCAAATGCAAAGTCACGCAGCCAATTCTTGTCACTCAGCTCAGTAAATTCGTCAGACTTCCCCTTTAAATTAAAAAATGCACCAATCTCTTCTTTGAGCTCCCACACTCGTTGGAAAACTTTGCCCAAACTCAACCAGCGGACATGAGAGTGGTAAAGTAAGTCGTGGTGATCCGCATCAGTTTCCTCCAGAAACTTAATAAACTGACGGTGCTGAAGTCCCTTTGCTCGAATGAAATTAACAAGCTTTACGACTGGATTAACAACATGATTAAGTTGTAATATAGACTTGCACAATGATTCCTGGTGAATAATACAGTGAAGAAAAATAACATCTTGGTTAGGGTTCTCCTCTTTCACTTTATCCTGAATTCTTTTTAGCAGTCCAGCATTTTTTCCAGTTAAATTTGGAGATCCATCTGTCGTGACATTAGCAACTTTACTCCATGGTAGCTTCATTTTCTCAATGACAGTAGACACCTGGTCTTACAAGTCCTCTCCCCGTGTTTTTCCTTTCAGTGGCTCCATGGCTAAAAACTCCTCCGTAATTTCAAAATTGTCACTAATCCCTCGGATAAAAATTAAGAGCTGAGCAGTGTCCTTTACGTCATTACTTTCATCCAATGCTAGTGAATAAAACTTAAAGAACTCTGCCTTACTATTTAACTTGCTGGCCAAGTCTTCATCAATCAGTTCCACTCGACGAGTCACTGTCCTGCACAATAAGCTGAGTTTTTCAAACTTGCCTTTGCTCTCTGGACACAAGAGACCTGCTGTCTCTATCATACATTCTTTCAAAAACTCGCCTTCAGAGAGAGGTTTGCTAGCTTTTGCTAATTTGAATGATAGCATAAAACTTGCTTTGGTAGTGGTCTCTTGAATTGCAGTTTGTCTGTGAAAGACATTTTGCTGAGCCTGTAATTTAGCCATCAACCTCTGTGCAGTAGCCTCCCGTTCTTGAGGTGACTGCTTGCTAGCATAGTTGCCATGCTTTGTGGCAAAGTGATGACTGAGATTGTACTCTTTGAAGACTGCAAGTGTTTCCTGGCATATCAGACATACCGGCATTGATCGGACTTCGGTGAAAAAATATTTTTTTGTCCACTCCCTCTTAAACACTTGGCATTCACTGTCCACTTTCCTTTTCTTTGGTCCACTCATGTTTAATATTGGGCTAAAACCAACAGTACCGTTCTCTTATTAAATTCTTTACTAAAATAAGACAGTAAAGTATAAAAACAAGTGATTAAATTTGCTCTACTATAACATTTTTGGTCTTCTAAAAAATATATATATAACAAAATCATCTGGAAAAGTTCAGACATGGGACAGAGGCACACCCTGACCATCGAGAACAACCCCTTTCCTCCATAGGAAACCTGTGTATCTTTCACACAGGCCCTTTGTTTATGGTAACACACAGCTGCACATTGCTGTGTCTTCCAGACACACTTGTATGGGAGATGCTAGGGCGGTGCAAAACATGGGTAACCAGTAGTTACCACTAGCACTTCCATTACTGGCAAAAAACAGCCGCAGTGTACATAGTGTGAAAGAGTCTATTATCAATGTCAGATTGCATCCACTGGACTCTATAAAAACAACCAAATGCCACTTTTAAATGCCCATTGCAACAGTTTTTCTTATTAAAAGCTGGAAATGGCAGGATATTTATATATATACCCCTACTGTGACAGCCTGGCAGAGCATTACAAAGGAGAAAACCCAGCACCTGGTGATGTCCATAAGTACAAGACTTCAGGCTGTCATTACCAGGAAAGGGTTTCATCCAAGTATTAGATATGAACATTTGATTTTCAGTTTTTCATTTGTCCAATTACTTCTGAAACCCTGAAATTAAGCGATTTTGTAATAAAATCTTTTTTTAAAAATATATTTTATTGATTTTTTACAGAGAGGAAGGGAGAGAGATAGAGAGTTAGAAACATCGATGAGAGAGAAACATCGATCAGCTGCCTCCTGCACACCTCCTACTGGGGATGTGCTCGCAACCCAGGTACATGCCCTTGACCGGAATCGAACCTGGGCCAAACCGGTTTCGGCAATAAAATCTTTAGTTCATCACATTTCTATACACTCTTTTTGTTCAACCCACTGAATTAGGGTTCATTCACACTAGCAGTGTGGTGCAGTACTGCAATGCAGCGCAGCTAGGGTTAATGCAGGGTACACAGGTTTCCATCATGTTTGCGTTGATGCTAATGTGCAGTGGTGCATGTTAACACAAATGCCCTGTAGCACGCATTTTTACAGGCGCAAGAAGGAGAAGCAAACGCAGCGAAAAATGCATTTGTTTTGCCACTAATACATGCGGTTAGTGGCCACGGAAGCGTTACTGATACCACATCCGTATCAGCAAAAAAATGCAGCCGCAGCATGGCTAGTGTGACATGTCCTCTGTGTGTCTTTTTCCCTGCTGCGCGCGTCCGCAGTGGGAAAAAAAATTGCAGTGGATACAAGCCCTAAAAGCTGAAAGTCTTTGTTGTTTTATTAACAAGTCATTATGATGTACAGAATGTGGGAACAGGAAAAAATTGTGTTTGAGTAGAGCTCCTAATCTTACCTCAGAAAGGCTCTTTTACTGTGCTTTCCAGGGGCGTGTCTCCCTACATCACCACGATAATGTGTCTATGCATTCCCAGGGTGATGTCGGGAGACGCGTCCGTCCGCGGGCATTACTAGGAGCCTCTGGAAGATTGAGAGGTTGTTTCTTCTACTGAATGGGCGGATATAAATCCGTCCACTCAGAAGAAGGAGCTGCGGCCCTGTTTCCCTACGTTGCCATGTTAACACTGCTGCTGGTGAAGGAGCGGAGGGGAGAGCAAGAGAACCCTCCGCTCTTTTGGCTCCTCGGGCTGGATAGAACAGCCGAGCGGGCCGGATCCGGCCCGCGGGCCGTAGTTTGCCCATGGCTGTGCTAGTCCTTTCCTCTCAGCACCTAACACAGAGGAAGAAGTAAGACCTTCACACTGAGCCCAGGACCTGAGAGATTCATGTTTTCTCCTAATGGTGCTGGCCCTGAAGGTGCAGGTGTGGCCAAGAAGGAGCTGGTAACAGCTTTGCATGGGGTTTGGGAGCGGGGGCGGGGGGGGGGGGGGGATGGTTGGGGGAAGCGGGGAGGGGAAGTGGAGGAAGTAGAACAGAGAAAAACTGCTACTGGCCTTCTGAGCACAGAGCTGGTGCCCGTGAATGAGGGTCAAAGAATAAACAAAATACCCAGCTCTTCCATCAGCTAAGAGACATTTTATTCAGTTGTTGGCTCCACCTCCCTCCCCGCAGTGTGGTCCTGGATTAGCTCCATTATTGAAGATAGTCTGGGTCCTGCAGTTGGAGGCTTTTCATGGTTTTCTTTATCCAGGGAAGGAAACTGGCGACTTTGGTGTAGACTCGTGGCGGTGTCCCATCTTCGGGTCCATAGGAGACAATGCCCTGGATCCCATTTTTACACAGGAGAGGCCCCCCAGAGTCCCCCTGTGGACAGAGAGAGGGAAGGACTGAGCCAGTTCTCCTGGCCCTGCCCTCCTTGCCACCCCAAGCCCCCCTGGGAGAAGGCTGCCTTGCATGGTGTTCACTTGGGAGATAAGCAGGCAGGCAGGTCCCCAGTGGTCCCCTCAGCCTGGACATTGTCACTGCTTCACTTCACCCCCAGTGGTGGCTCCCTCTGCTCCCCCAGGTCCCTGATCCTCTGGCTATGAAGGTGCTGCAGGACTGTGGCTGCAGCCTACTGTGTAAGGACCCGAGAACAGGCAGGTGGGGCTGACGCCATTAACCAGCTCTGAGGAGCCACCAGGTATAACTTCTGCACACCCAGGGGATAGTGATTTAACTGCATTGCTCCAGCTTGGGCCACAGTGTTGCAAATTCCCCTCTGGTTGAAAACGGTGTTTGGAGTGACCAGATGAACTTGTAGGCTCTTGGAGACCCTATTCCTCCCAGCTCTGGCAGCTCCCCTTTTTTCTTTCTGGGGAGAAAGATTACAACCTAGAGCAGTGATGGCGAACCTTTTGAGCTCGGTGTGTCAGCATTTTGAAAAACCTTAACTTACCTCTGGTGCTGTGTCACATATAGAAATTTTTTGATATTTGCAACCATAGTAAAACAAAGACTTATATTTTTGATATTTATTTTATATATTTAAATGCCATTTAACAAAGAAAAATCAACCAAAAAAATGAGTTCATAGGTTCACCATCACTGACCTAGAGGGTGAAGGATTCCACCCCCCTGCCTGGGTCCCAGGTCCTACTTTCTACCCAAAGACCCTTCTCCCCAGAACCAAGCCAGGCAGATGTTCAGTATCACCTGAAAGGAAGTCTTATTTTCTCCTGGGTTCCCCACACACAGTTGAATGTTCTTGTTGTAACCATTAAAGAGCCTTTTACACTTCAAATCCGCCTGCAGGGTCAGCTCTACCTCCTGCAGAGTGTCTGAGCCAGGGCCCCTCCTTGTGACCTGCCCCCAGCCGGCCACAGTGCAGTTATCTCCTGGATTTGGCAGGTCCTTGCTCCTGGGCAGTGGGAGGGGCTTCACAGCATCAGTTTGCTTGATGTTTCTCTCCAGCTGGTGGGGAAGAGGCAAGGGAGCCCAGGTCAGCCAGTGGTCTCTGAGCCCGGACACTGAGGGACACTTTCGTCACTAGGACTGGTCAGGTGGCCAGAATGGGAGGAAAGGACGGGACGGTTCACAGTGAGAGGAGATACAATGAGATCCTAAACAGCAAGCGCAGCAGGAGGTTTCCTCACCTGCAGTAACATGATGTCATAGGAGCCTTTCCTCTTATTATACTTTGGGTGCCGGATGGCTCTTTTCACCAGGATATCCTGTTGGGTCTTCTCCTGCTGTTTGATGTTGTGGGCCCCCAGGGTGACACTGATTGACCTGCACAGAGAGCAGATTGGGTGAATGGTGGGGAGATAGAGTCACAGAAGATTTAGCTCAGGAGCTGTGAAGGGCAGGTCATAGCTGGGGCAGGGCAGGGCTGCAGACTGGGGAAATCGAGCAACAGGGGAGAGGGGCTGAGTGACTCTACTTCTCAATGACACTGAGGTCAGGAATCTGGGAGCTCTCTCGGGCCCTCAGGAAATGCCATGAATTGCTTGCATTTTCATTTTGACCCTAATGCATGTGTTCATGGTCCACCGCTGCTTTATTTGCCGAGTGTGGTCCTCCACTTCCTGTGTTATTTGTTGTCACCTCTGACCCTCTGAGCCCAGAGATTACTTGTCTTATTTTCCAGCCTCTCATTGCTCCGTCATGATCCCTGATGGCTCCTCTGATGAAGCCTCATGAGCTTGAGTTATCAGGAGCCTGGGGAGCTGCCCTGGGCTGCAGCTCCTGGGATGGAGGACAGGGTCCCTGTAGAGGTCTCAGGAGGTGTAGCCTGGCTGCAGCCTCTTACCTTCCTTTGCAGTGAGCAGCTGTCAGAACATAGTTCTTTTCCACAAGGACACCACCACACAGGAACTCCTTCTTATCTTTAATGTGAAGATAGGCCATGTAGGGGCGGGAGTGGGGCTTGGCTTCATGTCCCCCGATGATCTCCCCTGAAGGAAAAGTGTGTTGCACTTGTGTGTCCCCACTGAGTTCACCAGGCAGGCACTGGCTTGATGACTCAGGCACATGGGCACTTGGGAGGCTGGACTGGCCTGGAGTTGTCAGGGGGTGGGGAGGGCCCTCAACTTCTCATCTGGAAAGGGAACAGCAACGGGCTGGGCCTGTGACTTTGCCTGACAGGTGAGAATACAGGTCTCAGGAACAGGGAAGGCCTGGAGGCTCCTGAAAATTCCTCTCCTGACTTCGCTTGGTGTTGGGTGAGCTTCTGAGGCCCCCGTGGTGCTCTGTCATCCAGGGTAGTGCACTTTGCAGTGTCTAGGACTTAAGGGATCTAGATGCTGACACATGAGGAGTTCCCGGTAAGTGTTTGTTAGCTGCCTGGAAGGGTTGGCCCCCAATGGGCCTCTGGAGTTGGGCCGGTAATGCCAGTGCTGTGGGATTCTGGAAAGCAGAGAAGTTTGGGGCTGCCAACCTCACTGGCTCATCCTTTAAGGAGAGGACCTGCTAAAGGCCTGGGGATAAAAGCAGAGCTGGAGAAAGGGACTGAGGGGCCTTGAGATGGAGCAGAGGAAACAGCGGTCTTCTGGGGACAGCGACCCCACCTATTGTGGGGTCTGCTGAGCTCTGGGCTTCTCTCCTAAGCAGACCCTGAGGACAGCACCTGTCTCATCACAGACATGGAAGCCAGCACTGCTCTGCCCTCTGCAGTTTCCCAGCCTCTGCCATGCACTTCTAGGAAGTTCCACTCTCCACCTGGCACAGGTAGGGCCTGGGAAGGGCACTGTGCCCACTGGCTTTTCTTGAGAATAGGCTTCTGTCCTGTCATTTCTGCGTGTTCTTCATCCAGCATCATGTGTGTGGGTCTGAGATGGGATGGGAGCTGGGGTTCAGAACATTCCTGGTGGAGAGCTGGGTCAGGGATGTGCAGAAGGGCCAGGAGGTCTGTGCTAATGTGGGATGGGTTGGGCCTGTGAGGGTGGTGATGGTCACTTACCTGCCTCTGCCGAGGGGAGCAGGAAAAAGGCCAGCAGGAGCACGAGCAGGGGTGGCTGCATCTTCCCAGGAAGGCTGCTCAGGTCGGAGTTGCTGGTGTTTCTCTGTGCTCTGTTTTCACGCCCAGAAGAGGAAGGAAGTGTGGGTGGGCTCTGTGACCTGAGTCCCCCTCTGGTTTTATTGTGCTTCATCCCAGAAGGCTTTCTATGAAGCATCCCCACCCCCAAGCCTCCTGCCTGATGATGGTCTCTGGGTGGTTGTGTGAGAAGTATTCAGTGACCACATCAGTACCCAAAGCTGATGACTCAGAGCAGACCCTAAGCAGACTCCAGCCCCAAATAAGAACCCAAGGTTACAAGATGGGGCCTGTGGAATGCGGTATGGACCAACAGAGGTACTAGAGCCCAGAAACCTGAGTCCCCAGTGAGAGAACCCCCAGTGCCTCATCCCCATGCTACTAAGTCCATCAGGGTAATTTCTTTTGCATGTGTCTGTTTAGGTGCTTTTCTGTCCTATGGACAAACATAGTGGAGATGTGTCTCCTGTTTTTAGAGCAGTGATTTTCAACCTTTTACTTCTTCATGGCACATAAACTACTAAAATTCTGTGGCACACTAAAAAATATATTTTTGTATATCTCACAAAAAATAGGTATACTTTTGATTGTTTTGCAAAAAGAAAAAAAATAATTAACTACCCTTTTTGCTCCAAAGTGACTTAAAAAAAAATCAGGTGCCTATACTTCTATATAAGAACTTCTGGTATCAAGAATTAAACAATCAGACACAACTATATTGTGCACCATGACCAATAAAATGCAATTCTATTATATGACCTATTTATTTATGGTTCTGCAAAGGGCATTCACACCAGATGACTATTGTTGTGTTGGCTGTTGTAATTTTTTAAAATATAATTTTTATTGATTTCAGAAAGTAAAGAAGACAGAGAGAGAAATGAAACATTAATGATGAAAGAATCCTTGATTGGCTGCCTCCTGCATGCTCCACTCTGGGGATCAAGCCCAATACCTATGTATGTGCCCAGACCGGGAATTGAACAGTGACCTCTGGGTTCATAGGTCTACACTCAGTCACTGAGCCACAACAGCCGGGCTGTTGTAATTTTTAAATTTGATGATCTAAGGGAAAACAGGGTAGTGCTCCTGACTAAATAGTTTGGTATTGCATGTTTTAAAAAGTTCTTGTGGGACATTAGTTGAAAATTGCTGCTGTAGAGGAGGTGGCCATCTGGTGGGGGAGATAGAAACATCAGGGAGCAGAGCACTGAGTGGGAAGGGCCAATGGTAGAGTGATGCAGAGCATCACACCATCTATTACACTGACATAGCAACCCATTCATCATCACAGTTTCCTGTAGAGGGGTTTCATTTACAAATGCTCCATCTGTCTTGTCAACATTTTAAACAAAAGTACTGTCCTTGATATGTAGTGGCCTAGAGCAGTGGCCTTCTGGCCCTTTAAATACAGTTCCTCATGTTGTGACCAAACCATAAAATTATTTTCGTTGCTACTTCATAACTGTAATGTTGCTACTGTTATGAATCGTAATGTAAATATCTGATATGCAGGATGGCCTTAGGCGACCCCTGTGAAAGGGTCGTTCTACCGCCAAAGAGGTCGCAACCCACAGGTTGAGAACCACTGGCCTAGAGTAAGGAATCATTGTTGCCCTTGTAGTTGAACCCACTGATTGACCAAAGCCTAGGTCATCTTACTTTGGGTTGGCAGTGGTCAGTCCCACCCAAACCACAGGAACTAGGCGTGGAAAGGGCTGTTTCCCCAAAGGAAGTTCGGGTTACTAAATTGTCGACATCGAATGAAGTGAGAAAGCTTGCTTGTCAACCAAAGAGCAATAATTGTCCTTTCAGTATCCTCTGTGCTCTGTGCAGAGCCACACTTCTGCTAGAGCAGGCTTGGCACATAACAGGCTCACACTTGCTAAGCAAATTATGCTGATGAGCTCACTACACTGTGAAGGACCATTGCTTCTAAACAGCCTTTGCCCAATTCTATTCAAAGATTGACTAAGTATCTCTGAGTGATTAGAGTTTGGTAATTAAAATGTCCACCTTTATTTTTTTTATATTTTACAATTTTTCTATGAGGAACATTATGTATCAAAATACATAATTTCAGTGTAAATGTCTTCCTTGTCATAGCACATACGGTAGACTCCAAACCTCTATGTTTTTTGAATTCAGCCTGCCTCATATAGACATTTACAAAATAAAGTACCTTTCTGATGACAGTGGTAAATATGCTCATTAAGAAAAGTTGGCCTTGTGTCCTGCAGAGAATGCAGGTGTCAAGGCATCAGCCTCTGGTCATGTCCTTGTTTCTTCTTTTGTTCAGCTCCCATTTTGGCATTTTTCTGCTGAGACTAAATCTTCTGCTTCTACTCTCTCAGACCTTAGTTGACACACCTGCAACTGCTTTTTACCAAACTGTTGATCAGCAAAAACAAAGGGGCTACAGGATCACTCATTTTTATGCTGTGGCCTTTTGGGCTTCATGCAAAGACTGTTGTGTGTAAATGGGCAGTTGACTCTAATTTGGAAATATGAAAATCAGTCCATTCTTGTCATAAAATTTATTTTACAATTATAATTATACTAGAGGCTCAATGCACAAAATTTGTGCAAGGGGCTTGGCCCTCACAGCCCTGGTTTCATCCGGAAGGTCATTGGGCTGTGTGGTCTAATTAGCATATTATGCTTTTGTTATTATAGATTGATGTTCATATAATATAAAATGACTAATTATATAGAGCAGTACTTTGAAATAAAAAACAAGAAAAATTTGGAAAGTAAAAAAGAAAAATGTCACTCATTTGCCAAACCCCATCTCCCCCATACAGTGTTACCATAAGACGTGCATTTTTAAGTACTTGGGATCATGCTATATATAAATTGTTACATTTATGTTATATGTACAATAACACTTTCTTTTATCTTAACTTAACCCTATGATTTAAGAATTTGCCTGATGTTCTTAAAAATCTTTCAACTCCACTGTAGCTTCTGCTTCCTATTATTAAAATTTTTAACATGCCATTAATTTTTGAAGTTATTGGTAAAGTTTAAAAACAATTTAATCATAGAGAAAATAATTAGAATGACCTGATTTCAGATTGTTCATTGATAATCATCTTTACTGTATTGATGTATGAACTAACACATTTTACTCTCATGTATATCTGCATTTTTTAAAACTAAAAGAGGATTATGTTAAATACAATATTATGTTTATTAAATATTGAGGTGAACTTTGTATAACATAAAATTAACTATTTGAAAGTGTATGATTCAGTGGAACCAATTTAAATGTGCAACCTACCTCTCTCTAGTTTCAAAGCTTTCTCATGACCCCAGCAGAACATTTTATTTATACCCATTAAGTTGTGTGTACCCACAAATTAATTGGTACTTAATTACTTTCCATTCTCCCTCTATCAGCAACACCCCACCCTGACCTCTGGCAACGACTGGTCTTATTCCTGTCTCTGATGGATTTGCATATTCTGGATATTCCATAGGAAAGGAATCATGTAATATGTGAGCTGTTGTGTTTGGCTTCTTTCACTTAGCATGAGGATTTTGAGGTTCATCCAAGTTGTAGCATATATCAGTATTATTTTATGGCTAAATAATATTCCGTGTGTGTGTGTGTGTGTGTGTGTGTGTATCTCAATTTATCCCTTTATCTTCAATAGATATTTGGATTGTTACCACCTTTTGGCTGTAGTTATTAATGCTGCTACAAATATTTGTGTAAGCCATAACCGGTTTGGCTCAGTGGATAGAGCGTTGGCCTGTGGATTGAAAGGTCCAGGTTTGATTCCAGTCAAGGGCATGTATCTTGGTTGTGGGCACATCCCCTGTGGGGGGTGTGCAGGAGGCAGCTGATCGATGTTTCTCTCTCATCGATGTTTGTAACTCTCTATCCCTCTCCCTTCCTCTCTGTAAAGGATCAATAAAATATATTTAAAAAATTATTTGTGTAAAAACTTCAGAGTTGAGGATATGTTTTCATTTCTCTTAGCTATATACCTCGGAGTGGAATTGCTGGGTCATATTAGGTTTAAATATTAGAGGAATCAGTAAACTGTTTATTGCAATGGTTACACCATTTTACATTCCCACCAACAACATATAAATACTTTCATTTCTTCACTTCCTGCCAACACTGGTTATTATTTATTATTATTTATTATAGCCATTTTAGTGGGAATGGAATGGTATCTCATTATAGTTTGGGTTTACATATTTTTAATAACTACTGAGGTTTAGCATCTTCCCTGTGTTTTCTGGGCATGTGTGTGTCTCCTTTGGACCTTTCTCACTATCCTCATTCCTGCCTCCCTAACTATTTGGGTTGGTTTTTCAAGAATTGGTCTGGGATCTTGAACATAGCCACTTTGACATGCTATGCTGATTAGGCTGAAAATGAAAGGGCAGCCTTTTCTTTTAACTTCAATGGCTAGCAAATGACCAAGGCCATGTAGGAAAGTTCTCTCAAGTCCCGAAGTAGAAATATGAATTAAGGGAGGGGAAATCTTACTGAGGTGGCAGACATGTGGAAAGAGTGTGAAACAGGAACTTTCCTAAGAAAGAACCCCATCGGGGGAAAGCCCCACTGGAGAGATTAAATTTCTTTCTAAATGTGACCAAAGTTGAATCAAACTAAGAGATAGTGAATTTCATCTGTGACTTGTAATTTTAAGAATCTGTGTCTAAGTATAAATTAATAGTAAACATACCTGGAAAATAAGATATAATTAGTCAGATAAATATATGATTATTATAAATGAGAAAATAATAGCTAACATCTTCACGCTAGCTAATATTTATTGATCTCTGACCATAGATCCTAACTGCACCCTTTGAGTTAGTTATTGATATTTCTTATATTTTACAAATGAGAAATCTAAGGCCCTGAGAAGGTAGGGGGCTTGCTCTATATCACTCAGCTCATAAGAGGGGGGCGGAACAGTGCATGGATTTAGTTTCATATTCTGTGATCTTATCCATAGCTCTACAAACATCATCATTTATTATATTGTACCAGGAATCTGGGGGAAAATTAAAGAGGTGTTGAAGAATAAAAGTTTTGTCTATATGTCTAATCTTGAACTCTTGTTCTCTTAGAAGAGGAAGGTATCTCAGTGGCTACCATATTGTGATGGAAAAGTTCATTTGGATCATGTATTCCCTTTGTTCTTATCCTTTATTCACTGATGTTCTTCCCCAACATGCAGCAGAATGTCATGCCTGGCCCATGATGGGCAATCAACCCCCTTGGGCCTTAGCCTCTCACCAAATCACATCTAGTGCTTATTGCATATGGCGGGGCCATTCCTTGTAGGCAATGACAAAGGCACAATGAAATGACACTCACACATGGCATTTGAGGCTCCTGCTATAAGCCAATTTCCCTGAGCCTGATCATTCTCAAGTTATGCTACAATTAGAACCTACAGGGCCAGAACTTGGCTGATCTGATCTGTCCATGAGACTCCGCTGTGTTGTTGAGAACAGATTCCTCCTTCAGTTAGGGTTAGCTCTACATTCCTATTAGGAGAGTGGAGTGACATTCAGAGTTTCTGGAGTGTTTATATGTCATCAAAAACAGTTTTGAGGGAGAGACCAGCCAGTGAAGGAGAACCTGGGCTATGTGTTGGAGTGGAGAAGATTGTGCTTCCATCTGGCCTCTGTAGTAGTAATGATGGGGAGAGAGGGCAGGGATGGGGAGAGAAAAACGTCTACAGGACAGACGCACATCTATGAGATTTCTAGACTTTTGGCATCTACTAGAACACTCTTTAATTTTTCCTATGGCCCACCCAGCAACAAAGAGCAAAGTTGGAATGTTGGGTTGGGGATAATTTAGTAAAACTCTGGAGTGGGTAAATGTCTGGGGTCATGAGTAGAGAGGACTACAGAGAAAACGGGAGGAGAAGTGAGCTTGGGTGAAGACAGTGTGCTCATCCTCACCAAACTGGAGTAAGTATAACAATAGAGACCCCAACCCCCAAATCAATTGGTGCTGACTGTTTTTCTGGGTGGGAGAGAGTTGGAATGGAGCCATGTTCTGAGTTGTGATGTTGCCTTTGATGTGACCTTGGATTGCAACACCTACTCCCTCCAACCCCATGCCCCACCTGAGGACCTTTATCTCCCCAGGAACTTCCCCACCAAGGCCATTTTTTCCCCCAAAGCATTAGTTCCCTCAAGGCCTGAGGGTCACACCTCACCCTTCTGGAGTGAATGGGTTCTTTGTCTTCCCATCTCACTCAGGGTGTGCACTTTCTTACCATGTCTATACGTGATGTGACCAATGGTTTGGTTTGGGATAGGTAAGAGGGATGCTACTGAGTCATTTACCAGAATCTCTAATATATGACTAAAAAGCAGTGGGTCTTTCTCTCTATTTCTCAGTTCAGGGCAGATGTAACAAAATGTCATGTTTGGAAAATCTAATTCACACATAGGATGCTTGTGTCACATCCCCATCTGTCCCCAAATCTTGGTATGACATCTCCTAGTTGTACATATTTCCCTGCTGTTAAGTTCCTCTGTTTCTGACCAAATACCAGGAAGCAACACTGGAGCCTTAAATGAACAAAGCAGAAGATCTGTAGCATCCCAGCCAGCCCTTCAGAGTCTGCCCAGAACTCAGGTATTGCTGGGCCTCTGAGAGCCGTGTACCAGTGGAACTGTAGCAGGAGGATTTTCTATGCTAGAAATAAAGTAGGAGGAAAAAATAATAAGAGGTAGAAGAAGTTAATGAAGAAAGTAAACATACAACAGAGAGTTTTAATAAAGGAAAGATAATTTGAAAAGGCTAATAAAATTGACAAACATCTGGAGAATATAATCAAGAAAAAAAGAGAGAAGGTACAAATATTTATTATGAGGAACTAATAAGGGGATATTTTTTATAACTACTGTAGGCCATTAAAAGCTAAGTCAAGAATTTTATTAAAAACTTACACTAATACATTTAAAATTTAGTCAAAACAGAACATCGCTAACACCTATACAGGAAAAAATTGCAAACCTAGGTAGCACTAGAACCATCAATGAAATTGCATCAGCAATAAATCATTTTCCACATAGAGAATAGATCTTGATGGCTTTACTGTTAATTTCTACTGAAATTCAAGAAAGGAAAACTTTTCAGGTACAACATCTTGCAGAAAAGAGAAAAAGAAGGAATACTATCTCATCTTATAAGGCTGGTGTAACCTTGATACAAATGACAGAATAAGAAAGGAGATTTATAGCCCAATCTCATCACAATTTATAATCACAAACTGCCTACACAAAGTACCAACTGTCAAAATTAGCTCATCAATATATAAAAAGTTAATACAATATGAGCAACTAAGGATGTAGATATAATTTGATCTTAGAAAGGTCAAGTAACATAATTTGCTACACAAATTGGAGAAAAATATTGTTATCTCAATAAGAAAAATATAAGAGAGAAAACTTAATAAACATTTGATAAAAGTCAACATTCACCGGGGGGATAAGGACACATATGTAATACCTTAAACAATAAAGAAAAAAATTCAACATTCACACATAACAAACATAACCTTTTGGCAGATCAAAAGGGCAAGAAATTTCCTTAATATAATACACATTATCTATATAACCCTGGCAGGGTTGTTCAGTTGGTTAGAGCGTCGACTCAAACATCAGAGTGTGTTTCATCCCTGTTCAGGACCCAAACGTAGGTTGGGGGTTCCATCTTCCCGGAACATCACAGAGGCAACTGATAGATGTTTCTCTCTCTACCCTTCTGCCCCCCACCATTCATCTCTCCCTAAAATCATTAACATATTCTCAGGTGAGGATTAAAAGAAAAGACTGCATAAGCAACAAAAATTATTTAATGAAGCCCTCATCTAGAAAGAAAACCAAGGTTTCCATGTTTCCCAGGAGAAACTTAGAAAGCCCTTCTCTCCAGGTGCCTTACACACGAAGTGTGTGATACAGAGTCTCCTCCCAGCTCTCCTCCTTGGGAGGCTTGTGTTTGGAAATGATCCGAAATGGGATCCTTTCAGGGACGTCTACACAGATGAAAGGGGGAGATGATGAGGAGTAGATCTGAGGGGGAACCCAGGTCTGGGCAGAGATGGAGAGGGTTTGCAGGTCTATGGGCACTTTAATCGCAGGTCCCTGGACAAGGTACTCTAACTGTGCTGTCTGCCTCTGTGTTTGGGGCCCTAGGGTTCTCTTGTCCAGGGGAGATCATCAGGGCACACAGGCCCAGCTGCAGTTTTGCCCTGATAGGCACTCCTGCAAATTGCTGTTCCATGGTGGGTCCAGGTGCAAGAGAGGTTGTTGTGATGACCCCTTACTGAGCTGGATGGTGAAAAGGATTCATTTTCTTCCCCATGTTTTGGGCAACCAGAATCAGAATTTTAGGGGGCCAGTATGGAGATAGCAGTTTGGGCTCAAAGGATCTATTTATTTTTTAAGGAAAACTGAAAAAGAAGATGCTATTCTAGAATGTATCTGCTGATAATTTCTTCTTGGTCCTCTCAATAGGTAAAGCTTATTCCACTTTCCTTACAGTGCATAGTATTCCCTCCTGGCCACCTTTGGATATTTCTCCCCTCGGTTTAACCAAGTTTATGATGCCCTTTCTTCTTGCTTTTTACAATGAGTTTCTGAGGGACTGAATTTCACCCTGTCTCTTTTCTCCAGCTCACCCCTCCAAGCTCTCCCCCCCAACTTTTTTTGTTTTGTTAATACTCACCCGAGGATATTTTTTCATTGATTTTCAGAGAGAGTGGAAGGGAAGGAGGGAGGAAGTGTGTGTGTGTGTGTGTGTGTGTGTGTGTGTGTGTGAGAGAGAGAGAGAGAGAGAGAAGAGAAATATTGGTGTGAGAGAGACACATTGATTGGGTGCCTCCTGCACCCATGCTGACAAGAAATGGGGATCGAACCAGCAACTCAAATACTGTCCTTACCTGCTCTTGACTGGGAATTGAACCCATGACCCTTTGGTGCAGTGCAAATACACTAACCACTGAGCACACAGGTCAGCGCTACATGTCCCTTTATAAAGTCCTCACCCAAGGATATAGTTAGTGATTTGAGGGAGAAAGAGGAATGAGGAGGGAAGGAGGGAGGGAGGGAAGAAGGGAGAGAAAAAGAGATGGGGAGAGGGAGAGAGAGAGAGAGAGAGAGAGAGAGAGAGAAAAGAATGTGAAAGAAAAACATCGATCGACTGCTTCCCATATATGCCCCTACCGGGGATTGAACCAGCAACTTACATATGTCCCCTGACCAGAAATGCAACCCACAAACATTTTGGTGTACCAAGCGACACTCCAACCAACTGAGCCACCTGCCGGGGCTCCACGTCCCTTTTTATGACTAAACAAGTTGGGCTGCTTCTCTCTCTCTCTCTCTCTCTCTCTCTCTCTCTCTCTCCTAGTCTAGTTGCCCTTTCATTGGCTTTCTGGGGGGTAGGATGAGAGCAGCCAAATAGCTATGATTTCCCACAATCCCACAGCTAAAATTTAGCCAGTCCCCAAACATTCCTATATCTGAACATCCATGAAATTCTGGACTTCCCATTTCCCAGATCCTATATAAGATTAGCTTTTGCTGGGTTCAGAGACACTCCCCTTCACAACTACAACTCTCCCCTACTTAGCAAGCAATACATTCAGATTTTAGTCTCAGACACCGAGTGCTCTCCCTTTCCTGTGACACTCCTCCCCTTTCCTGTGACACTCCTCACAATGGCTCTGGAGAAGTCCCATATGCCCAGTGTCTAAGCTTGCTGAGCAGCTTGCCTTGTCTCTTAGCAACTTGTTGTGAAGTAGTGGCCAGCTGTGGTAATATCACTATCTTATGCACTGCATCTGACCCTGACCCATTCTCTGTCCTCCTTGTCACTGCCTGGGCTTGCACCTCCTAAATAAATGGTTGCCACTGTTATCCTTGCTTCAGACTCTGTTTCTATAGGGGTCAGGACAGGTCAGAGCAGGGAAGTAGGATTTGGGATATTCTTCTCCTTGTATCTCAGGCTAGAAGTCATGCTCAGAGAGTCTTCTCAGAAATTACAACAAGATACCCCCGCCCCTCTGGATATCTGTCCATTGAAATATTTTCTTCTCATAGTATTCCCTCCTGGCCACCTTTGGATATTTCTCCCCTCGGTTTAGCCAAGGATTATGATGACCTTTCTTCTTGCTTTTTACAATGAGGTTCTGGGGGACTTACCAGGAATTTCACCTAAATACTTTCTGCTGGTAAAGCTGGCATGGCAGCCTTATCAGGAGCAATCTGAGATTCTCTGCACCCCTGAGGGTAGGAGGCTTACCCTGTGCTTCAAAAGGCAAAGCATCTCATGGGGAAAATGGAATGTGCACGTGGCAGATACTTTAGTAACAAAGGAAGAGCTGGGGCTCAGTCCTACAAAGCCCCCAGGAAAAACTGCTGGCCTCAGAAGAGGTGGTATTTTTCCCTCACTCTTCCACATACGTCATTCGTCATTCGTCCTGTTTTACTGTTGTGTGGTGATCGAACCAGACAGTGACACAGCCAAAGGAGAATTGAATGTGCACTATCCTGTGCTCAGTGGCAGCCTTGGGGACAATGTGCACATAGAGCTTCATTTGATGCTGTCAGGGACTGATGGGGACGATAAGACATGGTGCAAAATAGAGAAAGTGTGGCCTTTAGGGCAAGGATGAACATGGAGGTATAAGGAGAGGCATAGTGAGATGTAATAGCTCATAAATTCCTTAGTAGATACGAGACTGTTGATGAATCAAGGATAGAAAAGAAATGGCTTTTCAAGAGCTTCTTGGGATCCCCAGGGAATGGGGTTTGGAGGAAATTTTTAGAACTGATCAGTTGTCACCAAGTACATTTTTGTCAATCCAACAAAAAGCTTTATCTCTTCCTTTTTTCTGTCTCTGTATTTCATTTCTGGCTTTTTTTTAAAATATATTTTTTGTTGCTTAAATTATTACAAAGAGTATTACATATTTCTCCTTTTTTTCCCCCGCCCTTGACAATCCCCTGGCCTCCCCTACCCCACAGTGTCTTATGTCCATTGGTTATGCTTATATGCATGCATACAAGTCCTTTGGTTGATCTCTTACCTTTGATCTCATCCCCTTTGCCATTTAAAAATTACTTTTAAGTGGTGTTATGTGCAGCCCCCTTCCTAATAATCACTACTTTCCCCCCATTAAGTAACCTTTCTAGGAACATGACATTCTAAAAGTGGACAACAAATTAGGATTTCCAGTGTTGCCTTTTCATATGAAGAATGAATTTCATCTTTAGGAATCTCACTAGAGCCAGTGATGGCGAACTTTTTGAGCTCGGCCTTTCAGCATTTTGAAAAACCCTAACTTAACTCTGGTGCCGTGTCACAAATAGAAATTTTTTGATATTTGCAACCATAGAAAAACAAAGACTTATAGTTTTGATATATTTTATATTTCTAAATGCCATTTAACAAAGAAAAATCAACCAAAAAAATGAGTTCCCTTGTCACCTCTGACACGCGTGTCATAGATTCGCCATCACTGCACTAGACTCTCTCTAGGATTTGCATTTAGTTTTCAGTCATTAAAGAAAATTATAGTGAACCACATACCTGATGCGCACACCAATATTATCATCTGACATCTCGCCTCCAACCCAAACTGCAGCCAGACTGAGAGGAGGAGGGTACACACGATGTACTCAGGGAACCTGGGACAGGCGAACAATGGGAGCACTAGGGGTGGATCCAATGTGATAACCCTGTGCCATGGCTTCCTGATGAGAAGTAGACATTCCAACTTGACTTAGTCATAGTATAACCTTGACAATCCTTTCATTGCCTTAAATTGAATAAAAATAAAATAGTCTGTCATAGAAAAAGGAAGGGAAATGCTTGGGGGAATGAGTTAAGGCTGAGAACTCATTTTGATTAGTCAATAACCACAGCCTTGCAATTAACTGCTGTCACCACAAACCAACTTTCCGTGGTTCACTGTTTCTCAAGAGCAGTTGACTCCTTAGTCATTTAGCCACGTGAGAACCTCACTGAGAGATGACTGTGCCCCTGAGATTAAAGTCGGAAATGTTATTTTCTGCAAATTCTGAGACTCTTCATTGCTTGAACTGACATGAGGGAGCCAAATCTTAGGAACACTAGAGAAAGAGTCCCAAGGGAAGGGTTTTTACATAATACAGATGGCGATGGAAAGTCCATGCCTGGGCAATTGTTTCATTCAGAAAGGATGTATTAAGCATTTTCTCTGTGTGTGCCATTCTACCAAATAAGTGGTGAGCAATAATAGATTTAGTTTCTCATCTTGAGGAGTGAGACATACATTAGCCAAATAAACACACATGCATGATTATGAATGGTATCACGTATACTGTAGGAAAAAATTATGAGAGGACGTGACCAGTTAACCTGACCTTTTATAGGGTTTGGGGAAGACTTTTCTGAGGAGGCAACACTTGCAACACATCATGCAAACATACAGATGAAGATGGAAATGTTTCCTGATATGTTCAGGAATTTACCTCAAGGTAATTACACACCTGGAGGTTCTGGAGTTCCTGAGCATTATGAGAAATAATGAGAAATTTTGCTAACAATCAGTTTTTTTCTACTTTTCAGAAAATATGTAGAATTCCAAGACAATATGCAGTAATTAGTAGTTTGGAGTCTTGGAAAATTTAAAGCTTCTATTTAACCAAAGGCTTCATAACAGTGATGCAAAAACTTGGATTGGTAGATGATATTTACAATAACCTGCTGAAAATTGACATCTAAAATATATAAAGAAGTCTTTGAAAACCTTAAGGAAAATAAATCAAAAGTAAATGTACAAGGAATGTTGCATACATTCTCAGAAGAGCAATCTCAAATGACTAATAAGTACCTGAAAGTATAAAGGACCTCACCAGTAGTTAGGGAAATGGTAACAAAAAGCACTATGATTTACCACTTCACACCAAGTAGACTGACAAAAATTATTAAGTTTTACAATACTAAGCATTGTTGGGAGTATTAATTGGAACAAAAACTTTGTCAAGCAATTTAACAATACCAAAGACAACTGAAGGCACGTATATCCTATAACATGGTCATTCCACTTTAAGGACATACCCAGCCAACATTCCTGTACAAGTAAACATAGAAACATGATAAAGAATGCTCACTAGAATTGTTTTTTATTATAAAAAATTGGGAACTACCTAAATTTCCTGAGAATGGATAAATTGTGTTAATTGCACACATTGGGATGTTGTGCACACATTAAAATGAATGAACTATACATACACGTGTTAACATAGATAAATTTCAAAAATATATCATTGATTTGTTTCTTCCAGGGAGGGGAACAGGATGATTAAGAGTCAGAATTGAGAGCAGTATTTTTGTTTTTTGTTTTTAATGCTTTTGGAACCTAAATTTTGCATCAAGTAAACCTATTAAAAAACACAATTTTAAAAATGGTGAATAAGGAGTTCCCACCTAGAGGCGGTCAGCGGTGATCACGCTGCCTTCAGTTGAGTAACATCATTTCCTAGAGGGGATCTGAGCAGTTTCTTCCAGGTCTGCACGGATCTTGTTTTGTCAATGCTATCTTTCTCATTCTTATTTTACACCCTCATTTTGGTGGAGCATGTTCTCAGTAGTTCCTTAGAGCCCTTAGACTGGAAATTTTGAGATCTCAGATGTCTTAAAATGTCATTATTCTATCTCATACTTGACAGTTTGCTTGGGTATAGAATTCGACATCCCTTTGATCCATGATTTTTTTTTTAATTGCTAAAAGCATTACAAAGGGTATTACATATGTGTCCTTTTTTTTCCCCGCCCTTGACAAAACCCCGGCTTCCCCTACCCCCCAGTGTCTTATGTCCATTGGTTATGCTCATATGCATGCATACAAGTCTTTCGGTTGATCTCTTACCCCCCTCCCTCCTGCCCCCTAACCCTCCCCGGCCTTCCCGCTGCTGTTTGACAATCTGTGTGAGGCAGCTCTGCCTCTGTATCTATTATTGTTCAAAAATTTATAATGGTCTCTATTATCCATGAATGAGTGAGATCATGTGGTATTTTTCCTTCATTGACTGGCTTATTTCACTTAGCATAATGCTCTCCAGCTCCATCCATGCCATTGCAAATTGTAAGAGTTCCTTCTTTGGGATATGCCTCAGCTTTTGAGTGGCCCTTTGTCTACAACTGAGCAAGGTGGTGATAAAAGATCTAGCATTTCTACCATGATGGGGCCTCTCAAAAGAACACCGTGTGCTGGTACTCCCCGTGGGGCTGAGAGTCCTTGTCAGGTTTGCAGCCCAGTCTGACAGCTCTCTTGTCTGACCCTGCTCTGCCCTTCCCTGGCATAGGTATCACTCCTCAATAAATCTTTGCACTCTTAAAAAAAAAAAAATAAAATGGTGAATAATAAATGGTGAATAATAAAAATGTTGCAGAGGGCTGGTATAGAATTTTTTATAAGTTTTAATGCAGACCAGATAAAAAGCTACCACATCACTACTGCTCCCCTCATCGTTTATACCACCAAGCTCTCCTAGTTTAACTTTATCTAGATAGAGTCCAGACTCCTCCCTTGGCTTCTCAGCCTGGCCACTGCACTGCCTGGGAAACAAAGCTCTTGGTTTCTTCCATTATTTGCTTCTGACAATAGAGACAATAGGGGAAGAACAATACAGCAAGGAGCAGTGAGGTATCAGAACCTATACAGCTGGGAGAGGCGATGGGCATCAAGCTCTCACTCTCCTTCCACCTCTGGGGATAAACCTGCATGTGCAGAGCAGCCCCTGCCCTGGGCAGCCTTCTTGGGAACCCCAGCTCCTCTGGCTGATCCTTTATTTATTTTTTTTTTATATATTTTATTGATTTTTTACAGAGAGGAAGTGAGAGAGATAGAGAGTTAGAAACATCGATGAGAGAGAAACATCGATCAGCTGCCTCCTGCACATCTCCTACTGGGGATGTGCCCGCAACCCAGGTACATGCCCTTGACCGGAATCGAACCTGGGACCTTTCAGTCCACAGGCCGACGCTCTATCCACTGAGCCAAACCGGTTTCGGCACCTCTGGCTGATCTTGCCAGCTCTTCTTCCTTCATCAAAACAGTTTTCTTCCTTCTGTCAGAAAATTATCACACTGTGTGTGTTAAGTTAGATCAAGGTACTTTGCTGAAATCCGTTGTATACATTGTCAGAATAAATATGTAACTTGGCTGATGACTACCATGTGACTCGCTCAGATTTGTAAGTCCTGGTGACTCTGAGTTCAGCTCTCTAGTGAGGGGGAGCTGACCCTTCCCTTGTTCCCCTTCAGCTGGATGCCAAGGACTAAGCTTTAATGCTCAGTTGACAGTGTCTCAGATTACTAGTTCAATCTCTTCTCTCTTCATTAAGTTCCTCTACTTTGCCTCCTACTAGCCTAGATTTTCCCTGTCTTTGGAGACTGACCCAATCTTCAAACTTCTTAGAAGAGCTGATGGGGAAGAAAATTGTCCTTTTCTTAACTCACTGAAAGCTTGTTGGATATCTAGACCTTCTGCTGATATCTGGTGATCCCAAAGGCCCTTGGCCACTCTATCCGGACCTCCCAGGTCAGACAGGTGAGCCTTGTTCTTAGGTTCCCCTTGGTCTGCTCATAGTTCTTCCTGCTCAGGAACTTGTTCTTGCTTCTATCAAGGCCTATATGCCTTTTAATTGGGCTGATGTTTATGTTTGAGTGATTTTGAGAGTCTGAGTGATTTTGAACCCAATACAGAGAAGGACTAATGTCCGTGGAGTGAGATATCCCAAACTCAACTCTCCAGGTGACTTTGAGCTGTCCCTGCCTCACATTTCTCCCCAGCTCCATTTAAAAGCTTTGTTATGATCACTTCTGGAGTTCGTGATATTTGTGGTAGGCAGAATCCTAAAAGGCAGCCCAGTGAGCCTCACCATTGTATAGTCTACTCCTCTTTGATTGCAGCTGTGTTAGAGTAGGCAGATAGAAAGATATGGGTAGGGAGAGCCGGGGGGGGGGGGGGGGGGGGGAGGCGGGGAGGCAGCTGGGGCTTGCGGGAAATAAGTGCGAGATGTGACAATCTGAAAATAGTCAATGGACGTGTAGGCCCCTACGGAGCAGGAAAGATTCAGAGCCCTCCAGAATGTGGTCTAACTAGTGTCATAACACATAGATGAAGGAGCCTGATAGCTTATTATTATTATTATTATTATTATTATTATTATTTTATAGAGAGAGAAGTGAGAGGGATAGAGAGATAGAAGCATCGATGAGAGATGAAAATCATCAATAGGCCGTATCCTGAACACCCCCTACTGGGGATTGAGTCAGCACTGGGGCACACATCCTCATCGGGAATTGATCCAGGGACCTCCTGGCTCTTGGGATGATACTCAACTTCTGAGCCACACCAGCTGGGATAAAGATGTATTTTTGAGACAAGAAGAGGGGGTGACTTGCTCCTTGCCTAGGGTTTTTTCAGGCTATGCATAGAAATCCTCTAAACTCCCAAATACCAGTACACTTGGTTCAGTCTCAGCCAAATGAACTGCCTGCGCAGGGTGCCCTGTTCGGTTTTGGCTGGCTGAGTTGTCTGCTCAGGTCCTATCTCTTTCCTACAAATAAATCCTCACCTGCTTTTGCTGCCATTTGTAATCTCTTGTTTAAATTCATTTTTACAAGCAAGACAAGCACTGTGGGCATAGAGTACTGTCTCTGGCCAGAGATTATTCCCGGCCAGAGACCCCCATAGCATACTGTTCTCATTAGGTGCCGTGGCTCAGCTTTCAGATTTCAAAACTCTAAGTCCTCTGATCACAAGGTTAGAGAAGAGGCGATTTTGCTCTGCCTTATGTCCAAGATTGTTAGGGCAAGGCAGTAATTGTGGATAACTGGGGAGAAAGGACTGTGAGCGAAAAACAAAAGCAACACTGAGCGTCTGATGATGAACTAGTGCTGAAGACAAGAGGCACAGCTTCCTTCTGATCTGTGCAGCGGACACCCTCAGGTCCTCCTCATGATTTGTCAGGGCCATATAAGGGCTCCAGAATACACTTGTACTTAAACTTTGATCCAGCTGGGGGGTGCATAGGTTGGCCACCTAGCACTCTGGGTCCTCACAGTTGCTTTAGTCAGTCAGTGAGAGAAACCGAGACACGTAAGAGGAGTGGGGATGACCAGCCTTTGGGACCCCTTCCATAACCTGCACACTTTGACCCACTGGAGTGACCCCTTAAGGATTCTGCTCCCAGTCATGACTTCCTCACACCCTCACTCCGGAGCATTATTTTTTCACACATGCCTTGTTATGATTTAATGTACTTCGCCTGCCCACCTGGTCTTCTGGATTTACATTGTCACCATCCTCTTGGTATAAATAGTACTTTGTGGGAAATTGTTGCATTTGCTGCAGAAATAGGGGCAGACACCACATGTTAGAGAAATATGAGCTCCAATTCCCTGAGAAGGAGACAGATACTACCCTTCTCACTTGCACTTTTCAACCCTATCGTGAGAGACATTGGCCTGATGTGCTTAATAGGCATGTCCTTGTTTGCACCTAGACATGGTATAAGCCCCATGACTTATGAGCATGTTGAGGGCCTTATGTTCGGTTTCTTTGTCCAACTTCTTTGAGCCTGCCAATGGAGCCCCTTTGTTCACACTATCTCTGGGCTGCATGGGACTCAGGTCTCCATTACTCCACCCTATAGGTTACTGATCCCTGACTTTCACACTCTTAAGAGCTTTTCCTGATATCTAGAAAAGGCAGATGAGGGCAGTAAGAGATCCTTAATTTGTAACTGTAGGGAAATCTTTGGAGTCATTCCTGAGTCTAGGCTCCCCACCTTTCTTTTGAGTAAACATGGCCGCCTTCATTTCTTTAAGGATTTAACATGCATGAGACCAAGGAGGCCCAGAAATAAAAATACAGGGGAAATAATTGAAAATAAGTGGCAAGTTTCTCTTTCCTCCAGTGCCCACAAAGAATGTGTTACATTATTTTATTCTCATAATAAAACATACGGGGAGGGGTGATCAAACCCATCTTTAAGCCAATTAGCTGGAATAGCCATCCTTCCATTTTTACAAGATCATGGGCTCTAGCAAGCCCAGAAAGCATATTTTAGGGAACAGTACCAGGCCTGCAAGAATAGGGGTATATCCCACAGGAGTCCACTTTAGAGAGGTACAGAAATTATGGAGATGCCATCATAGGAAAAATAGAGAAGGCCTCCTTGTAGGTCAGCACATGGACCATGAGGTAAGGCATACTAGTCTGCGGTCTAGGTTGGCTAGGAGGTAGGGATGCCTACTCCTCAGCAGAGAAGAAAAAGTCCCCTGCCTGACAGAGTAATCCATACTCTCCATAACTAGTCAAATGGAGATCGTTGGTAAGCCTGCCCTCATAATACAGACAGGGTACACAGACGCATGGTAAGGCTAGCTAGTCTGAGGTCTGGAGTTAACTAGTATTTTTCTTGTTTAACCTGATACAGATGGGAAATACCACCTCTATTCTCTAAGACTTGCCTTTGTGATGCATTTTGAAAAAAATGGGATAAATTTGACCTCCAAACTCTAAAAAGAAATAGATTCATCTTTTTCTGCCACACAGTTTGGCTCATAAATTAGAGGATCATGAAAAAGGCAGTCTAAATTACAGTACAATTTTACAACTTGATTTATTTTGCTGCTGACAGAGCAAGTGGACAGTGGTGCCCTATGTCCAAGCATTCATGGCTCTACAAAACGACCCTAGAATATGTAAGGGTCTCAAACTAGACCCTGCCAAGCTTGCTGTAACGGTCCTAAACCCCACCTACTCTTCAGGGAGCCCAGCCCCTCCATACCCAGGAATCTCACCCAAGGATCTCTTCCCATTACTAGAGGCCATGGGACCTTGGGATGTAATTAGAGTACAAGTTCCCCATACTATGCAAGATTTAATGACAATCAAGGAAAAAGTAGAAAGTTTCACAGATGACTCTGACAAGTTTATAAATGAATAGAGAAAAATCACCCAGTCTTTCAATCTAACTTGGAGAGACATTAATCTATTTCCACATGAAGCATTAACTGGCTCTGAGAAAGATATGGTTTGCAGAATTGGAAGGGGATACGGTACTGGATTAAATGCTGAAAATCCGAACTACCCCTTGGGAAATGAGGCTATCTCTTGGGATGACCCAAACTGGGGCTATGATTCTGAAAAAGACATATAGTCTCAGGACCATAGGTTATATTGTTTACTTCAGGGACTGAAGGGAGCAAAGGAAAAACCAGTCAATTATAATACATTGGCTATGATTGACCAGGAACATCAGGAAAATCCTACAGCCATTTTTAGAAAGAGAGAGAGGCAATTGTTAAATTCACTGACCTGGATCCCAGTGACCCTGTGGCACGGTCCATAGTGCTAAAGGACAGATTTATAACCCAATCCACCTCAGACACAAGGAGGAAATTATAGAAATTGGGCATGGGCTTGTCCACTCCCCTTGCTGATATTTTAACAGCCAGCACAGTCTTTTACAGTGGAGACCAAAAGGAGGAAGAGAGCGCCCAGACAAAGGAGGAAAGTGAGGAGGAAAAACAGGCACAATTATTAGCTGCATTATAAGGATACCGGCCACAGCAGGGAAAGCCCCGCCAATGCTTAGGCCAGAGACAAAAGGCCCTCCTGGCTCTCCTGGTGTTTGTCACCAATGCGGAAGCCTGGGCACTGGAAATGAGAATGCCCACAGAAGGGCTCCTGTGGGCCTTGCCCTCTATTATCACATGACAGGCCATTGGAAATGGGACTGCCCCGAGGGCTGGAAGGCCTGAAGGTCAGATTCCCACTCCTTAATGACCTTGAATTGATGGGACCCTCATTCTCTGTCAGCTCCTGCTGAAACCATGGACATTACCTGGATGAAGCCAAGGGTCACCTTAGATGTGACAGGTAGGCCTGTTATTTTCCTTCTTCATATGGAACCGCTTACTCTGTGCTAATTTCCTACTCTGGGAAACTTTTCTCACAAACCAGACAGGTAATGGGAATGGAGAAAAAACCATCTTCAGACATTCATTTCTAACAATACCTGAATGCCTCACCCCTTTGTTGGGGAGAAATCAAAATGAGAACTAGTATAATCTTTTCTGGTCCTGAAGAAACAGTAAACCTTTTAATGTTAGAATCAACAATTAAGATAAGCTATGAGGGAAAACCTAGACTTAGACATAGATCCACAGCTTTGGGCAGCAGGCACACTGAGTCGGGTTACATATTACAATTGGTCATGATTAGATTAAAATGTCCTACAAAATTTCCTCAAGAAGCTATGTCCTATTAATTCTAAGGCAAAAGTAGGCCTACGAGAAATTATATCCAGATTCCTTGAACATGGCCTTTTAATCCCCTACAATTCTCTCCATAACACTCTTATTCTACTGATAAAGAGAAAAGATGGGAACTGTTGATTTGTTTGGGACTTAAGAGTAATTAATGAGGCAGTAGTTCCTATCCACTTTTTGTTCTAAATCCCTATTCTATTCTCAGCAGAATACCATGAGGAACATAATGGTTTTCAGTGCTAGATTTAAAAGAACCCCTTTTCTGTATGCCATTAGACCCAGCCTGCCAATTTTCATTTGTCTTTGAATGGACAGACACACAAGGGTTTCAACAACAACTTACTTGGACCGTCTTTCCTCAAGGCTTCAGAGATAGCCCCCTTGTCTTTGGGCAAGCCTTAGCAGAGGATTTAAAGGACCTAACTCTTGAGCGGGGGTGGGTGGACAGATCTTGCAATATGTTGATGAACTTATCTGTTCCACACTGAAGAATTCAGCAGGAACATTTAATCCAGACTTTAAAATTTTGGGCACAAAGGGGATGTAAAATCTTTAAGGAAAAGGCACAGCTCTTAAAACAAAAGTTAAATTACTTAGGCTTAATTCTCATACCTGGAGAAAGAATTTTAACTCAAGAGAGAGCACAGACAATATAAATATACCTGGACCCATCACGGCTAGACAACTAAGGGCCTTTTGGGAGACTAATAGGACATTATAGGCTTTGGATGTTGGGGAATGAAGAAAAGGTCAAACCCCTGAATAATACTCTATAGGAAATATAATTTGAGGAAAAAAACAGGAAAGGGCTGTATACTGGTACTGTGTGCTTTCTGCTTCAACAGCCATTAAGGGTCTGGGCACTGACAGCTGGATACCCCACACTCCAGTAAAGATGTATTCCAACCCAGATAAAGAACAAACCATAGAATCATCCTCCAAAACCTGGACAATAGAGCCATTAGAAGATTTAAAACTACCCTTAAAAAAAGAAGTTACCTTTCAAGAAAATTTCACAAAAGATACGGATTAATAACAGGATTTTAAAGCAGCCTCTATTCTAGCTTGTTGCTTTTATAGGTTTGTTTTATAGTGTTTGACCCATGCATGTGGCTTTGTACTTTTCCTTCAGGCTGGAACTAGAATTCTCTTAAATGGCTATATAATCATTCCCCTCATTCGCTTGTTCATCTACACACCACCAGCCACCCCATTTGAGGCTTGCTTTAACCCTTTCCATACTCTATGTTAATCAATCCCTTCAGGTACAAGATAACATCAGAATCCCCATCACACAAGACAAGGACTTCAAAAACAGATATAAAACCCCTGTTGGTGGAATCCCCTCACTTCCGACATCCTCCAATGAACAACTCCTTTTATTCTAATACTACTGGGACTCTTAATAACCCTAATTTTTGGACCCCAAATTCGGAACACCCTTGTCTCCTTTGTTTGAGAATGACTCAAATTATATTGGCTCAAGGATTTCAACCAGGCCCAGAAATACACCTATCCTCTTTCAATTAGCCCATGCCACCAAACCCACTAGGTCAGGCTGCATAACGCTTCTACTCCACCCTAACCAGCCACTCTCAGACAGAGAGTAAAGGGTATCTGGCCAACTCACCTCTACATCCAGATTCAGCAGAGAGTAGCTTCAGAAGTCAGAACTATGCCCTTCAGCCTCCCAAATGAATTTGGCCTATGTCTCTTGAGGGGGAAAAGCCTGGGAGAAGCAGCTGGGGCTTGGAGGACATAAATGAAAAAATGTGACAAACTGAAAATGGACAAAGTAGGTGAGCAGGAAAGATTCAGGGTCCCCTATGTGAGCAGGAAAGATTCTGAGTCCCCCAGGTTGTGGCCTTATAGCTTAAAGAAATATTTTTTTTGAGACATGAGGGAGGGGGTGACTTGCTCCCTGCCTATGGGGCATTCCAGCCCACAGGTATAAATCCTCTAAATTCCCAAATATTAGTGCGCTCGGTTGTTCTCAACCATCTGAGCTGCCTGCTCAGGGTGCTCAGTTTGGTTTTGGCCAGCTGAGTTGCCCACTCAGGTCTTATCTGAGTGTATCTCTTTCCTACAAATAAATCCACCTGCTTTTGCTGCCATATGTAGTCTCTTGTTTGAATTCCTTCCTACAACAAGACAAGAACTGTGCAACAGGGTACTGTCCTTGTAGACCGCTGACAGTTGGAATCTGTGAATATAATGAGATAGCACTTCCGTGATTACTTTAGAGTGTATGGCAAAAGGGAGATGATCCAGGTGGGCCCAACCTCACGATAGGAGCCCTTCTAAAGCAGAGAGTATTCTCCTGCTGGTTGCAGAAGATGAAGTCATAGATACCCTAGCATGAGGAGGAAATGCACCATTACTGGCTAAACGATTGAGGGGGCTGTGTGGCAAGGAGTGAGGGCAGCGTTCAGGAGCTGAGAGCTGCCACCTCACAAGGAGATGGGGCCCTACAACTGCCGAGAACTACATCTGGCCAACATCTTGAATAAGGCTGGCAGCTGAGTCTCCTCCAAATCCTCCAGATGAAAGCCTACACTGGGTGAAACCTTGATTTTTGCCTTCAGACGCCCTGAACAAAGAACCCAGTTGAGCCTGCACAGACTTCTTATAGGACTATGAGATAACAGTTATTTTAAGCTGCTAAATGACTTAAATTATATTTTCTGTTACCCAGTAATAGAAAATAAATAGAGCATTTATCAGAGTCAATCCACTTCCCATCTTTTCATCTTTTTTTAATGCTCACCTGAGGATATGTTTTTATTGATTTGAGAGAGAGAGAGAGAGAGAGAGAGAGAGAGAAAGAGAAAGAGAGAGAGGAGACATCAGTGTGAGAGGAAACATCAAACCGTTGCCTCCCATATGTGCTCTGACGGGGGATGTAACTGCAGCTTCAACCAACTGAACCACCTGCCAGGGCTGTAAGTTTTTCATTTCAAATGGCAAAGCTGCACAAATGGTATGACTATATATTTGGCCTTCCCTTTGCTCCTTTCCAGTTATTCATAACTGGGTTCATTACAATGGTATAACCCTCCCCCACCCCTGAGAAAAAATTGCCAGGAAGCTGAAATTTAGATGATAGCCCTGTAGTCTGGTGAAATGAGTACATGTCTGTCAGTGACACCTGGGAACAGGTCATTGGCCAGAGTAGGCATGACCACTGCAAGTGTGGGAAGATTTCTGACACATAAGGTCCTAAACAAAGAAGTTCCCCCTCTTGGCCCTTCCTCTCTTGGGACTCTTGTTGCAGGGGGTGCACACTCTGGCTGCTGCATTTGTCCACACGGCCCACGGTCATGTGGACCCCACACAATGGACTAATGGACTGCAACTAGCCTGCTGCTGTATCAGACCTAGCTGCATCAGGGAATGGAAACTCTGAACTATGGCTCTGTTTTCGCTCTGTCGAATCCTCAGCACCAGATATTCCAGGACTGTATTAAGGGGGAGGGACTTAAACACCAAGGGATGTAACTCCATGAAAATAAACTTTCTACCATATCTCATTCTCCCATGGGGCCTCCAGAAATGCTTATTCTACCAGCACCACAAGAACTCCACTCACACTAACATAGAGAAAGGCCATCCATGCATTTCTCCAATAACAGATGGATCTGAAAGAATGCAGGTGGGGCTGACAGCATGGAGAAGGAACCCATTAACCAAAGTGGGTGCCAGCTCTGAGGAGCCACCAGGTATAACTACTGCACAAGCAAGCAACAATTTTCTAACTACTGGACCCCAGCATGGGCTGGAGTGTTGCAAATTCACCCTCTGGAGGAGCACTGTGTTTACAGTGACCATAGGCCCTTGTAGGCTCTCAGAAACCCTATTTCTCCCAGCTCTGGCAGCTCCCCTCTTTTCTTCCCCAGGGAGAAATATCACAGCCTAGAGCAAGCATGTCAAACTTGCTGCCCACAAGGAATATTTTTGCGGCCCAGCCAATATAACAGTATGTAAGAAATGTTTTAATAAAAATTTCATAACTTAACTTCTTCAATATCCTGTTATACATAACTAGAGGCCCAGTGCACAAATTCATACACAGATGAGGTTAATCGGCCTGGCCAGCGATCAGGGCCAATCAGCGTTGGGCCAGTTGGGGCCTGCCAGCTTGCGGGGGAAGGGTGGAGGTGTGGGAGATTGGCCTCTGGCCCCTGGGAAATGGGCCTCATCTACTACCACCCTTCCCTGGTTCCCTGTCCCAGCCTAGGGCCCGAAGGCCCCCATGGGGTTAGGAGAGGAGGCAACAGTTGCTGGGTCTGGTGCAGAAGGAATGACGCTAGATGCTGCTGTCTGGCCATGGGAGGTTGGCTGTGGGAGTGCACTGACCACCAAGGGAAGCTCCTGGGTTGAGTGTCTGCTCCCTGGTGGTTAGTGCACATCATAGCGACCAATCGTTCTGATCATTCTGGTTTTTCAGGTCATTTGGTCGTATTGGTTGCTTAGGCTTTTATATATACACTAGTGGCCTGATCCTGTGGGATCAGGCCTAAACTGGCATTGGGACAACCCTCTTGCAATCCGGGACTGCTGGCTCCTAACTGCTCACCTGCCTGCCTGCCTGATTGCCCCTAACCACTTTGCCTGCTCATCTGCTCGCCCCCATCTGCCCGGCTTCCAGCCTGCTTGCCTCCAACTGCCCCCCCCTGCCAGCTTGATTGCCCACAACTACCCCACTCTACCAGCCTACTTGCCCCCAATTGCCCCCTCTGCTGACCTGCTCAACCCCAACTGCCCTTCCCTGCCAGCCTGCTTGCCCTCAACTGCCACCTCCCTGCTGGACTGCTCACCCCCAACTGCACCCCCCTGCCGGCCTGCTCACCTCCAACTGCCCCAGCTGCTGACCTCATCACCCCCCACTGCCCCCACCGCTGACCTGCTTGCCCCCAGCAACCCCCTTTCTGGCCTGCTAGCCCCCAACTACCCCCCTTGCCTGCCTGATCGCCCCCAACTGCCCCCTGCCCCTGCTGGCCTGATCACCCCTAACTGCCTCTGCCTCATCCCTGCTACCATGGCTTTGTCTAGAAGGTCTCCCCATCTAATTTGCATATTACCCTTTTATTAGTATAGATTATCAATAACGAACTACAACATTCACTAATGACTGATTACTATAATAGTGTTGCATTCATTTCTCTTATGCGCCTTATGTGCAGGCACACCATTTCTCTCCACTAATATTAGCAGTGAATATTTTAGCAGCTGATAGCCACGTCAGTAGTCTTGGACTGACTTGTTTGGTGTGCAACAGGAAATATTTCGCTTTCAGAGAACAAGATTGTGGTGGGCTGTTTCTGTTTCCCGCAACCCGCACGGGAAAACGACAGGTTCTTGAGCGGAGGAGCTGGGGATTAAGAAATTAAAGAAAGACCAAGATGCAGAAATAGATTTTAAGCTGGGGCCAGGTGGGCGCCATCCTCTCTGATGGAGAGGCTGCAAAGCTGCTGAGCCACACAGCAGGTTTATTTTAAAGGCCTAGATTTACATATTTAGTTCTGCCCCTGCCTGATTAACATGTCCAGCCTTATTGGGGAAGCATGTTCCCAGGGCGTGGCTCTGCCTATGCTGAGTTCAGCTGACAATAATTATAAGAAAATGCCTAGGTGCCTCCCAGGTGGCCCTCACACAAGATAAATAGGTTTATTTGCATTGTGCTTATTTATTTGTGCAGTTATTCAGTGTCTGGTAAGTTAATGTTCAAGAAAAAAATATTAATTGTTATTAAAATGTTCTATTATTTTATGTTAACAATGACTCATTTATTTCAGCCCTTTGTATTCAGCATGTGTCTGTTGAAATAAACCTACGTTTCTATGAAAATTGAAGCTTTTGTTTATTTGCGGCCCACATAAGCTTAAACCTTGTTTATTTGGCCCATGTTAGCCTTTGAGTTTAACATGCTTGGCCTAGAGAGTGAAGGAGCCCCCTCCTGCCTGGGTCTCCAAGTTCCAATTCTTTTTGTTTTATTTTATTTTTTTAAATACATTTTTATTGATTTCAGAGAGGAAGGGAGAGAAAGAGAGAGATAGAAACATCAATGAGGAGAATCATTGATCAGCTGCCTCCTGCACACCCCCTACTAGGGATTAAGCCTGCAATCTGGGCATATGCCCTTGACTGGAATTGAACCTGGGACCCTTCAGTCCACAAGCTGACACTCTATCCATTGATCCAAACCACCTAGAGCTCCAAGTCCCAATTCTTACCCAAACACCCATGTCCTCACAGCCAAGCTGGGAAAAAGCTCAGTATCACCTGCAAGGAAATTTCTTTTCTTCCGGGTTTCCCCCACACAGTTGAATGGCCCAGTAGTAATAATGGCACAAGTGGCATTCGCACTCCCCATCCTTTTGCAAGGCCAGCTCTACTTCCTACAGAGTGTCTGAGCATGTGCCCTTCAGGGTGACCTTCCCCCAGCTGGCCACAGTGCACTTCTGTCCTGGCCTCAGCATGTCCTTGTCGCTGGGCAGTTCGAGGTTCCTCACAGCACCAGTTTGCTTATTTTTTCTCTCCACCTGATGGGAAAGGGCCAAGGGAGCCCAGGTCAGCCTGTAGCCCCTGGGTCTGGACACCTGAGTCACAGAGACTGGCCAGGTGGCCGGGATGGGAAGGGAGGAAGGGAAGTGCTTCATTCGTTTGGAGAGAAAACAATGTGGACTCATAAGAACAAGAGCAGCAGGAGGTTTCCTTACCTGTAGTAACATGACGTCATAAGAGAAGTTCTTAGGATTATTATCTGGATGGGGGATGGCGCTTTTCACCAGGATGACCTGTTGGGTGTTCCCCTGCTCCTCAATGGTGTGGGCCCCCAGGGTGACACTGATTGACCTGCACAGAGAGCTGAGTGTGTGAGTGGCGGGGAGGGGGAGGTAGAGTCACAGGTGATATAGCACAGGAGTCTTGAAGGCAGGTGATTTCAGGGCAGGGCAGGGATGCAGCTAGGGAAAATGGAGGCCACAGGAAGACAGGGCCTGAGTGAAGCTGCTTTTCAGAGACACTAAGGTTAGGTAACCGAGAGCTCTCCCTTACCCTCATTTATTTCAGCCCTTTGTATTCAGCATGTGTCTGAAATATCACAGGGAATACTGTGTTTGCATTTTGACCTAATGCATGTATTCATGGTCTCTGCTCCTTTATTTGCCCATGGTGGTCCCTACCTCTTCTCTTTTTCTCTCAGCTTGAAATTTTACTTAAAAAATCTTTATTGTTGAGAGTTTTATATATGCTCTCCTTCCCCCGCCCCCCTCCATTGACCACTTCTAGCCTGCCCCCACACCCCATTCCAGGCCGTCACCACCCTGTTTTCTGTGTCCATGGGTTAGTTGTATATGCATACAAGTTCTTTGGTAGATCTCTTCCCACCCATCCACCGACCCACCCCTGCATTCCCTGTGAGATTCGACAATCTGTTCCATGCTTTTCTGTCTCAGGATCTATTTTGTTCATCAGTTTATTTTGTTCATTAGATTCCACATATGAGTGAGATCATGTGATACTTGTCTTTCTCTGACTGGCTTATTTCACTCAGCATAATACTCTCCAGTTCCATCCATGCTATTGAAACTGGTAAGAGGTCTTTCTTTTTTATTGCCATGTACTATTCCATGGTGTAAATGTACCACGGTTTTTTTGTTTTTTTTTTTTATCCACTCATCTACTGATGGGCTCTTGGGCTCTTTACAGATTTTAGCTATTATAGATTGTGCTGCTATGAACATAAGGGTGCATATATTCTTTCTGATTGCTGTTTTGGGTTTCTTAAGATATATTCCTAGAAGTGGATCACTGAGTCAAATGGCAGTTCCATATTTAATTTTTCTGAGAAAACTCCGTATTGTTTTCCATAATGCTGTGCCAGTCTGCATTCCCACCAGCAGTGTACTAGGGTTCCCTTTTCTCCACATCCTTGCCAGCATTTGTCATTTGTTGATTTATTGACAGTAGCCATTCTGACAGGTGTGTGGTGATACCTCATTGTTGTTTTGATTTGCATCTCTCAGATGATCAGTGACTTTGAGCATTTTTCATATGCCTCTTGGCCATCTATATGTACACTTTGGAGAAGTGTCTATTTAGGTCCTTTGCCCATTTTTTAATTGGATTGTTTGTCTTCCTTTTGTTAAGTTGTATGAGTTCCTTATTTATTTTGGATATTGATCCTTTATCAGATGTATCATTGGTACATATGTTCTCCCCTACAGTGAGCTCATTTTTCATTTGGTTGATGGTTTCTTTTGCTACACAGAAGCTTTTTATTTTGGTAGTCCCATTTGTTTATTTTCTTCTTAGTTACCTTTGCCCTAGGAGATGTATCCATAAAGATATTGCTACAAGAGATGTCTGAGATTTTGCCGCTTATGGTTTCTTCCAGGATTTTTATGGTTTCACTAGTGGCCCGCTGCACAAAATTTGTGCAGGGGAAAGGGGGTGTTCCTCAGCCTGGCCTGCACCGCCTCCAACCTCTCAAAGGATGTCCTACTGCCGGTTTACAGGGATTGGGACTAAACTGGCAGTCGGACATTCCCTCTCACAATCCGGGACTGCTGACTCCTAACAGCTCACCTGCCTGCTGGCCTGCCTGATTGCCCCTAACCACTCTGCCTACCAGCCTGCTTGCCCCCAAATGCCCCCGCCAGCCTGATCACCCCCTATGCCCCCCGTGCCACTGTGCTCACCCCCAACTGCCCTCCTGCTGGCTTGCTCACTCCAAACTGCACCCTCCCGCTGTCTTGATCACCTCCAACTGACCCCCACTGAAGGCCTGCTTGCCCCCAATTGGACCCCCTGCTGGTCTGCTTACCCCAACGGCCCCACCCCCCACCAGCCTGATCACCCACAACTGCCCTACCTTCTTGGCCTCTAATCGCCTCTACCTTGGCTCCGCCACCATGGCTTTGTCCAGAAGGTCTCCTGGAAGGTCTCTCAGTCTAATTAGCATATTACCCTTTTATTAGTATACATAGAGGCCTGGTGCATGGGTGGGGGCCGGCTGGTTTGCCCTGAACGGTGTCTCAGATCAGAGTGGGGGTTCCCTTGGGGCATGGGGCAGCCTGGGTGAGGAGCCTGTGATGGTTTGCAGGCCAGCCACGCCCCCATGGGGTGAGGGTCCCTGCTGGGAGTGTGTGGCCAGCCTGGGTAGGGGTTGAGGGCTGTTTTCAGGCTGGCCACACCCCTTCAGGGTGGGAATCCTTGCTGGGGTGCCTGGCCAGCCTGGGTGAGGGGCTGATGGCTGTTTTCAGGCTGGCCATGGCCCCCAGCGACCCAAGCTCCCAGCCCCTCCTTTTTTTCTTTTTTTTTCAGCACCTCCTTGAGCAGAGGGAAGGGATTTATTTATCTTCTATAATTGAAACTTTGTAGCCTTGAGTGGAGGCCAGGGCTGGCCAGGGCAGGTGGGAAGCTTGACTTCCTCCATCACCAGGGGCAACCCAAACCTCCTGCTTGCTCCAGCTCCATGGCTGCCGCCATCTTGGTTGGGCTAATTTGCATACTTGCTCCTGATTGGCTGGTGGGCATGGCTTGTGGGTATAGCAGAGTGACACCAATTTGCATGTTTCTCTTTTATTAGTGTAGATGGCTTACATTTAAGTCTTTTTTTATCCATTTTGAATTTATTTTTGTTTGTGGTGTAATTTGGTTGTATAGTTTCATTTTTTGCATGTATCTGTCCAATTTTCCCAACACCATTTATTGAAGAGACTGTCTTGACTTAATTGTATGCTCTTGCCTCCTTTGTCAAATATTAATTGAGCATAATGGCTTAATCTATATGCCTGTTCTTGTGCCAGTCAAAGCCACTGTATTCAAAACAGCCACTGTTTTTGAATACAGTGGCTTTGTAGTATAACTTGATGTCTGGTATTTTGATCCCTCCAGCTTTGTTCTTCTTTCTCGAAATTGCTGCAGCTATTTGGGGTCCTTTTTAGTTCCACATAAATTTTTGGGGTATTTGTTCTAGGTCTGTGCATTATGCCATTGGTATTTTAATAGGGTTTGCACTGAATCTACAGATTGCTTTGGGGGGTATGGACATTATATTGATGTTAATTCCACCAATCCACGAACACAGTATGTTCTTCCAATTGTTTATATCTTCTTCTTTCTCTTTTTTCAGTGTCCCATACCTTTTTGAGTACAAATCCTTTATCTCCTTGGTTAACATATTCCTAAGTAACTACTTTTTTTTTTTTTACAATGGTAAATGGGATTGTTACTTTAGTTTCTCTTTCTGAGAATTCATTATTGGTGTATAACAATACCATATATTTCTGGGTGTTAATTTTGTATCCTGCTACATTGCTGAATTCGTTTATTAAATCTAGTAGATTTTTGGTGGAGTCCTTAGGGTTTTCTATGTTCAATATCATGTCACCTGCAAATAATGAGAGTTTTACTTCCTTCTTTCCAATTTGAATACCTTTTGTTTTTTCTTCTTGTCTGATCATTGTGGCTAGGACTCCCGGTACTATGTTAAATAAGTTTGGTCAAAGGGAACATCCCTGTCTTTTTCCTCTTCTTAGGGGAAATGTTTTAGTTTTTGCTCATTGAGTATGATGTTTGGTGTAGGTTTGTCATATATGGACTTTATTATGTTGAGGTATGCCCTCTATTCCCACTTTGCTGAGAGTTGTTTTGTTTTTTTTTTATCAGAAATGGGTGTTGGATTTGTAGAATGCTTTTTCTGCATCTCTTGATATGATCATGTGATTTTTGTCTTTCAATTTTTTTATGTGATGTATCACATTTATTGATTTGCGAATTTTTCCAGCCTTCCATCAGTGGTATAAATCCTACTTGGTCATGGTGTATGATCTTTTTGAAAAAAATGCTGGGTCCCTTTTTCTAATATTTTGCTGAGGATTTTAGCATTTATGTTTATCAGGGTTATTAGGCTGTAATTCTCTTTTTTTGTAGTATCTTTATCTGGTTTTGGAATTAGGACAATGTTAGCTTCAGAAAAAGAGCTTGGAAATGTTCCTTCTCTTGTATTTTTTGGAATAGTTTGAGGAGTATAGGTCTTATTTCTTTTTGTAATGTTTGGTCACACTCCCTGGTAAAGCTGTCCAGATAAGGCTTTTGTTTGCTGGAAGTATTTGTTATTACTACTTCAACTTTATCAATTGTTATTAGCCTATTTTGATTTTCTGATTCTTCCTGATTCAGTTTGGAAAGATTGTGTTTTTCTAGGAATTTTTCCTAGAAAAATTTCCATTTCATTCACATTGTCCAGCTTGTTGGCATATAGTTGTTCATAGCATTTGCTTACAATCCTTTGTATTTCTGTGGTGTCAGTTTTATTTCGCCTCTTTCGTTTCTGATTTTATTTATTTTCGTCCTCTCTCTTTGTTTCTTGATGAGTCTCGTTAAAGGTTCATCAATCTTGTTTATTTTTTCAAAGAACCAGCTCTTAGTTTCATTGATCTCTTGCATTGTCTTTTTAGTCTCTCTGTCATTTATTTCTGCTGTAAACTTTATTATTTCTTTCTTTTTAGTTACTCTGGGCTTTCATTGTTGTTCTCTTTCTAATTCTTTAAGTTGTACGGATAAATATTTCCTTTTTTATTAAGAACTTCCCTCTCAGGATTGCTTTTGCTGTGTCTCAGAGATTTTGGGTTTTGTGTGTTCATTTTCATTTGTTTCCAGGAAGTTTTTGATTTCTTTGTTGATCTCATTGGTAATTCCTTCATTGTTTAATAACATGTTATTTAGCCTCCATGTGTTTGAATGTTTTTGAGTGTTTTTACTGTAGTTGATTTCTAATTTCATGTCATTGTGATCTGAGAAGATGCTTGATATGATTTCAATCTTCTTGAACTTGTAGAGACTTGTTTTGTGTCCTAACATAGGGTCTATCTTTGAAAATGACATTTGTGCACTTGAAAAGAATGTATATTCTGCAGTTTGGAGGTGAAATGTTCTATAAATGTTAGTCAAATCCATCTGATCTAGTGTGTCAGTTAGAGTCACTGTTTCCTTGTTAATTTTTTGTCTAGAATATCTATTCAGTGAAGTTAACCAGGTGTTTAAAGACCCTTATTGTTGTCAATCTCTTCCTTAAAGTCCTCTAGAAATTTTTTTTTGAAAATTATATATTGAGGTGGTCTATATTGGGTTCACATATATTTACCAGGGTTATGTCATCTTTTAAGATCAATCTCTATAGTATTATGTAGTGACCTTTACTGTCTCTTGTGATGGCCTTCATTTTGAAGTCTATTTAGTAAGATATGAGTTTTGCTACCCCAGCTTTTTTTAAATTTACATTTGCATGGAAACTATTTTTTTTTAAATTTTTTCATTTTCATTCTGTGAGAGTCTTTTGTCCTTAGATTGTTCTCTTGCAGACAGCATTTAATTGGGTCATGTTTTCACATTCATTCAGCTACCCTATGTCTTTTTATTGGAGCACTTAATTCACTTATATTAAAGGTTATTATTGATAAGTAGTTATTTATTGCCATTTTAATTCTTTATGCCTATGTTACTCTTTCAATTTTTCTTCTCAATACAGCAATCCCAGTAGCATTTCTTTTAAAAAAATCTTTATTGTTGAGATTATTACAGATGTCCCTCTTTTTCTCCCCCATAGCTCCACTCCACCCAGGTCCTACCCCACCCCAGGCCCTTGACACCTTATTGTCTGTGTCCACAGGTACTGCATACATGCATATAAGATCTTTGTCTAATCTCTTCCCACACCCACTCCCCTCTGAGAATTGTCAGTCTGTTCCATTTCCTTGCCTCTTATTCTATTCCATTCACCAGTTTATTCTGTTCATCAGATTTTTTATTCATTAGATTTTTAGATTCACTTGATAGATATGTATTTATTATCACTTTGTTGTTCATAATTTTTTATCTTTACCTTTTTCTTCTTCTTCCTCTTCTTAAAGAATACCCTTTAGCATTTCATATAATACTGGTTTGGTGATGATGAACTCCTTTAGCTTTTTCTTGTCTGTGAAGCTCTTTATTTGACCTTCAATTCTAAATGATAGCTTTGGTGGGTAGAGTAATCTTGATTGTAGGTTCTTGCTATTCATCACTTTGAATATTTCTTGCCACTCCCTTCTGGCCTGCATAGTTTCTGTTGAAAAATCAGCTGACAGTCATATGGGTACTCCCTTGTAGGTAACTAACTGTTTTTTTTTCGCTTGCTGTTTTTAAGATTCTCTCTTTGTCTGTAATTTTTGGCATTTTAAGTATGATGTGTCTGGACATAGGCCTGTTTGGGTTCTTCTTTTTGGGACTGTCAGAACCTCCTGAACTTGTGAGACCTTTTCCTTCACCAAATTAGGGAAGATTTCTGCCATTATTTCTTCAAAAAGGTTCTATATCCTTTGCTCACTTTTTTCACTTGCTGGTACTCCTATTATGCAAATATTATTACATTTCATGTTGTTCCATAGCTCCCTTAAGCTGTCCTTCTGTTTTATAATTATTTTTTTTCCTTTTTGATTCTCTGAGTGAGTGGTTTTTTTCTACCCTGTCTACTAATTCACTGATCTGATCCTTGGCTTCCCCTAATCTGCTGTGTAATCTTCCTAATGTGTTCTTTATTTTTGGTATGTCATTCTTCTTTTTTGACTGGTCTTTTTCATAGTTACTATATCTTTTTCTTTGCTGTTTAGCATCATTGCTATCATTATTCTGAACTCTATCTGATAAATTTATTATCTCCATTTCATTTAGCTCTTCTTCTGGAAAATTCTCTTGTTCCTTCAACTGGGGCTTGTTGTATTTTTTGGCTTCCCATTTTTGGCTGCCTGTTTGGGTTTGTGTCAATGTATTAGGTAGATCTGCTATGACTTTCAATCTCTAGTGCAGTACAATGTCAGATGCTGTTTGTGACTGGCCCTGAGTACCCTGATTGGAGCTATCAGCAATCCATAGCTTGTGGCTCCCTCTGCTGGGGCTGGGTGTTTTTGGAAATGACCAAGATGTGCATCAAGGTCTGGTTTATATATCTATATATCTATGTATCTATATATCTATATATCTATATATCTATATACCTATATATCTATGTCTATATCTATATCTATATCTATATCTATATCTATCTATATCTATCTATCTATCTATATATCTTTTATTGATTTTTTACAGAGAGGAAGGGAGAGGGATAGAGAGTTAGAAACATCGATGAGAGAGAAACATCGATCAGCTGCCTCCTGCACACTCCCTACTGGGTACGTGCCCGCAACCAAGGTACATGTCTTTGACTGGAATCGAACCTGGCACTCTTGAGTCTACTGGCTGATGCTCTATTCACTGAGCCAAACCGTTTAGGCCAAGGTCTATGTTTTTTTAGCCCTGGGCCAAGAAGGAGACCAGGCCAACACTCAAAGCCTCCAGAGTTCCACCTCTGCCTGTAGTCTGATTGTTTTTAAGTCTTGATTAGATTCAGGCTATTGACCACAGGATTGGGCAATAGGTTGTCCCACAGGGTGGAGCAATGGCTCCCCCCACTCCTGACAAAAGTTGTCTGGGTGGTAAATGCCTGCCCAAGAAAGATGTCCTCTACAGTGTGAGGAAATGTCTCAGCACAGGAATCTGGGGTTGCTGCCTTCTGAGCCCCAACTCCAGTGGCCCCATATGTGAATTCTGCTCATACAGCTCTAGTCCACTGTGTCCTCCTTCTGGCAGAGCCCAAGGTGAGTGGTTGCACACAAAACTTTGAGCATGGGCCTGCATTTTCAGCTTGCTAGCAGACAGCAACTCTGCTGCTTTTCACAGCCAGATGTTATGTGGGAACCTTTCTCAGTTCTGGTGCTCTGGACTGGGGGCCCATCTTGGGGTTTAGACCACAGAGTTCTCAGTGGGAACCCCCCACCCACCACAGCTGAGATATCTGTCCAGAACTTCAGCTCCTGTCTGTGGTAGTTCAGCCAACCCTTTTGTGCCTCTGCACTTCCTACCAGTCTCTATGCCAGGGGTCCTCAAACTACGGCCCGTGGGTCACATGCAAATACAAATATTGTATTTGTTCCCATTTTGTTTTTTTACTTCAAAATAAGATATGTGCAGTGTGCATAGGAATTTGTTCATAGCTTTTTTTTTTTAAACTATAGTCTGGCCCTCCAACGGTCTGAGGGACAGTGAACTGGCCCCCTGTTTAAAAAGTTTGAGGACTCCTGCTCTATGCAGTCTTCACTTTTCATTCTTGCCTATCAGGGTTTTCTCCAGCTAGTCTTCAGTTGATTATTCAGGATGGTTCTTCAGTATTTCAGTGGTGATTCCAGTTTTGTCCTGGGAGAGTTTCATTGTAGCTTCTACTTAATCTATTGCCATCTTGGAATCTCCTCCCTCTCTTCTCAACTGTGTCACTTGCTGTTACCTCTGACCCTCTGAGCCCAAATCTTACTTGTACTACTTCTAATGCTCTCACTGCTCCAGTCATGATTTCAGGTGGCTCCTCTGATGAGCTCTTATTGGCTTGAGTTACCAGGAGCCTGGGGAGCTGACCTGGCCTACAGCCTGTGGGAAAGAAAGGGTCCTTGCGGTGGTCTTAGGAGTGACCAGCTGTCAGGACAAAGTTCACTCACTAGAAAACTGCCACTCCTAGTCTCCTTTGCATTTTGACTGTGAATGTAGGCCATGTAGGAATGGGAGTGGGAGTGGGGCTTGGCTTCATGTCCCCTGATGATCTCCTCTGAAGGATAAAGCTTGAAGGTGGGTGACTGCCAGTGTCTGTGCTCAGGAGAGAAGGCTTAGGAAGGTGCTGATTTGGTGCTCTAAAGACAATGGGGGGGGACTCTTAGGTCCTCCTCTAGCCCAGGAACCTTCTCTGAACCTCAGGCCTCAGAATCCTCCTCTAAGAACAGGGTACAGTGCTTGCTCTCCAAGTCCTCCTCAGACACATGAATGGAGGAGACAAGGCCTATCTTGCAGATGGTGGAGCCCCAAGGGGTGGAACAGGACTCAGTGAGTCTCCCTGATGTTCTGAGCCTGTGTTGACACCTGATTGGTGCTGTTTCTATTAACCTACCCATGAGCTCATGGAGTCAGATTTTCTAAAGTCCTCTTGTGCTAGTGCCTAATACATCCTAAGTTCTTAGTAAACATTTGTTGGCTGCATGAATGATGGACTCCAATTAGCTTTTGCCTGATGTCTGATGGGATTCAAGGCCACAGGGATGGGGAGAGGGCACAGCCAGAGAGAGTGGAGTAGCCGAGGGCCTGGGAAGATGGGGAGGTGAGGCTGGACATGGGCAGCTCAGGCTGTGGTGGAGCCAAGGCTGCCAGGAGCTTCTGTGCAGTCATCCAGCCACATCTCAGATCAGTCACACCTGGCTCTTCTCCTGGGCATGGCCTGCAGTCATTTTCAACATGACGGGGAGACCAGGTGCTTTTTATTCTTGTGTGAGAGAACTTTGTTGTGACACCTGTTCACTGCAATGGAAGGTGAAAGGCCAAAACCAGCCAGACCTCCTGAGAAATTTAACTGGCTTTTAAGCTGGGACCAGAGAAAACTTCCACGACTATAGCTGGTGTGTCTGAGGTGCCCTCTCCTGGTTTGGAGTGAGGGGTTGTAATTACTTGTCTTTTGTACTTTCACATATTTTGCCAAATACCTTTCTCTGAAAAACTCATTTTCTAGGAGATAACAAAGAGACTAATAGCTGTTAAACCTTTTAGTGCACATCTTCTTTATGGGGATCCTTGTTGAGTGTTTATTCAGCATCTGACTTGTTAGTCTGGGGTGGGATGGGACCAGGCATTCAGAGAGTTCCTGGGCTCAAAAGAAGGGAAAGTCCCTGCCTGTGCTGGGCAGAAGGGGCAGAAGTACAGGGGGTTTGATGGGGGAGGGTGGGGGGCTAAGGCCTTTGGAATGGGGATGGTCACTTACCAGTCCCAGCCTAGAGGCGGGAGGGAGGCAGAAGAAAGACAAACAAGGAGTGGCTACATTTTCCCCAAAGGCCTGCCCAGGTCGAAGCTGCTGGTGTTTCTTGTGTCTAGACACACACCCCTGAGGGGAGCAGTGAGTGTGGCTCAGTGACTTCCCGCACCTCCTTGACTACGCCCCTCTAGTTTTGCTGGGTGTCATCACACCAGGTGTTTGTGGAAGTTCTCAAGCTTGGTTTGGTGACAATGGCACTGTCACCACATTTGCACTCCCACTGCTAAGTCACAAGGTGCAAGAAGAAGGAATAAGAACATGAGGGCCTTGGCTGCAGCCAGCAGGGGCTGGAACCTCAGAAGTCCCTCAGTGACTACACCAAGCCTGTTTCCATGTCTGGGCTCCTGGCTCTTTTCCATTCTGATGAAATCATGAATAATCATTTAACAGGCCAGGTCCAGGTATATGAGAGACATGGCTCCTGCCCTTGAGAAGCTGATATTAGCTGCAGTGATAATCTGTGGCTGGGGTATGAGAAGGGAAGGGCTATAGGGAGGGCTTTGCTCGGTGGTGTGAGGTAGAGGGTGGACTCGCCTGAGGACCAGGTGGCCTGCACACACCCAAATACCTCAAATGGTAGCTCCCTTTCCTCTTTTACCACCACTCCAAACTCTTATTTTTGGAATATTTGGAATCCCCTTTTAAAATGTAAATATTGTATGACACAGAGGGCTTTATTACCGCACAATTTTGAACAGAAGTCCTGGACTATTGCTCATCGGCTCTAGTGTCCAGAGAACCCTGTCTCTGATGTCCCTGGCCTAGCAGTTACATACATTTACAAACACATTATCCCAACACTCTCACGTGTGACAGCAGAAGGAAGAGCAATGGAAAGGAAGGCACTAGGAGTTCTCAACAGCCCAGCCCCAGTTCTGTGCAAGGAGCAGCACCTTATTAATACATAGAGAAACATGCTGAAGGGTCAATGATGATGATTTCTGTGGGGTGGACATCACAGTATTTTTCATTTTCTTAGTTACATGTTCCACATTTAACTATTTTTCTAAGATGAATATGTTTATGTTTATTCCCCAAATACACTTCCCATAGTTAAAGCACACTCATCTATGGCAGATATTAACAAGGCACTATTTAATTTGTACTCTGCCCTTCTAGAAGTTGTATATTTTAAAATGTGACTCCTTTTCTCAATCTAGTCATAAAAAAAGATTTTTTTGTTTTGTTTTTGTTTTTGTTTTTGGGGTGGGGAGACAAACAGACAGACAGACAGATGAACAATGAGAGCTGGGGAGAGGCTGGCTGAGACGGAGATGAAAGGGCACCCTCAGGGTCAGTGTTGGCTGCAGGTGGAAGGGCTGCCAGGACACCAGGGGCTGCACTGGGCTCTGCACTCCAAACAGGGCTGACAGGCAGTTGACCTAGGCCTGGGAGCAATGAAAGGCCTCCTGACCTTCCAAGGCTTTTATTCTATTTGATTTGTAGGGGGCAGTGCTGCATGGGGCGAGCTACACCTTTCCATAATCTTTCCACTGATTTCTGGAGAAGTGGCCCCTTACCTTAGAGCAGCGGTTCTCAACCTGTGGGTCGCGACCCCTCTGGCGGTCGAACGATCCTTTCACAGGGGTCGCCTAACACCATTCTGCATATCAGATATTTACATTATGATTCATAACAGTAGCAACATTACAGTTATGAAGTAGCAACGAAAATAATTTTATGGTTGGGTCACAACATGAGGAAATGTATTTAAAGGGCTAGAAGGTTGAGAAACACTGCCCTAGAGCTTGTTTTTGGATCCTACATCCAATTTCTGGGTTTTTTTTTGTTGCTGTTGCATATTGGCATTGGAGCTATGTGGGGGAGGGTGTAAGTGTGGCTTGACGTAGGAGGATAATGTGGATGAGACAAGAGGGTCCTCTAGAAGAAGGTCACTTTTGGGAGGACATGTGTCTCCCTTTTAATGATGGAGTTTGCATTCTGCCTGGCAGGGGAGCTGGCAATGGGAGGAGTATTGGGAAAGAGCTGGGGAGCAAGGCAGCATGAATTTCATTCTTGATTGGAAGGTGAGGTTCACTGAAGGGGGAAGCTCAAACATGAGAAATGTGAACGGATGGTTGCCGGACACACAGTGGGTAACTAGCTCTGTAGGCAGAAAGAGAAAAGACGGAGCTGGCCCTGGCCTCCTCAAAGCCTGAAGGGTGAGTGGTCTCTCTTAGGAGCAGCATGGGAAATCAGGGACAGGGCAGGCCTTGTCACCTTCCTAGGGCTGGGGTTTTCAACTTGAATCTGATGGTCTTTTTTTTCCTCCTTCAGGAAGCCTTTACCCACCAACAGCTGTGGGACAGCCTCTCCTCTCCAGAGACTGGGCAGTGGAAAAGCTGAGGACATAGGGCTATGGCTAGTTCCCACTACTTCAGGTCGCCTGCAAGCTTGGTCGTACCCAGGGCTGGGCATGGATGATGCTGTTGATCTCAATTTAAAAGCAGATTGATACTTTTCTGGGTCCCCCACACAGATCTCTGTGTCTCAGTTGTAACAGCATCTGTAGCAAGAGATGCACTACTTGTCCCATTGGATTTCCAGCTCTACCTCATGCAGTGTGGCTGTGCTGGTGTTCAGGTCGAGTCGCCCCCAGCTGGCCACCATCCCTGGCTTCACCTGCTCTCCCCTCCTGGGCAGCCTGAGGAGGCTCAAGGCAGCAGTCAGGGTGGCCTTCCTCTGCAGCTGAAGGCAGAGGACAGGAGTTCTCATTGAGCAAGGGCCCAGGGACTCCAGGACAGTCATAGCCTTGGGACAAGGAAAGGGGTCACACTGGGAAGGAAGGACTCATGAGATGAGAAACCCCAGGCTTAAGGTGTGCAAGAGCCAGGGGAACGATGAGCCCTACCTGCAGCAACATGATGTCATTGACTTTGGGGTGATAGTTTGAGTGGCGGATGGCTGTTTTCACAGGGATGACCTCTGTTCACGCTTCCTGATGTTGTGGGCGCCCAGGATGACTGTGATGGACCTGCAAAGAGACAGCCAGGGACGTGGAGGCTCAGCAGATACAGCCCAGGGGCCAGGAAGGAAAGAGGACAGCTGGGGGCAGTGCAGGATTGGAGTGGGGAGGAATTCTAGGGGATGGGGCTGGTAATGGAGCATGCCTGTGCCCTGTGCTGTTGGCAGCTCAGGCTAGGTGTCATTTCCTGGAGCGGTTCTTGGGTGCTCAGTCACACCCTGAGCTTGTCTTTCTCTAAGCAAAACTGTGAATTTCTCACATTTGTACCCTGATCTTCAGGGCACAACCTTAGCCTCTTTCCTAAGCCCCTTTGATCAGTCCCTCCAGTCTTCAACAGGCCACTTGCATCGACCTGTCCCTCTCTCCCCAAAGCTGACCTGTGCTCTGAAGTGCTCCTCTGTGCCCCTAGGTCTGCAGCCCCTGAGAAGAGAGTTCCCTGTGAGGTGCCTGCAGAAGGGTGGGGCCCAGGCTGCGCTCCTTACCTTCCCCAGCAGTGAGCTGCTGTCAGCACAAAGTCCTCACGCACAAGGAAACCCCCACATCTTTTTCTGTCTGAAATCCTGATCCGAAGAAATGCCATGTAGGGACGAGAGTGAGGCTTGACCTCATGACCCCCGATGATTTTCACTGCAAGAAAAATTCTACTGTGCCTGCTGTGCCCATGGAGCCAGAGGCTGGAGAGAGGGACACTGGGAAGGACAGGGGCAGGCGGGGAGGACTTGGGTGGCAGATAGTGATGTCTGCAGTCATCAGCCATAACCAAGAAGACATCCTGCAGGTTCCTTGGGCAATATTCCTGGCTTACTACCCAACATTCCTGACCCTTGAGACTGAGATACTCAGTCTGACAAAGAGAAGAGCAGTCCTAATCCCTCCATTCCTGTTGCAGCCATGCATGTGGGCAATGGGATTTGTGTCTGGAACAAGCAGTTTAGTGCCTGTAGAGCATGGAAAATCCTTCCTCCCATGCTCCTTGGTCCTCTCCCTTCTTTTGAACAAACTCAGAGCGATTGCTGGTTTGTACTATTCAGCAATAGTACAAATAGGACTGAAAAATTACCAGAGAGAACTTGAGATCAAACCAGCCTGAGGGGACAAGGATGCCACCAACTCTGAGATCAACTGGATCCTCAGCTTCTTTACAAAGCTTGGAGATAAGGGTGAAGATTGAGGATAGATTTTAAGACACTGAGTTAAGCCTGTAATGCTATGAACTTCCCTCCCAGGATTGCTTTCGGTGTGTCCCAAAGATTTTGGATTGTTGTGTTTTCATTGTCATTTGTTTCCAGGATGTTTTTTCATTTCTTATTTGATGTCTCTGGTAAACCAATCATTGTTTAATAGTATGCTATTCAGCCTCCAAGTGTTTGAATTTTTGTGATTGTTTTTACTGTAGTTGATTTCTAATTTTATGCCACTGTAATCTGAGAAGATGCTTGATATGATTTAAATCCTCTTGAATTTGAAGAGACTTTGCCTGTGTCCCAGTGTCTATCTTTGAAAATGTCCCATGTGCACTTGAGAAGCATGTATATTCTGTAGTTTTGGGGTGGAATGTTCTAAAGGTGTCGATTAAGTCCAGCTGATCTAGTGAGTCATTTAGGATTGATGTTTCTTTGCTAATTTTTTGTCTAGAGGATTTATCCAGTGACGTTAATGGGGTATTAAAGTCCCTTACTATGATTGTGTTGCTGTCAATCTCTCCCCTGATATCTTCCAGAAGTTTTTTTTTTTTTTAAATGTATTTGGGTGCTCCTGCATTAGGTGCATAAATGTTTACCAGAGTTATATCCTCTTGTTGTATGAATCCCTTTAGAATTATGAAGTGGCCTTTCTTGTCTCTTGTTATGGTCTTCACTTTGAGGTCTATTTTGTCAGATATAAGTATTGCTACCCCAGCGTTTTTTCTATTTCCATTAACCTGATAGATATTTTTCCATCCCTTCAGTTTCAGTCTGTGTGAGTCCCTTGTTCTGAGGTGAGTCTCCTGTAGACAGCATATATATGGGTCATGTTTTCTTATGCATTTAGTCACTCAATTTCTTTTGATTGGAGCACTTAATCCATTTACATTTGATGTTATTATTGATAGATATTTGTTTGTAGCCCTTTCTGGACTTTATGCCTGTATTCTTTCCTCCCTTTCTATTTCTTCTTTTTACAGCATTCCCTTTAGCATTTCTTGCATTGCTGGCTTGGTAGGGATAAACTCTCTTAGGTTTTTTGTTTTGTTTTGTTTTGTTTTTTTGTTTTTTTGTCTGCGAATCTCCTGATTTCCCTTTCAATTTTGATTGATAGTCTTGCTGGATAGAGTATTCTTGGATTCAGACCTTTGCTTTGCAGCACTTTCCTTCCATTACCTTGTAGCTTGATGTGTTTCTGTTGAGAAATCATTTGATAATCTGATGGGGGATCTTTTGTAGGTATCTCTCTCTCTCTCTCTCTCTCTCTCTCACAGCCTTTAAGATTCTATCTTTGTTGTTAACATTTGCCATTGTAATTATGACATGTCTTGGTGTGGGTCTTTTGGGATTCATCTTACTTGGCACTCTCTGTACTTGTGTAACTTTTTTCTTCCCCATATCAGGGAAGTTTTCTGTCATTATTTCTTCAAATAGATTTTCTAATCCTTGCTGCTCTTCTTGTCCTTCTGGTAGCCCTATTATATGTATGTGTTGTGTTGTGCCAAAGCTCCCTTGCCTTTCGATACAGAGACAGACAGACAGTCACACACACACACACAATGGGAGGTGGAGAGAGGCTGGCTGAGGCCGAGATGAAAGAGCACCCTCAAGGTCAGTGTTGGCTGCCGGTGGGTGGGCTGCCAGGACACCAGAGGCTGCACTGGGCTCTGAGCTCAAGACAGGGCTGTGCCAGGCACTCGAGCTGGGCCTGGGAGGAATGAAAATCTTCGTGAGCTTCTCTGATTGGTGGGGAGAGGGCTGCATGGGGTGAGCTATACATTTCCATGATCTTCCCACGAATTTATCTTTGGGTGGAGAAGTGGTCCCTTACCCGAGAGCTTCTTACAGGACCCTCCACCCAATTTCCGGATTCTTTTACGCTGCATATTGGCATTGGGGCTGCGTGGGGTAGGGTGTAAGTGTGGCTTGAAGTAGGAGGGCAATGTGGATGAGTTTAGGGGGTCCCCTAGAAGAGGGTCACTTTTGGGGGGCAGATGTCTCTCCTTTTCCTGATGGAGCTGACATTAGGCCTCGCAGGGGATTTGGCACTGGGAGGCGTATTGGGAAGGTGTGGGTAGCAAGGCAGCATGAATTTCATTCTAGACGTGGAAGGTGCGTTCCATGAAGGGAAGCTCCAACAGACAGGAGTTATGAACAGATGATTGCCACACACACAGCAGGTAACTAACACATGTTTTGGTGAACACAGGAGGAATCAGTGACTTCCACTCTAGAGATGCAAGTTTATTAGGAGACTGGCAGCCTCCCGTCAACCCCTCTGCACAGAGCAGTTCTGGGCTGCACCCTAGAGGAGACAAATAGATCAGTTCCTGGTGCCTCAGTCTGGTCTCTGCAGTTGAAAACGTCTCATTGTTCTTTCTATCCAGGGCAGAAAGCTGGAGATCTTCATTTCAATATGAGGAGTTTTCCCATATTTGTTCCCAAAGGAGACAATGCCCTGGGCCATGTGAACACACATGAGGGGACCCCCAGAGTCGCCCTGTGGGCAGAGAGAGAAGACATTGAGTTGGGTCTTCCCCTGGCCCGCCCTCCTCGTTGCCCTGGGGTGTGTGGTCCCTGTTAGGAGCTGCATGGGAGATCAGGGTCAGGGCAGGCCTTGTCTACTCCCTAGGTCTGGGGTTTTCCATTTGACTCTGATGGTCTTTTTCCCCCTCTAGGAAGCCTTTGCCCACCAGTGGCTGTGGGACAGCCTCTCTGCTCCCCGGAGAGACAGGACCAGAGATTGGACATAGGGATATGGCTAGTTTCCACGGCGCCAGGTTGCCTGCAAGCTTGGTTGTGCCCAGGGCTGGGCATGGACAATGCTGGAGATCTCACCTTAAAAGTAGACTGGTTCATTTCTGGGTCCCCCACACAGATCTCTGTGGTTCCGTTGTAACCGCGTCTGTAGCAAGAGATGCACTGCTCATCCTGTTGGATTTCCAGCTCTACCTCATGCAGAGTGTCTGTGCTGGTGCTCAGGTCGAGTCGCCCCCCGCCGGCCACTCTGCACACCATCCCTGGCTTCACCTGTTCTCCCCTCTTGGGCAGCCTGAGGAGGCTCATGGCGGCAGTCAGCATGGCCTTCCTCTGCAGCTGAAGGTAGAGGACAGGAGTTCTCACTGAGCAAGGGCCCAGGGACTCCAGGACAGTCATAGCCCTGGGACAAGGAAAGGGGTCACACTGGGAGGAATGACAGGAAAGAGGTCACAGGAGATGAGAAACCCCAGGCTTAAGGTGTGCAAGAGCCAGTGGAGCAATGAGCCCCAACTGCAGCAACACGATGTCATTGACTTTGGGATGATAGTTTGGGTGGCTGATGGCTGTTTTCATCGGGATGACCTCCTGGGTCCTCTCATGCTTGCTGATGTTGTGGGCGCCCAAGATGACTGTGATGGACCTCCACAGAGACAGCCAGGGACGTGGAGGCACAGCAGATACAGCCCAGAGGCCAGGAAGAAAAGAGGACAGCTGGGGGCAGTGCAGGATTGGAGTGGGGAGGAATTCTAGGGGCTGGGGCTGTGCACTGAGCATGCCTATGCCCTGTGCTTGTTGGCACACGCTAGGTATCATTTCCTGGAGCAGTTCTTGGGTGCTCAGTCACACCCTGAGCTTGCCTTTCTCTAAGCAAAACTGTGAATTTCTGGCCCAGTGGGAACTAGTCATATCCCTATGTCCAATCTCTGGTCCTATCTCTCCGGGGAGCGAAGAAGTTGCCCCACAGCCACTGGTTGGCAAAGGGGCACAACCTTGGCCATCTTCCTAAGCCCCTTTGATCAGTCCCTCCAGTCTTCAAGAGGCCACTTATATCGACCTGTCCCTCTCTCCCCAAAGCTGACCTGTGCTCTGAAGTGCTCCTCTGTGCCCCTAGGTCTGCAGCCCCTGAGAAGAGGGTTCCCTGTGAGGTGCCTGCAGAAGGGTGGGGCCCAGGCTGAGCTCCTCACCTTCCCCAGCAGTGAGCTGCTGTCAGCACAAAGTCCTCACGCACAAGGAAACCCCCACATCTTTTTCTGTCTGAAATCCTGATCCGAAGAAATGCCATGTAGGGACGAGAGTGAGGCTTGACCTCATGACCCCCGATGATTTTCACTGCAAGAAAAATTCTACTGTGCCTGCTGTGCCCATGGAGCCAGAGGCTGGAGAGAGGGACACTGGGAAGGACAGGGGCAGGTGGGGAGGCAGATAGTGATGTCTGCAGTCATCACCCATAACCAATAAGACATCCTGCAAGTTCTTTGGGCAACATTCCTTGCTTACTAAGTGACTTGACCCTGAGACTGAGATACTCTCTCTGACAAAGAGAAGAGCAGTCCTGATCCCTTCATTCCTGTTGCAGCCATGCATGTGGGCAATGGGATTTGTGTCTGCAACAAGCAGTTTAGTGCCTGTAGAGCATGGAAAATTCTTACCCTCAGGATCCCTGGTTCTCTCTCCCTTTTTGTTCCCAGACTCATGGAGCTCCTGCTGGTTTGTACTGTTCAGAACATTGGGACTAAAAAATTACCTGAGAGAACTAGAGACTAATCCAGCCTCAGGGGACCAGGATGCCACCAACTCTGGGACCAACTGGATCCCCAGCTCCTTTACAAAGCTTGGAGAAGGGGGTAGAGATTGAGGATAGAATTTAAGACATTGAGTTAGAATGTTATGGCCCTTGCTTTGATTACGGAAGCCTGTCCCCTTTGCCAAGATGCGATTTCCTGTGGAATTATTTCTCATTTTGAGCATCCAACCTTCTTCCAGATGCCTTTGCAAAAGAGCCCACTTTCCAGATGGGAAGGGACAGGAGAGCACCCATGGGCCCTCCTCAGGAGCAGCCCTCTGCCCTGCCATCCCTGCTGCTGTCACTCAGCATTAGTCTTGCTGGTCTTTGAGGGAGGTAATATCTAGAGTTGGAAAAGCACCTGGGGATGGTCCAGGGCCAGACGTGTCTGAGTGTAGCATGTGAGCAGGGCTGTGCCAGTACCAAATGGCATTGGGCTTCTGCTGGGGGTCAGTCACTCAGCTGCCTGCGCCTTGGGAGCCAGAAGAAAGGCCAGCAGGAGCAGAAGTGGCTGCATCTCCTCAGGAAGCTGCCCAGGTCAGAGCTGCTGGTGCTTCCTCCTGGTCTTCTGAGCCCAGGGTTCTCTGGCCTTTATCACCCATGGCCCTCTCTGAGTGTGTCACACCGCGGTGTTGTCAAGGTCTTGGGCAATGTGGGTTCATGTGAAGGAGGGAGAGGAAATTACATTCAGATAAAAGTCAACACTGTCAGTTTCACTTGTGTTCAGGTGTCAGAACCTGTATTATTCCCAATTCCTGGCACGTGGTAGGTGCACAATCAGCATTTGTTCACTGATTGATGGAAAAACTGTGCTTTCCAGTCCTCCTGCAGAGAGCAGCCCTTTCTAACTCAAAAGGTAGGTAGAGCCCATGGTGGCCAGCACACAGCCTGAGCCTTGAGGCCAGCAGTGAGGAACAGGCTGCAGGGGACTAAGGCTCCTGAGTGACCAGGAGTCAGTGGACTCTGAGAACATGGTGGGGACACTGGACTAGATGTGAGGGTGGAGCTGGCTCTGCCCAGTGAGAGATGGGGCCAGGTGTTCTGCAGACACCCTGTTGCCCTGTCCTCCAGGGCCCTGCATGGGGTCAACACATGGGGTAACCCTCTGCTAGGGCATAAGCTGGGTGGCAGCTCAGTGACCAGGCCCTGCTGGAACCTGGGCACTCTGGGTGTCCTCGGTGGGAGGGATATGTAGAAGTGGGAGCTCAGACCAGTGTGGTCTGTGGGGCGCAGGGTTGGTGGACTCTGAGGATGCTCAGTGGTCAGCAGGGATGAGAAGGAGGGGCAGCCAGGAGACTGGAGGCCAAGCTAGGCCCTGAGCTCAGAGGAGGGCAGAAAAGGGCAGGGAGAGAAATTCAGCCCAGGAGGGAGTGAGGAGCTTCTCAGGACTTCCCTCCCTCCTCCACCCCTGTCTCTCCTCACCAGCCCCCAGACCCCAAACCTGCCACCCCCTGGTTGCTGGAGAACAATGTCCTGCTCAGGAAGGCCCTCCTCTCCCCTGTGCGGTGGGGCCTCCTGAGCTGCAGCCCAGGCTGTGCCTGCTTGGCGCCCAGCACCCACGTGCTAGTCCTTTCCTCTCAGCATGTAACACAGAGGAGGAAGTAAGAGCTTCACACTGAGCCAGGGGCCTGAGAGATTCATGTTTTCTCCTAACGGTGCTCCTCTCTGTCCTGGCAGAAGGCCTGGCCCTGAAAGTGCAGGTGTGGCCAAGAAGGATCTGGGAATATCTTTGCACGAGGTTTGGGGGTGGTGGGGGAAGGGGAAGAGGAGGAAGTAGAACAGAGAAGAATTGTGCTATTGGTCTTCTGAGCACAGAGCTAGGGCCTGTGAATGAGGGTCAAAGAATAAGCAAATCATCTGAGAGTCATTTATTTGGTTGCTGGCACCACCTCCCTCCCCGCAGTGTGGTCCTGGATTAGCTCCATTATTGAAGATAGTCTGGGTCATGCAGTTGGAGGCTTTCCATGGTTTCCTTTATCCAGGGAAGGAAACTGGCAACTTTGGTGTAGACCTCAGGGGGTGTCCCATCTTCAGGTCCATTAGAGACAATTCCTTGGATCTTATTTTCACACAGGAGAGGCCCCCCGGAGTCCCCCTGTGGACAGAGAGAGGGGAGGACTGAGTAACTTCTCCTGGCCCTGCCCTTGACCCCTCACCCCAAGCCCCTCTCGGAGAAGGCTGCCTTGCATGGTTTCCCCCTTGGAGATAAGCAGGCAGGCAGGTCCCTGTGGTCCCCTCAGCCTGGACATTGTCACTTCTTCACTTCACCTCAGTTGGCAGCTCCCTCTGCTCCCCCAAGTCCCTGTTCCTCTGGCTATGAAGGTGCTGCAGGACTGTGGCTGCAGCCTACAGTGTAAGGACCGGAGAGCCGGCAGGTGGGGCTGACACTTGGCATGGAGAAGGAGCCCATTAACCAAGGAGGAGCCGCTTACCTTGGAAGCCACCAGGTATAACTACTGCACACCCAGGGAATAGTTATCTAACTGCTCTGTCCCAGCTTGGGCTAGTATTACAGATTCACCATCTGGAGAAGCACCATGTTTAGAGTGACCATAGGCTTTTGTAGCCTCTCAAAGGGCCTATTCCTCTCAGCTCTGGTGGCTCTCCTCTTTTCTTCTTGGGGAGAAAGATCATAGCCTAGAGGGTGAAGGATTCCCCTCTTTCCTCAGGTCCCAGTCTGTACCCAAACGTCCTTCTTCCCATAGCCAAGCTAAGCAGATGTTCAGTATCACCTCAAAGGAAGACTTCTTTTTTGAGTCCCCCACACAGAGTTGAATGGTCCTGTTGTAATCGTCGAAGACTTTTTCACACTCTGAATCATTTTGCAGGGTCAGCTGTACCTCCTGCAGAGTCTTTGAGCCAGGGCCCTTCAGTGTGACCTGGCCCCAGCCGGCCACAGTGCACTTCTCTCCTGGCCTCGGCAGGTCCTTGCCCCTGGGCAGTCGGTGGGGCTTCACAGCGTCAGTTCGCTTGATGTTTCTCACCAGCTGGTGGGGAAGAGGCAAGGGAGCCCAGGTCAGCCAGTGCCTCTGGGCTTGGAAACCATGATGGGACCCCTGAGTTACTGGGACTGGTCAGGTGACTGGAGTGGGAGGAAAGGAAGCGACAGGTCAGTCAGAAGAGAAACAATGAGATCTCAGAACTGCAAGAGCAGCAGGAGGTTTCCTCACCTGCAGTAACATGATGTCATTGGAGAGTGTACTGCCATCATAGTCTGGGTGTGGGAAGGCTCTTTTCACTGGGATCTTCTGCTGGGTCTTCTCCCGCTTTTCGATGTTGTGGGCACCCAGGGTGACTGTGATTGAGCTGCACAGAGAACAGAGTGGTTGAGTTTGCCGGTGAGGGAGAGAGATATATCCTAGAGATTATGAATGGTAGGTGATAGCTGGTGCAGGGCATAGGGGCCAGGGACTTGGTGATTCTGCTTCTCAATGACACTGAGGTCAGGGAGCTGGGAGCTCTCTGTTGCCCCCAGGAAATGTCATGAAATTACTTGCATTTGCATTTTGACCCTAATGCATGTGTTCATAGTCCACCGCTGCTTTTTTTGGACAGTGTGGTTGTTCTCTTCTCAATTGTGTTCCTTGCTGTCACCTCTGACCCTCTGAGCCAAAAGCTTACCTGTCCTATTGCTCAGGCTCTCATTGCCCGGTCATGTTCTCTGATGGCTCCTCTGATGAGGTCTCATGGGCTTGAGTTACCAGGAGCCTGGGGAGCTGCCCTGGGCTGCAGCTCCTGGGATGAAGGGCAGGGTCCCTGTAGGGGTCTCAGGAGGTGTAGCCTGGTTGCGTTCCCTTACCGTCCATTGCAGTGAGCAGCTGTCAGAACAAAGTTGTCACCCACAAGGACACCGCCACACCTGAACATTTCCTCCTCATCTCGAATGCGAAGGAAGGCCATGTAGGGTCTGGAGTGGGGCTTGGCTTCATGTCCCCCGATGATCTCCCCTGAAGGAAAATTCTGTTGTACTTTTGTGGTGTCCCCCACTCCTTCGCCCCGCAGAGTGCACCAGGCAGGCATTGGCTTGATGACTCATATGGCTGGCCACTTGGGAGCCTAAGGTGGCATAGAGCTGGGAGTAGGTAGTGAGGGGCCTCCACTTTCTCATCTGGAAAAGGGAACAGCAACAGGCTGGGACTGTGACTTTGCCTGCCACATAGTTGGTGAGAATATAGGTCTCAGGAACAGGGAAGGCCTGGAGGCTCCTGAAAATTCCTCTCCTGACTTCGCTTGGTGTTGGGTGAGCTTTTGAGGCCCCTGTGGTGCTGTGACATCCAGGCAGTGTGCTTTGCAGTGTCCAGGACTTAAGTTTAGGGATCTAGATGCTGACATGTGGGGAGATACCAGGTAAGTGTTTGTGGCTGCTTGGAGGGATGGCTTCCAATGGGCCTCTGGAGTTGGGTTGGTAAGGCCAGTGCTGTGGGATTCTGGAAAGCAGAGAAGTTTGGGGCTGCCAACCTCACTGGCTCATCCTTTAAGGAGAGGACCTCATAAAGGCCTGGGAAGAAAAGCAGAGCTGGCGAAAGGGACTGAGGGGCCTTGAGATGGAGCAGAGGAAACAGCAGTCTTCTGGGGACAGTGACCCCACCAACTGTGGGGTCTGCTGAGCTCTGGGCTTCTCTCCTAAGCAGACCCTGAGGACAGCACCTGTCTCATCACAGACATGGAGGCCAGGACTGCTCTGCCCTCTGCAGTTTCCCAGCCTCTGCCATGCACTTCTAGGAAGTTCCACTCTCCACCTGGCACAGGTAGGGCCTGGGGAGGGCATTGTGCCCCCCCAGCTTTTCTTGAGAATAGGCTTCTGTCCTGTCATTTCTGTGTGTAGCTCATCCAGCATAATGTGTGTGGGTCTGAGATGGGATGGGAGCTGGGGTTCAGAGCATTCCTGGTGGAGAGCTGGATCAGGGATGTGCAGAAGGGCCAGGAGGTCTGTGCCCACTGTGGATGGGTTGGGCCTGTGAGGGTGGGGATGGTCACTCACCTGCCTCTGCCGAGGGGAGCAGGAAAAAGGCCAGCAGGAGCACGAGCAGGGGTGGCTGCATCTTCCCAGGAAGGCTGCTCAGGTCGGAGCCCCTGGTGATTCTCTGTGCTTTGTTTTCACGCCCAGAAGAGGATGGAGGTGTATGTGGCCTTGTGATCTGAGTCCCCCTCTGGTTTTATAGTGCTTCATCCCAGAAGGCTTTCTATGAAGCATCCCCACCCCCAGCCTCCTGCCTGATGATGGTCTCTGTGTGGTTGTGTGAGAAGTATGCAGTAACCACATCAGTACCCACAGCTGATGACTCAGAGCAGACACCTGAGCAGACTCCAGCCCCAAACAAGAACCCAAGCATACAAGGTGGGGCCTGTGGCATGCGGTATTGATCAGCGGAGGTACTGGAGCCCCAAACCTGAGTCCCTAGTGCTAGAATTACCAGTTCCTGATCTCCATGCAACTAAGCTCATCAGGGTAATTTCTTTCCACATGTGTTTAGGTCCTTCTCTGTCCAATGGCCAAACATAGCGGAGATGTGTCTCCTTCCTTTAAAGCAGCGAATTTCAACGTTTTTCATCTCATGGCACATGAACTAATTACTAAAATCCTGAGGCACACTAAATACATATTTTTTCCAGAGCTCACAAAAAAGAGTTATATTTTTGATTGATTTAAGAGAAGTAATTAAATAACCTTTTTGCTCCAAAGGGATTTAAAAAATATACCAGGTGCCTTTCCCTGTATATAAGAATTTCTGGTACCAAAAATTAACTAATCACACACAACTATATTAGCAATGTGACCAATAAAATGCAACTTTATTATATGACCCATATGTTTATAGGGCAAGGCAGGGCATTCACACCGGATAACTATTGTATTGACTGTTGTCATTTTTTAAAATATATATTTTTTATTGATTTAAGAGAGGAAGGAAAAGGAAGAGAGAAATGAAACATCAATGATGAGAGAGAATCATTGATCAGCTGCCACTTGCAGGCCCCACACTAGGGATTCAGCTTGCAACCTGGGCATGTGCCCTGACCAGGAATTGAGCCATGACCTCCTGGTTCATAGGTCAACACTCAACCACTGAGCCATGCCAGCTAGGCTGTTGGCATCTTTTTATTTGATGACTTAAGGGAAAATAGGTTAGTGACCCTGACTAAATAGCCTGGTATTGCATGTTTTAAAAGTTCTTGTGGGACTGTGGTTGAAAATCACTGCTTTAGAAAGAGCTGAGCATCTGATGGGGGAGACAGAAACATCAGGAAGCAGAGTACTGAGTGGAAAGTGCTATGGTAGAGTGATGCAAAGGGAGGAACCGAACATCACCACCATCTACTAAATAGACAGAGCAACCCATTCATCATCACAGTTTCCTCCCAAGGGGTTTTATTAACAAACTAGAGGCCCAGTGCACAAAAATTTGTGCACTAGGAGGGGGTCACTCAGCCTGGCCTGCACCCATTTGCAGTCCAGGACCCCTTGGGGTATGTCCACCTGTCGACTTAGGCCCACTCCCCGGGGGATCAGGGCTAAGCTTGCAGTCAGACATCCTTCTGGCAGCCAGGGAGCCCTCGGGGGATGTTCGACTAAAGGCTTAGGTCCCCAAGGGATCAGGCTTAAACCGTTAGTTGGACTTTTCTTAGTGCTGCCATGGAGGTGGGAGAGACTCCTGCCACCACCACTGCGAGGGCCAGCCATCAGCCAGCTTGGCTGAGTGGCACTCCCCATATGGAAGTGCACTGACCGCCAGGGGGCAGCTCCTGCATTGAGCGTCTGCCCCCTGGTGGCCAGTGCGCATCATAGCAACCAGTAAATCTGCCATTCAGTCAATGTGCATATTAGCCTTTATTATTATTACTAGAGGCCCGGTGCACAAAAATTTGTGCACTCTGGGGAAAGCAGTCTGGGACCCCTTGGGAGATAATGACCTGCTGGCTTAGGTCTGCTCCTGGGTGGCAGAGGGCAGGCCCAATCCCTAGGTGCAGCCCCTGGTCGGGCTCAGAGCAGGGCTGATTGGGGAGTTGGGGTGCCGCCCCCTGTCATGCACAGAGCAGGGCAGATGGGGAGGTTGCGATGCCACCCCTAATCACACTCAGGGTAGGGCCGATTGGGGGGTTGGGACACCACCCCCTGTCACACTCAAGGCAGGATTGCTAGGGAGGTTGCGGCGCCACACCCTGTCATGCACAGAGCAGGGCTGATCAGGGGGTTGGGGTGCTGCCCTCTGTCATGCACAGAGCAGGGCCCATCAGGTGGGTTGGGGCTCTGTACCCTGTCATGCACAGAGCAGGGTCGATCAGGGGCTTGGGGAGCTCCCCCCTGTCATGCACAGAGCAGGGCCCATCAGGGGGTTGGGAAGCTCCCCCCTGTCACGTACAGAGCAGGTCCGATCAGGGGGGTGAGGAGCTCCACCATGTCACTCACAGAGTAGGGCCAATAGGGGAGTTGGGGCACCACCCCCTGTCACAAAGAGAGCAGGGCAGATAAGGGGGTTGGGGTGCCGCCACTGTCACACTCAGGGTAGGGCCAATGGGGAGGTTATGGCTCTACCCTGTCACACACAGAGCAGAGCCTGTGGGGGGGAGGTGGGGGCGCCGCACCCTGTCACACACAGAGCCGCAGGGCGATCAGGGGGTTGGGGAGCTCCCCCCTATCAGGCACAGAGCAGGACTGATCAGGGGGTTGGGGTGCCTTCCCTTGTCACGAACAGAGCAGGGCGGATAGGGAGGTTGTGGCCCCGCCCCCTGTCACACACAGAGCCGCAAGGTGATCAGGGGGTTTGGTCACTGTCCCCTATCACATTGATCCTGGTGTCGGGAGGCATATTACCCTTTTACTATATAGGACAGAGGCCTGATGCACTGGTGGGGGCCAGCTGGTTTGCCCTGAAGGGTGTCCTGGATCAGGGTGGGGGTCCCACTTGGGTGCCTGGCCAGCCTGGATGAGGAGATGATGGCTGTTTGTCACTGGTCACACCCCCTTGAGGGTGGGGGTCCCCACTGGGGTCCCTGGCCAGTCTGGGTGAGGGGCTGAGGGCCATTTTCAGGCTGGCGGGTGACTGAAGCTCCTAACCTCTCCTTTTTTCTTTCTTTTTTTATTCTGTGCCAGCTTTAGCTCTGAGGCTTGGCCCCAGCTCTGAGGCCTCAGCTGCTGAAAGTAGGTTTCTGGCCTTTGTTTACCTTCTGTATTTGAAACAATGTTGAAGTCCTGCTGGCTGAAGCTCGGCTGACTAAAGCAGGTTTCTGGGGTTTTGTTTAGCTTCTATATTTGTAATAATGTTTCTTAGAGTTGCAGCTCAGAGGCCGGCAGCAGCAGGGGGGGAACCTGGCTTCCTCCGTCACTGGAGCAAGCAAGCCTCCCTGTTCGAGTCAGCTGCCTGGCTGCCAGGCGCCATCTTGGTTGGCAGTTAATTTGCATATCTCACTGATTAGCCAATGGGAAGGGTAGCAGAGGTACAACTAATTACCATGTTTCTTATTTATTAGATAGGACTAGAGCACCAGTGCACAAAAATTTGTCCACTTGGGGAGGTTAAGGGGGGGGGGTCCCTCAGCCCGGCCTGTGCCCTATCGCAGTCTGGGAACCCTCGGGAGGTAACGACCTGCTGGCTTAGGCCTGCTCCCAGGTGGCAGAGGGCAGGCCCAATCCCAAGGTGCAGCCCCTGGTTGGGCTCAGAGCAGGGTCGATTGGGGAGTTGGGGCGCTGCCCCTTGTCATGCACAGAGCAGGGCGGATCGGGAGGTTGCGATGCCACCCCTAGTCACACTCAGGGTAGGGCCGATTGGAGGGTTGGGGCACCGCCCCCTGTCACACTCAAGGCAGGGTCGATAGGAGGTTGCAGCGCCACCCCCTGTCACGCACAGAGCAGGGCCAATCAGGGGGTTGGAGTGCTGCTCCCTGTCATGCAGAGAGCAGGGCCCATCAAGGGTGTTGGGGCTCCATACCCTGTCACGCACAGAGCAGGGCCAATCAGGGGGTTGAGGAGCTCCCCCCTGTCACTCACAGAGTAGGGTCAATAGGAGAGTTGGGGCACCGCCCCCTGTCACACACAGAGCAGGGCTGATCAGGGGGTTGTGGCTCCTCGACTGTCACACTCAGGGCAGGGCCGATGGGGAGGTTATGGCTCTACCCTGTCACACACAGAGCAGGGCCCGTGGGGCAGGGGGGTTGGGGCGCCTCACCCTGTCACACACAGAGCAGCAGGGAGATCAGGGGGTTGGGGAGCTCCCCCCATCAGGCACAGAGCAGGGCTGATCAGGAGGTTGGGGTGCCTTCCCCTGTCACGAACAGAGCAGGGCGGATAGGGAGGTGTGGCCCCGCCCCCTGTTACACGCAGAGCCGCTGGGCGATCAGGGGGTTTTGGCGCTGCCACCTGCCACTCCGATCTTGGTGCCGTGAGGCCTCCTGGCTCCGCTGATCCCGGTGCTGGGAGGCATATTACCCTTTTACTATATAGGATTGAGGCCTGGTGCATGGGTGGGGCCTGGTTGGTTTTCCCTGAAGGGTGTCCTGGTTCAGGGTGCGGGTCCCCACTGGGGTGCCTGGCCAGCCTGGGTGAGGGGCTGAGGGCAGTTTTCAGGCTGGTTGGTGACTGAAGCTCCCAACCTCTCTGTTTTTTTTATTCTGGGCCAGCTTTAGCTCTGAGGCTGGCTCCAGCTCTGAGGACTTGGATGCTGAAATCAGGTTTCTGGCCTTTGTTTACCTTCTGTATTTGAAACAATGTTGCGGTCCTGCTGGCTGAAGCCTGGCTGACTAAAGCAGGTTTCTGGGGTTTGGTTTAGCTTCTATATTCTTTACAATGTTGCTTAGAGTGCAGCTCAGAGGCCAGCAGCAGCAGGCGGGGAAGCTTGGCTTCCTCTGTCACTGAAGCAAGCAAGCCTCCCTGTTCGCATCAGCTACCTGGCTGCTGGCCACCATCTTGGCTGGCAGTTAATTTGCATATCTCCCTGTTTAGCCAATGGGAAGTGTAGCAGAGGTACGGCTAATTACCATGTTTCTCTTTTATTAGATAGGATTATTATATAGGATGTCCCTATTTCCTCCCTTTTGCCCCCTCTACCCAGCTCTTGCCCCCCACTGCTCTCTGGCCATCACTATACTGTTGTCTGTGTCCTTGGTTTGTGCATATATTGTCTTTGGCTAATCCCTTCTTTAAATTCACTTCTTTAAATTTTTATTTTCGGATAAGTGCTTATAACTGCAGTATTATATATTTTCTATTATATCATTTAGAATTAAGATATTTTTTAATTGAACCCTTGTAAATTTTAGCACAATTTAATAAATTATGCTAGAAGGAATTAGGAGATTTTTCATGTAATGCAGATACATTTCAATTAATATTTTATTAAATTTTTAATGTTTTAATTTGAAATAATCTCATACATGTAAAAAAAAACCTATAAAATACTACAGCATATTATATGTACCCTTCACCCAATTTCTTAGGTGTTAATAATTTAAACATAACCATTATACAACTAACAAAATTTGGAATATATTTTTCTTATAATCTCTTTAATGTTACTTAATCCATTTACTTTGTTTTTGTTCATCTTCACCCAAGGATATTTTTCCATTGAATTTTAGAGAGAGTGAAGTGAAAGGGAGAAACACATTGATCGGTTGCCTCCTGCACATGCTCTGATAGGGACTGGGGATCAAGTTAGCAACTTACGTACATGCCCTTGACTGGAATCGAACCTGGGACCCTTCAGTCCATGGGCTAATGCTCTATCCACTGAGCAAAACAGGCTGCAGCTTAATTCATTTACTTTTAATCTACATGTGTCTTTATATTTAAAGTGGGTTTTGTTTTTGATTCACCCTCATAAGCTGTCTTTTAAATGGTGCATTTATGCCACTGACTTTCAGAGTGATTACTACCGGCTTCTGGGGCTTCTGGGGTAGGCAGGCTTCTTTTTAATTTTTTTAAATTTTTTTTTTTAACTTAACTACACACAACAAATACTTTGATAGAATCTAAAATACCAAAATAGCTGAGCAACCTTTTTTTTAAGATTTACATTTGTACAGAAACAATCTGTGGAACACCTCACCTCAAAACTAAGGTATCTAAAAACAGGAATTCATCAGTGTCGCTTTAAATAAGTGTGTGATTATGAGTTGCAGTTCCCATTTTCAACTGAAATGTGTCTCTCTGCTGCTTCCCTTCGGTCCAAAGCTTAAGGCCTTGGGAAAGTGGCTGAGGGAAAAAGGGTGGCTGCTCTCCTATCCTTCTCATGTGTGGAGGACAGTGATTGGAAAAGGGTTGTCATGGAAGCCAGGAAGTAAAGAAATCAATTGCACATCTCTAGTTGCCAAGGGTCAAAGTCATAGCACGTCTTTCCACAACTCCCTATCTGTAGATGTAAAGTTCCGTTATAATGGCCCAAATGCTGTCCCCTCCCCGCACGCTCCTCGCCTTCACTAATCATGTCAGTTATTATGGGTAGGCTGTGGCTATGGTCCATACGTCCTCCCTAAAGGCCGGTCATTTTGTCACATTTAGGTATCATTTTTTGCATTATGTCACTTAGATGCTGTGTCTTGTGCCCAGTTAGGATCTACCACCCGCTAAGAAATGCGTCACCCCATCCTCGAATCCCCAAAGTGCCTAAGAGTGAAGACCCCTTGGAGACAGTGACTTTGGTGGAGCACCTCCCAGAGATGCCTAGATCGTGCCATTGATCTTAGTCCACTTGTAGATGTCCTGCTCGCACACTATGTTGGAGTTGATGAGCAGGTATCTGTCGTCCACGCAGAAATGCTTCTGGCAGGTGGCACATTTAAAACACTCCAGGTGATACACCTTGTCTTTCACCCACATCGTCATCTCATAGGCATGGATCAGCTTGTCACAGGAGGCACAGAGACCATCTTGACCAAAAAGCCTGAGATAGTCCCTCTGGCAGAGTTTATGGCCCAGCTTGTAGTAGAGGCGCCGGCCCACCTCACCTAGCCCGCACCCGCAGAGGTCACAGCTGAGACAATCCTCGTGCCAGTACTGGTCGATGGCCTTCAGAAAGTAGTGGTCCCCAATGTTCTGTGGCAGCCTCCACATGTCAGCAGGGACGGGGGGATCTGCAGCACCTCATCCACGGGCTCCTCAGACGGGTCCGGGCTCTTCCTCTCTATGGCCGAGGTGGTGGGGCACTCCCTTTGTGGCTCAGTGCTGGGCTGCAGCCAGGACTCGGACCCCCTTGGGTGCTCGGGCGCCGCCACTCCTGCGCCTCTTCTGGCCGGGGCGCTCCGGTGATGAACTTGCCCCTCCGAGCTCAAGGACAGTCACTGCGCTCCCTGCCTCTCCACCAGTTCCTTCAAGTCCAGGATGGAAAATAGCTTCTTTTCAGAACTGTTGTTCCACAGATGATGTAATTTGGTGGCTTCTCCAATCAGATCGAGGCTGTCACTCCTCTGCCTCCTCAGCTAATTGCCCTTCTTCACACGTGTTGCTAGTTCCTGTTGCCTATGCCACCTTCTTTCCCTGACCGGACAATCACAGGTCCTGGTGGACAGGAAGGCTTAGGGCTGATGGGGCCTTCCCACTTCTGCTCAAGGCCAGTTGCTGTTTGTTGAGTGTGTTGCAAACCCATGGTTGGGGGAGCTGGGCCCCCTGCGGCCCTGCTGTCTATCTGATGTGTGGAGTCTTCGCTCCTGCACTGAGCTCTCAGACCACATGCGCTCTATGTGGAATCTCCAGATTTCCAGGGGAGGTCCTCTGTGCTGTGCCAGATGGCAAGGCTGGGTGGCCCCAATCCTGCTCAGACCCTCAGGCTCTGGCTCAGAACGTCGCAGGCCAGCTTCTGGGGCTTCTGGGGCTTGCCCTGCCTTGACACCCAGGAGCCGCTGATTGGGTGGTCCCAGGAGGCAAGATGGGGCCGGCTTCTGGGGCTTCTGGGATGGGGCTGCCTTGCTGCCCAGGACCCACCAATTGGGTCTGGCGGCCAGGTGGGGCCAGGCCTGCCTTGGATGGCAGCACGTTGGCGGCTCGCACTGTCCCGCCCTGCCTGCAGTATGCAAATTAGCTGCCATCTTTCTTGACAGTTAATTTGCATATCATGCTGATTAGCCAATGGGAGGCGTAGCAAAGGTATGGTCAATTACCATGTTTGTCTATTATTAGATAGGATGCTCCATATGTCTTGTCAACATTTTTAACAAAAGTACTGTCCTTGACATGTAGTGGCCTAGAGTAAGGAATCATTGTGGCCCTTGTAGTTGAACCACTGATTGGCTTAGCCTAGGCCATCCTTACTTTGAGTTGGCTGAGTTCAGTCCCACCCAAACCACATGAACTAGGAGTGGAAAGGGCTGTTTCCTCAATGGAAGTTCAGGTTACTAAATTGTAGATATCGATTAAAGTGAGAAAGCGTACTTGTCAACCAAAGATCAGTAATTGTCCTTTCAGTGTCCTCTGTGCTCTGTGCAGAGCCACACTTCTGCTAGAGCAGGCTTGGCACATAATAGGCTCACACTTACTAAGCAAATTATGCTGATGATCTCATTACACAGTGAAGGACTGTTGCTTCTAAACAGCCTTGGCTCAATTCTGTTCAAAGTTCAACTAAGCTTCTCTGAGTGGTTAGAGTCTGATAATTTAAATGTCCACCTTTACGTTTTCTGTTTTTTACAATTTTTCTATGAGGAATATTATGTATCAAAATACATAATTTCAGTGTAAACCTCTTCGTTGTCATAGCACATACACTCCAAGCCTGTCCTTGTTTAAGTCAGTCTGCCTCGTAGTAGACATTTACAAAATAAAGAACCTTTCTGATGACAGTGGTAAATATCCTCATTAAGAAAAGTTGGCCTTGCGTCCTGCAGCTTTGGCAGCAGCCTCTGGTCATGTCTTTGTTTCTTCTTTTGTCCAGCTCCAGTTTTGGCATTTTTCTGCTGAGACTGAATCTTCTGCTTCTACTGTCTCAGACCTTAGTTGATACACCTGCAACTGCTTTTCTAAAAAACTGTTAATCAGCAAAAATAAAGGGGCTACAGGATCCCTCATTTTATGCTGTGACTTTTTGGGCTTCATGCAAAGACAGTTCTGTGTAGATGTACAGTTGACTCTAATTTGAAAATATGAAAATCAGTCCATTCTTGTCATAAATCTTTTTTTACAATTATAATTATATTAGAGGCCTGGTGCACAAAAGTTTGTGCACTCGGGGGGGGGGGGGGGGGAAAGGGGGTCCCTCAGCCTGGCCTGTGCCCTCTCGCAGTCTAGGACCCCTCAGGAGATAACGACCTGCTGGCTTAGGCCTGCTCCCGGGTGGCAGAGGGCAGGCCTAATCCCTAGGTGCAGCCCCTGGTCGGGCTCAAAGCAGGGCTGATTGGGGAGTTGGGGCGCCGCCCCCTGTCATCCACAGAGCATGGTGGATTGGGAGGTTGCGATGCCACCCTCAGTCACACTCAGGGTAGGGCCGATTGGGGGGTTGGGGCACCGCCCCCTGTCACACTGAAGGCAGGGTCGATGGGGAGGTTGCGGCGCCACCCCCTGTGACGCACAGAGCAAGGCCAATCAGGGAGTTAGGGCACCGCCCCCTGTCACACACACAGCAGGGCAGATCAGGGGGTTGGGGCACCACCCTCTATCACCCACAGAGCAGGGCCGATCAGGGTGTTGGGCGCCGCCACTGTCACACTCAGGGCAGGGCCGATGGGGAGGTTATGGCTCTACCCCATCACACACAGAGTAGGGCCCCTGTGTGTGTGTGTGTGTGGGGGGGTTTGGGGCACTGCCCTCTATCACCCACAGAGCAGGGCCGATCAGGCGGTTAGGGTGCCACCACTCTCACACTCAGGGCAGGGCCGATGAGGAGGTTATGGCTCTGCCCTGTCACACACAGAGCAGGGCCTGTGGCCGATGGGGAGGTTATGGCTCACCCTGTCACACAAGGGCGATCAGGGGGTTTGGGCGCTGCCCCCTGTCATGCTGATCCGGTGCCAGGAGGCCTCGAGGCTCCGCTGATCCCGGTGCTGGGAGACATATTACCCTTTTACTATATAAGATAGAGGCCTGGGGGTGGGCTGGTTTGCTCTGAAGGGTGTCCTGGATCAGGGTGGGGGTCCCCACTGGGGTGCCTGGCCAGCCTGGATGAGGGGATGATGGCTGTTTGCAGCTAGTAACACACCCTTCAGGGTTGGGGTCCCCACTGAGGTGCCTGGCCAGTCTGGGTGAGGGGATGAGGGCTGTTTTCAGGTTGGCAGTTGACTGAAGCTCCCAACCGCTCCTTTTTTTCTTTTTTATTCTGGGCCAGCTTTAGCTCTGGCTCTAGCTCTGAGGCTTCCGCTGCTGAAACCAGGTATCTGGTTTGTTTCAGTTCTATAATCGAAACCATGTATAACTCCAGCTCTGAGATCTGCCGCCTGAAAGCTGGTTTCTGGGGTTTTGTTTAGCTTCTATATTTGTTACAAAGTTTCTTAGAGTTGCAGCTCAGAGGCTGGCAAGTCAGGTGGGGAACATTGGAGTCTGCAGTCACTGGAGCAAGCAAGCCTCATGTTCGCTTCCAGCTGCCTGGCTGCCGGCCGCCATCTTGGCTGACAGTTAATTTGCATAAGGATATGCTGATTAGCCAATGGGAAGGGTAGCGGTCGTATGCTAATTACTATGTTTCTCTTTTATTAGTGTAGATTGATGTTCATATTGTATAAAATGACTCATTTAATAAAGCGACACTTTAATTAAAGGAAAGGAAAATTTGGAAAGTAGAAAAGAAAAATGTCACCAATTTGCCCAAACCTGCAACACAATCCTACATAATAAAGAACTAATATGCTAATGGTCCTGACACCCTCATGCCATAACAACTCATCAGCAGGAGGCTGCGTGCCCCTGGGTAGCGGGGCAGAGCCACCGCATTGCCTCGGGGATGGGGCGGAAGTGGGGAGGTTCCTGGAGGAGGCAGAACCATCCTGTGGCGGGGAGGGCGGGGTGAGAGCCCATAGTGCTCCACTCACCAGTCCTTCACCACCCACCGCTTGCACTCAGCATGCCCGCCACCCACCTGCCAGGGGAAGGAGTGCAGTGCACACTGCCAGGAAGTGGCGCTTGAAACTACAACAGGCGGGAGACTTCCACGCTCTCCTCCAGGGCCATGATGGGCTGGAGCCTCCGCATTGCTCCAGAGATGGGGCGGATGTGAAGAGGCACCCTGAGGAGGTGGGATCAGCCCGAGGCAACTCGTGGGACCAAGGGGCTTGAAGCAGCCAGAGAAGGTTGGAAGGGTCGGGGATGGGACCAGGTGCACTCAAGCTCTGGGTGGAGAGATTAGGGTGACAAGGTGGAGCAGTGGGCAGCTGGGTGGGGCACACAGATGTGCGGGCCATTTGATTTCATGTGCTGGGTCACTTGTGTTACCATAAGAAGTGCATTTTAAGTACTTGGGATCATGCTATATATACAATGTTATATATATTTTATATACAATATTGCTTTTTAAATCTTCACTTAACACTCTGATGTAAGAATTTTCCTGTGTTCTTAAAAATCTTATTCAATGAGACTGTAGTCTCTGTTCCTAGTTATTAAAACTTATAACATGCAGTTAAGTTTTGAAATTAATGAAAAATTTTAAAAACAATTTAATCACAGAGAAAACGATTAAAATGATCTGATTTCAGATTGTTCATTGATAATCATCTTTACTGTATTGAGGTATGAACTAACATATTTTGCTCTCATGTATATTGGCATTTTTAAAAAATAAAAAGGATTATATTAAATATAAGATTATGTTATAACATTTATTAAATATTGGGGTGAAATTCACATAACATAACATTAATTATTTTAAAGTGTACAATTCAGTGGCATTTAGTGTATTCAAAATGTTGTGCAATCACCTCCTCTCTTTAATTTCAAAGCTTTCTCATGACCCCAGAAGAACATTTCATCACACACATTAAGTTGTGTTTACCCACAAATTAATTGGTACTTAATCACTTTCCATTCTCCCTCTCCCAACCCTTTCCATTCTTCCTCTCCCAATACCCAACCCTGGCTTTTGGCAACTACTAGTCTCATTCCTGTCTCTGATGGATTTGCATATCCTATCAAATAAAAGAGAAACATGGTAATTAGCTGTACCTCCGCTACCCTTCCCATTGGCCACTCAGTGAGATATGCAAATTAACTGCCAACCAAGATGGCGGCCGGCAGCCATGCACTGAAGTGAACAGGAGGCTTGCTTGCTTCAGTGATGGAGGAAGCCAGGTTCCCTGCCTGCTGCTGCCGGCCTCTGAGCTGCAACCCTAAGCAACTATGTTACAAATATAGAAGCTTAAAAAAACCAGATACCTGCTTCAGTCAGCCGGGCTTCAGCCAGCAGGACTGCAACATTGTTTCAAATACAGAAGGTAAACAAAGGCCAGAAACCTGCTTTCAGCAGCCGAGGCCTCAGAGCTGGAGCCAAGCCTCAGAGCTAAAGCTGGCCCAGAATTAAAAAAAAAGAAAAAAAGGAGAGGTTAGGAGCTTCAGTCACCCACCAGCCTGAAAACGGCCCTCAGCCCCTCACCCAGACTGGCCAGGCACCCCAGTGGGGACCCCCACCCTGAAAGGAGTGTGACCAGATGCAAACAGCCATCATCCTCTCCCCCAGGCTGGCCAGGCACCCAGTGGGGACCCCACCCTGATCCAGGACACCCTTCAGGGCAAACCAGCAGGCCCCCATGCATGCACCAGGCTTCTATCCTATATAGTAAAAGGGTTATATGCCTCCCAGCACCAGGATCAGCGGAGCAGCGAGGCCTCCCGGCACCGGGATCAGCATGACAGGGAGCAGCGACCAAGCCCCCTGATCGCCCTGCAGCTCTGTGTGTGACAGGGGGTGGGGCCACAACCTCCCTATCTGCCCTGCTCTGTTCGTGACAGGGGAAGGCACCCCAACCCCCTGATCAGTCCTGCTCTGTGCCTGATAGGGGGGAGCTCCCCAACCCCCTGATCGCCCTGTGGCTCTGTGTGTGACCGGGTGCAGCGTCCCCAACCCCTCCTCCCACGGGCCCTGTTCTGTGTGTGACAGGGTAGAGCCATAACCTCCCCATTGGCCCTACCCTGAGTATGACAGTGGCGGCGCCCCAACCCCCTGATCGGCCCTGCTCTGTTTGTGACAGGGGGCAGTGCACCAACTCCCCTATTGGCCCTACTCTGTGAGTGATAGAGGGTAGGTCTCCAACCCCCTAATGGGCCCTGCTCTGTGCATGATAGGGGGCAGCGCCCCAACCCCCTGATCGGCCCTGCTCTGTGCATGACAGGGGGTGGCACCGCAACCTCCCTATTGACCCTGCCTTGAGTGTGACAGGGGGCGGTGTCCCAACCCCCCAATCGGCCCTACCCTGAGTGTGACTAGGAGTGGCATCGCAACCTCCTGATCCGCCCTGCTCTGTGCATGACAGGGGGTGGCACCGCAACCTCCCTATTGACCCTGCCTTGAGTGTGACAGGGGGCGGTGTCCCAACCCCCCAATCGGCCCTACCCTGAGTGTGACTAGGAGTGGCATCGCAACCTCCCGATCTGCCCTGCTCTGTGCATGACAGGAGGCGGCGCCCCAACTCCCCAATGGGCCCTACTCTGAGCCCGACCAGGGGCTGCACCTAGGGATTAGGCCTGCCCTCTGCCACCCGGGAGCAGGCCTAAGCCAGCAGGTCATTATCTCCCGCAGGGTCCCAGACTGGGAAAGGGCACAGGCCGGGCTGAGGGACCGCCTTTCCCCCCCGAGTGCACAAATTTTTGTGCACCGGGCCTCTAGTCTATATATTTAACGAGCCAGGGGCCATTGCAATGGAACAGATGACCGAACAGGCTGAGTGGGGCGACCAGGCTGGCAGGGGGGTTAGTGAGGGACAACCAAACAACTGAGCAGCAGGCTGCATGGGGTGACCATGCTGGCAGCAGGTTAGTGAGGGACGACCAAAAGACTGAACAGCAGGCTGTTTGGGGCAACCAGGCCAGCAGGGGGGGTTAGTGAGGGTCAACCAAATGACTGAACACCAGGCTGCGTGGGGCAACCAGGCCGTCAAATTAGTGAGGGACAACCAAACAATTAAACAGCAGGTTGCGTGGGGCGACCAGGCTGGCAGGGAGTTCAGTTGGTAGCATCCAGGCTGGCAGGGGGGTCAGTGAGGGACAACCAGGCCAGCAGAGGGGAGCAGTGGGGGCAAGTTAGCCGGCAGGAGGGGCAGTGATGGGCAACCAGGCAAGCAGGGGCGGCAGTGAGGGGCGACCAGGCCAGCAGAGGGGAGCAGTGGGGGGCAACCAGGCCAGCAGGGGCGGCAGTGGGGGCAACCAGTATGGCAGGCAGAGGCAGTTAGGGGTGATCAGGCTGGCAGGGGGGCCAGTAGGGGAAATCAGGCAGGCAGGCAGGTGAGCAGTTGGGAGCCAGCAGTCCCAGATTGTGAGATTGTGGGATGTCCCACTGCCGGTTTAGGCCTGATTGGACATCCCCTGAGGGGTCCCAGATAGGAGAGGTGCAGGCTGGACGGAGGGCCCCTACCCCTGTGCATAAATTTTGTGCACTGGGCCTCTAGTTCTGTATATTTCATATGAAAGAAATCATGGAATATGTGAACTGTTGTGTTTGGCTTCTTTTGCTAAGCATAATGATTTTGAAGTTCATCCAAATTGTAGCACATATCAATATTTTATGCAGCAAAATACTATCCTGTGTGTGTGTGTGTGTGTGTGTGTGGTGCCTGTCTTAATTTATCTCTTTATCTTAAATAGACATTTGGGTTGTTTCCACGTTTTGGCTATAGTGACTAATGCTGTTATAAATATTTGTGTAAAAGCTTCATTGTTGAGGATATGTTTTCATTACTCTTGGCTATATACCTAGAGATGGAATTATTGGGTCTTACGGTAATCCTAAGTTTCAGTTTTTGAGGAATCACTAAACTGTTTGTTGTACCATATTACATTCCCACCAGCAACGTACAAATACTTCCATTTATTTACATCTCGCCAATACAGTTATTATTATTGTTATTTATATTATTTATTATAGTCATCTTAGTGGGTATGGAATAGTATCTCATTTTTGGTTTACATATTATTAATAACTAATGAGGTTTAACATCATTCCCTGTGTTTGCTGGGCATTTGTGTATCTTCTTTGGGGAAATGTTGACCTTTCTCACCATCCTCATTCCTGTGTCCCTCAATATTTTCATTGGGTTTTCAAGAGTTCGATCTTGAACACAGCCACTCTGACATGCTATGCCCATTAGGCTGAAACTGAAAAGGCGAGAGTTCAGGGAAACCTTTCTTCTAACTTTAATGTCTAGTCAAATGGCCAAGGCCATGTCGGAAAGTTCTCCAAAATCCAGAATTAGAAATATGAATTAACAGGGGAAAGCTTACTGAGGTGGCAGACAGGTACCTTCCTAGGAAAGAACTCAACCTGGGGAAAGCCTCACTGGAGAGACTAAGTTACTTTCAAGACGTGATCAAAGTTGAATCAAACTAAGATATGCTAAAATTAGTCTGGACTTGTGATTTTAAGAATTTGTGTCTTAGCATAAATTAATAATAAGCTTATATCTGGAAAATAAGATGAGTAATCAGATAAAATAAGATATGATTAGTAAAAATGAACAACTGAGAAAATAATATATAACATCTTAATGCTGGCTAATATTTATTGATCTCTGACTGTAGAGTCTCTCTTAACCCTTTGAGTTAGTTATTAATATTTCATCCATGTCACAAGCGAGAAATCTAAGACCCTGCGAAGGTAGGGGGCTTGCTCTATATCACTCAGCTCATAAGAGGGGAGGGGAAACAGTGTTTAGAATGCAGGGGTGTGGTTCCATACCCTGTGATCTTATCCACAGCTCTACAAACATCATCATGTATTATATTGTTCCAGGAATCTGCAGGAAAATTAAAGGGATGTTGAAAAATAAATGTTTCTGTCTCTATATCTAATGTGGGACTCTTGTTCTCTTAGAAGAGGAAGGTATCTCAGTGGCTACCATATTGTGATGGAAAAGTTCATTTGGATCATGTATTCCCTTTGCTCTTATCTTTTATCCCCTGATGTTCTTTCCCAACATGCAGCAGAATGTCATGCCTGGCCCATGTTGGGCAATCAATCCCCTTGGGCCTTAGCCTCCCACCAAATCATATCTAGTGCTTATTCCAAGTGGACAGGGGCATTCGTTGTAGGCAATGACAATGGCACAATGAAATGACACTCACACATGGCATTTGAGGCTGCTGCTATAAGCCAATTTCCCTGAGCCTGATCATTCTCAGGTTATGCCTGTAATTAGAACCTACAGGTATAATGGACCAGAACTTGGCTGATCTGATCTGTCCATGAGACTCCACTGTGTTGTTAAGAAGAGATTCCTCCCTCAGGTAGGGTTAGCTCTACATTCCTATTAGGAGGGTGGAGTGACATTCAGAATTTTTGGAGTGTTTACATGACATCAAAAACAGTTACAAGGGAGATAATCTGTCAGTGAAAGAGAACCTGGGCTATGTGTTGGAGTGGAGAAGATTGTGCTTCCATCTGGCCCCTGTAGTAGTAAGGATGGGGAGAGAGGGCAGGGATGAGGAGAGAAAAAGGTCTATAGGACAGACGCACATCTATGAGATTTCCAGAGTTTTGGCACCCACTAGAACACTTTAATTTTTTATATGGCCCAGGCAGCAACAAAGTGCAATGTTGGGGATACTTCAGTAAAACTCTGGAGTGTATTTATTGAGTGGAGAGAGGACTATAATGAAAGGGGGAGGAGAAGTGAGCTTGGGTGAAGACAGTGTGCTCATCCTCACCAAACTGGTATTAGTATAACAATAGAGACCCCCAAATCAATTGGTGTTGACTGTGCTTCTTGGTAGGTGACAGTTGAAATGGAGCCGTGTTTTGAGTTGTGATGTTGCCTCAGAGGTGACCTTGAATCAACATCCCCCCCCATTCCCCACCTGAAGATCTTTATCTCCCCCGGAACTTAGCCCACCAAGGTCATTTTTCCGCTCAAAGCATTTAGTTCCCACAAGGCCTGAAGGTCACACCTCACCCGTCTGGTGTGAATAGGTTCTTTCTCTTCCCATCTCACTCTGGGTGTGCACTGCCTTACCATTTCTGTACCGGATGTGGCCAATATTTGGTTTGTGGTAGGTAAGAGGGATGCTGCTAAAACATTTACCAGAATCTCTGGTATATGACTGCTAAACTGGGGGGTCTTTCTTTCTGTCTATTTCTCAGTTCAGGACAGATGTAAAAAAGTATTGTGTTTGGAAAAATCTAATTCACACCTGAGGATGCTTGTGCACATCCCCATCTGTCCCCCAGTCTTGGCATGACATATTCTAGTTGTAGATATTCCCCTGCTGTTAAGTTCCTCTGTTTCTGTTCAAATACCAGGAAGCAACACTGGAGCCATAAGTGAACAAAGAAGAAGATCTGGAGCATCCCAGCCAGCCCTTCAGGGTCTGCCCAGAACTCAGGTATTACAGTAACCTTCTGGGCCTCTGAGAGCCGTGTACCAGTGGAACTGTGGCAGGAGGATTTACTATGCTAACAATGAAGTAGGAGGAAGAAATAATAAGAGGAAGCAGAAGTTAATGAAACAAGAAATCACAAAACAGAGGTTTAATAAAGCAAAGATAAATTATTTGAAAAGGCTAATAAAATTGACAAACGTCTGGAGACTATCATCAAGAAAAAAGAGAGACGGTGCAAATATTTATTATGAGGAACTTAAAAGGAAATATTTTTTTAATAAATGCTTCAGATCATTAAAAGATAAGCCAAGAATATTATAAAGAAAACTTACACTAATATATTTAAAATTTAGACAAAATAGAAACGTCACTGCTAATTTCGGGAATACTCAAATCATCAACAAATGGCATCAGCAATTAATAGTTTTCCACATAATGAACTGATCTAGATGGCTTTACTTTTCAGATACAAAACTTGCACTAAAGTGAAAAATAAAGGACCCAATCTCATTTTATGAGACCGGCATAACCTTGATACAAACAATAGAATAAGAAAGAGAATTTACAGGCCAACCTTATCACATTTACAGTCACAAGCACCCTACACAATGTATCAACTGTGAAAATTAGCCTATCAATATATAAAAAGCTAATACAATATGAGCCAGTTAGATTTACCCTAAAAATGTAGATCTCATTTAACCTTAGATAGGTCAAGTAACATAATTTGCTGCACAAATTGGAGAGAAATCTTATCTTAATAAGAGAAACATAACAGAGAAATCTGATCTCAATAAACATTTCATAAAATTCAACATTCACACATGATAACAAACATACCCTTTTGGCAGATCAAAAGGGGAAGAAATTTCCTTAATGTAATACACAGTACCTGTATAACTCTGGCCGAGCTGCTCAGTTGGTTGGAGCGTCATCTCATTCACCAAAGGGGTGTGGGTTCCATTCCTGGTAAGAGCCCAAACCAAAGATGGGTGTTCAATTTTCCTGGTGCATGATGGAGGCAACTGATAGATGTTTCTCTCACCACTCCCCATTCATCTCTTTCTAAAAATCATTAACATATCCTCAGGTGAGGATGAAAATAAAACAAACAAAAAGACTATAAGCTGTGAAAATGATTAATGAAGCCCTCATCTAGAAAGAAAACCAAGTCCTAGCTAGTTTTGTTCAGTTGATAGAGTGTCAACCTGTGGACTGAAGGGTCCCAGGTTCAATTCCAGTCAAGGGCACATGCCAGGGTTGTGGGCTAAATCTCAGTAGGGGGTGTGTAGGAGGCAACCAATTCAATGATTCTCTCTCATATTTATGTTTCTATCTGTCTCTCCCTCTCTCTTCCTCTCTGGAATCAATAAAAATATATATATTTTTAAAAAGACAACCAAGGTTTCCGTGTTTCCCAGGAGAATGTTAGAAAGCCTTTTTCACCAGGTGCCTTACACACCAAGTGTGTGATACTGGTATCCTCTTTTCATTGGGAGGCTTGTGTTTGGAAATGATCCAAATGGGATCATTTCGGGGACGTCTACACAGATGAAAGGGGAAGATGATGAGGAGTAGGTCTGAGGGGAAACCCAGGGCTGGGCAGAGATGGAGAGGGTTTGCAGGTCGATGGGCACTTTTCTACCTTTAATCCCAGGTCCCTGCACAAAGCACTCTAACTCTGCTATCTGCCTCTGTGTTTGGGGCCCCAGTGTTCTCTTGTCCAGGGGAGATCATCAGCGCACAGAGGCCCGGCTGCAGTCTTGCCCTGATAGGCACTCCTGCAAATTACTGTTCTGTGGTGGGTCCAGGTGCGAGAGAGGTTGTTGTGATGACCCCTCACTGAGCTGGATGGTGAAAAAGCTTTGGTTTCTTAATCATGTTTTAGACAACCAGAATCAGAAATTTATGGGGCCAGTTTGGGCTCAAAGGATCTATTTATTTTGTAAGAAAAACTGAAAAAGAAGATGCTATTCTGGGATGTTACCTGTTGATATTTCTTCTTGGTCCTCTCACTGGGAAAAGTTTATGCCTTATCCTTACTATCCAGAGGCAGGTTCTCCAGGTCATCCCACCAAGTACCCCCCTTTTTGTATTAGTCTTCACCTGAGGATATTATTTTCTATTGATTTTCAGAGAGAGTGGAAGGGAAAGAAGGAGGAAGAGAGAGAGAGAGAGAGAGAGAGAGAGAGAGAGAGAGAGAGAGAGAGAGAGAGAAAGAAGCATTCATTGATGTGAGAGACACATTAATTAGTTGCCTCCTGCACACACTCTGACAAGGGACAGGGATCGAAACTGTAACCCAAGTATCATCCTTACCTGCCCTTGACTGGGAATTGAACCCAAGACCCTTTGGTGCAGTGTGGACATACTGACCACTGAGCCCAGTAGTCAGGGCTACATGTCCCTTTTAAAAGTCCTCACCCAAGGACTTTTAGTGATGAGAGAGAGAGAGAGAAATGGATGTGAGTGAAAAACATTGATCGATTGCCTTCCTTACATGACCTTACTGGGGACTGAACCAGCAACCTAAGTAAGTCCCCTGACCAGGAATCCAGCCCACAAACATTTTTTTGTACCAGAGGATACTCCAACCAACTGAGCTACCTTCCAGGTATCCAAGTCCCTTTGTTAAGATTAAACAAGTTGGGCTACTTCTCTCTCTTTCTCTCTGTCTTCCATTTATTCTAGTTGCCCCTCCACTGGCTTCCTGAGGTGTAAGATGACAGCAACCAAAGAGCTGTGATTTCCCATAATCCCACAGCTAAAATTCAGCCAATCCCCAAACATCCCCACTTCTAAAACTCCATGAAATTCTGGATTTCCAATTTCCCAAGTCCTATATACATTTAGATCTTGCTGGGTTCAGAGACACTCTTCTTTACAAGTACAGCTCTCTCCTACATTCAGATTTTTGTCTCAGACAATCGAATGCTCTCCCCTTCCTGTGACACTCCTCACAATGGCTCTGGAGAAGTCCCATATGCTGAGTGACCACGCTTGCTGAGCAACTTCCTTGTCTCTTAGCAACTTGCTGTGAAGTAGTGACCAGCTGTGGTAATATCACTATCTTATGCACTGCATCTGACCTTGACCCATTCTCTGTCCTCCCTGTCACTGCCTGGGCTTGCACCTCCTAAATAAATGGTTGCCACTGTTATCCTTGCTTCAGGCTCTGTTTCTATAGGGGTCAGGACAGGTCAGAGCAAGGAAGTAGGATTTTGGATATTCTTCTCCTTGTATCTCAGGCTGGAAGTCATGCTCAGAGAGTCTTCTCAGAAATTACAAACAAGATACCCCCGCCCCACCTGGATATTCGTCCATTGAAATATTTTCTTCTCATAATATCCCCTCCTGGCAATGTTTGGGTATTTCTTCTGGTTACTTAATCATGGTTTATGATGCCTTTCCTTCGTGATTTTTACAATGAGTTTCTGGGAGACTGACCAGGAATTTCACCTAAATACTTTCTGCTGGTAAAGCTGGAATGGCAGCCTTATAAGGAGCAATCTGAGATTCTCAGCCCCCCAGAGGGTAGGAGGCTTATCCTGTGCTTCTAAAGGCAAAGCATCTCATGGGGAAAATGGGATGTGCACATGGCAGATACTTTAGTAACAAAGGAAGAGCTGGGGCTCAGTCCTACAAAGCCCCCAGGAAAAACTGCTGGCCTCACTCTTCCACATACGTCATCCTTCCTGTTTTACAGTTGTGTGGTTATCTAACCAGACAGTGACACAGCCACAGAAGAATTGAATGTGCACTATTGTGTGCTCAATGATAGTCTTGGGGACAATGTGCACACATACCTTCATTTAATGCTGTCAGGGAATGATGGGCATGTTAAGACATGGTGCAAAATAGAGAAAGTGTGGCTTTTAGGGCAAGGATGAACTTGGAGGTATAAGGAGAAGCCTAGTAAGGCATAAACTGATAGTTCATAAATTCCTTAGTAGATAGGAGACTGTTGAAGAATCAAGGATAGATAAGAGAATGGCTTTTCAGGAGCTTCTTGGGATCCCCAGAGAATGGGACTTGGAGGAATTTTTTAGAACTGATCAGCTGTCACCAAGAATATTTTTGTCAATCCAACAAAAAGCATTATCTCTTCCTTTTTCTGTCTCTGTGTTTCATTTCTGGCTTTTGATCACATTGCCTTGCCCATTTAAAAATTACTTTTAAGTGGTGTTTTGCCCCTTCCTGCATATCACTACCTTCCCCCTATTAAGTTTCCTTTCTAGGAACATGACATTCTAAAAGTGGAGGACAACTGAGTATCTTCAGTGTTGCCTTTTCATATGAAGAATTAATTTCATCTTTAGGAATCTCATTAGAATCTCTCTCTCTCGGATTTACATTCTAATTTTTCCTTCATTATATAAAACTAGAGGCCCAGGGCATGAATTCATGCATGGGTGGGGTCCCTTGGCATGGCCTGTGGGGATTGGGATGCCTGTGATCCTGCCTGCTGCTCCTGCTCATCCAGACCAGCTGTACCTGCCATGGGCTCGCACCCAGTCAGTCCTGATTGGGAGAGGCTTGCACGCACTGCAGTGGTGCTCACCAGCTGTGAGCCCTGCATCTGGCTCCCATCTGAGCAGGGTTGGGGAACAGGACACAATCAGCCCTCTAGGCAGGTGGTGGGATGCTCCTGCTAGCCTAGGATCAAGATATCCTGCTGACATTAACGCTGGTTGTCGGGAGCCACCTGGCAGCTACTTTTATATCGTTTCTTCCTTGTGGAGCATCTAGGGAGGGGAAATGGCCAGGATGTCCAAGGCTGACTTCCAAGAGGCTGGCGGTGCTGTTGGGATTGTGCCCGCAACACCGGGTCCGTCGGTGCCTGGCTTGTTCTCTGGAGATTGGACCTGCAGGACTACTGAGGGAGTGAGTGGATGTTGCAGGGCTGGGGGGCCACCAGGATGGGTTGATCAGCTGAACTGGGCAGTTAGCTGAGTGGCACTCCCAGTTGCTTAGGCTTTTATAGATATAGATTTACCTCATGCTCCACACCAACATTATCATCTGACATCCCACCTCCAACCCAAACTGTAGCCAGTTGATGGGAGGAGGGTACACATGATGTACTCAGGGAAACCTGGATCGGACAAACAATGGGAGCACTATGTTTGGGTCCAATGTGATAAACCTGTGCCATGGCTTCCAGAAGTGGACATTCCAACTTGCCTTAGTCACAGTATAACTTTGACAGTCCTTTCATTGCCTAAAATTGAATAAAAAACAAAATAGTCTGTGACATTGAAAAAAGAAGTGAAATGCTTTGAGGATGAGTTAAGGCTGAGAACTCAGTTTGATTAGTCGATAACCATAGACTTGCAATTAACTGCTCTCACCACAAACCAGCTTTCTATTGTTCATTGTTTCTTAAGAATTGTTGTTTCCTTGGCATTGTAGCTATGGTGAGAACCTCACTGAGACATGACTGTGCACCTGAGATCAAATTCTGACACTCTTCATGGTTTGAACTGACATGAGGGAGCCAAATCGTAGGAACACTGGAGAATGAGTCCTTAAGGGAAGGGTTTTTACATAATACAGACGGAGATGGAAAGTCCATGCCTGGGCAATTGTTTCATTCAAAAAGGATGCATTAAGTACTTTCTCTCTGTGTGGCATTCTACAACACAGTGGGAATTAGATGGTAAACAGTAACAGATTTAGTTTTTAGTCTTGAGGAGTGAGACATACATTAGCCAAATAAACACAAGTGTATATGATTATGGGTGGTGTCAAATACTCTGGAGGGAAATAATTATGAGAGAATATGACTGGTTATAGGGGTTGGAGAAGACTTTGCTGAGGAGGCAACACTTGCCAGTCATGCAGTTGAAGATGGAAATGTTCCCTGATATGTTCAGGTATTTATCTTAAGGTATTCACACACTTGGAGGTCTGGAGTGCCTGAGCATTATGAGAAATAATGAGAAATCTTGGCAACAATTGATTTTTGTATTTCCAGAAAACATGCATAATTCTAAGATAATAGGCAGAAATTAGTAATTTGGAGTCTTTGAAAATTTAAAGCTTCTATTTAACCAAAGACGTCATAATAACAACGCAAAAAACTTGGATTGGTAGATGATATTTACAATAACCTGTTGAAAAATTTGTATCTAAAATATATAAAGAAGTCGTTAAAAACTTTAAGGAAAATCAATTGTAAATGTATAGGGATGTAACAGACAATTCTCAGAACAATTTCAAATATCTTGTAAGTATCTGAAAAGATAATGAACCTCACCAGCAGTCAGGAAAGTGGTAATAAAAAACACTATGATTTTCCATTTCACACCAAGTAGACTGATCAAAATTATTAAGCGTTACAATACTAAGTATTGTTGGGAGTATTAATTGGAACAATACATTTGTCAAGCAATTGAGCAAGACCAAAGACAACTGAGGGCACGCATATTCTATAACCTGGCCATTCCACTTTGAGGATATACCCAACTGACATTCTTGTACAGGTAAACATAGAAGGATGATAAAGAATGCTCACTGCAATTGTTCTTTATTATAAAAAATTGGAAACAACATAAATTTCCTGAGAATGGATAAGTCGTGTTGTCTGCATACATTGGAATATTATGCACCCATTAAAATGAATGAATTATAACTACATGTATCAACATGGCTAAAACTCAAAAATATATCATTGTTTTGTTTCTTCCAGGGAGAAAACAGAATAACTATGAGTCAGAGGTGATAGAAGTATTTTTATTTTGTTATGCTTTTGGAATCTAAATTTTGCATCAAGTAAACATTTTTAAAAAAATCCAATTAATTTTCAATTTGTTGAATAATAAAAGGTTGCAAAAGGCTGGTATAGAATTTTTTTTTAAGTTTTAATGCAGACCAAATAAAGAGCAACCAGCTCACTACAACCAAACGTTCATAGTTTAACTCAGAGTCCAATCTCCACCCATGGCTTCTCAGCCTGTCCACTGCACTGCCTGGGAAACAAAGCTTTTGATTTCTTCCATTATTTGCTTCTGACAATAAAGTCAACAGGGGAAGAATAATATAGCAAGGAGTAGTAAGGACCTACACAGCTAGGAGAGGCTGTGGGCACTGAGGTCTCACTCTCCTTCCATCTCTGGGGATAAACCCGCATGTGCAGAGAAGCCCCTGCCCTTGGCAGCCTTCTTTGGGAAGCCCAGGGCCTCTGGCTGATCTTGTCAACTGTTCTTCCTTCATCAAAATAGTTTTCTTCCTGCTGTCAGAAAATTATCACACTGTGCGGACTGAGTTAGATCAAGGTACTTTGCTGAAATCTGTTGTATACATTGTCAGAATAAATATATAACTTGGCTGATGCCTACAATGTGACCCGCTCAGATCTCTAAGTCCTGGTGACTCTGAGTGCAGCTCTCTGATGAGGGAGAGCTGATCCTCACCTTGGTCCCCTTCAGCCAGATGCTAAGGACTAAGTTTTAATGCTCAGTTGACAGGGTCTCAGATCACAAGCTCAATCTCTTCTCTCATTAAGTCCCTCTTTGCCTGCTGTTAGCCTAGATTTTCCTTTTCATTTGAGGCTGAGCCAGTCTTCAAACTTCTTAGAAGTTTGCAGAGAAGAAAATACTCTTTTTCTTAACCCACTGAATGCCTATTGAGTGTCCTGACCTTCTGATGATATCTGGCAATCCCTAAGGCCCTGAGCCATCCTATCCTGACCTCCCAGGTTATACCAGTGGGCATTGCTTTTAGGTTCCCCTTGGCCTGCTCAGAGTTCTTCCTGCTTATAAACTTGCTCTTGTTTCTACCAAGGCCTAATTGGGTTTATGTTCATGTTTTCTGAGAGTCTGAGTGATTTTGAACCCAATACAGAGAAGGACTAATGTCCATGGAGGGAGCTATCCCAAACTCAACTCTTCAGGTGACTCTGAGCTGTTCCTAGCTCACATTTCTCCCCAGCTCCACTTAAAAGCTTTGTCATGGTCACTTTTGGAGTTCCTGGTATCTGTGGTAGGCAGAATCCTAAAATGCCTCCCCATGAGCCTCACACCTGTAGAGTCACCTCCCCTTTGAGTGTGGTTGGAATCTGTGAATATAATGAGATATCACTTCCATGATTACTTTAGAGTGTATGACAAAAGGGAGATGATCCAGGTGGGCCTAACCTCACCACATGGGCCCTTCAAAAGCAGAGAGTTTTCTCCAGCTGGTTGCAGAAGATCAAATAGTAGAAAACCCAAGCATGAAGAGGGTTTCTGCCATTGCTGGCTAAAAGATTGAGGGGGCTGTGTGGTAAGGAATGAGGGCAGCCTTCAGGAGCTGAGAGCTGCCACTTCCACCACCTGGTAGGCAGCAAGGAGATGGGGCCCTACAACTGCGAAGAACTGTGTCCTGCCAACATCCTGAATAAGCTTGGCAGCAGATTCTCTTCCAAATCCTCCAGATGAAAGCCCAGACTGGCTGAGACCTTGATTTTGGCCTTTAGAGACCCTGAACAAAAATTCAGTTGAGCCTGCACAGACTTCTGACCTATAGAACTGTGAGATAACAGTTATTAACAGTTATTTTAAGCTGCTAAATTTTGGTAATTTCTTACATAGTAATAGAAAATAAATACAGTATTTGTAAAAGATAATCCACTTGGCACTTTTTAAAATCTTTACCTGAGGATTTGTTTTTATTGACTTTAGAGAGAGGAAGGGAGAGAGAGAAAGAGAGAGAAAGAGAGTGAGAGAAACATCAGTGTGAGAGAGAATCATTGATCCCTTGCCTCCTGTATGTGCCCTCACTAGGGATTAACCACAGCCTTTTTTGGTTTATGGGATGATGCTCTAATTGCCTGGGCCACCTGGCCAGGGCTGTACATCTTTTAATTCAAATCACAAAGCTGCAAAGATGGCATGACTGTATATATTTATATACTAGAGGCCCGGTGCATAGTTTCGTGCACCGATGGGGTCCCCACAGCTGGCCTGTGCCCTCTCTCAATCTGGGACCCCTTGGGGGATGTTGGAGAGCCAGTTTCATCCAGGACCTCCAGGATGCACCAGTGGGGTCCTTCGGCCTGGCCTGTGGGGATGGGGCTGAATCCGGCCCGGTGCATGGATTCTTGCACTGGTGGGGTCCCATATATCTGTGCACCAGGCCTCTAGTATGCATATAAGATCTTTGGTTAATCTCTTTCCACCCTCTCTCTTCTCCCCTTCCTCTGGCTATGAAGGTGCTACAGAGCTGTGGCTGCAGTTGGGTCCTGTGTAAGGACCCAAAAGCAGGCAGGTGGGGCTGACACTTAGCATGGAGAAGGAGCCCATTAACCAGCTCTGAGGAGCCAACAGGTATAGAGTAACTACTGCACACCCAGGGAGTAGTTATCTAACAACTGTGCCCCGGCTTGGGCTTGGGTTGCAAATTCACCCCCTGGAGGAGCACCGTGTTTAGAGTGACCATAGGCCCTTGTAGGCTCTCAGAGACCCCATTTCTCCCAGCTCTGGGAGTTCCCCTCTTTTCTTCCTTGGGAGAAAGATCACAGACTAGAGGGTGAAGAAGTCTCCTGATGCCTGGGTCCCCAGCTCCCAGTTTCTCCCCAAATACCCCTCTCCCAGAGTCAAGATAGTCAGATGCTCATTATCACCTGGAAGGAAGCCTTATTTTCTGATGGGTCCCCCCCACACAGTTGAATGGTCCTGTTGTAATAACAGCGTAAGTGGCCTTTACACTCCCCATCCTTCTGCAAGGTCAGCTGTACCTCCTGCAGAGCGTCTGAGTATTTTCCCCTTAGGGTCACCTTCCCCTAGCCAGCCACAGCGCACTTCTGTCCTGGCCTCAACCTGTTATTGGCCCTGGGCAGTCATCAGAGGGGCTTCACAGCATCAGTTTGCTTGATGCTTCTCTCCAGCTGATGGGGAAGAGGCAAGAGAGCCCAGGTCAGCCTGTGGTGTTTGAGCCTCGACACCAAGGCACACCTGAGTCACTGGGACTGGTCAGGTGACTGGAATGGGAATGAAGGAAGGGAAATGCTTCATTCTGTTGGAGGGGAAACCATGTAGACTCAAAAGAATAAGAGCAATAGGAGGTTTCCTTACCTGCAGTGAGATGATGTCCTTGGAGAAGTTCTTATGATTATAGTCTGGGTAGTGGATGGCTCTTTTTACCAGGAAGTACTGCTGGGTCTCCTCCTTCTTTTCAATGTTGTGGGCCCCCAGGGTGACATTGATTGATCTGCACAGACAGCAGAGTGTGTGAGTTTGGGGGGAGGCAGAGTCAGAAGGGATAAGCCCAGGGGCTGTGAAGGGCAGGTGATAGCCGGGGCAGGGCAGGGCTGCAAACAGGAGAAATCGAGGCCACAGGGGACAGTGGCTGAGTGATTCTGCTTCCCAGTGACATTGAGGTTAGGGAGCTGGGAGCTCTATCTGGGCTTCAGGAAATATGAAATTGCTTGCATTTGCATTTTGACCCTAATGCATGAGTTCATGGTCCACCACTGCTTTATTTGCTCAGTGTGATCCTTTTCTTCCCAACTATATTACTTGCTGTCACCTCTGACCTTCTGAGCCCAAAACTTTCCTGACCTATTTCTCAGCCTCTCATTGCTCAGCCATGATCTCAGAGAGCTCCTCTGATGAGGTCTTATGGGCTTGAGATACCTAGAGCCTGGGGAGCTGCCCTAGGCTGCAGCTCCTGGGATGAAGGTCAGGGTCCCTGTAGGGGTCTCAGGAGGTGTGGCCTGATTGCAGCCTCTTACCTTCCATTGCAGTGAGCAGCTGTCAGAACAAACTTATTTACCACCAAGACACCAGCACACCAGGACTCCTTCTTATCTTTAGTAAGTCATGTGGGGTGGGAGTAGGGCTTGGCTTGGTGTCCCTCAGTGATCTCCCTTGAAGGAAAAGGGTGTTGCGCTTGTGTGCACCCACTAAGTCTACCAGGCAGGCATGAGCTTGATGACTCAGAGGGTTGGGCATTGGGGAGCCTGGGCAGGGAAAGGGAAGAGCAGTAAGCTGTGTCTGTGACTTTGCCTGCCACATAGTTGTAGGTGAGAATTCTGGTCTTAGGGGCAGAGAAGGCCTGGGGGTTCCTGGAAATTCCTCTCCAGACTTCGCTTGGTGTTAGGTGAGCTTCTGAGGTCCCTGTGGTGCTGTGATGTCCAGGGAAGTTCACTTTTCAGTGTCCTAGACAAGTTTAGGGATCTAGATGTTACAGAGCTGTCATAGGGCCTGTCATGTGGGGAGTTTCTCGTGTTTGTAGACTGCTTGAAGGGATGGCCCCATTGGGCCTCTGGAAGAGTAATAAAAACAGAGTTTGAGGAAGGACCGAGGGGCCTTGAGAAAGAGCAGAGGAAGCAGCAGTCTTCTGGGGACAGTGACACCACCAACTGTGGCATAGCTGACCTCTGGACTTTTCTCCTAAGCAGACCTTGAGGACAGTACCTGTCTCATCACACACATGGAAGCCAGGACTGCTCTTCTCTCTGCAGTTTCCCAGCCTCTGCCATGCACTTCTAGGACAGTTCCACTCTCCACAAGGCACAGGTAAGACCTGGCGAGAGTACTGCACCTCCAGCTTTTTTTGAGAATAGGCTTCTGCTCTGACATTTCTCCCTGTTGGTCATCCAGCATCATGTGTGTGGGTCTGAGATGGGATGGGAGCTGGGGTTCAGAGAATTCCTGCTGAAGAGCTGGATCAGGGATGTGCAGAAGGGACAGGAGATCTGCATCCACTGTGGGATGGGTTGGGCTTGTGAATTTGGGGATGGTCACAACTGCTTCTGCTGATGGGAGTAGGAAAAAGGCCAGCAGAAGCACAAGCAGGGGTGGCTGCATCTTCCCAGGAAGCCTGCCCAGTTGGAGCTGCTGGTGTTTCTCTGTACTCTCTTTTAGCTCTCAGAAAATAATAAGGTAGGGATGGGCTGTGTGACCTGAGTCCTCCTCTGGTTTTGTAGTGCTTCACCCCAGAAGCCTTTCTATGAAGCATCCCCACCCCCAAGCCTCCTGCCTGATGATGGTCTCTGGGTGGTTGTGTGAGGAGTATGCAGTGACCACATCAGTTCCCACAGCTGATGACTCAGAGTAGCCTCCTGAGCAGACTCCAACCCCAAACAGGAACCCAAGGGTGCAGGTGGGGACTGCAGGATGTGGTATTGACCAGTGGAGGTACTGGAGCCCAGAAACCTGAGTCCCCAGTGAGAGAAGCCCCAGTGCCTCATCTCTATGCTACTAAGTCCATCAGGATAATTTATTTCACGCATCTGTGTTTAGGCCCTTTGGTATCCTATAGGCCAAATATATTGGAGAGCTATCTCCTTACTTAGAGAGCTGACCATCTGTTGGGGGAGACTGAAACATCATGGAACAGAGTACCATATGGGAAGGGCCATGGTAGAGTGATGCACGAGGGAGTAACAGAGCATGGCCACCATCTACTAAACCAGTGATGGCGAACCTTCTGAGCTCAGCGTGTCAGCATTTTGAAAAACCCTAACTTAACTCTGGTGCCCTGTCACATATAGAATTTTTTTTTGATATTTGCAACCATAGTAAAACAAAGATTTATATTTTTTATATTTATTTTATATATTTAAATGCCATTTAACAAAGAAAAATCAACCAAAAAAATGAGTTCTTGTGTCATCTCTGATACGCATGTCATAGGTTTGCCATCACTGTCCTAAACCAACATAGCAACACATTGATCATTACATCTTCCTTCTCAGGGCATATTTAACATCTTTTAATGTTCAAATGGTTAGAGCAGTAAGTCCATCTGTTATTGGAGAATTGCACGTTCGGAATTTCTCCATTGCTAGTGGGAGTAGGGTTCTTGGGGCCCTGCTGGAATAAGTATTTTCAGAGAACCCCATGGGAGGATGAGATGTGGTAGAAAGCTTTATTTGCATGAAGTTATATCCCTTGGTTTTAAAGTCCCATTTCCCTTACATCAGTCCTGAAAGGGTGCACCTTGGGGCTCAGCAGAGCTCAAAGCAAAGCCATTGTCCAAAGTTTCCATTCCAATGTGGAGCTGGGTCTGGCACTGCATCGGGCTAGTTCCCAGTCCCTCAGTCCATCATGTGCTGTGTCCACATGGCTGTTGGCCATATGGGTGTGTTCAGAGTATGAGAGCCTTGTAAGGCACGAGTCAGGTGCAAGCAGCAAGACAGAAGGGCAAGAGGGCCAAAGAGGGAACTCCCTTTGTTCAGGAGCTTCTGTAGCTTAGATTTTGTACCCTTGCCATTGCCATGCCTATTCTGGCCAATGACCTGTTCTCAGGTGTGACTGGCAGGTGATCACATTTCCTGTGTTATTCAGACCTTACTGGTTATGCATCTATGCTTTCTTTGTCCAATCCCTTCCCCCAGGATTTGCAGGAAACAGACCTGGAGAGTGTGAAACTGCAGCTCCTGACACAAATAGCATGTCTATATTATCTGGCCTTCTTTTTGCTCTTTTCCTGTTAATTAATTAATTAATAATCAAGCTAATTATAATGGTATCACATCTATTTTATTTGTATTTTTAACAAAATCCTGCTATTGACATGTATTGGCCTAAAGTAATAAATCACTGTGGCCATAGAAAAAAGAGAATATAGTATAAGATTTTATTAGTACCTTAGTATTTGGGGTAACTTGAATTTATTGTTACTTATATTTTTCCAACACTTAATTTTGTTTTAAAGACATTAGTCTAATTTTAAAGCAAAAGGAAACAACCTCTGCACATGTGGTAAAGGGGAGTAAAACCTATGCCTCCAATGATCTGGACAGAGATGTGAGGAAGTGATTTCACTACCAGTGACCTTGTGACCTAGGATTTCATGCTAACCTTCCCACTAAAACAAATAAAAACAGAATTTTTAAAGTGTCTAACAACTGTCAAAACCTCAAAGAAATGCCAATGTAGGAGTGATTATCAGGCCCAAAATATAGTAATACTGGGAGTTCAATTATATAGCTATTTATCTGAGGGCATTTGCTGAACCCCAAACCTTTGAACCTAAGTTTAATGACCATATAAAGTTAGGGCCTTAAGCTTGTGTTATTGTGATGGATGTGTACCAAAGCAGCTCACAGAATCAAATACACATCTAGAGAAAATTCATTTAATTCCAGATTAAAACCTCACATGAAATTATTTTGCAAATCTATATATATAAAAGGCTAATATGCAAAGTGTCCCCTCGGGGGTTTGACTGGGAGACCGGGAGTTTGATTGCTCTCTATGATGTGCCCTGACCACGAGGGAGCGGCATGGAATGGAAGAAGGCCCCGGCTGGCAGCTGGGGAAGAAAGGCCCTGATCACCAGCCAGGTCTAGGGACCCTACTTGTGCATAAATTTTGTGCACCGGGCCTCTAGTATAATTATAAACATATGGTCAAATGTAACCAAGATCAACAGGCAAGCAAAGAATTGACTAAGAAACAATGACAATAAGACCAGCAAACAAAACAAAACAAAACAAAACAAAATAAAAAAACAACTACTTTAAATATGGGGACAATATTATTTGTATAATCTGATACAGATTACAAAACAAGTGTGTTGAAATAAAAACAAGATTTAAAAGAGTTGCAGGGAACATAAACTTTTTAAAAGAGACATACCATTTGAAAAATGAACTAAATACAATTTTTAAAGTGAAAAACATAATAACCAAAATTAAAGTCACAGTGAATAAAGTAATTACAGGTTAAAAGAAGTTGAAAAGAGAATTTCTAGCCTAAAGCAGCTTAGAAATAGGTGCCAATAATGGAGCACAGAGAGGCATAAAGACAAAATATAGAAAATAATAGAATTAGAAGGTTGAACATGTGTTTAATTGAAGTTCTCGAGAAAAAAAAAGAAGAGGAAAAGGGATAATGTGATAGTGGCTGAGATTTTTTCAAAACTGATGAACAACATCCAATGAAAGTTTAGGAAATGTAATTAAAATTAAAGTAAAAAAATAAAAAGAAATCAACACTAGATACCAATGTCATAAGAAATGGCTGAAATCTTAAGAAAGGGAGATTAGAAAAACCAGGAATGCAGGAGAGGAAAATGGCGACCAGCAGGAAGGTAGGGAGGGAGAGAGTGTGAGAGCGCAAGGAAGTGATAGAGGAGTGTGTGGACGTGTGTGGTGTGTGTGTATGAGCTAGGGACAGTTAGATTCTGCAGGTCTTCTAAGGGGCTGCTAAACCCGGCAGTCTTAGGAGGCTGAGTCCCGCTCCAAGGGCAGACACTCCTGGGTGGCCAGCACAGGCACAGCAACCACACCATCTTGGAAAACAGAGCTGCTTGAGACTAGGATCCTGGCCTCAGCACCACCCAGTCTGATCTCAGACGCATACCAGGACCCTGCAGTCACTGGGGACAGAGACCTGTGACCACAGCTACAGACCTGCAGACACCAAAAGTTCAGAGATCCCCGCGGCAGATCCATGAGTAACAGAGCCCATCCCCCCTTCCTGCAGGCTTGGGGGCAGCGCCAGAGTAACTAACTGATAGACCCACCCCTTGCTGAGGCCTCAGCGCTGCAGGAACTTTGGCCAGGAAGTGCGGGAGCACCTGGAACTGATCCTACAGGCACTGCGGGCTTAGGAACCCTGGGCTGGGAGCAAACACCCTCGAACAGGAATTTGTCCGCTAGCTAGCACAGGCCCAGGGACCCCGTGTCTCGGGGCAGGAGGCAGCACCAAGCACCAGTGACTTGACTGTGTTTCTTATCACCTGCGCTTGAGATCCTGATTCCCTGTGCATTCATACTAAGAGCCAGTGAATCCAATTCCTGGTGCAAGGGCACACAGAGACCCTGATTCTCAAGGCGAGGTTGTGCGAAGCAACAGAGACTCTGATACTGGTCTCTTGGGAACTCTGACTCCTGGCGCATGCTAGGCGGTTCTGGTTTTCAACATGGTGCAGGCAGGGTCCACGATTCTAAGGGCACATACAAAGCCACATTGAGCGCTGGCAACACTGACTCAGAGCGAGCCTGGTTCCCACCAACCAACAACAACCACACATCTTAGTGTCAGAGCTCTTCAGTGACACTAGGGTGGTGGGAGGCTCCCACTACACACGACCCAGGCCCACGCAACTCAACGTTTGAACCATCGGGAGATAATCAGAATGAAGAGACGATACAACACCCAGAGGAAAGATAATGAGGAATCACCAAGAAAGGAAATTAATGAAGTTGAAGCATGCAACATGACAGAAAAAGAATTCAGAATAATGGTTGTACAATTCATTCACCGGATGGATGAGAAAATCAACAACCTATGCAAGAATCAGGAAGAAATGAAAAGTGATATAGCTATAATCAAAAACACCATGGAAAGTTTCAACAGCAGACTAGAAGAAGCAGAGGACCGAATTAGTGAGTTAGAAGATAAGGCAGAGAAACAAGCTCAATCTGAAGAACAACTGGAGAAAAAAATTAAAAAACAGGAGGAGAGCCTAAGGGAGCTTCAGGACAACATGAAACGAAGTAACATACGCATAATAGGGCTGCAAGAAGGACAAGAAGAGCAGCAAGGATTAGAAAATCTATTTGAAGAAATAATGACAGAAAACTTCCCAGACATGGGGAAGAAAAAAGTTACACAAGTACAGAGAGTCCCAGGCAAGGTGAACCCCAAAGGACCCACACCAAGACACGTCATAATAACGATGGCAAATGTACAAGACAAAGAGAGAATCTTAAAGGCTGCAAGAGAGAAACAGAGAGTTACCTACAAAGGATCCCCCATCAGATTATCAAACGATTTCTCAACAGAAACACATCAGGCCAGAAAAGAATGGACAAAAATTTACAAAGTGATGCAAAGCAAAGGACTGAATCCAAGAATACTCTACCCAGCAAGGCTATCATTCAAAATTGAAGGGGAAATAAGAAGCTTCACAGACAAAAAAAAAACTAAGGGAGTTTATCACCACCAAGCCAGCCATGCAAGAACTGCTAAAGGGACTGGTGTAAAAAGAAGAAATAAAAAGCCCAGAAAGAAAACAGCCACAAGAAAATAGAAATAGCTACAAACAAGTACCTTTCAATAATAACTTTAAACGTAAATGGACTAAATGGCCCAATCAAAAGACATCAAGTGACTGAATGGATAAAAAAAACATGACCCATACATTTGCTGTCTATAAGAGACCCACCTCATTAGAAGGGACTCACACAGACTGAAAGTGAAGGGATGGAAAAATATCTTTCAGGCAACTGGAAATGGAAAAAAAGCTGGGGTAGCAATACTTATATCGGACAAAATAGACCTCAAAGTGAAGGCCATAACAAGAGATAAGGAAGGCCACTTCATAATACTAAAGGGATCAGTACAACAAGAGGATATAACCCTGATAAACATATATGCACCCAATGCGGGAGCACCCACATACATAAGAAAACTCCTGGAAGATATCAGGGGAGAGATCGACAACAATACAATCATAGTAGGGGACTTTAATACACCACTGACATCACTGGATAAATCCGTTAGACAAAAAATCAGCAAAGAAACAGCAATCCTAAATGACTCACTAGATCAGAAGGACTTAATTGACATCTTCAGAACACTTCACCCCAAAGCCACAAAATATACGTTCTTCTCAAGTGCTCATGGGACATATTCAAAAATAGACCACATATTGGGTCACAAACAAAGTCTCCCCAAATTCAAGAAGATTGAAATCATACCAAGCATCTTCTCAGACCACAAAGGCATAATATTAGAAATAAACTACAATAAAAACAACTCAAAATACTCAAACACTTGGAAGCTGAATAGCATGTTATTAAATATTGATTGGGGTACCAATGAGATCAAAGAAGAAATTAAAAACACCCTGGAATCTAATGACAATGAAAACACAACAATCCAAAACCTTTGGGACACAATGAAAGCAGTCCTGAGAGGGAAGTTTATAGCTCTACAGGCCTACCTCAACAAACAAGAAAAAATGGTAATAAATCATCTAAATCTACAGCTCAAAGAACTAGAAAGAGAGCAACAAGAAAAGCCCAGAGTGAGCAGAAGGAAGGAGATAATAAAGATTAGAGCAGAAATAAATGACATAGAGACCAAAAAAACAATACAGAAAATCAATGAAACCAAGAGCTGGTTCTTTGAAAGGATAAACAAGATTGACAAACCTCTAGCCAGGCTCACCAAGAAGCAAAGAGAGAGGACCCAAATAAACAAAATAAGAAATGATAAAGGCGAAATAACAACAGACCCCACAGAAATACAAATGATTGTTAAAAAATACTATGAACAACTCTACTCCAACAAACTAGACAACCTGGAGGAAATGGACATATTTCTAGAAAAATACAACATTCCAAAACTTAATCAGGAAGAATCTAAAAATCTCAACAGGCCAATAACTCTGGAAGAAATTGAAGCAGTCATCAAAAAGCTTCCAGCAAACAAAAGCCCAGGACCAGACAGCTTCACAGGGGAGTTTTACCAAACATTCAAGGAAGAACTAAAACCTATCCTCCTCAGACTACTACAAAAAATCCAAGAGGAAGGAACACTTCCAAGCTCATTCTATGAAGCCAGCATCACCCTAATACCAAAACCAGGTAAAGACAACACAATGAAAGAGAATTACAGGCCAATATCCCTCATGAACATAGATGCCAAAATCCTCAACAAAATCTTAGCAAATCCGATCCAGCAGTACATCAGAAGGATCATACACCATGACCAAGTAGGATTTATCCCAGGGATGCAAGGATGGTACAATATCTGCAAATCAATAAACGTGATACATTACATAAACAAATTGGAGGGAAAAAACCACATGGTCATATCAATTGATGCAGAAAAAGCGTTTGACAAGATTCAACACCCATTTTTGATAAAAACTCTCAGCAAGGTGGGAATAGAAGGATCATACCTCAACATAATAAAAGCCATATATGACAAACACACAGCCAACATTATACTCAATGGACATAAACCATTTCCCCTAAGAACAGGAACAAGACAGGGCTGCCCACTCTCACCACTCCTGTTTGACATAGTCCTGGAAGTATTAGCCATTGCAATTAGAGAAGAAGAAGAAATAAAAGGCATCTAAATTGGAAAAGAAGAAGTAAAACTGTCCTTATTTGCAGATGACATGATATTATAGTTAAAAAACCCTAAAGACTCCATCAAAAAACTATTAGACTTAATAAAAGAATTCGGCAATGTAGCAGGATACAGAATTAATGCCAAGAAATCTATGGCATTTCTGTACACCAATAGTGAACTTGCAGAAAGAGAGACTAAAAAAGCAATCCCATTTACCATCGCACCAAAAAAAATTAAGCTACCTAGGAATAAACTTAACTAAAGAGGTAAAAGACCTCTACTCAGAAAACTACAGGACGTTGAAAAAAGAGATAGAGGAAGACATAAAGAGATGGAAGAACATACCATGTTCTTGGATTGGTAGAATCAACATCATTAAAATGTCCATACTGCCCAAAGCAATGTATAAATTCAACGCACTTCCCATTAAAATACCAACGGCATATTTCACAGACCTAGAACGAACTCTTCAAAAATTTATCTGGAATAAAAAACGACCCCGAATAGCTGCAGCGATCCTGAGAAAGAACAAAGTAGGTGGGATCTCAATACCAGATATCAAGCTGTATTACAAAGCCACTGTTGTCAAAACTGCCTGGTACTGGCACGAGAACAGACATATAGATCAATGGAATAGAATAGAGAGCCCAGAAATCAGCCCCAACCAATATGCTCAATTTATATTTGACAAATGAAACAAGAACATACAATGGAGTCAAGATAGTCTCTTCAATAAATGGTGTTGGGGAAATTGGACAGATACATGCAAGAAAATGAAACTAGACCACCAACTTACACCATACACAAAAATAAACACAAAATGGATAAAGGACTTAAATATACGACGGGAAACCATAAAAATACTAGAGGAATCTAAAGGCAACAAAATCTCAGACATATGCCAAAGCAATTTCTTCATCGATACTGATCCTCGGGCATTGGAAACTAAAGAGAAAATAAACAAATGGGACTACATCAAAATAAAAAGCTTCTGCACAGCAAAAGAAACCATCAACAAAACAACAAGAAAGCCCACTACATGGGAGAACATATTTGCCAACATTATATCTGATAAGGGCCTAATCTCCAACATTTATAGGGAACTCATACAACTTAACAAAAGGAAGATAAACAATCCAATCAAAAAATGGGCAAAGGACCTAAATAGACACCTTTTAAAAGAGGACATTCAGAAAGCCAAGAGACATATGAAAACATGCTCAAAGTCACTAATCATCTGAGAGATGCAAATCAAAACAACAATGAGGTACCATCTCACACCTGTCAGAATAGCTATCATCAACAAATCAACAAACAACAAGTGCTGGAGAGGATGTGGAGAAAAACGAACACTTGTGCACTGCTGGTGGGAATGCAGACTGGTGCAGCCACTATGGAAGACAGTATGGAGTTTCCTCAAAAAACTGGAAATGGAACTCCCATTTGACCCTGTGATCCCACTTCTAGGAATATACCCCAAGAAACCAGAAACACCAATCAGAAAGGATATATGCACCCCTATGTTCATAGCAGCACAATTCACCATAGCTAAAATCTGGAAACAGCCTAAGTGCCCATCAGTAGCTGAATGGATTAGAAAACAGTGGTACATCTACACGACGGAATACTATGCTGCTGTTAAAAAGAAGGAACTCTTACCATTTGCAACAGCATGGATGGAACTGGAGAGCATTATGCTAAGTGAAACAAGCCAGTCAATGAAGGAAAAATACCACATGATCTCACTCATTCATGGATAATAGAGACCATTATAAACTTTTGAACAATAATAGATACAGAGGCAGAGTTGCCTCAAACAGACTGTTAAACTACAGCAGGAAGGCCGGGGAGGGTGGGGGGGCAGAAGGGGGGGGAGTAAGAGATCAGCCGAAGGACTTGTATGCATGCATATAAGCATAACCAATGGACATAAGACACCGGGGGGTAGGGGAGGCCAGGGGAATGTCAAGGGCGGGGAAAAAGAAAGGAGACATATGTAATACTCTTTGTAATAATTTAAGCAATAAAAAAAATTATAAAAAAAAACAATAAAAAAAAAACTATTAACAACAACAACAAAAAAAGACAAAAACCAGGAATGCAGAATGCTTTGCTAGCTGAGACGCTCTTCTATTTCCATCATGTTAGAGGTCTAAGTATGAAACCTGTCCTGTCCAACTTCCTCTAGAAAGTCTTACGTTTAACTCTGGCTTTCTAATTTGTCAAAGCAAAAACTGGAATATAATAAGCCATGTACTTTTCATTATGTGAAAACAAAGAAAGTTCGATAGGGCATCAAGTGAGACAAACATTTTTACTACTTTAATATATTTGTTCTCTTGTTTGTTGACTCTCTTTCCTACTAGAATGTAAGATTGATTAGGCAAAGGAGTCTGCCTCTCTTGCTAGCCAGTTCCCACTATCGAGGCTCTCAAATATTAGCTGTTTGATGGGATAAATGGTTTCAACAATTAATTATGTGGTCTTTATCCAGTAAACTGTAGATAAAATCTGAGACTCAACAACCATTTTACAAATAAATCCACCTTAAATATATAATCAGAAAAGCATGGATTTATGAAATGCCACAAATAGGACAGCCTAAATATTAAGATTAAAGTTGTGTAGACCAGATAATCAGGTGATTGACTGCACAACCCATTTTAATGGGCTGTGGACAATGTACACAAATGGATTTTTGCATAGTCAAAATTGAACTTCAACTCCCGATTTTTGGTCCATTATTATTTCCATTGGGAATCATCTCTCCTCTACTCCATATTAGTTCCCTGTTATTTTCACTAACATAATAGGAGAAAGATTGTCAAGTCTGATTGGATTTATGAGATTAAAAATATTTTATCTGTTAGAAGTAATAAATAATTCACAGTAGGAAGAAAATTATATTCAAATAGCTCGGAATAGGATAGGACACACACAAAAAAAGAAAATAAAAGAAAGAGAGATTAGTAGAGAAAGAAAGATGACTTTCAAAGAATGGTGATTAAAGGCTGAATTCTCAACAGCAACAATGAGTGAAGGCCACCCAGGAAAAGGCAACTTCATAATCCTTTGGCAAGATTTTTAGACACATCTTATAAATTGATTAGTAATGGTATAGAAGTTATGAATAGCTGATGAAAGAATGAGCATATATAGGACACACTGACCAACAAATGCAGATTACACACTTTACAAACACATATAGAATATTTACACAATATTGACCATAGATTAGGCCATAGGTTAGATCTTAAAAAATGTTTAGAGACTTAAAATTACGCATCAAGGTTATTTAGCTAGAAGCTCATAACGTGAATATGAGAAGAAAATTCTTATATTTTTAAGAGTAAAGATATAGACTGTCATGAGTCAAAGTCGAAATCATGAGACCTAATATGGCTGCGGTCTAACAAGTGCCCTTGCTCCCAGCCAGAGACTGGATTTACAGCTAAAATATTGTGCACTCAGCTTGAAAACAAAAACAAAAACACAAGAGAAGTATAGCTGATTGGATGCATTTTGTCTAAGGAGCACTGAGGAAACATGGAGAATGGTAAGAGAGGGGGAATCATAAAAGGAGGAACCCCCCTGGAGCTGGTGCTGGGCTGGGAGGCCCAAGCAATAGTGACTACAAAGCTTCCTCCCCTTGGGAGTGTGGCCTGGCATCCAGAGTATGGATCTCAAACCCTGATTAGCAGCAAAATGGGAAGCAGAGGCCCTGCAGCATCAGGCAAAAGGATCCGGGGGAACTACCTGCCTGGGAGGCTGGGCCCACACCTTCCCACTGAAACCACACACCTAATGTTGGCAGCCCCAGCAGGAGAGATTCACTGCTGGGAAGGATGTGCTGCAGTGTGTGGCTCCAGAATAGAAAAGGGCCTGTGTGCTGCATCCACAGTAACCTATAGAGACCCTCTGCTTTCCTGAAAGGCATTGTACAGAGCCCCACAAAACATCTATATTGTGTGGCGTGGGAAGGGGAAGAGGATCAGAGAGGGATTGGAGCTGGAGACAGGCAGATCAGGAATTGTTGTGCTTCACTGAGAGCTGAGATTCTGAGTGGAGCTATGGATCAGTGTTACAGAGATCAGCTGTGGGGAGAGAGGGGAGACCTGCATGGGGCTGACTTTGTAACCCCTCCTGCTTGGACCTGAGGTGCAAGGACACCAGCTTCTAACAAAGCAGGCTTTTTGGTTTGTTTCTTACTTTGGATGTGTTTATTTTTGGACAGCATCCCATGGCACCACCAGAAAGGTTTATATTGGGGAATCAGACCAGCGAGAGCTGGGTTTTGTATCTGCATTGTGGAGAGGCTGACCCCAGCACCCTGTCAGTTCAGCCAGCCAGTTACTGGGAAAGGAGAGGTAGAATATCTCTACCTCTCTTGCAGGCTGGGAGCTATCCTGCTGGGCACAGTTTGGTGGGGCTAGGCCTCTAGGGAGACTAGCTCAGAGGAGCTATACCAAGAATATGACCCTCAGGAACTATTGTTTGCCATGAGGAAATGCCTAGCCCTCCTACTTGGGGCTGGGCAGGTAACATGTTCACCAGAGACTCTTGTTATTAATCCCACTGAGCCCCGAGCAGTTGAAACTGCCCGTACAGAAAGGGCAGCAGACTATATGCAACCTGCACCTGCATCAGGTCATTATGGTTAGAGGATATGGTAGAGATTGAGGAATATGGCTCTGAGGCAGAGATTCATTTCCTCTCAATGAGTGCCTGAAGGTAAAATCTCTAAGTAAGGGGTCCTCCAGCCCTAGCTATGCTAGCCTCCTTCTACCCTGAAAACTCTTTTTGGAAGACACTGGAGAAAGACCAAAGCAACTGCAGGACGGAGAAGGAGCAGATGACAGAAGAAGGGGCTCCTCAGAGAGCCTTAGACTGGCCAGCTAGAACAGGACACTGAGAGCCAGACTTGGACAGCTCCTGACATGGGCTGACACAAAAGTACCTCCCAGAAGGCCGGAAATTAGCATACAAAACAGTGAGCCACAGACAACATAAGCTGCCCAGACAATCTTCACTTGGCTGGCTTAAAAAAGTTTTGTTTTGATTGTTTTCTTTTGTTGTTCTTTTTTTCAATGTTTTCTTTATTTTTTCTGCTTTATTACTTTGACATTTTTATTGTAATTGTTAAGTTTTTTGCTTTTATCTTTTATTTCTTTCCTCTCTCTCTCATTTTTAAACATATATTTTTATTGATTTCAGAGAGGAAGGGAGTGGGAGAGAGAGATAGAAACATCAATGATAAGGAGTCATTGGTCGACTGCCTCCTGCACCGCCTCCCCACAACCACTGGGGATCAAGCCTGCAACCCAGGCATGTGCCCTTGACCAGAATCGAACCCGGGATCCTTCAGTCCAAAGGCAGATGCTCTATCCACCGAGCCAAACCAGCTAGGACTCTTTCATATGTCTTACTGGTCCCCTTCCTTTAGTTACTCTATCTTTGTCTGCCCCTCCACCCCAACACCTTTTTCTTAGCCATTCTTTCTTTTTATTACCTGTCTCTCTCTTCTTGTTACTTTTGCATAACTTTTTTCTTCTATCTTCTTGTTTTTTTTGAAGTCTTCCTTTTCTTACTCTCTACTCTTATTTTTTGCTTTCCATTCTTTCCTTTCAGAATTTTTTTCTGCCCCATTTATTGTTCAGTATCCTCTTTACTTTTTATTGTTTTGCTATCAACAATATTATCCTTTTCTCTTCTTTTAAAAATTTAAATTATTTATTGAAAATATTACATATGTCTCCCCCTCCCCTCATTGACCTCTCCCTGCTCGCTTCTGCCCCCAACACATGCCCTCACTTCCCTAGTGTCTGTGCCCATTGGTTATGCTCATATGCATGCATAAAAGTCCTTTGGTTGATCTTTTACCACCCCATCTGCTACCCTCCCCTGCCTTCCCTCTGAGGTTTGATGGTCTTCTCATGCTTCTATGTCTCTGTATCTAATTTTGTTCATCAGTTTATGTTGTTCATTATATTAAACATATGAATGAGATCATGTGATATTATCTTTCTCTGACTGGCTTAATTTGCTTAGCATAGTGCTCTCCAGATCCATCTATGCTGTTGCAAATGGTAAGAGTTCTTTCTTTTTTTACAGCAGCATAGTATTCGGGGGTGGGGGCATGTCTGACTGCCAGTTTAGGCCCGATCCTGCAGCAGGATCATCCCTCTCACAATCTGGGACCGCTGGCTCCTAACTGCTTGCCACCTGCCTGATCGCCTCTAACCACTCGCCTCCTTTCCTGATGTCCCCTAACCACTTCCCTGCCTGCCTGATCTCCCTTAACTGCTTGTCTGCCTGCCTGATCTCCTCTAACTGCTCCCTGAAGGGTGGGGCCAGCTGGGGCAAGGGGCCATTGTCATTCTGGTCTCTGGTCATTCCACCGTTTCGGTTGCTGGGCTTTTATTATATAGGATGGTGAAATTTAGAAGGCTTTTATTTTGAGAGTGAAACAATACAAGGACACCTGGATAGATAGCCACAGTCATAATTTCTCTTCAACATTGTGCTAAATATTTTAACTATTGGAGTTAGGCCCAGAAGTGGAAGAATAAGAAAAGGAATTGATATGTAATCTGTATATAGAGAATGCCACAGAATCCGCAGATAAATTATTAGAATTAAGAAGACAGTTTAAGAAATTTGCTAGAGATAAAATGAATTTAAAATGAATCATATGTCTATATGAAATTTTGAAAAATTAACTTTTGAAAAAGGTAATATTTAAATTGCATGAACATTATCAAATAACTAAACATAAAGCTAAAAGAAGATGTGCAAGCTCTCTTTGGTGAAAATTATAAAATTGTTTTAAGAGATACTTAAGAAGTCCTAAATATAAAGATATTCTATGTTTGTGGATTGGAACCAAAACATTTTTAAAAATTTCATTTCTCGAAAAAGTGATGTGTACCTTGAGGTATTTTATAGAACTGAATTGATTCTAAATATATTGGAAAAACAACTGGCCAACAATAGCCAAGATGGGGTCCTGTTGCCCCTTAACTCCTGCACCATTTACACTTCACCTGCTCAACTCACAGGTGCATTCAGCTCTTCTCTCACCTGTGCTTCTGCCAGGGCTGGGAGCCCCAGGGAACACTTGGCACATGGATGTAGGGACGGTCTAGTGTGAAAAATGAGCTTTTATTTGCTTTCCAGCTTACACTTAAATGTGCTGGGTTTTGTTCCTCATATGCTTGTGGTTCATTTGTTATTCTTTTTAAGGAAGCTGTTTTTCCTTTCGATGTGGGTCCCACTTGACTGCTTGTTTGTGCAGCTGTTGTGAATTTGTTGTGTTCTGTCACTCCAGCCATGGGTGGTGCTGTTTGGAGGATACAGGCCTCTGAAATAGGGTCATCTGGGTCACAATGAGCTGCCTTGCACTTGAAATGTGGCATTTTGTGGGTTTGCGGGCTGAGGCTAATGCCCCTACCTGTGCTGTAAGTAAAGGTAAGGCTGCCCTGGCTGCCTCCTCCCTCACCTCCCGGCATGGACTCCACTGAGTGGATTGGAAAACTCAGGAAACATAGGCGTCCATTTCACACTGTCATTCTGGAATCAAACACGATCAGGCATGTGAAATTGTATGTACAATAAAGAGAAAACACTGAGAGTTTATTTATTTTCAAGACAAAATTTCTTGTGGATTTCAAGTACAGACATATCTGTGCTAAACCCATCTGCCTGGTGGAGGAGAGGAACCAGGAAAATTTGGAGAAAATTCCTCATCACGGCAAGTGTCCCAATGGCAGGGACAGAGCCTGTTTGTTCCTGCCACAAAGATAGAAGGACATTTGATCTATTGTTGGATGGCAAAGTGGTACTTGATAGCCATGAGGCTCACAAAGGTGCCATAACCCAGGTAGCCAGCAGGGGGAGGAAGGACCTCTGGCCAGGCCAGGCTGAAAGGGATGAGCTCTTGGGGGATGCTGGGCTGGAAGGCACTGAGCTGGTCCTGCCCAGGTGGGAAGTAGATTCTGGCTCTTCTGATAGGCATCAGGTGGGCTGGCAGTTCAGGTCTGGTGAGGAAGCAGTAGAGGAGAATTCACACAGGACATTGGGAACTGGTTAGATAAATGAGAGAGAGGCTGGCTCAACATAAGGTGGTCTGGGTGGGGGGTGGAGGTGGGGGTAGAATCTGGTGTCCAGATAGAAAACAGGGGCTGGTGTGGGAAGGTCAGCCAGGCAGGAAGGAGGCTGGATGAGTTCAGTGCTGTCCCGGGGCAGGGCAGGGAAATGGGACCTGAGTAGGCTGAGAGTCCGCATAGGAGTATCTGATTCTCCTGAGCAGACAGTCCACACTGTGGGAGAGTCCTGCCCCCACTGGTGAGCGTGACCCGGGAAACAGGAAACAGTGCCCATGGCATGGCCCCCTGGCCTCTAGGGCCCCAGAATTATTCCCCTTCCACTGACCTGCTCCTCCTTCAGCAAAATTGTTGGGTGGTGGGGTGGTGATAGAATTTATCTTAGATAAGAAGTTTCTGAGGCCCAAAGAGGACCATTTCTGAGGAGAGAGGTATTTTCTGTTTTTAAATAATGGACCTCCCAGAGGGTTAAACACCAAAGAGGTGTGCTTGCAAAATGGATGAGAAACTATACTGTATGGGGTTTAGGGAGGATGAAGGCTGGGGGGAGAAAGGAGGAAGCAAGCCCAGAATTGACAGCAGAGAACGCATGGAGCGGTGTTGTTGCCTATTGAAAGGGGTTCACTGAATAAGACTTCTGTGGCATTGGCTCCAGAGGTGTGTTTATTAGGCCCTGTACTCCACACTGCCCGCCCCATGGATTCTTGCCTCTGCCCCCACACGGATGGTCAAGCCAAGAGGATAGTCAGCCTCACACCTGCTGTTAGAGGCTCTTCATTGTGCTCTGTATCCAGGGGAGGAAGTATGAGCTGTTCATGAAGACTCCTGGAGGTTTCTTTTCTCCGCAGGAGAAAATCCCCTGGGCCTGTTGTTACATGTGAGGGGGCCCCGGAGTCTCCCTGTGAGCCAAAAGAGGAAAGACTGAGCTGGACTCCTCAGGGTCCTGCCCTCCCAGCTGCCCAGGGGTGGGTGGTCTGTGTTGGGGGGCTGTGAGGGGTTCAGGGTCAGGGCCAGCCTTGTTGCCTCCCTTGGTCCCCAGCTCCAGCCTGGCTTTGACTGTCCCTTCCAGCTTGACTCATGCTAAGCCTTTCTCTCCAATACCCAGGGACACTCGGGATAACACTGCTGTGAGATGACTGATTCTTCCTCACCTCCAGCCCTGATCCACCCAGGGGAAAACACCAAAGACTGGGTTTGTGGACCAGGCTGTCCAAACTGTCAGGACAAGGCATGAAGAGATGACCGCTCCCATACCCCAGAGCTTCCCAAGTTCTATCTTCTGGGACCTGTGAAGGTAAATGCTGAAAGTTGACTCCAAAGCCAGTCTTCCTCTCCCCTGGCTGTCCTTCCCCAATCTGGTGACCTTGTGGTGGTATCTGGGGAAGTGGAGTTTGCATTCCTAATTTTTCTGAAAGGCCACCTCCTGCAGAGTGGTTGGTAGAATACCATCTCCATGGGCTCTCAGCCAGCCACAGTGCTCTTCTGTCCTGGCCTCACCAGCCCTCGACCCTGGGCAATTGTAGGGGCTTCACAGCTTTAGATAATTTGATGTTTCTTCCCAGATGATGGGGAAGAGATAAGAGAGTCCAAGTCTGTCCATGGCCTCTGGGCCTGGACACTGAGATGAAGCTGCAGTGTCTTCCTTCACCCTGAACCAGTGGGACAGGTCAGACAGCCGGGAAAGGAAGAAATAAAGAAACACATCACAGTGAGAGGAGGAAGAATGAGAACCCAGAACTGCAAGAGCAGCAGGAGGTTTCCTCACCTGCAGTAACATGATGTCTTTGGAGAAGCTCTTAGCATTATGGTTTGGGTGCGGGATGGCTCTTTTCACCAGGATGACCTGCTGGGTGTTCCCCTGCTCCTTGATGGTGTGGGCCCCCAGTTGACACTGCCTGAGGTGCACTGAGAGCAGAGTGGGGTCTGGGAGTGGGGGTGGGGTAGAGTCAGAGGAGATACAGCCTAGGAGGGGTAAAGGGCAGGTGACAGCTGGGGCAGGGTAGGGGAAACCGAGGCCATAGGAACCAGAGGGCTGAGTGACTCTGCTTCTTAATGACACTGAGGTTAGGGAGCTGGGAGCTCTCTCCTGCACTCAGAAAATATCACAAAATCACTTGTGCTTACATTTTGACTCTTATGCATTGTTCATCATCCACTACAGCTTTATTTTCCCAGTGTGGTCCCTCCCTCTCTTCTCAACTACCTCACTTGCTGTCACCTCTGACCCTTTGAGCCCAAAGCTTACCTGTCCTATTTCTCAGCCTCTTGTTGCTCCGACATGATCTCAGAGGGCTCCTCTGATGAAGCCTCATGGGTTTGAGTTACTAGGATCCTGGGGAGCTGCCCTGGGCTGCAGCTCCCGGGATGAAGGACAGGATCCCTGTAGGGGTCTCAGCAGGTGTAGCCTGGCTGTAGCCTCTCACCTTCCACTGAAGTGAACAGCAGTCCGGACCAAGTTCATGCTCACAAGGATACACCACACCTGGTCTCCTCATCCTGAATGTGAATGTAGGCCATGTAGGAGCTGGAGTGGGGCTTGGCTTCAAGTCCCCTCTGAAGAGTAAGGCTTGAAGGTGGGGACTGGCAGTGTCTGTGGTCAGGAGGGAAGGCTTAGGAAGGAGATGATTGAGGTGGGTGGTCTAGGTGCCCTAAAGACAATGGAGGGTGGGTCTCTTAGGTCCAGCTGTGGCCCAGTAACCTTCTCTGAACCTCAGGCCTCAGAATCTCCCTCTAAGAACAGGGGCACAGTGCTTGCTCTCCTAGTCCTCCTCAGACACACGTATGGAGGAGACAAGGCCTATTTTGCAGATAGTGGGGTCCCAAGGGATGGAACAGATCTCAGTGTGTCTCCTGATACTCTGAGCCTGTGTTGGTGCTGTTTTTAATAATCTACTCCATGTGCCTAATACATCCTAGGTTATCAGATAACATTTGTTGGCTGCATGAATGATGGACTCCAATTAGCTTTTGCCTGATGTCTGATGGGGTTCAAGGCCACAGGGATGGGAGAGGGCACAGCCAGAGAGAGTGGAGCAGCCGACGGCCTGGGGAGCAGGGCAGGTGGGGCTGAACATGGGCAGCTCAGGCTGGGGAGGAGCCAAGGCAGCCAGGGAGCCTCTGTGCAGTCATCCAGCCACAGCTCAGATCAGTCACACCTGGGTCCTCTCCTGGGCATGGCCTGCACTCACTTTCAAGATGAGGGGGAGACCAGGTGTGGTGAGTTTTTGTGCCAGAGAACTTTGTTGTGACACCTGCTCACTGTAGTGGAAGGTGAGAGGCCGCAGCCAACTTACACCTCCTGAGAAATTTAACTGGTTCTTAAGCAGGGTCCAGCTTTCATGACAGTAGCTGGTTTGTCTGAAGTGCCTTCTTCTGGGTCGGAGTGAGGGGTTTTATTTATTTATTTAACTAATTAATTAATTTATTTAAATATATTTTTATTGATTTTCAGAGAGGAAGATATAAACATCAATGATGAGAGACAATCGTTGATTGGCTGCCTCCTGCACACCCCCCACTGGGCATCGAGCCTGCAACCCAGGCATGTGCCCCTGACCAGAATGAAACCCGGGACCCTACAGTCTGCAGGCCAATGCTCTATCCACAGGGCCAAACCAGTTAGGGCGAGTGAGGGGTTTTAATAATGTGTTTCGTAGCTTCACATCTTTTGTCAAACACTTTTCTCCACCAAACTCATCTTCTAGGTAATAAGAGAGAGGCTAATAGCTGCTGAACCCTTTAGTGCACACCTTCCTCCTGGCCATCCTTGCTGAGTGTCTGTCCAGCATCGGACTTGTTAGTCTGGGGTGGGATGGGACTAGGCATTCAGAATTCCTGGGCGCAAATGGAGGAAAAGTCCCTGCCTGTGCAGGGCAGAAGGGTCAGAAGGACAGGGGGTTCGATGGGGTCCAGGGTGGGGTGTGCCTCAGGTTTCTGGAATGGGGATGGTCACTTACCAGTCCCAGCCTAGAGGAGGGAGGGAAGCAGAAGAAAGACCAACAAGAGCAGGAGTGGCTGCATCTTCCCCAAAGGCCTGCCCAGGTCAGAGCTGCTGGTGTTTCTTGTGTCTAGACACGAACCCCTGAGGGGAGCAGTGAGTGTGGCTCAGTGACTTCCCGCACCTCCTTGACTGCGCCCCTCTAGTTTTGCTGGGTGTCATCACACCAGGTGTTTGTGGAATTTCTCAAGCTTGGTTTGGTGACAATGGCACTGTCACCACATTTGCACTCCCACTGCTAAGCCACAAGGTGCAAGAAGAAGGAATAAGAACATGAGGGCCTTGCCTGCAGCCAGCAGGGGGCTGGAACCTCAGAAGTCCCTCACTGACTAAACCAAGCCTGTTTCCATGTCTGGGCTCCTGGCTCTTTTCCATTCTGATGAAATCATGAATAATCATTTAACAGGCCAGGTCCAGGCATATGAGAGATGTGGCTTCTCCCCTTGAGAAGCTGATATTGGCTGACGTGATAACCTGTGGCTGGGGTAAGAGAAGGGAAGAGTTATGGGGAGGGGTGTGCTCGGTGGTGTGAGGTAGAGGGTGGATTTGCCTGAGGACCAGGTGGCCTGCACACACCCAAATACTCCAAATGATAGCTCCCTTTCCTCTTTTATCACCACTCCACTTTCTTATTTTGGGGATATTTAGAATCTCCTTTGTAAATGTAAATATATGAACAGGGGGCTTCTCTTACCCCACCATTTTGAACAGAAGTCTTAGACTTTTGTTCATTGGCTCCCATGTACAGAGAACCCTGTCTCTGATGTCCCTGGCCTAACAGTTACATACATTTGCAAACACATTATCCCAACACTCTCACCAGTGTGACAGCAGAAGGAAGAGCAATGGAAAGGGAGGCACTAGGAGTTCTCAACAGCCCAACCCCAGTTCTGTGCAAGGAGCAGTACCTAATGAACACATAGAAGAAGTGTGGGAGAACATGCCGGAGGATCAGTGATGATGATTTCTGCGTGGTGGAGGCCTTGGTAATTTTCATTTTCTTATCTACATGTTCCACATTTAACTATTTTTCTGTGATGAATATGTACTACTTTTTATACCCAAAAGACGTTTTCCCTGGCCTGCCCTCCTCGTTGCCCTGGGATGTGTGGTCCCTGTTAGGAGCTGCATCGGAGATCAGGGTCAGGGCAGGCCTTGTCTCCTCCCTAGGCTTGGGGTTTTCCATTTGACTCTGATGGTCTTTCTCCCCCTCTAGGAAGCCTTTGCCCACCAGTGGCTGTGGGACAGCCTCTCCGCTCCCCAGAGAGACAGGACCAGAGATTGGACATAGGGATATGGCTAGTTCCCACTGCACCAGGTTGCTTGCAAGCTTGGCTTTGCCCAGGGCTGGGCATGGATGATGCTGGAGAACTCACCTTAAAAGTAGACTGGTTCATTTCTGGGTCCCCCACCCAGATCTCTGTGGTTCTGTTGTAATGGCGTCTGTAGCAAGAGATGCACTGCTCATCTTGTTGGATTTCCAGCTCTACCTCCTGCAGTGTGGCTGTGCTGGTGTTCAGGTCGAGTCGCCCCCAGCTGGCCACTCTGCACACCATCCCTGGCTTCACCTTCTCTCCCCTCTTGGGCAGTCAGGGTGGCCTTCCTCTGCAGCTGAAGGCAGAGGATAGGAATTCTAATCGAGCAAGGGCCCAGGGACTCCAGGACAGTCATAGCCCTGGGATAAGGAAAGGGGTCACACTGGGAAGAAAGGACTCAGGAGATGAGAAACCCCAGGCTTAAGGTGTGCAAGAGCCAGGGGAACCATGAGCCCTACCTGCAGCAATATGATATCATTGACTTTGGGGTGATAGTTTGAGTGGCGGATGGCTGTTTTCACTGGGATGACCTCTGTTCACGCTTCCTGATGTTGTGGCCGCCCAGGATGACTGTGATGGACCTGTACAGAGACAGCCAGGGACGTGGAGGCACAGCAGATACAGCTCAGGGGCTTGAAAGGAAAGAGGACAACTGGGGGCAGTGCAGGGTTGGAGTGGGGAGGAATTCTAGGGTATGGGGCTGGTAATGGAGCATGCCTGTGCCCTGTACTGTTGGTAGCTCAGGCTAGGTGTCATTTCCTGGAGCAGATCTTGGGTGCTCAGTCACACCCGGAGCTTGCCGGTGTCTCAGCAAAACCATAAATATCTCACATTTGTACCCTGTTCTCCAGGGCACAACCTTGACCTCCTTTCTAAGCCCCTTTGATCCGTCCCTCCAGTCTTCAACAGGCCACTTGCATCGACCTGTCCCTCTCTCCGCAAAGCTGACCTGTCTTCTGAAGTGCTCCTCTGTGCCCCTAGGTCTGCAGCCCCTGAGAAGAGGGTTCCCTGTGAGGTGCCTGCAGAAGGGTGGGGCCCAGGCTGAGCTCCTCACCTTCCCCAGCAGTGAGCTGCTGTCAGCACAAAGTCCTCACGCACAAGGAAACCCCCACATCTTTTTCTGTCTGAAATCCTGATCCGAAGAAATGCCATGTAGGGACGAGAGTGAGGCTTGACCTCATGACCCCGGATGATTTTTCCTGCAAGAAAAATTCTACTGTGCCTGCTGTGCCCATGGAGCCAGAGGCTGGAGAGAGGGGCACTGGGAAGGACAGGGGCAGGCGGGGAGGACTTGGGTGGCAGACAGTGATGTCTGCAGTCATCAGCTATAACCAAGAAGATGTCCTGCAGGTTCCTTGGGCAACATTCCTGGCTTACTACCCAACATTCCTGACCCTTGAGACTGAGATACTCAGTCTGACAAAGAGAAGAGCAGTCCTAATCCCTCCATTCCTGTTGCAGCCATGCATGTGGGCAATGGGATTTGTGTCTGGAACAAGCAGTTTAGTGCCTGTAGAGCATGGAAAATCCTTCCTCCCATGCTCCTTGGTCCTCTCCCTTCTTTTGACCAAACTCAGAGCGATTGCTGGTTTGTACTATTGAGAACATTGGGACTGAAATATTACCAGAGAGAACTTGAGATCAAACCAGCCTGAGGGGACAAGGATGCCACCAACTCTGAGATCAACTGGGTCCTCAGCTTCTTTACAAAGCTTGGAGAAGGGGGTGGAGATTGAGGATAGATTTTAAGACATTGAGTTAGAAAGTTAGTGGGCCTTGCTTTGATTTTGGAAGCCGGTCCCCTTTGCCAAGCTGCGATTTCCTGTGGAATTATTTCTCATTTCCAGTGTCCAACCTTCTTCCAGATGCCTTTGCAAAAGAGCCCACTTTCCAGATGGCAAGGGACTGGGAGAGCACCCACGGTCCCTCCTCAGGAGCAGCCCTCTGCCCTGCTATCCTGCTGCTTTCACTCAGTTTCAGACTTGCTGGTCTTTGAGGGAGGTGGGATGTAGAGTTGAGAAAGCGCCTGGGGATCGACCAGAGCCAGAATGTGTCTGAGTATATGTAGCATGTGAGCAGAGCTGTGCCAGTGTTGCATGGCATTGGGCTTCTGGTGGGGGTCAGTCACACACCTGCCTGTGCCTTGGGAACTAGAAGAAAGGCCATCGGGAGCAGAAGTAGCTGCATTTCAGAGCTGTTGGTCTTCCTCCTGGTCTTCTGAGCCCAGGGTTCTCTGATGATATGGCCTTTATCATATAGGGCTCTCTCTGAGTGTGTCACACAGCTGTGTGATCAAGTTCTTAGGCCTCAGTGCACTAAGGGGTTAATCATGTAAGCACAGGCAGCTCTTGACTCGGTGGTGATTATGCCAACTGAAAACAGGAACCACAGGTTATTGATATGGTGGTTCATGATGGTGCATCAGCCAGCAGGAGGTGCTGAGCCCCAGAAATTTGAGTGTCTTAACACATGCAAGGACCCTCATGTCCTTGGAACTCTCTTGACAAAACAATCAGTGATCAGATAAAAATTGTGAGGGCTCTATTATCCTAAACCTAAAACCAGATAAAGACATTACAAAGAAAGTGAATTATAGGTCAATACACTTGATGGACATAGATGCTAAAATCCTCAACAAAATATTCACAAATGCATCCAGCAATATATTAAAAAGATCATACACCATGACCAAGTAGGATTTATTTCATGGATGCAAGGCTGTTCCAATATTTGCAAATCAATAAATATGATACATCACAGAAGCAAACTGAATGACAAAAATCACATGATCACATTAATAGATGCAGAAAAAACATTAGACAAAATCCAACATCCATTTTTCATAAGAACTCTTAGAAAAGTGGGAATAGAGGGATCATAACTCAACATAAAAAGACCATATATGACAAATCTACAGTCAATATCATACCCAATGGACAAAACCTAAAATCTTTCCCCCTAAGAATAGGAACAAGATAGGAATGTCTGCTTTCACCACTCTTATTCAAATAGTTCTGGAAGTCTTAGCAACAGTGATTAGACAAGAGGAAAAAAATAAAGGCATCCAAATTGGAAAGGAGGAAGTGAAACTCTCATTATTTGCAGATGTCATGATTTTGCACATGGAAAACCTTAATACCTCACCAAAAAAACTTTGATTTAATAAATAAGTTTGGCATTGTAGCAGTATACAAAATTAACACCCAGAAATTGATGGCATTATTTTTGCAATTTATAAAATCTTTATTGTTGAAAGTATTACATAGGTTCTCCTTTCTCCCCATTAGCCTCTTCCAGCCCGCTCCTATCCTCTCCCCCATCTAGGTCCTCACCACCCGGTTATCTGTGTCCATGGGTTATGCATATATGCATACAAGTTCATTGGTTGCTGCTCTCTTCCCACCCACCTTCCCCTGCCTGCCCTCTGAGTTTTAAAAGTCTGTTCATGCTTCTATGACTCTGGAGCTATTTTTTTATCATCAGTTTATTTGGTTGATAGATGCCACATTTGAGTGAGATCATGTGATACTTGTCTTTCTCTGACTGGCTTATTTTGCTCAGCATAATACTCTCCAGTTCCATCCATGCTGTTAAACATGTTAAGAGTTCTGTCTTTTTTATTGCCATGTAGTATTCCATTGTGTAAATGTACCATACTTATTTTATCCACTCAACTGCTGATGAGCACTTAGGCTGTTTCCAAGTCTTAGCTATTGTAAATTGTGCTGCTATGAACATGGGGGTGCATATATTCTTTCTGATGAGTGTTTCAGGTTTGTCAGATATATTCCTAGAAGTGGGGTCACTGGGTCAAATGGGAGTTCCATTTTAAAATTTTTGAGGAAACTCCATACTGTTTTCCATAGTGGCTGCACCAGTTTGCATCACTACCAGCATTGTGCTAGGGTTCCCTTTTCTCCAGAACCTCACCAACACTTGTCATTGATTGATTTGTTAATGATAGCCATTCTGACAGGTATGAGGTGATATCTCACTGTGGTTTTGATTTGCATCTCTCAGATGATTAGTGACTGATAATTTTTTCATATATCTCTTGGCCTTCTGCATGTCCACTTTGGAAAAGTGTCTATTTAGGTTCTTTGTCCATTTTTAAATTGGATTGTCTTCCTTTTGTTAAGTTATATGAGTTCCCTATATATTTTGGAGGTTAACTCTTTATCAGATGTATCATTGGCAAATATGTTCTCCGATGCAGTGGACTCTCTTATTATTTTGATGATGGTTCCTTTTGCTGTACAGAGCTTTTTATTTTCATGAAGTCCTATTTGTTTATTTCCTCCTTATGATCTCACTTATATGTGGAATCTAATGAACAAAATAAACTGGCAAACAAAATAGACCCAGAGACATTAAAGTATGCAACAGAATAACATATTTCTGAGAGAAGTGGGGAAGGGGGCAGAAAGAGATTAACCAAGACTATATATGCATATATGCATAACCCATGGACACATACAATGGTTAGGTGAAGGCCTTGGGTGGGGGCCAGAGCAGGGTGGAGCGAGTCAGTAGAGGAAAATTAGGGGGCATCTGTAATACTTTCAAATATAAAGAAAAATTTTAAAAATATGAGGGGTGTGGTTGGAGGGATGGACTGAATGGTGTGGCAGTGATGATGAAGAAGGCTTGTTCTAGTGACTAAAGAGCTGAGTCGTTTAACAAAACTAACAAAAAAACATTTATTTTGCTCAGGAATCTGCATTTGTGCTGGGTTTAGTGTGGATATCTCACCTCAGGTGCCCTTGATGGCAGGGGAGGCTTGAGGCCTGGAGTCTGGGATCAGCTTAGGACTGACTCCCACCTGCCCAGTGGCTGGTGCCTGATGTCTGTGGGCATGTCCGTTCCCCCCTGTGAGGATCTGTCATGTAGTCTCTGCATGGGATTGTTCAGTCTTCTTTGCAGCATGATGGTGGCTTCTGCAGAGTGAGCCTCTCTTCCAAATTGACCCTGGCAGACACATTCTTTTTTTTTTTTTCTTCGACTCTGAAGTCATATGGTATCCATTCCACCTTATTCCACTTCTTGGGCAATCAAAAGCCCTCACCCAGGTTTAAAAAGGAAAGACACTGCAATCATGTAATGGAGACTGTGGTGTGGGATGGGTGATACATGGTGGCAACACAAGCAAATTCAAAATACAGACATCAAACTTGGAAATAAATTCAGTGGTGGAGTGAATCTATCTACTATGTAAAGAACTCTGAAAATGCAGAAGGAAAAGGCCAAAAACTGATAGAAGACTGGAAAAAAACCTGCACAAATCTCAGTTAAATGTATTTTAAAAATAATGAAGAGTTTCTACTTCACTCACATTAATGAAAAGAAAAAAGTAAATAGAAATTTTACTGAGGCATGTTATCTTATCTCATAGGTGACCAGATTTTCAAAAGTTAAACAGCACACTTCATGGGCGTGGCTTCTTTTTTTAAAAAAATTTTTTATGGGTGTTGCAGGATATCCTTTTCTTTAAATAGTTTAACTTTCATCCTACCCAAATTGGGTCTTACATTTTTTTTAAACCCAGACTGACAATATCTGCCTGTTTATTGAAGTGTTTAATCTGTTTACACTTAATGTAATCACTGCTAGGATTGGGTTGAAGAATAACACATTCGATTTGATATCTATTAGAGTGATTTACTCTTTGTTTCTTCGTCCTTCTCTTCATGACTTCTTTGGTTTTATCTCATTTTGTCTTTTTTATTGGCTTTTAGTTATATCTCTGTATTACTTTTGTGGTTACTCTAGGATTACAATATGCCTCCTTCACATACCACCATCTACTATGAATTCATGTTATACCACTTCATATAGGAACAGTGTAATCATGCATTTCTATGTATCCTCTCCCCATCATTTCTATTTAGTCACATCTTATACTATTTTTATTGTCTAAATTTTTACATATGTCACCTTTTTCCCCAATTAACCCCCCCTCCCCACAACCATTCCCACTCTGGGCAAGCCCCCACTGCCCCAGTGTCTGTGTCCATTGATTATGCTAATGTGCATGCATACAAATCCTTTGGTTGCTCTCTAACCCCCCCTCTCCTATTATTTGTCTCTGGATCTATTTTTGTTTATCAAATTATGTTGATCATTATATCCCATATGTGAGTGAGATCATGTGATATTTATCTTTCTCCGACTGGCTTATTTTGCTTAGCATAATGCTTTCCAGTTCCATTCATGGTGTTGCAAATGGTAAAAGTTCCTTCTTTTTTACTGCAGTGTAGTATTCCATTGTGTAGATGTACCACAGTTCTTTAATCATCTCATGTGCTGATGGGCACTTAGGTTGTTTCCAAATCTTAGCTATTGTAAATTGTGCTACTATGAACATAGGGGTGCATATATCCTTTCTGATTGGTGTTTCTGGCTTCTTGGAATATATTCCTAGAAGTGGGATTACTGCATCAAATGGGAGTTCCATTTTTAACTTTTTGAGGAAACTCCATACTGTCTTCCACAGTGGCTGCACCAGTCTGCATTCCTACCAACAGTGAAGGAGGGTTCTTTTTTCCCCTCATCCTATCCAGCACTTGTCATTTATTGATGATAGCCATTCTGACAGGTGCTAGATGGTACCTCATTGTTGTTTTGATTTGCATCTCTTGGATGATTAGTGACTTTGAGCATGTTTCCATATGTCTCTCAGCTTTCTGTATGTCCTCTTTCAAAAAGTGTCTACTTAGGTCCTTTGCCCATTTTTTTTTATTGGATTGGTTATCTTTCCTTTTGTTAAGTTGTATGAGTTCTCTGTAATTTTTGGAGATTAAACCCTTATCTGAAATAGCATTGGCAAATATGTTCTCCCATGCAGTGGGCTTTCTTATTGTTTTGTTGATGATTTCTTTGGCTGTGCAGAAGCTTTTTATTTTGATGTATTCCCAGTTGTTTATTTTCTCCTTACTCTCCATTGCCCTAGGAGCTGTGTCGGTAAAGATATTGCTACGACATATGTCTGATATTTTGCTGCCTATAAAGTCTTGTAGGATTTTTATGGTTTCTCATCCTACATTTAAGTCCTTTATCCATTTTGAGTTTGTTTTTGTGTATGGTGTATGTTGGTGATCTAGTTTCATTTTTTTTGCATGTATCTGACCAAATTTCGCAGTACCATTTATTAAAGAGACTGTCTTGACTCCATTGTACGCTCTTGCCTTCTTTGTCAAATATTAATTGAGTATAATGCTTCAGTCGATTTCTGGGTTCTCTCCTCTGTTCCATTGGTCTATATGTCTGTTCTTGTGCCAGTACAAGGCAGTTTTGGGAACCGTGGCTTGGTAATATAGCTTGATATCTGGTATTGTGATTCCTCCAACGTTGTTCTTCTTTCTCAGGTTTGCTGTGGCTATTTGGGGTCTTTTTTAATTCCAGATGAAGTTTTGGAGAGGTTGTTCTAGATCTTTGAAATAGGCTGTTGGTATTTTAATGGGGATTGCATTGAATCTATGGTATGCTTTGGGTAGTATGAACATTTAAATAATGTTGATTCTACCAATCTATGAACATGGCATGTTTTTCCATTTGTTTATGGCTTCCTCTATCACTTTTTTTAGAGTACAGGTCTTTTACCTCCTTAGTTGTTTATTCCTAGTTATCTTAATTTTTTTTGGTGCAATGGTAAAAGGGATTGTTTTTTTCGTTTCTCTTTCTGTGAGTTCATTATTGGTGTATAAAAAGGCCATAGATTTATGGGTGTTAATTTTGTATCCTGCTACATTGCCAAATTTATTTATTAGATCTAGTAGTTTTTTGATGGAATCTTTGGGGTTTTCTATGTACAGTATCATGTCATTTGCTAATAAGGACAGTTTTACTTCTTCTTTCCCAATTTGGATGCCTTATATTTCTTCTTCTTGTCTGATCACTATGGCTAGCCCTTCCAGTACTATATCGAACAGGAGTGGTGAAAGTGGGCATCCCTGTCTTTTTCCCATTCTTAGGGGAAATGGGTTCAGTTTTTGCCCATTGAGTATGATGTTGGCTGTAGGTTTGTCATATAAAGCTTATATTATGTTGAGGTATCATCCCTGTATTCCGATTTTGCTGAGAGTTTTTTTTTTTTTTTTATCAAGAAAGGGTGTTAGATTTTGTCAAATGTTTTTTCTGCATCCATTGATATGATTATGTGACTTTTGTCTCTCAATTTGTTTATGTGATGTATCACATTTATTGAATTGCGGATATTGTACCATCCTTGCATCCATGGAATAAATCCCATTTGGTCATGGTGTATGATCTTTCTAATGTAATGCTGGATCAGATTTGCTAGAATTTTGTTGAGGATATTAGCATCTATGTTCATCAAGGATATTGCCCTGTAGTTCTCTTTTTTTGTGGTGTCTTTATCTGGTTTTGGGATTAGGGTAATGCTGGCTTCATAGAACGAGCTTGGAAGTGTGCCTTCTTCTTGAATTTTTTGAAATAGTCTGAGGAGGATAGGTTTTAGTTCTTCTTTGAATGCTTGGTAGAACTCCCCTGTAAAGCTGTCCAGACCAGGGCTTTTGTTTGCTGGAAGCTTTTTGTCCACTGCTTCAATTTTTTCAGTGGTTATAGGCCTATTCAGGTTTTTTTATTCTTTTTGATTGAGTTTTGAGAACTTGTATTTTTCTAAAAATATGTCTATTTCATCTAGGTTGTCCATTTTGTTGGAATAGATTTTTTCACAGTACTTTTTTCATAATCCTTTGTATTTCTGTGGGATTGGTTGTTACTTCACCTGTTTCATTTTTTATTTTGTTTATTTGGGTCCTCTCTTTTTGCTTCTTGGTGAGTCTGGCTAGAGGTTCATCAATCTTGTTTATCCTTTCAAAGAACCAGCTCTTGGTTTTGTTCATCTTTTCTATTGTTGTTTTTTTTTTGTGTGTGTGTGTGTGTGTGTGTTTTGTTTTGTTTCTACTTCATTTATTTCTGCTCCAATGTTTATTATTTCTTTCCTTCTGCTCACACTGGGATTTTCTTGTTGATCTCTTTCTAATTCTTCAAGTTGCAGAGTTAGATGTTTTATTACCAGTTTTTTTGTTTGTTCTTTTTTGTTTTTGTTTTTTGTTTTTTTAGGTAAGTCTATAATGCTATGAACTTCCCTCTCAGTATTGCTTTCAGGGTGTCCCAAAGATTTTGGATTGTTGTGTTTTCATTGTCATTTGTTTCCAGGATGTTTTTTATTTCTTGTTTGATGTCTCTGGTAAACCAATCATTGTTTAATAGTTTGCTATTCAGCCTCCAAGTTTTTGAATTTTTGTGATTGTTTTTATTGTAGTTGATTTCTAATTTTATGCCACTGTAATCTGAGAAGATGCTTGATATGATTTCAATCCTCTTGAATTTGGAGAGACTTTGCCTGTGTCCCAGTGTGTGGTCTATTTTTGAAAATGTCCCATGTGCACTTGAGAAGCATGTATATTCTGTAGTTTTGGGGTGGAATGTTCTAAAGGTGTTGATTAAGTCCATCTGATCCAGTGAGTCATTTAGGATTGATGTTTATTTGCTAATTTTTTGTCTAGAGGATTTATCCAGTGATATTAATGGGGCATTAAAGTCTCTTACTATGATTGTGTTGCTGTCAATCTCTCCCCTGATACCTTTCAGAAGTTTTTTTTAATGTATTTTGGTGCTCCTGCATTAGGTGCATAAACGTTTACCAGAGTTACATCCTCTTGTTGTATCAATCCCTTTGGAATTATGAAGTGGTCTTTCTTGTCTCTTGTTATGGTCTCCACGTTGAGGTCTATTTTGTCAGATGTAAGTATTGCTACCCCAGCTTTTTTTTCATTTCCATTTGCCTGATAGATATTTTTCCATCCCTTCACTTTTAGTCTGTGTGAGTCCCTTGTTCTGAGGTGGGTCTCCTGTAGACAGTATATATATGGGTCATGTTTTCTTATGCATTTAGTCACTCGATTTCTTTTGATTGGAGCACTTAATCCATTTACATTTAATGTTATTATTGAGAGGTATTTGTTGGTAGCCCTTTCTGGACTTTATGCCTGTGTTCTTTCCTCCCTTTCTATTTCTTGTTTTTACAGCATTCCCTTTAGCATTTCTTGCATTGCTGGCTTGGTAGGGATAAACTCCTTTTTTTTTTTTTTTGTCTGTGAAGCTCCTGATTTCCCTTTCAATTTTGATTGATAGTCTTGCTGGACAGAGTATTCTTGGATTCAGTTCTTTGCTTTGCATCACTTTGCATTATTTCCTTTCATTACCTTCTAGTTTGATGTGTTTCTGTTGAGAAATCATTTGATAATCTGATGGGGGATCCTTTGTAGGTAACTCTCTGTCTCTCTCTTGCAGACTTTAAGATTCTATCTTTGTTGTTAACATTTGCCATTGTAATTATGACGTGTCTTGGTGTGGGTCTTTTGGGATTCATCTTGCTTGGGACTCTCTGTACTTGTGTAACTTTTTTCTTTCCCATATCAGGGAAGTTTTCTGTCATTATTTCCTCAAATAGATTTTCTAATCCTTGCTGCTCTTCTTGTCCTTCTGGTAGCCCTATTATATGTAGGGGTTGTTTTGTCCCAAAGCTTCCTTAGGCTCTCCTCCTGCTTTTTAATTTTTTTCTCCAATTGCTGTTCGGCTTGTTTCTCTACCTTACCTTTTAACTCACTAATTCAGTCCTCTGCTTCTCCTAGTCTACTGTTGAAACCGTCCATGGTGTTTTTGATTGTAGCTATATCACTTTTGATTTCTTCTTGATTTCTGCATAGGTTGTTGATTTTTCATCCATCCAGTGTATGAACGGTACAACCATTACTGTGAATTCTTTTTCTGTCATGCTGCATACCTCTGTTTCACTAATTTTCTTTCTTGGTCATTCCTCTTTTTCTTTCCTCTGGGGATTGTTTCATTTTCTCCCTATCTGTCACCAGAAAGTTCAAAAGCCAAGTTGCCGGGGCCTGGGCCATGTGCAATGGGAGTTTTGCGCCACCCGTGTGTCACTGATCAGTTCGGACACCAAGACATGTGGCTGCTGTAGGTTGGTGGGAGCCACGCTCACCCAGTATCAGGGTCACCAGCACTCATTGTGGCCTCGTGCATGCACCTAGAATCAGGGACCCCTCCTGCGCCATGCTGAAAAAGAGATCCCGCTGGTGTGTGCTGAAAATTAGAGTCCCCCACTGCATTCCAGGAGTCAGAGACCCATGTGCCTGCACGGAGCATCAAGTATCAGAGTCTCTGTTGCTTGGTGAGGCCTCATGCCAACAATTAGGGTCCCTGCGTGTGCATGTGCCGAGAATTGGAGTCACTGGCACTTAGTGTGCGTGCACTGGGAATTAGGGATCCCAGGCATGCACGATAAGAAGCAGAGTCAAGTCACTGGTGCTCAGTGCTGCCTCTTGTGTGGAGAATCAGGGTCTCCAGACTCTTTGGGGAACCAGGTTGCACAGCCAACCTGTGTTGGCAGGAGGTCCATTCCTGTGCTGCGAAAAACAGACTTCCTTGTGCACTTGCCCAGAATCAAAGTCAGGTGGAACTGCCGTCCTGTGTGGGTATGAGGTCTAGTTGTGTGAGTGTGCGCTGCAGGAAACAGCCTCCCAGTGTCCATGCCCCCAGGCTCAAATTCAGGTAGCAGAGCTGCCCTGTGTGGGTAAGAGGCCTGCCTGCATGGGGTGGGTCTAGCAGTTCCTATGGTTCTGCAGCGAACCTGCAGAGAGGGGGATGGGCTCTGTGACTCACAGAAATCTGTAACTGGGGTGTCTGGATTCTTGGTGTCTGTGGGTCTGCTGCTGTGATCACAGGTCTTTGTTCCTAGTGGCTATAGGGTCACGGTTTGCATATGAGACCAGATTGGATGGTGGTGAGGCTAGAATCCTAGTCTTAAACTGTTCTGTTTTTCAAGATGGCATGGTCTCTGTGCCCGCGTTGGCTGCTCCTGGAGTGTCCGCAGTGGCAGTGGGGTTTCACCATCTAAGACTGCCCGGTTTAGCTGCCCCTTGGATGATCTGCAGGATCTAACTGTCCCTAGCTCACACACACACACACACACACACACACACACATCACACACATTCACACACTCCTTTATTGCTCCCTCACTCTCTCACACTCTCTCCCTCCTTACCTTCTTGCCGGTTGCCATCTTTCTTCCATGCTGAGATTTTTTTTGTTTCAGTTGCAAATCAGTAGCTGAGTGACAAGACTGCTCTTTCCAGGTAAATGTGCTCAAGATCATTGAGACATTGTGTTGCTGCATGAATCGTGTACAACTAGATGGCAAAGACCAGGCCATTGAAGGTTACATGAGCCCAGAGCATTTGCCCCATGTCAGAAGAGAGTGCTGTGTGTATTAGGGTCAGGAGGGTGTTAGGCCAGACCTGGAGCTTATGCTCTGCTCCCAAGCAATGCCCATATTAGTGGCAAGATGTGGAGGAGTGGCTGGTGAGGTGAGCCCACCACAGGGAGATCTTAGCAAAAACATCACATTCTCTATGTGTGGCCTCCTAGATAAGGATTTTATAATGTTGAAAAGTCTAGGTCATATTAGAAACTATGAAGGAGCAGCACCCATGATGGCCTAAAGAGAAGAGGTGTTTCTCCACTTTCCTGACCACATGACCCTCTCTGATTTGACTTTGATTGTGCACAGGCAGGAGCTTTTGATAATGAGAGGGACCATGTTGTGGCCTGTCCGAAGGTCAGACTTTAACTACCCTCTAGCAGATACATTTTATAGGTTTTCCTACTATTTGATCTGTGCAATTGTTATTAGTGGAAGTGGGATGTCCACTAGTGGAAGTGAGGAATAACTTTCCCCACAGGGTGCTTGGGGTAGGGTTCTTATGATAGCTTTAGAAAATGAATTTTCTAAGACTTGTACAGGAGAATGAGTGAATTTTATTTGCATGGAGTTATGTCCCTCAGTTGCAAAAGTCCCATGTCCTTTAAACTGGACCTGGAAAAGGTGCAGCTGGGGATTCAGCAGAGCTAGAAGCAAAGCCAGTGTCCAGAGGTTGCATTCCACGGTGGAGTAAGTCCTGCAGAGCATCAGGCTGGTTGTAATCCATTAGTTCACTGAGTGTGGGCCATGTGGGCCAATGCAGGGGAGCAGGCCCTCTGCCACAAGAGAGCCAGGAGCGCAAGTGGCCGAGAGAGGGAACTCTGTTTTTCCGGGAGCTTATGTAGCTCAGATTTGATGCCATTGCAGGGGCCATGTCTATTCTGGCCAATGACCTGCTCCCAGGTGTGACTGACAAGTAACCACCTCTCCTATGGCATTCAGACTTACTGGGTATGCTTCCATTCTTTATTTGTCCACTCCCTTCTCCCAGGATCTGTGGGGAACAGACCTGGAGAGTGTGAAACTGCAGCTTCTGGCACAAATGGCATGCCTATATTATCAGGCCTTCTCTTTGCTTCTTTCCTGTCAATTAATTAACAACTGGGATAATTATAACAGTATCACAGTGACATTCATGCCTGCTACTTTTACTGTATTTTAAATTGTATTTTCCAATTACAGTCCACTTTCAATATTATTTTGTATTACTGTCAGGTGTAGAGCAGAGTAATTAGAAAATTATACACTTTACAAAGTGTTATCCCCAATATTTCCAGTACCCACCTGGCACCACGCATAGTTATGACAATATTATTGACTGTGTTCCCTATGCTGTACTTTGTATCTTAGTCACTATTTTCTAACTTCCAATTTGTATTTTCGCCTTTTTTACCCAGTCCCACAAACCCCTTCCCCTTTGGCACCGATCAGTCTTCGTATTTGAGTTCGTTTCAATTTTTTTGCTCATTAACTTGTTCTTTAGATACTACAAACAGATAAAATCATATGGTATTGGTCTTCCTCAGTCTGACTTATTTCCCTTAACATAATACTCTGTGGGTCAATCCATGCTGTCACCAATTGTATCTGCTACTGTTATGGCTCATGGAAATGAGGCTGCTGCCCTGCCTGCTCTCCACCTGCTGCCCTCTCCCCGAGGTGAAGAGGATGAGCCAGTGAACAGTTTGGGGGCTGCAGGTCTAGAAACGAAAGAACTAAAGTCATTTCCAAATTCCACATGCTGCTTGCTGTTCTGGAGACCCAAGTGATACAATTCCAACAGAGTGTAACCAGCAGTAGAAATAAAACACAAATACTTACTCTGGTGAAATCTGAAATCCAAGCCTTGTGGGTTCATGTGAAGGAGGATGAGAAAATTCCATTCAGATAAAAGTCAACACTGTCAGTTTCACTTGTGTTCAGGTGTCAGAACCTGTATTATTCCCAATACCTGGCACTTAGTAGGTGCACAATCAGCATTTGTTCACTGATTGATGTAAAAACTGTGCTTTCCAGTCCTACTGCAGAGAGCAGCCCTTTCTAACTCAAAAGGCAGGTAGAGCCCATGGTGGTCAGCACGCAGTCTGAGCCTTGAGGCCAGCAGTGAGGAACAGGCTGCAGGGGACTAAGGCTCCTGAGTGACCAGGAGTCAGTGGACTCTGAGAACATGGTGGGGACACTGGGCTGGCTGTGAAGGTAGAGGTGGCTCTGCCCAGTGAGAGATGGGGCCAGGTGTTCTGCAGACACCCTGCCGCCCTGTCCTCCAGGGCCCTGCATGGGGACAACACAGCCCTGGTCCCCTGATAACCCTGTGCCAGAGCATAAGCTGGGTGGCAACTCAGTGACCAGGCCCTGCTGGAACCTGGGCACTTTGGGTGTCTTAGGTGGGAGGGATATGCAGAAGTGGAAGCTCAGACCTGTGCGGTCTGTGGGGCGCAGGGTTGGTGGACTCTGAGGATGCTCAGTGGTCAGCCAGGAGACAGGAGGCCAAGCTAGGCCCTGAGCTCAGAGGAGGCAGAAAAGGGCAGGGAGAGAAATTCAGCCCAGGAGGGAATGAGGAGCTTCTCAGGAGTTCCCTCCCTCCTCCACCCCCGTCTCTCCTCATCAGCCCCCAGACCCCAACCCTGCCACCCCCTGGTTGCTGGAGAACAATGTCCTGCTCAGGAGGGCCCTCCTCTCCCCTGTGGGGTGGGGCCTCCTGAGCTGCAGCCCAGGCTGTGCCTGCTTGGTGTCCAGCACCCACGTGCTAGTCCTTTCCTCCAAGCTCCTAACAAAGTGGAAGAAGAAGACCTTCACACTGAGCCCAGGACCTGAGAGATTCATGTTTTCCCTAATGGTGCTCCTCTCTGTCCTGGCAGAAGGGCGGGCCGAGCAGGTGCAGATGTGGCCAAGAAGGAGCTGGGAGTAGCTTTGCATGGGGTTTGGGGGGTGGTGGGGAAAGGGGCAGAGGAGGAAGTAGAACAGAGAAGAATTGTGCTATTGGCCTTCTGAGCACAGAGCTAGTGCCTGTGAATGAGGGTCAAAGAATAAGCAAATCATCTGAGAGTCATTTATTTGGTTGCTGGCACCACCTCCCTCCCCACAGTGTGGTCCTGGATTAGCTCCAGAGAAGATGGTCTGGGTCCTGCAGTTGGAGGCTTTTCATGGTTTCCTTTATCCAGGGAAGGTAACTGGTGACTTTGGTGAAGACTCCTGGAGGTTTCCCATACTTGTTTCCATAGGAGACAATGCCCTGGATCCCATTTGTACACAGGAGAGGCCCCCCGGAATCCCCCTGTGGACAGAGAGAGGGGAGGACTGAGTAACTTCTCCTGGCCCTGCCCTCGACCCCTCACCCCAAGCCCCTCTCAGAGAAGGCTGCCTTGCTTGGTTTCCACCTTGGAGATAAGCAGGCAGGCAGGTCCCTGTGGTCCCCTCAGCCTGGACATTGTCACTTCCTCACTTCACCTCAGGTGGCAGCTCCCTCTGCTCCCCCAGGTCCCTGATCCTCTGGCTATGAAGGTGCTGCAGGACTGTGGCTGCAGCTACTGTGTAAGGACCGGAGAGCCGGCAGGTGGGGCTGACACTTGGCATGGAGAAGGAGCCCATTAACCAAGGAGGAGCCCCTTACCTTGGAAGCCACCAGGTGTAACTACTGCACACCCAGGGAATAGTTATCTAACTGCTGTGTCCCGGCTTGGGCTAGTATTACAGATTCACCATCTGGAGGAGCACCATGTTTAGAGTGACCATAGGCCCTTGTAGCCTCTCATAGGGCCTATTCCTCTCAGCTCTGGCTGTCCCCCTCTTTTCCTCTTGGGAGAAAGGTCATAGCCTAGAGGGTGAAGGATTCCCCCCTTTCCTCAGGTCCCAGTCTGTATGCAAACATCCCTCTTCCCATAGCCACGCTAAGCAGATGTTCAGTATCACCTTAAAGGGAGAGTTCTTTTTTGTTGGGTCCCCCACACAGAGTTGAATGGTCCTGTTGTAATTACGATGACGTAAGTGGCCTTCACACTCCTCATCCTCCTGCAGGGTCAGCTGTACCTCCTGCAGAGTGTCTGAGCAAGGGCCATCCCTTGCGACCTGCCCCCAGCCGGCCACAGTGCACTTCTCTCCTGGCCTCGGCAGGTCCTTGCCCCTGGGCAGTCGGTGGGACTTCACAGCGTCAGTTCGCTTGATGTTTCTCACCAGCTGGTGGGGAAGAGACAAGAGAGCCCAGGTCAGCCAGTGCCTCTGGGCCTGGAAACCATGATGGGACCCCTGAGTTACTGGGACTGGTCAGGTGACTGGAGTGGGAGGAAAGGAAGGGACAGGTCACAGTCAGAAGAGAAACAATGAGACCTCAGAACTGCAAGAGCAGCAGGAGGTTTCCTCACCTGCAGTAACATGATGTCATTGGAGCGTTTAAGCTTATCATAGTCTGGGTGTGGGATGGCTCTTTTCACTGGGATCTTCTGCTGGGTCTTCTCCTGCTTTTCGATGTTGTGGGCACCCAGGGTGACTGTGATTGAGCTGCACAGAGAACAGAGTGGGTGAGTTTGGCTGCGAGGTTGAGAGATCTATCCCAGGGATTATGAATGGCAGGTGATAGCTGGTGCAGAGCATAGGGGCCAGGGACTTGGTGAATCTGCTTCTCAATGACACTGAGGTCAGGGAGCTGGGAGCTCTCTGTTGCCCTTAGGAAATGTCATGAAATTACTTGCATTTGCATTTTGACCCTAATGCATGTGTTCATAGTCCACCGCTGCTTTTTTGGACAGTGTGGTTGTTCTCTTCTCAATTGTGTTCCTTGCTGTCACCTCTGACCCTCTGAGCCCAAAGCTTACCTGTACTATTTCTCAGGCTCTCATTGCCCGGTCATGTTCTCTGATGGCTCCTCTGATGAGGTCTCATGGGCTTGAGTTACCAGGAGCCTGGGGAGCTGCCCTGGGCTGCAGCTCCTGGGATGAAGGGTAGGGTCCCTGTAGGGGTCTCAGGAGGTGTAGCCTGGCTGCGTTCTCTTACCGTCCGTTGCAGTGAGCAGCTGTCAGAACAAAGTTGTCTCCCACAAGGACACCACCACACTTGGACCTTTTCTCCTCATCTTGAATGCGAAGGAAGGCCATGTAGGGTCTGGAGTGGGGCTTGGCTTCATGTCCCCCGATGATCTCCCCTGGAGGAAAATTCTGTTGTACTTTTGTGGTACTTCCCCCCCCGCCCCGAGTGCACCAGGCAGGCATTGGCTTGATGACTCATATGGCTGGCCACTTGGGAGCCTAGGGTGGCGTAGAGCTGGGAGTAGGTAGTGAGGGGCCTCCACTTTCTCATATGGAAAAGGGAACAGCAACAGGCTGAGACTGTGACTTTGCTTGCCACATAGTTGGTGAGAATACAAGTCTCAGGAACAGGGAAGGCCTGGAGGCTCCTGAAAATTCCTCTCCTGACTTCGCTTGGTGTTGGGTGAGTTTCTGAGGCCCCTGTGGTGCTGTGATGTCCAGGGCAGTGTGCTTTGCAGTGTCCAGGACTTAAGTTTAGGGATGTAGATGCTGACACATGAGGAGTTCCCGGTAAGTGTTTGTGGCTGCTAGGAGGGTTGGCTCCCAATGGGCCTCTGGAGGAGGGTTGGTAAGGCCAGTGCTGTGGGATTCTGGAAAGCAGAGAAGTTTGAGGCTGCCAACCTCACTGGCTCATCCTTTAAGGAGAGGACCTGCTAAAGGCTTGGGAAGAAATGCAGAGCTGGAGAAAGGGACTGAGGGGCCTTGAGATGGAGCAGAGGAAACAGCAGTCTTCTGGGGACAGTGACCCCACTGACTGTGTGGTCTGCTGAGCTCTGGGCTTCTCTCCTAAGCAGACCCTAAGGACAGCACCTGTCTCATCACAGACATGGAAGCCAGGGCTGCTCTGCCCTCTGCAGTTTCCCAGCCTCTGCCATGCACTTAGAGGAAGTTACACTCTACACCTGGCACAGGTAGGGCTTGGGTAGGGCATTGTGCCCACTGGCTTTTCTTGAGAATAGGCTTCTGTCCTGTCATTTCTGCCTGTTGGTCATCCAGCATCATGTGTGTGGGTCTGAGATGGGATGGGAGCTGGGGTTCAGAGCATTCCTGGTGGAGAGCTGGATCAGGGATGTGCAGAAGGGCCAGGAGGTCTGTGCTAATGTGGGATGGGTTGGGCCTGTGAGGGTGGGGATGGTCACTCACCTGTCTCTGCCGAGGGGAGCAGGAAAAAGGCCAGCAGGAGCACGAGCAGGGGTGGCTGCATCTTCCCAGGAGTGCTGCTCAGGTCGGAGCTGCTGGTGTTTCTCTGTGCTCTGTTTTTATGCCCAGAAGAGGAAGGAAGTGTGGGTGGGCTCTGTGACCTGAGTCCCCCTCTGGTTTTGTAGAGCTTCATCCCAGAAGGCTTTCTATGAAGCATCCCCACCCCCACACCTCCTGTCTGATGATGGTCTCTGGGTGGTTGTGTGAGGAGTATGCAGTGTCTACATCAGTACCCACAGGTGATGACACAGAGCAGCCACCTGAGCAGACTCCAGCCCTGAGCAGGAACCCAAGGTTACAAGGTGGGGCCTGCGGCATGTGTTATTGATCAGTGGAGGTACTGGAGCCCAGAAACCTGAGTCCCTAGTGATAGAACCCCAGTGCCTCATCTCCATGCAACTAGGTTCATCAGGGTAATTTCTTTCCACATGTGTTTAGGCCCTTCTCTATCCAATGGCCAAACATAGTGGAGATGTGTCTCCTTCCTTTATAGCACCAATTTTCAACTTTTTTCATGTCATGGCACATGAACTAATTACTAAAATCCTGTGGCACACTAAATATATATTTTTTGCAGAGCTCACAAAAAATAGTTATACTTTTGATTGATTTAAAAGGAGTAATTAAATATCCTTTTTGCTCCAACGTGGCTTAAAAAAATATCCCGTGCCTTTCCTTGTATATAAGAATTTCTGGTACCAAAAATTAACTAATCACACACAGCCATATTAGCAATGTGACCAATAAAATGCAACTTTATTATATGGCCCATATGTTTATAAGGCAAGACAGGGCTTTCACACCAGATAACTATTGTGTTGACTGTTGTCATTTTTTAAAATATATATTTTTTATTGATTTCAGAGAGGAGGAAAAGGAAGAGAGAAATGAAACATTAATGATGAGAGAGAATCATTGATCAGCTGCCTCTTGCAGGCCTTACACTAGGGATTGAGCTTGCAACCTGCGCATGTTCCCTGACCAGGAAGTGAGCCATGACCTCCTGGTTCATTGGTCAACACTCAACCACTGAGCCACGCCAGCTAGGCTTTTGGCATCTTTTTATTTGATGACTTAAGGGAAAATAGGTTAGTGACCCTGACTAAATAGTCTGGTATTGCATGTTTTAAAAGTTCTTGTGGGACACTAGTTGAAAATCGCTGCTTTAGAAAGAGCTGAGCATCTGATGGGGGAGTCAGAAACATCAGGGAGCAGAGCACTGAGTGGGGAGGGCCATGGTAGAGTGATGCAAGGGGAGGAATAGAATATCACCACCATCTACTACACTGACATAGCAACCCATTCATCATCACAGTTTCCTCCCGAGGGGTTTTATTTACAAATGCACCATCTGTCTTGTCAACATTTTAAACAAAAGTACTCTCCTTGACATGTAGTGGCCTAGAGTAAGGAATCATTGTTGCCCTTGTAGTTGAACTACTGATTGGCTTAGCCTATGTCAACCCTACTTTGAGTTGGCTGGGTTCAGTCCCACCCTAACCACATGAACTAGGAGTGGAAAGGGCTGTTTGCCCAAAGGAAGTTCAGGTTTCTAAATTGTCGATATCGAGTAATGTGAGAAAGCTTGCTTGTCAACCAAAGAGCAATAATTGTCCTTTCAGTATCCTCTGTGCTCTGTGCAGAGCCACACTTCTGCTAGAGCAGGCTTGGCACACTAAGGCTCACACTTGCTAAGCAAATTATGCTGATGAGCTCACTACATAGTGAAGGACTGTTGCTTCTAAACAGCTGTGGCCCACTTCTGTTCTAAGGTCAACTAAGCTTCTCTGAGTGGTTAGAGTCTGATAATTTAAATGTCCACCTTTACATTTTCTGTTTTTTACAATTTTTCTATGGGGAATATTATGTATCAAAATACATAATTTCAGTGTAAACATCTTCCTTGTCATACCACCTACACTCCAAACCTCTTCTTGTTTAAGTCAGCCTGCCTCGTAGAAGACATTTACAAAATAAAGTACCTTTCTGATGACAGTGGTAAATATCCTCATTAAGAAAAGTTGGCCTGTGTCCTGCAGAGAGCACAGTGTCTATTAAGGCAGCTTAGGCAGCAGCCTCTGGTCATGTCCTTTTTTCTTCTTTTGTCCAGCTCCCGTTTTGGCATTTTTCTGCTGAGACTGAATCTTCTGCTTCTAATGTCTCAGACCTTAGTTGAAAACCTGCAACTGCTTTTCTACAAAACTGTTAATCAGCAAAAATAAAAGGGCTACAGGATCCCTCATTTTGATGCTGTGACTTTTTTGGCTTCATGCAAAGACTGTTTTATGTAGATGTACAGTTGACTCTAATTTGAAAATCTGAAAATCAGTTCATTCTTGTTATAAATTTTTTATAATCATAATTATATTTATGTTCATATTGTATAAAATGACTCATTTAATAAAGTGACACTTTAATTAAAAAAAGGAAAATTTGGAAAGTAGAAAAGAAAAATGTCACCGATTACCCCAAACCCCAACACAATCCTACATAATAAAGAGCTAATATGCTAATGGTCGTGACGCCCTCATGCCATAACAACTGATCAGCAGGAGGCTGCGTGCCTGTGGGCTGTGGGGCAGAGCCGCCGAGTTGCCTCGGGGATGGGGCGGAAGCAGGAAGGTCCCTGGAGGAGGCAGGACCATCCTGTGGCGGGAGGGCAGTGTGAGAGCCCATAGCGCCCCACTCACCAGTCCTTCACCACCCACCACTTGCACTCAGCATGCCCGCCCCCCACCTGCCAGGGGAAGGAGTGCAGTGCACACTGCCAGGAAGTGGCGCTTGAAACTCTGCAGCAGGTGGGCGGCTTCCATGCTCTTCTTCTGCACCATGATGGGGTGGAGCGGCCACATTGCTCCGGAGATGGGGCGGAAATGCGGAGGCTCCCTGAGGAGGCGGGACCAGCCAGAAAACTCCTGGGACCAAGGGTGGGGCTTGAAGCAGGCAGAGAAGGTTGGAAGGGTCGGGGATGGGGCCAGGTGCACTCAAGCTCTGGGTGGAGAAATTAGGGTGTCAATGTGGGGCAGTGGGTAGCTGGGCGGGGCACGCAGATGTGCGGGCCATTGGATTTCGTGTGCTGGGTCACTAGTGTTACCATAAGAAGTGCATTTTAAGTACTTGGGATCATGCTATATATACAATGTTATATATATTTTATATACAATATTACTTTTTTTATCTTCACTTAACACTATGAGGTAAGAGTTTTCCTGTGTCCTTAAAAATCTTAATTAACGAGACTGTAGTCTCTGTTCCTAGTTATTAAAACTTTTAACATGCAGTTAAGTTTTGAAATTAATGAAAAATTTTAAAAACAATTTAATCATAGAGAAAACGATTAAAATGATCTGATTTCAGATCATTGATAATCATCTTTACTGTATTGAGGTATGAACTAACATATTTTGCTCTCATGTATATCGGCATTTTTTTTAACAAAGGATTATATTAAATACAAGATTATGTTATAACATTTGTTAAATATTGAGGTGAAATTCACATAACATTAATTATTTTAAAGTGTACAATTCAGTGGCATTTAGTGTATTCAAAATGTTGTGCAATCACCTCCTCTCTTTAATTTCAAAGCTTTCTCATGATCCCAGAAGAACATTTCATCACACCCATTAAGTTGTGTTTACCCACAAATTAATTGGTACTTAATCACTTTCCATTCTCCCTCTCCCACCAATACCCAGCCCTGGCTTTTGGCAACTACTAGTCTCATTCCTGTCTCTGATGGATTTGCATATCGATATATATAAATAGCCAGGGGCCATTGAAACTGAATGGATGACTGAACAGGCTGAGTGGGGCAACCAGGCTGGCAGGGGTTAGTGAGGGACAACCAAACAATTGAGCAGCAGGCTGCATGGGGCAACCAGGCTGGCCGCGGAGGGGCAGTGAGGGGTGACAAACGACTGACCAGCTGGCTGCGTGGGGTGACCAGGCTGGTGGGGGGACAGTGAGGGGCAACTAAATGACTGAACAGCAAGCTGTGTGGGGCAACCAGGCCGGCAGGGGGTGCAGTTGGCAGCAACCAGGCTGCCGGGGGGAGGGGAGGCAGTGAGGGGCGACCAGGCCAGCAGAGGGGAGTAGTGAGGGGCAACCAGGCCAGCAGGGGCAGCATGAGGGGCAACCAGGCCAGCAGGGGTGGCAGTGGGGGCAACCAGGCCAGCAGGTGGGCAGTTGGGGGTGACCAGGCCCGCAGTGGGGGCAGTAGGGGGCGACCAGGCCAGTAGAGGGGGGCAGTGAGGGGTGACCAAGCTGGTGGGGCAGTAGAAGACGACCAGGTCGGCAGGAGGGTGCAGTTAGGGGTGACCAGGCCAGCAGAGGGGAGCTGTTGGGGGCAACCAGGCCAGCAGAGGTGGGCAGGTGGGGGTGATCAGGTTGGCGGGAGGGCAGTTGAGGGCAACCAGGCTGGCAGGCAGAGATGGTTAGGGGTGATCAGGCTGGCAGGGGGGCCAGTAGAGGCAATCAGGCAGGCAGGCAGGTGAGCAGTTGGGAGCCAGTGGTCCCAGATTGTGAGAGGGATGTCCAACTGCCGGTTTAGGCCCAATCGGACATCCCCCTGGTGGTCCCAGATTGGAGAGGGTGCAGGCTGGACTGAGGGCCTCCACCCCTGTGCATGAATTTTGTGCACCGGGCCGCTAGTTCTGTATATTTCATATGAAAGAAATCATGGAATATGTGAGCTGTTGTGTTTGGCTTCTTTTGCTCAGCATAATGATTTTGAAGTTCATCCAAATTGTAGCACATGTCAATATTTTATGCAGCAAAATACTATTCTGTGTGTGTGTGTGTGTGTGTGTGTGTGTGTGTGTGTGGTGCCTGTCTTAATTTATCTCTTTATCTTAAATAGACATTTGGGTTGTTTCCACCTTTGGGCTATAGTGACTAATGCTGTTATAAATATTTGTGTAAAAACTTCATTGTTGAGGATATGTTTTTATTAGTCTTGGCTATATACCTAGAGATGGAATTATTGGGTCTTATGGTAATCCTAAGTTTCAGTTTTTGAGGAATCACTAGACTGTTTGTTGTACCATATTACATTCCCACCAGCAACGTACAAATACTTCCATTTCTTTACATCTTGCCAATACAGTTATTATTATTGTTGTTATTATTATTTATTATAGCCATCTTAGTGGGTATGGAATAGTATCTCATTTTGGTTTTGGTTTACATATTATTAATAACTAATGAGGTTTAGCATCATTCCCTGTGTTTGCTGTGCATTTGTGTATCTTCTTTAGAGAAATGTTGACCTTTCTCACCATCCTCATTCCTGTGTCCCTCAATATTTTCATTGGGTTTTCAAGAGTTCGATCTTGAACATAGCCACTTTGACATGCTATGCCTATTAGGCTGAAACAGAAAGGGCGGAGAGTTCAGGGAAACCTTTCTTTTCACTTCAATGGCTAGTCAAACGGCCAAGACCATGTTGGAAAGTTCTCCAAAATCCAGAATTAGAAATATGAATTAACAGGGGAAAGCTTACTGAGGTGGCAGACACGTGGAAAGAGTATGAAAAGGTATCTTCCTAAGAAAGACCTCAACCTGGGGAAAGCCTCACTGGAGAGATTAAGTTTCTTTCTAGACGTGATCAAAGTTGAATCAAACTAAGAGATGGTAAAATTAGTCTGGACTTGTAATTTTAAGAATCTGTGTCTCAGGATAAATTAATATTAAACTTATATCTGGAAAATAAGATATGAGTAATCAGATAAAATAAGATATGATTAGTACAAATGAGAAAATAATGTCTAACATCTTAATGCTGGCTAATATTTATTGATCTCTGAGTGTAGATTCTCTCTTAATCCTTTGAGTTAGTTATTAATATTTCTTTCATGTCACAAATGAGAAATCTAAGACCCCGCGAAGACAGGGGGCTTGCTCTATATCACTCAGCTCATAAGAGTGGAGGGGAAACAGTGTTTAAAATGCAGGGATGTGGTTCCATAGTCTGTGATCTTAACCACAGCTCTACAAACATCATCATTTATTATATTGTCCCAGGAATGTGGGGGAAAATTAAAGAGGTATTGAAGAATAAAAGTTTTGTCTATATGTCTAATCTGGGACTCTTGTTCAATAGGAAGGGAGGTATCTCAGTGGCTACCATATTGTGATGGAAAAGTTCATTTGGATCATGTATTCCCTTTGCTCTTATCTTTTCCCTGATGTTCTTCCCCAACATGCAGCAGAATGTCATGCCTGGCCCATGATGGGCAATGAATCCTCTTGGGCCTTAGCCTCTGACCAAATCACATCTAGTGCTTATTGCAAGTGGGCAGGGCCATTCCTTGTAGGCAATGACAATGGCACAATGACATGACATTCCCACACTCTCACATGGCATTTGAGGCTCCTGCTATAAGCCAATTTCCCTGAGCCTGATCATTCTCAAGTTATGTTGCAATTAGAACCTACAGGTATAATGGGCCAGAAATTGGCTGATCTGATGTGCCCATGAGACTCCGCTGTGTTGTTAAGAAGAGATTCCTCCCTCAGTTAGGGTTAGCTCTACATTCCTATTAGGAGGGTGGAGTGACATTCAGGATTTCTGGACTGTTTACATGACATCAAAAACAGTTTTAGGGAGAGACCTGTCAGTGAAGGAGAACCTGGGTTATGTGTTAGTGTTGGGAAGATTGTGCTTCCATTTGGCCCCTGTAGTAGTAAGGATGGGGAGAGAGGGCAGGGATGTGGAGAGAAAAAGGTCTATAGGACAGATGCACATCTATGAGATTTCTAGAGTTTTGGCACCCACTAGAACACTTTAATTTTTTCTATGGCCCAGCCAGCAACAAAGAGCAAGGTTGGGGATACTTCAGTAAAACTCTGGAGTGGGTACATGTCTGGGGTGATGAGTGGAGAGAGGACTATAATGAAAGGGGGAGGAGAAGTGAGCTTGGGTGAAGACAGTGTGCTCATCCTCACCAAACTGGTATTAGTATGACAATAGAGACCCCCAAATCAATTGGTGTTGACTGTACTTCTTGGTAGGTGACAGTTGAAATGGAGCTGTGTTTTGAGATGTGATGTTGCCTCTGAGGTGCCCATGAATCAACATCCCCCCCCCCCCCACTCCCCACCTAAAGATCTTTATCTCCCCCAGAACTTAGCCCACCAAGGTCATTTTTCCCCTCAAAGCATTTAGTTCCCACAAGGCCTGAAGGTCACACCTCACCCTTCTGGTGTGAATAGGTTCTTTCTCTTCCCATCTTACTCTGGGTGTGGACTGCCTTACCATGTCTCTACGGGATGTGGCCAATATTTGGTTTGTGGTAGGTAAGAGGGATGCTGCTAAAACTTTTACCAGAACCTCTGGTATATGACTGCTAAACTGGTGGATCTTTCTTTCTGTCTATTTCTCAGTTCAGGACAGATGTAACAAAGTATTGTGTTTGGAAAAATCTAATTCACACCTGAGGATGCACGTGTCACATCCCCATCTGTCCCCCAGTCTTGGCATGACATCCTAGTTGTAGATAGCCCCCAGCTGTTAAGTTTCTCTGTTTCTGATCAAATACCAGGAAGCAACACTAGAGCCATAAGTGAATGAAGCAGAAGATCTGGAGCATCCCAGCCAGCCCTTCAGGGTCTGCCCAGAACTCAGGTATTGCTGGGCCTCTGAGGGCTGTGTACCAGTGGAACTGTGGCAGGAGGATTTACTATGCTAGCAATGAAGTAGGAGGAAGAAATAATAAGAGGCAGCAGAAGTTAATGAAACAAGCAATCACACAACAGAGGTTTAATAAAGCAAAGATAAATTATTTGAAAAGGCTAATAAAATTGACAAACGTCTGGAGACTATCTTCAAGAAAAAAGAGAGAAGGTGCAAATATTTATTATGAGGAACTTAAAAGGAAATATTTTTTTAATAAATGCTGCAGACCATTAAAAGATAAGCCAAGAATATTATAAAGAAAACTTACACTAATATATTTAAAATTTAGACAAAATAGAAACATCACTGCTAATTTAGGTAACACTAGAACTATCAAAGAAATGGCATCAGCAATTAATAGTTTCCCACATAATGAACTGACCTTTACTGGCTTAATTTTTCAGATACAAAACTTGCACTAAAGTGAAAAATAAAGGACACAATCTCATTTTATAAAGCTGGCATAACCTTGATACAAACAATAGAATAAGAAAGAGAATTTACAGGCCAACCTTATCACATTTACAGTCACTAGCACCCTACACATTGTATCAACAGTGAAAATTAGCCCATCAATATATAAAAAGCTAATACAATATGAGCCAGTTAGGTTTACCCTAAAAATGTAGATCTCAATTAACCTTAGATAGGTCAAGTAACATAATTTGCTGCACAAATTGGAGAGAAATCTTATCTTAAAAAGAGAAACTTAACAGAGAAATCTGATCTCAATAAACATTTCATAAAATTCAACATTCACACATGATAACAAACATACCCTTTTGGCAGATCAAAAGGGGAAGAAATTTCCTTAATGTAATACACAGTATCTGTATAACTCTGGCCGAGTTGCTCAGTTGGTTGAAGTGTCATCTCATTCACCAAAGGGGTGTGGGTTCCATTCCTGGTAAGAGCCGAAACCAAAGTTGGGTGTTCAATTTTCCTGGTGCATGATGGAGGCACTAATAGATGTTTCTCTCACCACTCCCCATTCATCTCTTTCTAAAAATCATTAACATATCCTCAGGTGAGGATGAAAATAAAACAAACAAAAAGACTATAAGCTGTGAAAATGATTAATGAAGCCCTCATCTAGAAAGAAAACCAAGTCCTAGCTAGTTTTGTTCAGTTGATAGAGTGTCAACCTGTGGACTGAAGGGTCCCAGGTTCAATTCCAGTCAAGGGCACATGCCAGGGTTGTGGGCTAAATCTCAGTAGGGGGTGTGTAGGAGGCAGCCGATTCAATGATTCTCTCTCATATCTATGTTGCTATCTGTCTCTCCCTCTCCTTTCCTCTCTGGAATCAATAAAAAAATATATTTTTAAAAAGACAACCAAGGTTTCCATGTTTCCCAGGAGAATGTTAGAAAGCCTTTCTCACCAGGTGCCTTACACACCAAGTGTGTGATACTGGTATCCTCTTTTCATTGGGAGGCTTGTGTTTGGGAATGATCCAAATGGGATCATTTCGGGGACGTCTACACCAATGAAAAGGGAAGATGATGAGGAGTAGGTCTGAGGGGAAACCCAGGGCTGGGCAGTGATGGAGAGGGTTTGTAGGTCGATGGGCACTTTTCTACCTTTAATCCCAGGTCCCTGCACAAAGTACTCCAACTCTGCTGTCTGCCTTTGTGTTTGGGGCCCTAGAGTTCTCTTGTCCAGGGGAGATCATCAGCGCACAGAGGCCAGGCTGCAGTCTTGCCCTGATAGGCACTCCTGCAAATTACTGTTCCATTGTGGATCCAGGTGCAAGAGAGGTTGTTGTGATGACCCCTCACTGAGCTGGATGGTGAAAAAGCTTTCGTTTCTTACCAATGTTTTAGACAACCAGAATCAGAAATTCATAGGGTCAGTTTGGGCTCAAAGGATCTATTTATTTTTTAAGAAAAACAGAAAAAGAAGATGCTATTCTGGATGTTACCTCTTGATATTTCTTCTTGGTCCTCTCACTAGGAAAAGTTTGTGCCTTATCCTTACTGTCCAGAGGCAGGTTCTCCAGGTCACCCCTCCAAGTATCCCCCTTTTTGTATTAGTCCTCAACCGAGGATATTTTTTTCTATTGACTTTCAGAGAGAGTGGAAGGGAAAGAGGGAGGGAGGGAGAGAGAGAGAGAGCGAGAAACATTCATTGATGTGAGAGAGACACATTAATTAGTTGCCTCCTACACACACTCTGACAAGGGACAGGGATCGAAACTGTAACCCAAGTATCATCCTTACCTGCCCTTGACTGGAAATTGAACCCAAGACCCTTTTGTGCAGTGTGGACATACTGACCACTGAGCCCAGTAGTCAGGGCTACATGCCCCTTTTAAAAGTCCTTACCCAAGGACTTTTAGTGATGAGAGAGAGAGAGAGAGAAATGGATGTGAGTGAAAAACATTGATCTAATGCCTTCCTTACATGACCCTACTGGGGATTGAACCAGCAGCCTAAGTAAGTCCCCTGACCAGGAATCCAGCCCACAAACATTTTTTTGTACCAGAGGATACTCCAACCAACTGAGCTACCTTCCAGGTATCCAAGTCCCTTTATTATGATTAAACAAGTTGGGCTGCTCCTCTCTCTTTCTCTCTGTCTTCCAGCTATTCTAGTTGCCCCTCCACTGGCTTCCTGAGGTGTAAGATGACAGCAGCCAAACAGCTATGATTTCCCATAATCCCATAGCTAAAATTCAGCCAATCCCCAAATATTCCCCCTTCTAAAACTTCGTGAAATTCTGGATTTCCAATTTCCCAAGTCCTATGTACATTTAGATCTTGCTGGGTTCAGAGACACTCTTCTTCACAAGTACAGCTCTCTCCTACATTCAGATTTTTGTCTCAGACAATCGAATGCTCTCCCCTTCCTGTGACACTCCTCACAATGGCTCTGGAGAAGTCCCATATGCTGAGTGACCACGCTTGCTGAGCAGCTTGCCTTGTCTCTTAGCAACTTGCTGTGAAGTAGTGACCAGCTGTGGTAATATCACTATCTTATGCACTGCATCTGATCCTGACCCATTCTCTGTCCTCCCTGTCACTGCCTGGGCTTGCACCTCCTAAATAAATGGTTGCCACTGTTATCCTTGCTTCAGACTCTGTTTCTATAAGAGTCAGAACAGGTCATAGCAGGGAAGTAGGATTTTGGATATTCTTCTCCTTGTATCTCAGGCTGGAAGTCATGCTCAGAGCGTCTTCTCAGGAATTACAAACAAGATACCCCCACCCCCCTGGATATCCGTCCATTGAAATATTTTCTTCTCATAGTATCCCCTCCTGGCAATGTTGGGGTATTTCTTCTGGTCACTTAACCATGGTTTATGATGCCTTTCCTTCTTGATTTTTACAATGAGTTTCTGGGGGACTGACCAGGAATTTCACCTAAATACTTTCTGCTGGTAAAGCTGGCATGGCAGCCTTATAAGGAGCAATCTGATATTCTCAGCCCCGCTGAGAGTAGGAGGCTTATCCTGTGCTTCTAAAGGCAAAGCATCTCATGGGGAAAATGGGTTGAGCACATGGCAGATACTTTAGTAACAAAGGAAGAGCTGGGGCTCAGTCCTACAAAGCCCCCAGGAAAAACTGCTGGCCTCACTCTTCCACATACGTCATCCTTCCTGTTTTACAGTTGTGTGGTTATCTAACCAGACAGTGACACAGCCACAGAAGAATTGAATGTGCATTATTGTGTGCTCAATGATAGCCTTGGGGACAATGTACACACATACCTTCATTTAATGCTGTCAGGGAGTGATGGGCATGATAAGACATGGTGCAAAATAGAGAAAGTGTGGCTTTTAGGGCAAGGATGAACTTGGAGGTATAAGGAGAACTGAGTATTTTCAGTGTTGCCTTTTCACATGAAGAATTAATTTCATCTTTAGGAATCTCACTAGACTCTCTCTCTAGGATTTGCATTCTAATTTTTCCTTCATTATATAAAACTAGAGGCCCAGTGCATGAATTCATGCATGGGTGGGGTCCCTTGGCATGGCCTGTGGGGATTGGGATGCCTGTGCTCCTGCCTGCCGATCCTGCTAATCTGGCTCAACTGAGCCTGCCATAGGCTCACACCCAGTCAGTCTTGATTGTGAGAGGCTTGCTCGCACTGCAGTGGTACTCACCAGCAGTAAGCCCTGCATCTGGCATCCATCTTGAGGGGGGCGGGGGGCCAGGACACAATCAGCCCTCTAGGCAGGTGGTGGGATGCTCCTGCTGGCCTAGGATCCAGATATCCCGCTGACATTAACGCTGGTTGTCCGGAGCCACCTGGCAGCTGCTTTTATATCGTTTCTGCCTTATGGAGCATCTAAGGAGGGGAAATGGCCAGGATGTCCGAGGCTGACTTCAAAGAGGCTGGTGGTGCTGTTGGGATTGTTCCTGCAACACCAGGTCCGTCGGTGCCTGGCTTGTTCTCTGGAGATAGGACCTGCAGGACTACTGAGGGAGGGAGTGACTGTTGCAGGGCTGGTGGGCCACCAGAATGGCTTAATCAGCTGAGCTGGGTAAGTCAGCTGAGCTGCACTCCCACTGTGGGAGTGCTCTGACCAGCAGGGGCAGCTCCTGCTTTGAGCATCTGCTCCCTGGTGGTCAGTGTGTATATAGCGACTGGTCGACCGGTTGACCAATTGATGATTTGCTTAGACATATATTTATATATCTATATCTATATCTATCTATCTATCTATCTATCTATCTATCTATCTATCTATATATGATAGTACGCCACATATCTCATGCTCCACATCAACGTTATCATCTGACATCCCACCTCCAACCCAAACTGTAGCCAGTTGAGGGGAGGTGGGTACACATGATGTACTCAGGGAAACCTGGATCAGGCAAACAATGGGAGCACTATGGTTGGGTCCAATGTGATAAACCTGTGCTATGGTTTCCAGAAGTGGACATTCCAACTTGCCTTAGTCATAGTATAACCTTGACAGTCCTTTCATTGCATAAAATTGAATAAAAAACAAAATAGTCTGTGACAGTGGTTGGCAAACTGCGGCTCGCGAGCCACATGCGGCTCTTTGGCCCCTTGAGTGTGGCTCTTCCACAAAATGCCATGTGCGGGTGCACACATACAGTGCGATTGAAACTTCGTGGCCCACGTGCAGAAGTCGGTATTTTGTGGAAGAGCCACACTCAAGGGGCCAAGGAGCCACATGTGGCTCTCAAACCGCAGTTTGCCGACCACTGGTCTGTGACATCGAAAAAAGAAGTGAAAAGTTTGGGGGATGAGTTAAGGCTGAGAGCTCAGTTTGATTAGTCAATAACCACAGACTTGCAATTAACTGCTCTCACCACAAACCAACTTTCCATTGCTCATTATTTCTTAAGAATCGTTCTTTCCTTGGCATTGTAGCTATGGTGAGAACCTCATTGAGACATGACTGTGCACCTGAGATCAAATTCTGACATTCTTCATGCTTTGAACTGACATGAGGGAGCCAAATCGTAGGAACACTAGAGAAAGAGTCCCTAAGGGAAGGGTTTTCACATAATACAAACAGAGATGGAAAGTCCATGCCTGGACAATTGCTTCATTCAAAAAGGATATATTAAGTACTTTCTCTCTGTGTGGCATTCTACAACACAGTGGGAATTAGATGGTAAACAGTAACAGATTTAGTTTTTAGTCTTGAGGAGTGAGACATACATTAGCCAAATAAACACAAGTGTATATGATTATGGGTGGTGTCAAATACTCCAGAGGGAAATAATTATGAGAAAATATGACTGGTTACAGGGGTTGGGGAAGACTTTCCTGAGGAGGCAACACTTGTCAGTCATGCAAACATACTGTTGAAGATGGAAATATTCCCTGATATGTTCAGGTATTTATCTTAAGGTATTCACACACTTGGAGGTCTGGAGTGCCTGAGCATTATGAGAAATAAAGAGAAATATTGGCAACAATTAATTTTTGTATTTCCAGAAAACATGCATAATTCTAAGATAATAGGCAGAAATTAGTAATTTGGTGTCTTTGAAAATTTAAAGCTTCAATTTAACCAAAGGCGTCATAATAACAACGCAAAAAACTTGGATTGGTAGATGATATTTACAATAACCTGTTGAAAAATTTGTATCTAAAATATATAAAGAAGTCGTTAAAAACTTTAAGGAAAATCAATTGTAAATGTATAGGGATGTAACAGACAATTCTCAGAACAATTTCAAATATCTTGTAAATATCTGAAAAGATAATGAACCTCACCAGCAGTCAGGAAAGTGGTAATAAAAACCACTATGATTTTCCATTTCACACCAAGTAGACTGATCAAAATTATTAAGCGTTACAATACTAAGTATTGTTGGGAGTATTAATTGGAACAATACATTTGTCAAGCAATTGAACAAGACCAAAGACAACTGAAGGCACGCATATTCTATAACCTGGCCATTTCACTTTAAGGATATACCCAACTGACATTCCTGCACAGGTAAACATAGAAGGATGATAAAGAATGCTCACTGCAATTGTTCTTTATTATAAAAAATTGGAAACAACATAAATTTCCTGAGAATGGATAAATCGTGTTGTCTGCATACATTGGAATATTATGCACCCATTAAAATGAATGAATTATAACTACATGTATCAACATGGCTAAAACTCAAAAATATATCATTGTTTTGTTTCTTCCAGGGAGGAAACAGAATAACTAGGAGTCAGAGGTGATAGAAGTATTTTTATTTTGTTATGCTTTTGGAATCTAAATTTTGCATCAAGTAAACATTTTTTAAAAAATCCAATTAATTTTCAATTTGTTGAATAATAAAAAGGTTGCAAAAGGCTGGTATAGAATTTTTTTTTAAGTTTTAATGCAGACCAAATAAAGAGCAACCAGCTCACTACAACCAAACTTTCATAGTTTAACTCAGAGTCCAGTCTCCACCCATGGCTTCTCAGCCTGGCCACTGCACTGCCTGGGAAACAAAGCTTTTGATTTCTTCCATTATTTGCTTCTGACAATAAAGTCAACAGGGGAAGAATAATATAGCAAGGAGCAGTAAGGACCTACACAGCTAGGAGAGGCTGTGGGCACTGAGGTCTCACTCTCCTTTCACCTCTGGGGATAAACCCGCATGTGCAGAGCAGCCCCTGCCCTGGGCAGCCTTCTTTGGGAAGCCCAGGGCCTCTGGCTGATCTTGTCAACTGTTCTTCCTTCATCAAAATAGTTTTCTTCCTGCTATCAGAAAATTATCACACTGTGCGGACTGAGTTAGATCAAGGTACTTTGCTGAAATCTGTTGTATACATTGTCAGAATAAATATATAACTTGGCTGATGCCTACAATGTGACCCGCTCAGATTTCTAAGTCCTGGTGACTCTGAGTTCAGATCTCTGATGAGGGAGAGCTGATCCTCACCTTGGTCCCCTTCAGCCAGATGCTAAGAACTAAGTTTTAATGCTCAGTTGACAGGGTCTCAGATCACAAGCTCAATCTCTTCTCTCATTATTAAGTCCCTCTACTTTGCCTGCTGTTAGCCTAGATTTTCCTTTTCACTTGAGGCTGAGCCAGTCTTCAAACTTCTTAGAAGTTTGCAGAGAAGAAAATACTCTTTTTCTTAACCCACTGAATGCCTATTGAGTGTCCTGACCTTCTGATGATATCTGGCAATCCCTAAGGCCCTGGGCCATCCTATCCTGACCTCCCAGGTCAGACAAGTGAGCATTGCTTTTAGGTTCCCCTTGTCCTGCTCAGAGTTCTTCCTGCTCATAAACTTGCTCTTGTTTCTACCAAGGCTTAATTGGGTTGATGTTCATGTTTCCTGAGAGTCTGAGTGATTTTGAACCCAATACAGAGAAGGACTAATGTCCGTGGAGGGAGATATCCCAACCTCCACTCTTCGGGTGACTCTGAGCTGTTCCTAGCTCACATTTCTCCCCAGCTCCACTTGAAAGCTTTGTCATGGTCACTTTTGGAGTTCCTGGTATCTGTGGTAGGCAGCATCCTAAAATGCCTCCCAGTGAGCCTCACACTTGTATAGTCGCCTCCCCATTGAGTGTGGTTGGAATCTGTGAATATGAGATATCACTTCCATGATTACTTTAGAGTGTATGGCAAAAGGGAGATGATCCAGGTGGGCCTAACCTCACCACATGAGCCCTTCAAAAGCAGAGAGTTTTCTCCTGCTGGTTGCAGAAGATCAAATAGTAGAAAACCCAAGCATGAAGAGGGTTTCTGCCATTGCTGGCTAAAAGATTGAGGGGGCTGTGTGGTAAGGAATGAGGGCAGCCTTCAGGAGCTGAGAGCTGCCACTTCCACCACCTGGTAGGCAGCAAGGAGATGGGGCCCTACAACTGCGAAGAACTGCGTCCTGCCAACATCCTGAATAAGCTTGGCAGCAGATTCTCTTCCAAATCCTCCAGATGAAAGCCCAGACTGGCTGAGACCATGATTTTGGCCTTTAGAGACCCTGAACAAAGAACCCAGTTGAGCCTGCACAGACTTCTGACCTATAGAACTGTGAGATAACAGTTATTAACAGTTATTTTAAGCTGCTAAATTTGGTAATTTCTTACATAGTAATAGAAAATAAATACAGTATTTGTAAAAGATAATCCACTTGACACTTTTTAAAATCTTTACCTGAGGATTTGTTTTTATTGATTTTAGAGAGAGGAAGGGAGAGAGAGAAAGAGAGAGAGAGTGAGAAAGAGAGAAAGAGAGAGAGAAACATCAGTGTGAGAGAGAATCATTGATCCATTGCCTCCTGTATGTGCCCTCACTAGGGATTAACCACAGCCTTTTTTGGTTTATGGGATGATGCTCTAATTGCCTGGGCCACCTGGCCAGGGCTGTACATATTTTATTTCAAATCACAAAGTTGCAAAAATGGCATGACTGTATATATTTATATATTAGAGGCCCGGTGCATGGTTTCGTGCACCGATGGGGTCCCCACACCTGGCCTGTGCCCTCTCTCAATCTAGGACCCCTTGGGGGATGTTGGAGAGCCAGTTTCAGCCAGGACCTCCAGGATGCACCAGTGGGGTCCTTTGGCCTGGCCTGTGGGGATGAGGCTGAAACCGGCCCGGTGCACGGATTCTTGCACTGGTGGGGTCCCATATATCTGTGCACCAGGTCTCTAGTATGCATATAAGATCTTTGGTTAACCTCTTTCCACCCTCTCTCTTCTCCCCTTCCCTCTGGCTATGAAGGTGCTGCAGAGCTGTGGTTGCAGTTTACTGAGTAAGGACCCAAAAGCAGGCAGGTGGGGCTGACACTTAGCATGGAGAAGGAGCCCATTAACCAGCTCTGAGGAGCCAACAGGTATAGAGTAACTACTGCACACCCAGGGAATAGTTATCTAACAACTGTGCCCCGGCTTGGGCTTGGGTTGCAAATTCACCCCCTGGAGGAGCACCGTGTTTAGAGTGACCATAGGCCCTTGTAGGCTCTCAGAGACCCCATTTCTCCCAGCTCTGGGAGCTCCCCTCTTTTCTTCCTTGGGAGAAAGATCACAGACTAGAGGGTGAAGCAGTCTCCTGATGCCTGGGTCCCCAGCTCCCAGTTCGTACCCAAATACCCCTCTCCCAGAGCCAAGGTAGTCAGATGCTCAGTATCACCTGGAAGGAAGCCTTATTTTCTGATGGGTCCCCCCCACACAGTTGAATGGTCCTGTTGTAATAACAGCGTAAGTGGCCTTCACACTCCCCATCCTTCTGCAAGGTCAGCTGTACCTCCTGCAGAGTGTCTGAGTATTTTCCCCTTAGGGTGACCTTCCCCTAGCCAGCCACAGTGCACTTCTGTCCTGGCCTCAACCTGTTATTGCCTCTGGGCAGTCGTCAGAGGGGCTTCACAGCATCAGTTTGCTTGATGCTTCTCTCCAGCTGATGGGGAAGAGGCAAGAGAGCCCAGATCAGCCTGTGGTGTTTGAGCCTCGACACCAAGGCACACCTGAGTCACTGGGACGGGTCAGGTGACTGGAATGGGAAAGAAGGAAGAGAAATGCTTCATTCTGTTGGAGGGGAAACCATGTAGACTCAAAAGAATAAGAGCAGTAGGACGTTTCCTTACCTGCAGTAAGATGATGTCCTTGGAGAAGTTCTTATGATTATAGTCTGGGTAGTGGATGGCTCTTTTTACCAGGAAGTACTGCTGGGTCTCCTCCTTCTTTTCAATGTTGTGGGCCCCCAGGGTGACATTGCTTGATCTGCACAGACAGCAGAGTGTGTGAGTTTGGGGGGAGGCAGAGTCAGAAGAGATAAGCCCAGGGGCTGTGAAGGGCAGGTGATAGCCGGGGCAGGGCAGGGCTGCAAACAGGAGAAATCGAAGCCACAGGGGACAGTGGCTGAGTGATTCTGCTTCCCAGTGACACTGAGGTTAGGGAGCTGGGAGCTCTCTCTGTGCCTCAGGAAATATGAAATTGCTTGCATTTGCATTTTGACCCTAATGCATGAGTTCATGGTCCACCATTGCTTTATTTGCTCAGTGTGATCCTTTTCTGCCCAACTATGTTACTTGCTGTCACCTCTGAGCTTCTGAGCCCAAAACTTACCTGACCTATTTCTCAGCCTCTCATTGCTCGGCCATGATCTCAGAGAGCTCCTCTGATGAGGTTTTATGGGCTTGAGATACCTGGAGCCTGGGGAGCTGCCCTAGGCTGCAGCTCCTGGGATGAAGGTCAGGGTCCCTGTAGGGGTCTCAGGAGGTGTGGCCTGATTGCAGCCTCTTACCTTCCATTGCAGTGAGCAGCTGTCAGAACAAACTTATTTACCACAAAGACACCAGCACACCAGGACTCCTTCTTATCTTTAGTAAGTCATGTAGGGACGGGAGTAGGGCTTGGCTTCATGTCCCTCAATGATCTTCCTTGAAGGAAAAGGGTGTTGCGCTTGTGTGCCCCCACTAAGTCTATCAGGCAGGCATGAGCTTGATGACTCAGAGGGTTGGGCATTTGGGAGCCTGGGCAGGGAAAGGGAAGAGCAGTAAGCTGTGTCTGTGACTTTGCCTGCCACATAGTTGTAGGTGAGAATTCTGGTTTTAGGGCAGAGAAGTCTTGGAGGGTCCTGAAAATTCCTCTCCAGACTTTGCTTGGTGTTGGGTGAGCTTCTGAGGTCCCTGTGGTGCTGTGAAGTCCGGGGCAGTGCACTTTGCAGTGTCCAGGACTTAAGTTTAGGGATCTAGATGTTGCAGAGCTGTCATAGGGCCTGTCATGTGGGGAGTTTCTCGTGTTTGTAGACTGCTTGAAGGGATGGCCCCATTGGGCCTCTGGAGGAGTAATAAAAACAGAGTTTGAGGAAGGACTGAAGGGCCTTGAGATGGAGCAGAGGAAGCAGCAGTCTTCTGGGGACAGTGACACCACCAACTGTGGCATAGCTGACCTCTGGACTTTTCTCCTAAGCAGACCTTGAGGACAGCACCTGTCTCATCACAGACATGGAAGCCAGGACTGCTCTTCTCTCTGCAGTTTCCCAGCCTCTGCCATGCACTTCTAAGACAGTTCCACTCTCCACATGGCACAGGTAAGGCCTGGCGAGAGTACTGCACCCCCAGCTTTTTTTGAGAATAGGCTTCTGCTCTGACATTTCTCCCTGTTGGTCATCCAGCATCATGTGTGTGGGTCTGAGATGGGATGGGAGCTGGGCTTCAGAGCATTCCTGGTGAAGAGCTGGATCAGGGATGTGCAGAAGGGACAGGAGGTCTGCGCCCACTGTGGGATGGGTTGGGCTTGTGAATTTGGGGATGGTCACAACTGCTTCTGCTGATGGGAGCAGGAAAAAGGCCAGCAGGAGCACGAGCAGGGGTGGCTGCATCTTCCCAGGAAGTCTGCCCAGTTGGAGCTGCTGGTGTTTCTCTGTGCTCTCTTTTAGCTCTCAGAAAAGGAATAAGGTAGGGATGGGCTGTGTGACCTGATTCCCCCTCTGGTTTTGTAGTGCTTCATCCCAGAAGGCTTTCTATGAAGCATCCCCACCCCCAAGCCTCCTGCCTGATGATGGTCTCTGTGTGGTTGTGTGAGAAGTATGCAGTGACCTCATCAGTTCCCACAGCTGATGACTCAGAGCAGCCACCTGAGCAGACTCCAGCCCCAAACAGGAACCCAAGGGTGCAGGTGGGGACTGCAGGATGTGGTATTGACCAGTGGAGGTACTGGAGCCCAGAAACCTGAGACCCCAGTGAGAGAACCCCCAGTGCCTCATCTCTATGCTACTAAGTCCATCAGGATAATTTATTTCACACATCTGTGTTTAGGCCCTTCCGTATCCTATAGGGCAAATCTATTGGAGATCTATCTCCTTCCTTTGAGAGCTGACCATCTGTTGGGGGAGACTGAAACATCATGGAACAGAGTTACATATGGGAAGGGCCATGGTAGAGTGATGCACGAGGGAGTAACAGAGCATGGCCACCATCTACTAAACCAGTAATGGCAAACCTTTTGAGCTCGGCGTGTCAGCATTTTGAAAAACCCTAACTTAACTCTGGTGCCCTGTCACATATCGAATTTTTTTTGATATTTGCAACCATAGTAAAACAAAGACTTATATTTTTGATATTTATTTTATATATTTAAATGCCATTTAACAAAGAAAAATCAACCAAAAAAATGAGTTCGCGGGTCACCTCTGATACGCATATCATAGGTTTGCCATCACTGTACTAAACCAACATAGCAACACATTGATCATTACATCTTCCTTCTCAGGGCATATTTAACATCTTTTAATGTTCAAATGGTTAGAGCAGTAAGTCCATCTGTTATTGGAGAATTGCACGTGTGGAATTTCTCCATTGCTAGTGGGAGTAGGGTTCTTGGGACCCTGCTGGAATAAGTATTTTCAGAGAACTCCATGGGAGAATGAGATGTGGTAGAAAGCCTTATTTGCATGAAATTATATCCCTTGGTTTTAAAGTCCCATTTCCCTTACATCAGTCCTGAAAGAGTGCAGCTGGGGGATCAGCAGAGCTCAAAGCAAAGCCATTGTCCAAAGTTTCCATTCCAATGTGGAGCTGGGTCTGGGACTGCATCGGGCTAGTTCCCAGTCCTTCAGTCCATCATGTGTGTGTCCACATGGCTGTTGGCCAAATGGGTGTGTTCAGAGTATGAGAGCCTTGTAAGGCACGAGTCAGGTGCAAGAAGCAAGAGAGAAGGGCAAGAGGGCCAAAGAGGGAACTCCCTTTGTTCAGGAGCTTCTGTAGCTTAGATATTGTACCCTTGCCATTGCCATGCCTATTCTGGCCAATGACCTGCTCTCAGGTGTGACTGGCAGGTAATCACATTTCCTATGTCATTCAGACCTTACTGGTTATGCATCTATGCTTTCTTTGTCCAATCCCTTCCCCCAGGATTTGCAGGAAACAGACCTGGAGAGTGTGAAACTGCAGCTCCTGACACAAATGGCATGTCTATATTATCTGGCCTTCTTTTTGCTCTTTTCCTGTTAATTAATTAATTAATAATCAAGTTAATTATAATGGTATCACATCTATTTTATTTGTATTTTAAACAAAATCCTGCTATTGACATGTATTGGCCTAAAGTAATAAATCACTGTGGCCATAGAAAAAAGAGAATATAGTATAAGATTTTATTAGTACCTTAGTATTTGAGGTAACTTTAATTTATTGTTACTTATATTTTTCCAACACTTAATTTTGTTTTAAAGACATTAGTCTAATTTTAAAGCAAAAGGAAACAGAACCTCTGCACATGTGGTAAAGGGGAGTAAAACCTATGCCTCCAATGATCTGGACAGAGAGTGAGGAAGTGATTTCACTACCAGTGACCTTGTGACCTAGGATTTCATGCTAACCTTCCCACTAAAATAAATAAAAACAGACTTTTTAAAGTGTCTAACAACTGTCAAAACCTCAAAGAAATGCCAATGTAGGAGTGATTATCAGGCCCAAAATATAGTAATACTGGGAGTTCAGTTAGAAAGCTATTTATCTGAGGGCATTTGCTGAACACCAAACCTTTGAACCTAAGTTTGATGACCAAATAAAGTTAGGGCCTTAAGCTTGTGTTATTGTGATGGATGTGTACCAAAGCAGCTCACAGAATCAAATACACATCTAGAGAAAATTCATTTAATTCCAGATTAGAACCTCACATGAAATTATTTTGCAAATCTATATATATAAAAGGCTAATATGCAAAGTGTCCCCTCAGGGGTTTGACCGGGAGACCGGGAGTTTGATTGCTCTCTATGATGTGCCCTGACCACGAGGAAGCGGCATGGAATGGAGGAAGGCCCCAGCTGGCAGCTGGGGAAGAAAGGCCCTGATCACCAGCCAGGTCTAGGGACCCTACTTGTGCATGAATGTTGTGCACCGGGCCTCTAGTATAATTATAAGCATATGGTCAAATGTAACCAAGATCAACAGGCAAACAAAGAATTGACTAAGCAACAATGACAATAAGACCAGCCAACAAATCAAAACAAAACAAAACAAAATAAAAAATACTACTTTAAATATGGGGACAATATTATTTGTATAATCTGATACAGATTACAAAACAAATATGTTGAAATAAAAACAAGATTTAAAAGAGTTGCAGGGAACATAAACTCTTTAAAAGAGACATACCATTTGAAAAATGAACTAAATACAATTTTTAAAGTGAAAAACATAATAACCAAAATTAAAGTCACAGTGAATAAAGTAATTACAGGTTAAAAGAAGTTGAAAAGAGAATTTCTAGCCTAAAGTAGCTTAGAAATAGGTGCCAATAATGGAGCACAGAGAGGCATAAACACAAAATATAGAAAATAATAGAATTAGAAGGTTGAACATGTGTTTAATTGAAGCTTTCGAGAAAAAAAAAAGAAGTGGAAAAGGGATAATGAGATAGTGGCTGAGATTTCTTCAAAACTGATGAACAACATCCAATGAAAGTTTAGGAAATGTAATTAAAATTAAAGTAAAAAAATAAAAAGAAATCAACACTAGATACCAATGTCATAAGAAATGGCTGAAATCTTAAGAAAGAGAGATTAGAAAAACCAGGAATGCAGGAGAGGAAAATGGCGACCAGCAGGAAGGTAGGGAGGGAGAGAGTGTGAGAGTGCAAGGGAGTGATAGAGGAGTGTGTGGACACGTGTGGTGTGTGTGTATGAGCTAGGGACAGTTAGATTCTGCAAGTCTTCGAAGGGGCTGCTAAACTGGGCAGTCTTAGGAGGTGGAGTTCCGCTCCAGGCGCGGACACTCCTGGGCGGCCAGCAAAGGCACAGCGACCACGCCATCTTGGGAAACAGAGCTGCTTGAGACTAAAATCCTGGCCTCAGCACCACCCAGTCTGATCTCAGACGCATACCAGGACCCTGCAGCTACTGGGGACAGAGACCTATGACCACAGCTACAGACCTGCTGACACCAAAAGTTCAGAGATCCCCTCGGCAGATCCATGAGTAACAGAGCCCATCCCCCCTTCCTGCAGGCTTGGGGGCAGCGCCAGAGTAACTAACTGATAGACCCACCCCTTGCCGGGATCTCAGCCCTGCAGGAACTTTGGCCTGGAAGTGTGGGACCACCTGGAACTGATCCTACACGCACTGCGGGCTTAGGAACCCTGGGCTGGGAGCAATCGCGTGCGAACAGGAATTTGTCCACTAGCTAGCACAGGCCCAGGGACCCCGTGTCTCGGGGCAGGAGGCAGCACCAAGCACCAGTGACTTGACTGTGTTTCTTATCACCTGCGCTTGAGATCCTGATTCCCTGTGCATTCATACTAAGAGCCAGTGAATCCAATTCCTGGTGCAAGGGCACACAGAGACCCTGATTCTCAAGGCGAGGTTGCGCGAAGCAACAGAGACTCTGATACTGGTCTCTTGGGAACTCTGACTCCTGGTGCATGCTAGGGGGTTCTGGTTTTCAACACAGTGCAGGCAGGGTCCACGATTCTAAGGGCACGTACAAGGCCACATTGAGCGCTGGCAACACTGACTCAGAGCGAGCCTGGTTCCCACGAACCAACAACAACTACACAACTTAGTGTCAGAGCTCTTCAGTGACACTAGGCTGGTGGGAGGCTCCCACTACACACGACCCAGGCCTACGCAACTCGACGTTTGAACCATCGGGAGATAAACAGAATGAAGAGACGACACAACACCCAGAGGAAAGATAATGAGGAATCACCAAGAAAGGAAATTAATGAAGTTGAAGCATGCAACATGACAGAAAAAGAATTCAGAATAATGGTTGTACAATTCATTCACCGGATGGATGAGAAAATCAACAACCTATGCAAGAATCAGGAAGAAATGAAAAGTGATATAGCTACAATCAAAAACACCATGGAAAGTTTCAACAGCAGACTAGAAGAAGCACAGGACTGAATTAGTGAGTTAGAAGATAAGGCAGAGAAACAAGCTCAATCTGAAGAACAACTGGAGAAAAAAATTAAAAAACAGGAGGAGAGCCTAAGGGAGCTTCAGGACAACATGAAACGAAGTAACATATGCATAATAGGGCTGCAAGAAGGACAAGAAGAGCAGCAAGGATTAGAAAATCTATTTGAAGAAATAATGACAGAAAACTTCCCAGATATGGGGAAGAAAAAAGTTACACAAGTACAGAGAGTCCCAGGCAAGGTGAACCCCCAAAGACCCACACCAAGACACATCATAATAACGATGGCAAATGTACAAGACAAAGAGAGAATCTTAAAGGCTGCAAGAGAGAAACAGAGAGTTACCTACAAAGGATCCCCCATCAGATTATCAAACGATTTCTCAACAGAAACACATCAGGCCAGAAAAGAATGGACGGAAATTTACAAAGTGATGCAAAGCAAAGGACTGAATCCAAGAATACTCTACCCAGCAAGGCTATCATTCAAAATTGAAGGGGAAATAAGAAGCTTCACAGACAAAAAAGGGCTAAGGGAGTTTATCACCACCAAGCCAGCCATGCAAGAACTGCTAAAGGGACGGGTGTAAAAAGAAGAAATAAAAAGCCCAGAAAGAAAACAGCCACAAAAAAATAGAAATAGCTACAAACAAGTACCTTTCAATAATAACTTTAAAAGTAAATGGACTAAATGGCCCAATCAAAAGACATCAAGTGACTGAATGGATAAAAAAACATGACCCATACATTTGCTGTCTATAAGAGACCCACCTCATTAGAAGGGACTCACACAGACTGAAAGTGAAGGGATGGAAAAATATCTTTCAGGCAAATGGAAATGGAAAAAAAGCTGGGGTAGCAATACTTATATCGGACAAAATAGACCTCAAAGTGAAGGCCATAACAAGAGATAAGGAAGGCCACTTCATAATACTAAAGGGATCAATACAACAAGAGGATATAACCCTGATAAACATATATGCACCCAATGCGGAAGCACCCACATACATAAGAAAACTCCTGGAAGATATCAGTGGAGAGATCGACAACAATACAATCATAGTAGAGGATTTTAATACACCACTGACACTACTGGATAAATCCGCTAGACAAAAAATCAGCAAAGAAACAGCAATCCTAAATGACTCACTAGATCAGATGGACTTAATTGACATCTTCAGAACACTTCACCCCAAAGCCACAAAATATACGTTCTTCTCAAGTGCTCATGGGACATATTCAAAAATGGACCACATATTGAGTCACAAACAAAGTCTCCACAAATTCAAGAAGATTGAAATCATACCAAGCATCTTCTCAGACCACAAAGGCATATTAGAAATAAACTAAAATAAAAACAACTCAAAATACTCAAACACTTGGAAGCTGAATAGCATGTTATTAAATATTGATTGGGGTACCAATGAGATCAAAGAAGAAATTAAAAACACCCTGGAATCTAATGACAATGAAAACACAACAATCCAAAACCTTTGGGACGCAATGAAAGCAGTCCTGAGAGGGAAGTTTATAGCTCTACAGGCCTACCTCAACAAAGAAGAAAAAATGGTAGTAAATCATCTAAATCTACAGCTCAAAGAACTAGAAAGAGAGCAACAAGAAAAGCCCAGAGTGAGCAGAAAGAAGGAGATAATAAGATTAGAGCAGAAATAAATGACATAGAGACCAAAAAAAAAAAAAATACAGAAAATCAATGAAACCAAGAGCTGGTTCTTTGAAAGGATAAACAAGATTGACAAACCTCTAGCCAGGCTCACCAAGAAGCAAAGAGAGAGGACCCAAATAAACAAAATCAGAAATGATAAAGGCGAAATAACAACAGACCCCACAGAAATACAAATGATTGTTAAAAAATACTATGAACAACTCTACTCCAACAAACTAGACAACCTGGAGGAAATGGACATATTTCCAGAAAAATACAACATTCCAAAACTTAATCAGGAAGAATCTAAAAATCTCAACAGGCCAATAACTATGGAAGAAATTGAAGCAGTCATCAAAAAGCTTCCAGCAAACAAAAGCCCAGGACCAGACAGCTTCACAGGGGAGTTTTACCAAACATTTAAGGAAGAACTAAAACCTATCCTCCTCAGACTACTACAAAAAATCCAAGAGGAAGGAACACTTCCAAACTCATTCTATGAAGCTAGCATAACCCTAATACCAAAACCAGGTAAAGACAACACAATGAAAGACAATTACAGGCCAATATCCCTCATGAACATAGATGCCAAAATCCTCAACAAAATCTTAGCAAATCGGATCCAGCAGTACATCAGAAGGATCATACACCATGACCAAGTAGGATTTATCCCAGGGATGCAAGGATGGTACAACATCCGTAAGTCAATAAACGTGATACATCACATAAACAAATTGAAAGAAAAAAACCACACGGTCATATCAGTTGATGCAGAAAAAGCATTCAACAAAATCCAACACCCATTTTTGATAAAAACTCTCAGCAAGGTGGGAATAGAAGGATCATACCTCAACATAATAAAAGCCATATATGACAGGCCCACAGCCAACATCATACTCAATGGACATAAACTAACACCATTTCCCCTAAGAACAGGAACAAGACAGGGATGCCCACTCTCACCACTCCTGTTTAACATAGTCCTGGAAGTATTAGCCATTGCAATTAGAGAAGAAGAAGAAATAAAAGGCATCTAAATTGGAAAAGAAGAAGTAAAACTGTCCTTATTTGCAGATGACATGATATTATACTTAAAAAACCCTAAAGACTCCATCAAAAAACTATTAGACTTAATAAAAGAATTCGGCAATGTAGCAGGATACAGAATTAATGCCAAGAAATCTATGGCATTTCTATACACCAATAGTGAACTTGCAGAAAGAGAGGCTAAAAAAGCAATCCCATTTACCATCGCACCAAAAAAAATTAAGCTACCTAGGAATAAACTTAACTAAAGAGGTAAAAGACCTCTACTCAGAAAACTACAGGACGTTGAAAAAAGAGATAGAGGAAGACATAAAGAGATGGAAGAACATACCATGTTCTTGGATTGGTAGAATCAACATCATTAAAATGTCCATATTGCCCAAAGCAATGTATAAATTCAATGCACTTCCCATTAAAATACCAATGGCATATTTCACAGACCTAGAATGAACTCTTCAAAAATTTATCTGGAATAAAAAATGACCCCAAATAGCTGCAGCGATCCTGAGAAAGAACAAAGTAGGTGGGATCTCAATACCAGATATCAAGCTGTATTACAAAGCCACTGTTCTCAAAACTGCCGGGTACTGGCACAAGAATAGACATATAGATCAATGGAATAGAATAGAGAGCCCAGAAATCAGCCCCAACCAATATGCTCAATTAATATTTGACAAAGGAGACAAAAACATACAATGGAGTCAAGATAGTCTCTTCAATAAATGGTGTTGGGGAAATTGGACAGATATATGCAAGAAAATGAAATTAGACCACCAACTTACACCATACACAAAAATAAACACAAAATGGATAAAGGACTTAAATATACGACGGGAAACCATAAAAATACTAGAAGAATCCAAAGGCAACAAAATCTCAGACATATGCTGAAGCAATTTCTTCACCGATACTGATCCTCCGGCATTGGAAACGAAAGAGAAAATAAACAAATGGGACTACATCAAAATAAAAAGTTTCTGCACAGCAAAAGAAACCATCAACAAAACAACAAGAAAGCCCACTACATGGGAGAACATATTTGCCAACATTATATCTGATAAGGGCTTAATCTCCAACATTTATAGGGAACTCATACAACTTAACAAAAAGAAGATAAACAATCCAATCAAAAAATGGGCAAAGGACCTAAATAGACACCTTTTAAAAGAGGACATTCAGAAAGCCAAGAGACATATGAAAACATGCTCAAAGTCACTAATCATCGGAGAGATGCAAATCAAAACAACAATGAGGTACCATCTCACACCTGTCAGAATAGCTATCATCAACAAATCAACAAACGACAAGTGCTGGAGAGGATGTGGAGAAAAAGGAACACTTGTGCACTGCTGGTGGGAATGCAGACTGGTGCAGCCACTATGGAAGACAGTATGGAGTTTCCTCAAAAAATTGGAAATGGAACTCCCATTTGACCCTGTGATCCCACTTCTAGGAATATACCCCAAGAAACCAGAAACACCAATCAGAAAGGATATATGCACCCCTATGTTCATAGCAGCACAATTCACCATAGCTAAGATCTGGAAACAGCCTAAGTGCCCATCAGTAGATGAATGGATTAGAAAGCTGTGGTACATCTACACGATGGAATACTATGCTGCTGTAAAAAAGAAGGAACTCTTACCATTTGCAACAACATGGATGGAACTGGAGAGCATTATGCTAAGTGAAATAAGCCAGTCAATGAAGGAAAAATACCACATGATCTCACTCATTCATGGATAATAGAGACCATTATAAACTTTTGAACAATAATAGATACAGAGGCAGAGTTGCCTCGGATAGACTGTTAAACTACAGCAGGAAGGCCGGGAGGGTGGGGGGGAGGGGGGGGTAAGAGATCAACCAAATATTTGTATGCATGCATATAAGCATAACCAATGGACATAAGACACTGGGGGCTAGGGGAGGCCAGGGGAATGTCAAGGGCGGGGGAAAAAAAGGAGACATATGTAATACTCTTTGTAATAATTTAAGCAATAAAAAAATTATATTAAAAAACAATAAAAAAACTATGAACAAAACAAAAATAAAAAAAAAACAACAACCAGGAATGCAGAATGCTTTGCTAGCTGAGAAGCTCTTCTATTTCCATCATGTTAGAGGCCTAAGTATGAGACCTGTCCTGTCCAACTTCCTCTAGAAAGTCTTACGTTTAATTCTGGCTTTCTAATTTGTCAAAGCAAAAACTGGAATATAATAAGCCATGTACTTTTCATTATGTGAAAACAAAGAAAGTTTGATAGGGCATCAAGTGAGACAAACATTTTTACTACTTTAATATATTTGTTCTCTTGTTTGTTGACTCTCTTTCCTACTAGAATGTAAGATTGATTAGGCAAAGGAGTCTGCCTCTCTTGCTAGCCAGTTCCCACTATCGAGGCTCTCAAATATTAGCTGTTTGATGGGATAAATGGTTAAAACAGTTAATTATGTGGTCTTTATCCAGTAAACTGTAGATAAAATATGAGACTCAACAACCATTTTACACATAAATCCACCTTAAATATATAATCAGAAAAGCATGGATTTATGAAATGCCACAAATAGGACAGCCTAAATATTAAGATTAAAGTTGTGTAGACCAGATAATCAGGTGATTGACTGCACAACCCATTTTAATGGGCTGTGGACAATGTACACAAAAGGATTTTTGCATAGTCAAAATTGAACTTCAACTCCCGATTTTTGGTCCATTATTATTTCCATTGGGAATCATCTCTCCTCTACTCCATATTAGTTCCCTGTTATTTTCACTGACATAACAGGAGAAAGATTGTCAATTCTGATTGGATTTATGAGATTAAAAATATTTTATCTGTTGGAAGTAATAAATAATTCACAGTAGGAAGAAAATTATATTCAAATAGCTCCAAATAGGATAGGACACACACAAAAAAGAAAAAAAAGAAAGAGAGATTAGTAGAGAAAGAAAGATGACTTTCAAAGAATGGTGATTAAAGGCTGAATTCTCAACAGCAACAATGAGTGAAGGCCACCCAGGAAAAGGGAACTTCATAATCCTTTGGCAAGATTTTTAGACACATCCTATAAATTGATTAGTAATGGTATAGAAGTTATGAATAGCTGATGAAAGAATGAGCATATATAGGACACACTGACCAACTAATGCAGATTACACACTTTACAAACACATATAGAATATTTACACAATATTGTCCATAGATTAGGCCATAGGTTAGATCTTAAAAAATGTTTAGAGACTTAAAATTATGCATCAAGGTTATTTAGCTAGAAGCTCATAACGTGAATATGAGCAGAAAATTCTTATATTTTTAAGAGTAAAGATATAGACTGTCATGAGTCAAAGTCGAAATTATGAGACCTAATATGGCTGCGGTCTAACAAGTACCCTTGCTCCCAGCCAGAGACTGGATTTACATCTAAAATATTGTGCACTCAGCTTGAAAACAAAAACACAAGAGAAGTATAGATGATTGGATGCATTTTGTCTAAGGAGCACTGAGGAAACATGGAGAATGGTAAGAGAGGGGGAATCATAAAAGGAGGAGCCCCCCTGGAGCTGGTGCTGGGCTGGGAGGTCCAAGTGATAGTGGCTACAAAGCTTCCTCCCCTTGGGAGTGTGGCCTGGCATCCAGAGTATGGATCTCAAACCCTGATTAGCAGCAAAACGGGAAGCAGAGGCCCTGCAGCATCAGGCAAAAGGATCCCAGGGAACTACCTGCCTTGGAGGCTGGGCCCACACCTTCCCACTGAAACCACACACCTAATGTTGGCAGCCCCAGCAGGAGAGATTCACTGCTGGGAAGGATGTGCTGCAGTGTGTGGCTCCAGAATAGAAAAGGGCCTGTGTGCTGCATCCACAGTAACCTATAGAGACCCTCTGCTTTCCTGAAAGGCATTGTACAGAGCCCCACAAAGCATCTAAATTATGTGGCGTGGGAAGGGGAAGAGGATCAGAGAGGGATTGGAGCTGGAGACAGGCAGATCAGGAATTGTTGTGCTGCACTGAGAGCTGGGATCCTGAGTGGAGCTATGGATCAGTGTTACAGAGATCAGCTGTGGGGAGAGAGGGGAGACCTGCGTGGGACTGATTTTGTAACCCCTCCTGCTTGGACCTGAGGTGCAAGGACACCAGCTTCTCACAAAGCAGGCTTTTTGGTTTGTTTCTTATTTTGTATGTGTTTATTTTTGGACAGCATCCCATGGCACCACCACAAAGGCTTATACTGGGGAATCAGACCAGCGAGAGCTGGGTTTTGTATCTGCATTGTGGAGAGGCTGACCCCAGCACCCTGTCAGTTCAGCCAGCCAGCACTGGGAAAGGAGGGGTAGAATATCTCTACCTCTCTTGCAGGCTGGGCACAGTTTGGTGGGGCTAGGCCTCTAGGGAGACTAGCTCAGAGGAGGATATACCAAGAGTATGACCCTCAGGAGCTATTGCTTGCCATGAGGAAATGCCTAGCCCTCCTACTTGGGGCTGGGCAGGTAACATGCTCACCAGAGACTCTTTTTATTAATCCCACTGAGCCCAGAGCAGTTGAAACTGCCCGTACAGAAAGGGCAGCAGACTATATCCAACCTGCACCTGCATCAGGTCATTACGGTTAGAGGATATGGTAGAGATTGAGGAATATGGCTCTGAAGCAGAGATTCATTTCCTCTCAATGAGGGCCTGAAGGTAAAATCTCTAAGTAAGGGGTCCTCCAGCCCTAGCTATGCTAGCCTGCTTCTACCCTAAAAACTCTTTTTGGAAGACACTGGAGAAAGACCAAAGCAACTGCAGGGCGGAGAAGGAGCAGCTGACAGAAGAAGGGGCTCCTCAGAGAGCCTTAGACTGGCCAGCTAGAACAGGACACTGAGAGCCAGACTTGGACAGTTCCTGACATGGGCTGACACAAAAGTACCTCCCAGAAGGCCGGAAATTAGCATACAAAACAGTGATCCACAGACAACATAAGCTGCCCAGACAATCTTCACTTGGCTGGCTTAAAAAGTTTTGTTTTGTTTGTTTTCTTTTGTTGTTGTTCTTTTTTTCAATGTTTTCTTTATTTTTTCTGCTTTATTACTTTGACATTTTTATTGTAATTGTTAAGTTTTTTGCTTTTATCTTTTATTTCTTTCCTCTCTCTCTCATTTTTAAACATATATTTTTATTGATTTCAGAGAGGAAGGTAGTGGGAGAGAGAGATAGAAACATCAATGATAAGGAGTCATTGGTCGGCTGCCTCCTGCACCCCCCTCTCCACAACCACTGGGGATCAAGCCTGCAACCCAGGCATGTGCCCTTGACCAGAATCGAACCCAGGACCCTTCAGTCCGCAGGCAGATACTCTATCCACTGAGCCAAACCAGCTAAGACTCTTTCATATGTCTTACTGGTCCCCTTCCTTTACTTACTCTATCTTTATCTGCCCCTCCACCCCAACACCTTTTTCTTAGCCATTCTTTCTTTTTATTACCTGTCTCTCTCTTCTTATTACCTTTGCATAACCTTTTTCTTCTATCTTATTGTTTTTTTTTAAGTCTTCCTTTTCCTACTCTCTACTCTTATTTTTTGCTTTCCATTCTTTCCTTTCAGAATTTTTTTCTGCTCCATTTATTGTTCAGTATCCTCTTTACTTTTTATTTTTTTGCTATCAACAATATTATCCTTTTCTCTTCTTTTAAAAATTTAAATTATTTATTGAAAATATTACATATGTCTCCCCCCCCCCATTGACCTCTCCCTGCTCGCTCCTGCCCCCAACACATACCCTCACTCCCCTAGTGTCTGTGCCCATTGGTTATGCTCATATGCATGCATAAACGTCCTTTGGTTGATCTTTTACCACCCCATCTGCTACCCTCCCCTGCCTTCCCTCTGAGGTTTGATGGTCTTCTCATGCTTCTATGTCTCTGTATCTAATTTTGTTCATCAGTTTATGTTGTTCATTATATTCCACATATGAATGAGATCATGTGATATTATCTTTCTCTGACTGGCTTATTTCGCTTAGCATAGTGCTCTCCAGTTCCATCTATGCTGTTGCAAATGGTGAGAGTTCTTTCTTTTTTACAGCAGCATAGTATTCTGGGGGGTGTCTGACTGCCAGTTTAGGCCAGATTCTGAAGCAGGATCATCCCTCTCACAATCGGGGACCGCTGGCTCCTAACTGCATGCCGCCTGCCTGATCGCCCCAACTTCTCTGCCTGCCTGTCTGATAGCCCCTAACCACTTGCCTCCTTTCCTGATTGCCCCTAACCACTTCCCTGCCTGCCTGATCTCCCTTAACTGCTTGTCTGCCTGTCTGATTGCCTCTAACTGCTCCCTGAAGGGTGGGGCCAGCTGGGGCAAGGGTCCATGGTCATTCTGGTCTCTGGTCGTTCCACCGTTTCGGTTGCTGGGCTTTTATTATACAGGATGGTGAAATTTAGAAGGCTTTTATTTTGAGAGTGAAACAATACAAGGACACCTGGATAGATACCCACAGTCATAATTTCTCTTCAACATTGTTGAAGTTTTTTGCTTTTATCTTTTATTTCTTTCCTCTCTCTCTCTTTTTTAAACATATATTTTTATTGATTTCAGAGAGGAAGGGAGTGGGAGAGAGAGATAGAAACATCAATGATAAGGAGTCATTATTTTGCTTAGCATAGTGCTCTCCAGATCCAAACATTGTGCTCAATATTTTAACTATTGGAGTTAGGCAGGAAGTAGAAGTGGGAGAATAAGAAAAGGAATTGATATATAATCTGTATATAGAGAATGCCACAGAATCCACAGATAAATTATTAGAATTAAGAAGACAGTTTAAGAAATTTGCTAGAGATAAAATGAATTTAAAATGAATCATATGTCTATATGAAATTTTGAAAAATTAACTTTTGAAAAAGTTAATATTTAAATTGCATGAAAATTATCAAATAACTAAACATAAAGCTAAAAGAAGATGTGTAAGCTCTCTTTGGTGAAAATTATCAAATTGTTTTAAGAGATACTTAAGAAGTCCTAAATATAAAGATATTCTACGTTTGTGGATTGGAACCAAAACATTTTTAAAAATGTCATTTCTTGAAAAAGTGATGTGTACCAAGAGGTATTTTATAGAACTGGATTGATTCTAAATATATTGGAAAAACAACTGGCCAACAATAGCCAAGATGGGGTCCTGTTGCCCCTTAGCTCCTGCACCATCTACACTTCACCTACTCATCTCACAGGTGCATTCAGCTCTTCTCTCACCTGTGCTTCCGCCAGGGCTGGGAGCCCCAGGGAACACTTGGCACATGGATGTAGGGATGGTCTAGGGTGAAAAATGAGCTTTTATTTGCTATTTAGCTTATGGTTAAATGTGCTGGGTTTCGCTTCTCATATCCTTGTGGTTCATTTGCTATTCTTTTTCAGGAAGCTGTTTTTCCTTTCGATGTAGGTCCCACTTGACTCCTTGTTAGTGCAGCTGTTGTGAATTTGTTGTGTTCTGTCACTCCAGCCGCGGGTGGTGCTGTTTGGAGGATACAGGCCTCTGAAATAGGGTCATCTGGGTCACAATGAGCTGCCTTGCACTTGACATGTGGCATTTTGTGGGTTTGCGGGCTGAGGCTAATGCCCCCTACCTGTGCTGTAAGTAAAGGTAAGGCTGCCCTGGCTGCCTCCTCCCTCACCTCCTGGCATGGACTCCACTGAGTGGATTGGAAAACTCAGGACACATAGGCATCCATTTCACACTGTCATTCTGGAATCAAACACGATCAGGAATGTGAAATTGTATGTACAATAAAGAGAAAACACTGAGAGTTTATTTATTTTCAAGACAAAATTTCTCGTGGATTCCAAGTACAGACCTATCTGTGCTAAACCCATCTGCCTGGTGGAGGAGAGGAACCAGGAAAATTTGGAGGAAATTCCTCATCACGGCAAGTGTCCCAATGGCAGGGACAGAGCCTGTTTGTTCCTGCCACAAAGATAGAAGGACATTTGATCTATTGTTGGATGGCAAAGTGGTACTTGATAGCCATGAGGCTCACAAAGGTGCCATAACCCAGGTTGCCAGCAGGGGGAGGCAGGACCTGCAGCCAGGCCAGGCTGAAAGGGCTGAGCTCTTGGGGGATGCTGGGCTGGAAGGCACTGAGCTGGTCTTGCCCATGTGGGAAGTAGATTCTGGCTCTTCTGATAGGCATCAGGTGGGCTGGCAGTTAAGGTCTGGTGAGGAAGCAGTAGAGGAGAATTCATGCAGGACATTGGGAACTGGGTTAGATAGATGAGAAAGAGGCTGGCTCAAAATAAGGTGGTCTGGGTGGGGGGTGGAGGTGGGGGTAGAATCTGGTGTCCAGGCACTCAGATAGAAAACAGGGGCTGGTGTGGGAAGGTCAGCCAGGCAGGAAGGAGGCTGGATGAGCTCAGTGCTGTCCCGGGGCAGGGCAGGGAAGGGCAGGGAAATGGGACCTGAGTAGGCTGAGGGTCATCATAGGAGCATCTGATTCTCCTGAGCAGACAGTCCACACTGTGGGAGAATCCTGCCCCTTCTGGAGAGAGTGGCCTTGGAAACAGGAAACAGTGCCCATGGCATGGCCCCCTGGCCTCTAGGGCCTCAGAATTATTCCCCTTCCACTGACCTGCTCCTCCTTCAGCAAAATTGTTGGGGCGGGGGGGGGGGGAGTTGGTGATAGAATTTATCTTAGATAAGAAGTTTCTGAGGCCCAAAGAGGACCATTTCTGAGGAGAGAGGTATTTTCTGTTTTTAAATAATGGAGCTTAGAATCAGACCTCCCAGAGGGTTAAGCACCAAAGAGGTGTGCTTGCAAAATGGATGAGAAACTGTACTGTATGGGGATTTGGGAGGATGGAGGCTGGGGGGGAGAAAGGAGGAAGCAAGCCCAGAATTGCCAGCAGAGGGCGCATGGAGCAGTGTTGTTACCTATTGAAAGGGGTTCCCTGAATGAGACTTCTGTGGCATTGGCTCTAGGGATGTGTTTATTAGGCCCTGTACTCCACACTGCCTGCCCCATGGGATTCTTGCCTCTGCCCCCAGATGGATGGTCAAGCCAAGAGGAAAGTCAGCCTCACACCTGCTGTTAGAGGTTCTTCATTGTGCTCTGTATCCAGGGGAGCAAGTATGAGAAGTTCATGAAGACTCCTGGAGGTTTCTTTTCTCCACAGGAGAAAATACCCTGGGCCTATTGTTACATGTGAGGGGGCCCTGACATCTCCCTGTGAGCCAAAAGAGGAAAGACTGAGTTGGACTCCTTGGGGTCCTGCCCTCCCGGCTGCCCAGGGGCGGGTGTTCTGTGTTGGGGGGCTGTGGGGGGATCAGTGTCAGGGCCAGCCTTGTTGCCTCCCTTGGTCCCCGGGCTCCAGCCTGTCTTTGACTGTCCCTTCCAGCTTGACTCATGCTAAGCCTTTCTCTCCAATACCCAGGGACACTCTGGGGATAACACTGCTGTGAGATGACTGATTCTTCCTCACCTCCAGCCCTGATCCCCTAGGGGAAAACACCAAAGACCGGCCTGTCTCAGGACGAGGCATGAAGAGATGACTGCTCCCATACCCCAGAGCTTCCCAAGTTCTATCTCCTGGGACCTGTCAAGGTAAATGCTGAAAGTTGACTCCAAAGCCAGTCTTCCTCTCCCCTGGCTGTCCTTCCCCAATCTGGTGACCTTGTGGTGGCATCTGGGGAAGTGGAGTTTGCATTCCTAATTTTTCTGAAAGGCCACTTCCTGCAGAGTGGTTGGTAGAATACCATCTCCATAGGCCCTCAGGCAGCCACAGTGCCCTTCTCTCCTGGCCTCACCAGCCCTCGCCCCTGGGCAATTGTAGGGGCTTCACAGCTTTAGATAATTAGATGTTTCTCCCCAGCTGATGGGGAAGAGGCAAGAGAGTCCAGGTCTGTCCATGGCCTCTGGGCCTGGACACTGAGATGAAGCTGCAGTGTCTTCCTTCACCCCTGAACCAGTGGGACAGGTCTGACAGCCGGGAAAGAAAGAAATAAAGAAACACATCACAGTGAGAGGAGGAAGAATGAGAACCCAGAACTGCAAGAGCAGCAGGAGGTTTCCTCACCTGCAGTAACATGATGTCTTTGGAGAAGCTCTTAGCATTATGGTTTGGGTGCGGGATGGCTCTTTTCACCAGGATGCCTGACGTGCACTGAGAGCAGAGTGGGGTCTGGGGGATGGGGGTGGGAGTAGAGTCAGAGGAGATACATCCTAGGAGCGGTAAAGAACAGGTGACAGCTGGGGCAGGGTATGGGAAATCGAGGCCACAGGAACCAGGGGGCTGAGTGACTCTGCTTCTTAATGACACTGAGGTTAGGGAGCTGGGAGCTCTCTCCTGCACTCAGGAAATATCACAAAATCCCTTGTGCTTACATTTTGACTCTTATGCATTGTTCATCATCCACCGAAGCTTTATTTGCCAGGTGTGGTCCCTGCCTCTCTTCTCAACTACTTCACTTGCTGTCACCTCTGACCCTCTGAGCCCAAAGCTTACCTGTCCTATTTCTCAGCCTCTCGTTGCTCCGACATGGTCTCAGAGGGATCCTCTGATGAAGCCTCATGGGGTTGAGTTACCAGGATCTTGGGGAGTTGCCCTGGGCTGCAGCTCCCGGGATGAAGGACAGGATCACTGTAGGGGTCTCAGTAGGTGTAGCCTGGCTGTAGCTTCTCACCTTCCACTGAAGTGAACAGCAGTCCAGACCAAGTTCACGCTCACAAGGATACACCACACCTGGTCTCCTCATCCTGAATGTGAATGTAGGCCATGTAGGAGCTGGAGTGGGGTTGGCTTAATGTCCCCTCTGAAGGTTAAGGCTTGAAGGTGGGGACTGGCAGTGTCTGTTTTCAGGAGGGAAGGCTTAGGAAGGAGATGATCGAGGTGGGTGGTCTAGGTGCCCTAAAGACAATGGAGGGTGGGTCTCTTAGGTCCAGCTGTGGCCCAGTAACCTTCTCTGAACCTCAGGCCTCAGAATCCCCCTCTAAGAACAGGGGCACAGTGCTTGCTCTCCAAGTCCTCCTCAGACACACGTATGGAGGAGACATGGCCTGTTTTGCAGATAGTGGAGCCCCAGGGGATGGAACAGATCTCAGTGTGTCTCCTGATACTCTGAGCCTGTGTTGGTGCTGTTTTTAATAATCTACTCCATGTGCCTAATACATTCTAGGTTCTCAGTAAACATTTGTTGGCTGCATGAATGATGGACTCCAATTAGCTTTTGCCTGATGTCTGATGGGATTCAAGGCCACAGGGATGGGAGAGGGCACAGCCAGAGAGAGTGGATCAGCCGAGGGCCTGGGAAGCAGGGCAGGTGGGGCTGAACATGGGCAGCTCAGGCTGGGGAGGAGCCAAGGCAGCCAGGGAGCCTCTGTGCAGTCACCCAGCCACAGCTCAGATCAGTCACACCTGGCTCCTCTCCTGGGCATGGCCTGCACTCACTTTCAAGATGAGGGGGAGACCAGGTGTGGTGAGTTTTTGTGCCAGAGAACTTTGTTGTGACACCTGCTCACTGTAGTGGAAGGTGAGAGACCGCAGCCAACTTACACCACCTGAGAAATTTAACTGGTTCTTAAGCAGGGTGCAGCTTCCATGACAGTAGCTGGTTTGTCTGAAGTGCCCTTTTCTGGGTCGGAGTGAGTGGCCTTAATTAATTAATTAATTAATTAAAAATATTTTTATTGATTTTCAGAGAGGAAGGGAGAGGAAGCGAGAGATATAAACATCAATGATGAGAGACAATCGTTGATTGGCTGCCTCCTGCATACCCCCCACTGGGGATCGAGCCCGCAACCCAGGCATGTGCCCTTGTCCAGAATGAAACCCAGGACCCTACAGTCTGCAGGCCAATGCTCTATCCACAGGGCCAAACCAGTTAGGGCGAGTAAGGGGTTTTAATAATGTGTTTTGTAGCTTCACATCTTTTTTTTTTTTTTTGATCAATTGTTCATTACATTTATACATAACAGTAGAAATAGGTCAATCTAAAATAAATTTTTAACACTGTCTTACATTCATTGTACATTTGAAATAACTTTACAAATATATTTAAATGTAGAAAAGTAAAAATAATTTAAATAGATCTTATTGTAGAAAAATAACAAAACTTTAAACAAAAATTTTAGTGTATTTAATACATTTGAATAAATTCTAAAGAGAAATTGGGATTGAATACGATCTAAAGAATTAAAGATAATGTAATATTTTTTTTTTTCGCTAAAAGTATTACAAAGTGTATTACATAAGTGTCCTTTTTTCCCCCCCGCCCTTGACAGACCCCTGCCCTCCCTTACCCCCCAGTGTCTTATGTCCATTAGTTATGGTTATATGGATGCATACAAGTCCTTCGGTTGATCTCTTAATCCCCTCCCTCCTCCCCCCCAACCCTCCCTGGCCTTCCCACTGCAGTTTGACAATCAGTTTGAGGCAGCTCTGCCTCTGTATCTATTATTGTTCAAAAGTTTGTAATGGTCTTTATTATCCATGAATGAGTGAGATCATGTGGTATTTTTCCTTCATTGACTGGCTTATTTCACTTAGCATAATGCTCTCCAGTTCCATCCATGCTGTTGCAAATGGTAAGAATTCCTTCTTTTTTACAGCAGCATAGTATTCCATCGTGTAGATGTACCACAGCTTTCTAATCCATTCATCTACTGATGGGCACTTAGGCTGTTTCCAGATCTTAGCTATGGTGAATTGTGCTGCTATGAACATCGGGGTGCATATATCCTTTCTGATTGGTGTTTCTGGTTTCTTGGGATATATTCCTAGAAGTGGGATCACAGGGTCAAATGGGAGTTCCATTTCCAATTTTTTGAGGAACCTCCATACTGCCTTCCATAGTGGCTGCACCAGTCTGCATTCCCACCAGCAGTGCACAAGTGTTCCTTTTTCTCCACATCCTCTCCAGCACTTGTCGTTTGTTGATTTGTTGATGATGGCCATTCTGACAGGTGTGAGATGGTACCTCATTGTTGTTTTGATTTGCATCTCTCGGATGATTAGTGACTTTGAGCATGTTTTCATATGTCTCTTGGCTTTCTGAATGTCCTCTTTTGAAAGGTGTCTATTTAGATCCTTTGCCCATTTTTTGATTGGATTGTTTATCTTCTTTTTGTTAAGTTGTATGAGTTCCCTATAAATTTTGGAGATTAAGCCCTTATCAGATATGACGTTGGCAAATATGTTTTCCCACGAGGTGGGTTTTCTTGTTGTTTTGTTGATGGTTTCTTTTGCTGTGCAGAAGCTTTTTATTTTGATGTAGTCCCATTTGTTCAGTTTCTCTTTAGTTTCAACTGCCCTAGGAGCTGTATCAGTGAAGAAATTGTTTTGGCATATGTCTGAGATTTTGCTGCCTTTGTATTCTTCTAGAATTTTTATGGTTTCCTGTCGTACATTTAAGTCCTTTATCCATTTTGAGTTTATTCTTGTGTATGGTGTAAGTTGGTGGTCTAGTTTCATTTTCTTGCATATATCTGTCCAATTTTCCCAACACCATTTATTGAAGAGACTATCTTGGCTCCATTGTATGTTCATGCCTCCTTTGTCAAAAATTAATTGAGCATATTGGTTCGGGCTAATTTCTGGACTCTCTATTCTATTCCACTGATCTATATGTCTGTTCTTGTGCCAGTACCAGCCAGTTTTGAGAACAGTGGCTTTGTAATACAGCTTGATATCTGGCATTGAGATCCCACCTACTTTGTTTTTTCTCAGGATCGCTGCAGCTATTCGGGGTCTTTTTTTATTCCAGATGAATTTTTGGAGAGTTCGTTCTAGATCCTTGAAGAAGGCCATTGGTATTTTAATGGGAAGTGCGTTGAATGTATAGATTGCTTTGGGTAATATGGACATTTTAATGATGTTGATTCTACCAATCCAAGAACATGGTATGTTCTTCCATCTGTTTATGTCTTCCTCTATCTCTTTTTTCAACGTCCTATAGTTTTCTGAGTAGAGGTCTTTTACCTCTTTAGTTAAGTTTATTCCTAGGTATCTTAATTTTTGGGGTGCGATGGTAAATGGGATTGTTTTTATAATCTCTCTTTCTGAAAGTTCACTATTGGTATATAGAAATGCCTCGGATTTCTTGGGGTTAATTTTGTATCCTGCTACATTGCCAAATTCATGTATTAAGTCTAGTAGTTTTTTGATGGAGTCTCTAGGGTTCTGTATGTATAATATCATGTCATCTGCAAATAAGGACAGTTTTACTTCCTCTTTTCCAATTTGGATGCCTTTTATTTCTTCTTCTTGTCTAATTGCAATGGCTAATACTTCCAGGTCTATGTTGAACAGGAGTGGAGAGAGTGGACATCCCTGTCTTGTTCCTGTTCTTAGGGGAAATGGTGTTAGTTTTTGTCCATTGAGTATGATGTTGGCTGTGGGCCTGTCATATATGGCTTTTATTATGTTGAGGTATGATCCTTCTATTCCCACCTTGCTGAGAGTTTTTATCAAAAATGGGTGTTGGATTTTGTCAAATGCTTTTTCTGCATCAATTGATATGACCATGTGGTTTTTTTCTTTCAATTTGTTTATGTGATGTATCACGTTTATTGATTTACGGATGTTGTACCATCCTTGCATCCCTGGGATAAATCCTACTTGGTCATGGTGTATGATCCTTCTGATGTACTGCTGGATCCGATTTGCTAAGATTTTGTTGAGGATTTTGGCATCTATGTTCATGAGGGATATTGGCCTGTAATTCTCTTTCATAGTGTTGTCTTTACCTGGTTTTGGTATTAGGGTGATGCTAGCTTCATAAAATGTGTTTGGAAGTGTTCCATCCTCTTGGACTTTTTGTAGTAATCTGAGGAGGATAGGTTTCAGTTCTTCCTTAAAAGTTTGGTAAAACTCCCCTGAGAAGCCGTCTGGTCCTGGGCTTTTGTTTGCTGGAAGCTTTTTGATGACTGCTTCAATTTCTTCCATCGTTATTGGCCTATTGAGATTTTTAGATTCTTCCTGATTGAGTTTTGGAATGTTGTATTTTTCTAGGAATTTGTCCATTTCCTCCAGGTTGTCTAGTTTGTTGGAGTAGAGTTGTCCGTAGTATTGTTTAACAATCATTTGTATTTCTTTGGGGTCTGTTGTTATTTCACCTCTATCGTTTCTGATTTGGTTTATTTGGGACCTCTCTCTTTGCTTCTTGGTGAGCCTGGCTAGGGGTTTGTCAATCTTGTTTATCCTTTCAAAGAACCAGCTCTTGGTTTCATTGATTTTCTGTATTGTTTTTTTGGTCTCTATTTCATTGATTTCTGCTCTAATCTTTATTATCTCCTTCCTTCTGCTCACTCTGGGCTTTTCTTGTTGCTCTCTTTCTAATTCTTTGAGTTGTAGAGTTAGATGATTAACTACCATTTTTTCTTGTTTTTTGAGGTAGGCCTGTAGAGCTATAAACTTCCCTCTCAGGACTGCTTTCATTGTGTCCCATAGGTTTTGGATTGTTGTGTTTTCATTGTCATTAGTGTCCAGGATGTTTTAAATTTCTTCTTTGATGTCATCGGTAACCCAATCAATATTTAATAACATGCTATTCAGCTTCCAAGTATTTGAGTATTTTGGGTTGTTTTTATTGTGGTTTATTTCTAACATTATGCCATCGTGGTCTGAGAAGATGCTTTTTATGATTTCAATCTTCTTGAATTTGTGGAGACTTTGCTTGTGACCCAATATGTGGTCTATTTTTGAATATGTCCCATGAGCACCTGAGAGGAATGTATATTCCACAGCTGTGGGGTGAAGTGTTCTGAAGATGTCAATTAAGTCCATCTGATCTAGTGAGTCATTTAGGATTGCTGTTTCTTTGCTGAGTTTTTGTCTAGCGGATTTATCCAGTGATGTTAGTGGTGTATTAAAGTCCCCTACTATGATTGTATTGTTGTCGATCTCTCCCCTGATACCTTCCAGGAGTTTTCTTATGTATGTGGGTGCTCCTGCATTGGGTGCATATATGTTTATCAGGGTTATATCCTCTTGTTGTATTGATCCCTTTAGTATTATGAAGTGGCCTTCCTTATCTCTGGTTATGGCCTTCACTTTGAGGTCTATTTTGTCGGATATAAGTATTGCTACCCCAGCTTTTTTTCCATTTTCATTTGCCTGAAAGATATTTTTCCATCCCTTTACTTTCAGTCTGTGTGAGTCCCTTCTAATGAGGTGGGTCTCTTGTAGACAGCAAATGTGTGGGTCATGTTTTTTTATCCATTCAGCCACTCGATATCTTTTGATTGGACCATTTAGTCCATTTACATTTAAAGTTATTATTGAAAGGTACTTGTTTGTAGCCATTTCTATTTTTTTGTGGCTGCTTTCTTTCTGGGCTTTTTATTTCTTCTTTTTACACCAGTCCCTTTAGCATTTCTTGCATTGCTGGCTTGGTGGTGATGAACTCCCTTAGCCTTTTTTTGTCTGTGAAGCTTCTTATTTCCCCTTCAATTTTGAATGATAGCCTTGCTGGATAGAGTATTCTTGGATTCAGTCCTTTGCTTTGCATCACTTTGTAGATTTCCGTCCATTCTTTTCTGGCCTGATGTGTTTCTGTTGAGAAATCGTTTGATAATCTGATGGGGGATCCTTTGTAGGTAACTCTCTGTTTCTCTCTTGCAGCCTTTAAGATTCTCTCTTTGTCTTGTACATTTGCCATCGTTATTATGACGTGTCTTGGTGTCGGTCTTTTGGGGTTCATCTTGCCTGGGACTCTCTGTATTTGTGTAACTTTTTTCTTCCCCATATCTGGGAAGTTTTCTGTCATTATTTCTTCAAATAGATTTTCTAATCCTTGCTGCTCTTCTTGTCCTTCTTGTAGCCCTATTATGCGTATGTTACTTCGTTTCATGTTGTCCTGAAGCTCCCTTAGGCTCTCCTCCTGTTTTTTAATTCTTTTCTCCAGTTGCTGTTCAGATTGAGCTTGTTTCTCTGCCTTATCTTCTAACTCACTAATTCGGTCTTCTGCTTCTTCTAGTCTGCTGTTGAAACTTTCCATGGTGTTTTTGATTGTAGCTATATCACTTTTCATTTCTTCCTGATTCTTGCATAGGTTGTTGATTTTCTCATCCATCCGGTGAATGAATTGTACAACCATCATTCTGAATTTTTTTTCTGTCATGTTGCATGCTTCAGCTTCATTAATTTCCTTTCTTGGTGATTCTTCATTGTCTTTCCTCTGGGTATTGTGTCGTCTCTTCATTCTGATTATCTCCTGATGGTTCAAAGGTTGAGTTGCGTGGGCCTGGGCCGTGCGCAGTGGGAGGCTCCCACCACCCTAGTGTCACTGAAGAGCTCTGACACTAAGATGTGTGGTTGTTGTTGGTTGGTGGGAACCAGGCTCGCTCTGTGTCAGTGTTGCCAACACTCAATGTGGCCTCGTGCGTGCCTTTAGAATTAGGGACCCTGCCTGCACTGTGCTGAAATAGAGGCCCCCCTGACGCGTGTTTAGCACCAGAGCAGAGCCCCCTAACTTGCGCCAGGAGTCAGAGTTCCCCAAGAGTTCAGTATCAGAGTCTCTGTTGCTTCGCGCAACCTCACCTTGAGAATCAGGGTCCCTGTGTGCCCTTGCACCAGGAATTGGATTCACTGGCTCTTAGTATGAATGCACAGGAAATCAGGATCTCAGGCGCAGGTGATAAGAAACACAGTCAAGTCACTGGTGCTTGGTGCTGCCTCCTGCCCTGAGAAACGGGGTTTCTGGGCCTGTGCTAGGCGGACAAACTCCCGTTCGCGCGATTGCTCCCAGCCCAGGGCTCTGATGCCAGCAGTGCGCGCAGGATTAGTTCCTGGTGCTGTGCGCGTTTTTGCTCCCAGCCCAGGGCTCTGATGCCAGCAGTGGCACAGGATTAGTTCCTGGTGCTGTGCGCGTTTTTGCTCCCAGCCCAGGGCTCTGATGCCAGCAGTGCGCACAGGATTAGTTCCTGGTGCTGTGCGCGTTTTTGCTCCCAGCCCAGGGCTCTGATGCCAGCAGTGCGCACAGGATTAGTTCCTGGTGCTGTGCGCGTTTTTGCTCCCAGCCCAGGGCTCTGAAGCCCGAAGTGCGCATAGGATCAGTTCTAAGGTGCTCGCGCACTTTCAGGCCAAAGTTTCTGCAGCGCTGAGGCCCCGGCAAGGGGTAGGTCTATCAGTTAGTTACTCTGGCACTGCCCGCGATCCTGGGGGAAGGGGGGATGGGCTCTGCTACTCACGGATCTGCAGCAGGGATCTCCGAACTTTCCGTGTCTGCAGGTCTGTACTGTGGTCACAGGTCTCTGTCCCCAGTGGCTGCAGGGTCCTGGTATGCGTCTGAGATCAGACTGGGTGGTGCTGAGGCCAGGATCCTAGTCTCAAGCAGCTCTGTTTCCCAAGATGGCGTGGTCGCTGTGCCTCTGCTGGCCGCCCAGGAGTGTCCGCCCCTCCGTGGAGGAGGGCAGGCCTCCTCTGGGCTCCCGCAGTCGCGCCGCCCACAAGTCGCCGCCTCCGGGTTAGTAGCCGCTGGGTTAGTAGCCGATCTCTGGATGCCGGAAACCGCTTCCCAAGATGGCGCGGTCTCGCCGCTGCGCTGGCGCCCAGGGGGAAGTTTCAGCCTCAATCTCTAACCATCCGCATTTTTCAGGAGTTCTCTGTCTTTCCTGGCTGCAGACTGTCTCTCAGCTGAACCTCCCCAGCTTGATCGGGCTGGTTGTTACCCGTTTCAGCTGCTCGCCCCTATCTGCTCCGGGACGAAGGACCAACACGTCCATCTAAGCCTCCGCCATTTTTTTCCTCCAGTAGCTTCACATCTTTTGTCAAATGCTTTTATCCACAAAACTCATCTTCTAGGTAATAAGAGAGAGGCTAATAGCTGCTGAACCTTTTAGTGCACACCTTCCTCCTGGCCATCCTTGCTGAGTGTCTGTCCAGCATCAGACTTGTTAGTCTGGGGTGGGATGGGACCAGGCATTCAGAATTCCTGGGCACAAATGGAGGAAAAGTCCCTGCCTGTGCAGGGCAGAAGGGTCAGAAGGACAGGGGGTTTGATGGGGTCCAGGGTGGGGTGTGCCTCAGGTTTCTGGTATGGGGATGGTCACTTACCAGTCCCAGCCTAGAGGAGGGAGGGAGGCAGAAGAAAGACAAACAAGGAGTGGCTACATTTTCCCCAAAGGCCTGCCCAGGTCGGAGCTGCTGGTGTTTCTTGTGTCTAGACACACACCCCTGAGGGGAGCAGTGAGTGTGGCTCAGTGACTTCCCGCACCTCCTTGACTGCGCCCCTCTAGTTTTGCTGGGTGTCATCACACCAGGTGTTTGTGGAAGTTCTCAAGCTTTGTTTGGTGACAATGGCACTGTCACCACATTTGCACTCCCACTGCTAAGCCACAAGGTGCAAGTAGAAGGAATAAGAACATGAGGGCCTTGGCTGCAGCCAGCAGGGGGCTGGAACCTCAGAAGTCTCTTGGTTACTACACCAAGTCTGTTTCCATGTCTGGGCTCCTGGCTCTTTTCCATTCTGATGAAATCATGAATAATCATTTAACAGGCCAGGTCCAGGCATATGAGAGACATCGTTTCTCCCCTTGAGAAGCTCACATTGGCTGCAGTGATAACCTGTGCCTGGGGTATGAGAAGGGAAGAGTTATGGGGAGGGGTGTGCTCGGTGGTGTGAGGTAGAGGGTGGATTCGCCTGAGGACCAGGTGGCCTGCACACACCCAAATACTCCAAATGATAGCTCCCTTTCCTCTTTTACCAACACTCCAATTTCTTAGAATCTCTTTTGTAAATGTCAATATTATATGACACAGGGGGCTTCTCTTACCCACCATTTTGAACAGAAGTCCTAGAATTTTGTTCATTGGCTCCCGAGTCCAGAGAACCCTGTCTCTGATGTCCCTGGCCTAGCAGTTACATACATTTGCAAACACATTATCCCAACACTCTCACCAGTGTGACAGCAGAAGGAAGAGCAATGGAAAGGGAGGCACTATGAATTCTCAACAGCCCTACCCCAGTTCTGTGCAAGTAGCAGCACCTGATGAACACATAGAGGAAGTGTGGGAGAACATGCCGGAGGATCAGTGATGATGATTTCTGCGTGGTGGAGGCCTTGGTAATTTTCATTTTCTTATCTACATGTTCCACATTTAACTATTTTTCTGTGATGAATATGTACTACTTTTTATACCCAAAAACATTTTCCCAAAGTGGAAGCACACCTATCAATGGCAGGTGTTTAGTAAAGTACTTCTTTTTAGCCTCCCTTCTGAAGTTGTATGGTTTAACATGAGATTCCTGTTCTTAACCTAGTCATATAATAAAGATTTGGGTTGCCTTTCGATATAGAGAGACAGACACACAGACAGTCACACACACACACACACACACACACACACACACACACACAATGGGAGGCGGAGAGAGGCTGGCTGAGACCTAGATGAAAGAGCACCCTCAAGGTCAGTGTTGGCTGCCAGTGGGTGGGCTGCCAGGACACCAGGGGCTGCACTGGGCTCTGGGCTCAAGACAGGGCTGTGCCAGGCACTTGAGCTGGGCCTGGGAGTAATGAAAGGCTTCCTGACCTTCTCAGCCTGCTCTGATTGGTGGGGGGAGTGCTGCCTGGGGTGAGCTATACCTTTCCATGATCTTCTCACCAATTTATCTTTGGGTGGATAAGTGGCCCCTTACCCGAGAGCTTCTTACAGGACCCTCCATCCAATTTCCGGATTCTTTTATGCTGCATATTGGCATTGGGGCTGCGTGGGGTAGGGTGAAAGTGTGGCTTGAAGTAGGAGGGCAATGTGGATGAGTTTAGAGGGTCCCCTAGAAGAGGGTCACTTTTGGGGGGCAGATGTCTCCCCTATTCCTGATGGAGCTGACATTAGGCCTCGCAGGGGAGTTGGCACTGGGAGGACTATCGGGAAGGAGTGGGTAGCAAGGCAGCATGAATTTCATTCTAGACATGGAAGGTGCGGTCCATGAAGGGGAAGCGCTAACAGATAGAAGATATGAACAGATGGTTGCCACACACACATCAGGTAACTAACACATGTTTTGGTGAACACAGGGGGAATCAGTGACTTCCACTCTAGAGATTCAAGTTTATTAGGAGACTGGCAGCCTCCCATCAACCCCTCTGTACAGAGCAGATCTGGGCTCTGCCCCAGAGGAGACCAATAGATCAGTTCCGGGTGCCTCAGCCTGGTCTCTGCAGTTGGAAACGTCTCATTGTTTTTTCTATCCAGGGCCCTGGGCCATGTTGTCACACACGAGTGGGCCCCCAGAGTCGCCCTGTGGGCAGAGAGAAGACATTGAGCGGGGCCTTCCCCTGCCCTGCCCTCCTTGCTGCCCTGGGGTGTGTGGTCCCTGTTAGGAGCTGCATGGGAGATCAGGGTCAGGGCAGGCCTTGTCTACTCCCTAGGTCTGGGGTTTTCCATTTGACTCTGATGGTCTTTTTCCCCCTCTAGGAAGCGTTTTCCTACCAGTGGCTGTGGGACAGCCTCTCTGCTCCCCGGAGAGACAGTACCAGAGATTGGACATAGGGATATGGTTAGTTCCCACTGCGCCAGGTTGCCTGCAAGCTTGGGTGTGCCCAGGGCTGGGCATGGATGATGCTGGAGATCTCACCTTAAAAGTAGACTGGTTCATTTCTGGGACCCCCACACAGATCTCTGTGGCTCTGTTGTAACTGCGTCTGTAGCAAGAGATGCACTGCTCATCCTGTTGGATTTCCAGCTCTACCTCATGCAGAGTGTCTGTGCTGGTGCTCAGGTCGAGTCGCCCCCAGCCAGCCACTCTGCACACCATCCCTGGCTTCACCTGCTCTTCCCTCCTGGGCAGCCTGAGGAGGCTCATGGCGGCAGTCAGGGTGGCCTTCCTCTGCAGCTGAAGGCAGAGGACAGGAGTTCTCATTGAGCAAGGGCCCAGGGACTCCAGGACAGTCATAGCCCTGGGACAAGGAAAGGGGTCACACTGGGAGGAACGACAGGAAGGAGGTCAGAGGAGATGAGAAACCCCAGGCTTAAGGTGTGCATGAGCCAGGGGAGCGATGAGCCCTACCTGCAGTAGCATGATGTCATTGACTTTGGGATGATAGTTTGGGTGGCGGATGGCTTTTTTCACCGGGATGAACTGCTGGGTCCTCTCGTGTTTCCTGATGTTGTGGGCGCCCAGGATGACTGTGATGGACCTGCACAGGGACAGCCAGGGACGTGGAGGCACAGCAGATACAGCCCAGAGGCCAGGAAGGAAAGAGGACAGCTGGGGGCAGTGCAGGGTTGGAGTGGGGAGGAATTCTAGGGGATGGTGCTGGGAACTGAGCATGCCTATGCCCTGTGCTTGTTGGCAGCTCAGGCTAGGTGTCATTTCCTGGGTTGGTTCTTGGGTGCTCAGTCACACCCTGAGCTTGCCTTTCTCTAAGCAAAACTGAATTTCTGGCCTCTGGGGCACAACCTTGGCCTCCTTCCTAAGCCCCTTTGATCAGTCCTCCAGTCTTCAACAGGCCACTTGCATTGACCTGTCCCTGTCTTTCCAAAGCTGACCTGTCCTCTGAAGTGCTCCTCTGTGTCCCTAGGTCTGCAGCCCCTGAGAAGAGGGTTCCCTGTGAAGTGCCTGCAGAAAGGTGGGGCCCAGGCTGTGCTCCTCACCTTCCCCAGCAGTGAGCTGCTGTCAGCACAAAGTCCTGGCACACAAGGAAAACCCCACATCTTTTTCTGCCTGCAGTACGGATCTGAAGAAATGCCATGTAGGGGCGAGAGTGAGGCTTGACCTCATGACTCCCGATGATTTTTCCTCCAAGAAAAATTTTACTCTGCCTGCTGTGCCTGCTGTGCCCATGGAGCCAGAGGCTGGAGAGGGGAAGACTGGGAAGGACAGGGGCAGGCGAGGAGGCAGATAGTGATGTCTGCAGTCATCAGCCATAACCAAGAAGACATCCTGCAGGTTCCTTGGGCAGCATTCCTGGCTTGCTACGTGACTTGTCCCATGAGACTGAGATACTCCCTCTGACAAAGAGAAGAGCAGTCCAGATCTCTTCATTCCTGTTGCAGCCATGCATGAGGGCAATGGGATTTGTGTCTGCAACAAGCAGTTTAGTGCCTGTAGAGCATGGAAAATTCTTACCCTCAGGATCCCTGTTTCTCTCTCCCTTTTGGTTCCCAGACTCATGGCACTCCTGCTGGTTTGTACTATTCAGAACATTGGGACTAAAAAATTACCTGAGAGAACTAGAGACTAATCCAGCCTCAGGGGACCAGGATGCCACCAACTCTGGGACCAACTGGATCCCCAGCTCCTTTGCAAAGCTTGGAGAAGAGGATAGAGTTTGGGGATAGATTTTAAGACATTGAGTTAGAATGTTATGGGCCTTGCTTTGATTACAGAAGCCTCTCTCCTTTGGCAAGACGTGATTTCCTGTGGAATTATTTCTCACCATGAGCATCCAACCTTCTTCCAGTTGCTTTTGCAAAAGAGCCCACTTTCCAGATGGCAAGGGATGGGGAGAGCACCCACGGGCCCTCCACAGGAGCAGCCCTCTGCCCTGCCATCCCTGCTGCTGTCACTCAGCATCAGACTTGCTGGTCTTTGAGGGAGGTAGTATCTAGAGTTGAAAAAGCACCTGAGGATGGACCAGGGCCAGACATGTCTGAGTGTAGCATGTGAGCTGGGCTGTGCCAGTACCGAATGGCATTGGGCTTCTGCTGGGGGTCAGTCACTCAGCTGCCTGCGCCTTGGGAGCCAGAAGAAAGGCCATAAGGAGCAGAAGTGGCTGCATCTCCTCAGGAAGCTGCCCAGGTCAGAGCTGCTGGTGCTTCCTCCTGGTCTTCTGAGCCCAGGGTTCTCTGGCCTTTATCACCCACGGCCCTCTCTGAGTGTGTCACACCACGGTGTTGTCAAGGTCTTGGGCAATGTGAGTTCATGTGAAGGAGGGAGAGGAAGTTACATTCAGATAAAAGTCAACACTGTCAGTTTCACTTGTGTTCAGGTGTCAGAACCTGTATTATTCCCAATGCCTGGCACTTGGTAGGTGCACAATCAGCATTTGTTCACTGATTGATGGAAAAACTGTGCTTTCCAGTCCTCCTGCAGAGAGCAGCCCTTTCTAACTCAAAAGGTAGGTAGAGCTCATGGTGGCCAGCACGCAACCTGAACCTTGAGGCCTGCAGTGAGGAACAGGCTGCAGGGGACTAAGGCTCCTGAGTGACCAGCAGTCAGTGGACTCTGAGCACATGGTGGGGACACTGGACTAGATGTGAGGGTGGATCTTGCTCTGCCCAGTGAGAGATGGGGCCAGGTGTTTGCAGTCACCCTGTTGCCCTGTCTGCCAGGGCCCTGCCTCGGGCCAACACAGTCCTGGTCCCCTGGTCATCCTGTGTCTGGGCATAAGCTGGGTGACAACTCAGTGACCAGGTCCTGCTGGAACCTGGGCACTCTGGGTGTCCTCGGAGGGAGGGATATGCAGAAGTGGGAGCTCAGACCAGTGTGGTCTGTGGGGCTCAGGGTTGGTGGACTTTGAGGATGCTCAGTGGTCAGCAGGGATGAGAAGGGGCAGCCAGGAGACTGGAGGCCAAACTAGGTCCTGAGCTCAGAGGAGGGCAGAAAAGGGCATGGAGAGAAATTCAGCCCAGGAGGGAATGAGGAGCTTCTCAGGACTTCCCTCCCTCCTCCACCCCTGTCTCTCCTCACCCACCCCCAGTCCCCAAACCTGCCACTCCCTGGTTGCTGGAGAACAATGTCCTGCTCAGGAGGGCCCTCCTCTCCCCTGTGCGGTGGGGCCTCCTGAGCTGCAGCCCAGGCTGTGCCTGCTTGGCTCCCAGCACCCACGTGCTAGTCCTTTCCTCTCAGCACATAACACAGAGAAAGGAGTAAGACCTTCTCACTGAGCCCAGGACCTGAGAGATTCATGTTTTCTCCTAACGGTGCTCCTCTCTGCCCTGGCAGAAGGGCGGGCAGGTGTGGCCAAGAAGGAGCTGGTAACAGCTTAACATGGGTTTGAGAAGGTGATGGTGGGAGGGGAAGAGGGGGAAGCAGGACACAGCAGAATTGTGCCATTGCCTTCTGAGCACATGAGGGACAAAGAATAAACAAAAACCCAGCTCTTCCCATCAGCTAAGAGACATTTATTTGGTTTTTGGCACCACCTCCCTCCACGCCGTGGGTCCTGGATTAGCTCCAGAGAAGATGGTCTGCGTCCTGCGGTTGGAGGCTTTTCATGGTTTTCTTTATCCAGGGAAGGAAGCTGGCGACTTTGGTGAAGACTCGTGGCGGTGTCCCATCATCCCTTCCATAGGAGACAATGCCCTGGATCTCATTTCTACACAGGAGAGGCCCCCCGGAGTCACCCTGTGGACAGAGAGAGGGAAGGACTGAGCCAGTTCTCCTGGCCCTGCCCTCCTTGCCACCCCATTCCCCTCTCAGCGAAGGCTGCCTTTCATGGTGTTCACTTGGGAGATAAGCAGGAAGGCAGTCCCCATGGGCCCCTCAGCCTGGACATTGTCACTGCTTTACTTCACCCCAGATGGAAACTCCTTCTGCTCCCCCAGGTCCCTGATCCTCTGTCTATGAAGGTGCTGCGGAGCTGTGGCTGCAGCTACTGTGTAAGGACCGAGAGCCGGCAGGTGGGGCTGACACTTAGGATGGAGAAGGAACCCATTAACCAGCTCTGAGAACCCTCAGATACAACTACTGCTCACCCAGGAAACGGTTATCTAAGCGCTGTGCCCTGGCCTTGGCCACAGTGTTGCAAATTTACCCTCTGGAGGAGCACCATGTTTGGAGTGACTATAGGCCCTTATAGGCTCTCAGAGACCCCTTTCTTCCCAGCTCTGGCACTCTCCTTTTTTCTTCCTTGGGAGAAACATCACAGACTAGAGGGCGAAGGAGTCTCCTGATGCCTGGAATCCCAGCTCCCAGTTCCTACCCAAATGCCCCTCTCCCAGAGCCAAGGTAGTCAGAGGCTCAGTATCACCTGGAAGGAAGCCTTATCTTCTGATGGGTCCCCCACACACAGTTGAATGGTCCTGTTGTAATAACGGCGTAACTTATAATGGCTTTCACACTGCTCATCCTTCTGCAAGGTCAGCTGTACCTCCTGCAGAGTGTCTGAGTATTTGCCCTCTGTGGTGACCTTCCCCCAGCCGGCCACAGTGCACTCCTGTCCAGGTCTCAACCTGTTCTTGCCCTTGGGCAGTGGGAGGGTCTTCACAGCATTAGTTTGCTTGATGTTTCTCTCCAGCTGATGGGGAAGAGGCAAGGGATCCCAGGTCAGCCAGTGGTCTCTGAGCCAGGACATTGAGGGGCACCTGAGTCTCAGGGACTGTCAGGTGGCCAGGATGGGAAGGAAGGAAGGGAAGTGCTTCATTTGGTTGGAGAGGAAACAATGTGGACTCATGAGAGCAAGAGCAGCAGGATGTTTCCTTACCTGTAGTAACATGATGTCGTTGGAGTAGTTCTTTGAATTATAGTCTGGGTGGGGGAAGGCGTTTTTTACCGAAATGACCTGCCAGGTCTTCTCCTTCTTCTCCTTTTTAATGTTATGGGCCCCCAGGATGACACTGATTAACCTGCACAGAGAACAGATTGGGTGAATGGTGGGGAGGTAGAGTCACAGGAGATATAGCCCAGGAGCTGTGAAGGGCAGGTCATAGCTGGGGCAGGGCAGGGCTGCAGACTGGGGAAATCGAGGCAACAGGGGAGAGGGGCTGAGTGACTCTACTTCTCAATGACACTGAGGTCAGGAATCTGGGAGCTCTCTCGGGCCCTCAGGAAATGCCATGAATTGCTTGCATTTTCATTTTGACCCTAATGCATGTGTTCATGGTCCACCACTGCTTTATTTGCTGAGTGTGGTCCTCCTCTTCCTGTGTTACTTGTTGTCACCTCTGACCCTCTGAGCCCAGAGATTACTTGTCCTATTTCCTAGCCTCTCATTGCTCCGTCATGATCCCTGATGGCTCCACTGATGAGTTCTCATGGGCTTGAGTTATCAGGAGCCTGGGGAGCTGTCCTGGACTGCAACTCCTGGGATGGAGGACAGAGTCCCTGTAGGGGTTTCTAGAGGTGTAGCCTGGCTGCGGCCCCTTACCTTCCATTGCAGTGAGCAGCTGTCAGAACATAGTTCTTTTCCACAAGGACACCGCCACACAGGAACTCCTTCTTATCTTTAACGTGAAGATAGGCCATGTAGGGGCGGGAGTGGGGCTTGGCTTCATGTCCCCCGATGATCTCGCCTGAAGGAAAAGTGTGTTGCACTTGTGTGTCCCCACTGAGTTCACCAGGCAGGCAGTGGCTTGATGACTCAGGCACATGGGCATTTGGGAGGCTGGACTGTCCTGTAGTTGGCAGGGGGTGGGGAGGGCCCTCAACTTCTCATCTGGAGAGGGAACAGCAATGGGCTGGGCCTGTGACTTTGCCTGACAGGTGAGAATACAGGTCTTAGGGACAGAGAAGGTCTGGAGGCTCCTGAAAATTCCTCTCCTGACCTCCCTTGGTGTTGGGTGAGCTTCTGAGGCCCCTGTGGTGCTGTGACGTCCAGTGTAGTGTACTTTGCAGTGTCTAGGACTTAAGGGATCTAGATGCTGACACATGAGGAATTCCCGGTAAGTGTTTGTTAGCTGCCTTGAAGGGTTGGCCCCCAGTGGGCCTCTGGAGTTGGGTTGGTAAGGCCAGTGCTGTGGGATTCTGGAAAGCAGAGAAGTTTGAGGCTGCCAACCTCACTGGCTCATCCTTTAAGGAGAGGACCTGCTAAAGGCCTGGAGATAAAAGCAGAGCTGCAGAAAGGGACTGAGGGGCCTTGAGATGGAGCAGAGGAAACAGCAGTCTTCTGGGGACAGCGACCCCACCAACTGTGGGGTCTGCTGAGCTCTGGGCTTCTCTCCTAAGCAGACCCTGAGGACAGCACCTGTCTCATCACAGACATGGAAGCCAGGACTGCTCTGCCCTCTGCAGTTTCCCAGCCTCTGCCATGCACTTCGAGGAAGTTCCACTCTCCACCTGGCACAGGTAGGGCCTGGGGAGGGCACTGTGCCCCCCAGCTTTTCTTGAGAATAGGCTTCTGTCCTGTCATTTCTGTGTGTAGCTCATCCAGCATAATGTGTGTGGGTCTGAGATGGGATGGGAGCTGGGGTTCAGAGCATTCCTGGTGGAGAGCTGGATCTGGGCTGTGCAGAAGGGCCAGGAGGTCTGTGCCCACTGTGGATGGGTTGGGCCTGTGAGGGTGGGGATGGTCACTCACCTGCCTCTGCCGAGGGGAGCAGGAAAAAGGCCAGCAGGAGCACGAGCAGGGGTGGCTGCATCTTCCCAGGAGGGCTGCTCAGGTCGGAGCTGCTGGTGTTTCTCCGTGCTCTCTTTTAGTGCGCAGAAGAGGAAGGAAGTGTGGGTGGGCTCTGTGACCTGAGTCCCCCTCTGGTTTTATAGTGCTTCATCCCAGAAGGCTTTCTATGAAGCATCTCCGCCCCCAGCCTCCTGCCTGATGATGGTCTCTCTGTGGTTGTGTGAGAAGTATGCAGTGACCACAGCTGATGACTCAGAGCAGACATTAGAGCAGACTCTAGTCCTGAGCATTAACCCAAGGGTACAAGGTGGGGCCTGTGTGATGTGGTATCAACCAGTAGAGGTACCTGGATCCCAGAAAATTGAGTCCCCAGTGAGAGAACAAGCAATGCCTCATCTCCATGCTACTAAGTCCATCAGGATAATTTCCTTTGCCCATGTGTGTTTAGGCCCTTCTGTGTCCAATGCAAACATAGCAGAGTTTTCAACCTTTTTCACTTCATGGCACAGATAAACTAATCACTAAAATTTCGTGGTACACTAAAAATATACTTTTTGCCTATCTAACAAAAAGAGAGGTAAAACTTTGATTGATTTACAAAAATATATATTTGCTTACCTTTTTTTTCCAAAATGACTTAAAAAAAATTAGGTACCTATACTTCTATATAAGAATTGTTGGTACTAAGAATTTACCAATCAGACACAACCATGTTATTCAAGGGGACCAATAAGATGCAACTATATTATATGACCTCTATATTTGTAGTTTAAGTAAGACAAGACATTTACACCAGATGACTTTTGTGTGTTGGCTATTGTCATTTTTTATCTGCTGACCTAAGGGAAAATAGGTTAGTGACCTTGACTAAATAGTCTTTATTGCATGTTTTAAAAGTTCTTGTGGGAAACTGGTTGAAAATCGCTGCTTTAGAAAGAGCTGACCATCTGATGAGGATGACAGAAACATCAGAGATCAGAGTACTGAGTGGGGAGGGTCATGGTAGAGTGAGGCACAGGTGAGGAACAGGGCATGACCACCATAAACCGATATAACAACCAATTCATCATCACAGCTTCTATCACTGAGCATTTGTTTTTATTTACAATTGCTCAGTGATAGAATCCATCTGTCTCGTCAACATTTTTAACCAAAGTACTGTCCTTGACATGTATTGGCCTAGCGTAAGGAATCACTGTGGCCCTTGTAGTTGAACCCACTGATTGGCTTAGGCTAGGCCCTAGGTCATCCTTACTTTGGGATGGTTGGGTTCAGTCCCACCCAAACCACATGAACTAGGAGTGGAAAGGGCTGTTTCCCTAAAGGAAGTTCAGGTTACTAAATTGTCCATATCAAATGAAGTGAGAGAGCGTTCTTGTCAACCAAAGACCAATAATTGTCCTTTCAGTATCCTCTGTGCTCTGTGCAGAGCCACACTTCTGCTAGAGCAGGCTTGGCACACAATAGGCTCACACTTGCTAAGCAAATTATCCTGATGAGCTCACTACACAGTGAAGGACTGTTGCTTCTAAATGGCCTTTGCCCAATTCTGTTCTAAGATTGATTAAGCTTCTCTTAGTAGTTACAGTCTGGTAATTTAAATGTCCACCTTTATGTTTTCTGTTTTTTACAATTTTTCTATGAGGACTATTATGTACCAAAATATATAATTTCAGTGTCAACATCTTCCTTGTCATACCACCTACACTCTAAACCTCTCCTTGTTTAAGTCAGCCTGCCTCGTAGTAGACATTTACAAAATAAAGAACCTTTCTGATGACAATGGTCAATATGCTCAGCAAGGAAAGTTGGCCTTGCGTCCTGCAGAGAGCACAGGTGTCTTAGTAACGCAGCTTAGGCAGCAGCCTCTGGTTTCTTCTTTTGTTTCTTCTTTTGTCCAGCTCCAGTTTTGGCATTTTTCTGCTGAGACTGACTCTTCTGCTTCTACTGTCTCAGATCTTAGGTGAAAACCTGAAACTACTTTTCTAAAAAACTGTTAATCAGCAAAAATAAAGGGGCTACAGGATCCCTCATTTTATGCTGTGACTTTTTGGGCTTCATGCAAAGGCAGTTCTGTGTAGATGTACAGTTGACTCTAATTTGGAAATCTGAAAATCAGTCCTTCTTTCATAAATCTTTTTTTACAATTATAATTATAATTACATTGATGTTCATGTTGTATAAAATGTCTCATTTAAAAAAGTGATACTTTGATTTAAAGAAAAGGAAAATTTGGAAAGTAGAAAAGAAAAATGTCACCAATTAGCCCAAACCCCAACACAATCTAATCTAATAAAAGACAAACATGCTAATTGACCCTAACTTTTGCTATGCCTTAAGCCACGCCCACCAGCCAATCAGAGCGACTATATGCAAATTAACCCATCCAAGATGGCGGCCGACAACCATGGAGCTGAAGTGAGCAGGAGCCTTGGTTGCTCCAGTGATGGAGGAAGCCAAGCTTCCTGGCAGGCTCTGAGTTCCACTGAAGGCAACAAAGTTTCAATTATAGAAGATAAATAAACGCCAGATACCTGCTTGCAGCCAGCCTTGGCCACAGAGCTGGAGCAAAAAGGAGCCGACTCTGAGCTCCACTGAAGGCAACAAAGTTTCAATTATAGAAGGTAAATAAATTCCAGAATAAAAAAGAAAAAAGAAAAAAAGGAGAGGCTGGGAGCTTCCTTCGCTGGGGGGCTTGGCCAGCCTGAAAATGGCCCTCAGCCCCTCACCCAGGCTGCCCAGGAACCCCAATGGGAACCACCACCCTGAAGGGGGTGTGACCAGCTGCAAACAGCCATCAGCCCCTCACCCAGGCTGGCCAGGCACTCCAGTGGGGACCCCCACCCTGAAGGGGGTGTGACTAGCCTGCGAACACCAATCAGCCCCTCACCCAGGCTGGCAAGGCACCCCAGCAGGACCCCCACCCTGATCCGGGACACCCTTCATGACAAACCAGCCAGCCCCCACCCCATGCACAAGGCCTCTATCCTATATAATAAAAGGGTAATATGCAAACTGACCATAACAGCAGAAAGACTGGGAATGACTGGTCACTATGACACACACTGACCACCACGGGGTAGACACTCAATGCAGGAGCTGCCCCTGGTGGTCAGTGCGCTCCCACAGGGGGAGCTCTGTTCAGCCACAAGCCAGGCTGATGGCTACCAGTACAGCGGTGGTGGTGGGAGCCTCTCCTGCCTCCTCAGCGGTGCTAAGGATGTCCAACTGCAGCTTAGGCCTGCTCCCCCCTGGCCAGTGGACATCCCCTGAGGGCTCCTGGGCTGCCAGAGTGATGTCTGACTGCCAGTTTAGGCCCAATTCCCCAGAGAGCAGGCCTAAACCAGCAGGTGGTCATCCCCCAAGGGTTCCCAGACTATGAGAGGGCACAGGCCAGGCTGAGGGACCGCCCCCGCCGAGTGTACAAATTTTTGTGCACTGGGCCTCTAGTTCTATATAATAAAGAGCAAATATGCTAATGGTTGTGACGCCCTCATGCCATAACAACTGATCATTAGGAGGCTGCGTGCCTGTGGGCGGTGGGTCAGAGCCACCGCATTGCTTTCAGGACAGGGAGGAAGTGGGGAGGTTCCTGAAGGAGGCAGGACCATCCTGTGGTGGGGACAGCGGGGTGAGAGCCCATAGCGCCCCACTCACCAGTCCTTCACCACCCACCGCTGCCGGGAGCCGGTCCATCCTTGCTGTTTCAAGGGACCTGGCATATATGGCATATTGTTCTTAATATGTTTGCTCACCTTCTTGGCGCTATGTGTTTTAACCAAGGTCACCTCTCCGAAAAAGGTGGTTTTCCCAGGTAGGGATTTTCCCCTGAAGTTAGGGAGGGGATAAAGCTCCTTAACTAAGTGCCAGGCGGGTAGTTAATCACTTTAACTACAAACAATCATGCTTGAGCTACATAATCTTTACTCCCTGGAATGGAGATAAGAAACGCCCTAACCTTTGTAATAGAAATTGACAGGATTAAAATCGGCTGGCACACCTCTTGCACTCAGCATGCCCGCCACCCACCTGCCAGGGGAAGGAGTGCAGTGCACACTGCCAGGAAGTGGCGCTTGAAACTCTGCAGCAGGCGGGAGGCTTCTGCGCTGTCCTCCAGGGGCATGATAGGCTGGAGCCGCTGCATTGCTCCGGAGATGGGGCGGAAGTGAGGAGGCACCCTGAGGAGGTGGGACCAGCCAGAGCAGACTCATTGGACCGAGGGTGGGGCTTGAAGCAGCCAGAGAAGGTTGGAAGGGTCGGGGATGGGGCCAGGTGCACTCAAGCTCTGGGTGGAGAGATTAGGGTGTCAAGGCGGGGCAGTGGGCGGCTGGGTGGGACACACAGATGTGTGGGTTGCGTGATTTTTTGTGCTGGGTCACTAGTGTTACTATAAGAAGTGCATTTTAAGTTCTTGGGATCATGTTATATATACAACATGTATATATACAATGTTATATATATTTTATATACAATATTATTTTTTTAATCTTCACTTAACACTATGATGTAAGAATTTTCCTGTGTCCTTAAAAATCTTATTCAACGAGACTGTAGTCTCTGTTCCTAGTTATTAAAACTTTTAACATGAAGTTAAGTTTTGAAATTAGTGAAACTTTTAAAAACAATTTAATCATAGAGAAAATGATTAAAAATTCTGATTTCAGATTGTTCATTGATAACAATCCTTTCTGTATTGAGGTATGAACTAACATATTTTGCTCTCATGTATATCGGCATTTTTAAAAAATAAAAAGGATTATTTTATATATAAGATTATGTTATACCATTTATTAAATATTGAGGTGAAATTCACATAACATTAATTATTTAAAGTGTACAATTCAGTGGCATTTAGTGTATTCAAAATGTTGTGCAATCACCTCTTCTCTAATTTTAAAGCTTTCTCATGATCCCAGAAGAACATTTCATCACACCCATTAAGTTATGTTTACCCACAAATTAATTGGTACTTAATCACTTTCCATTCTCCCTCTCCCACCAATACCCAACCCTGGCTTTTGGCAACTACTAGTCTCATTCCTGTCTCTGATGGATTTGCATATCGAAATATATAAAGAGCCAGGGGCCATCGCAAGCGAATGGATGACCGAACAGGCTGAGCGGGGTGACCAGGCTGGCAGCGGGGTTAGTGAGGGACAACCAAACGACTGAACAGCAGGCTGTTTGGGGTGACCAGGCCAGCAGTGGGGGCAGTGAGGGATGAACAGGCCAGTAGAGGGGATCAGTGGGGGCAACTAGGCCGGCAGGGGGGGCCAGTGATGGGCAACCAGGCTAGCAGGGGGTGCAGTTGGCCGCAACCAGGCTGCCGGGGGCAGAGGGGGCAGTGAGAGGCGACCAGGCCAGCAGGGGCAGCATGGGGGGCAACCAGGCCAGCAGAGGGGGGCAGAGAGGGGTGACCAGGCTCGCATGGGGGGGGCAGTTGGAGGCAATCAGGTCGGCAAGGGGGTGCAGTTAGGAGTGACCAGGCCAGCAGAGGGGGGCTGTTGGGGGCAACCAGGCCAGCAGAGGGGGGAAGTTGGGGGTGACCAGGTTGGCAGGAGGGCAGTTTGGGGCAACCAGGATGGCAGGAAGAGGCAGTTAAGGGTGATCAGGCTGGCAGGGGGCCAGTAGGAGCGATCAGGCAGCCAGGCAGGTGAGCAGTTGGGAGCCAGCGGTCCCAGATTGTGAGAGGGATGTCCAAGTGCCGGTTTAGGCCTGATTGGGCCTAAACCGGCAGTTAGACATCCCCCAAGGGGTCCCAGAATGGAGAGGGTGCAGGCTGGACTGAGGGCCCCCACCCCTGTGCATGAATTTTGTGCACCGGACCTCTAGTTCTGTATATTTCATATGAAAGAAATCACGGAATATGTGAGCTGTTGTGTTTGGCTTCTTTTGCTCAGCATAATGATATTGAAGTTCATCCAAATTGTAGCACATATCAATATTTTATGCAGCAAAATACTATTGTGTGTGTGTGTGTGGTGCCTGTCTTAATTTATCTCTTTATCTTAAATAGACATTTGGGTTGTTTCCACCTTTGGGCTATGGTGACTAATGCTGTTATAAATATTTGTGTAAAAACTTTATTGTTGAGGATATGTTTTCATTACTCTTGGCTATATACCTAGAGATGGAATTATTGGGTCTTATGGTAATTCTAAGTTTCAGTTTTTGAGGAATCACTAAACTGTTTGTGGTACCATATTACATTCCCACCAGCAACGTACAAATACTTTCATTTCTTTACATCTTGCCAATACAGTTATTATTATTGTTGTTATTATTATTTATTATAGCCATCTTAGTGGGTATGGAATAGTATCTCATTTTGGTTTTGGTTTACATATTATTAATAACTAATGAGGTTTAGCATCATTCTCTGTGTTTGCTGGGCATTTGTGTATCTTCTTTGGAGAAATGTTGACCTTTCTCACCATCCTCATTCCTGTGTCCCTCAATATTTTCATTGGGTTTTCAAGAGTTCGATCTTGAACATAGCCACTTTGACATGCTATGCCCATTAGGCTGAAACAGAAAGGGCGGGGAGTTCAGAAAAACCTTTCTTCTAACTTCAATGGCTAGTCAAATGGCCAAGGCCACGTTGGAAAGTTCTCCAAAATCCAGAATTAGAAATATGAATTAACAGGGGAAAGCTTACTGAGGTGGCAGACATGTGGAAAGAGTGTGAAACAGGTACCTTCCTAAGGAAGAACCCCACTTGGGAAAAGCCTTACTGCAGAGACTAAGTTTCTTTCTAGACGTGATCAAAGTTGAATCAAACTAAGAGATGCTAAAATTAGTCTGGACTTGTAATTTTAAGAATCTGTGCCTCAGCATCAATTAATAATAAACTTATATCTGGAAAATAAGATATGAGTAATCAGATAAAATAAGATATGATTAGTACAAATGAACAAATGAGAAAATAATATATAACATCTTAATGCTGGCTAATATTTATTGATCTCTGACTGTAGATTCTCTCTTAACCCTTTGAGTTAGTTATTAATATTTCTTTCATGTCACAAACAAGAAATCTAAGATCCCACGAAGGTAAGGGGCTTGCTCTATATCACTCAGCTCATAAGAGGGGAGGGGAAACAGTGTTTAGAATGCAGGGATGTGATTCCATTGTTTGTGATCTTATCCACAGCTCTACAAACATGATCATTTATTATATTGTTCCAGGAATCTGCAGAAAAATTAAAGGGATGTTGAAAAATAAATGTTCCTGTCTCTATATCTAATGTGGGACTCTTGTTCTCTTAGAAGAGGAAGGTATCTCAGTGGCTACCATATTGTGATGGAAAAGTTCATTTGGATCATGTATTCCCTTTGCTCTTATCTTTTATCCCCGGATGTTCTTCCCAAACATGCAGGAGAATGTCATGCCTGGCCCATGTTGGGCAATTAATCCCCTTGGGCCTTAGCCTCCCACCAAATCACATCTAGTGCTTATTCCAAGTGGGCAGGGCCATTCGTTGTAGGCAATGACAATGGCACAATGAAATGATACTCACACATGGCATTTGAGGCTGCTGCTATAAGCCAATTTCCCTGAGCCTGATCATTCTCAAGTTATGCCTGCAATTAGAATCTATAGGTATAATGGGCCAGAACTTGGCTGATCTGATCTGCCCATGAGACTCTGCTGTGTTGTTAAGAAGAGATTCCTCCCTCACTTAGGGTTAGCTCTACATTCCTATTAGGAGGGTGGAGTGACATTCAGGATTTCTGGACTGTTTACATGACATCAAAAACAGTTTTAGGGAGAGACCGTCAGTGAAGGAGAACCTGGGCTATGTGTTGGAGTGGAGAAGATTGTGCTTCCATTCTGGCCCCTGTAGTAGTAAGGATGGGGAGAGAGGGCAGGGATGAGGAGAGAAAAAGGTCTATAGGACAGATGCACATCTATGAGATTTCTAGAGTTTTGGCACCCACTAGAACACTTTAATTTTTTCTATGGCCCAGCCAGCAACAAAGCGCAAGGTTGGGGATACTTCAGCAAAACTCTGGAGTGTTTTTAATGAGTGGAGAGAGGACTATAATGAAAGGGGGAGGAGAAGTGAGCTTGGGTGAAGACAGTGTGCTCATCCTCACCAAACTGGTATTAGTATAACAATAGAGACCCCCAAATCAGTTGGTGTTGACTGTGCTTCTTGGTAGGTGACAGTTGAAATGGAGCCGTGTTTTGAGTTGTGATGTTGCCTCAGAGGTGACCTTGAATCAACATCCCCCCCATTCCCCACCTGAAGATCTTTATCTCCCCCAGAACTTTGCCCACTAAGGTCATTTTTCCCCTCAAAGCATTTAGTTCCCACAAGACCTGAAGGTCACACCTCACCCGTCTGGTGTGAATAGGTTCTTTCTCTTCCCATCTCGCTCTGGGTGTGGACTGCCTTATCATGTCTCTACGGGATGTGGCCAATATTTGGTTTGTGGTAGGTAAGAGGGATGCTGCTAAAACATTTATCAGAACCTCTGGTATATGACTGCTAAACTGGGGGGGTCTTTCTTTCTGTCTATTTCTCAGTTAAGGACAGATGTAACAAAGTATTGTGTTTGGAAAAATCTAATTCACACCTAAGGATGCATGTGTCACATCCACATCTGTCCCCCAGTCTTGGCATGACATCTTCTAGTTGTAGATATTCCCCTGCTGCTAAGTTCCTCTGTTTCTGATCAAATACCAGGAAGCAACACTGGAGCCATAAGTGAACAAAGCAGAAGATCTGGAGCATCCCAGCCAGCCCTTCAGGGTCTGCCCAGAACTCAGGTATTGCTGGGCCTCTGAGGGCTGTGTACCAGTGGAACTGTGGCAGGAGGATATTCTATGCTAGAAATGAAGTAAGAGGAAGAAATAATAAGAGGCAGCAGAAGTTAATGAAACAAGTAAACATACAACAGAGAGTTTTAATAAAGCAAAGATTTTTGGAAAAGGCTAATAAAATTGACAAACGTCTGGAGACTATCATCAAGAAAAAAGAGAGAAGGTGCAAATATTTATTATGCGGAACTTAAAAGGAATTTTTTTTATAAGTGCTGCAGACCATTAAAAGATAAGCCAAGGATATTATAGAGAAAACTTACACTAATATATTTAAAATTTAGACAAAATAGAAACATCACTGCTAATTTAGGTAACACTAGAACGATCAAAAAATGGCATCAGCAATTAATAGTTTTCCACATAATGAACTAATCTAGATGGCTTTACTTTTCAGATACAAACTTACACTAAAGTGAAAAATATTGGACACAATCTCATTTTATGAGGCCGGCATAACCTTGATACAAACAATAGAATAAGAAAGAGAATTTACAGGCCAACCTTATCACATTTACAGTCACAAGCACCCTACACAATGTATCAACTGTGAAAATTAGCCCATCAATACATAAAAAGCTAATAAAATATGAGCCAGTTAGGTTTACCCTAAAAATGTAGATCTCAATTAACTTTAGATAGGTCAAGTAACATAATTTGCTCCACAAATTGGAGAGAAATCTTATCTTAAAAAGAGAAACATAACAGAGAAATCTGATCTCAATAAACATTTCATAAAATTCAACGTTCACACATGATAAAAACAAACCCTTTTGGCAGATCAAAAGGGGAAGAAATTTCCTTAATGTAATACACAGTACCTGTATAACTCTGGCCGAGCTGCTCAGTTGGTTGAAGTGTCATCTCATTCACCAAAGGGGTGTGGGTTCCATTCCTGGTAAGAGCCCAAACCAACGTTGGGTGTTCAGTTTTCCTGGTGCATGATGGAGGCACTAATAGATGTTTCTCTCACCACTCCCCATTCATCTCTTTCTGAAAATCATTAACATATCCTCAGGTGAGGATGAAAATTAAACAAACAAACAAAAAGACTATTAGCTGTGAAAATGATTTAATGAAGCCCTCATCTAGAAAGAAAACCAAGCTCTAGCTAGTTTTGTTCAGTTGATAGAGTGTCAACCTGTGGACTGAAGGGTCCCAGGTTCAATTCCAGTCAAGGGCACATGCCAGGGTTGTGGGCTAAATCACAGTAGGGGGTATGTACCAGGCATTTGATTCAATGATCTCTCTCATATTTATGTTGCTATCTGTCTATTCCTCTCTCTTTCTCTCTGGAAGCAATAAAAATATATTTTTAAAAAAGACAACCAAGGTTTCCATGTTTCCCAGGAGAATGTTAGAAAGCCTTTCTCACCAGGTGCCTTACACACCAAGTGTGTGATATGACATTCTCTCCTTGGGAGGCTTGTGTTTGGAAATGATCCAAATGGGATCATTTCAGGGACGTCTACACCAATGAAAAGGCAAGATGATGAGGAGTAGGTCTGAGGGGAAACCCAGGGCTGGGCAGAGATGGAGAGGGTTTGTAGGTCGTTGGGCACTTTTCTACCTTAAATCCCAGGTCCCTGCACAAAGTACTCCAACTCTGCTGTCTGCCTTTGTGTTTGGGGCCCTAGAGTTCTCTTGTCCAGGGGAGATCATCAGCGCACAGAGGCCAGGCTGCAGTCTTGCCCTGATAGGCACCCCTCCAAATTACTGTTCCATGGTGGGTCCAGGTGCAAGAGAGCTTGTTGTCGTGACCCCTCACTGAGCTGAATGGTGAAAAGCTTTGGTTTCTTCCACATGTTTTAGACAACCAGAATCAGGAATTTATGGGGCCAGTTTGGGCTCAAAGGATCTATTTATTTTTTAAGAAAAACAGAAAAAGAAGATGGTATTGTGGGATGTTACCTGTTAATATTTCTTCTTGGTCCTCTCACTAGGAAAAATTTGTGCCTTATCCTTACTGTCCAGAGGCAGGTTCTCCAGGTCACCACTCCAAGTAACCCCCCTTTTGGTATTAGTCCTCAACCGAGGATATATTTTTCTATTGATTTTCAGAGAGAGTGGAAGTGTAAGAGGTAAGAGTGAGGAAGAGAGAGAGAGATAGAGAGAGAGAGAGAGAGAAACATTCATTGATGTGAGAGAGACACATTAATTAGTTGCCTCCTGCACACACTCTGACAAGGGACAGGGATTGAAACTGTAACCCAAGTATCATCCTTACCTGCCCTTGACTGGAAATTGAACCCAAGACCCCCTTTTGTGCAGTGCGGACACACTGACCCCTGACCCCAGTGGTCAGGGCTACATGTCCCTTTTAAAAGTCCTCACCCAAGGACTTTTAGTGATGAGAGAGAGAGAGAGAGAGAGAGAGAGAGAAATGGATGTGAGTGAAAAACATTGATCTATTGCCTTCCTTACATGACCCTACTGGGGATTGAACCAGCAACCTAAGTAAGTCCTCTGACCAGGAATCCAGCCCACATACGTTTTAGTGTACCAGAGGATACTCCAACCAACTGAGCTACCTTCCAGGGCTCCAAGTCCCTTTATTATGATTAAACAAGGGCTACTTCTCTCTCTTTTTCTCTGTCTTCCAGCTATTCTAGTTGCCCCTCCACTGGCTTCCTGAGGTGTAAGATGACAGCAACCAAACAGCTATAATCTCCCATAATCCCACAGCTAAAATTCAGCCAATCCCCAAACATCCCTACTTCTAAAACTCCATGAAATTCTGGATTTCCAATTTCCCAAGTCCTATCTACATTTAGATCTTGCTGGGTTCAGAGACACTCTTCTTTACAAGTACAGCTCTCTCTTACATTCAGATTTTTGTCTCAGACAATCGAATGTTCTCCCCTTCCTGTGACACTCCTCACAATGGCTCTGGAGAAGTCCCATATGCCCAGTGACCACGCTTGCTGAGCAACTTCCTTGTCTCTTAGCAACTTGCTGTGAAGTAGTGACCAGCTTTGGTAATATCACTATTCTATGCACTGCATCTGATCCTGACCCATTCTCTGTCCTCCCTGTCACTGCCTGGGCATGCACCTCCTAAATAAATGGTTGCCAGTATTATCCTTGCTTCAGGCTCTGTTTCTATAGGAGTCAGAACAGGTCAGAGCAGGGAAGTAAGATTTTGTATATACTTCTCCTTGTATCTCAGGCTGGAAGTCATGCTCAGAGAATCTTCTCAGAAATTACAAACAAATACCCCCACCCCCTGGATATCCGTCCAATCAAATGTTTTCTTCTCATAGTATCCCCTTTTGGCAATGTTTGGGTATTTCTTCTGGTTACTTAATCATGTTTTATGATGCCTTTCCTTCTTGATTTTTACAATGAGTTTCTGGGAGACTGACCAGGAATTGCACCTAAATACTTTCTCCTGATACAGCTGGCATTACAGCCTTATAAAGAGCAATCAGGGGGAAGAAAAAAATAGCGGAGGTTTAGAGGGACGTGTTGGTGCTTTGTCCCGGAGCAGATAAGGGCGAGCAGCTGAAACGGGTAACATACAGCCCGAACAAGCAGAGGAAATTCAGCTGAGAGACAGTCTGCAGCCAGGAAAGACAGAGAACTCCTAGAAAATGGGGATCATTAGAGATTGAGGCTGAAACCTCCCCTTGGGCATCAGCTCAGCGGAGAGACCCCGCCATCTTGAGTAGCTGTTAACCGCATCCAAAGATCTGCTACTAACCCGGAGGCAAAGGTTCTCAAGCAGCGCGACTACATGAACTCAGAGGAGACCTGCTTCTCCCCACAGAAAGGTTAGACTTCCCCCAAAGGTGTGGTTTGCAATTCAGGTTGGAGCGAGGAAAGCGCGCGTGCGTCTGGGTGGGTGGGAAATCTGCGCCCCCCCCAAAGTCCACGCCCATTGAGGCCAGCATGAACTGCAAGTGGGGAGGGCTCCCGCAGGGCTGCTGGCAGAAGGTAACACTATAAATAAGCCCATAGTTGGACTGGACGCAAAGGGGCAACCTCAGATTTTGCCAGGTGGCCGGCTACTTGGTGCCAGAGGCCAGAGAGTGTTCAGAGACTCTGCGCAGATCTGGAAGGTGGAGCCATGCGAGTTCGCACAGCTTCCCAGGCTCTTGCTTACACACTTCCTCTTAAATCTGTGAGTTTGATTGTTGAACCCAGTGCATGGGAATGCCCAGTTGGGGTCGCTAGCGGAGCTTGTAGGGGAACATTGTTTTTGGGGAGCCAGCTCTGGGCGGAGCTGGTTCAGTACAATAGAGAACTCCTGGTCAGAGAGGACTTATAGACTCAGAGGTCAATCCAGACACACGGCCATCCAGAGGCAGAGCCACGAACTGACTCTTCTGTAACTACAGATAAGGCAGTAAGGGGAACCAATACAGCCTTCCTTAAAAGCAGGACTGTGGCTTACAACACGGAGGAACAGCGTATCAGAGGGAAATTCAACATTCTCCTGAATTCCGGGCGTGCCAAAAAGAAGAGTAGAAGATCTGAAGCACCTGCATTACTGCACATTTTTATTTTTATTTTTTTAATTACTTTTTCACCTTTTAACTAAGAAAACATTTTTTTTATTTTTTTTATTTTTTTTTCATCACCTGATTTTACCCTTTCAATTACTACATTTTTATTTTTAACTAGTATTATTACCACTACCATTTTACCATTTTTAAAGTGTCATTTTATTTTGTCTTTATTTTATTTTGGGACTAATGTTCTCCATTCTATTTTCATCGTTCCTTTAGCAACATTTTTCTCTACCTCAATTTTGCCTCTGTGCTAAACCCTCTTCCCCACTTTTTCCCTTTTGTTGTCCTGTTTCTCTTATCCTACTCCAGCTTTAGATTTTCCCTATTCTTTTTACCCCCTGTCAAAATTTCACCCTACTTATATATCCTATGTCCAATCCCCTGCTCTAAATCCTTATACACCTTTCCCTTATCTTCCTTCACTATCCAAATTTTTCTTCTTCTTCTTCTTCTTCTTCTTCTTCTTCTTCTTCTTCTTCTCCTTCTTCGTCATCTTCTTTTCTCTCTCTATTGTTTTATTGTTGTTTGCTTGATTGACGAGTATATTAGGATTTTTTGTGAGGTTATCCTGCTTATTCTTTTTATTTTTCTGCCCCCCTCCCACCCCTGGTTATCTCTGTGCTTCTGTTTTCCCTTGCGTCGCTTGATATTATTGGTTGTTTGTAGTTTGTATTCATCTCCAGGAATCTGTTGCTGTAATTTGTTGGGATTAGTGGTGGTTCTATAGGAGTTTTCTCCTCATATAAATAGTCTATTCCCCTCTTATACTTCATTCTCTTTTCTCTCTTACTTTTTATCCCTCTTCTTTTTTTCCCTCCCTTTTTCCAATTTCATTTTTGCACTCCTTTTTTTCTTTCTTTTTTATCTTCTATCTTTTTCTCTTCTTTCTTCCTTATCTCCTAACTCTCTTAGCTCGGGTGGCCACCTTTATTTGGGGTTAGTAATATTGTAAATACATTCGTGTTCAGTGCCTGGTACGTTGTGCCTTGTTGCGTTGTATTTTGTGCCTTTAAATCAAAGCAGCAGATTCAAGCAACAGCAGCCTCCTGATCACCACACGCTCTGTCTGGGGAACAGTTACTCTGTGTGAAGCCTCCCTCCTCCAGCCAGAAGAGCCGCCACAGCTGTGAACAGCACCCACCAGAGGCCCTGCTACCAACGGAGGAGTAGTTGCTGCCACAACCGCCCAAGGATCAACCACAGCCCGAGGAGCCACTGCCACCCAGGGAGAAGCCACTGCCACCCAGGGAGCAGCCACTGAACGACTCAACAACTAGACATGTCAGTGAGATCAAACATGGGTAGACAAAGAAACCCCCAAAGGAAAGAAAAGGAGGACTCGCCAGAAAAGCAGCTAAGTGAGACAGAGGCATGCAACATGACAGAAAAAGAATTCAGATTAAGGGTCCTAGAGTGCATGCACTGGATGGAGGGAAAAATCAATACCATATGCAAGAAGCTAAAAGAAACAGATGAAAAAATCAACTACCTATGCAAGAAGCAAGAAGAAACAGATGAAAAAATCAACAACTTAAGTATGTCCCAAGAAGAAATGAAGAGCGATATAGCTGCAATAAAAAACACCATTGAAAGTCTCACCAGTAGACTAGGAGAAGTGGAGGACTGAATTAGTGACTTAGAAGACAGGGAAGCAAAACACACCCAAACTGTACTGCAATTGGAGAAAAAAATTAAAAGACAGGAGGAGAGCCTAAGGGAGCTTTGGGACAACATGAAACGAAACAACATACGAATAACAGGGGTGCCAGAACAACAGAAAGATGAACAAGGATTAGAAAACCTATTCAAAGGAATAATATCTGAAAACTTCCCTGAGGTGGGGAAGAAAAAAGTCTCACAATCCCAGAGAGTCCCAAACGAGGTGAACCCGAAAAGACCCACACCAAGACACATCATAATTACCATGGCAAATGTTCAGGACAAAGAGAGAATCTTGCAGGCTGCAAGAGAAAGACGGAAAGTTACATACAAGGGATCTCCCATTAGATTATCAAATGATTTCTCAACAGAAACACATCAGGCCAGAAAAGAATGGACGGAAATTTACAAAGTGATGCAAAGCAAAGGACTGAATCCAAGAATACTCTATCCAGCAAGGCTATCATTCAAAATTGAAGGGGAAATAAGAAACTTCCCAGACAAAAAAAGGCTATGGGAGTTTATCACCACCAAGCCAGCCATGCAAGAAATGCTAAAGGGACTGGCTTAAAAAGAAGACATAAAAAGCTCAGAAAGAAAACAGCCACACACAAAAAAAGAAATGGCTACAAACAAGTACCTTTCAATAATAATTTTAAATGTAAACGGACTAAATGCTCCAACCAAAAGACATTGACTGGCTGAATGGATAAAAAAACATGACCCATACATCTGCTGTCTACAAGAGACCCACCTCATTAGAAGGGACTCACACAGACTGAAAGTGAAGGGATGGAAAAATATATTTCAGGCAAATGGGAATGAAAAGAAAGCTGGGGTAGCAATACTTATATTGGACAAAATACATCTCAAAGTGAAGGCCATAACAAAAGATAAGGAAGGCCACTTCATAATACTAAAGGGATCAATACAAGAAGAAGATATAACCCTGGTAAACATATATGCACCCAATGCAGGAGTACCCAAATTCATAAAAAAAATCCTGGAAGATATCAAAGGAGAGATTGACAACAATACAATCATAGTAGGGGACTTTAATACACCACTGACAGCACTGGACAAGTCCTCTAGACAAACAATCAGCAAAGAAACAGCAATCCTAAATGACTCACTAGATCGGATGGACTTAATTGACATCTTCAGAACACTTCACCCCAAAGCTATGGAATATACATTCCTCTCAGGTGCTCATAGGACATATTCAAAAATAGACCACATATTGGGTCACAAGCAAAGTCTCCACAAATTCAAGAAGATTGAAATCATAAAAAGCATCTTCTCAGTGGGAAGGCCAGAGAGAGTTGGGGGGCAGGAGGGAGGGGAGTAAGAGATCAACCGAAGGACTTGTATGCATGCATATAAGCATAACTAATGGACATAAGACACTGGGGGGTAAGGGAGGGTAGGGGTTTGTCAAGGGTGGGGGGGGAAAAAAGGACACTTATGTAATACCCTTTGTAATACTTTAAGCGGAAAAAAAAATAAATAAATTAAAAAAAAAAAAAAAGCATCTTCTCAGACCATGACGGCATAATGTTAGAAATAAACTACAATAAAAACAACCCAAAATACTCAAACACTTGGAAGCTGAATAGCATGTTATTAAATATTGATTGGGTTACCAATGACATCAAAGAAGAAATTTAAAACATCCTGGACACTAATGATAATGAAAACACAACAATCCAAAACCTATGGGACACAATGGAAGCAGTCCTGAGAGGGAAGTTTATAGCTCTGCAGGCCTATCTCAAAAAACAAGAAAAAAATGGTAGTAAATCATCTAACTCTACAACTCAAAGAATTAGAGACAGAGCAACAAGAAAACCCCAGAGTGAGCAGAAGGAAGGAGATAATAAAGATTAGAGCAGAAATCAATGACATAGAGACCAAAAAAAAAAAATACAGAAAATCAATGAAACCAAGAGCTGGTTCTTTGAAAGGATAAACAAGATGGACAAACCTCTAGCCAGGCTGACCAAGAAGCAAAGAGAGAGGTCCCAAATAAACCAAATCAGAAACGATAGAGGTGAAATAACAACAGATCCCACAGAAATACAAATGATTGTTAAACAATACTACAGACAACTCTACTCCAACAAACTAGACAGCCTGGAGGAAATGGACAAATTCCTAGAAAAATACAACATTCCAAAACTTAATCAGGAAGAATCTAAAAATCTCAATAGGCCAATAACTATGGAAGAAATTGAAGCAGTCATCAAAAAGCTTCCAGCAAACAAAAGCCCAGGACCAGATGGCTTCTCAGGGGAGTTTTACCAAACATTCAAGGAAGAACTAAAACCTATCCTCCTCAGACTACTACAAAAAATTCAAGAGGAAGGAACACTTCCAAGCTCATTCTATGAAGCCAGCATCACCCTAATACCAAAACCAGGTAAAGACAACACAATGAAAGAGAATTACAGGCCAATATCCCTCATAACATATATGCCAAAATCCTCAACAAAATCTTAGCAAATTGGATCCAGCAGTACATCAGAAGGATCATACACCATGACCAAGTAGGATTTATCCCAGGGATGCAAGGATGGTACAACATCCGTAAGTCAATAAACGTGATACATCACATAAACAAAAAAAAAAGAAAAAAACCACACGGTGATATCAGTTGATGCAGAAAAAGCATTCGACAAAATCCAACACCCATTTTTGATAAAAACTCTCAGCAAAGTGGGAATAGAAGGATCATACCCCAACATAATAAAAGCCATATATGACAGGCCCACAGCCAACATCATACTCAATGGACAAAAACTAACACCATTTCCCCTAAGAACAGGAACAAGACAAGGATGCCCACTCTCACCACTCCTGTTCAACATAGTCCTGGAAGTATTAGCCATTGCAATTAGAGAAGAAGAAGAAATAAAAGGCATCCAAATTGGAAAAGAGGAAGTAAAACTGTCCTTATTTGCAGATGACATGATATTATACATACAAAACCCTAGAGACTCCATCAAAAAGCTACTAGACTTAATACATGAATTTGGCAATGTAGCAGGATACAAAATTAACCCCAAGAAATCTATGGCATTTCTATACACCAATAGTGAACTTTCAGAAAGAGAGACTAAAAAAGCAATCCCATTTACCATCGCACCAAAAAAATTAATATACCTAGGAATAAACTTAACTAAAGAGGTAAAAGACCTCTACTCAGAAAACGACAGGACGATGAAAAAAGAGATAGAGGAAGACATAAACAGATGGAGAACATACCATGTTCTTGGATTGGTAGAATCAACATCATTAAAATGTCCATACTACCCAAAGCAATCTATAAATTCAATGCACTTCCCATTAAAATACCAATGGCCTACTTCAAAGATCTAGAAGGAACTCTCCAAAAATTCATCTGGAATAAAAAAAAGACCCTGAATAGCTGCAGTGATCCTGAGAAAGAACAAAGTAGGTGTGATCTCAATGCCAGATATCAAGCTGTATTACAAAGCCACTGTTCTCAAACCTGCCTGGTACTGGCACAAGAATAGACATATAGATCAGTGGAATAGAATAGAGAGTCCAGAAATTAGCCCGAACCAATATGCTCAATTAATATTTGACAAAGGAGGCAAGAACATACAATGGAGCCAAGATAGTCTCTTCAATAAATGGTGTTGGGAAAATTGAACAGATATATGCAAGAAAATGAAACTAGACCACCAACTTACACCATACACAAGAATAAACTCAAAATGGATAAAGGACTTAAATGTACGACAGGAAACCATAAAAATTCTAGAAGAATACAAAGGCAACAAAATCTCAGACATATGCCAAAGCAATTTCTTCACTGATACAGCTCCTAAGGCAGTTGAAACTAAAGAGAAAATCAACAAATGGGACTACATCAATATAAAAAGCTTCTGCACCGCAAAAGAAACCATCAACAAAACAACAAGAAAACCCACTGCATGGGAAAACGTATTTGGCAACGTCATATCTGATAAGGGTCTAATCTTCAAAATTTATAGGGAACTCATACAACTTAACAAAAAGAAGATAAACAATCCAATCAAAAAATGGGCAAAGGATCTAAATAGACACCTTTCAAAAGAGGACATTCAGAAAGCCAAGAGACATATGAAAACATGCTCAAAGTCACTAATCATCCAAGAGATGCAAATCAAAACAAGAATGAGGTACCATCTCACACCTGTCAGAATGGCTATCATCAACAAATCAACAAACGACAAGTGCTGGAGAGGATGTGGAGAAAAAGGAACACTTGTACACTGCTGGTGGGAATGCAGACCGGTGCAGCCACTATAGAAGACAGTATGGAGTTTCCTCAAAAAACTGGAAATGGAACTCCCATTTGACCCTGTGATCCCACTTCTAGGAATATATCCCAAGAAACCAGAAACACCAATCAGAAAGGATATGTGCACCCGTATGTTCACAGCAGCACAATTCACCATAGCTAAGATCTGGAAACAGCCTAAGTGCCCATCAGTAGATGAATGGATTAGAAAACAGTGGTACATCTACACTATGGAATATTATGCTGCTGTAAAAAAGAAGGAACTCTTACCATTTGCAACAGCATGGAACTGGAAAGCATTATGCTAAGTGAAATAAGCCAGTCAATGAAGGAAAAATATCACATGATCTCACTCATTCATGGATAATAAAGACCAGTACAAACTTTTGAACAATAATAGATACAGAGGCAGAGCTGCCTCAAACTGATTGTCAAACTGCAGTGGGAAGACCAGGGAGGGTTGGGGGGCAGGAGGGAGGGGGGTAAGAGATCAACCGAAGGACTTGTATGCATGCATATAAGCATAACTAATGGACATAAGACACTGGGGGGTAAGTGAGGCCAGGGGATTGTCAAGGGTGGGGGGAAAAATGGACACATATGTAATACCCTTAGCAAAAAAAAATATATATATAATCATTCTCTCTACTATCTCTAGAGTCTTGATTGGTAATGTGACCAACAGATTTAGAATAAGCTATTAGTAGTAGCTGCTATCTCAACTACTTTGTGGATTATTGGAGATATAGACAAGTGTGTGAAAAGACTGACAAAAGATTGTTTCATTTTCATCATTTCAAGACAATATATGCCCTTAAGGTTTTGGCTACCTGGAGGCCCAAAAGTTTGGGTAAAATAAATGAATCACCAATGTTGTATTTTGCACCTGGTAGCAAGTAAATGTGAGATATCACTTGCACAGGTAATCAAATATTCTTCAAATGAAGGCTTGACCTCGCTACAACTAGGTGGACAATGTGACACTTTGGTTATTAAGGCAATGTAAGCCAAATTTGTGATTTTGCATGAATAACTTAAATGGGATAAGTGTGTTTGATTTTTTTGTATTGATCATCAGTGTTTTATTTCCTGAACTCCCAGAGTGCATATATCCTATACTATACAATTTAACTTCTGATTAACAACTGAGATTTAGTGTTCGCCAATGGTTTGTACATGTACTAGTAAATACTGTCTCTTCCACATGATCTCTTAAGTAGCGCTGTCTGAACTCCCCGTAAGTGTCCAGCACAGGGTTGAGCATATGACAAACCAACAATAAATACTCAATATAAAAAAAAAAGAGCAATCAGAGAATCTCAGTCCCACTGAGGGTAGGAGGCTTATCCTGTGCTTCTAAAGGCAAAGCATCTCATGGGGAAAATGGGTTGAGCACATGGCAGATACTTTAGTAACAAAGGAAGAGCTGGGGCTCAGTCCTACAAAGCCCCCAGGAAAAACTGCTGGCCTCACTCTTCCACATACGTCATCCTTCCTGTTTTAAAGTTGTGTGGTGATCGAACCAGACAGTGACACAACCACAGAAGAATTGAATGTGCACTATTGTGTGCTCAATGATAGCCTTGGGGACAATGTGCACACATACCTTCATTTCATGCTGTCAGGGAGTGATGGGCATGATAAGACATGGTGCAAAATAGAGAAAGTGTGGCTTTTTGGGCAAGGATGAACTTGGAGGTATAAGGAGAAGCCTAGTAAGACATAAACTGATAGTTCATAAATTCCTTAGTAGATAGGAGACTGTTGAAGAATCAAGGATAGAAAAGAGAATGGATATTCAGGAGCTTCTTGGGACCCCCAGGGGATGGGGTTTGGAGGAATTTTTTAGAACTGATCAGTTGTCACCAAGTATATTTTTGTCAATCCAATGAAAAGCTTTCTCTCTTATTTTTTCTGTCTCTGTGTTTCATTTCTGGCTTTTGATCACATCGCCTCAGCCATTTAAAAATTACTTTTAAGTGGTGTTTTGCCCCTTCCTGCATATCACTACCTTCCCCCTATTAAGTTTCCTTTCTAGGAAGATGACATTCTAAAAGTGGAGGACAACTGAGTATTTTCAGTGTTGCCTTTTCACATGAAGAATTAATTTCATCTTTAGGAATCTGACTAGACTCTCTCTCTAGGATTTGCATTCTAATTTTTCCTTCATTATATAAAACTAGAGGCCCAGTGCATGAATTCATGCATGGGTGGGGTCTCTTGGCATGGCCTGTGGGGATTGGGATGCCTGTGCTCCTGCCTGCCGCTCCTGCTCATCTGGACCAGCTATGCCTGCCATGGGCTCGCACCCAGTCAGTCCTGATTGGGAGAGGCTTGCACGCACTGCAGTGGTGCTCACTAGCTGTGAGCCCTGCAACTGGCTCCCATCTGAGCAGGGTTGGAGGACCAAGACACAATCAGTCCTCTAGGCAGGTGGTGGGATGCTCCTACTGGCCTAGGATCCAGATATCCCGCTGACATTAATGGTGGTTGTCGGGAGCCACCTGGCAGCTGCTTTTATATCGTTTCTTCCTTGTGGAGCATCTAGGGAGGGGAAATGGCCAGGATGTCCGAGGCTGACTTTGAAGAGGCTTGCGGTGCTGTTGGGATTGTGCCCGCAACACCGGGTTCGTCAGTGCCTGGCTTGTTCTCTAGAGATTGGACCTGCAGGACTACTGAGGGAGTGAGTGGATGTTGCAGGGCTGGGGTGCCACCAGGATGGGTTGATCATCTGAGCTGGGTCAGTTAGCTGAGTGGCACTCCAAGTTGCTTAGGCTTTTATATATATAGATTTACCTCATGTTCCACACCAACATTATCATCTGACATCCCACCTCCAACCCAAACTGTAGCCAGTTGAGTGGAGGCGGGTACACATGGAAACCTGGAACAGGCAAAAAATGGGAGCACTATGGTTGGGTCCAATGTGATAAACCTGTGCCATGGCTTCCAGAAGTGGACATTCCAACTTGCCTTAGTCATAGTATAACCTTGACAGTCCTTTCATTGCCTAAAATTGAATAAAAAACAAAATAGTCTGTGACATCGAAAAAAGAAGTGAAACGCTTGGGGGATGAGTTAAGGCTGAGAACTCAGTTTGATTAGTCAATAACCATAGACTTGCAATTAACTGCTCTCACCACAAACCAACTTTCTTTTGTTCATTGTTTCTTAAGAATTGTTGTTTCCTTGGCATTGTAGCTATGGTGAGAACCTCATTGAGACATGACTGTGCACCTGAGATCAAATTCTGACATTCTTCATGGTTTGAACTGACATGAGGGAGCCAAATCGTAGGAACACTGGAGAAAGAGTCCCCAAGGGAAGGGTTTTTACATAATACAGACGGAGATGGAAAGTCCATGCCTGGGCAATTGTTTCATTCAAAAAGGATATATTAAGTACTTTCTCTCTGTGTGGCATCCTACAACACAGTGGGAATTAGATGGTAAACAGTAACAGATTTAGTTTTTAGTCTTGAGGAGTGAGACATACATTAGCCAAATAAACACAAGTGTATATGATTATGGATGGTGTCAAATACTCCGGAGGGAAATAATTATGAGAGAATATGACTGGTTATAGGAGTTGGGGAAGACTTTCCTGAGGAGGCAACACTTGCCAGTCATGCAAACATACAGTTGAAGATAGAAATGTTTCCTGATATATTCAGGTATTTATCTTAAGGTATTCACACACTTGGAGGTCTGGAGTGCCTGACCATTATGAGAAATAATGAGAAATCTTGGCAACAATTAATTTTTGTATTTCCAGAAAACATGCATAATTCTAAGATAATAGGCAGAAATTAGTAATTTGGAGTCTTTGAAAATTTAAAGCTTCTATTTAACCAAAGGCATCATAATAATAATGCAAAAAACTTGGATTGGTAGATGATATTTACAATAACCTGTTGAAAATTGGTATCTAAAATATATAAAGAAGTCTTTAAACACCTTAAGGAAAATCAATTGTAAATGTATAGGGATGTAACAGACAATTCTCAGAACAATTTCAAATATCTTGTAAATATCTGAAAACATAATGAACCTCACCAGTAGTCAGGGGAGTGGTAATAAAAACCACTATGATTTTCCATTTCACACCAAGTAGACTGATCAAATTATTAAGCATTACAATACTAAGTATTGTTGGGAGTATTAATTGGAACAATACATTTATCAAGCAATTGAACAAGACCAAAGACAACTGAAGGCACCCATATTCTATAACCTGGCCATTCCACTTTGAGGATATACCCAACTGACATTCCTGTACAGGTAAACATAGAAGGATGATAAAGAATGCTCACTGCAATTGTTCTTTATTATAAAAAATTGGAAACAACATAAATTTCCTGAGAATGGATAAGTCGTGTTGTCTGCATACATTGGAATATTATGCACCCATTAAAATGAATGAATTATAACTACATGTATCAACATGGCTAAAACTCAAAAATATATCATTGTTTTGTTTCTTCCAGGGAGGGAAACAGTGTAACTAGGAGTCAGAGGTGATAGAAGTATTTTTATTTTGTTACTAGAGGCCCAGTGCACAAAAATTTGTGCACTCGGGGGTTGGGGGGGGGGCCTCAGCCCGGCCTGTGCCCTCTCGCAGTCTGGGACCCCTTGAGAGATAACGACCTGCTGGCTTAGGCCTGCTCCCGGGTGGCAGAGGGCATGCCCAATCCCTATGTGCAGCCCCTGGCCGGGCTCAGAGCAGGGCCGATTGGGGAGTTGGGGCACTGCCCCCTGTCATGCACAGAGGAGGGTGGATCGGGAGGTTGCGATGCCACCCTCAGTCACACTCAGGGTAGGGCTGATTGGGGGGTTGGGGCACCGCCCCCATCACACTCAAGGCAGGGTCGATGGGGAGGTTGTGGCACCACCCCCTGTCAAGCACAGAGCAGGGCCCATCAGGGGGGTTGGGGCTCCATACCCTGTCACACACAGAGCAGGGCCCGTGGGGGTGGGGAGGTTGCGGCGCTGCCCTCTATCACACACAGAGCAGGGCTGATCAGGGGGTTGGGGCGCCTTCCCCTGTCATGAACAGAGCAGGGTGGATAGGGAGGTTGTGGCCCCGCCCCCTGTCACACACAGAGCCGCAGGGTGATCAGGGGGTTTGGGCACTGCCCCCTGTCATGCTGATCCCGGTGCTGGGAGGCCTCGCGGCTCTGCTGATCCCAGTGCTGGGAGGCATATTACCCTTTTCCTATATAGAATAGAGGCCTGGGGGCTGGCTGGTTTGCCCTGAAGGGTGTCCTGGATCAGGGTGGTGGTCCCCACTGGGGTGCCTCGCCAGCCTGAATGAGGGGATGTTGGGTATTTGCAGCTGGTCACACACCCTTCAGGGTGGGGGTCCCCACTGGGGTGCCTGGCCAGTCTGGGTGAGGGGCTGAGGGCTCCTTTCAGGCTGGCGGTTATTGATTGAAGCTCCCAACCGCTCCTTTTTTTTATTTTATTCTGGGCCAGCTTTAGCTCTGGCTCTAGCTCTGAGGCTTCGTATCTGGTTTGTTTCGGTTCTATAATCGAAACAATGTATAACTCCAGCTCTGAGATCCTGGCCTATATTTGTTAGAATGTTTCAAACTGCCAGCTCAGAGGCCGGCAAGTCAGGCGGGGAACGTTGGAGTCTGCAGTCCCTGGAGCAAGCAAGCCTCATGTTCGCTTCCAACTGCCTGGCTGCCGGCCGCCATCTTGGCTGACAGTTAATTTGCATAAGGATACGCTGATTAGCCAATGGGAAGGGTATTGGTCGTACACTAATTACCATGTTTCTCTTTTATTAGTGTAGATGCTTTTGGAATCTAAATTTTGCATCAAGTAAACATATTTCAAAAAATCCAATTAATTTTCAATTTGTTGAATAATAAAAAGTTTGCAGAGGGCTGGTATAGAATTTTTTTAAGTTTTAACACATACCAAATAAAGAACAACCGTCTCACTACAACCAAACTTTCATAGTTTAACTCGGATAGAGTCCAGACTCCACCATGGCTTCTCAGCCTGGCCACTGCACTGCCTGGGAAACAAAGCTTTTGATTTCTTCCATTATTTGCTTCTGACAACAAAGACAACAGGGGAAGAATAATATAGTAAGGAGCAGACAGGACCTACACAGCTAGGAGAGGCTGTGGGCACTGAGGACTCACTCTCCCTCCACCTCTGGGGATAAACCTGCATGTGCAGAGCAGCCCCTGCCCTGGGCAGCCTTCTTGGGAAGCCCAGGGCCTCTGGCTGATCTTGTCAACTGCTCTTCAGTTGTCAGAAAATTATCACACTGTGTGCGCTAAGTTAGATGAAGGTACTTTGCTGAAATCTGTTGTATGCATTGTCACAATAAAGATATAACTTGGCTGATGTTTACAATGTGACCCGCTTAGATCTCTAAGTCCTGGTGACTCTGAGTGCAGCTCTCTGATGAGGGAGAGCTGATCCTCACCTTGGTCCCCTTCAGCCAGATGCTAAGAACTAAGTTTTAATGCTCAGTTGACAGGGTCTCAGATCACAAGCTCAATCTCTTCTCTCATTATTAAGTCCCTCTTTGCCTGCTGTTAGCCTAGATTTTCCTTTTCATTTGAGGCTGAGCCAGTCTTCAAACTTCGTAGAAGTTTGCAGAGAAGATGGCAGAGAAGAAAATACTCTTTTTCTTAACCCACTGAATGCCTATTGAGTGTCCTGACCTTCTGCTGATATTTGGCAATCCCTAAGGCCCTGGGCCATCCTATCCTGACCTCCCAGGTCAGACAGGTGAGCATTGTTCTTAGGTTCCCCTTGGCCTACTCAGAGTTATTCCTGCTCAGAAACTTGCTCTTGTTTCTACCAAGACCTAATTGGGTTGATGTTCATGTTTCCTGAGAGTCTGAGTGATTTTGAACCCAATGCAGAGAAGGACTAATGTCCATGGAGGGAGATATCCCAAACTCAACTCTTCAGGTGACTCTGAGCTGTTCTTAGCTCGCATTTCTCCCCAGCTCCACTTAAAAGCTTTGTCACTTTTGGAGTTCCTGGTATCTGTGGTAGGCAGAATCCTAAAATGCCTCCCAGTGTGCCTCTCACTTGTATAGTTGCCTCCCCATTGAGTCTGGTTGGAATCTGTGAATATAATGAGATATCACTTCTGTGACTATTTAGAGTGTATGGCAAAAGGGAGATATCACTTCTGTGATTATTTAGAGTATATGGGGTCCCATACATCTGTGCACCAGGCCTCTAGTATGTATATAAGATCTTTGGTATTAACACCCTCTCTCCTCTCCCCTAATCTTACCCCATAAGCCCTTCAAAAGCGAATTTTTCTCCTGCTGGTTGCAGAAGATCAAGTAATAGAAAACCAAGCATGAAGAGGATTTGTGCCATTGCTGGCTATAAGATTGAGGGGGTTGTGTGGTAAGGAATGAGGGCAGCCTTCAGGAACTGAGCCCTGCCATTTCAACCACCTGGTAGGCAGCAAGGAGATGGGGCCCTATAACTGCGAAGAACTGCATCCTGCCAACATCCTGAATAAGCTTGGCAGCAGATTCTCTTCCAAATCCTCCAGATGAAAGCCCAGACTGGCTGAGACTTTGATTTTGGCCTTTAGAGACTCTGAATAAAGAACCCAGTTGAGCCTGCACAGACTTCTGACCTATAGAACTGTGAGATAACAGTTATTAACAGTCATTTTAAGCTGCTAAATTTTGGTAATTTCTTACACAGTAATAGAAAATAAATAAAGTATTTATAAGAGATAATCCACTTGACACCTTTTTTTAATCTTTGCCTGAGGATTTGTTTTTTATTGATTTTAGAGAGGGAAAGAGAGAGTGTGTGTGAGAAACATCAGTGTGAGAGAGAAACATTGATCTATTGCCTCCTGTATGTGCCTTTACTAGGGATTAACCACAGCCTTTTTGTTTTATGGGATGATGCTCTAACCGACTGGGCAACCTGGCCAGGGCTGTACATCTTTTATTTCAAATCACAAAGATGCAAAAATGGCATGACTGTATATATATTTATATACTAGAGGCCCTGTGCATGGTTCATTCACCGATGGGGTCCCTTGGCCTAGCCTGTGCCCTCTCTCAATCTAGGACCCCTTGGGGGATGTTGGAGAGCCAGTTTCAGCCAGGACCTCCAGGATGCACCAGTGGGGTCCTTTGGCTTGGCCTGTGGGGATGAGGCTGAAACCGGCCCGGTGCACGGATTCTTGCACTGGTGGGGTCCCATATATCTGTGCACCAGGCCTCTAGTATGCATGTAAGATCTTTGATTAATCTCTTTCCACCCTCTCTCTTCTCCCCTTCCCTCTGGCTATGAAGGTGCTACAGAGCTGTGGCTGCAGTCTACTGTGTAAGGACCCAAAAGCAGGCAGGTGGGGCTGACATTTAGCATAGAGAAGGAGCCCATTAACCAGCTCTGAGGAGCCAACAGGAATAGAGTAACTACTGCACACCCAGGGAATAGTTATCTAGCCACTGTGCCCCGGCTTGGGCTTGGGTTGCAAATTCACCCCCTGGAGGAGCACCATATTTAGAGTGACCATAGGCTCTTGTAGGCTCTCAGAGACCCCATTTCTCCCAGCTCCGGGAGCTACCCTCTTTTCTTCCTTGGGAGAAAGTTCACAGACTAAAGGTTGAAGAAGTCTCCTGCTGCCGGGGTCCCCAACTCCGTTCCTACCCAAATACCCCTCTCCCAGAGCCAAGGTAGTCAGATGCTCAGTATCATCTGGAAGGAAGTCTTACTTCCTGTTGGTTTCCTCATGCACAGTTGAATGGTCCTGTTGTAATAACGGTGTAAGTGGCCTTCACACTCCCCTCCATTTGCAAGGTCAGCTGTACCTCCAGCAGAGTGTCTGAGTATGTGCCCCTTATGGAGATTTCACCTAGCCAGCCACAGTGCACTTCTGTCCTGTTATTGCCCCTGGCCAGTCAGAAGGGCTTCACAGCATGAGTTTGCTTGATGTTTCTCTCCAGCTGATGGGGAAGAGGCAAGGGAGCCCAGGTCAGCCTGTGGTCTTTGAGCCTTGACACTGAGGCACACCTGTGTCACTGGGATGGGTCAGGTGACTGGAATGGGAAAGAAGGAAGGGAAATGCTTCATTCTGTTGGAGGGGAAACCATGTAGACTCAAAAGAATAAGAGCAGTAGGATGTTTCCTTACCTGCAGTAAGATGATGTTCTTGGAGAAGTTCTAATGATTATAGTCTGGGTGGTGGATGGCTCTTTTTACCAGGAAGTGCTGATGGGTCTCCTCCTTCTTTTCAATGTTGTGGGCCCCCAGGGTGACATTGATTGACCTGCACAGACAGCAGAGTGTGTGAGTTTGGGGGGCAGGTAGAGTCAAAAGAGATAAGCCCAGGAGCTGTGAAGGGCAGGTGATAGCTGGGCCAGGGTAGGGCTGCAAACAGGAGAAATCGAGGCCACAGGGGACAGTGGCTGAGTGATTCTGCTTCTCAGTGACATTGAGGTTAGGGAGCTGGGAGTTCTCTCTGGGCCTCAGGAAATATGAAATTGCTTTAATTTTCATTTTGACCCTAAATCATGAGTTCATGGTCCACCACTGCTTTATTTGCTCAGTGTGATCCTTTTCTTCCCAACTATGTTACTTGCTGTCACCTCTGACCTTCTGAGCCCAAAACTACCTGACCTATTTCTCAGCCTCTCATTGCTCGGCCATGATCTCAAAGAGCTCCTCTGATGAGGTATTATGGGCTTGAGATACCTGGAGCCTGGGGAGTCCCTGGGCTGCAGCTCCTGGGATGAAGGACGGGGTCCCTGTAGGGGTCTCAGGAGGTGTGGTCTGACTGCAGCCTCTTACCTTCTATTGCAGTGAGCAGCTGTCAGAACAAACTTATCTACCACCAAGACAGCAGCACACCAGGACTCCTTCGTATCTTTAGTAAGTCATGTGGGGTGGGAGTAGGGCTTGGCTTCGTGTCCCTCAATGATCTCCCTTGAAGGAAAAGGGTGTTGCGCTTGTGTGCCCCCACTAAGTCTACCAGGCAGGCATGAGCTTGATGACTCAGAGGGTTGGGCATTTGGGAGCCTGGGCAGGGAAAGGGAAGAGCAGTAAGCTGTGTCTGTGACTTTGCCTGCCACATAGTTGTAGGTGAGAATTCTGGTCTTAGGGACAGAGAAGGCCTGGGGGTTCCTGGAAATTCCTCTCCAGACTTCGCTTGGTGTTAGGTGAGCTTCTGAGGTCCCTGTGGTGCTGTGATGTCCAGGGCAGTGCACTTTGCAGTGTCCAAGACTTAAGTTTAGGGATCTAGATGTTGCAGAGCTGTCATAGGGCCTGTCATTTGGGGAGTTGCCAGTGTTTGTTGAGTGCTTGAAGGGATGGCCCCATTGGGCCTCTGGAGGAGTAATAAAAACAGAGTTTGAGGAAGGACTGAGGGGCCTTGAGAAAGAGCAGAGGAAACAGCAGTCTTCTGGGGACAGGGACACCACCAACTGTGGCATAGCTGACCTCTGGACTTTTCTCCTAAGCAGACCTTGAGGACAGCACCTGTCTCATCACACACATGGAAGCCAGGACTGCTCTTCTCTCTGCAGTTTCCCAGCCTCTGCCATGCACTTCTAGGACAGTCCCACTCTCCACATGGCACAGGTAGGGCCTGGGGAGAGTACTGCACCCCCCAGCTTTTTTTGAGAATAGGCTTCTGCTCTCACATTTCTGCCTGTTGGTCATCCAGCATCATGTGTGTGGGTCTGAGATGGGATGGGAGCTGGGGTTCAGAGCATTCCTGGTGGAGAGCTGGATCAGGGATATGCAGAAGGGACAGGAGGTCTGTGCCCACTGTGGGATGGGTTGGGCTTGTGAAGGTGGGGATTGTCACAACTGCTTCTGCTGACGGGAGTAGGAAAAAGGCCAGCAGGAGCATGAGCAGGGGTGGCTGCATCTTCCCAGGAAGCCTGCCCAGTCAGAGCTCCTGGTGTTTCTGTGCTCTCTTTTAGCTCTCAGAAAAGGAACGAGGTAGCAATGGGCTGTGTGACCTGAGTCCCCCTCTGGTTTTGTAGTGCCTCATGCCAGAAGGCTTTCTATGAAGCATCCCCACCCCCAAGCCTCCTGCCTGATGATGGTCTCTGTGTGGTTGTGTGAGAAGTATGCAGTGACCACATCAGTTCCCACAGCTGATGACTCAGAGCAGACACCAGAGCACACTCCAGCCCCAAACAGGAACCCAAGGGTGCAGGTGGGGGCTGCAGGATGTGGTATTGACCAGTGGAGGTACTGGAGCCCAGAAACCTGAGTCCCCAGTGAGAGAACCCCCTGTGCCTCATCTCTATGCTACTAAGTCTATCAGGATAATTTATTTCACACATCTGTGTTTAGGCCCTTCCGTATCCTATAGGCCAAATATATTGGAGATCTATCTCCTTCCTTAGAGAGCTGACCATCTGTTGGGGGAGACTGAAACATCATGGAACAGAGTACCATATGGGAAGGGCCATGCTAGAGTGATGCATGAGGGAGTAACAGAGCATGGCCACCATCTCCTAAACCAACATAGCAACACATTGATCATTACATCTTCCTTCTCAGGGCATATTTAACATCTTTTAATGTTCAAATGGTTAGAGCAGTAAGTCCATCTGTTATTGGGGAATTGCATGTGTGGAATTTCTCCATTGCTAGTGGGAGTAGGGTTCTTGGGGCCCTGCTGGAATAAGTATTTTCAGAGAACCCCATGGGAGGATGAGAGGTGGTAGAAAGCTTTATTTGCATGAAATTATATCCCTTGGTTTTAAAGTCCCATTTTCCTTACATCAGTCCTGAAAGGGTGCAGCTGGGGGCTCAGCAGAGCTCAAAGCAAAGCCATTGTCCAAAGTTTCCATTCCAATGTGGAGCTGGGTCTGGCACTGCATCGGGCTAGTTCCCAGTCCCTCAGTCCATCCTGTGTTGTGTCCACATGGCTGTTGGCCATATGGGTGTGTTCAGAGTATGAGAGCCTTGTAAGGCACGAGTCAGGTGCAAGCAGCAAGAGATAAGGGCAAGAGGGCCAAAGAGGGAACGCCCTTTGTTCAGGAGCTTCTGTAGCTTAGATTTTGTACCCTTGCCATTGCCATGCCTATTCTGGCCAATGACCTGTTCTCAGGTGTGACTGGCAGGTAATCACATTTCCTGTGTCATTCAGACCTTACTGGGCATGCATCTGTGCTTTCTTTGTCCAATCCCTTCCCCCAGGATTTGATGGAAACAGACCTGGAGAGTGTGAAACTGCAGATCCTGACACAAATGGCATGTCTATATTATCTGGCCTTCTTTTTGCTCTTTTCCTGTTAAGTAATTAATAATCAAGTTAATTATAATGGTATCACATCTATTTTATTTGTATTTTAAACAAAATCCTGCTATTGACATGTATTGGCCTAAAGTAATAAATCACTGTGGCCATAGAAAAAAAGAGAATATAGTATAAGATTTTATTAGTATCTTAGTATTTGGGGTAACTTGAATTTATTGTTACTTATATTTTTCCAACACTTAATTTTGTTTTAAAGACATTAGTCTAATTTTAAAGCAAAAGGAAACAGAACCTCTGCACATGTGGTAAAGGGGAGTAAAACCTATGCCTCCAATGATCTGGACAGAGATGTGAGGAAGTGATTTCACTACCAGTGACCTTGTGGCCTAGGATTTCATGCTAACCTTCCCACTAAGACAAATAAAAACAGAATTTTTAAAATGTCTAACAACTGTCAAAACCTTAAAGAAATGCCAATGTAGGAGTGATTATCAGGCCAAAACTATAGTAATACTGGGAGTTCAGTTAGACAGCTATTTATCTGAGGGCATTTGCTGAACCCCAAACCTTTTAACCTAAGTTTAATGACCATATAAAGTTAGGGCCTTAAGCTTGTGTTATTGTGATGGATGTGTACCAAAGCAGCTCACAGAATCAAATACAAATCTAGACAAAATTCATTTAATTCCAGATTAGAACCTCACCTGAAATTATTTTGCAAATCTATATATATAAAAGGCTAATATGCAATGTGTCCCCTCAGGGGTTTGACCGGGAGACCGGGAGTTTGATTGGTCCCTATGATGTGCCCTGACCACGAGGGAGCGGCATGGAATGGAGGAAGGCCCCGGCTGGCAGCTGGGGAAGAAAGGCCCTGATCACCAGCCAGGTCTAGGGACCCTACTTGTGCATGAATGTTGTGCACCGGGCCTCTAGTATAATTATAAACATATGGTCAAATGTAACCAAGATCAACAGGCAAACAAAGAATTGACTAAGAAACAATGACAATAAGACCAGCAAACAAAACAAAACAAAACAAAACAAAATAAAAAAACAGCTACTTTAAATATGGGGACAATATTATTTGTATAATCTGTTACAGATTACAACACAAGTATGTTGAAATAAAAACAAGCTTTAAAAGAGTTGCAGGGAACATAAACATTTTAAAAGAGACATACCATTTGAAAAATGAACTAAATACAATTTTTATTTTTTATTTTATTTTTTTAAAATATATTTTATTGATTTTTTCTTACAGAGAAGAAGGGAGAGAGATAGAGAGTTAGAAACATTGATGAGAGAGAACCATTGATCAGCTGCCTCCTGCACATCTCCTACGGGGGATGTGCCCGCAACCCAGGTACATGCCCCTGACCGGAATCGAACCTGGGACCCCACAGTCCGCAGGCCGACGCTCTATCCACTGAGCCAAACCGGTTTCGGCTAAATACAATTTTTAAAGTGAAAAATATAATAACCAAAATTAATGTCACAGTGAATAAAGTAATTACAGGTTAAAAGAAGTTGAAAAGAGAATTTCTAACCTAAAGTAGCTTAGAAACAGGTGCCAATCATGGAGCACAGAGAGGCATAAAGACAAAATATAGAAAATAATAGAATTAGAAGGTTGAACATGTGTTTAATTGAAGTTCTCGAAGGAAAAAAAGAACAGGAAAAGGGATAATGAGATAGTGGCTGAGATTTTTTCAAAACTGATGAACAAAATCCAATGAAATGTTAGGAAATGTAATTAAAATGAAGTAAAATAATAAAAAGAAATACACACTAAATACCAATGTCATAAGAAATGGCTGAAATCTTAAGAAAGAGAGATTAGTAGAGAAAGAAAGATGACTTTCAAAGAATGGTGATTAGAGGCTGAATTCTCAACAGCAACAATGAGTGAAGGCCACCCTGGAAAAGGCAAGTTCATAATCCTTTGGTAAGATTTTTAGACACATCTTATAAATTGATTGGTAATGGTAAAGAAGTTATGAATAGCTGATGAAAGAATGAGCATATATAGGACACACTTACCAACAAATGCAGATTATATACTTTACAAACACATATAGAATATTTACACACTATTGACCATAGATTAGGCCATAGGTTAGATCTTAAAAAATGTTTAGAGACTTAAATTATTCATCAAGGTTATTTAGCTAGAAGCTCATAACATGAATATGAGCAGAAAATTCTTATATTTTTAAGAGTAAAGATATAGACTGTCATGAGTCAAAGTTGAAATGATGAGACCTAATATGGCTGCGGTCTAACAAGTGCCCTTGCTCCCAGCCAGAGACTGGATTTACAGCTAAAATATTGTGCATTCAGCTTAAAAACAAAAACAAAAACACAAGAGAAGTATAGATGATTGGATGCATTTTGTCTAAGGAGCACTGAGGAAACATGGAGAATGGTAAGAGAGGGGGAATCATAAAAGGAGGAGCCCCCCTGGAGCTGGTGCTGGACTGGGAGGCCCAAGCAATAGTGACTACAAAGCTCCCTCCCCTTGGGAGTGTGGCCTGGCAGAGTATGGATCTCAAACCCTGATTAGCAGCAAAACGGGAAGCAGAGGCCCTGCAGCATCAGGCAAAAGGATCCCAGGGAACTACCTGTCTGACAGGCTGGGCCCACACCTTCCCACTGAAACCACACACCTAATGTTGGCAGCCCCCGCAGGAGAGATTCACTGCTGGGAAGGATGTGCTGCAGTGTGTGGCTCCAGAATAGAAAAGGGCCTGTGTGCTGCATCCACAGTAACCTAGAGAGACCCTCTGCTTTCCTGAAAGGCATTGTACGGAGCCCCACAAAGCATCTAAATTATGTGGCGTGGGAAGGGGAAGAGGACCAGAGAGGGATTGGAGCTGGAGACAGGCAGATCAGCAATTGTTGTGCTGCACTGAGAGCTGGGATCCTGAGTGGAGCTAGAGATCAGTGTTACGGAGATTAGCTGTGGGGAGAGAGGGGAGACCTGTGTGGGGCTGACTTTGTAACCGCTCCGGCTTGGACCTGAGGTGCAAGGACACCAGGTTCTCAAAAAGCAGGCTTTTTGGTTTGTTTTTTACTTTGTATGTGTTTATTTTTGGACAGCATCCCATGCCACCACCAGGAAGGCTCATATTGGGGAGTCAGACCAGCGAGAGCTGGGTTTTGTATCTGCATTGTGGAGAGGCTGACCCCAGCACCCTGTCAGTTCAGCCAGCCAGTACTGGGAAAGGAGGGGTAGAGTACCTCTGCCTCTCTCTCAGGCTGGGAGATATCCCGCTGGGCACAGTTTGGTGGGGCTAGGGAGACTAGCTCAGAGGAGGATATACCAAGAGTATGACCCTCAGGAGCTATTGTTTGCCATGAGGAAATGCCTAGCCCTCCTACTTGGGGCTGGGCAGGTAACATGTTCACCAGAGACTCTTTTTGTTAATCCCACTGAGCCCAGAGCAGTTGAAACTGCCCGTACAGAAAGGGCAGCAGGCTGTGTCCAACCTGCACCTGCATCAGGTCATTACGGTTAGAGGATATGGTAGAGATTGAGGAATATGGCTCTGAAGCAGAGATTCATTTCCTCTCAATGAGGGCCTGAAGGTAAAATCTCTAAGTAAGAGGTCCTCTAGCCCTAGCTATGCTAGCCTGCCTCCACCCTAAAAACTCTTTTTGGAAGACACTGGAGAAAGACCAAAGCAACTGCAGGGCGGAGAAGGAGCAGCTGACAGAAGAAGGGGCTCCTCAGAGAGCCTTAGACTGGCCAGCTAGAACAGGACACTGAGACACAGACTTGGACACTTCCTGACATGGGCTGACACAAAAGTACCTCCCAGAAGGCCTGAAATTAGCATACAAAACAGTGATCCACAGACAACATAAGCTGCCCAGATAATCTTCACTTGGCTGGCTTAAAAAAGTTTTGTTTTGTTTGTTTTCTTTTGTTGTTCTTTTTTTCAATGTTTTCTTTATTTTTTCTGCTTTATTACTTTGACATTTTTATTGTAATTGTTAAGTTTTTTGCTTTTATCTTTTATTTCTTTCCTCTCTCTCTCATTTTTAAACATATATTTTTATTGATTTCAGAGAGGAAGGTAGTGGGAGAGAGAGAGAGAAGCATCAATGATAAGGAGTCATTGGTCGGTTGCCTCCTGCACCCCCCTCCCCACAACCACTGGGGATCAAGCCTGCAACCCAGGCATGTGCCCTTGACCAGAATCGAACCCAGGACCCTTCAGTCCGCAGGCAGATGCTCTATCCACTGAGCCAAACCAGCTAAGACTCTTTCATATGTCTTACTGGTCCCCTTCCTTTACTTACTCTATCTTTGTCTGCCCCTCCACCCCAACACCTTTTTCTTAGCCATTCTTTCTTTTTATTACCTATCTCTCTCTTCTTGTTACTTTTGCATAACTTTTTTCTTCTATCTTCTTGTTTTTTTTTAAGTCTTCCTTTTCTTACTCTCTACTCTTATTTTTTGCTTTCCATTCTTTCCTTTCAGAATTTTTTTCTGCCCCATTTATTGTTCAGTATCCTCTTTACTTTTTATTGTTTTGCTAGCAACAATATTATCCTTTTCTCTTCTTTTAAAAATTTAAATTATTTATTGAAAATATTACATGTGTCTCCCCCTCCCCTCATTGACCTTTCCCTGCTCGCTTCTGCCCCCAACACATGCCCTCACTCCCCTAGTGTCTGTGCCCATTGGTTATGCTCATATGCATGCATAAACGTCCTTTGGTTGATCTTTTACCACCCCATCTGCTACCCTCCCCTACCTTCCCTCTGAGGTTTGATGGTCTTCTCATGCTTCTATGTCTCTGTATCTATTTTTGTTCATCAGTTTATGTTGTTCATTATATTCCACATATGAATGAGATCATGTGATATTATCTTTCTCTGACTGGCTTATTTCGCTTAGCATAGTGCTCTCCAGATCCATCTATGCTGTTGCAAATGGTGAGAGCTCTTTCTTTTTTTACAGCAGCATAGTATTCTGGGGGGTGTCTGACTGCCAGTTTAGGCCCAATCCTGCAGCAGGATCATCCCTCTCACAATCTGGGACCGCTGGCTCCTAACTGCTTGCCACCTGCCTGATCGCCTCTAACCACTCGCCTCCTTTCCTGATGTCCCCTAACCACTTCCCTGCCTGCCTGATCTCCCTTAACTGCTTGTCTGCCTGTCTGATTGCCTCTAACTGCTCCCTGAAGGGTGGGGCCAGCTGGGGCGAGGGGCCATTGTCATTCTGGTCGCTGGTCGTTCCACCGTTTCGGTTGCTGGGTTTTTATTATATAGGATGGTGAAATTTAGAAGGCTTTTATTTTGAGAGTGAAACAATACAAGGACACCTGGATAGATAGCCACAGTCATAATTTCTCTTCAACATTGTGCTAAATATTTTAAAGATTGGAGTTAGGCCCAGAAGTGGAAGAATAAGAAAAGGAATTGATATGTAATCTGTATATAGAGAATACCACAGAATCCACAGATAAATTATTAGAATTAAGAAGACAGTTTAAGAAATTTGCTAGAGATAAAATGAATTTAAAATGAATCATATGTCTATATGAAATTTTGAAAAATTAACTTTTGAAAAAGTTAATATTTAAATTGCATGAAAATTATCAAATAACTAAACATAAAGCTAAAAGAAGATGTGCAAGCTCTCTTTGGTGAAAATTATCAAATTGTTTTAAGAGATACTTAAGAAGTCCTAAATATAAAGATATTCTATGTTTGTGGATTGGAACCAAAACATTTTTAAAAATGTCATTTCTTGAAAAAGTGATGTGTACCAAGAGGTATTTTATAGAACTGAATTGATTCTAAATATATTGGAAAACCAACTGGCCAACAATAGCCAAGATGGGGTCCTGTTGCCCCTTAGCTCCTGCACCATCTACACTTCACCTACTCATCTCACAGGTGCATTCAGCTCTTCTCTCACCTGTGCTTCTGCCAGGGCTGGGAGCCCCAGGGAACACTTGGCACATGGATGTAGGGACGGTCTAGGGTGAAAAATGAGCTTTTATTTGCTATGCAGCTTATGGTTAAATGTGCTGGGTTTCGCTTCTCATATCCTTGTGGTTCATTTGCTATTCTTTTTAAGGAAGCTGTTTTTCCTTTCGATGTGGGTCCCACTTGACTCCTTGTTAGTGCAGCTGTTGTGAATTTGTTGTGTTCTGTCACTCCAGCCGCGGGTGGTGCTGTTTGGAGGATACAGGCCTCTGAAATAGGGTCATCTGGGTCACAATGAGCTGCCTTGCACTTGAAATGTGGCATTTTGTGGGTTTGCGGGCTGAGGCTAATGCCCCCTACCTGTGCTGTAAGTAAAGGTAAGGCTGCCCTGGCTGCCTCCTCCCTCACCTCCCGGCATGGACTCCACTGAGTGGACTGGAAAACTCAGGACACATAGGCGTCCATTTCAGCCTGTCATTCTGGAATCAAACACGACAAGGCATGTGAAACTGTTATGTGCAATAAAGAAAAAACACTGAGAGTTTAATTATTTTCAAGACAAAATTTCTCGTGGATTCCAAGTACAGACCTATCTGTGCTAAACCCATCTGCCTAGTGGAGGAGAGGAACCAGGACAATTTAGAGGAAATTCCTCATCACGGCAAGTGTCCCAATGGCATGGACAGAGCCTGTTTGTTCCTGCCACAAAGATAGAAGGACATTTGATCTATTGTTGGATGGCAAAGTGGTACTTGATAGCCACGAGGCTCACAAAGATGCCATAACCCAGGTAGCCAGCAGGGGGAGGCAGGACCATGCCAGGATGAAAGGTGCTGAGGTAGCTGAGTGGCTGAGTTCTTGGGGGGGATACTGGGCTGGAAGGCACTGAGCTGGTCTTGCCCAGGTGGGAAGTAGATTCTGGCTCTTCTGATAGGCATCAGGTGGGCTGGCAGTTAAGGTCTCGTGAGGAAGCAATAGAGGAGAATTCATGCATGATATCGGGAACTGTGTTAGATAGATGAGAGAGAGGCTGGCTCAAAATAAGGTGGTCTGGGTGGGGTGGGGGAGGTGGAGGGAGAATCTGGTGTCCAGGCACTCAGAAACAAAATAGGGGATGGTGTGGGAAGGTCAGCCAGGCAGGAAGGAGGCTGGATGAGCTCAGTGCTGTCCCGGGGCAGGGTAAGGCAGGGAAATGGGACCTGAGTAGGCTGAGGGTCATCAAAGAAGCCTCTGAGCCTCCTGAGCAGACAGTCCACACTGGGAGAATCCTGCCCCCACTGGAGAGAGTGGCCTTGGAAACAGGAAACAGTGCCCATGTCATGGCCCCCTGGCCTCTAGAGCCCCAGAGTTATTCCCCTTCTACTGACCTGCTCCTCCTTCAGAAAAATGGTTGGGGCGGGGGGGTTGGTGATAGAATTTATCTTAGATAAGAAGTTTCTGAGGCCCAAAGAGGACCATTTCTGAGGATAGAGTTTTTTAAATTTTTTTTTTTAAGTAATGGAGCTTAGAATCAGACCTTCCAGAGGGTTAAGCACCAAAGAGGTATGCTTACAAAATGCATGAGAAACTATAGTGTATGGGGTTTAGGGAGAGGTGGAGGCTGGAGTTAGAAAGAAGGAAGCAAGCCCAGAATTGCCAGCAGAGGGCGCATGGAGCAGTGTTGTTGCCTATTGAAAGGGGTTCACTGAATAAGACTTCTGTGGCATTGGCTCTAGAGATGTGTTTGTTAGGCCCTGTACTCCACACTGCCCACCCCATGGGATTCTTGCCTCTGCTCCCAGATGGATGGTCAAGCCAAGAGGAAAGTCAGCCTCACACCTGCTGTTAGAGGCTCTTCACTGTTCTCTGAATCGAGGGGAGGAAGTATGAGAAGTTCATGAAGACTCCTGGAGATTTCTTTTCTCCACAGGAGAAAATACCCTGGGCCTATTGTTACATGTGAGGGGGCCCTGACATCTCCCTGTGAGCCGAAAGAGGAAAGACTGAGCTGGACTCCTCGGGGTCCTGCCCTCCTGGCCACCCAGGGGCGGGTGGTCTGTGTTGGGGGCTGTAGGAGGATCAGGGTCAGGGCTGGCCTTGTTGCCTCCATTGGTCCCCAGCTCCAGCCTGGCTTTGACTGTCCCTTCTAGCTCGATTCATGCTAAGCCTTTCTCTCCAATACCCAGGGACACTCTGGGGATAACACTGCTGTGAGATGACTGATTCTTCCTCACCTCAAGCCCTGATCCCCCAAGGGAAAACACCAAAGACCGGGCTGTCTCAGGACAAGGCATGAAGAGATGACCGCTCCCATACCCCAGAGCTTCCCAAGTTCTATCTCCTGGAACCTGTCAAGGTAAATGCTGAAAGTTGACTCCAAAGCCAGTCTTCCTCTCCCCTGGCTGTCCTTCCCCAATCTGGTGACCTTGAGGTGGCATCTGGGGAAATGGAGTTTGCATTCCTAATTTTTCTGAAAGGCCACCTCCTGCAGCGTTTTTTGTAGAGCACCATCTCCATGGGCCCTCAGCCAGCCACAGTGCCCTCCTGTCCTGGCCTCACCAGCCCTCGCCCCTGGGCAGGTATAGGGGCTTCACAGCTTTAGATAATTTGATGTGTCTTCCCAGCTGATGGGGAAGAGGCAAGAGAGTCCAGGTCTGTCCATGGCCTCTGGGCCTGGACACTGAGATGAAGCTGCAGTGTCTTCCTTCACCCATGAACCACTGGGAAAGGAAGAAAAAAGAAACACATCACAGTGAGAGGAGGAAGAATAAGAACCCAGAACTGCAAGAGCAGCAGAAGTTTTCCTCACCTGCAGTAACATGATGTCTTTGGAGAAGCTCTTAGCATTATGGTTTGGGTGGGGGATGGCTCTTTTCACCAGGGTGACCTGCTGGGACTTTCCCTGCTCCTTGATGGTGTGGGCCCCCAGGTGACACTGCCTGACGTGCACTGAGAGCAGAGTGGGGTCAGGGAGTGGGGCTGGGGTTAGAGTCACAGGAGATACAGCGTAGGAGCGGTAAAGGGTAGGTGACAGCTGGGGCAGGGTAGGGAAAACCGAGGCCACAGGAACCGGGGGGCTGAGTGACTCTGCTTCTTAGTGACACTGAGGTTAGGGAGCTGGGAGCTCTCTCCTGCACTCAGGAAATATCACAAAATCACTTGTGCTTCCATTTTGACTCTAATGCAGCCGTGGGCAAACTTCGGCCCGCGGGCCGGATCCGGCCCATTTGAAATGAATAAAACAACAACAAAAAAGACCATACCCGTTTATGTAATGATGTTTACTTTGAATTTATATTAGTTCACGCAAACACTCCATCCATGCTTTTGTTCCGCCCCTCTGGTCCAGTTTAAGAACACAGTGTGGCCCTCGAGTGAAAAAGTTTGCCCACCCCTGCTCTAATGCATGCGTTCATCATCCACTACAGCTTTATTTTCCCAGTGTGGTCCCTCCCTCTCTTGTCAGCTACATCACTTGCTGTCACCTCTGACCCTCTGAGCTCAAAGCTTACCTGTCCTATTTCTCAGCCTCTTGTTGCTCCGTCATGATCTCAGAAGGATCCTCTGATGAAGCCTCATGGGCTTGAGTTACCAGGATCCTGAGGAGCTGCCCTGGGCTGCAGCTCCCGGGATGAAGGACAGGATCCCTGTAGGGGTCTCAGCAGGTGTAGCCTGGCTGTAGCCTCTCACCTTCCCCTGAAGTGAACAGCTGTCTGGACCAAGTTCACGCTCACAAGGATACACCACACCTGGTCTCCTCATCTTGAATGTGAATGTGAATGTAGGCCAAGTAGGAGCTGGAGTGAGGCTTGGCTTAATGTCCCCTCTGAAGGGTAAGGCTTGAAGGAGGGTGATTGGCAGCGTCTGTGGTCAGGAGGGAAGGCTTAGGAAGGAGATGATTGAGATGGGTGGTCTAGGTGCCCTAAAGACAATGGAGGGTGGGTCTCTTAGGTCCAGCTGTGGCCCAGTAACCTTCTCTGAACCTCAGGCCTCAGAATCTCCCTCTAAGAACAGGGGCACAGTGCTTGCTCTCCAAGTCCTCCTCAGACACACGTATGGAGGAGACAAGGCCTATTTTGCAGATAGTGGGGTCCCAAGGGATGGAACAGATCTCAGTGTGTCTCCTGATACTCTGAGCCTGTGTTGGTGCTGTTTTTAATAATCTACTCCATGTGCCTAATACATCCTAGGTTATCAGATAACATTTGTTGGCTGCATGAATGATGGACTCCAGTTAGCTTTTGCCTGATGTCTGATGGGATTCAAGGCCACAGGGATGGGAGAGGGCACAGCCAGAGAGAGTGGATCAGCCAAGGGCCTGGGAAGCAGGGCAGGTGGGGCTGAACATGGGCAGCTCAGGCTGGGGAGGAGCCAAGGCAGCCAGGGACCCTCTGTGCAGTCACCCAGCCACAGCTCAGATCAGTCACACCTGGCTCCTCTCCTGGGCATGGCCTGCACTCACTATCAAGATGAGGGGGAGACCAGGTGTGGTGAGTTCTTGTGCCAGAGAACTTTGTTGTGACACCTGCTCACTGTAGTGGAAGGTGAGAGGCCGCAGCCAACTTACACCTCCTGAGAAATTTAACTGGTTCTTAAGCAGGGTCCAGCTTCCATGACAGTAGCTGGTTTGTCTGAAGTGCCTTCTTCTGGGTCAGAGTGAGGGGTTTTATTTATTTATTTAACTAATTAATTAATTTATTTAAATATATTTTTATTGATTTTCAGAGAGGAAGATATAAACATCAATAATGAGAGACAATCGTTGATTGGCTGCCTCCTGCACACCCCCCACTGGGCATCGAGCCTGCAACCCAGGCATGTGCCCCTGACCAGAATGAAACCCGGGACTCTACAGTCTGCAGGCCAATGCTCTATCCACAGGGCCAAACCAGTTAGGGCGAGTGAGGGGTTTTAATAATGTGTTTCGTAGCTTCACATCTTTTGTCAAACACTTTTCTCCACCAAACTCATCTTCTAGGTAATAAGAGAGAGGCTAATAGCTGCTGAACCCTTTAGTGCACACCTTCCTCCTGGCCATCCTTGCTGAGTGTCTGTCCAGCATCGGACTTGTTAGTCTGGGGTGGGATGGGACCAGGCATTCAGAATTCCTGGGCGCAAATGGAGGATAAGTCCCTGCCTGTGCAGGGCAGAAGGGTCAGAAGGACAGGGGGTTCGATGGGGGCCAGGGTCGGGGGCTAAGGCCTCTGGAATGGGGATGGTCACTTACCAGTCCCAGCCTAGAGGAGGGAGGGAAGCAGAAGAAAGACCAACAAGAGCAGGAGTGGCTGCATCTTCCCCAAAGGCCTGCCCAGGTCAGAGCTGCTGGTGTTTCTTGTGTCTAGACACACCCCTGAGGGGAGCAGTGAGTGTGGCTCAGTGACTTCCCGCACCTCCTTGACTGCGCCCCTCTAGTTTTGCTGGGTGTCATCACACCAGGTGTTTGTGGAATTTCTCAAGCTTGGTTTGGTGACAATGGCACTGTCACCACATTTGCACTCCCACTGCTAAGCCACAAGGTGCAAGAAGAAGGAATAAGAACATGAGGGCCTTGCCTGCAGCCAGCAGGGGGCTGGAACCTCAGAAGTCCCTCACTGACTAAACCAAGCCTGTTTCCATGTCTGGGCTCCTGGCTCTTTTCCATTCTGATGAAATCATGAATAATCATTTAACAGGCCAGGTCCAGGCATATGAGAGACGTGGCTTCTCCCCTTGAGAAGCTGATATTGGCTGACGTGATAACCTGTGGCTGGGGTATGAGAAGGGAAGAGTTATGGGGAGGGGTGTGCTCGGTGGTGTGAGGTAGAGGGTGGATTTGCCTGAGGACCAGGTGGCCTGCACACACCCAAATACTCCAAATGATAGCTCCCTTTCCTCTTTTATCACCACTCCAATTTCTTATTTTGGGGATATTTAGAATCTCCTTTGTAAATGTAAATATATGAACAGGGGGCTTCTCTTACCCCACCATTTTGAACAGAAGTCTTAGACTTTTGTTCATTGGCTCCCATGTACAGAGAACCCTGTCTCTGATGTCTCTGGCCTAGCAGTTACATACATTTGCAAACACATTATCCCAACACTCTCACCAGTGTGACAGCAGAAGGAAGAGCAATGGAAAGGGAGGCACTAGGAGTTCTCAACAGCCCAACCCCAGTTCTGTGCAAGGAGCAGTACCTAATGAACACATAGAGGAAGTGTGGGAGAACATGCCGGAGGATCAGTGATGATGATTTCTGCGTGGTGGAGGCCTTGGTAATTTTCATTTTCTTATCTACATGTTCCACATTTAACTATTTTTCTGTGATGAATATGTACTACTTTTTATACCCAAAAGACATTTTCCCTGGCCTGCCCTCCTCGTTGCCCTGGGGTGTGTGGTCCCTGTTAGGAGCTGCAGGGAGATCAGGGTCAGGGCAGGCCTTGTCTCCTCCCTAGGCTTGGGGTTTTCCATTTGACTCTGATGGTCTTTCTCCCCCTCTAGGAAGCCTTTGCCCACCAGTGGCTGTGGGACAGCCTCTCCGCTCCCCAGAGAGACAGGACCAGAGATTGGACATAGGGATATGGCTAGTTCCCACTGCGCCAGGTTGCTTGCAAGCTTGGCTTTGCCCCGGGCTGGGCATGGATGATGCTGGGGATCTCACCTTAAAAGTAGACTGGTTCATTTCTGGGTCCCCCACACAGATCTCTGTGGTTCTGTTGTAATGGCGTCTGTAGCAAGAGATGCACTGCTGATCTCGTTGGATTTCCAGCTCTACCTCCTGCAGTGTGGCTGTGCTGGTGTTCAGGTCAAGTCGCCCCCAGCTGGCCACTCTGCACACCATCCCTGGCTTCACCTTCTCTCCCCTCCTGGGCAGCCTGAGGAGGCTCAAGGCGGCAGTCAGGGTGGCCTTCCTCTGCAGCTGAAGGCAGAGGATAGGAATTCTAATCGAGCAAGGGCCCAGGGACTCCAGGACAGTCATAGCCCTGGGACAAGGAAAGGGGTCACACTGGGAGGAAAGGACTCAGGAGATGAGAAACCCCAGGCGTAAGGTGTGCAAGAGCCAGGGGAGCCATGAGCCCTACCTGCAGCAATATGATATCATTGACTTTGGGGTGATAGTTTGAGTGGCGGATGGCTGTTTTCACTGGGATGACCTCTGTTCACGCTTCCTGATGTTGTGGCCGCCCAGGATGACTGTGATGGACCTGTACAGAGACAGCCAGGGACGTGGAGGCACAGCAGATACAGCTCAGGGGCTTGAAAGGAAAGAGGACAACTGGGGGCAGTGCAGGATTGGAGTGGGGAGGAATTCTAGGGTATGGGGCTGGTAATGGAGCATGCCTGTGCCCTGTACTGTTGGCAGCTCAGGCTAAGTGTCATTTCCTGGAGCAGATCTTGGGTGCTCAGTCACACCCGGAGCTTGCCGGTGTCTCAGCAAAACCATAAATATCTCACATTTGTACCCTGTTCTCCAGGGCACAACCTTGACCTCCTTTCTAAGCCCCTTTGATCCGTCCCTCCAGTCTTCAACAGGCCACTTGCATCGACCTGTCCCTCTCTCCGCAAAGCTGACCTGTCTTCTGAAGTGCTCCTCTGTGCCCCTAGGTCTGCAGCCCCTGAGAAGAGGGTTCCCTGTGAGATGCCTGCAGAAGGGTGGGGCCCAGGCTGCGCTCCTCACCTTCCCCAGCAGTGAGCTGCTGTCAGCACAAAGTCCTCACGCACAAGGAAACCCCCACATCTTTTTCTGTCTGAAATCCTGATCCGAAGAAATGCCATGTAGGGACGAGAGTGAGGCTTGACCTCATGACCCCGGATGATTTTTCCTGCAAGAAAAATTCTACTGTGCCTGCTGTGCCCATGGAGCCAGAGGCTGGAGAGAGGGGCACTGGGAAGGACAGGGGCAGGCGGGGAGGACTTGGGTGGCAGACAGTGATGTCTGCAGTCATCAGCCATAACCAAGAAGATGTCCTGCAGGTTCCTTGGGCAACATTCCTGGCTTACTACCCAACATTCCTGACCCTTGAGACTGAGATACTCAGTCTGACAAAGAGAAGAGCAGTCCTAATCCCTCCATTCCTGTTGCAGCCATGCATGTGGGCAATGGGATTTGTGTCTGGAACAAGCAGTTTAGTGCCTGTAGAGCATGGAAAATCCTTCCTCCCATGCTCCTTGGTCCTCTCCCTTCTTTTGACCAAACTCAGAACGATTGCTGGTTTGTACTATTCAGAACATTGGGACTGAAATATTACCAGAGAGAACTTGAGATCAAACCAGCCTGAGGGGACAAGGATGCCACCAACTCTGAGATCAACTGGGTCCTCAGCTTCTTTACAAAGCTTGGAGAAGGGGGTGGAGATTGAGGATAGATTTTAAGACATTGAGTTAGAACGTTAGTGGGCCTTGCTTTGATTTTGGAAGCCTGTCCCCTTTGCCAAGCTGCGATTTCCTGTGGAATTATTTCTCATTTCCAGTGTTCAACCTTCTTCCAGATGCCTTTGCAAAAGAGCCCACTTTCCAGATGGCAAGGGACAGGAGAGCACCCACGGTCCCTCCTCAGGAGCAGCCCTCTGCCCTGCTATCCTGCTGCTTTCACTCAGTTTCAGACTTGCTGGTCTTTGAGGGAGGTGGGATGTAGAGTTGAGGAAGCGCCTGGAGATCGACCAGAGCCAGAATGTGTCTGAGTATATGTAGCATGTGAGCAGGGCTGTGCCAGTGTTGCATGGCATTGGGCTTCTGGTGGGGGTCAGTCACACACCTGCCTGTGCCTTGGGAACTAGAAGAAAGGCCATCGGGAGCAGAAGTAGCTGCATCTCAGAGCTGTTGGTGCTTCCTCCTGGTCTTCTGAGCCCAGGGTTCTCTGATGATATGGCCTTTATCATATAGGGCTCTCTCTGTGTATGTCACACAGCTGTGTGATCAAGTTCTTAGGCCTCAGTGCACTAAGGGCTTAATCATGTAAGCACAGGCAGCTCTTGACTCGGTGGTGATTATGCCAACTGAAAACAGGAACCACAGGTTATTGATATGGTGGTTCATGATGGTGCATCAGCCAGTAGGAGGTGCTGAGCCCCAGAAATTTGAGTGTCTTAATACATGCAAGGACCCCTCATGTCCTTGGAACTCTCTTGACAAAACAATCAGTGATCAGATAAAAATTGTGAGGGCTCTATTATCCTAAACCTAAAACCAGATAAAGACATTACAAAGAAAGTGAATTATAGGTCAATACACTTGATGGACGTAGATGCTAAAATCCTCAACAAAATATTCACAAATGCATCCAGCAATATATTAAAAAGATCATACAGCATGACCAAGTAGGATTTATTTCATGGATGCAAGGCTGTTCCAATATTTGCAAATCAATAAATATGATACATCACAGAAGCAAACTGAATGACAAAAATCACATGATGATATCAATAGATACAGAAAAAGCATTAGACAAAATCCAACATCCATTTTTCATAAGAACTCTTAGAAAAGTGGGAATAGAGGGATCATAACTCAACATAAAAAGACCATATATGACAAATCTACAGTCAATATCATACCCAATGGACAAAACCTAAAATCTTTCCCCCTAAGAATAGGAACAAGATAGGGATGTCTGCTTTCACCACTCTTATTCAAATAGTTCTGGAAGTCTTAGCAACAGTGATTAGACAAGAGGAAAAAAATAAAGGCATCCAAATTGGAAAGGAGGAAGTGAAACTCTCATTATTTGCAGATGTCATGATTTTGCACATGGAAAACCTTAATACCTCTCCAAAAAAACTTTGATTTAATAAATAAGTTTGACATTGTAGCAGTATACAAAATTAACACCCAGAAATTGATGGCATTATTTTTGCAATTTATAAAATCTTTATTGTTGAAAGTATTACATAGGTTTCCCCCCCCCCCCCCCATTAACCTCTTCCAGCCTGCTCCCGTCCTCTCCCCCATCTAGGTCCTCACCACCCGGTTATCTGTGTCCATGGGTTATGCATATATGCATACAAGTTCATTGGTTGCTGCTCTCTTCCCACCCACCTTAACCTGCCTGCCCTCTGAGTTTCAAAAGTCTGTTAATGCTTCTATGACTCTGGAGCTATTTTTTATCATCAGTTTATTTGGTTGATAGATTCCACATTTGAGTGAGATCATGTGATACTTGTCTTTCTCTGACTGGCTTATTTTGCTCAGCATAATACTCTCCAGTTGCCGAAACCGGTTTGGCTCAGTGGATAGAGTGTCGGCCTGCGGACTGAAAGGTCCCAGGTTCGATTCCAGTCAAGGGCATGTACCTTGGTTGCGGGCACATCCCCAGTAGGAGACGTGCAGGAGGCAGCTGATCAATGTTTCTCTCTCATCGATGTTTCTAACTCTCTATCTCTCTCCCTCCCTCTCTGTAAAAAATCAATAAAATATATTTAAAAAAAAATACTCTCCAGTTCCATCCATGCTGTTAAACATGTTAAGAGTTCTGTCTTTTTTATTGCCATGTAGTATTCCATTGTGTAAATGTACCATACTTATTTTATCCACTCAACTGCTGATGAGCACTTAGGCTGTTTCCAAGTCTTAGCTATTGTAAATTGTGCTGCTATGAACATGGGGGTGCATATATTCTTTCTGATGAGTGTTTCAGGTTTCTCAGAATATATTCCTAGAAGTGGGGTCACTGGGTCAAATGGGAGTTCCATTTTAAAATTTTTGAGGAAACTCCATACTGTTTTCCATAGTGGCTGCACCAGTCTGCATCACTACCAGCAGTGTGCTAGGGTTCCCTTTTCTCCAGAACCTCACCAACACTTGTCATTGATTGATTTGTTAATGATAGCCATTCTGACAGGTATGAGGTGATATCTCACTGTGGTTTTGATTTGCATCTCTCAGATGATTAGTGACTGATAATTTTTTCTTATATCTCTTGGCCTTCTGCATGTCCACTTTGGAAAAGTGTCTATTTAGGTTCTTTGCCCATTTTTAAATTGGATTGTCTTCCTTTTGTTAAGTTATATGAGTTCCCTATATATTTTGGAGGTTAACTCTTTATCAGATGTATCATTGGTAAATATGTTCTCCGATGCAGTGGACTCTCTTGTTATTTTGATGATGGTTCCTTTTGCTGTACAGAGCTTTTTATTTTCATGAAGTCCTATTTGTTTATTTCCTCCTTATGATCTCATATATGTGGAATCTAATGAACAAAATAAACTGGCAAACAAAATAGACCCAGAGACATTAAAGTATGCAACAGAATAACATATTTCTGAGAGAAGTGGGGAAGGGGGCAGAAAGAGATTAACCAAGACTATATATGCATATATGCATAACCCATGGACACATACAATGGTTAGGTGAAGGCCTTGGGTGGGGGCCAGAGCAGGGTGGAGGGAGTCAGTAGAGGAAAATTAGGAGGCATCTGTAATACTTTCAAATATAAAGAAAAATTTTAAAAATATGAGGGGTGTGGTTGGAGGGATGGACTGAATGGTGTGGCAGTGATGATGAAGAAGGCTTGTTCTAGTGACTAAAGAGCTGAGTGGTTTAACAAAACTAACAAAAACATTTATTTTGCTCAGGAATCTGCATTTGTGCTGGGTTTAGTGTGGATATCTCACCTCAGGTGCCCTTGATGGCAGGGGAGGCTTGAGGCCTGGAGTCTGGGATCAGCTTAGGACTGACTCCCACCTGCCCAGTGGCTGGTGCCCGATGTCTGTGGGCATGTCCGTTCCCCCCTGTGAGGGTCTGTCATGTAGTCTCTGCATGGGATTGTTCAGTCTTCTTTGCAGCATGATGGTGGCTTCTGCAGAGTGAGCCTCTCTTCCAAATTGACCCTGGCAGACACATTCTTTTTTTTTTCTTCGACTCTGAAGTCATATGGTATCCATTCCACCTTATTCCACTTCTTGGGCAATCAAAAGCCCTCACCCAGGTTTAAAAAGGAAAGACATTGCAATCATGTAATGGAGACTGTGGTGTGGGATGGGTGATACATGGTGGCAACACAAGCAAATTCAAAATACAGACATCAAACTTGGAAATAAATTCAGTGGTGGAGTGAATCTATCTACTATGTAAAGAACTCTGAAAATGCAGAAGGAAAAGGCCAAAAACTGATAGAAGACTGGAAAAAGACCTGCACAAATCTCAGTAAAATGTATTTTAAAAATAATGAAGAGTTTCTACTTCACTCACATTAATGAAAAGAAAAAAGTAAATAGAAATTTTATTGAGGCATGTTATCTTATCTCATAGGTGACCAGATTTTCAAAAGTTAAACAGCACACTTCATGGGCGTGGCTTCTTTTTTTAAAAAAAATTTTTATGGGTGTTGCAGGATATCCTTTTCTTTAAATAGTTTTACTTTCATCCTACCCAAATTGGGTCTTACATTTTTTTTAAACCCAGACTGACAATATCTGCCTGTTTACTGGAGTGTTTAATCTGTTTACACTTAATGTCATCACTGCTAGGATTGGGTTGAAGAATATCACATTGCTATTTGATATCTATTAGAGTGATTTATTCTTTGTTTCTTTGTCCTTCTCTTCATGACTTCTTTGGTTTTATCTCATTTTGTCTTTTTTATTGGCTTTTAGTTATATCTCTGTGTATTACTTTTGTGGTTACTCTAGGATTACAATATGCCTCCTTCACATACCACCATCTACTATGAATTCATGTTATACCACTTCATATAGGAACAGTGTAATCATGCATTTCTATGTATCCTCCCCCCATCATTTCTATTTAGTCACATCTTATACTATTTTTATTGTCTAAATTTTACATATGTCACCTTTTTCCCCAATTGACCCCCCCTCCCACAAGCATTCTCACTCCGGGCAAGCACCCACTGCCCCAGTGTCTGTGTCCAATGATTATGCTAATATGCATGCATACAAATCCTTTGGTTGCTCTCTAACCCCCCCCTCTCCTATTATTTGTCTCTGGATCTGTTTTTGTTTATCAAATTATGTTGATCATTATATCCCACATGTGAGTGAGATCATGTGATATTTATCTTTCTCTGGCTGGCTTATTTCGCTTAGCATAATGCTCTCCAGTTCCATCCATGCTGTTGCAAATGGTAAAATTTCCTTCTTTTTTACTGCAGTGTAGTATTCCATTGTGTAGATGTATCACAGTTCTTTAATCATCTCATGTGCTGATGGGCACTTAGGTTATTTCCAAATCTTAGCTATTGTAAATTGTGCTACTTTGAACATAGGGGTGCATATAGCCTTTCTGATTGGTGTTTCTGGCTTCTTGGAATATATTCCTAGAAGTGGGATTACTGCATCAAATGGGAGTTCCATTTTTAACTTTTTGAGGAAACTCCATACTGTCTTCCACAGTGGCTGCACAAGTCTGCATTCCCACCAACAGTGAAGGAAGTTCTTTTTTCCCCTCATCCTATCCAGCACTTGTCATTTGTTGATGATAGCCATTCTGACAGGTGCTAGATGGTTCCTCATTGTTGTTTTGATTTGCATCTCTTGGATGATTAGTGACTTTGAGCATGTTTCCATATGTCTCTCAGCTTTCTGTATGTCCTCTTTCAAAAAGTGTCTACTTAGGTCCTTTGCCCATTTTTTTTGATTGGATTGGTTATCTTTCCTTTTGTTAAGTTGTATGAGTTCTCTGTAATTTTTGGAGATTAAACCCTTATCTGAAATAGCATTGGCAAATATGTTCTCCCATGCAGTGGGCTTTCTTATTGTTTTGTTGATGATTTCTTTTGCTGTGCAGAACCTTTTTATTTTGATGTATTCCTATTTGTTTATTTTCTCCTTAGTCTCCATTGCCCTAAGAGCTGTGTCGATAAAGATATTGCTACGACATTTGTCTGATATTTTGCTGCCTATAAAGTCTTGTAGGATTTTTATGGTTTCCCATCCTACATTTAAGTCCTTTATCCATTTTGAGTTTGTTTTTGTATATGGTGTATGTTGGTGATCTAGTTTCATTTTTTTTGCATGTATCTGACCAAATTTTGCAGTACCATTTATTAAAGAGACTGCCTTGACTCCATTGTACGCTCTTGCCTCCTTTGTCAAATATTAATTGAGTATAATGCTTCAGTCGATTTCTGGGTTCTCTATTCTGTTCCATTGGTCTATATGTCTGTTCTTGTGCCAGTACAAGGCAGTTTTGGGAACTGTGGCTTGGTAATATAGCTTGATATCTGGTATTGTGATCCCTCCAACGTTGTTCTTCTTTCTCAGGTTTGCTGTGGCTATTTGGGGTCTTTTTTTATTCCACATGAAGTTCTGGAGAGGTTGTTTTAGATCTTTGAAATAGGCTGTTGGTATTTTAATGGGGATTGCATTGAATCTATGATATGCTTTGGGTAGTATGAACATTTAAATAATGTTGATTCTACAAATCTATGAACATGGTATGTTTTTCCATTTGTTTATGGCTTCCTCTATCACTTTTTTTAGAGTACAGGTCTTTTACCTCCTTAGTTGTTTATTCCTAGTTATCTTAATTTTTTTTGGTGCAATGGTAAAAGGGATTGTTTTTTTCGTTTCTCTTTCTGTGAGTTCATTATTGGTGTATAAAAAGGCCATAGATTTATGGGTGTTAATTTCGTATCCTGCTACATTGCCAAATTCATTTATTAGATCTAGTAGTTTTTGGATGGAGTCTTTGGGGTTTTCTATGTACAGTATCATGTCATTTGCTAATAAGGACAGTTTTACTTCTTCTTTTCCAATTTGGATGCCTTATATTTCTTCTTCTTGTCTGATCACTATGGCTAGCCCTTCCAGTACTATATCGAACAGGAGTGGTGAAAGTGGGCATCCCTGTCTTTTTCCCATTCTTAGGGGAAATGGGTTCAGTTTTTGCCCATTGAGTATGATGTTGGCTGTAGGTTTGTCATATAAGGCTTTTATTATGTTGAGGTATCATCCCTGTATTCCCATTTTGCTAAGAGTTTTGTTTTTTTTTTTTTTATCAAGAAAGGGTGTTAGATTTTTTCAAATGTTTTTTTCTGCATCCATCGATATGATTATGTGATTTTTGTCTCTCAATTTGTTTATGTGATGTATCACATTTATTGAATTGCGGATATTGTACCATCCTTGCATCCACGGAATAAATCCCATTTGGTCATGGTGTATGATCTTTCTAATGTAATGCCGGATCCGATTTGCTAGAATTTTGTTGAGGATTTTAGCATCTATGGTCATCAATGATATTGCCCTGTAGTTCTCTTTTTTGTGGCGCCTTTATCTGGTTTTGGGATTAGGGTAATGCTGGCTTCAGAGAATGAGCTTGGAAGTGTGCCTTCCTCTTGAATTTTTTGAAATAGTCTGAGGAGGATAGGTTTTAGTTCTTCTTTGAATGCTTGGTAGAACTCCCCTGTAAAGCTGTCCAGACCAGGGCTTTTGTTTGCTGGAAGCTTTTTGTCCACTGCTTCAATTTTTTCAGTGGTTATAGGCCTATTCAGGTTTTTTTATTATTTCTGATTGAGTTTTGAGAACTTGTATTTTTCTAAAAATATGTCTATTTCATCTAGGTTGTCCATTTTGTTGGAATAGATTCATTCACAGTACTTTTTTCATAATCCTTTGTATTTCTGTGGGATTGGTTGTTACTTCACCCATTTCATTTTTTATTTTGTTTATTTGGGTCCTCTCTTTTTGCTTCTTGGTGAGCTGGGCTAGAGGTTCATCAATCTTGTTTATCCTTTCAAAGAACCAGCTCTTGGTTTTGTTCATCTTTTCTATTTTTTTTGTGTGTGTCTGTGTGTTTTGTTTTGTTTCTATTTCATTTATTTCTGCTCCGATGTTTATTATTTCTTTCCTTCTGCTCACACTGGGATTTTCTTGTTGCTCTCTTTCTAATTCTTCAAGTTGCAGAGTTAGATGTTTTATTACCAGTTTTGTTTTTTTTTTGTTTGGTTTTTTTTGTTTTTGTTTTTTTAGGTAAGTCTGTAATGCTATGAACTTCCCTCCCAGTATTGCTTTCAGGGTGTCCCAAAGATTTTGGATTGGTGTGTTTTCATTGTCATTTGTTTCCAGGATGTTTTTATTTCTTGTTTGATGTCCCTGGTAAACCAATCATTGTTTAATAGTATGCTATTCTGAAGCAGGGGGTCCCGCGGGGGTGAGGCCGACGGAGTCCTAATGAAGCATGCCCGACTCCGGGGACGGTTCAGTGACGCAGATCCAAGTTTACTGTGTGAGTGCAGCAACATATATAACATTCCAGACCAATCAGAAGTTTATAACATCCATAGGGCAACCAATAGTAGGAAAGATCAGGGTACTATGTAGGGGCTCCAGGGGATCAGCTCAGGTGGGCGATGCCACTTCCTGGTGTGCTGAGGAAGCTTGTATAGGCGGAGTGTGCTCACGCCATTGCATCTGCCGCAGCCCTGAGATAAATCTCCTGAGCTCTTCCCACACTATTCAGCCTCCAAGTGTTTGAATTTTTGTGATTGTTTTTATTGTAGTTGATTTCTAATTTTATGCCACTGTAATCTGAGAAGATGCTTGATATGATTTCAATCCTCTTGAATTTGGAGAGACTTTGCCTGTGTCCCAGTGTGTGGTCTATTTTTGAAAATGTCCCATGTGCACTTGAGAAGCATGTATATTCTGTAGTTTTGGGGTGGAATGTTCTAAAGGTGTCGATTAAATCCATCTGATCCAATGAGTCATTTAGGATTGAGGTTTATTTGCTAATTTTTTGTCTAGAGGATTTATCCAGTGATATTAATGGGGCATTAAAGTCTCTTACTATGATTGTGTTGCTGTCAATCTCTCCCCTGATATCTTTCAGAAGTTTTTTTTAATGTATTTGGGTGCTCCTGCATTAGGTGCATAAATGTTTACCAGAGTTATATCCTCTTGTTCTATCAATCCCTTTGGAATTCTGAAGTGGCCTTTCTTGTCTCTTGTTATGGTCTTCACTTTGAGGTCTATTTTGTCAGATGTAAGTATTGCTACCCCAGCTTTTTTTCCATTTCCATTTGCCTGATAGATATTTTTCCATCCCTTCACTTTCAATCTGTGTGAGTCCCTTGTTCTGAGGTGGGTCTCCTGTAGACAGCATATATATGGGTCATGTTTTTTTATCCATTTAGTCACTCGATTTCTTTTGATTGGAGCACTTAGTCCATTTACATTTAATGTTATTATTGAGAGGTATTTGTTGGTAGCCCTTTCTGGACTTTATGCCTGTGTTCTTTCCTCCCTTTCTATTTCTTGTTTTTACAGCATTCCCTTTAGCATTTCTTGCATTGCTGGCTTGGTAGGGATAAACTCCTTTTTTTTTTTGTCTGCAAAGCTCCTGATTTCCCTTTCAATTTTGATGGTTAGTCTTGCTGAATAGAGTATTCTTGGATTCAGTTCTTTGCTTTGCATCACTTTGCATTACTTCCTTTTATTACCTTCTAGTTTGATGTGTTTCTGTTGAGAAATCATTTGATAATCTGATGGGGGATCCTTTGTAGGTAACTCTCTGTCTCTCTCTTGCAGCCTTTAAGATTCTCTCTTTGTTGTTAACATTTGCCATTGTAATTATGATGTGTCTTGGTGTGGGTCTTTTGGGATTCATCTTGCTTGTGACTCTCTGTACTTGTGTAACTTTTTTCTTCCCCATATCAGGGAAGTTTTCTGTCATTATTTCTCCAAATAGATTTTCTAATCCTTGCTGCTCTTCTTGTCCTTCTAGCAGCCCTATTATATGTATGGGTTGTTTTGTCCCAAAGCTTCCTTAGGCTCTCCTCCTGCTTTTTAATTTTTTTCTCCAGTTGCTGTTCAGATTGGGCTTGTTTCTCTACCTTACCTTCTAACTCACTAATTTGGTCCTCTGCTTCTCCTAGTTTACTGTTGAAACCTTCCATGGTGTTTTTGATTGTAGCTATATCACTTTTGATTTCTTCTTGATTTTTGCATAGGTTGTTGATTTTTCATCCATCTAGTGTAGGAACGGTACAACCATTACTGTGAATTCTTTTTCTGTCATGCTGCATGCCTCTGTTTCACTTATTTTTTTTCTTGGTCATTCCTATTTTCTTTCCTCTGGGGATTGTTTCATTTTCTCCCTATCTTACTGTCACCAGAAAGTTCAAAAGCCAAGTTGCCGGGGCCTGGGCCATGTGCAATGGGAGTTTTGCGCCACCCGTGTGTCACTGAACATTTCGGACACCAAGACATGTGGCTTCCATGGGTTGGTGGGAGCCACGCTCACCCAGTATCAGAGTCACCAACACTCATTGTGGCCTCGTGCACGCACCTAGAATCAGGGCCCCTACCTGCGCCATGCTGAAAAGAGATCCCGCTGGTGTGTGCTGAAAATTAGAGTCCCCCACTGTATTCCAGGAGTCAGAGACCCATGTGCCTGCACCGAGCATCGAGTATCAGAGTCTCTGTTGCTTGGTGAGGCCTCATGCCAACAATTAGGGTCCCTGTGTGTGCATGTGCGGAGAATTGGAGTCACTAGCACTTAGTGTGCGTGCACTGGGAATTAGGGATCTCAGGCATGCACGATAAGAAGCAGAGTCAAGACACTGTTGCTCAGTGCTGCCTCTCGTGTGGAGAATCAGGGTCTCCAGTCTCTTTGGGGAACCAGGTTGCACAGCCAACCTGTGTTGACAGGAGTTCCATTCCTGTGCTGCAGAAAACAGACTTCCTTGTGCACTTGCCCAGAATCAAAGTCAGGTGGCACTGCCGTCCTGTGTGGATATGAGGTCTAGTTGTGTGAGTGTGCGCTGCAGGAAACAGCCTCCCAGTGTCCATGCCCCCAGGCTCAAATTCAGGTAGCAGAGCTGCCCTGTGTGGGTAAGAGGCCTGCCTGCATGGGGCGGGTCTAGCAGTTCCTATGGTTCTGCAGCGAACCTGCAGGGAGGGGGATGGGCTCTGTGACTCATAGAAATCTGTAGCTGGGGTGTGTGGATTCTTGGTGTCTGTGGGTCTGCAGCTGTGATCACAGGTCTTCGTTCCTAGTGGCTGTAGGGTTCTGGTTTGCATTTGAGACCAAATTGGGTGGTGGTGAGGCTAGGATCCTAGTCTTAAGCAGTTCTGTTTTTCAAGATGGTATGGTCTCTGTGCCCGCATTGGCTGCTCCTTGAGTGTCCGCAGTGGCAGTGGGGTTTCGCCAACTAAGACTGCCCGGTTTAGCTGCCCCTTGGATGATCTGCAGGATCTAACTGTCCCTAGCTCACACACACACACACACACACACACACACAACCACACATCTACACACTCCTTTATTGCTCCCTCACTCTCTCACACTCTCTCCCTCTGTACCTTCTTGCCGGTTGCCATCTTTTTTCTATGCTGAGATTTTTTTTTTGTTTCAGTTGCAAATCAGTAGCTGTGTGACAAGACTGCTCTTTCCAGGTAAATGTGATCAAGATCATTGAGAGATTGTGTTGCTGCATGAACCGTGTGCAACTAGATGGCAAAGACCAGGCCATTGAAGGTTACGTGACCCCAGAGCATTTGCCCCATGTCAGAAGAGAGTGCTGTGTGTATTAGGGTCAGGAGGGTTTTAGGCCAGACCTGGAGCTTATGCTCTGCTCCCAGGCAATGCCCATATTAGTGGCAAGATGTGGAGGGATGGCTGCTGGGAGTGTCTGGTGAGGTGAGCCCAACACAGGGAGATCTTAGCAAAAACATCACATTGTCTATGTGTGGCCTCCTAGATAAGGATTTCCTAATGTTGAAAAGTCTAGGTCATATTAGAAACTATGAAGGAGCAGCAGCCATGATGGACTAAAGAGAAGAGGTGTTTCTGGACTTTCCTGACCACATGACCCTCCCTGATTTGAGTTTGATTGTGCACAGGCAGGAGCTTTTTATAATGAGAGGGACCATGTTGTGGCCTGTCTGAAGGTCCGACTTTAACTACCCTCTAGCAGATACATGTTATAGGTTTTCCTACTATTTGATTCTGTGCAATTGTTATTAGTGGAAGTGGGATGTCCACTAGTGGAAGTGAGGAATAACTTTCCCCACAGGGTGCTGGGGGTAGGGTTCTTATGATAGCTTTAGAAAATGAATTTTCTAAGACTTGTACGGGAGAATGAGTGAATTTTATTTGCATGGAGTCATGTCCCACAGTTGCAAAAGTCCCATGTCCTTTAAACTGGACCTGGAAAAGGTGCAGCTGGGGGTTCAGCAGAGCTAGAAGCAAAGCCAGTGTCCAAAGGTTGCATTCCACGGTGGAGTAAGTCCTGCAGAGCATCAGGCTGGTTGTAATCCATTAGTTCACTGAGTGTGGGCCATGTGGGCCAATGCAGGGGAGCAGGCCCTCTGCCACAAGAGAGCCAGGAGCGCAAGAGGCCCAGAGAGGGAACTCTGTTTTTCCAGGAGCTTATGTAGCTCAGATTTGGTGCCATTGCAGGGGCCACGTCTATTCTGGCCAATGACCTGCTCCCAGGTGTGACTGACAAGTAACCACCTCTCCTATGGCATTCAGACTTACTGAGTATGCTTCTATTCTTTCTTTGTCCACTCCCTTCTCCCAGGATCTGTGGGGAACAGACCTGGAGAGTGTGAAACTGCAATTTCTGGCACAAATGGCAAGCCTATATTATCAGGCCTTCCCTTTGCTTCTTTCCTGTCAATTAATTAACAACTGGGATAATTATAACAGTATCACAGTGACATTCATGCCTGCTACTTTTACTGTATTTTAAATCGTATTTTCTAATTACAGTCCACTTTCAATATTATTTTGTATTACTGTCAGGTGTAGAGCATAGTGATTAGAAAATCATACACTTTACAAAGTGTTGCCCCCAATATTTCCAGTACCCACCTGGCACCATGCATAGTTATGACAATATTATTGACTGTGTTCCCTATGCTGTACTTTGCATCTTAGTCAGTATTTTCTAACTACCAATTTGTATTTTAGCCTTTTTTACCCAGTCCCACAAACCCCTTCCCCTTTGGCAACGACAGTCTTCGTATTTGAGTCCATTTCAATTTTGTTTGCTCATTAACTTGTTCTTTAGATACAACAAACAGGTGAAATCATATGCTACTGGTCTTCCTCAGTCTGACTTATTTTCCTGAGCATAATACCCTGTGGGTCCATCCATGCTGTCACCAATTGTATCTGCTACTGTTATGGCTCATGGAAATGAGGCTGCTGCCCTGCCTGCTCCCCACCTGCTGCCCTCTCCCTGAGGTGAAGAGGATGAGCCAGTGAACAGTTTGGGGGCTGCAGGTCTAGAAACAAAAGAACTAAAGTCATTTGCAAATTCCACATGCTGCTTGCTGTTCTGGAGACCCAAGTGATACAATTCCAACAGAGTGTAACCAGCAGTAGAAATAAAACACAAATACTTACTCTGGTGAAATCTGAAATCCAAGCCTTGTGGGTTCATGTGAAGGAGGGGGAGAAAATTCCATTCAGATAAAAGTCAACACTGTCAGTTTTACCTGTGTTCAGGTGTCAGAACCTGTATTATTCCCAATGCCTGGCAGTAGGTGCACAATCAGCATTTGTTCACTGATTGATGGAAAAACTGTGCTTTCCAGTCCTACTGCAGAGAGCAGCGCTTTCTAACTCAAAAGGCAGGTAGAGCCCATGGTGGTCAGCACGCAGTCTGAGCCTTGAGGCCAGCAGTGAGGAACAGGCTGCAGGGGACAAAGGCTCCTGAGTGACCAGCAGTCAGTGGACTCTGAGCACATGGTGGGGACCCTGTGCTGGATGTGAGGGTGGAGCTGGCTCTGCCCAGTGAGAGATGGGGCCAGGTGTTCTGCAGACACCCTGCTGCCTTGTCCTCCAGGGCCCTGCACGGGGCCAACACAGCCGTGGTCCCCTGGTCACCCTGTGCCAGTGCATAAGCTGGGTGGCAACTCAGTGACCAGGCCCTGCTGGAACCTGGGCACTCTGGGTGTCCTCGGTGGGAGGGATATGCAGAAGTGGGAGCTCAGACCAGTGCGGTCTGTGGGGCGCAGGGTTGGTGGACTCTGAGGATGCTCAGTGGTCAGCAGGGATGAGAAGGAGGGGCAGCCAGGAGACTGGAGGCCAAGCTAGGCCCTGAGCTCAGAGGAGGGCAGAAAAGGGCAGGGAGAGAAATTCAGCGCAGGAGGGAATGAGGAGCTTCTCAGGACTTCCCTCCCTCCTCCACCCCCATCTCTCCTCACCCACCCCCAGTCCCCAAAACCTGCCACTCCCTGGTTGCTGGAGAACAGTGTCCTGCTCAGGAGGGCCCTCCTCTCCCTTGTGGGGTGGGGCCTCCTGAGCTGCAGCCCAGGCTGTGCCTGCTTGGTGCCCAGCACCCACGTGCTAGTCCTTTCCTCTCAGCAAGTAACACAGAGGAGGAAGTAAGACCTTCACACTGAGCCCAGGACCTGAGAGATTCATGTTTTCCCTAATGGTGCTCCTCTCTGTCCTGGCAGAAGGGCCGGCCCTGCAGGTGCAGATGTGACCAAGAAGGATCTGGGAATATCTTTGCACGAGGTTTGGGGGGCTGTGGGGGAAGGGGAAGAGGAGGAAGTAGAACAGAGAAGAATTGTGCTATTGGCCTTCTGAGCACAGAGCTAGTGCCTGTGAATGAGGGTCAAAGAATATATAAATCATCTGAGAGTCATTTATTTGGTTGCTGCACCACCTCCCTCCCCGCAGTGTGATCCTGGATTAGCTCCAGAGAAGATGGTCTGGGTCCTGCAGTTGGAGGCTTTTCATGGTTTCCTTTATCCAGGGAAGGAAACTGGTGACTTTGGTGTAGACTCGTGGCGGTTTCCCATACTTTTTTCCATAGGAGACAATGCCCTGGATCTCATTTGTACACAGGAGAGGCCCCCCGGAGTCCCCCTGTGGACAGAGAGAGGGGAGGACTGAGCCAGTTCTCCTGGCCCTGCCCTCGACCCCTCACCCCAAGCCCCTCGGAGAAGGCTGCCTTGCTTGGTTTCCATCTTGGAGATAAGCAGGCAGGCAGGTCCCTGTGATCCCCTGAGCCCGGACGTTGTCACTTCCTCACTTCACCTCAGGTGGCAGCTCCCTCTGGTCCCCCAGGTCCCTGATCCTCTGGCTATGAAGGTGCTGCAGGACTGTGGCTGCAGCTACTGTGTAAGGACCCGAGAGCCAGCAGGTGGGGCTGACACTTGGCATGGAGAAGGAGCCCATTAACCAAGGAGGAGCCCCTTACCTTGGAAGCCACCAGGTGTAACTACTGCACACCCAGGGAATAGTTATCTAACTGCTCTGTCCCGGCATGAACTAGTATTGCAGATTCACCATCTGGAGGAACACCATGTTTAGAGTGACCATAGGCCCTTGTAGCCTCTCATAGGGCCTATTCCTCTCAGCTCTGGCAGTCCCCCTCTTTCCTTCTTGGGGAGAAAGGTCATAGCTTAGAGGGTGAAGGATTCCCCCCTTTCCTCAGGTCCCAGTCTGTATGCAAACATCCCTCTTCCCATAGCCAAGCTAAGCAGATGTTCAGTATCACCTTAAAGGAAGACTTCTTTTCTGTTGGGTCCCCCACACAGAGTTGAATGGTCCTGTTGTAATTACGATGATGTAAGTGGCCTTCACACTCCTCATCCTCCTGCAGGGTCAGCTCTACCTCCTGCAGAGTGTCTGAGCAAGGGCCATCCTTTGTGACCCGCCCCCAGCCGGCCACAGTGCACTTCTCTCCTGGCCTCGGCAGGTCCTTGCCCCTGGGCAGTTGGTGGGGCTTCACAGCATTAGTTCGCTTGATGTTTCTCTCCAGCTGGTGGGGAAGAGGCAAGGGAGCCCAGGTCAGCTAGTGCCTCTGGGCCTGGAAACCATGATGGGACCCCTGAGTTACTGGGACTGGTCAGGTGACTGGAGTGGGAAAAAAGGAAGGGGCAGGTCAGTCAGAAGAGAAACAATGAGATCTCAGAACTGCAAATGCAGCAGGAGGTTTCCTCACCTGCAGTAACATGATGTCATTGGAGCGTTTAAGCTTATCATAGTCTGGATGTGGGAAGGCTGTTTTCACTGAGATGTTCTGCTGGGTCTTCTCCCACTTTTTGATGTTGTGGGCACCCAGGGTGACTGTGATTGAGCTGCACAGAGAACAGAGTGGGTGAGTTTGGCGGCAAGGGAGAGAGATCTAACCCAGGGATTATGAATGGCAGGTGGTAGCTGGTGCAGGGCATGGGGGCCAGGGACTTGGTGAATCTGCTTCTCAATGACACTGAGGTCAGGGAGCTGGGAGCTCTCTTTTGCTCTCAGGAAATGTCATGAAATTACTTGCATTTGCATTTTGACCCTAATGCATGTGTTCATAGTCCACCGCTGCTTTATTTGGACAGTGTGGTTGTTCTCTTCTCAATTGTGTTCCTTGCTGTCACCTCTGACCCTCTGAGCCCAAAGCTTACCTGTCCTATTTCTCAGGCTCTCATTGCCCAGTCATGTTCTCTGATGGCTCCTCTGATGAGGTCTCATGGGCTTGAGTTACCAGGAGCCTGGGGAGCTGCCCTGGGCTGCAGCTCCTAGAATGAAGGGCAGGGTCCCTCTAGGGATCTCAGGAGGTGTAGCCTGGCTGCATTCCCTTACCGTCCATTGCAGTGAGCAGCTGTCAGAACAAAGTTGTCTCCCACAAGGACACCGCCACACCTGGACTTTTTCTCCTCTTTTTGAATGTGAAGGAAGGCCATGTAGGGTCTGGAGTGGGGCTTGGCTTCATGTCCCCCGATGATCTCCCCTGAAGGAAAATTCTGTTGTACTTTTGTGGTGTCCCCGACTCCCTCGCCCCGCCGAGTGCACCAGGCAGGCATTGGCTTGATGACTCATATGGCTGGCCACTTGGGAGCCTAGGGTGGCATAGAGCTGGGAGTAGGTAGTGAGGGACCTCCACTTTCTCATCTGGAAAAGGGAACAGCAACAACCTGAGACTGTGACTTTGCCTGCCACATAGTTGGTGAGAATACAGGTCTCAGGAACAGGGAAAGCCTGGAGGCTCCTGAAAATTCCTCTCCTGATTTCGCTTGGTGTTGGGTGAGCTTCTGAGGCCCCTGTGGTGCTGTGATGTCCAGGGAAGTGTGCTTTGCAGTGTCCAGGGCTTAAGTTTAGGGATCTAGATGCTGACACATGAGGAGTTCCCGGTAAGTGTTTGTGGCAGCTAGGAGGGATGGCTCCCAATGGGCCTCTGGAGTTGGGTTGGTAAGGCCAGTGCTGTGCGATTCTGGGAAGCAGAGAAGTTTGGGGCTGCCAACCTCACTGGCTCATCCTTTAAGGAGAGGACCTGCTAAAGGCCTAGGGGTAAAAGCAGAGCTGCAGAAAGGGACTGAGGGGCCTTGAGATAGATCAGAGGAAACAGCAGTCTTCTGGGGACAGCGACCCCACCAACTGTGAGGTCTGCTGAGCTCTGGGCTTCTCTCTTAAGCAGACCCTGAGGACAGCACCTGTCTCATCACAGACATGGAAGCCAGGACTGCTCTGCCCTCTGCAGTTTCCCAGCCTCTGCCATGCACTTCTAGGAAGTTCCACTCTCCACCTGGCACAGGTAGGGCATGGGGAGGGCATTGTGCCCACTGGCTTTTCTTGAGAATAGGCTTCTGTCCTGTCATTTCTGCGTGTTGCTCATCCAGCATCATGTGTGTGGGTCTGAGATGGGATGGGAGCTGGGGTTCAGAGCATTCCTGGTGGAGAGCTGGATCTGGGCTGTGCAGAAGGGCCAGGAGGTCTGTGCCCACTGTGGATGGGTTGGGCCTGTGAGGGTGGGGATGGTCACTCACCTGCCTCTGCCGAGGGGAGCAGGAAAAAGGCCAGCAGGAACACGAGCAGGGGTGGCTGCATCTTCCCAGGAAGGCTGCTCAGGTCGGAGCTGCTGGTGTTTCTCTGTGCTCTGTTTTTATGCCCAGAAGAGGAAGGAAGTGTGGGTGGGCTCTGTGACCTGAGTCCCCCTCTGGTTTTGTAGTGCTTCATCCCAGAAGGCTTTCTATGACGCATCTCTGCCCCCAAGCCTCCTGCCTGATGATGGTCTCTGGGTGGTTGTGTGAACAGTATGCAGTGACCACATCAGTACCCACAGCTGATGACTCAGAGCAGACCCTAAGCAGACTCCAGCCCCAAACAGGAACCCAAGGGTACAAGGTGGGGCCTGTGACTTGCGGTATTGACCAGTGGAGGTACTGGAGCCCAGAAACCTGAGTCCCTAGTGATAGAACCCCCAGTGCCTCATCTCCATGCAACTAGGTTCATCAGGGTAATTTCTTTCCACATGTGTTTAGGCCCTTCTCTGTCCAATGGCCAAATATAGTGGAGATGTGTCTCATTCCTTTATAGCACCAATTTTCAACTCTTTTCATCTCATGGCACATGAACTAATTACTAAAATCCTGTGACACACTAAATATATATATATTTTTTGCAGAGCTCACAAAAAAGTTATACTTTTGATTGATTTAAAAGAAGTAATTAAATATCCTCTTTGCTCCAACATGACTTAAAAAAAATATCAGGTGCCTATCCTTGTATATAAGAATTTCTGGTACCAAAAATTAACTAATCACACACAACCATGTTAGCAATGTGACCAATAAAATGCAACTTTATTATATGGCCCATATGTTTATAGGGCAAGGCAGGGCATTCACACCAGATAAGTATTGTGTTGACTGTTGTCCTTTTTTAAAATATATATTTTTTATTGATTTCAGAGAGGAGGAAAAGGAAGAGAGAAATGAAACATCAATGATAAGAGAGAATCATTGATCAGCTGCCTCTTGCAGGCCCCGCACTAGGGATTGAGCTTGCAACCTGCGCATGTGCCCTGACCAGGAATTGAGCCATGACCTCCTGATTCATAGGTCAACACTCTAACACTGAGCCACGCCATAGGCTGTTGGCATATTTTTATTTGATGATCTAAGGGAAAATAGGTTAGTGACCCTGACTAAATAGCCTGGTATTGCATGTTTTAAAAGTTCTTGTGGGACACTGGTTGAAAATCGCTGCTTTAGAAAGAGCTGAGCATCTGATGGGGGAGTCAGAAACATCAGGGAGCAGAGTACTGAGTGGGGAGGGCCATGGTAGAGTGATGCAAGGAGAGGAATAGAATATCACCACCATCTACTGCACTGACATAGCAACCCATTCATCATCACAGTTTCCTCCCCAGGGGTTTTATTTACAAATGATCCATCTGTCTTGTCAACATTTTAAACAAAAGTACTGTCCTTGACATGTATTGGCCTAGGGAATCATTGTTGCCCTTGTAGTTGAACCACTGATTGGCTTAGCCTAGGTCAACCCTACTTTGAGTTGGCTGGGTTCAGTCCCACCCAAACCACATGAACTAGGAGTGGAAAGGGCTGTTTCCCTGAGGGAAGTTCAGGTTACTAAATTGTCCATATCAAATGAAGTGAGAAAGCTTGCTTGTCAACCAAAGAACAGTAATTGTCCTTTCAGTATCCTCTGTGCTCTGTGCAGAGCCACACTTCTGCTAGAGCAGGCTTGGCACATAACAGGTTCACACTTGCTAAGCAAATTATGCTGATGAGCTCACAACACTGTGAAGGACCGTTGCTTCTAAACAGCCTTTGCCCAATTCTGTTCAAAGGTCCACTAAGCTTCTCTGAGTGGTTAGAGTCTGATAATTTAAATGTCCACCTTTACATCTTCTGTATTTACAATTTTTCTATGGGGAATATTATGTATCAAAATACATAATTTCAGTGTAAACGTCTTCCTTGTCATACCACCTACACTCCAAATCTGTCCTTGTTTAAGTCAGCCTGCCTCGTAGTAGACATTTACAAAATAAAGAACCTTTCTGATGACAGTGGTAAATATCCTCATTAAGAAAAGTTGGCCTTGCGTCCTGCAGCTTTGACAGCGGCCTCTGGTCATGTCCTTGTTTCTTCTTTTGTCCAGCTCCCGTTTTGGCATTTTTCTGCTGAGACTGAATCTTCTGCTTCTACTGTCTCAGACCTTAGTTGAAAACCTGAAACTGCTTTTCTAAAAAACCGTTAATCAGCAAAAATAAAGCGGCTACAGGAGCCCTCATTTTATGCTGTGACTTTTTGGGCTTCATGCAAAGACAGTTCTGTGTAGATGTACAGTTGACTCTAATTTGGAAATATGAAAATCAGTCCATTCTTGTCATAAATCTTTTTTTACAATTATAATTATATTGATGTGTATATTCTATAAAATGACTCATTTAATAAAGCGATACTTTGATTTAAATAATAGGAAAATTTGGAAAGTAGAAAAGTCTATGTTGTTCTCTGCATTCCACAAATGAGTGAAATCATGAGGTATTTATCTTTCTCTGACTGGCTTATTTCACTTAGCATAATGCTCTCCAGTTCCATCCATGCTGTTGCAAAAGGCAAGAGTTCCTTCTTTTTTACCACAGGGTAGTATTCCATTGTGTAGATGTACCATAGTTTTCTAATCCACTCATCTGCTGATGGGCACTTAGGCTGTTTCCAAATCTTAGCTATGGTGAATTGTGCTGCTATGAACATAGGAGTGCATATATCCTTTCTGATTGGTGTTTCTGGCTTCTTGGGATATATTCCTAGAAGTGGGATCACTGGGTCAAATGGGAGTTCCATTTTTAGTTTTTTGAGGAAGCTCCATACTGTTCTCCACAGTGGCTGCACCAGTCTGCATTCCCACCAGCAGTGCATGAGGATTCCTTTTTCTCCACATCCTCTCCAACACTTGTTGTATGTTGATGATAGCCATTCTAGCAGGTGTGAAATGATACCACATTGTCATTTTGATTTGCATCTCTCGTATAATTAGTGACTTTGAGCATGTTTTCATATGTCTTTCGGCCTTCTGTATGTCCTCTTTCGAAAAGTGTCTATCTAGGTCCATTGCCCATTTTTTGATTGGATTGTTTATCTTTCTATTGTTAAGTTTCATGAGTTCCCTGTAAATGGTGGAGATTAAACCCTTATCAGTGGTATCATTGGCAAATATGTTCTCCCATGAAGTGGGTCTTATTGTTGTTTTGTTGATGGTTTCCTTTGCTGTGCAAAAGCTTTTTATTTTGATGTAGTCCCATTTGTTTATTTTCTCTTTAGTTTCCATTGCCCTAGGAGAATTATCAGAGAAGAAATGCCTTCAGCATATGTTTGCAATTTCGCTGCCTGTGGATTCCTCTAGTATTTTTATGGTTTCCCGTCTTACGTTTAAGTCTTTAATCCATTTTGAGTTTATTTTTGCGTATGGTGTGAGTTGGTGGTCTAGTTTCATCGTTTTGCATGTATCTGTCCAATTTTCCCAACACCATTTATTGAAGAGACTGTATTGACTCCATTGTATTCTCTTGCCTCCTTTGTCGAATATTAATTGGGCATAGTGGTTTGGGTTGATTTCTGGGTTCTCTATTCTATTCCATTGATCTATATGTCTGTTCTTGTGCCAGTACTAAGCTGTTTTAAGTACAGTGGCTTTGTAATACAGTTTGATATCTGGTATTGAGATCCCAGCAACTTTGTTCTTCTTTCTCAGGATTGCTGCAGCAATTTGAGGTCTTTTTTTTATTCCAGATGAATTCTTGGAACGTTCGTTTTAGATCTGTGAAATATGCCGTTGGTAATTTAATGGGGATTGCATTGAATCTATAGATTGCTTTGGGTAGTATGGACATTTTGATGATGTTGATTCTACCAATCCACGAACACGGTATGTTCTTCCATCTGTTTATGTTGTCCTCTATCTCTTTTTTCAGTGTCCTGTAGTTTTTTGCATATAAATCTTTTACCTCCTTAGTTAAGTTTATTCCTAGGTATCTTAATTTTTTTGATGCGATGGTAAATGGGATTGCTTTTTTATTCTCACTTTCTGTAAGTTCACTATTGGTGTAAAGAAATGCCATAGATTTCTTGGTATTAATTTTGTATCCTGCTACATTGCCGAATTCATTTATTAAGTCTAATAATTTTTTGATGGAGTCTTTAGGATTCCCTATGTACAGTATCATGTCATCTGCAAATAAGGACAGTTTTACTTTTTCTTTTCCAATTTGAATGCCTTTTATTTCTTCTTCTTGTCTGATCACAACGGCTAGTACTTCCATTACTATGTTAAACAGGAGTGGTGAGAGGAGGCATCCCTGTCTTGTTCCTGTTCTTAGGGGGAATGGTTTTAGTTTTTGCCCATTGATTATGATGTTGGCTGTGGGTTTGTCATATATGACTTTTATTATGTTGAGGTATGATCCCTCTATTCCTATCTTGCTGAGAGTTTTTATCAAGAAAGGGTGTTGAATTTTGTCAAATGCTTTTTCTGCATCAATTGATATGACTATGTGATTTTTATCTCTCAATTTGTTTATGTGATGTATTAAGTTTATTGATTTGCGGATATTGTACCATCCTTGAATCCCTGGGATAAATCCAACTTGGTCATGGTGTGTGATCTTTCTGATGTACTGCTGGATCCGATTTGCTAGGATTTTGTTGAGAATTTTGGCATCTATGTTCATGAGGGATATTGGCCTGTAATTATCTTTCATTGTGTTGTCTTTATCTGGTTTTGGTATTAGGGTGATGCTGGCTTCATAGAATGAGCTTGGAAGTGTTCCTTCCTCTTGAATTTTTTATAGTAGTCTGAGGAGGATAAGTTTTAGTTCTTCCTTGAATGTTTGGTAAAACTCCCCTGTGAAGCCATCTGGTCCTGGGCTTTTGTTTGCTGGGAGCTTTTTGATAACTGCTTCAATTTCTTCCATAGTTATTGGCCTATTGAGATTTTTAGCTTCTTCCTGATTAAGTTTTGGAAGGTTGTATTTTTCTAGGAATATGTCCATTTCCTCCAGGTTGTCTAGTTTGTTGGAGTAGAGTTGTTCATAGTATTTTCTAACAATCCTTTGTTTTCTGTGGGGTCTGTTGTTATTTCTCCTCTTTCATTTCTGATTTTGTTTATTTGGGTCCTGTCTCTTTGTTTCTTGGTGAGCCTGGCTAGAGGTTCATCAATCTTGTTTATCCTTTCAAAGAACCAGCTCTTGGTTTTGTTGATCGTTTGTATTGTTTTTTTGGTCTCTATGTCATTTATCTCCGCTCTGATCTTTATTATTTCCTTCCTTCTGCTTACACTGGGCTTTTCTTATTGCTCTCTTTCTAACTCTTTGAGTTGTAGGGTTAGGTAATTTATTCTCATTGTTTCTTGTTTCTTACAGAAGGCTTGTAGAGCTCTGAACTTCCGTCTCAAGACTGCTTTCGCTGTTTCCCATAGGTTTTGGATTGTTGTGTTTTCATTGTTGTTTGTTGCCGTGATGTTTCTTATTTCTTCTTTGATCTCTTTGGTAACCCAGTCATTGTTTAATAGCGTGCTATTTAGTCTCCATGTGTTTGATTTTTTTGGATTGTTTTTATAGTTGTTGATTTCCAGTTCTATGCCATTGTGATCTGAGAAGCTGCTTGATATGATTTCAATTTTCTTGAATTTGAAGAGACTTTTTCTGTGACCCAATATATGGTCTATCTTTGAAAATGACCCATGTGCACTTGAGAAGAATATATATTCTGTGGCTTTGGGGTGAAATGTTTTGAAGAGGTCAATTAATTCCATCTAATCTAGTGAGTCATTTAGGATTGATGTTTCTTTGCTGATTTTTTGTTTAGAGGATTTGTCCAATGGTGATAATGGGGTGTTAAAGTCCCCTACTATGATTGTATTACTGTCAATCTCTCCTTTGATCTCCTCCAGAAGATTTCTTATGTATTTGGGTGCTCCTATATTGGGTGCGTATATGTTTACCAGAGTTATTTCTTCTTGTTGGATTGCTCCCTTTAGTATTATCAAATGGCCTTCTTTATCTCTTTTTATGTCCTTCAATTTGAGATCTAATTTGTCAGATATAAGTATTGCTTGCCCCAGCTTTTTTTTTCATTTCCATTTGCCTGAAAAACCTTTTTCCATCCCTTCACCATCAGTCTGTGTGTGTCTTTTTTTCTGACGTGGGTTTCTTGTAGACAACAGATATATGGGTCATGTTTTCTTATCCACTCAGTTACCCTATGTCTTTTGATTGGGGCATTTAATCCATTTACATTTAAAGTTATTATTGATAGATACTTGTTTGTTGGGGGAGACTGAAACATCATGGAACAGAGTACCATATGGGAAGGGCCATGGTAGAGTGATGCACGAGGGAGTAACAGAGCATGGCCACCATCTACTAAACCAGTGATGGTGAACCTTTTGAGCTCGGCGTGTCAGCATTTTGAAAAACCCTAACTTAACTCTGGTGCCCTGTCACATATAGAAATTTTTTTGATATTGGCAACCATAGTAAAACAAAGACATATTTTTGATATTTATTTTATATATTTAAATGCCATTTAACAAAGAAAAATCAACCAAAAAAAATGAGTTCGCGTGTCACCTCTGACACACGTGTCATAGGTTTGCCATCACTGTACTAAACCAACATAGCAACACATTGATCATTACATCTTCCTTCTCAGGGCATATTTAACATCTTTTAATTTTCAAATGGTTAGAGCGGTAAGTCCATCTGTTATTGGAGAATTGCATGTGTGGAATTTCTCCATTGCTAGTGGCAGTAGGGTTCTTGGGACCCTGCTGGAATAAGTATTTTCAGAGAACCCCATGGGAGGATGAGATGTGGTAGAAAGCTTTATTTGCATGAAATTATATCCCTTGGTTTTAAAGTTCCATTTCCCTTACATCAGTCCTGAAAGGGTGCAGCTGGGGGATCAGCAAGCTCAAAGCAGAGCCATTGTCCAAAGTTTCCATTCCAATGTGGAGCTGGGTCTGGCACTGCATCAGGCTAGTTCCCAGTCCCTCAGTCCATCATGTGTTGTGTCCACATGGCTGTTGGCCATATGGGTGTGTTCAGAGTATGAGAGCCTTGTAAGGCACGAGTCAGGTGCAAGCAGCAAGAGAGAAGGGCAAGAGGGCCAAAGAGGGAACTTCCTTTGTTCAGGAGCTTCTGTAGCTTAGATTTTGTACCCTTGCCATTGCCATGCCTATTCTGGCCAATGACCTGCTCTCGGGTGTGACTGGCAGGTAATCACATTTCCCGTGTCATTCAGACCTTACTGGGCATGCATCTGTGCTTTCTTTGTCCAATCCCTTCCCCCAGGATTTGATGGAAACAGACCTGGAGAGTGTGAAACTGCAGCTTCCTGACACAAATGGCATGTCTATATTATCTGGCCTTAGCCTGCCCCCCAGCCATGATTGGAGAATCAGGCGCCTTTGCTGCCCTGGTCAGTGATAGGGGGAAGTAGGGGTGGAGCCAGCGATGGGAGCTGGGCATGGGCAAAGCTGGCAGTCCCGGGAGCTAGGGGTCCCTTGCCTGGGCCTAAAGCGGAGCCCGCGATCGTGGGGCAGCTACAGCTGCGGGCCCCCGGCCAGAGGCGTTAGGCCTGGGCAGGGGCGGAGCCTGCAACCACGGGGAGCTGGGGTCCCCTGCCCAGGCCTGACACCTCTGCCGGAGGCCTCAGGCCTGGGCAAGGGGCTGATCCCGCGATTGGAGGGTGATGGGGGTCAATGCCTGATGGCTCCTAGTATGTAAGAGGGGGCAGGCTGGGCTGAGTGACACTCCCCCCTCCCACCCAGTGCATGAATTTCGTGCACCGGGCCCCTAGTCTATATATATAAAAGGCTAATATGCAAAGTGTCCCCTCGGGGGTTTGACCGGGAGACCGGGAGTTTGATTGGTCCCTATGATGTGCCCTGACCACAAGGGAGAGACATGGAATGGAGGAAGGCCTGGCTGGCAGCTGGGGAAGAAAGGCCCTGATCACCAGCCAGGTCTAGGGACCCTACTTGTGCATGAATGTTGTGCACAGGGCCTCTACTATAATTATAAACATATGGTCAAATGTAACCAAGATCAACAGGCAAACAAAGAATTGACTAAGAAACAATGACAATAAGACCAGCAAACAAAACAAAACAAAACAAAATAAAAAAACAACTACTTTAAATATGGGGACAATATTATTTGTATAATCTGATACAGATTACAAAACAAGTATGTTAAAAAAAAAAACAAGCTTTAAAAGAGTTGCAGGGGCGCCAAAACCGGTTTGGCTCAGTGGATAGAGCATCGGCCTGCGGACTGAAAGGTCCCGGGTTCGATTCCGGTCAAGGGCATGTACCTCGGTTGCAGGCACATCCCCAGTGGGAGATGTGCAGGAGGCAGCTGATCGATGTTTCTCTCTCATTGATGTTTCTAACTCTCTATCTCTCTCCCTTCCTCTCTGTAAAAAATCAATAAAATATATTTTAAAAAAAAGAGTTGCAGGGAACATAAACATTTTAAAAGAGAAATACCATTTGAAAAATGACCTAAATACAATTTTTAAAGTGAAAAACATAATAACCAAAATTAATGTCACAGTGAATAAAGTAATTACAGGTTAAAAGAAGTTGTAAAGAGAATTTCTAACCTAAAGTAGCTTAGAAATAGGTGCCAATAATGGAGCACAGAGAGGCATAAAGACAAAATATAGAAAATAATAGAATTAGAAGGTTGAACATGTGTTTAATTGAAGTTCTCAAAGGAAAAAAAGAATAGGAAAAGGGATAATGTGATAGTGGCTGAGATTTTTTCAAAACTGATGAACAACATCCAATGAAAGGTTAGGAAATATAATTAAAATGAAAGTAAAATAAGAAAAAGAAATCCACACTAGATACCAATTTCATAAGAAATGGCTGAAATCTTAAGAAAGAGAGATTAGTAGAGAAAGAAAGATGACTTTCAAAGAATGGTGATTGAAGGCTGAATTCTCAACAGCAACAATGAGTGAAGGCCACCCAGGAAAAGGCAACTTCATAATCCTTTGGCAAGATTTTTAGACACATCTTATAAATTGATTGGTAATGGTAAAGAAGTTATGAATAGCTGATGAAAGAATGAGCATATATAGGACACACTTACCAACAAATGCAGGTTATATACTTTACAAACACATATAGAATATTTACACAATATTGACCATAGATTAGGCCATAGGTTAGATCTTAAAAAATGTTTAGAGACTTAAATTATACATCAAGGTTATTTAGCTAGAAGCTCATAACGTGAATATGAGCAGAAAATTCTTATATTTTTAAGAGTAAAGATATAGACTCTCATGAGTCAAAGTCGAAATGATGAGACCTAATATGGCTGCGGTCTAACAAGTGCCCTTGCTCCCAGCCAGAGACTGGGTTTACAGCTAAAATATTGTGCACTCAGGTTGAATACAAAAACACAAACACAAGAGAACTATAGCTGATTGGATGCATTTTGTCTAAGGAGCACTGAGGAAACATGGAGAATGGTAAGAGAGGGGGAATCATAAAAGGAGGAGCCCCCCTGGAGCTGGTGCTCAGCTGGGAGGCCCAAGTGATAGTGGCTACAAAGCTCCCTCCCCTTGGGAGTGTGGCCTGGCATCCAGAGTATGGATCTCAAGCCCTGAATAGCAGCAAAATGGGAAGCAGAGGCCCTGCAGCATCAGGCAAAAGGATCCGGGGGAACTACCTGCCTGACAAGCTGGGCCCACACCTTCCCACTGAAACCACACACCTAATGTTGGCAGCCCCAGCAGGAGAGATTCACTGCTGGGAAGGATGTGCTGCAGTGTGTGGCTCCAGAATAGAAAAGGGCCTGTGTGCTGCATCCAGCAGTAACCTAGAGAGACCCTCGCTCTCCTGAAAGGCATTGATTGTACAGAGCCCCACAAAGCATTTAAATTATGTGGCGTGGGAAGGGGAAGAGGATCAGAGAGGGATTGGAGCTGGAGACAGGCAGATCAGGAATTTTTTTTTTTTTTGAGATGGTGTAGCTCTATTTATTTTATTTTATTTTTTTTTGCTAAAAGTATTACAAAGGGTATTACATATCTGTCCTCCCCCCCCCCCCACCCTTGACAATCCCCTGCCCTCCCTTACCCCCCAGTGTCTTATGTCCATTAGTTATGCTTATATGCATGCATACAAGTCCTTCGGTTGATCTCTTACCCCCCTCCCTCCTGCCCCCCAACCCTCCCTGGTCTTCCCACTGCAGTTTGACAATCAGTTTGAGGCAGCTCTGGCTCTGTATCTATTATTGTTCAAAAGTTTATAATGGTCTTTATTATCCATGAATGAGTGAGATCATGTGGTATTTTTCCTTCATTGACTGGCTTCTTTCACTTAGCATAATGCTCTCCAGTTCCATCCATGCTGTTGCAAATGGTAAGAGTTCCTTCTTTTTTACAGCAGCATAGTATTCCATCGTGTAGATGTACTACAGTTTTCTCATCCATTCATCTACTGATGGGCACTTAGGCTGTTTCCAGATCTTAGCTATGGTGAATTGTGCTGCTATGAACATATGGGTGCACATATCCTTTCTGATTGGTGTTTCTGGTTTCTTGGGGTATATTCCTAGAAGTGGGGTCACAGGGTCAAATGGGAGTTCCATTTCCAGTTTTTTGAGGAAACTCCATACTGTCTTCCATAGTGGCTGCACCAGTCTGCATTCCCACCAGCAGTGCACAAGTGTTCGTTTTTCTCCACATCCTCTCCAGCACTTGTCGTTTGTTGATTTGTTGATGATAGCCATTCTAACAGGTGTGAGATGGTACCTCATTGTTGTTTTGATTTGCATCTCTCGGATGATTAGTGACTTTGAGCATGTTTTCATATGTCTCTTGGCTTTCTGAATGTCCTCTTTTGAAAGGTGTCTATTTAGCTCCTTTGCCCATTTTTTGATTGGATTGTTTATCTTCTTTTTGTTAAGTTGTATGAGTTCCCTATAAATTTTGGATATTAGGACCTTATCAGATATGACGTTGGCAAATACGTTTTCCCAGGCAGTGGGTTTGCTTGTTGTTTTGTTGATGGTTTCTTTTGCTGTGCAGAAGCTTTTTATTTTGATGTAGTCCCATTTGTTCATTTTTTCTTTAGTTTCAACTGCCCTAGGAGCTGTATCAGTGAAGAAATTGCTTCTGCATATGTCTGAGATTTTGTTGCCTTTGGATTCGTCTAGAATTTTTATAGTTTCCTGTTTTACATTTAAGTCCTTTATCCATTTTGAGTTTATTCTTGTGTATGGTGTAAGTTGGTGGTCTAGTTTCATTTTCTTGCATATATCTGTCCAATTTTCCCAACACCATTTATTGAAGAGACTATCTTGGCTCCATTGTATGTTCTTGCCTCCTTTGTCAAATATTAATTGAGCATATTGGTTCGGGCTAATTTCTGGACTCTCTATTCTATTCCACTGATCTATATGTCTATTCTTGTGCCAGTACCAGGCAGGTTTGAGAACAGTGGCTTTGTAATACAGCTTGATATCTGGCATTGAGATCACACCTACTTTGTTCTTTCTCAGGATCACTGCAGCTATTCGGGTTTTTTTTTTATTCCAGATGAATTTTTGGAGAGTTCGTTCTAGATCTTTGAAGTAGGCCATTGGTATTTTAATGGGAAGTGCATTGAATTTATAGATTGCTTTGGGTAGTATGGACATTTTAATGATGTTGATTCTACCAATCCAAGAACATCATATGTTCTTCCATCTCTTTATGTCTTCCTCTATCTCTTTTTTCAACGTCCTGTAGTTTTCTGAGTAGAGGTCTTTTACCACTTTAGTTAGGTTTATTCCTAGGTATATTAATTTTTTTGGTGCAATGGTAAATGGGATTGTTTTTCTAATCTCTCTTTCTGAAAGTTCACTATTGGTGTATAGAAATGCCATAGATTTCTTGGGGTTAATTTTGTATCCTGCTACATTGCCAAATTCATGTATTAAGTCTAGTAGTTTTTTGATGGAGTCTCTAGGGTTTTGTATGTATAATATCATGTCATCTGCAAATAAGGACAGTTTTACTTCCTCTTTTCCAATTTGGATGCCTTTTTATTTCTTCTTCTTGTCTAATTTCAATGGCTAATACTTCCAGGACTATGTTGAACAGGAGTGGTGAGAGTGGGCATCCCTGTCTTGTTCCTGTTCTTAGGGGAAATGTTGTTAGTTTTTGTCCATTGAGTATGATGTTGGCTGTGGGCCTGTCATATATGGCTTTTATTATGTTGAGGTATGATCCTTCAATTCCCACTTTGCTGAGAGTTTTTATCAAAAATGGGTGTTGGATTTTGTCGAATGCTTTTTCTGCATCAATTGATATGACCATGTGGTTTTTTTCTTTTAATTTGTTTATGTGATGTATCACGTTTATTGATTTACGGATATTGTACCATCCTTGCATCCCTGGGATAAATCCTACTTGGTCATGGTGTATGATCTTTCTGATGTACTGCTGGATCCGATTTGCTAGGATTTTGTTGAGGATTTTGGCATCTATGTTCATGAGGGATATTGGCCTGTAATTCTCTTTCATTGTGTTGTCTTTACCTGGTTTTGGTATTAGGGTGATGCTGGCTTCATAGAATGAGCTTGGAAGTGTTCCTTCCTCTTGAATTTTTTGTAGTAGTCTGAGGAGGATAGCTTTTAGTTCTTCCTTGAATGTTTGGTAAAACTCCCCTGAGAAGCCGTCTGGTCCTGGGCTTTTGTTTGCTGGAAGCTTTTTGATGACTGCTTCAATTTCTTCCATAGTTATTGGCCTATTGAGATTTTTAGATTCTTCCTGATTGAGTTTTGGAATGTTGTATTTTTCTAGGAATATGTCCATTTCCTCCAGGTTGTCTAGTTTGTTGGAGTAGAGTTGTCCATAGTATTGTTTAACAATCATTTGTATTTCTGTGAGGTCTGTTGTTATTTCGCCTCTATCGTTTCTGATTTGGTTTATTTGGGACCTCTCTCTTTGCTTCTTGGTCAGCCTGGCTAGAGGTTTGTCAATTTTGTTTATCCTTTCAAAGAACCAGCTCTTGGTTTCGTTGATTTTCTGTATTGTTTTTTTGGTCTCTATGTCATTTATTTCTGCTCTAATCTTTATTATCTCCTTCCTTCCTCTCACTCTGGGCTTTTCTTATTGCTCGCTTTCTAATTCTTTGAGTTGTAGAGTTAGATGATTTACTACCATTTTTTCTTGATTTTTGAGATAGGCCTGTAGAGGTATAAACTTCCCTCTCAGGACTGCTTTCATTGTGTCCCATAGGTTTTGGATTGTTGTGTTTTCACTGTCATTAGTGTCCACGATGTTTTTAATTTCTTCTTTGATGTCATTGGTAACCCAATCAATATTTAATAACATGCTATTCAGCTTCCAAGTGTTTGAGTATTTTGGGTTGTTTTTATTGTAGTTTATTTCTAACATTATGCCATCGTGGTCTGAGAAGATGCTTTTTATGATTTCAATCTTCTTGAATTTGGGGAGACTTTGCTTGTGACCCAGTATGTGGTCTATTTTTGAATATGTCCCATGAGCACCTGAGAGGAATGTATATTCCATGGCTTTGGGGTGAAGTGTTCTGAAGATGACAATTAAGTCCATCCGATCTAGTGAGTCATTTAGGATTGCTGTTTCTTTGCTGATTGTTTGTGTAGGGGACTTATCCAGTGATGTCAGTGGTGTATTAAAGTCCCCTAGTATGATTGTATTGTTGTTGATCTCTCCTTTGATATCTTCAAGGAGTTTTTTTTATGAATTTGGGTGCTCCTGCATTGGGTGCATATATGTTTACCAGGGTTATATCTTCTTGTTGTATTGATCCCTTTAGTATTATGAAGTGCCCTTCCTTATCTTTTGTTATGGCCTTCACTTTGAGACGTATTTTGTCCAATATAAGTATTGCTACCCCAGCTTTCTTTTTATTTCCATTTGCCTGAAAGATATTTTTCCATCCCTTCACTTTCAGTCTGTTTGAGTCCCTTCTAATGAGGTGGGTCTCTTGTAGACAGCAGATGTATGGGTCATGTTTTTTTATCCATTCAGCCACTCGATGTCTTTTGGTTGGAGCATTTAGTCTGTTTACGTTTAAAGTTATTATTGAAAGGTACTTGTTTGTAGCCATTTCTTTTTTTGTGTGTGGCTGTTTTCTTTCTGAGCTTTTTATGTCTTCTTTTTTACACCAGTCCCTTTAGCATTTCTTGCATGGCTGGCTTGGTGGTGATAAACTCCCTCAGCCTTTTTTTGTCTGTGAAGCTTCTTATTTCCCCTTCAGTTTTGAATGATAGCCTTGCTGGATAGAGTATTCTTGGATTCAGTCCTTTGCTTTGCAGCACTTTGTAGATTTCCGTCCATTCTTTTCTGGCCTGATGTGTTTCTGTTGAGAAATCATTTGATAATCTAATGGGAGATCCCTTGTATGTAACCTTCCGTCTCTCTCTTGCAGCCTGTAAGATTCTCTCTTTGTCCTGAACATTTGCCATGGTAATTATGATGTGTCTTGGTGTGGGTCTTTTTGGGTTCACCTTATTTGGGACTCTCTGGGCTTGTGTGACTTTTTTCTTCCCCACCTCAGGGAAGTTTTCTGATATTATTTCTTTGAATAGGCTTTCTAATCCATGTTCATCTTTTTGTTGTTCTGGCACCCCTATTATTCGTATGTTGTTTCGTTTCATGTTGTCCCAAAGCTCCCTTAGGCGCTCCTCCTGTCTTTTAATTTCTTTCTCCAATTGCAGTACAGTTTGAGTGTGTTTTGCTTCCTTGACTTCTAATTCACTAATTTGGTCCTCTGCTTCTCCTAGTCTACTCTTGATACTTTCAATGGTGTTTTTTATTGCAGCTATGTCTCTCTTCATTTTCTTGGGACTTACTTAAGTTGTTGATTTTTTCATCTGTTTCTTTTAGCTTCTTGCATAAGTAGTTGATTTTTTCATCTGTTTCTTCTTGCTTTTTGCATATCCGGTGCATGTACTCTAGGACCCTTATTCTGAATTCTTTTTCTGTCATGTTGCATGCCTCTGTCTCACTTAGCTGCTTTTCTGGCGAGTCCTCCTTTTCTTTTCTTTGGGGGCTTCTTTGTCTACCCATGTTTGATCTCACTGACATGTCTAGTTGTTGAGTCGTTCAGTGGCTGCTCCCTGGGTGGCAGTGGCTTCTCCCTGGGTGGCAGTGGCTCCTCGGGCTGTGGTTGCTCCTTGGGCAGTTGTGGTAGCAGCTGCTCCTCCGTTGGTAGCAGGGCCTCTGGTGGGTGCTGATCACAGCTGTGGTGGCTCTTCTGGCTGGTGGAGGGAGGCTTCACACATAGTAACTGTTCCCCAGACAGAGCATGTGGTGATCAGGAGGCCGCTGTTGCTTGAATCTGCTACGTTGATTTAAAGGCACAAAATACAACACAACAAGGCACAACGTACCAGACACTGAACACGAATGTATTTACAATATTAATAACCCCAAATAAACGTGGCCACCCGAGCTAAGAGAGTTAGGAGATAAGGAAGAAAGAAGAGAAAAAGATAGAAGAGAAAAAATACAGAAAGAAAAAAAAGAAAAAAAAGGAGTGCAAAAATAAAATTGGAAAACGGGAGGGGGAAAAAAGAAGAGAAAAGAAAAAGTAAGAGAGAAAAGAGAATGAAGTATAAGAGTGGAAGACACTATTTATATGAGGAGAAAACTTCTATAGAACTTCCACTAATACCAACAAATTACAGCAACAGATTCCTGGAGATGAATACAAACTACAAACAACCAATAATATCAAGCGACGCAAGGGAAAACAGAAGCACAGAAATAACCGGGGGGGGGGGGGGGGGAGGGGGGGACAGAAAAAATAAAAAGAATAAGCAGAATAACCTCACAAACAATCCTAAAAGAATACCTCAATACTCGTCAATCAAGCAAACAACAATAAAACTATATAGAGAGAAAAGAAATAGAAGAAGAAGAAGAAAAAAAATTTGGATAGTGAAGGAAGATAAGGGAAAGGTGTATAAGGATTTAGAGCAGGGGATTGGACATAGGCTATATAAGTAGGGTGAAATTTTGACAGGGGGTAAAAAGAATAGGGAAAATCTAAAGTGGAGTAGGGTAAGAGAAACAGGACAACAAAAGGGAAAAAGTGGGGAAGGGGGTTTTGCATAGAGGCAAAATTGAGGTAGAGAAAAATGTTGCTAAACGACCGATGAAAATAGAATGGAGAACATTAGTCCCAAAATACAATGAAGACAAAATAAAATGACACTTTAAAAAATGGTAAAATGGTAGCAGTAATAATACTAGTTAAAAATAAAAATGTAGTAATTGAAAGGGTAAAATCAGGTGATGGGAAAAAAAAAGAAAAAAAATGTTTTCTTAGTTAAAAGGTGAAAAAGTAATTAAAAAAATAAAAATAAAAATGTGCAGTAATGCAGGTGCTTCAGATCTTCTACTCTTCTTTTTGGCACGCCTGGAATTCAGTAGAATGTTGAATTTCCCTCTGATACACTGTTCCTCCGTGTTGTAAGCCACAGTCCTGATTTTAAGGCAGGCCGTATTGGTTCCCCTTACTGCCTTATCTATAGTCACAGAAGAGTCAGTTCGTGGCTCTGTCTCTGGGTGGCAGTGTGTCCGGATTGACCTCTGAGGCTATAAGTCCTCTCTGACCAGGAGTTCTCTATTGTACTGAACCAGCTTCGCCCAGAGCTGGCTCCTCAAGCGCCACTCCCAGCTCTGTTTCCCAGGCTCCCCAAAAACAATCTTCCCCTACAAGCTCCGCTAGCGACCCTAACTGGGCAATCCCATGCACTGGGTTCAACAATCAAACTCACAGATTTAAGAGGAAGTATGTAAACAAGAGCCTGGGAAGCTGTGCAAACTCGCAGGGCTCCACCTTCCATATCTGCGCAGAGTCTCTGCACGCGCTCTTGCCCCTGGCACCAAGTAGCTGGCCACCTGGCAAAATCTGAGGTTTCCCTTTTGCATCCAGTCCAACTATGGGCTTATTTATAGTGTTACCTTCTGCCAGCAGCCCGTGCGGGAGCCCTCCCCACTTGCAGGTCATGCTGGCCTCAATAGGCGCGGACTTGGTGGGGCGCAGATTTCCCTCCACGCGCGCTTTCCTCGCTCGAACCTGAATTGCAAACCGCACCTTTGGGGGATGTCTAACCTTTCTGTGGGGAGAAGCAGATCTCCTCTGAGTTCATGTAGTCGCGCTGCTTGAGAACCGTTGCCTCTGGGTTAGTAGCCGATCTCTGGATCTCTGGATGCGGATAACAGCTACTCAAGATGGCGCGGTCTCGCCGCTGAGCTGGCGCCCAGGGGGAGGTCTCAGCCTCAATCTCTAACCATCTCCATTTTCTAGGAGTTCTCTGTCTTTCCTGGCTGCAGACTGTCTCTCAGCTGAATCTCCTCTGCTTGTTCGGGCTGTATGTTACCCGTTTCAGCTGCTCGCCCTTATCTGCTCCGGGACAAAGCACCAACGCGTCCGTCTAAACCTCCGCCATTTTCCCAGATCAGGATTTGTTGTGCTGCACTGAGAGCTGGGATCCTGAGTGGAGCTAGAGATCTGTGTTACAGAGATCAGCTGTGGGGAGAGAGGGGAGACCTGTGTGGGGCTGACTGTAAGCCCTCCTGCTTGGACCTGAGGTGCAAGGACACCAGCTTCTCACAAAGCAGGCTTTTTGGTTTGTTTCTTTCTTTGGATGTGTTTATTTTTGGACAGCATCCCATGGCACCACCAGGAAGGCTCATATTGGGGAGACAGACCAGCGAGAGATGGGTTTTGTATCTGCATTGAGGAGAGGCTGACCCCAGCACCCTGTCAGTTCAGCCAGCCAGTACTGGGAAAGGAGGGGTAGAGTACCTCTGCCTCTGGCAGGCTGGGAGCTATCAGGCTGGGCACAGTTTGGTGGGGCTAGGCCTCTTGGGAGACTAGCTCAGAGGAGGATATACTAAGAGTATGACCCTCAGGAGCTATTGCTTGCCATGAGTAAATGCCTAGACCTCCTACTTGGGGCTGGGCAGGTAACATGTTCACCAGAGACTCTTTTTAGCAATTCTGCTGAGCCCCGAGCAGTTGAAACTGCCCATACAGAAAGGGCAGCAGGCTGTGTCCAATCTGCACCTGTATCAGGTCATTATAGGGGGAACTAGTGTTGGAGGATATAGTAGAGATTGAGGAATATGGCTCTGAGGCAGAGATTCATTTCCTCTCAATGAGTGCCTGAAGGTAAAATCTCTAAATAAGGGGTCCTCTAGCCCTAGCTATGCTAGCCTGCCTCCACCCTAAAAACTCTTTTTGGAAGACACTGGAGAAAGACCAAAGCAACTGCAGGGCAGAGAAGGAGCAGCTGACAGAAGAAGGGGCTCCTCAGAGAGCCTTAGACTGGCCAGCTAGAACAGGACACTGAGAGCCAGACTTGGACAGTTCCTGACATGGGCTGACACAAAAGTACCTCCCAGAAGGCCGGAAATTAGCATACAAAACAGTGATCCACAGACAACATAAGCTGCCCAGACAATCTTCACTTGGCTGGCTTAAAAAAATTTTGTTTTGTTTGTTTACTTTTGTTGTTGTTCTTTTTTTCAATGTTTTCTTTATTTTTTCTGCTTTATTACTTTGACATTTTTATTGTAATTGTTAAGTTTTTTGCTTTTATCTTTTATTTCTTACATCTCTCTTTTTAAACATATATTTTTATCTATTTCAGAGAGGAAGGGAGTGGGAGAGAGAGATAGAAACATCAATGATAAGGAGTCATTGGTTGGCTGCCTCCTGCACCCCCTCCCCACAACCACTGGGGATCAAGCCTGCAACCCAGGCAGGTGCCCTTGACCAGAATTGAACCCGGGATCCTTCAGTCCGCAGGCAGATGCTCTATCCACTGAGCCAAACCAGCTAGGACTCTTTCATATGTCTTATTGGTCCCCTTCCTTTACTTACTCTATCTTTGTCTGCCCCTCCACCCCAACACCTTTTTCTTAGCTATTCTTTCTTTTTATTACCTGCCTCTCTCTTCTTGTTACCTTTGCATAACTTTTTTCTTCTATCGTCTTGTTTTTTTTTTAAGTCTTCCTTTTCCTACTCTCTACTCTTATATTTTGCTTTCCATTTTTTCCTTTCAGAATTTTTTTCTGCCCCATTTATTGTTCAGTATCCTCTTTAGTTTTTATTTTTTGCTATCAACAATATTATCCTTTTCTCTTCTTTTAAAAATTTAAATTATTTATTGAAAATATTACATATGTCTCCCCCCGCGCCCATTGACCTCTCCCTGCTCGCTCCTGCCCCCAACACATGCCCTCACTCCCCTAGTGTCTGTGCCCACTGTTATGCTCATATGCATGCATAAAAGTCCTTTGGTTGATCTTTTACCACCCCATCTGCTACCCTCCCCTGCCTTCCCTCTGAGGTTTGATGGTCTTCTCATGCTTCTATGTCTCTGTATCTATTTTTGTTCATCAGTTTATGTTGTTCATTATATTCCACATATGAATGAGATCATGTGATATTATCTTTCTCTGACTGGCTTATTTCGCTTAGCATAGTGCTCTTCAGTTACATCTATGCTGTTGCAAATGGTAAGAGCTCTTTCTTTTTTTACAGCAGTATAGTATTCTGGGGGGTGTCTGACTGCCAGTTTAGGCCCAATCCTGCAGCAGGATCATCCCTCTCACAATCTAGGACCGCTGGCTCCTAACTGCTTGCTGCCTGCTTGATAGCCCCAACTACTCTGCCTGCCTGCCTGATAGCCCCTAACCACTTCCCTGCCTGCCTAATCTCCCTTAACTGCTTGTCTGCCTGCCTGATTGCCTCTAACTGCTCCCTGAAGGGTGGGGCCAGCTGGGGTAAGGGGCCATGGTCATTCTGGTCTCTGGTCGTTCCACCGTTTCGGTTGCTGGACTTTTATTATACAGGATGGTGAAATTTAGAAGGCTTTTATTTTGAGAGTGAAACAATACAAGGACACCTGGATAGATAGCCACAGTCATAATTTCTCTTCAACATTGTGCTAAATATTTTAACTATTGGAGTTGGCCCAGAAGTGGAAGAATAAGAAAAGGAATTAATATATAATCTGTATATAGAGAATGCCACAGAATCCACAGATAAATTATTAGAATTAAGAAGACAGTTTAAGAAATTTGCTAGAGATAAAATGAATTTAAAATGAATCATATGTCTATATGAAATTTTGAAAAATTAACTTTTGAAAAAGTTAATATTTAAATTGCATGAAAATTATCAAATAACTAAACATAAAGCTAAAAGAAGATGTGCAAGCTCTCTTTGGTGAAAATTATCAAATTGTTTTAAGAGATACTTAAGAAGTCCTAAATATAAAGATATTCTACGTTTGTGGATTGGAACCAAAACATTTTTAAAAATGTCATTTCTTGAAAAAGTGATGTGTACCAAGAGGTATTTTATAGAACTGGATTGATTCTAAATATATTGGAAAAACAACTGGCCAACAATAGCCAAGATGGGGTCCTGTTGCCCCTTAGCTCCTGCACCATCTACACTTCTCCTGCTCATCTCACAGGTGCATTCAGCTCTTCTCTCACCTGTGCGTCTGCCAGGGCTGGGAGCCCCAGGGAACACTTGGCACATGGATGTAGGGACGGTCTAGGGTGAAAAATGAGCTTTTATTTGCTATTCAGCTTATGGTTAAATGTGCTGGGTTTCGCTTCTCATATCCTTGTGGTTCATTTGCTATTCTTTTTCAGGAAGCTGTTTTTCCTTTCGATGTGGGTCCCACTTGACTGCTTGTTTGTGCAGCTGTTGTGAATTTGTTGTGTTCTGTCACTCCAGCCGCGGGTGGTGCTGTTTGGAGGATACAGGCCTCTGAAATAGGGTCATCTGGGTCACAATGAGCTGCCTTGCACTTGAAATGTGGCATTTTGTGGGTTTGCGGGCTGAGGCTAATGCCCCCTACCTGTGCTGTAAGTAGAGATAAGGCTGCCCTGGCTGCCTCCTCCCTCACCTCCCGGCATGGACTCCACTGAGTGGACTGGAAAACTCAGGACACATAGGCGTCCATTTCAGCCTGTCATTCTGGAATCAAACACGACAAGGCATGTGAAACTGTTATGTGCAATAAAGAGAAAACACTGAGAGTTTAATTATTTTCAAGACAAAATTTCTCGTGGATTTCAAGTACAGACCTATCTGTGCAAAACCCATCTACCTAGTGGAGGAGAGGAACCAGGACAATTTAGAGGAAATTCCCCATCACGGCAAGTGTCCCAATGGCAGGGACAGAGCCTGTTTGTTCCTGCCACAAAGATAGAAGGACATTTGATCTATTGTTGGATGGCAAAGTGGTACTTGATAGCCATGAGGCTCACAAAGGTGCCATAACCCAGGTTGCCAGCAGGGGGAGGCAGGACCTGCAGCCATGCCAGGCTGAAAGGGGCTGAGGTAGCTGAGTGGCTGAGTTCTTGGGGGCGGATACTGGGCTGGAAGGTACTGAGCTGGTCTTGCCCAGGTGGGAAGTAGATTCTGGCTCTTCTGATAGGCATCAGGTGCGCTGGCAGTTAAGTTCTGGTGAGGAAGCAATAGAGGAGAATTCATGCAGGATATCTGGAACTGTGTTAGATAGATGAGAGAGAGGCTGGCTCAAAATAAGGTGTTCTGGGTCGGGTGGGGGAGGTGGAGGGAGAATCTGGTGTCCAGGCACTCAGAAACAAAATAGGGGATGGTGTGGGAAGGTCAGCCAGGCAGGAAGGAGGCTGGATGAGCTCAGTGCTGTCCCGGGGTAAGGCAGGGAAATGGGACCTGAGTAGGCTGAGGGTCAAAATAGGAGCCTCTGAGCCTCCTGAGCAGACAGTCCACACTGGGAGAATCCTGCCCCCACTGGAGAGAGTGGCCTTGGAAACAGGAAACAGTGCCCATGGCATGGCCCCCTGGCCTCTAGAGCCCCAGAGTTATTCCCCTTCTACTGACCTGCTCCTCCTTCAAATAAATGGTTGGGGCAGGGGGGGTTGGTGATAGAATTTAGCTTAGATAAGAAGTTTCTGAGGCCCAAAGAGGACCATTTCTGAGGATAGAGTTTTTTAAATTTTTTTGTAAAATAATGGAGCTTAGAATCAGACCTTCCAGAGGGTTAAGCACCAAAGAGGTATGCTTACAAAATGCATGAGAAACTATAGTGTATGGGGTTTAGGGAGAGGTGGAGGCTGGAGTTAGAAAGAAGGAAGCAAGCCCAGAATTGCCAGCAGAGGGCGCATGGAGCAGTGTTGTTGCCTATTGAAAGGGATTCACTGAATAAGTCTTCTGTGGCATTGGCTCTAGAGATGTGTTTGTTAGGCCCTGTACTCCACACTGCCCGCCCATGGGATTCTTGCCTCTGCCCCCAGATGGATGGTCAAGCCAAGAGGAAAGTCAGCCTCACACCTGCTGTTAGAGGCTCTTCACTGTTCTCTGAATCAAGGGGAGGAAGTATGAGAAGTTCATGAAGACTCCTGGAGGTTTCTTTTCTCCACATGAGAAAATACCCTGGGCCTATTGTTACATGTGAGGGGGCCCTGGCATCTCCCTGTGAGCCGAAAGAGGAAAGACTGAGCTGGACTCCTCGGGGTCCTGCCCTCCTGGCCACCTAGGGGCGGGTGGTCTGTGTTGGGGGCTGTAGGAGGATCAGGGTCAGGGCCGGCCTTGTTGCCTCCATTGGTTCCCAGCTCCAGCCTGGCTTTGACTGTCCCTTCTAGCTCAATTCATGCTAAGCCTTTCTCTCCAATACCCAGGGACACTCTGGGGATAACACTGCTGTGAGATGACTGATTCTTCCTCACCTCCAGCCCTGATCCCCCAGGGGAAAACACCAAAGACCGGGCTGTCTCAGGACAAGGCATGAAGAGATGACCGCTCCCATACCCCAGAGCTTCCCAAGTTCTATCTCCTGGGACCTGTCAAGGTAAATGCTGAAAGTTGACTCCAAAGCCAGTCTTCCTCTCCCCTGGCTGTCCTTCCCCAATCTGGTGACCTTGTGGTGGTATCTGGGGAAATGGAGTTTGCATTCCTAATTTTTCTGAAAGGCCACCTCCTGCAGAGTTTTTTGTAGAATACCATCTCCATGGGCCCTCAGCCAGCCACAGTGCCCTCCTGTCCTGGCCTCACCAGCCCTCACCCCTGGGCAGTTGTAGGGGCTTCACAGCTTTAGATAATTTGATGTGTCTTCCCAGCTGATGGGGAAGAGGCAAGAGAGTCCAGGTCTGTCCATGGCCTCTGGGCCTGGACACTGAGATGAAGCCGCAGTGTCTTCCTTCACCCCTGAACCAGTGGGACAGGTCAGACAGCCGGGAAAGGAAGAAATAAAGAAACACATCACAGTGAGAGGAGGAAGAATGAGAACCCAGAATTGCAAGAGCAGCAGGAGGTTTCCTCACCTGCAGTAACATGATGTCTTTGGAGAAGCTCTTAGCATTATGGTTTGGGTGGGGGATGGCTCTTTTCACCAGGGTGACCTGCTGGGACTTTCCCTGCTCCTTGATGGTGTGGGCCCCCAGGTGACACTGCCTGACGTGCACTGAGAGCAGAGTGGGGTCAGGGAGTGGGGCTGGGGTTAGAGTCACAGGAGATACAGCGTAGGAGCGGTAAAGGGTAGGTGACAGCTGGGGCAGGGTAGGGAAAACCGAGGCCACAGGAACCGGGGGGCTGAGTGACTCTGCTTCTTAGTGACACTGAGGTTAGGGAGCTGGGAGCTCTCTCCTGCACTCAGGAAATATCACAAAATCACTTGTGCTTCCATTTTGACTCTAATGCAGCCGTGGGCAAACTTCGGCCCGCGGGCCGGATCCGGCCCATTTGAAATGAATAAAACAACAAAAAAGACCGTACCCTTTTATGTAATGATCTTTACTTTGAATTTATATTAGTTCACACAAACACTCCATCCATGCTTTTGTTCCGCCCCTCTGGTCCAGTTTCAGAACCCAGTGTGGCCCTCGAGTGAAAAAGTTTGCCCACCCCTGCTCTAATGCATGCGTTCATCATCCACTACAGCTTTATTTTCCCAGTGTGGTCCCTCCCTCTCTTGTCAGCTACATCACTTGCTGTCACCTCTGACCCTCTGAGCTCAAAGCTTACCTGTCCTATTTCTCAGCCTCTTGTTGCTCCGTCATGATCTCAGAAGGATCCTCTGATGAAGCCTCATGGGCTTGAGTTACCAGGATTCTGGGGAGCTGCCCTGGGCTGCAGCTCCTGGGATGGAGGACAGGATCCCTGTAGGGGTCTCAGCAGGTGTAGCCTGGCTGTAGCCTCTCACCTTCCCCTGAAGTGAACAGCTGTCTGGACCAAGTTCACACTCACAAGGATACACCACACCTGGTCTCCTCATCTTGAATGTGAATGTAGGCCATGTAGGAGCTGGAGTGGGGCTTGGCTTAATGTCCCCTCTGAAGGGTAAGGCTTGAAGGTGGGCGATTGGCAGTGTCTGTGGTCAGGAGGGAAGGCTTAGGAAGGAGATGATTGAGATGGGTGGTCTAGGTGCCCTAAAGACAATGGAGGGTGGGTCTCTTAGGTCCAGCTGTGGCCCAGTAACCTTCTCTGAACCTCAGGCCTCAGAATCCTCCTCTAAGAACAGGGCACAGTGCTTGCTCTCCAAGTCCTCCTCAGACACACTTATGGAGGAGACAAGACCTATTTTGCAGATAGTGGGGTCCCAAGGGATGGAACAGATCTCAGTGTGTCTCCTGATACTCTGAGCCTGTGTTGGTGCTGTTTTTAATAATCTACTCCATGTGCCTAATACATCCTAGGTTATCAGATAACATTTGTTGGCTGCATGAATGATGGACTCCAATTAGCTTTTGCCTGATGTCTGATGGGATTCAAGGCCACAGGGATGGGAGAGGGCACAGCCAGAGAGAGTGGAGCAGCGGACGGCCTGGGAAGCAGGGCAGGTGGGGCTGAACATGGGCAGCTCAGGCTGGGGAGGAGCCAAGGCAGCCAGGGAGCCTCTGTGCAGTCACCCAGCCACAGCTCAGATCAGTCACACCTGGCTCCTCTCCTGGGCATGGCCTGCATTCACTTTCAAGATGAGGGGGAGACCAGGTGTGGTGAGTTTTTGTGCCAGAGAACTTTGTTGTGACACCTGCTCACTGTAGTGGAAGGTGAGAGACCGCAGCCAACTTACACCTCCTGAGAAATTTAACTGATTCTTAAGCAGGGTCCAGCTTCCATGACAGTAGCTGGTTTGTCTGAAGTGCCTTCTTCTGGGTCAGAGTGAGGGGTTTTATTTATTAATTTAACTAATTAATTAATTTATTTAAATATATTTTTATTGATTTTCAGAGAGGAAGATATAAACATCAATGATGAGAGACAATCGTTGATTGGCTGCCTCCTGCACACCCCCCACTGGGCATCGAGCCTGCAACCCAGGCATGTGCCCCTGACCAGAATGAAACCCGGGACCCTACAGTCTGCAGGCCAATGCTCTATCCACAGGGCCAAACCAGTTAGGGCGAGTGAGGGGTTTTAATAATGTGTTTCGTAGCTTCACATCTTTTGTCAAACACTTTTCTCCACCAAACTCATTTTCTAGGTAATAAGAGAGAGGCTAATAGCTGCTGAACCCTTTAGTGCACACCTTCCTCCTGGCCGAGTGTCTGTCCAGCATCAGACTTGTTAGTCTGGGGTGGGATGGGACCAGGCATTCAGAGTTCCTGGGCACAAATGGAGGAAAAGTCCCTGCCTGTGCAGGGCAGAAGGGTCAGAAGGACAGGGGGTTTGCTGGGGGTAGGGGGGGTGTGCCTCAGGTTTCTGGAATGGGGATGGTCACTTACCAGTCCCAGCATAGAGGAGGGAGGGAGGCAGAAGAAAGACCAACAAGAGCAGGAGTGGCTGCGTCTTCCCCAAAGGCCTGCCCAGGTCGGAGCTGCTGGTGTTTCTTGTGTCTAGACACACACCCCTGAGGGGAGCAGTGAGTGTGGCTCAGTGACTTCCCGCACCTCCTTGACTGCGCCCCTCTAGTTTTGCTGGGTGTCATCACACCAGGTGTTTGTGGAAGTTCTCAAGCTTGTTTTGGTGACAATGGCACTGTCACCACATTTGCACTCCCACTGCTAAGCCACAAGGTGCAAGTAGAAGGAATAAGAACATGAGGGCCTTGGCTGCAGCCAGCAGGGGGCTGGAACCTCAGAAGTCCCTCAGTGACTACACCAAGCCTGTTTCCATGTCTGGGCTCCTGGCTCTTTTCCATTCTGATGAAATCATGAATAATCATTTAACATGCCAGGTCCAGGCATATGAGAGATGTGGCTTCTGCCCTTGAGAAGCTGACATCAGCTGCAGTGAGAATCTGTGGCTGGGGTATGAGAAGGGAAGAGTTATGGGGAGGGGTGTGCTCGGTGGTGTGAGGTAGAGGGTGGATTTGCCTGAGGACCAGGTGGCCTGCACACACCCAAATACCCCAAATGGTAGCTCCTTTTCCTCTTTTACCAACACTCCAATTTCTTATTTTGGGGATATTTAGAATCTCCTTTGTAAATGTAAATATTATATGAATAGGGGGCTTCTCATACCCCACCATTTTGAACACAAGTTTTAGACTTTTGTTCATTGGTTCCAGCGTCCAGAGAATCCTGTCTCTGATGTCCCTGGCCTAGCAGTTACATACATTTGCAAACACATTATCCCAACACTCTCACCAGTGTGACAGCAGAAGGAAGAGCAATGGAAAGGGAGGCACTATGAATTCTCAACAGCCCAACCCCAGTTCTGTGCAAGGAGCAGCACCTAATGAACACATAGAGGAAGTGTGGGAGAACATGCCGGAGGATCAGTGATGATGATTTCTGAGTGGTGGAGGCCTTGGTAATATTCATTTTCTTATCTACATGTTCCACATGTAACTATTTATCTGTGATGAATATGTACTACTTTTTATACCCAAAAGACATTTTCCCAAAGTAGAATCACACCTATCAATGGCAGGTGTTTAGTAAAGTATTTCTTTTTAGCCTCCCTTCTGAAGTTGTATGGTTTAACATGAGATTCCTGTTCTTAACCTAGTCATATAATAAAGATTTGGGTTGCCTTTCAATGCAGAGAGACAGACAGACAGACAGTCACACACACACACACACACACACACACACACACACACACAATGGGAGGCGGAGAGAGGCTGGCTGAGACCTAGATGAAAGAGCACCCTCAAGGTCAGTGTTGGCTGCTGGTGGGTGGGCTGCCAGGACACCAGGGGCTGCACTGGGCTGTGGGTTCAAGACAAGGTTGTGCCAGGCACTCGAGCTGGGCCTGGGAGTAATGAAAGGCTTCCTGACCCTCTCAGTCTGCTCTGATTGGTGGGCGAGTGCTGCATGGGGTGAGCTACACCTTTCCATGATCTTCCCACCAATTTATGTTTGGGTGGATAAGTGGCCCCTTACCCGAGAGCTTCTTATAGGACCCTCCATCCAATTTCCGGATTCTTTTATGCTGCATATTGGCATTGGGGCTGCGTGGGGTAGGGTGTAAGTGTGGTTTGAAGTAGGAGGGCAATGTGGATGAGTTTAGAGGGTCCCCTAGAAGAGGGTCACTTGTGGGGGGCAGATGTCTCCCCTTTTCCTGATGGAGCTGACATTAGGCCTCACAGGGGAGTTGGCACTGGGAGGAGTATTGGGAAGGAGTGGGTAGCAAGGCAGCATGAATTTCATTCTAGACGTGGAAGGTGCGGTCCATGAAGGGGAAGCGCTAACAGATGGGAAATGTGAACAGATGGTTGCCACACACACAGCAGGTAACTAACACATGTTTTGGTGAACACAGGAGGAATCAGTGACTTCCACTCTAGAGATGCAAGTTTATTAGGAGACTGGCAGCCTCCCGTCAACCCCTCTGCACAGAGCAGTTCTGGGCTGTACCCCAGAGGAGACGAATAGATCAGTTCCTGGTGCCTCAGTCTGGTCTCTGCAGTTGGAAACATCTCATTGTTCTTTCTATCCAGGGCAGAAAGCTGGAAATCTTCATTTCAATACGAGGAGTTTTCCCATTTTTTTCCCAAAGGAGACAATGCCCTGGGCCATGTGATCACACATGAGGGGACCCCCAGAGTCACTCTGTGGGCAGAGAGAGGACATTGAGCTGGGCCTTCCCCTGCCCTGCCCTCCTAGTTGCCCTGGGGTGTGTGGTCCCTGTTAGGAGCTGCATGGGAGATCAGGGGCAGGGCAGGCCTTGTATTCTCCCTAGGCCTGGGGTTTTCCATTTGACTCTGATGGTCTTTTTCCCCCTCTAGGAAGCCTTTTCCTACCAGTGGCTATGGGACAGCCTCTCCGCTCCCCGGAGAGACAGGACCAGAGATTGGACATAGGAATATGGCTAGTTCCCACTGTGCCAGGTTGCCTGCAAGCTTGGTTGTGCCCAGGGCTGGGCATGGATGATGCTGGGGATCTCACCTTAAAAGTAGACTGGTTCATTTCTGGGTCCCCCACCCAGATCTCTGTGGCTCTGTTTTAACTGCGTCTATAGCAAGAGATGCACTGCTCATCCTGTTGGTTTTCCAGCTCTAGCTCATGCAGTGTGGCTGTGCTGGTGTTCAGGTCGAGTCGCCCCCAGCCGGCCACTCTGCACACCATCCCTGGTGTCACATGCTCTCCCCTCCTGGGCAGCCTGAGGAGGCTCACGGCGGCAGTCAGCGTGGCCTTCCTCTGCAACTGAAGGCAGAGGACAGGAGTTCTCATTGAGCAAGGGCCCAGGGACTCCAGGACAGTCATAGCCCTGGGACAAGGAAAGGGGTCACACTGGGAGGAACAACAGGAAGGGGGTCACAGGAGATGAGAAAACCCATTCTTACTGTGTGCAAGAGCCAGTGGAGCAATGAGCCTTACCTGCAGCAACATGATGTCATTGACTTTGGGGTGATAGTTTGGGTGGCGGATGGCTGTTTTCACTGGGATGACCTGCTGGGTCCTCTGGTGCTTGCTGATGTTGTGGGCGCCCAGGATGACTGTGATGGACCTGCACGGAGACAGCCAGGGACGTGGAGGCACAGCAGATACAGCCCAGGGGCCAGGAAGGAAAGAGGACATCTGGGGGCAGTGCAGGATTGGAGTGGGGAGGAATTGTAGAGGCTGGGGCTGGGCACTGAGCATGCCTGTGCTCTGTGCTTGTTGTCAGCTCAGGCTAGGTGTCATATCCTGGAGCAGATCTTGGGTGCTCAGACACACCCTGAGCTTGCCTTTCTCTAAGCAAAACTGTGAATTTCGGGCCTCTGGGGCACAACCTTGTCTCCTTCCTAAGCCCCTTTGATCAGTCCTCCAGTCTTCGACAGGCCACTTGCATTGACATGTCCCTGTCTTTCCAAAGCTGACCTGTCCTCTGAAGTGCTCCTCTGTGCCCCTAGGTCTGCAGCCCCTGAGAAGAGGGTTCCCTGTGAGGTGCCTGCAGAAGGGTGGGGCCCAGGCTGTACTCACCTTCCCTAGCAGTGAGCTGCTGTCAGCACAAAGTCCTCACGCACAAGGAAACCCCCACATCTTTTTCTGCCTGGAATACTGATCTGAAGAAATGCCATGTAGGGACAAGAGTGAGGCTTGACCTTATGACCCCCGATGATTTCCCCTGCAAGAAAAATTCTACTGTGCCTGCTGTGCCCATGGAGCCAGAGGCTGGAGAGGGGAAGACTGGGAAGGACAGGGGCAGGCGGGGAGGCAGATAGTGATGTCTGCAGTCATCAGCCATAACCAAGAAGACATCTTGCAGTTCTTTGCGCAACATTCCTGGCTTGCTACATGACTTGACCCATGAGACTGAGATCCTCCCTCTGACAAAGAGAAGAGCAATCCAGATCCCTTCATTCCTGTTGCAGCCATGCATGAGGGCAATGGGATTTATGTCTGCAACAAGCACTTTAGTGCCTGTAGATCCTGGAAAATTCTTACCCTCAGGATCCCTGGTTCTCTCTCCCTTTTTGTTCCCAGACTCATGGAGCTCCTGGGGGTTTGCACTATTCAGAACATTGGGACTAAAAAATTACCTGAGAGAACTAGAGACTAATCCAGCCTCAGAGGATCAGGATACCACCAACTCTGGGATCAACTGAATCCCCAACTCCTTCGCAAAGCTTGGAGAAGAGGATAGAGATTGGGGATAGATTTTAAGACATTGAGTTAGAATGTTATGGGCCTTGCTTTGATTACGGAAGCCTGTTCCCTTTGCCAAGCTGCGATTTCCTGTGGAATTATTTCTCATTTTGAGCATCCAACCTTCTTCCAGATGCCTTTGCAAAAGAGCCCACTTTCCATATGGTAAGGGACAGGGAGAGCACCCATGGGCCCTCCTCAGGAGCAGCCCTGTGCCTTGCCATCCCTGATGCTTTCACTCAGCATTAGTCATGCGGGTCTTTGAGGGAGGTGGGTTCTAGAATTGAAAAAGTGCCTGAGGACGGTCCAGAGCCAGACGTGTCTGAGTGTAGCATGTGAGCAGAGCTGTGCCAGTACCGAATGGCACTGGGCTTCTGGTGGGGGTCAGTCACTCACCTGCCTGTGCCTTGGGAGCCAGAAGAAAGGCCAGCAGGAGCAGGAGTGGCTGCATCTCCTCAGGAAGCTGCCCAGGTCAGAGCTGCTGGTGCTTCCTCCTGGTCTTCTGAGCCCAGGGTTCTCTGGCCTTTATCACCCACGGCCCTCTCTGAGTGTGTCACACCGCGGTGTTGTCAAGGTCTTGGGCAATGTGAGTTCATGTGAAGGAGGGAGAGGAAATTACATTCAGATAAAAGTCAACACTGTCAGTTTCACTTGTGTTTAGGTGTCAGAACCTGTATTATGTTCACTGTACACTCCCAGTGCCTGGCACTTAGTAGGTGCACAATCAGCATTTGTTCATTGATTGATGAAAAAGCTGTGTTTTCCAATCGTACTGCAGAGAGCAACCCTTTCTAACTCAAAATGTAGGTAGAGCCCATGGTGGCCAGCACGCAACCTGAGCCTTGAGGCCAGCAGTGAGGAACAGGCTGCAGGGAACTAAGGCTTCTGAGTGACCAGCAGTCAGTGGACTCTGAGCACATGGTGGGGACACTGGGCTGGATGTGAGGGTGGAGCTGGCTCTGCCCAGTGAGAGATGGGGCCAGGTGTTCTGCAGACACCCTGCTGCCCTGTCCTCCAGGGCCCTGCCTGGGGCCAACACAGTCCTGGTCCCCCAGTCACCCTGTGTCAGAAATAAGCTGGGTGGCAACTCAGTGACCAGGCCCTGCTGGAACCTGGGCACTCTGGGTGTCCTCGGTGGGAGGGATATGCAGAAGTGGGAGCTCAGACCAGTGTGGTCTGTGGGGCGCAGGGTTGGTGGACTCTGAGGATGCTCAGTGGTCAGCAAGGATGAGAAGGGGCAGCCAGGAGACTGGAGGCCAAACTAGGCCCTGAGCTCTGAGGAGGGCAGAAAAGGGAAGGGAGAGAAATTCAGCCCAGGAGGGAGTGAGGAGCTTCTCAGGACTTCCCTCCCTCCTCCACCCCTGTCTCTCCTCACCCACCCCCAACCTCCAACCCTGCCACCCCCTGGGTGCTGGAGAACAGTGTCCTGCTCAGGAATGCCCTCCTCTCCCCTGTGTGGTGGGGCCTCCTGAGCTGTAGCCCAGGCTGTGCCTGCTTGGCGCCCAGCACCCACGTGCTAGTCCTTTCCTCTCAGCATGTAACACAGAGAAAGGAGTAAGACCTTCACACTGAGCCCAGGACCTGAGAGATTCATATTTTCTCCTAATGGTGCTCCTCTCTGCCCTGGCAGAAGGGCGGGCAGGTGTGGCCAAGAAGGAGCTGGTAACAGCTTAGCATGGGTTTGAGAAGGTAATGGGGGAAGGGGAAGAGGGGGAAGCAGGACACAGCAGAATTGTGCCATTGCCTTCTGAGTACATGAGGGACAAAGAATAAACAAAAACCTAGCTCTTCCCATCAGCTAAGAGACATTTATTTGGTTGCTGGCACCACCTCCCTCCCTGCAGTGCAGTCCTGGATTAGCTCCAGAGAAGATGGTCTGGGTCCTGCAGTTGGAGGCTTTTCATGGTTTTCTTTATCCAGGGAAGGTAGCTGGCGACTTTGGTGAAGGCTCGTGGTGATGTCCCATTATTGCGTCCATAGGAGACAATGCCCTGGATCTCATTTTTACACAGGAGAGGCCCCCCGGAGTCCCCCTGTGGACAGAAGGAAGGACTGAGCCAGTTCTCCTGGCCCTGCCCTCGACCCCTCACCCCAAGCCCCTCTCAGAGAAGGCTGCCTTGCATGGTGTTCACTTGGGAGATAGCGGGCAGGCAGTCCCCATGGGCCCCTCAGCCTGGACATTGTCACTGCTTCACTTCACCCTAGGTGGCAGCTCCCTCTGTTCTCGCAGATCCTAGATCCTCTGTCTATGAAGGTGTTGGGGAGCTGTGGCTGCAGCCTACTGTGTAAGGACCTGAGAGGGCGCGGTGGAGGGGGTGGGGGAGGAGGGGTCTGACACTTAGCATGGAGAAGGAGCCCATCAACCAGTTCTGAGAACCCTTAGATACAACTACTGCTCACCCAGGAAATGGTTATCTAAGCGCTGTGCCCTGGCCTTGGCCACAGTGTTGCACATTCACCCTGTTGAGGATCACTGTGTTTGGAGTGACTATAGGCCCTTGTAGGCTCTCAGAGACCCCATTTCTCCCAGCTCTGGGAGCTCCCCTTTTTTCTTCGTTGGGAGAAAGATCACAGAATAGAGGGTGAAGGAGTCTCCTGCTGCCTGGGTCCCCAGCTCCCAGTTCCTACCCAAATACCCCTCTCCCAGAGTCAAGGTAGTCAGATGCTCAGTATCACCTTGAAGGAAGCCTTATCTTCTGTTGGGTCCCCCGCACACAGTTGAATGGTCCTGTTGTAACAAGGGTGTAAGTAGCCTTCACACTTCTCATCCTTCTGCAAGGTCAGCTGTACCTCCTGCAGAGTGTCTGAGTATTTGCCCCATCGGGTGACCTTCCCCCAGCCGGCCACAGTGCACTTCTGTCCAGGTCTCAACCTGTTCTTGCCCTTGGGCAGTGGGAGGGGCTTCACAGCATTAGTTTGCTTGATGTTTCTCTCTAGCTGATGGGGAAGAGGCAAGGGAGCCCAGGTCAGCCAGTGGTCTCTGAGCCAGGACATTGAGGGACACCTGAGTCTCAGGGACTGGTCAGGTGGCCAGGATGGGAAGGAAGGAAGGGAAGTGCTTCATTTGGTTGGAGGGGAAACAATGTGTGCTACTGAGAGCAAAAGCAGCAGGAGGTTTCCTTACCTGTAGTAACATGATGTCATTGGCAAAGTTCTTTGGATTATAGTCTGGGTGAGGGAAGGCCTTTTTTACAGAAATGACTTGCTGGGTCTCCTCCTTCTTGTTTTCAATGTTATGGGCTCCCAGGGTGACATCGATTAACCTGCACAGACAGCATAGTGTGTGAGTTTGGGGGGCAAGTAGAGTCAAAAGAGATAAGCCCAGGAGCTGTGAAGGGCAGGTCATAGCTGGGGCAGGGCAGGGCTGCAGACTGGGGAAATCGAGGCAACAGGGAGAAGGGGCTGAGTGATTCTACTTCTCAATGACACTGAGGTTAGGGAGCTTGGAGCTCTCTCTTGTCCTCAGGAAATGCCATGAATTGCTTGCATTTTCATTTTGACCCTAATGCATGTGTTCATGGTCCACCACTGCTTTTTTTGCCGAGTGTGGTCCTCCTCTTCCTGTGTTACTTGTTGTCACCTCTGACCCTCTGAGCCCAGAGATTACTTGTCCTATTTTCCAGCCTCTCATTGCTCCATCATGATCTCTGATGGCTCCACTGATGAGTTCTCACGGGCTTGAGTTATCAGGAGCCTGGGGAGCTGCCCTGGGCTGAGCTCCTGGGATGGAGGACAGGGTCCCTGTAGGGGTCTCAGGAGGTGTAGCCTGGCTGTGGCCCCTTACCTTCCTTTGCAGTGAGCAGCTGTCAGAACATAGTTCTTTCGCACAAGGACACCGCCACACCTGGACCTCTCATCTTTAATGTGAAGATAGGCCATGTATGGGCGAGAGTGGGGCTTGGCTTCATGTCCCCCGATGATCTCCCCTAAAGGAAAAGTGTGTTGCACTTGTGTGTTCCCACTGACTCCCCCACATAGACATTGGCTTGATGACTCAGGCGCATGAGCACTTGGGAGGCTGCACTGGCCTGGAGTTGTCAGCGGGTGGGATAGGCCCTCAACTTCTCATCTGAAAGGGAACAGCAACGGGCTGGGCCTGTGACTTTGCCTGACACATAGTTGCAGGTGAGAATACAGGTCTTAGGGACAGAGAAGGCCTGGAGGCTCCTGAAAATTCCTCTCCTGACTTCGCTTGGTGTTGGGTGAGCTTCTGAGGCCCCTGTGGTGCTGTGACGTCCACCGTAGTGCACTTTGCAGTGTCTAGGACTTAAGTTTAGGGATCTAGATGCTGACACATGAGGAATTCCCGGTAAGTGTTTGTTAGCTGCCTGGAAGGGTTGGCCCCCAATGGGCCTCTGGAGTTGGGTCAGTAATGCCAGTGCTGTGGGATTCTGGAAAGCAGAGAAGTTTGGGGCTGCCAACCTCACTGGCTCATCCTTTAAGGAGAGGACCTGCTAAAGGCCTGGGGATAAAAGCAGAGCTGGAGAAAGGGACTGAGAGGCCTTGAGATAGAGCAGAGGAAACAGCAGTCTTCTGGGGACAGCGACCCCACCAACTGTGGGGTCTGCTGAGCTCTGGGCTTCTCTCCTAAGCAGACACTGAGGACAGCACCTGACTCATCACAGGCATGGAAGCCAGGACTGCTCTGCCCTCTGCAGTTTCCCAGCCTCTGCCATGCACTTCTAGGAAGTTCCACTCTCCACCTGGCACAGGTAGGGCCTGGGGAGGGCATTGTGCCCCCCAGCTTTTCCTGAGAATAGGCTTCTGTCCTGTCATTTCTGCCTGTAGCTCATCCAGCATCATGTGTGGGGGTCTGAGATGGGATGGGAGCTGGGGTTCAGAGCATTCCTGGTGGAGAGCTGGATCAGGGATGTGCAGAAGGGCCAGGAGGTCTGTGCCCACTGTGGATGGGTTGGGCCTGTGAGGGTGGGGATGGTCACTCACCTGCCTCTGCTGAGGGGAGCAGGAAAAAGGCCAGCAGGAGCACGAGCAGGGGTGGCTGCATCTTCCCAGGAGGGCTGCTCAGGTCGGAGCTGCTGGTGTTTCTCCGTGCTCTCTTTTAGTGCGCAGAAGAGGAAGGAAGTGTGGGTGGGCTCCGTGACCTGAGTCCCCCTCTGGTTTTATGGTGCTTCATCCCAGGAGGCTTTCTATGAAGCATCTCCACCCCCACACCTCCCGCCTGATGATGGTCTCTGTGTGGTTGTGTGAACAGTATGCAGTGACCACATCAGTACCCGCAGCTGATGACTCAGAGCAGCTATTAGAGCAGACTCCAGTCCTGAGCAGGAACCCAAGGGTATAAGGTGGGGCCTGTGTGATGTGGTATCAACCAGTGGAGGTACTGGAGTCCAGAAAACTGAGTCCCCAGTGATAGAACAACCAATGCCTCATCTCCATGCTACTAAGTCCATCAGGATAAGTTCTTTTGCACATGTGGGTTTAGGCCCTTCTGTGTCCAATGCAAACATAGCGGAGATGTATCTCGTTCCTTTAGAGCAGAATTTTCAACCTTTTTCATCTCATGGCACACATAAACTAATCACTAAAATTTTGTGGTACACTAAAAATATACTTTTCGCCTACCTAACAAAAAAGACAGGTATAACTTTGATTGATTTACAAAAATATATAATTGCCTACCTTTTTTTGCTCCAAAATCACTTTTAAAAAAATCAGGTTCTTACACTTCTATATAAGAATTGCTGGTACTAAGAGTTTACCAATCAGACATAACCATGTTATTCAAGGGGACCAATAAGATGAAACTATATTATATGACCTCTATATTTGTAGTTTAAGACAGGACATTTACACCAGATGACTGTTGTTGTGTTGGCTATTGTCATTTTTTATTTGCTTACTTAAGAAAAAATAGGTTAGTGACCTTGACTAAATAGTCTGGTATTGCATGTTTTAAAAGTTCTTGCAGACACTTGTTGAAAATCGCTGCTTTAGAAAGAGCTGAGCATCTGATGGGGGGAGACAGAAACATCAGGGAGCAGAGTAGTGAGTAGGAAGGCACAGGGAAGGAACAGAGCATGGCCACTTTAAACCGATATAGCAACCCGTTCATCATCGCAGCTTCTATCACTGAGCATTTATTTTTATTTTAAATGCTCAGTGATAGAATCCATCTGTCTTGTCAACATTTTTAACCAAAGTACTGTCCTTGACGTATATTGGCCTAGAGTAAGGAATCATTGTGGCCCTTGTAGTTAAACCCACTGATTGGCTTAGCCTAGTCAGTTGTCAGCAAACTCATTAGTCAACAGAGCCAAATATCAACAGTACAACGATTGAAATTTCTTTTGATGGCCAAACTTTTTAAACTTAAACTATATAGGTAGGTACATTGTTATTAACTTAATTAGGGTACTCCTAAGGCTTAGGAAGAGCCACACCCAAGGGGACAAAGAGCTGCATGTGGCTCTCAGCCGCAGTTTGCCCACCACGGGCCTACGTCATTTTTACTTTGGGTTGGCTGGGTTCAGTCCCACCCAAACCACATGAACTAGGAGTGGAAAGGGCTGTTTCCCCAAAGGAAGTTTGGGTTACTAAATTGTCCATATCAAATGAAGTGAGAAAGCGTGCTTGTCAACCAAAGAACAATAATTGTCCTTTCAGTATCCTCTGTGCTCTGTGCAGAGCCACACTTCTGCTAGAGCAGGCTTGGCACATAACAGGCTCACACTTGCTAAGCAAATTATGCTGATGAGCTCACTGCACAGTGAAGGACCATTGCTTCTAAACAGCTTTGGCCCAATTCTGTTCAAAGGTCGACTAAGCTTCTCTGAGTGGTTAGAGTCTGATAATTTTCAGGCGTCCTCAAACTACGGCCCACGGGCCACATGCGGCTGGCCGAAAACATTTATCCGGCCTGCCTGGTGTTTTTGCCGCCGCTGCCTGTCCTGCTTAGCAGCCAACTCGTCCCGGGCCCGCAGTGCGCATGTGTGGAATGTCTGAGGGACAGTGAACTGGCCCCCTGTTTAAAAAGTTTGAGGAACTCTGATTTAAACGTTCACCTTTATGTTTTCTGTTTTTTACAATTTTTCTATGGGGAATATTATGTATCAAAATATATAATTTCAGTGTAAACATCATCCTTGTCATACCACCTACACTCCAAACCTGTCCTTGTTTAAGTCAGTCTGCCTCGTAGTAGACATTTACAAAATAAAGAACCTTTCTGATGACAGTGGTAAATATGCTCATTAAGAAGAGTTGGCCTTGTGTCCTGCAGAGAGCGCAGTGTCTATTAAGGCAGCTTTGGCAGCAGCCTCTGGTCATGCCCTTGTTTTTTCTTCTTCTTCTTTTTTTTAATTAAATCTTTATTGTTCAGATTATTACAGTTGTTCCTCTTTCTCCCCCCTTCCCATAGCTCCCCTCCACCTGGTTCCCACCCCACCCTCTTGTCCAGCTCCTGTTTTGGCATTTTTCTGTTGAGACTGAATCTTCTGCTTCTACTGTCTCAGACCTTAGTTGACACACCTGCAACTGCTTTTCTACAAAACTGTTAATCAGCAAAAATAAAGGGGCTATAGGATCCCTCATTTTGATGCTGTCACCTTTTGGGCTTCATGCAAAGACAGTTCTGTGTAAATGGACAGTTGACTCTAATTTGGAAATATGAAAATCAGTCCATTCTTATAAATTTTTTTAATAATTATAATTATATTGATGCTCATATTGTATAAAATGACTCATTTAATAACAAAATACCAGTACTTTGATTTAAAAAAGAAAGAAAATTTGGAAAGTAGAAAGGAAAAATGTCACTCATTTGCGCATCTCCCACAGACAGTGTCACCATAAGAAGTGCATTTTAAATACTTGTGATCACGTTATACATTAGTTACACTATTCTTTTATCTTCATTTAATCCTACAACATAAGAATCTCCCCCATGTCCTTAAAAATCTATTATTCAATACCACTGTAACCTTTCTTTCCTAGTTATTCAAAATTTATAATTTTTGTAATCATTGGAAAATTTTAAAAGCAATTTAAGAGGAACAACTAAAATGACCTGTTTTCAGATTGTTCCTTGATAATCACCTTTACTGTATTGAGGTATGAACTAACATATTTTATTCTCATGTATGTCTCCATTTTTAAAAACTGAGGATTATGTTAAACATAAGATTATATTATAACCTTTATTAAATATTGAGGTGAAATTCACATAACGTAAAATTAATTATTTTAAAGTGTACAATTCAGTGGCATTTAGTGTATTCAGAATGTTGTGCAACCACCAGCTCTCTCTAGTTTCCAAACTTTCTCATGCCAGAAGAACATTTTATTTATACCCATTAAGTTGTTAACCATTAAGTTGTGTGTATCCACAAATTAATGGGTACTTAATCTCTTTCCATTCTCCCTCTTCTAGCAACACCCCACCCTGGCCATTGGCAACCACTAATCTTATTCCTGTCTCTATAAATTTGCATATTCTGTATATTTCATATTAAAGGAATCATGAAATATGTGAGCTTTTGTGTTTGGCTTCTGTCACTTAGGGTAATGATATTGAAGTTCATCCAAGTTATAGCATATATCAGTATTTTTTATGGCTAATAATTTTCCTTGTGTGTGTGTGTGTGTGTGTGTGTGTCCCAATTTACCCCTTTATCTGTCAATAGACATTTAGGTTGTTTCCACCTTTTGGCTATTATAACAAATGCTGCTATAAATATTTGTATAAAACTTCCATGTGGCCCTGGCCAGTTTTCACAGTGGTTAGAGCATCGGTACTTGGATCAAGGGGTCTCGGGTTCAATTCCCAGTCAGGTACTGCGGTTCAATGCCCAGCACAAGTTGGGGTGTGTGTTGGAGGCAACCAATCCATGTGTCTATCTCACATCAATTTTTCTATCTTTCTCTTCCCCCTCCTTCTTCCCTTACTATCTGTGTGAAAATCAATGGAAAAAATACCCTCAGGTGAGGACTTAAAAAATAAACACCCTCTCCTTCCTGCAAAGAAACCAAAAATACTTCAGTGTGGATGATATGTTTTCATTTCTCTTGGCTATATGCCTAGGAGTGGAATTGCTGGGTCATATGGTAATCCTAGGTTTAAGTTTTCAAGGAATCGCTAAACTGTTTATTGCAGTGGTTGCATCATTTTACATTCCCACCAGAAATATATGAATACTTCCATTTTTCACATTGCAGCAACACTGGTTATTATTATTATCACTAGAGGCCCAGTGCACGGATTCGTGCACATTGAAAGGAAATTAATTAGAAGGTGGCTCGCAGGGTGGGACTGGGCAAGATGGGCCAGACATGCCCTCAAGCCAACCTCCCTCAGTCCCTCCCCAGCCAGACACACCTGGGGCATCACCAGGGCTCGAAAGACATCTGCAGCGTGAGTGGGGTCCCTTTGGTAGGGGAGGTCCCTCGGCTCAAAACCAGCAGTCCGACATCCCCCCGAGGGGCCCTGGAGTGCGAGAGGGCACTCTGCAATGTTGCTGTTGCTCAGCAGCTTCTGCATTGAGCATCTGCCCCCTGGTGATCAGTATGCAGCATATCTACCAGTTGGATGGTTGGATGGTCACTTAGGCTTTTATATATAGAGATTATTTTTATTATAGCCATCTTACTGGGTATGGAATGGTATTGTGGTTTTGGTTTACATATTATTAATAACTAATGAGGTTTGGCATCTTTCCCAGGGTTTGCTGGTCATTTGTGTATCTTCTTTGGATAAATGTTGACCGTTCTCACCATCCTCATTCCTGTGTCCCTCACTATTTGGGTTGGTTTTTCAAGACTTGATCTAGAATCTTGAACACAGCCACTTTGACATGCTATGCTGATTTGGCTGAAAATGAAAGGGTGGGGAGTTCAGGGAAACTTTTCTTTTAATTTCAATGGATAGTCAAATGGCAAAGACTGTGTAGGAAAGTGCTCCCAAATCTAGAAGTAGAGATACCACATTAGGGGAAGGGAAGCTTACTGAGGTGACAGACATGTAGGAAAGAGTGTGAAACAGGTACCTTCCTAGGAAAGAACCCCACCTGGGAAAAGCCTCACTGGAGAGACTGTTTCTTTCTAGATGTGTCCAAAGTTGAGTCAAACTAAAAGATGGCAAAATTCATCTGTGATTTGTAATCTTAAGAACCCGAGTCTAAGTATAATTTAATAATAATCATATATCTGGAAAAGAAGATATGAAAATAACATCTAACAATTTAATGGTGGCTAATATTGATTGATCTCTGACCATGGATCCTCACTTCACCCTTTGAGTGAGCTACTGATATTTCTTCCATTTTACAAATGAGAAATCTAAGACCCCTAGAAGGTAGGGGGCATGCTCTATATCACTCAGCTCATAGAGTGGAGGGGAACAGTGATTAGAATGCAGTGATGTGGTTCCATAGTCTGAGATCTTATCCACAACTCTATAAATATCATCATTTCTTATATTGTTCCAGGAATCTGGGGGAAAATAAAATGTGTGAAGTATAAAAGTTTCTGTATATATGTCTAACTAGAGGCCCAGTGCATGAAATTTGTGCACAGGGGTGTGTGTCCCTCGGCCCAGCCTGCACCCTCTCCAATCTGGGACCCCTCGAGGGATGTCTGACTGCCTCAGTGGGATCGGCCTAAACAGGCAGTCAGACATCCATCTCACAATCCAGGACTGCTGGCTCGCAACCACTCGCCTGCCTGCCTGCCTGATTGCCCCTAACTGCTTCTGTCTGCCAGCCTGATCACCCCCTAACCACTCCCCTGCCAGCCTGATTGACGCCTAACTGCTCCCTTGCTGGCCCAATTGCCCCCAACAGCTCTCCCCTGCAGGCCTGGTCACCACCAACTGCCCTCCCCTGCAGGCCTGGTCACTCCTAACTGCCCTTCCCTGCTGGCCTTGTTGCCCCTAACTGCCCTCCCCTGCTGGCCTTGTTGCCCCTAACTGCCCTCCCCTGCTGGCCTTGTTGCCCCTAACTGCCCTCCCCTGCTGGCCTTGTTGCCCCTAACTGCCCTCCCCTGCTGGCCTTGTTGCCCCTAACTGCCCTCCCCTGCTGGCCTTGTTGCCCCTAACTGCCCTCCCCTACTGGCCTTGTTGCTCCTAACTGCCCTCCCCTGCTGGCTTTGTGGCCCTTAACTGCCCTCCCCTGCCGGCCTGGTCGCCTCCAACAGCCCTCCCCTGTAGGACTGCCCCCCCCCCCCCCAACTGCCCTCCCCTGTTGGCCATCTTGTGTGTTGGAGTGATGGTCTATTTGCATATTACTCTTTCATTAGATAGGATGTGGTACTCTTGTTCTCTTAGAAGAAGAAGGTATCTCAGTGGCTACCATATTGTGATGGAAAAGTTCATTTAGATCACATATTCCCTTTGCTCTTATCCTTTCCAAGCATGTCAAACTTGCAGCTAGTGGGCCGCATGCCTGGTTTAGGCCTCGAGTTTGACATGCATGCATCCCTGATGTTCTTCCTCAACATGTGGGAGAATGTCATGCCTGACCCATGATGGGCAATAAATTTCCTTGGGCCTTAGCCTCTCACCAAATCACTTCTAGTGCTTGTTGCAAGTGGGTAGGGCCATTCCTTATAGGCAATGACAATGGCACAATGACATGACATTCCCACACTCTCACATGGCATTTGAGGCTCCTGCTATAAGCCAATTTCTCTGAGCCTGATCATTCTCAAGTTATGCTACAATTAGAACTGACAGGTATAATGGGCCAGAACTTGGCTGATCTGATCTGTCCATGAGACTCCACTGTGTTGTAGAGAAGAGATTCCTCCCTCAGTTAGGGTTAGCTCTACATTCCTATTAGGAGGGTGGAGTGACATTCAGAGTTTCTGGAGTGTTTACATGGCATCAAAAACAGTTTTGAGGGAGAGACCTGTCAGTGAAGGAGAACCTGGGTTATGTGTTAGTGTTGGGAAGATTGTGCTTCTATTTGGCCTCTGTAGTAGTAATGATGGGGAGAGAGGGCAGGGATGGGGAGGAAAACATGTCTACAGGACAGACACATATGTATGAGATTTCCAGAGTTTGGGCATCCACTACAGCACTCTTTAATTTTTCCTATGTCCAGACAGCAACAAAGAGCAAGGTTGGAATGTTGCGTTGGGGATAATTCAATAAAACTCTGGAGTGAGCAAATGTCTGGGGTCATGAGTAGAGAGGGGACTATAGAGAAAAGGGAAGGAGAAGTGAGCTTGGGTGAAGACAGTGTGCTCATCCTCACCAAACTGGAGTAAGTGTAACAATAGAGACCCGTCCAATTAATTGGTGTTGATTGTACTTCTGGATTAGAGAGAGTTGTAATGAAGCCATGTTCTGGGTTGTGATGTTGCCTATGAGGTGATCTTGGATCAACTTCTCCCCTATTCCTCATTTCTCACATGAGGACCTTTATCTACCTAGGAACTTTGCCCACCAAGGCCATTTCTTTTCCCCAAAACATTTATCTTAAGGCCGAAAGGTCACACCACACCCTTCTGGATTGAATGGGTTCTCTCTCTTCCCATCTTACTCAAGGTGTGTACTTTCGTACCACATCTGTACGGGATGTGGCCAATGGTTTGGTTTGGGCTAGGTAAGAGGGATGCTACTGAATCATTTACCAGAATCTCTAATATATGACTGAAAAACTGGTGGGTTTTTCTCTCTATTTCTCAGTTCAGGGTAGATGTAACAAAGTGTCGTGTTTGGAAAATCTAATTCACACCTAAGGATGCATGTGTCACATCCTCATCTGTCCCCCAGTCTTTTCATGACAACCCCTAATCGTAGATGTTCCTCTGCTGTTAAGTTCCTCTGTTTCTGACCAAATACTAGGAAGCAACACTGGAGCTGTAAGTGAACAAAGCAGAAGATCTGGAGCATCCCAGCCAGCCCTTCAGAGGCTGCCCAGAACTCAGGTATTGCAGTAACCTTCTGGGCCTCTGAGAGCTGTTTACCAGTGGAACTGTGGCAGGAGGATTGACTGTGATACCAATGACTATACTATTCTCTCTGTATTCTCTATGCTTAATCTTTTGCCAGCACCTCTAGTATGTGATTGCAAAAGTAGACATTTTTTATGTTCCCTTGTCTCAGGTTCCTAAGTCTGGAAGACTGAACCTGTTACTGGACCATGATTAATTCATTAAGGCTTTTAGGAGTCAGTTTTCTGGCCCCTTTGGCATCATATGCCAATACTTAGGCCAGTGATGGCGAACCTATGACACGCGTGTCAGAGGTGACAGGCGAACTCATTTTTTTGGTTGATTTTTCTTTGTTAAACGGCATTTAAATATATAAAATAAATATCAAAAATATAAATCTTTGTTTTACTATGGTTGCAAATATCAAAAAATTTCTATATGTGACACGACACCAGAGTTAAGTTAGGGTTTTTCAAAATGCTGACATGCCGAGCTCAAAAGGTTCGCCATCACTGACTTAGGCTGTACAGCTACAAGCATTTTAAATACCTACACATAAGTACTGACTCATAAGTGGTACTTTAACTCCTGAGACCAGAATCAGTGAGATTAGCATTGGTTTGTGTCTATGACTTGGCCCCTTTCTCCCAGAAATGTCATCTTTGTCACAGTGTCACAGGAGCAGAAGGTCAGGCTTTTTTCTTGACCTCATAGAGAATATAATAGATAAAGGGAGAAAAGTCTTGTCTCAAGAGAGTCCACCCCTCTGCTGAGTGTCCCAGAGGAGAGGGTTTCCACTGACAAATTAGCTCCCTGCTGACTCGTGTAGGGAGAAGACTTAGCTATATTTAAGTAATTTGAGTCTGTCATTTGGGAGCTCTTCGTGTGTGTGTGTGTGTGTGTGTGTGTGTGTGTGTGTGTGTGTGTATTAACACAAGTACAGTGTGGGGGAACAAGGGAACTCGAAAGGCATGAATGTGAATCTGTACCTTACTATGTTCCAGAACATATGTAATTTATATGTTATCTCATTGAATTCTCCACCTTCTGCATGAGTATTATCACTAATCATATTTTCAAATGAAACAGACTCAGAGATATTGTCATGTGCTCAAGGTCACATGGTTACAGAAAGTGCACACATATGCACATGCATGCACACACATACACTGCACGTGCGTGTGCACACACACACACACACACAGAACACATGCCTGCCAAACGCAAACAGTCCTTTATGCCACTCTAAGAAGTGGTGGAGCCATAGCTGGCAGATTTTAGCTCAGCAAAAAGTGTGTTTCTTGGAATGGCTGCTCAGGTAGCCCAGGAGCTTTCTCTCCAGACACCTGTTGCAACAGAGCCTGGAGAACCTCTTAGGGGCCTGAAAGTTTCTCATGGGTGTGGGCATAAAATGACTTTTAAGACCCCTTGCAGTTCTGAGCCTGTTAGAAGAGACCTGACCTGGGGATTAGGAGCCCTGTGCTCCAGTTCTGTTAGGTGGCTCAATTGCTAATTTTTGGGCCTCATTGTCCTCATCTAACAGAAGGAGATTGGGCTATGCAGAGGCTTTCAAAACATTGCTAACCATAGAGACCTTTCCTTGAATGGATTATAGTTGTGTCAAGGGAGCTTAATGAAATCATATATCTATATGATTTCTATGGGCACAGGCAGACATATTTATATATTTATATATGTGCCATTTTATATGAATACATGCACACGTATGTATATTTGTATGTGCTTGTGTGCATAGTTGCATATTTTTGTTTGCTTTGATCCCTTCATTTTCCTTTTCTGAGCATGATCTTGGTACATCTTAGTTTCAGGACTTTCAGCACCCAAACAGAAGCTGTGTGAAGCCATCTATTCTCTCCTCATTACAATAGTGGCCAAGATCATTAAGATATTCTGTGACAGAGGTCGTTGTGGGCAACAAGATGTGAGAAGACATGCCCTCGAGGGTGATGGGAACCCATAAAGAGACATTTCTCACGTATGAAAATGAGTTTGCTATCAGTGTGTGTGCTTTTGATTGGGGAATATTCACCTATAACTGTCACTGAACTTAACTCCAAAGCAGCACCCAGACTGGCATCAAGACCTGAGAAGGGATGGCTGCTGGGCAAACCTGGCTAGACTGACCCAGGCATAGGGGGACCAGTGTCAACAAAGAATCTCATGTCACACGTGAGGCTTTCAAGCTAACAGTTGGATGACTTCGAGGATCACTGTGGGCTTGGAATCTAAGGATGTAGCAGTACCACATTAGCCTATGGTTGGAGGCTGTTTTTCAGTTTTTTCTGGCAGCACATGAACCAGCCTGATCTGATGTGATGATGAGGAAATGCGGCATCTCTTCCATGTCAGAGTTTATAGTGAAGTTTATTCCCATAGGCTACCTTTTCTGTAAACCATAAAGAAATGGCTGCCCTGGTTGTGTTTTAATTCCCTGTATCTCCCCTTCATCCAGAGGTGGGGCTCCACTGACCACAGAATGAGAAAGTTATTTTTAATCCCAAACATTGCTGTTCTGAAGGTAAATGTAACAATGCACATGGAAACTGGAAGTCGTAAGGCAGAAGAATAGTATCCTCTCACAGGATGATTTTTATGGTGTGGATTTCCCACCCAGATTTGGGCCATTCGGACCAACCCATATGAAAATGAGTTTGGCATCAGTGACTTGGGGAAATTCTGATGGAAGTCCTTTAGAATGTGAGTTTCATGAGGGCAAGGATGGTGCCTGCCATGTTCACTTCTGAGCGTCTAGTGCCTGGCACATAGTGGGTGTTCAATATCTAGTTGTTTGCAAAGTAGTGCCATCCAGTCCTGCTTCAAAGACTCCTTTCCTTACTCTGTTGGTAGCTGTAGCCCAGGTGGGCAGCACAGATCTCAGACTAGAAGCCAGGTGACCATGGATGACCAAGGGACTGGCTGAAAGGGGCTGTGGCTGGATGTGAGAGGCTCAGTCACAGGAGGTGTGGAGAAGGGTTAAGCTGGGTCATAACACAGCAAGGGTTTGTGAGGAGAGGGTAGGAGGTGGGGGTGAGCAGAAAATAAAAAATGGGAGGAATGTGAGCAGATAGAACAGAGGCAGGCCTGGCCTACAGCTGGTACCCAGGGACTGTTGTTTAATAAATAAAGGGGAGAAATCAGTGGTTTCTATATAGAAATGGATATTTATTACGGCCATGGCAGCCTCCACATAGGGCGGTAACACTCTTCCCTAAAGGAAAATGGTCAGCCACAGAGGCCGCAGCGGAGTGGAGTCACTGCTCTCATTGATCTCTTTCTCCAGGGAAGGAAGCTCAGGTCTTGGTGAAGACCTGGAGCTGTTCCACTTTTCATCTGAAGAAGACCATGCCTGGGCCGTGTTGATAGAAGCAAGGGGCCTTGGGTCCTCTTGTAGGCAGAGAGAGACAAGTCTGAGCTGGCCTGCTCGTGGTCCTGCTCTCCCCGACTCCCCAGGTGGGTGCCTCTTTTAGGGGGCTGTATGGGGATCAGGGAGAGTCCTGGGGTCCTGGCCTTGAGTGTTCTCCCAGCTCCACGTGGCCGAGGCCCTGCCCACAGAGCTTGTGTGTGGTGGTATCCGGAGGTGCTTGCCTGGGCTTGTGCAGGCCCTGGTCTCACACAGGAGTGGCCTTGAACTTGGCTCTTCCTGCGAATCCAGGCTTGGGACTGCAAAGCCCTGAGGGATGACCCAGTTTTCTTGAGACCAAAGCTTAGTTCAATAATCAGTAGCCACACTAGTGATAGAGGGTGCATATCTCTATTTAGTCCTCTCAGAGGATGTGGCTTTTTCTGAGGCATCTACCCCAGGGGAGACAATATAACTTCCAGATAAGGTGGTGTGTCAGTTTCCTGTGGTCACTGTAACAAATAATCATCAACTTGATGACTTAAAGAAACAGAAATTTGTTCTCTCACAGTTCCAGAGGCCAGAAGTCTGACCTCAGTTTCATGGGACTAAAATTAAGGTGTCAGCCGGTCGTCTCCCCTCTGGAGGTTCTAATGTGGTATCTGTTTCTTACCTCTTCCAGCTTCAGGAACTACATTCCTTGGCTCATGGCCCCTTCCTCCATCTTCAAAATATAAAAGAATATAATGAAAAAAATACAAATAAACCAAGATAACAGGCAAAAATTAATATCACCTGATATTCACCACCTAGTTACAACCTATGATTTGATATATATATATTGCTAATCCTCACCCAAAGACACTTTTTCATTGATTTTTAGAGAGAGTGGAAGGGAGGGGGAGAGACAGAGAAAGAAACATGGATGTAAGAGAGACACATTGATTGGTTGCCTCCAGCATCAGGGCCTGGGATCGAGCTTGCAAACAAGGTACATGCCCTTAACCAGAAATTGAACCAAGGACCCTTCAAAAGGAGGGATTACTATGCTTCAGTAGGAGACTTTTAAAGAATCAAGGATAGAAAAGAGAATGGCTTTTCAGGAGCTTCTTGGATCCCCAGGGAATGGGGTTTGGAGGAATGTTTTAGCACTGATCAGTTGTCATCAAGTACATTTTTGTCAATCCAAACAAAAGCTTTATCTCTTCCTTTTTCTGTCTCTGTATTTCACTTCTGGCCTTCGATATATCCTTTGCCTATTTAACATTGCTTTCAAGTGGTGTTATGTGCACTCCCATTCCTGCATATCACTACCTTCCCCCCATTAAGTTTCCTTTCTAGGAACATGACATTCTAAAAGTGGACAACAACAGAGTATTTTCAGTATTGCCTGTCTGTATGAAGAATGAATTTCATCTTTAGGAATTTTACCACATACCTGATGTGCACACCAATGTTATCATCTGAGATCTCACCTCCAACCCAAACTGTAGCCATGCTGAGAAGAGGAGGGCACACATGATGTACTCAGGGAACCTGGGACAGGTGAACAATGGAGCACTAGGGGTGGATCCAATGTGATAACCCTGTGCCATGGCTTCCTGATGGGAAGTAGACAGTCCAACTTGACTTAGTCACAGTATAACGTTTCATTGCCTTAAGATGAATAAAAAAATAGTCTGTGTTATAGAAAAAAGAAGCAAAATGCTTGAGGATGAGTTTAGGCTAAGAACTCATTTCGATTAATCAATAACCACAGACTTCAATTAACTGCTGTCACCACAAACCAGCTTTCCATGGTTCACTGTTTCTCAAGAACTGTCACTTAGTCACTTTAGCCACGTGAGAACCTCATTCAGAGATGACTGTGCCCCTGAGATCAAAGTCAGACATGCTATTTTCTGCAAATTCTGAGACTATTCATTGTTTGAATCGACATGAGGGATCCAGATCATAGGAACACTAGAGAGAGTCTGCCAGGGAAGGGTTTTTACATAACACAGATGGAGATGGAATGTTCATGCCTGGGCAATTGTTTCATTCAGAAAGGATGTGTTAAGTACTTTCTCTCTGTGTGGCATTCTACCAAAAATATGGTGAGCAATGACAGATTTAGTTTCTAATCTTGAGGAGTGAGACATACATTAGCCAAATAAACACACATGTATATGATTATGAATGATCATAAAAAAATGGAATAAAAAATGGAATAAAAAATCATGAAGATTATGACTAGTTAACCTGACCTTTTATCGAGGTTGGGAAAGACTTTGCCGAAGAGGCAACACCTGCCAGTCATGCCAACATACAGTTGAAGATGGAAATGTTCCCCGATATGTTCAGGTATTTATCTTAAGGTAATCACACACCTGGAGGTTCTGGAGTGCCTCTTAGCATTATGAGAAATAATGAGAAATTTTGCCAAAAATAATTTCTTCCATTTTTCAGAAAATATGAGGAATTCCTAGACAATAGACATAAATGAATACATTAAAGTCTGAAAATTTAAAGCTTCTATTAACCAAGCCATCATAGTAACGCAAAAAACTTGGATTGGGGGATGTTATTTCCAATAACCTGTTCAAAAATTGGTATCTAAGATATATAAAGAAGTCTTTAAAAACCTTAAGGTAAATAAGTCAAATGTAAATGTACAAAGGATATGCTCAACATTCTCAGAAGAGCAAACTTAAATGGCTAATAAATTTCTGAAAAGACAAGGAACCTCACCAGTAGTCAGGGAAGTGGTAACAAAAACTACTATGATTTACCACTTCAAACCAAGTAGAATGAAAAAAATTATTGAGCTTTACAATACTAAGTATTAATTAGAACAATAACTTTGTGAAGCAATTAGACAATACCAAAGACAACTGAAGGCACGTACTATAACCTGGACATTCCACTTTAAGGACATACCCAGCCAACACTCCTGTATGAGTAAACATAGAAGCATGATAAAGAATGCTCACTGCAATTGTGTGTTTTTAAAATCTTTATTGTTGAGATTATTACAGAAGTCCCTCTTTTTTTCCCCTTCACCCAGTTTCTGCCCCACCCCAGGCTACCCTATTGTCTTTGTTCATAGGTAATGCATATATGTGTACAAGAATTTTGTTTAATCTCATCCTGCCCCCCCTTCCCTCTGAGAATTGTCAGTCTGTTCCATTTTCATGCCTCTGATTCTATTTTATTCACCAGTTTATTCCATTCATTAGATTTCTCATTTGTTTATTTTGATTTTTAGTTTCAATTGTTGATAGGTATGTATTTGTTGCCATTTTGTTGTTCATATTTTTTTTAACTTAAAACAAATTTTTATTACACAAAGGTCACATAATTGGATATTTCTCTACTTTTACACAATTATTCTTACTCTCCACAGAAAGGCTGCTTCTTCACTTCTCACCGGGTGATGGCAAGCACTAAAATCCTGATTTTAACAGAATAGTAGTGAAAGTGCCTCAGTAATTTACGTTGAAAGCAGTACATTGGTACATGGCTCTTGCACTTATCAGGAATGTGCAAATATATTTTTATTCAAAAATACAAAATAAATTATCTGTAGGCATGGACAATGGCAGCAGTAAACTATTGTATGTCGTCAACTGAAACCAGTAACTGGTGGTTAGAGTGATTTTCTTGAACATCAGCCAGCCTTTCCTTCAGTCATTTCCTTCAACTGACTTCTCTGAAGTTATAGGTGAGGAGATGCCCTGAGCTTCCTCTCAGTTCTCAGTAATGATGGTAAAGCACTATTGCAGGGCTAGAACATGCCGCCTCCCATCCCACCCACCCCACCCATCCCAGGGTCCTCCTCTTTAGGAATTTCTGTGACCACGACTTCTGCTGTTGTTAACAGAGGCCACGCCAGCAGCATCCAGCAAAGCAGTTCTTACAACCTTAGTTGGACCAATGATTCCTTTTTCCACCATATTCACAAAATCTCCAAGCATGGCATCATAGCCAATTTCTGAGGAACTTTGCATAATTTTCTCAACTATCACTGACCCCCTCAACACCTGCATTCTTAGCAGTGGTCATTGCAGGAATTTTCAGTGCTTTCTTAATAATTTCTAAACCAATTTTTTGTTCTTCATTAGTTGGAGTTAATGAGCCCAAGGCTGAATGCACTGAAGCAGGGCACAGCCCCCTCCCAGAACAATGCCTTCCTCCACAGCAGCTCGGGTAGCATTGAGGGCATCTGTGACTCTGTCTTTCTTTTCATTCACTTCAACATCACTTGTCCCACCAACCTTCAGCACAGCTACCCCATCTGAGAGTTTGGTCAGGCGTTCATTTACTGTCGTTTTTCCTTTTTATATTCACTAGTTGTGATATCTAACTGCTTGATGATTTCTTGAATATGTTTTTCAATTTGAGCCTTGTCACCTTTTCCTTTCAAGAGCATGGCATCATCTTTGGTCACAATGACCTCTCCAACTTTTCCTAAATCATGAAGCTGAACGTCTTCTAGATTGAGAGTAAATCTTTCTTCCCCAAACACGGCACCACTAGTAGCAATACCCTTGTCTTTAAGATGGTTCTTCCTATTGTCCTCAAAACCTGGAGCTTTGACTGCTACAACCTGAAGGCCAGCTTTTAGCCTATTCAAAACAAGTGTACTTAGCGCTTCTCCATCAACATCTTCAGCAATTATGACCAGAGGCTTACGGTGAGCATTGGCAATTTCAAGAGCAGGTACGATGGATTGAACACTAGAAATGTTCTCTTCACTCAACAGAACGTATGCATCTTGAAATTCACATTTATAACCTTTTTCTATATTAATAAAGTACGGAGAAATATAACCTTGATCAAACTTTATGCCCTCAATAATTTCCTAGTCATCATTCAGTATTTTTCCATCCTTTACAGTGATGACGTCTTTCCTTCCAACCCTTTTCATTGTGTCGGAAATTATGTTGCCAATTTCTTTGTCTCCATTTGCAGGAATTGTAGCAACCTGAGCTATTTCTTCAGAGGTTTTCACAGGTTTAGACTGTAGAAATTACAGCATCAACAGCTAACATCACACCTCTCCTGATTTCCACTGGAGTAGCACCTTTTTTTTTTTTTTTTTTTTTTTTTTTTTTTTTTTTTATATATATATTTTATTGATTCCCTACAGAGAGGAAGGGAGAGAGACAGAGAGCCAGAAACATCGATGAGAGAGAAACACCGATCAGCTGCCTCCTGCACATCTCCTACTGGGGATGTGCCCGCAACCCAGGCACATGCCCTTGACCGGAATCGAACCCGGGACCCCTCAGTCCGCAGGCTGACGCTCTATCCACTGAGCCAAACCGGTTTCGGCCTGGAGTAGCACCTTTACTGATCTTCTCAAAGCCTTCCTTGGCAATGGAGCGTGCCAGCACAGTAGCAGTGATGGTGCCATCCCCACCCTCTTCATATGTATTATTGGCAACATCTTGAACAAGTTTAGTGCCAATATTTTTATATTTATCTTTTAAGTGACCGAGTGCAATGGTCACACCATCTTTTTTACTTTGGGACTTCCCCAGCTCTGTTCAGTAATCACTGTTCTTCTCTTCGGCCCCGTAGTAATGGCTACAGCATCGGCTAAAAGGTCTACTTACACCTTGAAGCATTAAGACTCGAGCCTCTGCACCAAATTTTACATCTTTGGCATAAGCCCGAGTGACATGAGGAGCCAGTGCCCTGGACATGGGCCTAATCTGGCGGACTGTGTGTAATCGAAGCATTTCTGCAGGGCAGTGGCAGGGCATGCAGGTGGCATGGCAGACCTTTGGTGGTGAGTGAGCTTGTTGTCATATTTTTTATCTTTTTCTTTTTCTTCCTCTTCTTAAAGAATACCCTGCAACATTTCATATAATACTGGTTTGGTGGTGATGAATTCCTTTAGCTTTTTCTTGTCTGTGAAGCTCTTTATCTGACCTTCAATTCTAAATGATAGCTTTGCTGGGCAGAGTAATCTTGATTGTAGGTCCTTACTAGTTATCACTTTGAATATTTCTTGCCACTCCCTCTGGCTTGCATAGTTTCTGTTGAGAAATCAGCTGACAGTCATATGGGCATTCCCTTTTGGTAACTAACTGCTTTTCTCTTGCTGCTTTTAAGATTCTCTCTTTGTCTTTAGCCCTTGAGATTTTAATTATGATGTGTCTTGGTGTGGTCTTGTAATCTGGTGTGGTCCTTTTTGGGTTCCTCTTGTTTGGGACTCTCTGTGCTTCCTGGACTTCTATGTCTATTTCTGTCATCAGGAAAGGGAAGTTTTCTGTCATTATTTCTTCAAATAGGTTTTCAATATCTTGCTCTCATGATATAACCCAGCTTTCTCCTCTTGGAGAAGCCTTTCTCCTCTTAGGGATCAACAGCCCAGTGATGTGTGAGCCATGACCTATTTTAAACCCCATGCATTATATTTATTGATAGGCAGATAATATTTATTGAGTACCTATTCTGCATCAAATACTGTTCTACATGCTTTATATAAATTCATTTAATATTATAACAATACCCTGAGGGTGCAGTGGTTTTTTTAAATCGCTGTTTCCCAGTTGAAAAACTGAGATGCAGCCAGGTTAAGCAACTTTTCTAAGGCTGCATATTTAGGCAGTGGTGGAACCAGGAGTCTGGTTCTACAACAGTCTGGCTGTAGAGTGTGTACATGTAACCACTACACAGACTATCTTTATCCAAGTCAACATTCCTTCTGGGAAAACTCAATATATTGCATAGGTATTTCTGAATTACAAGCCCCTCTGAACCTTCTCTGTCCCCTGGTCCCCTACGAGCTGTCCTGCTCTTCAAGAAAAGGTTGGATCTCCTGTACCTCTTTGATTTGGTGGTAAGGAGCATAGTCTAAGTAATTTGTGTGTGTGTAAGGAGTATCATTGAGCAACTTTGTGAGTTAAATTGGGAATGAGAGGAGAAATTGCTGTGGTGGTGTGGTCTGGGGGTCATGGAAACTTGCCAGTACTAGGACCTACTTTCTGAGATTCTGAGGGAGACTCCTCCCGCTGCAGTCTGTGTGCGGACAGCCAACACTGCCCAGGCAGGTTGTCCAAAGAGTTCTCTGTCCATGACCTTAACCAAATAAAAAACCTCCTGGTGGTCACAGAGCAGGCTTCCTAACACTGGCTGGGAGACACCATAAGATCATAGATGTTTAGGACACTTTGGTGAAGAAGCAAAATAACAGGCTTGTGGCTTTCTCTAGTAACTCCTCAGCTGCCACCACCCAAGGACCTGGTGGGGCGGGGTGGGCAGATTCTTCCTGTGCACAACCTCAGGGCTAGTTGCATGACTCTTCCCTGGTGGCAAAGCTACCTCATCAAATGTCTCTTAAAGCTCCAAGCTCTAGCAGAGTCCCATTAGACACAGGTTGCAAATCTAAGACACACAATGTCATTACAGACTCCATACTTGTCTCCTTAGGAGATGATATTTATTATGATACCTCTAAAGCAGCCACAAAGATTTCCTGGCTTATGTTTGTAGAGAAGGTTGTAAGACTTAGTGTGCTCATTTTTAAATGGAGGATATTATTCATGCTGACATTGCTAGTTGCCTAGCCTTATAAATCCATTTTCCCCTTCTCCCTCACTAAAGAACCCCAATTTTGCTCAGAGTGGTAATGAACCCAGAGAAATATACTCACCCTTATACAGAGTCCTTTGCACATAAGCGATTACATGTGACACAATTCTAGCCCAGGAAAGTCACTGAGCAGGGTTTCTAGAAGAGATTTTTAAAAGGTCATCTTCTCTTTCGACTTTTCATGCCTGGAGAGGGAGTACTACTTATGACTGTGACATAACTCTCTGACTAGGTCTGTCCTCTCCTTTTCTCTCCATTTCAATGTATTGTTTCCAGTCTGCATTTTCTGCCCATGGAATAGCTGCTGGTGCTCTGATGAAGCACTCTATTGACTTCAACCTCCCATTATGCCTTCCAGAATAAGTCACTAAATAGGCCTGACTCACAGAGAAAGCAGATGTGCCTGCAGTAAATCAACTGTACTGATGCCATGTGACCAGAGAGAGGTCTCCTAGACCTCTGGGCCTTGGCCATGTCTCAGACCCAGGAACTATGACATAACCCTAGTGTGAAATTAATCCCAAGAATGGCTAACTAAGGTTAAATTCTGTGATAGCTCAAATGCGTGGCAGGCTCAAGTAAAAATCACATCTATTTATAGAAAATAAGAGATGTGATGTATTTCAAATTCTGGAACTTTATACTTGTACATCAGTAATTCTGAGTGCTTAGGCATGCTTTATATCAATGCAATTCTTATTAGTGAAAAAGAATCATTGATGACAATCTTTTTTCTCTCTCTCTTTATTGAGTAAAGTATTACATACATGTCCTTATCCCCCCCATTGCCCCCCACCACTCATACCCTCACCCCCTGCTGTCTGTGTCCATTGGTTAAGCTTATATGCATGCATACAAGTCCTTTGGTTGATCTCTCTCCCTTACCCCCACCCTCCCCTACCTTCCCTCTGAGGTTTGGTGGTCTGATTGATGCTCCTCTGTCTCTGGATCTGTTTTTGTTCATCAGTTTATGTTGCTCATCATATTCCACAAATGAGTGAGATCATGTGATATTTTTCTTTCTCTGACTGGCTTATTTCACTTAGCATAATGTATCGCAAAAGAAACCATCAACAAAACAACAAGAAAGCCCACTGCATGGGAGAACATATTTGCCAATGTTATCACCGATAAAGGTTTAATCTCCAACATTTACAGGGAACTCATACAACTTAACAAAAGGAAAATAAACAACCCAATCAAAAAATGGGCAATGGACCTAAATAGATACTTTTAGAAGGAGGACATAAGGAAGGCCAAGAGACATATGAAAACATGCTCAAAGTCACTAATCACCTGAAAGATGCATATCAAAACGACAATGCTGTGTCATCTCACACCTGTCAGAATGGCTGTCATCAACAAATCAACAAATGAAAAGTGCTGCCGAGGATGTGGAGAAAAAGGAGCCCTCGTGCAGTGCTGGTGGGAATGCAGACTGGTGCAGCCACTGTGGAGAACAGTATGGATTTTCCTCAAAAAACTAAAAATGGAACTCCCATTTGACCCATTGATCTCACTTCTAGGAATATATCCCAAGAAACTAGGAACTGGAGAGCATTGATGACAATCTTATAGCATCCACAAACATAACAGACTTCAGCAACATTGCTGGGTACAAGGTGAATATAGAAAAATCAGTGGGGTTCTAGACAGCTACCACATACAATTCTAAAATATAATTTTTAGAAAAGATTTCATTCACAATGGGAACAAAGTCTCTAAGGTACCTAGGAATAAATAATAGGTGTGTGTGCAGTTTTTAAGAAGGAAGTTATTTTTAAAAAGAAAAAAATGGTGAAACATTCTTTGTCCTTGGATAAGATTTAGTATTTCTAAAGATGTCAATTCTCCCACAAAGCAAGTCACAGATGCAATACCATTCTCATCAAAATCCCAATAGAATTTTCTAAGAACTTAACAAGTTGTTTTAAAATTTAAATAGAAAAGTAAAAGGCCTAGAATACCCAAGAAAAAATTGAAGAAGAATGAGATGGGGCTTATCTTACCAAATGTCAATATTTGTAACAAGACTATAGTTATTCAGACAATGCAATATTTACACCAGGATTAAAAAAGAAGACAAGTGGAAGAGAGTAGAAAGTTTTATCCTCTTTAGACTTTTGATGACTCCACAGATGACAGAGGCATGAAAAATGAACGGAGAAAACATGGGTTCTGATCAATGCTGCTGGACAATTGGTTATTCATGTGGGAAAATTAAATGACATCCCTAATTCACACCATCACCACATAGAAATCAAAGATTGTTAAACGAGCTGAATGTAAAAAACAAATTTTTACCAGTTTAAAAGAAAGTATAAAATATATGTATGATTTGAGGGTAGAGAAGTTTCCTTAACAAGAAACAAAAAGCACGGATCATAAAGGGAAATTCTAATATGTTTATCTAAGTGAAAAAAAATTCTGTACATCATAGAGACCATAAGGAGGGCTGGCCTGCTCAGGCCTATGGCCACCATGGCCCATGGTACATAGCTTTCTCCTGCCAAGTCAAAAGCAATGTCCGGAAGGCCACGTGCAGCAGGTATAGGCTGGTCTGCCTCAGAACCAGACTCCAACAGATAAGAATGCCCTGCAGACACACGGCTTCGAGTGGACAGGCAGAGAGCAGCCTGCTCTGGGAAGTTCTACTGGTACATGGGCAAAACAATTCCTTTCTACATGGAAATGTAGCTGTGTGATTGAACCCCTCAACAGGTTGTTCTGGGATATATAGCAAAGTTAGGTTGATCCATTTGTGGTAGGGATGACTTCTATTTCAAATGTTATCCATGTCAACTTGCATTTTCACTTCTTATTGACCCGCCTTCCTACTCCACCTCATTATTTATTATAACCCAAGGCTTAGGGTATTTATTTGGAGTAGGAAATGCCACCAAACTGGTCCATCATGCAGGCACTAGTTCTGTGTGAAGCTTCCTAGCTTAGTGGCTAGGACAAAACTTAGGCTTAATAAATTTGTGTGAAATCTAAATCACTATAATGTTAAAAAGTGTTAAGAAATGATATAATTATTTTCAACATATAACACATGGAGAAAATAATGCAATATACCTCTTATCCAGATTAAGCAGTTATCAAGTTTACCATGTTTTCTCTTTAAATTGCCATCTTACTAGTGGCCTGAAATTTGTTCCAATTTTAGAAAACATTAGAAAATACTTGGTGAAAAGTGTGCGCTGGCTGTCAGCCACTGCATCTCATCTTCTCTGTGACACATCAGGGGGCTCTCCAATTAGCCCACCACAAACACCTGGGATCTAATTCTGGGAAAGACCAGAGGGAGCCCTCCTTCACAACTCACTGAGTAAAAAAACCTGTGGTTGGTTTTTTCAGTAATGTGACAAACATAGGTCACATTTGTTACTATTCTGGGGTGCCAGAGAAACCCAACCACATCAGAGCAAAGGCGATTCTGCAAGGCGAACGTGTACCTTCATTAAAAACACTGAATGACTATGAAGCCCACACAAATGAGTAAACCTTTCAAGGAAGAACCATCCAGGGCCCACGGGGTGATTTTTTTTCCATTGGGGTCTATATTCCATTCCATTGTGCTAGGGGTTCTGAGGAGAACACACACGTGGAGATTAAGCGTCTTCCTCCAGGCTGATGGCCTTCAAAGCTAGCGCTCCAGCCCAGACTTCTCTCCCCCGCTCTAGACTGGCAATCCCAATTGACTTCTAGCACCTTCACCTGGAAGCCCCATGGACACATCAAATGTCAAACTCGAGTGTCCTAAACTGATTATTATTCCCACTTCCTCTCCAAACAGAGTCTTCTAAAAAGCCCCAGTGTTCTCAAATTTAATTTTCACAAAATGACCCTGAAAGTACCTGATTTTTTTGTTGTTGAGGCAAAGCTCACATAACATAAAATTAATCATTAGCCATTTTAAAGTGCAAAATTCAATGGCATTGAGTACATGTACAATGGTGTGCAACCAGCACTTCTATCTAGTCCAAAGACAAATGATTCGCTTCAAAAGGAAAACTCATACCCATTAAGTAATCATTCCTCATTTCCCCCTCTCTCCAGCCCCCGAAAACACTAATAACTTTCTATCTCTATGGATTTGCCTATTCCGGAGGTTTAATGTAAATGGAATCATGGAATATGTGACATTTTATGTATGGCTTCTTTAACTCAGTAGAAGGTTTTCAAGGTTCTTCCATGTTGTAGCATTTGTACTTCCTTCCTTTTTATGGCTGAATAATATTCCATTGCATGGATATACCACTGTTTGTTTATCCATCCTTCAGTTGATAAACATTTACGTTGTTTCTACTTTTTGGCTATTGTGTACAGTACTGCTATGAAATGTTTACTTACAAGTATTTGTTTGAATGTTTGTTTTTAATTTGGGGGGTATATATCCAGGAGTGGAATTGTTGGGTCATATGATAATTTTTTGTTTAATTCGTTGAGCAACTGCCAAATGTTTTCTGCAGTGACTGCACTGCATTTTGCATTGACATTGTACATTTTACATTCTCACAGCAATGTATGAGGGTTCTAATCTTTTCTCATCCTTGCCAACACTTATTTCCCTTCCTTCCTCCCTCTCCCTCCCACCCTTCCTCCCTTCCTTTTTTTTTTTTTTTTTTTAATTCTAGCCATCCTACCGAATGTAAAGTAGTATCTCCTTATGGTTTTAATTTGCATGTCCTTAACCCACATAACTAATCATGGTCGAACTTCTTTTCAAGTGCTTGTTGCCATTTCTAGATCTTCTTTGGAATGATGTTTTTCAGTTTCTTTGCTCATCCTATATCAGTGATGGCGAACCTATGACACGTGCGTCAGAGGTGACACGCGAACTCATTTTTTTGGTTGATTTTTCTTTGTTAAATGGCATTTAAATATAAAATAAATAAATAAATATCAAATATAAATCTTTGTTTTACTACGGTTGCAAATATCAAAAAATTTCTATATGTGACACAGCACCAGAGTTAAGTTAGGGTTTTCAAAATGCTGACACGCTGAGCTCAAAAGGTTCACCATCACTGTCCTATATAGTAAAAGCACAGTATGCAAATTGTTCCCTCTACTGGAGTTCTTCCAGGAGTTTGACCAGGGGGCCGGCTGGCCAGGGGAAGGGAAGGAGGCCCTGGTTCTGGCAGGCAGCCAGGGGAAGGGAGAGAGTACGCGGCAAGCAGCTGGCAGCTGCTAGGGACCCAACCAGTGCACAGATTTCATGCACTGGGCCTCTAGTTTTTCATAATGCCCTTGACTTTTTATTGAGACCTGAATTGGATCTCAGGCCACAAGCCTGGTGTGTGTGACAGTCACTTAGCTGAGTTCCCAGCAGTTGCAGCAGAGGGGGCTTTAGCTACCATACTTGCTTGCTCGTACTTTTCTTGAGTTGGGATTTATAAAGAAAATTAATCAAGGCTCCAGTGAATCTCTTGTGTTGGTTAAGAGCATTCTAATCAACACATTAACCATCCAAGTGAAAATGTGCAGTAATCCTTGACTCCCCTCCCCCCATAACTGCCCATGTCTACTCAGGTGTTGTGTGATATTAAAAAGAGCCAAATATAGCTTACTTTAGAAACAATACTAAAGTTTATGGTAATATACTAACCTTCATCTTGGATTAATCTCATGTTAATATCTGTATTTTTTCCTTATTCCTAATTCTTTATTTAAAATTTTATTATGTGTTATAAAATGTTGCAACTTGCCTCAACTTGCTGTTTTAAAAATCCAAGATAAAAGTAAAAACTAATTCTTAGAGAGTTTAACTCCTATATAATTCTGTAAAAACAAAACAACTTTTATTGTTTTGCTAACTATTCATGAATACTTAAATGTTTATTTTGGACATTTAGAAATTGCACACAACAAGCAAACAAGAGTGAAGTAAAAATCTGTAAACTCATCTCGAACTACTGTTAATATGTTGGTGTGTATCCTTTCAGCCCATTCTATCTATATATCTATCTATTTATCTATCTATAATCTATCTATTTTTCTTTCTACCTACACTATTTAAAAAAAATGGGTTATATTGTCAATTCTTTTCATGCAATTTTCATTTAACAATATGTTATTCCTATTTTCTCTCATGATTAACTAGATTTCTATGGCTATAAGTTTTTAAACTATAATGTGCATTAAATATCGCTGGAATATCCTGTTAAAATAAACATTTCAAGTCTTGCTCCCAGAGATTCAGGTTCAGTCATCTGGACCTGTGTCCAGAAACCTGTATTTTTAATATAAGACCCTGGCTGATTCTAATGCAGGCTGTTCTTTGACAATTTGAGAATCAGCTTTTTATACCAATAATTGTAACTCTTATCTAATTTTCCATTATGTAGATAGATATAGCCTTATTTATTCAATCAACTACTTATTCTGGGACAATTACTAAATTATTTGCACTTTTCGCTGTTTTATTAACACATGTGCTATAAACATCCTTATGCCTACAATGTTGCCCTCGTCCATGACTGAAGGTTTCCTGATTCCACCCACACTGGCTGCTATGTGAGAGTGATGGTGTGGATAACTGCTCCTGAAATTGTGGGATGGCAGACTGAGGTGTAGAGGAGAAATGAAAGTGGAAGCAGCTGACTGTGTGAGGAAGTGAGATTTAAATTTCATATAATAGAGGCTTACAGCCAAAGGGGGTTATATACTTTGGCCTGGCCAGCAAGGTTTCTTACTTCTCTAGGAACTTTCTCTCTTGAACAGGGAAAGCTAAATATAAAGAATTATTGACTTCAATAGTGAATTGAAGTGACAAGGGATTCATTGTTAAGGTGCCTTGGAATTTAGTGGAAATCCAGCTTCTGGGGTGTGGTGGAAAGTCAACCACAGGGGGGTCCTTGAGTGGAAGTACTCCCCTAGGAAACTGCTGGGCAGGGTGGGGTGCCAGGGGAGGCTGCTGGCCACTGGCGCTGGGGAAGCCACATGCACTGCAGGAGCCACAAGCCCACCCAGACAGGAACCAGGAAGCAAAAGCCTTGCCTCCTGCTGCATCTCTCTAGTGCCCTCTACTGACAAAGCGTAGGCCAGTTAGCAAAGGCAACATACTTCAAAGGCCCAGATCAGTTTTCACATTGTTGACAAGAAAGTAGAATTAGGAATTGAGTCAAATAGATAAGCAGGAACAGCATAAGACTTGGGGTGCTGCTGGCATTTAGTGAGTGTGGGCCAGGGTTGCATACCCTTTGGTGAGCTGATTAGTCCTACACAGGGAATAACCATCCCTATGGGATGCCAGTAGCCCCCCCCCTATATTAGTAGGGTGCCAGCAAGAAATGGTAGCACACCTAACCGAGGAAAACTTGAGAAGAGTCCCTTGACACAATAGTGGGCAAAGTGGGGAGGCCACAAGGAAGAGTGCGGCTCCCTGGGGCTCCTTGCAGCCAGAGCCCTTAGCCGCCCCAGGCCTGAAGAGGCAGGAGGCAGTTACTGCAACTGGAAGGAGAGGTGTGTGGGAAGGGCTGCCTGACAGAATCACCAGAGCTGTGACCTTCATCCCAGAGTGCAGCCAGCCAGGTCCCCCTGAGAAGGGGACCACCTGCTCTCTGAGAGACCAGTCGGGAGCCGAAAACCAGGATATTACAGGCTTTATTAGGGGAAAGAGACCTGCTGGGCTGTCTTGCAAGGGGAGAACAGTAACCCGTGCAGAGGTGGGCACTCCTTTTGGGGGGTGGAATGGGAAGGAATGGGGGCTTAGTGTACTCGGCGCACGCTGATTGGTGGCTTAATGTATGGTCCATATAGGAACGAGGGCTTAGGGCAGTGGTCGGCAAACTTGCGGCTCGGCAAACCGCAGCTCTCGAGCCACATGCGGCTCTTTGGCCCCTTGAGTGTGGCGGTATTTTGTGGAAGAGACACATTCAAGGGGCCAAAGAGCCGCATGTGGCTCGCAAGCCACGGTTGCCGACCACGGGTAGGGTATTTGGCAGGTGTTGATTGGTGGTTCAATGTATAGTCCATATAAGGTTCATGGTTAGTCACTCAGGTATTTCTAGGCTGCAGTTTACGTCATACTCCGCCCACCAGCTGGGGGAAGGGAGGATCTATCACTCTCCGTTCCTCTGGCCAGTGCCACATCCCCATCCCCTCCTAACCCTCACAATGAGTGAGCCCAGCTGGAAGCCAGAAGTAGGGAGAACTGTCAGCATCAATACAGCCTGCTGAGGTCCAGCTGGATGGGCAGGGGGCTGTGACTAGGTAGGGATGGGGCTGGCTGTGTCCTGAGACTGCTTCTCGGACCCAGACTTCAGGCCCTGGGCTCACTCAGCCCCCAGAACCTCACAGTTGGGCAGCATCTCCTCCACCAAGATCTGAATGAGGGCTGGGTTGGACATGGCAGGGAGGTCTGAGATGTCCAGCCTGTGGAGATTCAAAGATGATCCAGGGCTTCTTAGTAGCTGGCACAGTCCCCTGCATCCACGGCCTACAGGTACCACCTGGGATTTCAACCACTCAGGAGCGGGGTGGCCACGCTCATTGGACCGCAACACTCCCCTCCCTGGAACAGCCCTGGGCGCCGCTGCCTTGTTGGGATTCTAAAGTCATCCCTTTTAATGAAAGCTTCCAAGAGGAGCATCAGCCTCAGCTCAAAGGAGAAGGGGTATTGCCAGGAGAGAGGAGGACAGGGAGTTCAGCTGTAGGACAGAGAGGTCATGAGCAGAAAATGAAAGCACTCTTTTCCTAAAACTTTCTGAGAAAGGCACAAGCAGAATTGCTTTGCTCCTGGGATGTCAAAGTCTTGAGCCAAAGAAAGGGGGAAGGGTGTTGTCATCACTGAAGTATGTGACGCAGTCCGGTTTGTGGGATTTAGAACTTCAAAGAAAACACGGGGTCCTTTGGGTCTCCCTGGCCCGTTTGCTCACGGGACATCAAAGAAGGCAGTGGCTCAGTGGTGACACAACAGATAGCACTGTGGTGCCTCCATGCGGCTTCAAAGACTGTGTCAGGCTGGGCAGGGAAGAGGAAGTCAGAGTTAGGGAGGACAGTTGGGGCTGCAGGGGTTGGGAAAGGACTCATTTGTGAGCACCTCTGAGGCACTTCCTTTTGGGGACTTTCAGGGAATTATGTGGCAGGAGGGGAAGGGGAAGGATGTGAGGGAGGCACTTGGGACCTAAAACTCCTATGTTAGAAGCAAAATACAGGAGCAGAGCTGCAGGGCAGGGCCCGACCGGAAGGAGTGCTCACCTGCGTGTGGTGTGTGAGATCATAGCAGTGGGCCTGGTAGAGGGCACTTGCTAAACCACAGATGTTCTCCTCTCCCAGTGACCAGAATCTAGACGTTATTTCTAAGAAAACTCAGCCTCTTTCCTCATTGTGAGGTGAACAAGGGAAACGAAATGACCCCCCACCCCATCCCACTGCTGCCCACACTAAGCACACTGAGGGTGGATACTGGCCCTTGATTTTGAATCAGTTCTGACGAAGCGCACTCTGCGTCCCACTGCATGCCAGATCAGAGCGCAGATGCAGGCGGGAGGGGCACCTGGGGCAGAGGCAGCTGCTGAGGAGCGTTCCCCTGTGGTATAAATAAATGCAAAAGGAGCTTATGAGTGACTGGGGTGGGAGGAGGGGGGCAAATGCAGTGAGTAAAGCAAACAGCCTCTTGGTGTCTGGGTTGGTCCCAGGAATACCTCAGATGGCCCCGACCCGGATGTGATAGCTTCCAGTTTCACATTCCACACAGCTCCACACAGAGCAGCAGTGTTTTTCAGCCAGATCAAGATTGCCCCGCCCTGCTTAAATTCATGAATCAGTTTGGGAGAACTGCCATCTTTAAAATGTTGAATGTTCCAAGCTGCAATATTTAGCGGTATTTTGGATTCAAGTTGGAGAAACCTGATTTCCAGGAGTGCAGACAATAAGGGCTTATGTTTCCCATACGACAAGCAGCGTGCAGGTGAGCAGTCCAGGGCTGCTGCTATGCGTGCACAGTGTGACTTCTACGTGCCTTGGACATCTGTGTGTGCATGTTGATTTTTCATCCTCATGCTTATTGCTTCCATGTCACATGATAGCTGCAGCTACTCCAGGCATGACATCTGATAGCAGGGAAAAGAAAGAAGAAGCCACCTTAGCCCCCTTTCCTGGGAAATAGAAGGTTCAAGATGGTCTCTGAGGTCCCTTCTAGCCCTGAATTTCCTGAAGCCTCCCATTCCCCATAATTGGCACCTCTTGGTTTCCTTATTTTTGCTTGCTTTCTTGTTTTCCCCCTTTCTCTTGTATTTGTCTTATTTTCTTTTTTCTTTTTATGGGCTCTCTGTGGAAAAACCCTGTCTGGCCTTATTACATCCTGACCACAATGGTCCCATGCTGGTGAACTGAGGGCAGCCCTCCTTGGTTCAGAATCCCAGGAGCCCCGATTTATGGATCAGGGGAGGGAAGAAAGGCAAGGGACCCGGGAACTCTCCAAACCACCTTTTTTAGTTCCCGCATGTACTGACTGTCTGCATGGCGCCCTCTCGTGTCCAGACTGAGTTTTGCTGTCTAGTCCAGGCAGTCCAGAGCATTCTTCCTTTTTTTTTTTTTCCCCACATGAGGGAGCAGTTCCGAACAAATAAAACTATTAGTAGGAGACATTTTTTTAAAACTTTAAAGTAACAGTAGTTGTACTGAGTTTCAAGAGAACTGTACATTCTTAATTAGAATCAATTAGAATATGGGAAGAGAGTTTTAGTTACCAAAATATTAACCAGTGCATGATATAGCAATTGAGAGGAAGCTTCTAGTCATTTATTCCTGATGCTCACGCAACCCTTGAAAGAGCCCCACATGTATGCATGTGTTTTATCTCATTTCAGCCAGAAATAGCTGGAGATAGCTCTTCTAGTCCTGACCTTTCTTGATGCTCCAACTGGCCTGCCAAACTCTCCAGATATGTCTAGGGAACATAACACCCTTAACTGTGTGAAAATAGAACTTAAGGTTCATCCTCTCCCTCCCAAACCTCTTCTTCCCTCCATTCTTCCCTCTTTGGCACCACCAGCCTCTTTCTTGCACAGGCCTAAAGCCTAGGAAGGTTTTGCCCCCTCTCTTTCCCACATCTTGACCCCTCTCTTTCCCACGTCTTACTTCCAATTCACTGCGAATTCCTGTTAGGTCCACCTTCAAAATATGTCCCAAACATAAGCTCCTCTTATCATGGACATGGCTACTAACTCAGTCTGAGCAGCCATTATCGCTCTGCTGATGACAGCAGTAACTTCTTAAGTGGTATGCTTCCTGCTTCTACTCTTGTACCTGCTGCTGCACACCACCCCCCCTTTACTGCCACCGCATCATCTTCTTCTCAAACCACTAGAGCTATCTTGTAAAAATCCAATTCAGAACTTATAACGTCCCTGTTAAAAACTCTCCAATGACTTCTCATCTCATTAAGAACTAAACTCAAAAGTCCTACCTGTGGCATACTCTTTGACCTTATCCTCACTGTGTTCTACCCACCTCTCAGTCCTCTTCAGCTATACTGGCCTCCTTGCCGTTCCTTGGGCCTTAGCCTCTGCTCTCTGCTCGTTCTAGAATGGTCTATGTTTAGACATTTGTTCCTTCCTTTACTTACTTACTTCAATATTTTATTTAAAATATCATCTCCAAAAGCAGGGGTGGGGAATGTCTACCCCTTGGTCCCATAAGGCCCACGAAATCATTTGGTCTGGCCCTGCCAAGGCATTAGGGGTGATTAATTAAATGCCTGACCAAATACAGCAGGCTAATTTTTAAGTTGATAATTTTGTCTGGCCTGCAAATTATTTTATAAATATCTAAATGGCCCTTGGCAGTAAAAAGGTTCCCCAACCCAGTCCTAACGGGAGGTCAAATATAGGCACCTCCACATTTTCTATTACCTTACTCTGATTTATTTGTATTTTTAATTGAATTCATTGGAGTTACATTGGTTAATACAATTAAACAGGTTTCAAGTGTACAACTCAATAATACATAATCTGTATAATGGATTGTGTGTTCACCACCTCAAGTCTAGTCATCTTCCATCACTATTTATCCCCCATTTACCCTCTTCTACCAACCCTGCTCACTTTTCCCCCTGGTAATCACATACTGCTATCTGTGTCTATGTTTTTTTTCCCTTTCTTTTTTCTTAGTCCCTTCGCCTATTTCACCCAGCCCACCAACTCCCTCTCCTCTGACAGCTGGCAGTCTGTTCTCTGTATCTGTGAGTCTTTCTATTTTGTGCATTTATTTGTTCATTAGATTCCACATATAAGTGAAATCATCTGGCTTTTGTCGTTCTCTGACTGGCTTATTTCACTTAATATCATAACCTATAGGTTCATCCATGTTGTCCTGAAAGGTAAGATTTCCTTTCGTTTATGGTGAGTAGTATTCCATTGTGTAAATGTACCACAGCTTTTTTATCCACTCATCTACTGATGGGCACTTGAGCTGCATCCAAATCTTGACTATTGTAAATGATGATGCAATGAACATAGGCGTGCACATCTTATTTTGAATTGGTATTTCAAGTTTCTTTGGCTATATTCCCTGAAGTAAAATTGCTGAGTCATAAGGCAGCTTCATTTTAAAATGTTTGAGGAAACTCCATACTGTTTTCCACAGTGACTGCACCAAACTGCATCCCCCTCAACAGTGGATGAGGGTCCCCTTTTCCCTACATTCTCACCAACATGTACCATTCCTGACTTATTGATGATAACCATTTTGAGAGGTGTGAAGTAATATTGTAGTTTCAATTTTCATTTCTCTGATGATTAGTGACATTGACCATCTTTCTGCATGTCTATTGGCCATCTGTATGTCATCTTTGGAAAAGTATCTATTCAGATCCTTTGCCCACTTTTTAATTGGGTTGTTTTGTGTGTGTGTTGAGTTGTTGGAGTTATTTATAAATTTTTTATATTAACGCCTTATCAGATGTGTCATTGGCAAATATGTTCTTCCATTCAGTGTGTTGTCTTCATTTTTTGATGGTTTTGTTTGCTGGGCAAAATCTTTTTAGTTTGATATAGTCCCATTTGTTTATTTTTCTTTTGTTTCCCTTGTCTGAGGAGATATATCAGAAAAAATATTGCTGACAGAAATGTCAGAGATTATACTGCCTATGTTCTTTTCTAGGGTTTATATGGTTTTGAGTTTTACATTTTAAGTCTTTAATCCATTTTGAGTTTATTCTTGTGTATGATGTAAGGAGATGGTCTAGTTTCATTATTTTGCATGTATCTGTTCAATTTTTTCAACACTGTCTTTATCCCAGTGTATGATCTTGCCTCTTTTGTTAAATATTAATTGACCACAAAGGCATGGGTTTATTTCTGGGCTCTCAACTGTGTTTGATTGATCTATATGTTTGTTTTTATCCCAGTACCATGGTTGTTTTTTAAAAAAAGATTATTCATTGATTTTTATTGAGAATAATAATAATAATAAGAAGAAGAAGAAGAGGAAAGAGAGAGAGAGAGAGAGAGAGAGAGAGAGAGAGAGAGAGAGAGAGAGAAAGACCCATCAAATATCCATTGGCTACCTCCTGCATGCCCCCTAACTGGGATCAAGCCCCCAATGTGGGCATATGCCCTGACCTGGAATTGAACCAGCAACCTTTCAGTACACAGAATGATGACAAACCAACTGAGCCACACCAGCCAGGGCCAGTACTATGCCTTTTTGATCACTATGGCCTTGTAGTATAGTTTAATATCAGGTAGCATATTACCTTCAACTTTGTTCTTCTTTCTCAAGTTTTCTGAGGCTATTTAGTGGTTCCATATAAGTTTTTGGAATATCCATTCTAGTTTTGTGAAATACACCATTGGTATTTTGATAGGATCGCACTGAATCTATAGATTGCTTTGGGTAGTATGGACATTTTAATAGTGTTTATTCTTATTATCCATGAGCACAGTACATGCTTCCACTTATTTGTATCTTCCTCAGTTTCTTTCTTCAGTATCTTACAATTTTTTGAGTACAGGTTGTTTACCTCCTTGGTCAAATTTATTTTTAGATACCTTTTTTAAAAATATTTTTGCAGTAGTAAATGGGATTTTTTTCAAAATTTCTTTAAATTTGTATCCTACTACTTTACTGAATTCATTTATCAGTTCTACCAGTGTTTTGATGGAGTTTTTAGGCTTTTCTATATAGAGTATCATGTCATCTTCAAATAATTACAATTTTACTTATCTCTTTCCAATTTGGATGCCTTTTATTTCTTTTCTTGTTTGATGCTATAGCTAGATTCCCAGTACTATACTAAATAAGAGTAGGGAAAGTGGACATCCCTGCCTTGTTCCCGATCTTAAGGGGGATGCTTACAGTTTTAGCCCATTGAGTAAAATGTTAGCTGTGGGTTTGTCCTATATGGACTTTATTATGTTGAGGTATGTTCCCCCTGTTCCCACTATCATGAGAGTTTTTATCATAAATGGATGATGGATTTTATCAAATGCTTTTGATGCATCTATTAATATAATCATGTGATTTTTATCCTTCATTTTGTTTATGTGTTGTATCACATTTATTGATTTCTGAATATTGTGCCAACCTGATATCCCCAGAATAAATCCCACTTGGTCATGATGTATGATCTTCTTAATGCATTGCTGGATTCTGTTTGCTAATATTTTGTTGAGGATTTTAGCATGCATGCTCATTATGGATATTGGCCTATAATTTTCTTACTTTATGTCTTTATCTGCTTTTGGAATTAGGATAATGTTGACCATAAAATCTGCTTGGGAGTTTTCTCTCCTCTTGAATTTTTGGAATAGTTTGAGAAGGATAGGTGTTAATTCTTCTTTGAATGTTTAATACTGTGATATAATAAGAAATATATCTTCATTTCTGATTCTTAGCACAGGGCTTCTAAAACCCTTGAAACTTCCTGAGTGATAGGAGCATCTTTTGTTATTCTCAAGCCCATTTCAATCATACCTAAGTTTATATTAATGTGGTGACTGTGGCTGAAAGCCTCAAGATAGCTTCAGGATAGGGACTGGTTGCCAGGGTTAACCAACCATGTGAGTAGAGGCTGGGAACTTTCAGTATAAAGTCTTGACTTCTAGAGAGAGGAGAAGAGATTGAGCTAATCATTAATGGCCAGTGATTTAATCAGCCATGCCTACTTAGTGGAACCTCCATAATAACCTCAACTGAAAGTATTTAGAGAGCTTCCAAGTTGGCAAATGCATCTGCATGCCAGGGGAGTGGTGCAACCCAAATTCCATGGAGACAAAAGCTCCTGCATTCAGATACCCTCCAAGACTTCACTTTTCTACCTCTTCATCTGGTTATTCATTTGTATCCTTTATGTTATCATCCTATATAATAAAGAGGTAATATGCAAAATGAACATCACACCCTCGCACAAGATGGCCACCCCCATGTAGGCACAAGATGGCCACCCTCATGTGGTCACAAGATGGCTGCCACAAGATGGCCAGCAGGGGAGGGCAGTTGGGGGGGCAGGCCTGCAGGGGAGGGCAGTTAAGGGTGACCAGGCCAGCAGGGGAGGACAATTAGGGGTGAACAGGCCAGCAAGGGAGGGCAGTTTGGGGGGCCAGGCCTGCAGAAGAGGGCAGTTAAGAGAAACCAGGCTGACAGAGGAGGGAAGTTAGGGGAGACCAGGCTGGCAGGGGAGGGCATTTGGGGGTGACCGGGCCTGCAGGGGAGGGAGGGCAGTTGGGGGGTACCAGGCCTGCAGGGGAGGGCAGTTGGGGGCAATCAGGCTGGCAAGAGAGCAGTTAGGCATTGATCTGACTGTCAGGGGAGTGGTTAGAGGGTGATCAGGCTGTCAGGTAGAAGTGGTTATGGGCAATCAGGCAGGCAGGCAGGTGATCGGTTGGAAGCCAGCAGTCCTGGATTGTGAGAGGGATGTCCAACTGCCAGTTTAGATCCCTGTGAGATCGGGCCTAAACCGGCAGTCGGACATCCCCCAAGGGGTCCCAGATTGGAGATGGTGCAGGCTGGGCTGAGGGACATCCTCCCCCCCAAAATGCACAAATTTTGTACACTGAGCCTCTAGTTTATAATAAACTGGTAATGGTAAGTAAAGTGTTTCCTTGGGTTCTATGAGCGTTTATAGCAAATTATTAAACCTGCAGAAGAGTGATGGAAACCCCTGTTCTGCAGCCAAATCAGAACAGAAGTGTGAGTAAATAAAGACCCATTACTTGCAATTGGAATCTGAAGTAGGGAGAAGTCTTCTGAGACTGAACTCTTAATTGGGGGGTCTCACTAACTCTGTTTAGTTAGTTTCAGAATGAATTAAATTGTAGGACCCCTATCTAATTTCCAGATATAATTGGAGAATTGTTTGGAGTGGAAAACTCACATATTTGATGTCAGAAGTGTTTTGAGGAGAGGAAGAGTTTTCCTTTACCAAGTCAAATAAAAATGAATGAGAGGCAGATTTGGAACACTTCATTTATTTCAATGAAACCCTGATAGAGTTCCTGTTGTGTTTTTGACACTGTGCTACATTGAGGACAAGGTCTTCTCTTATCTCTCTACTCATCCTCTCTGTCTTTGTGGCTATAGGGTCTGCTCTGCTGGCAGGAATGGGCAGGGCTATATGTAGGCCTGGACAGTCCCACAGCTCTGCAGAAGGGCCAGTGTTGGGTTGTGACAGTGTGAACTGCTTTCCATAGCCTCTATGACTGTTGACACCCAGGGACCCTGCCTACAGTGGACCTTGACCTCCTCCCTGCTGGTCCCAGAGGAAACGTGGAATTGCCTTCCCATAGTGTGAGCCCTCTGTCTCCCCATTTTCCTTTTAAATATTATGAAGCTGGAAAGGCCCACATGGGCCATCCTCTGCATTTTTATTCACCCTAAGAAGGTATGGAAACCACACTGATTTCCCAAGACTTCTGTAAACTACACACAAACTGGAAGGGCATCTGGAAGTAAGGAAAGGGTTCAGGCTAACCTGTACCATCTTGACAGCAAAGAATGATTGGTATCAGGGGTCATGGTCAGAGATGATTAAATGAGTATGAAACTTTCCTCCCCTGAACTTCTATCCCTCTGAGTCACAGTGCAGAGAAGGTGCCTCAGAAGAGGAGAGGGAAATAAAGAAGCCACATCATCACCTCTTCCTTTTAGCCCTTTCCCAAGCTCTCCTTAAATTTTTAGGCTCTCTACTCAGTCATTTCCCTTGTATAATTTTTTGTTTTAGAAACAGATGGAAAAGTTCTGTTTTTTCTCTTTAACTAGCATTTTGCTTATCTTATAGTTTATTGAACCTAGGAAATGTATGGCCTATAAATAAATAAAAGTATTATTACGCGTAGCTCTATTCAGAGCATTAGTTGAAAGGGATAAGTGACATTTTTCTTTATTTGCTTAGAAATGTGTTGCAGCCACAATAGCTCTCCTCCTGCCTTGGATTGATGGTATAATTATTCACACTGGGCAACAGAAATGGAATGAGTTTGAACTTGGCATGAATTAATACACTAAAATATGCCTCCTGTTCTCTCTCATTGCCTAATTAATTCTGAATTATGAATTCCCTTTGAGCTGCCCAAAAAGCATGATCACTGGATTCCGGAGCAGTTATTCTTTCTTTGCAATAAAAGTCAAGTAATTTGGTAGTTATGGGGGCTTTAAAAAGAGAATACTCATTTGAGCTTCCTGGGAAGAACAGCACAGACATCATAAAGGAACTTTTTAGAGGTTTTATAGTGAAAAACCTATACATGATGCATGTGCAAGGGCCCCAAAGCAGTCAGAACTTGACATAAATTAGCTTTACCTTGAGGAAGATGGAGGCCTTAGGAGCAATCTCTAAGTCTTTAACCTGGTTCTGTGCCTCGATGTCTGAAATTTACACTCTGAATCCCATATCTTTGTGTCACTGGACAGGGTCTGGGCCCAGAGTGGGTCTGCCTTGAGCCACCCAGTAGTGTGTGATTTCTTGATTTAGTGCAGGAAAGATTTCACAATACAAGTCCAGGTGATTTTGAGAGTATGCTTATGAAAACTGGGGACAGTGAAACAAAGGAAGGTCTTAAGGTAGAAGAAGCAACAGGAGAGAGCCTAGTAGGCAGTACTCTGCTTTGGCTCCTTAGAAATATTATAGGAAAGAAATGAGCCAAGGTGGGCTGCTGTTAGCTCAGAGAAAAAGGGGACCTTGGAGACAGGTTCAGGAGGGAAGCCCAGGATGAGCCGTCACTTCCTGCTTCTCCCCTGGTTGCAAGTCTCATGGGGACCCTTAGAATTTAGGAGAAAGAAAGTAAAAAGTTCATGCCTGAGAGAAGGGATGGGAGTACTCCAGAGAGAGAGGCTGGCCCAGGCTGGCATCCTTTGTCTTGAGGGTTTTTATCACTCTTCTGTGAGTAAGAATCCTAGGGGAGGTCTTTCGGGAAGGTCTGAACAGAATATTCATTCGTTTTCCAGGTGTGTTCTTCAATATGTTGAATCATCAAAATGAGCATATAGGGGAGCTTGGAATCATTCTCTGGTCAGCTTTATTGCTTCACTTTTATCTTGGATCTATCAGGCTCTAATCAGGTTTTTGTTATTTATTCCCCTGACTTCATCCTCAGGTTTGGCTGACCCAAATGGCATCAATTGGGTCTCTGTTCTCTTATCTCCCTGATGATTTAAGCTATGTAATTTCTGGTTATGGAGGAGAAGTATAAACCATTTGCTCTCAAGTGTCCTTTTTTTTTTTATCCATTAAGAATTTTTATTTTTTTATTGTTTTATTGCTTAAAGTATTACAAAGAGCATTACATATGTGTCCTTTTTTTCCCCCCGCCCTTGACAATCCCCTGGCCTCCCCTATCCCCCAGTGTCTTATGTCCATTGGTTATGCTCATATGCATGCATACAAGTCCTTCAGTTGATCTCTGGATGTGGAGAAAAAGGAACACTCGTGCACTGCTGGTGGGAATGCAGACTGGTGCAGCCACTGTGGAAGACAGTATGGAGTTTCCTCAAAAAACTAAAAATGGAACTCCCATTTGACCCAGTGATCCCACTTCTAGGAATATATCCCAAGAAGCCAGAAACACCAATCAGAAAGGATATGTGCACCCAAATGTTCATAGCAGCACAATTCACCATAGCTAAGATCTGAAAACAGCCTAAGTGCCCATCAGTAGATGAATGGATTAGAAAACTGTGGTACATCTACATGATGGAATACTATGCTGCTGTAAAAAAGAAGGAACTCTTACCATTTGCAACAGCATGGATGGAACTGGAGAGCATTATGCTAAGTGAAATAAGCCAGTCAAGTGTACTTGGTTAGGAAAGATAAGGTCTTGTGATTCACAACCTGGCTACAAATTGGTCAAATAGTTTGGCCATGTTTAATTGTCTTGTCTCAGTTTGCCCATTCCACTTGCCCAGGAACTTTCCTAGCTTCTTCCTATGCTTCCTCAATTGGATTAGGACATTGTCTTCAAAGATTTCTAGTTAAATCTGATTGAGTTTCTTGTGGAGAATAGCATAATCAACCATCAATAGAGGAACTTACCATTTCATGAGCAATTCTACCCACCCCCTTGCTAGATGTCCCTTTAAGGGAGGAAGTCACTAATGTGAATCATTATAACTAAGAAGTAGGCTCACAGCAAGTTGGCCTGGAGGTTAATTCCTCCCAGTGATACCTACAATAATCAAGGCTTAGCTACAACAAGACTGCGCACAAAGACCACAAGGGGGTGCACCAAGAGTGTCTATCTCAGGTAATTGGGACACTTAGCACAGAAAGCCACTCTATCGACACAGTGAAGCATAAAAAAATGCTGAGACAAAGAAACAGGACACCAATGACAGAACTGGAGGAAAGCAGGCTGCTGGATATAGAATTCAAAACCACACTTTTGAGGTCTTTCAAGAGTCTTCTAGAGTCTGCCGATAAACTTAATGCGATGTACAAGAAATCTAATGAGACCCTCGATGTTGTGATAAAGAACCAACTAGAAATTAAGCATACACTGACTGAAATAAAGAATATTATACAGACCCCCAACAGCAGACCAGAGGAGCGCAAGAATCAAGTCAAAGATTTGCAATGTGAAGAAGCAAAAAACACCCAACTGGAAAAGCAAAATGAAAAAAGAATCCAAAAATACGAAGATAGTGTAAGGAGCCTCTGGGACAGCTTCAAGTGTACCAACATCAGAATTATAGGGGTGCCAGAAGATGAGAGAGAGCAAGATATTGAAAACCTATTTGAAGAAATAATGACAGAAAACTTCCCCTTCCTGGTGAAAGAAATAGACTTACAAGTCCAGGAAGCGCAGAGAACCCCAAACAAAAGGAACCCAAAGAGGACCACACCACGACACATCATAATTAAAATGCCAAGAGCAAAAGACAAAGAGAGAATCTTAAAAGCAGCAAGAGAAAGAAACTCAGTTACCTACAAGGGAGTACCCATACGACTGTCAGCTGATTTCTCAACAGAAACTTTGCAGGCCAGAAGGGAATGGCAAGAAATATTCAAAGTGATGAATACCAAGAACATACAACCAAGATTACTTTATCCAGCAAAGCTATCATTCAGAATTGAAGGTCAGATAAAGAGCTTCACAGATAAGGAAAAGCTAAAGGAGTTCATCACCACCAAACCAGTATTATATGAAATGCTGAAAGGTATCCTTTAAGAAGAGGAAGAAGAAGAAAAAAGATACAAATTATGAACAACAAATACGCATCTATCAACAAGTGAATCTAAGAATCAAGTGAATAAATAATCTGATGAACAGAATGAACAGGTGATTATAATAGAATCAGGGACATAGAAAGGGAATGGACTGACTATTCTTGGGGGGAAAAGGGGTGTGGGAGATGCGGGAAGAGACTGGACAAAAATCGTGCACCTATGGATGAGGACAGTGGGTGGGGAGTGAGGGTGGAGGGTGGGGTGGGAACTGGGAGGAAGGGAGTTATGGTGGGAAAAAAGAGGAACAAATGTAATAATCTGAACAATAAAGATTAAAAAAAAAAAGAAATAGGTAAGAGATCGGGTGTTGTAACATCAAATGCAGCCCCTTCTCCTCTTACTCTCTCTGACATTCCATGGGGATGTGTAAGTAGATTCCAGACCTATACTCTCTTCAATTGGATTTCTTCTTGCAGTTTCCTAAAGAGGTTAAAAATAACAAGAACTGGATTTAGGACTTGGAGGATAAGCCTGAGGACTTTGAACTAGAGTATCGAGCACTTGAACGACCATTAGTAGAGAAGCTTTTTAATTATTTGTTATTCATCATTTGTGGTTCCCTTAGGATCATCAGGAAATTGCAGAAAAAGAATAATTGACATTGCAGGATTCTAATACTTTCTTTGGATTCCTGGTGAAGGCATAATTAAATACCATCAATAGAAAAACTGTAATATAAAATCTGACAATACTCATCACTTATTTGAGCATTAATTTGCTTATCATATTACCTTAAAATAATGACCTTCTACTGGATTTATTCTACCAACATATAAGCAAGCATTCTGTGTCATCACTCATATAAAAAACAAATTAAACAAAATTTCCCAAAACTCTCAACTCACTTCAATTACCTCTTCATGTCTCTGCTTCCTTTTATAAAAATTTTGTTTAAAATGTCATCTGTATTTTTTGCATGCACTTTCTCACCTTGTATTCTATTTTTTAACAATTTATTTTCCAAACTAATTCACTGAGATCATCTTTGTCATTCTTTTTCTTTCTCTATTCTTATGCCCTAAGTGATCTCATTGAGTCCTATGACCTTAAATACAATACCTATTCACCAATATCTCCTGTATTATTAACTTTTGATGTAGTAGAAAATAACTGCAATATCTCAATGCCTTACATTAAATATGTCTTTGTTATTAATGTTACATGAAAGCTGTGAATCACCTCTGGCTCTTCTTAACTTGGCTGTATTCAGTGTGACTTCTCATTTTAGATGGAGTAGTGTTTTTCTGGGATTATGTTGTTCTTATGGTGGAGGGCAGAGCAAGAAAATTTAACACAAACCATGAGATCACATTTAAAGCTTTTGCTCAGACATGTACATACAGACATTCTTGTCAGCAGGGAGGAAGACCTGGCTTGAAAGGGAAAACTTGAGAGATATAAAACATATAAGACTTCTGGTCAAGATGCTAGAGGAAGTAAACACTATACTCACTCCTCTCAAAACCATTTCAAAATTACAGCTAAACCAGAGAACAGCCATCATTGAGAACTGCCTAAGTCTAGCTGAACAGAGGCCCTATAACTAAGGATATGCAGAAGATGCCATGTTGAGACTGGTAGGAGGTATGCAGTTGTGGAACAGGCTGGTCTTATATCCATGTGTGGCAGTTACAAATTGGGTGGGATATCATAGTTGTAGAGGTCCCCCCTGAGAAGAGAGGAGTCCCAGCACCACTCCAGACTCTCAAGCCCAGGTTTCCAGTGTTGAGAAGAGAAGTCCCCAGTGGAGATTGTGGCTGAGTGAGATGGGAGGCTTCAGGAGTCCCAGGCATTCTTCTTAAAGGGCCCCTACAAACTTACTTGCTGGCAGACTCAATCACTCTGAGCTCCAGCACCAGAGCAGCAGCGCAAAAGGTGCCAGGGACATATAGGGAGAAACTAAATTATCTGGCTTCAGGGTGAGGGCTAGAGGGGAGCTTTCTCCCAGACAGAAGTGCTGGCAGAAGCCATTGTTACTTTGCTGGGCCCTCCTCCTGCTGGTGCAGGCTAGGGCCATATCTGAGTCTCCATCACTCTGGCTAACACTGTTTGCCCCACTCTGGTGATTCCCTGAGACCCTGCCCCACCCAACTTGTGGGCCCATTGTAGCTGCTTCAAGGGGTTTTTCCCATACACACAGTGTGTCTTGGCTCATGCTGTGAACTTTCCTAAAATCTGTAAATCACTTTGTAGCTCATACTGGGTGGCCTCAGGCAGGGCATAGGCAATAGCTGACCTTGGCCTGCACTGTCTAAGAGGCCCCAGAACCAACACACCTGGTGGCCATTTTCAGACCACACCAGAGTACCATTCAACTACCTCCACAAACATACTCAAAGGGCCATCTCAGCACCTGGGCTTTGCTAAAGCAAATCCTGCTACGCAGGGTAAGCCCCTGCACAACAGCTCCTCCACTGAAGTCATGACCAGTCCATTCAACCAATCAGCCAGAGAGTCAATCCCTCTAGAAGTCAAGACTAAACTACAACAGGAGGGCACACACAACCCGTACAAGGAACACACCTGGAGCACCCAGTTTAGGTAATCAAGGAGATTGTGCCACTGAGCCCCACAGGACACTTCCTGCCTAAGGCCACTCTACCAAGGCTGGGAGATATAACAGCTTTACCTAATACATAGAAATAACCACAGGGAAGCAGCAAAAATGGGGAGACAAAGAAATATGTCCCAAATGAGCAAACAGGAGAAATCTCTGAAAAAGAACTAAATGAGATGGAGATAAGCAATCTACCTGATACAGAGTTCAAAACAGTGGTTATAAGGATGCTCAAGGAACTTAGTAAGAACTTCAACAGCATAAAAAGGAATATAGAAACCATAAAAAAGAACCAGTCAACAATGAAGATACAATAACTGAAGAACACCTTAGAAGGAATCAACACTAGATTAAATGAAGCAGAGAATCAAATCAGTAATTTGGAAGATAAGGTAGCAGGAAAAAACCACAATCAGAACAGAAAAAAAATCATATATTTTTTAAAGAGAATAGTTTAAGAGACCTCTGGGACAACAACAATTATAATAACATTTGTGTCATAGGGATACGAGAAGGAGAAGACAGAGAACAAGGAATTGAAAACCTATTTGAAGAAACAATGACTGAAAACTTCCCAACCCTGGCAAAGAAATATACATACAAACCCAAGAAGCTCAGAGTTCTAAACAAAATACGTCCAAAGAGGGCCGCACATCATAATTAAAATAGCAAAGGTTGCCCAGATGGTGTGGCTCAGTAGTTAAGTGTTGACCTATGAACCAGGGGGTCACAGTTCAATTCCCAGTTAGGGCACATGCCCAGGTTGTGGGCTCGATTCCCGGTGAGGGGTGTGCAGGAGGCAGCAAATCAATGATTCTCTCTCATCATTGATATTTCTATCTCTATCTCTCCCTCTCCCTTCCTCTCTGAAATAAATATATTAAAAAATAGCAAAGGTTAAAGATAAAGAGAGAATCTTAAAAGCCTCAAGAGAAAAACAGTTAGTTACCTACAAGGGAACACCCATCAGACTTCCAGCTGATTTCTCCACAGAAATTTTGCAGTCCAGAAGGGCTTGGCACAAAATATTCAAAGTGAAGAAAAGCAAGGACCTATAATGAAGATTACTTTCTTCAGCAAAGCTATCATTTAGAATCAAAGGACAGATAATGAGTTTCCTAGACAAGAAAAAGCTAAAGGAGTTCATCACCACCAAACCAGTATTATAAGAAATGTTATAGGAACCTCTTTAAGAAGAAAAAAAGATCAAAATATGATAAATAAAGTAGCAATAACTACATATCTATCAAAATTACTTTAAATGTAAATGGATTAAATGCTCCAAAAAAAATAATGTGGCTGAATGGAGAACAAAACAAGACTCTTAAATATGCTGTCTATAAGAGACTCACTTCAGATCAAAAGACACACAAAGACTGAAAGTAAAGGGATAGAAGAGTTGTTTCATGAAAATGGAAACAAGCAAACAAAAAGCTGGGGTATCAGACAAAATGTACTTTAAAACAAGAGACAAGGAAGAACCCAGCAATTCCACTTCTGAGAGTTTATTTTAAGAAACCCAAAAACACTAATTTGAAAAGACATATACATCCATATATTTATTGCATCATTATGTACAATAGCCAAGATATAGATGCAATCTAAGTGTCCACCATTGATGAATGGATAAAAAAGAAGTAGAGCATATATACAATGGAATATGACTTAGCCATAAAAAAAGAATGAAATCTTGCCATCTGCAGCAACACAGATGGACTTAGAGGGTATTGTGTTGAGTAAAATAATTCAGACAGAGAAATACAAATGCCATATTATTTCACTTATATGTGGAATCTAAAAACAACAACAAAATAAATAAATAATCAAAATGTAAATAAACTCATAGCTACAAGAACATTTTTGTTTCCCAGATGGGAGAGAAGTTGAGGGGATGGGTGAAAAAGGGAAAGGAATTAAAAAGTATGAAAATAGTCATGGGCATTTAACATATAGCATAGGAAATCCTATATAATAAAAGCCTAACATGCTAATTGTCCAGTCGTCCAGTTGGCAGTTCAACCAATCAAAGCGTAATATGCTAATGATATGCTAAGGCTGCTCAACTACTCACTATGATGTGCACTGACAACCAGGGGCAGACAGTTGACTGGTCAACCAGTTACTATGATGTGCACTGACCACCAGGGAGTAGATGCTCCGACTGGTATGTTAGCTTGCTGCTGGAGTCCGGCTGATTGGAACTGAGAGAGATGGGCCAGACATGCCCTGGAGCCCTCCCGTGGTCCCTCCCTGGCTGGACAACCTCCTACGTCCCTTCCCGGTCCCAATCGTGCACTGGTGGTGTCCCTTGGCTTGGCCTGCACCCTCTCACATTCTGGGACCCCTTGGGGGATGTCGGAGAGCCAGTTTTGGCCTGACGGCAGAACGACTCGTCGCTATGATGTGCACTGACCACCAGAGGGCAGCTTCTACATTGAGTGTAGAAGCTGCCCCTTGGTGGTCAATGTGCTCCCACAGGGGGAGCGCCGCTCAGCCAGAAGCCGGGCTCATGGCTGGCGAGTGCAGTGGTGCTGGCAAGAGCCTCTCCTGCCTCCACGGCAGTGCTAAGGATGTCTGACTGCCCGCTTAGGCCCACTAAGACTTACTCAGCCATCAGTAAGACATCCCTCAAGAGCTCTTGGGCTGCGAAAGGGTGCAGGCTGGCTGAGGGACCCCCACCTCTGAGTGCACGAATTTCGTGCACCGGGCCTCTAGTATTTAATAAAAAACAAAAAAGGGGGAATGTAATAAATTATTCAGTTTAGTTTTCTCATTATGTAGTTTAGAAAACCAAGGCTCAGAGATGTAAAACACAGCTAAGTTAAGGCAGAACAAGGACTAGATTCTCCTGATCTTTTGATTCACAGCCCCTGGGTTTCCCACTCTTTCATGCAAGACTCTCTTATGCCCATTTCTTGCAGGGCAGCTTTAACCTAGAAAGTTGGCCACATTCTCATAATACCAGGTCTTTGGAATAGTGGAACCCCTGGGGTCCTCAAGAAGCAGGGTCCATGAGGGTGCATTGCCCACTTTTTCTTAATTTCAATATGATATGATGTTCAAATGGTAAGACTCATGAAATATATGCACGAAACACTGACTGGTTCTGTCCCCTTTATTTCCATAGCTTTTCAATGAGAACTCCCAGCTCTGTCCTGTAGGCAGCAGCTCTTCATTGCCTTACAAAGCAGGAACCCAAGCAAGTACTTGAAGTTTAATTGATCTGGATGGTTGGAATAAAACTTCGTTAGTGCAAATTACTTCAGTTCGCCTAATTTGTTTCTCTATGTGAGCTCTGATAAGCTTGGTTTAACATCTTCTAAACTGTGGTGTTTATCATCATCAATGCCTACTCAAATTACCCCTGCAGAGTAATAGATCAGAAGAAAAATGGTTTAAAAGGTATAGCAACTTTGTGTGGATATTTCTGCACACACACACAGAATGTGAAGTCCAAGGCACTACCAAAGTGCATTTATTTTCATAGCATGACTCTACTGTTCAAAAATAAAACACAGCCAGAAAAATCCTTTCAATCATTAATGTTCAAGCAGAACTTTAAGTGTTTTGAATTCCATAAACTTAGGGACTTTTTCTATTTGTATACAATGATAAATTCATTGTTATGTTTTTCTTCCAACCTGTGAGAGACTTTTGACTCACTTGTGTGCATTTATGTGCTTACAAATACACATATTTGTGCTTGTGAACAAATTATCCACCTAAAAAGAGGCGTGTCTCCCTCAGAAGAACTGCTGATCCAACCCAAGTGCATAGAAACTTTTAGCATTGTTGAAAGTCATGAGAGTCTCTGGAAGGAACTGACAGCAATGGCTGCTTCCTAGAGGGGTGTTGACAGAAAAAATTTTTCTACATACCCATTTACACATGTTTAATTGCGTGTATTATGTTTTCTAACAATTAAAAAGAAAACGCATTGTCAGCAACAATAATCCCAAATAACCATTTTCTCATAATACTGAAGCCTGTTAGCTGTGCTACATACAGATCTTATATTTTTATTTAAATCCAAATACCATAATACTTTAAATCCACATCCCTTTTGCCATTTGCTGTTAGAAGTCCTCCCTCCTGGACATTCATTGTATAAAACATTTGCTTATCACATTTGTTTAACAATTCTCCATCTTCTAAAACACCCAGAGTCCAGAGGGTTTGTCAGGAAGTTCTAACTACATCAACTTTAATAGAAAAACCCTTGGCACCATGTCTGCAGAGTGCCTAAAATGCTGAGAGTGTTTTGACAGCTATGAAATCACTCCATTCTGAGTAAGCCTTTACCCAAAGGCTCAAGTGGCAGGGTCATAACTGGAAGCTGAGGCTCCTGACTCCCAGTCCAGTGCATCATTCAGTGTCTTTGAGTGATATTTCATTTCCCCCTTTGGCTCTTATTGCTTGGGATGGTTTGCATCTCTGAAGACTCCATTCTGGCTTGCAATTTCACCCCAGGACCTGTGGGTGTCTTAGAGGAGTGCTTGCCAAAATGGTGGGAGGTCTCTCTCTACACCATCTCACCTCATCTCCATACTTTGCTTCACTCTATTTCCTCCTCATGAAAGTCCTTACCCAATTCTCCTTTGCCCCCAGTCTTTTCTCAGTTCTAACCATGGATGTGTCGTCGCTGTGGCATTAGGCTCTCCTCCCTTAACCGAGAGTCCCCCTGGACAGGTCAACAAGGATCTATCTCCATGTTGGTGTAGCATGGGGTTTGCTCATACCTGTGCTAAGGGACCCCCTCCAGGAAGGTTGGGGTCTGTGTCTTGGCCACGCATCAAGGAGAGCATCATGAGCGTGCATGGAACAGACTTTTGGGTTCAATAGCCCTAAGATGCATCTGACCCTCAGAATTCAGAAACCTCTAGAACTCTATTAACAGCAGGAATATCCACTCCATGTGGCACTGAACTAAATGAGAGATGCTGCATTGACTGAAAACAGGGTGGGGAGTAGTTTGATGAATTAGGGCCTGTATCATGCACCACAGCCTCCTTCGCTGCTCCTGCTGAGACTATACATTAGCACCCAGCTGTTGTAGAGCTTCAGATAGTACCTGTTCCCCTGGAGGAAAACTTCAAGGTCCACTCATTTGCTAAGGGCTAATATTTTCCCCAGGGGATAGAGTGCCAGATTGCCACCCCCTATCTGGGGAGACTGTTCACGCAGAGCAAGAAGACCTACAGAGTGGCCTTGTCCTGCTCTCTCTGTGTGCTCCTGGGAAGGAGTCTTGTGCCCCTATGCTGTCTCTCTCTTCCATGGGAATGAGAGTGGGGTGGTCTTTGTTCTTCTAGGAAAACTTTTTCACATATAAGACATCCAGCTTCACCCTTTTGTTAAAAAAAAAAAATAGGTCACTAAGATTTTTTTGGCTAAGCAAAATTTTTTGGCTTCCAGCTGGAAAGTGTAGACAGCAGTGGCAGGATTCCATGTTAGCAGAGCCTGACACAAGTTAAAGAACCTTTTCACACTCAGCAATTTCTTTCACCCTAAATTCATCTTGAGTGGTTGGCGGAGCAAATGCTGTTATTCCCCTCTTTACTAATAAAAGGATAATATCCTAATTAGACCAGACATCTTCTGGACATCCTTCTGGACAAAGCCACGGTGGTGGGGGCTGAGGCAGAGGTGGTTAGGGGTGATCAGGCAGGCAGGGGAGCAGTTAGGAGTGATCAGGTCAGCAGGGGAGCAGTTAGGGGCATCAGGCCGGCAGGGGAACAGTTAGGGATAATCAGGCAGAAAGGCAGAGGCGGTTAGGGGTGATCAGGCAGGCAGGCAGAGGCAGTTAGGGATGATCAGGCAAGCAGGCAGAGGCAGTTAGGGGCTATCAGGCAAGCAGGGGAGCAGTTAGGGGCATCAGGAAGGCAGGTGAGTGGTTAGGAGCCAGTGGTCCCCGATTGGAGAGGGTGCAGGCCGGGCTGAGGGATGCCCCCCCCCTCTAGTCCTATATAATAAAATCCTAATATGCAAATCAACTAAATGGTGGAGCGACCGGTTGCTGTGAGGCACACTGACCACCAGGGGGCAGATGCTAAATGCAGGAGCTGCCCCCTAGTGGTCAGTGCACTCCCACAGGGGGAGTTCTGCTCAGCCAGAAGCCAGGCTCATGGCTGCCGAGTGCAGCGGTGGTGGAGGGAGCCTCTCCCGCCTCTGAGGCAGTGCTAAGGAGCAGTGAGCCCGGCTTCTGGCTGAGTGGCATGGGGAGTAGGCCTAAGCCAGCAGGCGGACATCCCCCAAGGGGTCCTGGACTGCGAGAGGGTGCAGGCCAGGCTAAGGGATCCTCCCACCCTATGCATGAATGTTGTACACTGGGCCTCTAGTTTTATATAAACAACATTCATTCTTTCAGCAAACCAATATTTGGTACTTGCTAAGGTTTTCTTCTTAATATTTACTAAGTGCTTACTAGTCACCAGACATGGGCTACTTGCTATCTAATCTAATGTCCAAAGTGACCTTGTGAAATAGATGCAGTTATTAATCCTATTTGTCAGGTGAAGAAATGGAAGCATGGAGGAGTGACATTACTAAGTGGCAGAGCTAAGACCTGAGTTGTGCAGTCTGACTCTGGACCCCGGGGCCTGGACTGTTCTGTGAACTGACAAGCAATCTATTAAACACATGAGCAAACAATTATTCAGCTACAGCTGAGAAATGCTGTGAAGGAAAGGTACAAAGTGTCATGGGAAAAAAATAGGGGTCATAACTTAGCCTGGAGAGTGAGGAAAGGCTTCCCCAAGGAAGTAATGTTTAATGGAGCCTGAAGGAGGAGTGGGAGTAAGACTGGGAGGGGTGAGGGTGGGAGAGCAGGCTAGACAGAGAGAGCAGCACAGGCAAAGGCCAGGGGGACAGAGGGATGCTGGTGCTTAGAAGAACCTGAAAGAGCCTGGATTCCCTGCTGAGTAAGGAGCATGGGGGAGCTGAGAGAGATGAGGCTAAAGAGATAGGGAGAGACAGGACCTTGTCTATTCTAAGGATTTCATTTGGGTCCAAGAGCATGGGGAATCAACTGGAGGGAGATTTGTGCTTATCCAAGCTCACTGCGGCTGCTGTGAGGAGAGGGGATCAGAGGGGGGCAAACGCAGAAATGGGGTGAGCGTTTACAATCCTGCTGGTGAAGGAATGGAGATGGAGAGAATGGGCCAGTCAGGAGACCTCAGGAGGTAAAGGTTGTGGTGACACATACTCAAGGAGTCTCAATGAATGCCAGCAAGGACAGATTGTAATGAAGCATGCATTCATTCATTTTTAATTTGAGCACGACATTAAGTTATGACAAGAATGAAAGGTGGGATGGGTTAAGATACTGGCCATTAGCTCCTTACTTCTGGTGCCACGATGTCTCCAAAAGGAAGGAGACAAATTCTTCCCCACTTGTGAAGGCCTTAGAAACATTTCTTCTGAGTGATCAGGAAACCTGCAGGTGTTTCTTCCTGGCAAAAGGGAAGAAACGTTCTAACTGGGTGTCTGGGTGTGTGCTTCTGTGTGTGTATGGGTATGTGTGTGTTTTTGATGCCAGTTTGCAAAATGAGATCACAAAACTCCTGAGAGAAGTCTCAGGCAGGGTTTCTAGGACATTGCAACAGTGCATATGAAAGGGGAAAAAAATAACTGCTTACTTGATTTAAAGGATGAACTTTAAAAAAATTAACTGACTTTAATAGATGTTTTACCATTGGGTAGTGATAATCTGTTCTAAATTTTGTCCTAACATGGCACTCATAGATTACTATGACTTTCAGATGCCATTATATATCATGGCTAATGACAAAGTGGATCATTATTTATGATTTTTCAGTAGCCTCATGTTTGAAGTTGTTTTGAGCATTTCCTTCTAAGTGGTAAAAGGTCTTCGGTTGCAGGTCCTATAACTTTCCTTCCTCTATCTCTCCTCTCTGGTGGCAGCAATAACAGCTATAGAATAGGCCTGAAATAGCAGGTCCTGCCACCAGATGCCATCACATTCAAACAAAACGCACCTGAGTTTGAGTCTTTCAATTCTGCCAAGTAACTACCTACTTGACTAACCAGAAAGGAGGGCACGCCATTTGACTTCAAAGAAAGTACAAATAGGTGTCAGGGTCTTTGTCACCAAGCTATTGCCTCTAGAATGGTGTTGTCTCCATGTCTGAGAGCAACTGACCCATGAAACAACTGGAGGTTGCCTTGAACCTCACTGCATTACTGCATTAGATAGAACCGGATGAGGCCCGGAGAGGAGTGACCAGAATGTGCAGCCTGCAGAACCCGCCAATGCCATGAAAACACTTTATTGAAATGATCCTTCGATGTGAAATTTCTCTAAGCAATTTGGCCTGCTCAATTTCTTAATAAGTCACCCTGTCCTTTCTCAGGGGACAATGTGGACAATGTTTACTTGATTTGAATAAATGACTGGTAAAACGCAGAAGGACGCTCCTCTTTCAAGTGCATCAATTGATTAATGACTTGGGCAAGAATCAGTTTACGTTCTTTGCCTCATTAACAGTCATTTTATAATAATGGCTTTTTGTCACTTTAAAATGTAATTTCTTTATGGAAATTCAGTTACAGTCACATGTTTGGAAAGGTTAGCTAGCGAGTCGGTAACAATGCTCACGATTTGGAGACTCTGGCTTTGCAGGAAAAATTTCCAAAGTGTTCTGACAGTGTACCCTTGCAGAGAAATCCCTGATGACATACAGAATTGAAGAGGTGGGTGAGTCCTTAGCTCTTTTTCCACTCAAGCCCCTGATGCAAGAGGAGGAAACTGAGGTACAGAGGTGATATCAGGGTTGCCCAACCTAAATCAGCAAGAGTTTTCAGATGCCCCTGCTGTGCCTTGTACTGTGCGAGGTGATGGGGGAAATGCATGTCTTTGGTCTCAATTTATCTTCTAGTTGGGAAGATGAAGCAGGCACATGGAAACATTTAAAAATAGCATATGGCAGTACAACAAGCCTGAGCAAGTGTGGCCCAGACTAACAGAATAGGCTGTTTCACAGCATGCTCTGCACCAGGGTCATTGCACAAGCTGCATGGAAAACAGAGCGAGCTCTGAGGCAGAGCAGTGACAGCATCACCCTGCGGTACACCCTAGCCTGGGCCACATGCAGCTTCAGACTAGCTCAGGTACCACAGAACTGTCGGGAGGATCAGAGAGCAGAGACTCAGCTTCGAACCACTATGACAGTGAGTCGGAAATGCCTGAAGTTCCTCCTCCAGGTTTTCTTCCTCCTCACGCTGGTAGTGTCTTTCCAAATAAGCGGTCGATACAATACAGTAGCTAAGAGCCCGGGTTTGGAAACCAGAACTCAGCTAGCAGTCCCAGCCTGCCACTTTGTCATTGTATGACTTGGAGCAAATTACTGCACTCAAGTTTCATTTCCTCATCTATAAAATGAGAATCATAATTAATGACTGCCTCATATAATATGTGAAGATCAATTGTGATAATTCATAAAAGTAAAGCACACAGCACAGTGGAGCTATTATAAATATACTCAACTCAACTATGCTGTTAGCAGAGTTGCTGTTAGTAAGAGGAGGGCGAGAGAGAGAGAGAGAGAATGAATGTGTTTCTGCACACCACATTCTGGCTATTTTAGACATCAAGGAAATCTGGATTATAGAATCCAATTGGCTGTCCAATGAATAGTTCTTTAAGAGCCCAAACCAATAAATGGGGTTAAAATGATAGCTACTAAACAGACAGAACTCCTGTCTTCAAATTACTGCTTATAGCACAGCCAAAGAGGGAAGTTGCCCAAACTTTATTTAACATTGCATGAGCAACAAATACATTTTTATTGTCTTAAGCCTCTGAAATTTGGGGATTTTTATAGAAACTAACATGAATTACATTAACCTGCAAAATGGCCAACTGGACCTGTTTAAATGCAAAAATATTAAGATAACAAAAATGTTCATATCAAAATCACTCAAAGGCCATATTTAATAACTATCAATTTTATTAATAAAACTAGAGGCCTGTTGCACAAAGAGATTCGTGCAATAGGCCTTCCCCTCTCCCTTCGCTCTGGCCGGAGCCGCCTTCCCTCTTCAGTCTTCGCTGCTCGGACTCGCCTTCAGTCTTCCCTCCGCCGCTTGGAGCCTACATATGCAAATTAACCGCCATCTTTGTTGGCAGCTAATTTGCATACCACATTGATTAGCCAATGGGAGGTGTTGCAAAGGTATGGTCAATTACCCTGTTTGTCTATTATTAGATAGGATATACAAAGCACATCTAATGTAACAAAAAATTGTCATATTGTTGAGTTATTTATTTCTGAATTCCCTGTTATCCAAAAAGTACTTAAAAATATCACAAAAAGTGGCATTCTGACTCAGGACTGAGAGTAGGGTACATGTTTAGCTGTTGCCAGAAATTGTTCTTCATCATATGCTGCTGAGTGAAAAAAAGTCATGTCTCCAAAAAGTATAGATTGATTCCATCCCCCCAAAATGAATGTCAATAATAATGTCTATCATGATGGTGGGGTTATGATAGTCAAGCAGTTCATTTCCATATGCTTTATTGTATTTTCTAAATCTTCTACAGTAAGCATGTATAACTTGTAAACAAAAAGAGAATTAAAAGTCATTTAAAAAGTATTCTTTCAAATTTATTTTATTCTTTCAAGCGCTTTATCTTTTTACAGCTCAATAACCCCTGAAATGACTGAAAAAGAAAACCAAAACAAACTATAATGAAACAGATTATTCACATGAATAGATTTTGCTAGCAAAAAAACGTGAAATGGAGAGATTTGAACTTGGGCTCAGCAAGTTAAGTGATGTCATTATTTGCAAGTTTTGGGGAGGAAGTACATACATGAGCTAGCAGTGTGAGGTGATTTTGAAGAGAATCTTAGACTGAAATTGCAGAAAGACTAGAACAAGGGTGGGCAAACTTTTTGACTCGAGGACCACAATGGGTTCTTAAACTGGACCTGAGGGCCGGAACAAAAGCATGGATGGAGTGTTTGTGTGAACTAATATAAATTCAAAGTAAACATCATTACATAAAAGGGTACGGTCTTTTTTTTTTTTTAGTTTTATTCATTTCAAATGGGCCGGATCCTGCCCGCAGGCCGTAGTTTGCCCACGGCTGGACTAGAACCTTGGCCTGAAATGCCTGTGTTTGCTTTGGAGAAATACCAGTAAGGAAAAGTTCACAATGAGAAAGACACTTCTGGGACTATTTCTTTAACCCTCTAGTGGGCCTGAGTTTTCTGAAGGGTCTCTTCACTATGCCTGTCCAAATCCCATCTTCTCACCGGATCCTTGGACAGTCTACACACCTGCCCCTCTGTCCTGTGTTGTGGCAGTGAGGTGAGTGCTCCTCCACTTTCCTCAGGTTGGAGTAAAAGTAAGACGGGAAATTGGAAAACATCAGGTGCTTTATGTAGCATTCTTGGATACTTTACCTTTATGAATTTTTGCAATTTTTCCCAATTGGATTGTAGAAATCATAGAAATAGGATTAGGAAAGCATGAGCTTGTAGTTAGAAGACCTGAATTCTCTCACTTGCTTTTGTTGCAACATTCAAGTTAATCTTTCTCTCAAAAAGAAGATGAAAAAAGCAAATTTCTCAAGTAGGCATTGGTCTATAAGAAATAATACATATGTAAGTCTTTTTGTCTTCACCCAAAGATATATTTTTTAAAAATATATATTTTTATTGATTTTAGAGGGGAAGAAGAGGGAGAGAGAGAGGTAGAAATGTCAATGTTGAGAGAGAAGCATTGATTAGCTGCCTCGTACACACTCCCCGTTGGGGATGGAGCCCACAACCTGGGCATGTGCTCTGACTGAGAATTGAACAATGACTGGTTCATAGGTTAATGCTCAACCACTGAGACACGCTGGCTGGTCAAGGACATGTTTTTATTAGTTTTGGGAAGAGAGGGGGCCAGAGTGGGAGGGGGAGAGAGAGAGAGAGAGAGAGAGAGAGAGAGAGAGAGAGAGAGAGAGATCCATTGGCTTTCATTTGCACCCTGACTGGGAATTGAACCCACAACCTTTTGGTGTATGGGATGATGCTCTAACCAACTTAGCTGCCCAGCCAGGGCTGTACATTTTTTATTTTAAATGTAGAAGAATGGTTTACATTAACTAAAAATTTAGGCCAGACTAAAACTGAAAAGTTTGGAAACCAGGAGTCCACTTAATTTTCTTAAATAATGAATAAAGCTGACAGATTTTCAGAGATGATCTAGTCCGACACCCTCCTCCTCTCCGACCTCCTAGTGCACAGTGAGAGGCGAGGAACATGAGGCCCAAAGAAGTGATGAGAATGTGCTTGCTCAACCTCACAGCATGGCCACCTCAGAAGGTTTGTGTCTCTTCTGTGGTGACTTGTCACCTCCCATGTGACTAAGTCCTCGTGGGGAACCGAGACTTCTGTGGTGCTGCCTTGTCATGAAGATCTATTGCTGCCCAGCCAGGCCCAAGTGCTGCGTGAGCCTACAGCAGGTGCAGATGGCTGGGAGGTGGGTGGTCAGAGAAATCTGAGGAAATGCTTTTCTCCCGCAGACCTGACTCTGGGCAATGACACTAGAAGCTTCTCTTTAATAGCTTGATCCCAGGCTTGGCTTAGGTTTGGCTTTCTCCTACCTCATTTTTATGCAACTGAAGCTAGGTCTCCAAGAAACTGTCTGAACCATGGTGCCTGGCACTTAGCAAAACTATCATTGAGCAGTTGCTAACTTAGCCCTGTTGATCTGCCTGGGCTTTCTCATGCCAACTTTATAATACCTCTGCTTGTCACTTACATTTGAGAAAACCCTAGCTCAGATGGCTCTCCAGATGTTCCTTCTTAGATTAAACTCAGGATGCAATAGCCTGTCCTGTTGATAGACTAGCAATGAGGGCTGTCCACCCCCCCCTCATTTACATGATTTGCTATTTAAATGACTAGGTCATAGTGGAGGAGGTGATGGTGGGGTTCTGGTGGGCAAACCGCCACCTACGCTGCACACTGCAGTTCCCTCCATGGATGAGTGTCGAAGCCAACACAGGCACAGCAAAAGAAGCAGGTCTACGTATACCATGCACAAAAGGCAAGCTTTATCTTCCGTCACTTAGGATGGGAGAAGAAGAACAATATTTCTGGGAAGTTTCTTTCTCCTATTGCCATCTGCATATAATGTGGCTTTTCTCAATGTGTATGACTGCCGGTGCAATGTGTAAAGTTGTTTGTGGGAGTTTGTATTCCCCACAAGTCAGAGTATGTCTCTTGCTGACCCTGACAATGAACCCCAAATCCTTAGACAGTTCCTTCCTTTGCCTTAGATATTGAAAAAAGGACCCCATGAAAATGAGTCTCACCTCCAAAACCATCTTAACGTGCAGTAAATTGTCATATTACAGAAGGAACTCAGAATACATTTCCTGGGTTATTTATTTGCAATAAAACATGGTCAGTCATCTAGTGGCGTTCTCCATATTTTTTTTTTTTTTTTGCTAACATTTTACCTATGTGCGCCTGCCAATGAACATTTAAACTTCTCTTTTCTGTAGTGACCCAGAATTGTTTAAAGTAGGTACCGAGTAATTATTTTTAGTAGGGTTAAAGAGTGATCTGTTGGGGCTATCCATTTACTCTTTAACTCAGATTTAATTTAGGAATGATTAGAATTGATACTGAATATGGCTTTATCTTAGGCCCAAACCACTCCCCAGCATTGTGTAAATGAGAAAACTGCACTAGTTGCGAGTCACCTGGGATAACCCAGCTCCTTGGTGGATGCACTGGCAAGTGACTTTTCAGTTCACTGCTCTTTCCACTTCAAAGCCCAGTCATGTAATGGGCTTCGGAGGAAGCAGGACATAAAAGAAGCAAGTTCGGTGTGAGGGAAAGTGCCAGGAAATGTCAGGAGAACAAAGTGGAACCTGAGACTAGGCAAAATTTGAAGGTAAGGGCAATAGACAGGAGGAAGGCATGGGATCAGAGCTGCAGATATGGAGGGACAAACCCCATCCACCTTCACTCTTATCAGGGTCTGACCAGGTTCTGGCAGACAGCATGTTCCAAAGAAGACTGAAACCATGTCGCATGTCCCCGAAGCTGTTCTACAGCCAGATGGTGCCATCCCCCGCACCAAGAGGTGGTGTTAATTCCCTCCCTTCAGTCTGGACTGGCCTATGACAAATGGAATGTGTTTGAAGTGTCATGTGTGACTCCCAAGGCTAAGTGTGGGGGGTCCATAAAGTTTTTTGCCTGGTTCTCTCGGAACACTTGCTAGTGGGGCTGCTAGCCACCATGTAGAGATACAACTCCCCTGAGACCACCATGCTGAAGAAAAAAAAATCAGAATAAGTTATTTTTTTAAATGTGCTCATTCTGAGCTTCCTTGACTATAGCTATCAAGGTAGGGAGGATTTAAAAACCAATCTCATTATGTGTGTTAATGACTGATAATGAATGGGGCACTGTAAGCAGGGACATGCACATTTTAGCAGAGGACTTTTGGAGACTGTAATTCTATAAGGACTATAATTCCAACCTGGGTCAGACAATTATGACTCAAACCAAGTAGCTCCATAGTCTGTCTACCCAGAGACTAACCTTCCCGTTTTGCTAAAAAGGTGGATAATCCCTGGAATTTGTAGGAGGAGAATTCTATTTCATGGATGAGATCTGAGAAAAGAAGAAGGGCTCCCCAAGGCATACGGGGCCTTACCTTGGAAATTCGGCTCTGTGGAGGAGAATTGGCACGAATATTTCCTAGCTGGTCTAGCATGATTTGTTTTGTTTGAAAGGAACATGTCCTTTTCTGTGTGCCCCCCAGTCTGGATAAAATCCCAAATAGCTTAGAGCTCAGGATCTGTGGAGGCTTGTTTCAGGAGGGCAGGGGTCATGTTTATCTTCCCCAGCTGCATCTGTAAGACCTGGAAAAAAGCCCAAGACATAGAAGAAAAATAATAACGACTAGTCATAACTACTATTACAATGTGACAAGTCTTGCTCTAAATACTTTCTCTTTTTCACTCCCCCCCTTTTTTTGGGGGGGGGTAAGAACATTTAAGTTTTACTCTCTTAGAAACTACTCAATAAATGGGAGAAGAATGAAGAGGAAGTTCCTGTTTGGAGTTTGGTCAGTTCTCTAAAGTACTTTTCTCTCTCTTGAGAGGATGCCGCAGGGGTCACTAACTCCTTAAGAATTCAACTGGGGAAAAGTCATTTCCCCTTGAAAATGAACCACAGAGACGTCTGTGTTTCTCTGTCCTGTGAATGAGGAACTGGACTCCTGGCACACCCCTCCCAATCCCCACACAGATCGATCACTTGGGGTCGGCCTTGCATTTAGCTCTGGTTTGGAAGCTGTGGGGTCAGAGGCTGGGCAACGGAGCCGGTTCCTATGAGGCTGCTCCCTTCTCGCAACACAAGAGGGCAGCATTTCAACAGGCTGAGAGTCCCAGCGCCCGGTGAAGGGAGCTTCCATTATCTTCAGCAAAAAGCCCGTCAGACTGATTATTCAGCTCAAGAACTTCAGAAGCCAGGGGAGGATGCATTTTAATGACTCCAGGGAACGGATCAAATTAAGCACATTATCCCGGATTTCCTTCCCTTGCCTCCTCTCACCCGCCTTCTCCAGGCCTCTGTGTGCGCCCTGTAGTCTCAGCCCCTGGCCAGCATCACCCCCTTTGCAGAGCCCCTGCTGCCCGCTGGCTAAAGAAGATGGAAGGGCCAGAGTGGGCCTCCGCAGCTTGTCTTGGCGCAGATCCTCCAAGGTCACCTTCCGGCAGGATGAAGTTAGTTAGGAAGCCCTGAAAGTTTCGTGCCCGGCCAGCGTGTCTGCAACTGGGCAGGGGAAACAAGCCCAGACCCTGCAGCTGGTACATCCCCCCTAGGGCTACTCGCTGTTCTAGAGGAGCTTTACACATGTCATCTCTGGTCTTCCCAGCAGCCTTGCCAGAAAATGGTATCACCATGTGGCCCACGAGGAAAACAATACAAGGTTAAAAAACGTGCCCAAGGTCAGGAAGCTAGTAAGTGCTGAGCTGGGACTCACACCAGGACGTCTGGTCCCCAAGCCTAGAACATACACAGCATCTCCCTAAAACTAAGCCCCACGTCTCTTATCCCTATAAGGACCCCATGACGCTTGGCGGGAACATGAAGTGGACACATTTCCCCAATTAGGGGGATGGAGGGGCAGGTTTCTTCTTAGGGCACCTTGAGTGTGAACTTCAGCTTCTAGTCATCCTCTATCCTGTGCTGCTCCTGGAATGACCTGGCCCTTAAAGGGTGCCCAGTGCTAATTGAGTTGAATTAAATTCTGTTTCCCCTCCCCCATCATTGGGTTAACTAACAGATTTATCCATGATTTTAAAAAGGTTTGTTACGTCTCACCTTTATATAGGAGCCTGCCCAGTTTCTTATTAAAACACTCTCAGAAACCCACAAGTGAGTGTTGTAATTGCTTTCTTAGCTTTGTTCTCACTGATAAGATATATGTGATGTTTAAAAAGCAGAACTAACTAATCAATCAAAACAAACAGCTGTAATCTGGCCTTAGAGCAATCTGCAGGATAACAGTGGGCCAAGGAGAAATCATTTCTTATCACAGTGGGATAACGTGCAGATGAAACGTAAACTTCAGGCTCCCTCACCTCACAGAATGCCAGAGAAACGCCAGGCAGAATGTTTATGAATGGGAAAGCCAATGGTGTTATATTTTCCCTTAGGTTATTCTCAATCTCATTTTTATAAGAGACAAAATAGCTCTAAACATTTCTAAATATTTCACTCCATATGGCCCCAATCCCAGACTTAAAATATCTACCCAACTGCCCACTGAGAAGATTTTAAAAGAAAAATGACTAATCAGTTTTATTGGAAAATTTCCTCAGAAAAGTTTTCCCAGGGATAAAATATGGGCTGCCTGCCCTGTGTTGTGGTTGAACCTATCCATGCAAAGGCTGGGCAATTATTTGTGGGCTATTCCCCCCATGGCAGGTGTCCCACTTCATAGTTGGACCAGAGGAACCTGGGGAAGATTCCACCAACTCTAAGATCCTTGTAAATAAAACATATGAATGTTTTCAGGTTTAGGTAAGAAAGTCCACCATATTGTCTTGCAAAGAGCCAGGACCAGTGACCTAACCCTTCAGCCCAGCAGGGCTCTCCAACCTTCTTCAGCCTCACTTTCCCACTGCTGCATACCGGGACAGGCCACAAGCTCTGAATAATACTTCAAAGAAAAACCAGTCATTAAAAATGGGCCATCGCTACCAGAAATGGGTGAGGAAATGGTGGCTGTACCTAAAATGAGAAAGCCCTATGGTTCTCCTCACGATCTTGAAAACCAGCTAAACGTGACAAATGCAGTTTTATCAGCACAGATCCCACAGTGCTTCCTTTCGGCTCTGACTCCAGATGCTGGCCCCACTGGCCGGTGCAGATGCTCTGCGCACTTCCCGGCGCCCTGCAGAACGCTGACGTTTGCCTTTGCTCCTGGAGCAGCTGGGCCCCTGCCTAGAGCAGGGCCGGGCATTTAAGCCATCATCATGCTTTCCCTCACATATTTAACAAGTATTTCTTGAGTCTGCAATGTACCAGGCACTGTTGTGGGTGCTCAGGATTCAGCAGTCGACAAAGAAAACAAGATTTCTGCTCTCCTGGAGCTTACATTCTAGTGGGGGAGAGAGACCGTAAAATGAACAAGTGAGAAAATAATAGTAATACTTGATATGAAGAAAATAAAACATGAAGCTGGGAAAGAGAGTTCCTGGACAGCTTCTTTAGAAAGGCTGGTGAGGGAGCACCTCTCTAAGGGTTGCTCTGAATGGTGGGAAGAAGCCAGCCGTGCTCAGATCTGGGCAAGGACATTCAAGGCAGAGGGAACAGCAAGTTCAACAGCCACAAGGGGCAAGCCTCGGTGTGGGTGTGCTCGAGGAACATAAAGAAAGCCAGCGGGGCTGGTGTGCCAGGAATCAAGAAGGCTGTGGTATAAGGAGCTCCGAGGGAGAGGCAGCCGCTGACTGGCGAGTGAGTGAATCGACTGCACTTTGGACTACCGTGCAGACCAGCCTCAGTCGTTTATAAAGGGCACCTCAGGACAGCCACAGCGCCGAACCTGCAGCTTGGTTTGGATCGCATGCAGGATGCCAGTTCAGATCCAGCTGTAGTTACAGTGGGCAGGAATGGTTGAAACTCCCTCAGAACGATCCCTTACATGTGAGCCTCAGAAAAGACAGCTGGGAAAAAAAAACCAAAAACAAAACATGCTTGTCCTTCATCAATATTGAAAACCCCATCCAGCATCCTTTTTTTTCTTTTTTTTCCTGGGATTATAAATGCAAGGCCCATATTTCAAAATCTCCTAAGCACTGGTCATTTTCCCCATGATAGCTCTGAGAGCCATATGAGGATTTTCCTCAGAGTCACATCAAAATAGCACTCTGTGCTGGTTTGAACAGTTTTAAACATCACATTTCCAGCCAATTAAAGACCAGCCCAGAAGGGGGGTGACATTGATGGCTGGGATTTCAGCACCTGCCGTGGCCTCAAGCTCCACCACACCCAGCTCCACCTTCCCAGGATATGGACTTTTCTTCCATAAATTTTCTACATTAAGCTTATATCCTATCTATAAAGGTAGGTGGGAACAACCTTAGCTTTAGAAACTAGCTTTGAATGAGAAACTATCAAAAGGCATCTGAAGTGAGTCCTGCTGGGACTTGGTGCTTTGGGAGGAGGATGTTCAGACACCAGTGGCCAGCTCCCCACACGTGGGGCAAAATCAGGCCCAGATCACTCCTGCCCTTCCATTCCCATCTTGTCCTGTGGCAGTTTCATTTCAGAAGTAAGTGTCCTCCGCTTTGGCCTCTGCCCTGATGTCCCAGTCTTGCTCTGAGATGGCTGCCAGCCAATCTAGTCAGGTCACCCCAGGGCATGGTTCAGTATAGAGGATGGTGCATCAGTGGCCTGGAACAGTGTGTCTGGGACATGCAGCTTAACCTCTCCCATCCACGGTGCCTTGCTTTGTAGAGCCGCCTGACCTTACCAGCATGGTCATTTGGTTTATGGCTTTTATTGTGTGGGACACTGAGAAAGATTGGATGTTGAGAAAGACTGTGAAACCCCCTTGGTGCCGAATGGGTGAGCCTGTGTACTGACCTAGAATCCGGATATCTTCTGCTCTTCGTACTTTCCTATGTCAGGACGCTTCTCCCAGTTGGTCGGAACATTTCGATGGAAAGAAAGAAATGGTTAACATTTAATTTTGTTTTCTTTTGTTTGACTTCCCAAGTAGATTCTTAAGAAGCAAAAAGGGAAGACCCTGAGGGGAGGAGAAGAGAGTGTGTGCCATCAGAAAGATTAATAAGAGATGGACAGAACAGTTGGCGGTCTCCCTCCTCCCCAGGAGACAGTGTGAGGGTCATCTGGGATGGGTAGGGGCGGGGAGCATAAGGTGATCCTGCACACAGCTGTGCAGGCAGCCAGAGGCTGTATAAAAAGTCAGCTGGCTAAGGTGGTGGGACCCATGTATGTCACCACAGAGAGAGGCAGAGCATGACACAGCCTGTTGCCCGGTCACTGCCTGTGGCTTATCCAGCAGAGGGACGCCCATGGGGATCCCAGATGTGGCCAAGCTCCTACCCAAACTTTCCTGTGGGGGGACATCTCCCTCTCTTGTCACCATTCCAGGATACTAGCAAGCTTGTCTTTCATGAAATAGAGCAAGGAAGTGATCTTGACTTACAAAGGGGTGAGTGATGTAGAAGAAAAAATGAGACTATTGTGGGGCTGGATAGTGGGGAAATAGGCCTCGTTCTCATTCCGTATGACCAATTATGATTGGCATGGGCACAGGAGGGTGATGAGTTTGAGAAAATCCAATATATGGCATCCTTTCCCCCAACATTTGGAGCACAATCCAGGAACCTTGAGAGACAGTCAGATCTGGGGAGTCCAAAACACCAGGCTTTGACTGAGTGGCTTTAGGCCTTGGGTGGAGTAAGCCAGGGTCGCGTGCTTTGTTTTCACTTTGGGAGTTCATAGGGCTTTGGTGTGCCACGTGGATGGTTCTACAGTTATGTGACTGCCTTTTGACTGGGGAGGTTGGGGTGTCAGCTTCAGGCTTTAGATTTTAGTAAGCATTGTCCAGCGGGATTTTGACCTAGCAACTAATGACAACTTGATCCACAGACAAGCAGCTGTTTTGATACAAGCAGGGCAGCAAGTGGCAGCCTCACAAACACACAAGAGCTGCATTGGCCTCCATAAACATAGGGAGTCCAGGCAAGGTTTTGATTAGAGGGAAAAGAGAATGTTTTCATATGTCAGCCTTTAAGTATAGGGAATGGAGCAATTTTTGTTTGGCTGCAAATCAAAAGTCCAAGACTTTAAAAATGAAAAGAAGCCACATTTCACGTGTCCTAAAGATCATTATGTGTGAGCTTCTAGCTTTAAAATGACATGCCAGGCATTAATAGGCAGGGCTAGATCAGCCACACAGCTTCTGGTCCTCTTTATACTTTTTTGAAAACTTAACAAGGACTATTTCCAGGGATAGAGAGAGACATTATATAGTGATAAAGTGGCCAATTCACCAAGAGGAAAACTATCCTAAATGGATATGAGCCTAATAACAGAGTTTCAAAATCCATGAAGCAAATACCTATAGAACTAACAGAAGTGGTAAATCTACAATTACAATCAAACATTTCAAGGCACCTTTCCCAGTAATTGGTAGAAAAAGTAGACAGAAAATGAGGGAAAATGTAGGTCTAAACAACATTATCAGTCAAGTGGACTTAAGTGATATTTATAGAATACTTCATTTAAAACAGCTGGGTACATATTCTTTTCAAAATAGCAACACACATGTTTTTAAACATGGAATAGTCACCAAGATTCTGAGTCATAAAATAAGTCTCCATAAATTTAAAGGCTCAAATTCATGCAAGAGAATTAACTTAGTGCATATATGGAATTAATTAGATATCAACAAGAGAAATATATCTAGAAAATTCCTAATTAAAAACATGTTTTTAAAATAACACATGAGTCAAAGAAAACCTCACCAACAATTATTTTTTTGAATGGGATGATATAGAAAACACAGCATATTAAAAAATTTGAGATGTATTTAAAGCAGTGTTCAGAGGGAAATTTATAGCATTAAATACTTAAAAATAGCTTATTGATTGTTATAGAGAGAAGAACATCGATGTGAGAGGGCAACATTTATCGGCTGCCTCCTGCATGTCCCCCCTGCCCCCCCGCCCCCACACCAGTGACCAAGCCTGCAACCCTCGTATGTGCCCTGACTGAGAATCAAACTGGCAACCTCCTGGTGCATGGATGATGCCCAACCAGCTGAGCTACATTGGCCAGAGCAGACTTTAAAACTGTTAATATAAAAGAAGACATATATCAATTAAAAAGTTGAAACTTCCAAGAAGAGAGCTAAGTCTAATGCAAAAACAAAGTAGGAAATGATGAAGATAACATTGGAAATCAGTAAAATAGGGAATGGACAAACAATAGAGAAAAACAATGAAATAAAAATCTGTAGTAGACTGAGTCATGGTCCCCTTAAAATGTCCATGTCCTAATCCCTGGGACCTGGGAATATACTATTTTACATGGTAAAGGGACTTTGCAGGTATGATTAATTAAGAATCTTGAGCTGGAAAGACTATCCTGGATGATCTGGGTGGGCCCAAGGTAATCACAAGCATCCTTATTGGAAGATGCAGGAAGGGTCATGGTCCAAAGGATGCAGGTAACTTCTGGAGACTGAAAAAGGCAAGAAAATGTATTTTTCTCTTAGAACTTTCAGGAGGAATTGGCCCTGCCAACATGTTAACTTCAGCTCAGTGAAATTGATTTTGGACGTCTGACTTCCAGAACTGTAAGGTAATAACTTTGTGTTGTTTTAAGCCACTAAGTTTGTGGTAATTTATTACAGCAGCAATATGAAACTAATACAATAATCCTTTGAAAGAGCAATAAAATAGATAAACCTCTAGTCAGACTTAGAAAGAAAACAAGAGAGAAAATACAAATTACCAATGTCAGGAATAAAAGAGAAGGATCACTTCAGATTCTTCAGACAGTAAAAGGATAATAAAAGAAAATTATGAACAACATATGTCAATAAATTCTACAACTTAAATGAAATGGACAATTTCCTCAAATGACACAAATTGCTATAGTTTGTCAAGAAGAAATAACCTAAAAAGATAGATAAATAGCCTCTATCTATGAATGGAATTGAATTTATAATTGAAAACCTTATAACAAAAAACAGCAACAACAAAAAGAACCCCAAGCCCAGATGGCTTCACTGTGAATTATTCCAAACATTTTAAGAAGAAGTAATACCAATTTTTTAGAAATTCTTCTAAAAAATAGAAGAGAAGGTAATGCTTTCCAGCTCAGTTTATCGGGTCAGCATTAGCCTGATGCCAAAATCAGACAATAACATTGCAAAAGAAGAAAGCTACAGATCAATACCCTCATGAATATAGATGTAAAAATTCTCAACACAGTTTTAACAAGCTGAATCCAACAATATACAAAAAGGCTAATATGTAATGACCAAGTAGGGTTTATCCCAGAAATGCAAGGTTGATACAATGTTTTCAGATGAAAAACGTTCTCTCATAGATGCAGATAACAATTGGAAACTGAAATCTTAAGATATTATTTTACAATAGCATTGAAAAAACATGAAATAATTAAGATATATTTAACAAAATACAAAAGACCTGTACACTGGAAATAACATTTAAAGATTTAAATTAATAGAGATATATCATGTTCATAGATCGGAAGACTCAATAGTGCTTTCCTCCAAATTGATCTTTACCTCCCAAGCTATCCAATATAAATTCCTGCAGAGATTATGCAAAAATTGACAAGGTGGTTCTAAAATTTATAAGATCATGCAAAGGCCTGGAATAGACAAAACAATTTTTAAAAAGAATAATACATTTGGAGGGCTCACCCTAATTTTAAGACTTTCTATAAAGTTACATGTAATAATGACAATGGGGTATTGGCCTAGGAATAGACACAGTGGACCAGAATATATGAAAAATTGATTTTTGACAAATCCATCAAGGTAACTTTAGTTGTGAAGAGATCGTTTTTTGAACAAAATGGTGCTAGAACAAATTATATGGAAAGGGAAAAAACTTTGACTTTTACATGGCACCATGTACAAAAATCAACTTGAAATGAATCACAGACCTAAATGTAAGAGGTAAACTACAAAATTTCTAGAAAGAAAACTTAGGAAAAACTTTTTGTGTGACCTTTGGATAGACAAAAATTCCTTAGGTGGGAACTTAAACATCAACATTAAAGACTGCTGCTCTTTTAGCAGCATTATTAGCAAATGCAAAGGCTAACAAGAGCCTGGAAGAAGATTTTTGTGAAATACTTATTCTGCAAAATTCGTTGTTTTCATAATACTCGAAGAATGCTTACAATTCAATATTAAGAAGAGACAACTTGGTTTATAAAAAATAGGCAAAAGATTAAAAGACACTTCACAGAATAAGATAGATGCTTGGGAAATAAGCCCCTAAAAAGATGCTCAACATCATTAGCCATTAGGAAAATGCAAATTAAAACCTAAATGAAATAATACAACACGTCTAGTAGAGTGACTAATATTGAAAAGACTGTCAAATCAAAAGGTGGGACATTGTGGAGCAACTAGAACCCTCATATATTGTTGATGGTAATGCAAGGTAAGGACATCCTTTAGAAAACAGTTGGGAAATTTCTTAAAAAGCTAATTACATACTTACAATATGGTCTAGTAATACGACTCTTAGGTATTGATGGAAGAGAATTAAAAATGTGTTTATAGAAAGACTGGTATGTGTATGTGCATGCCACTGTTATTAAAAATGCTCCAAACTGGAAGTTACCCAAATGTCCATTAACTGGTATAAATTTTGGTATCATGGGATATTACTCAGGGAAAAAAATAAACTACTACTGATACATGCAACAGCATAGATGAATCTCAAAAGCATATGGTAAATAAATGAAGCCAGCCCTATAAGGTTACATATGATATGATTCATTTATATAAAACTCTAAGAGGTAAAAAGTACAGTGACAGAAAACAAACAAGTGAATCCTTCGGGCTCTGGCAGGGGGAAGGGTATTGACACAAAGGAATTTGGGGAGATGATAGAAATGTGCTATATCTTGATCATCATGGAAGTTACATGACTGTTCACCTTTGTCAAAACTCATCAAACTATATACTTCACAATGATGCATTTTATTGTATGTAACTTATACCTCAATAAAGCTGATTGAAATTTGTTCAATTCTTTTGAAAAGAAAGAACAAAGGGACTAGTGCATTTTAATCATATTCCACCATGGCAGAACAAGATGGAGCTCAAAAAAAGGCTACTCAGAGCCTGGCTGGACCAATGTTGGTTTGGACATGGAAGAGTCTTGTTCCTCACTGGGCCCCGGGCACAGGTTTTGGAAGCAGCAGCAGCTTCTGTTCAGGAATCTGCTGAGAGTGGTTTTTCTATTGAAACTAATGTGAGATAAGGGAGAAACCTTCCCTAGGAGGCAGGCTTCCTGGGTCTGAGTAATTTCATGACAAGAAACAGTGACACCTACCACTGTGGCAGAGGACTGAAAGTGCCTTTCAGCAAGAGAGGGTGGAGACTAAGTCACAGGGCGGAACCCACATTCCCTTCAGCAGCAGATGCCAGAAACACAGGGCTCCAGGCAAGTGGAAATTAAGATGTTTTCAGTTTGTTGGTTTGGAAAGCAAGGCATCATAAAATAAGACCCAGTGCCTGGGACTGCCTCTGTTACAGATTTCTAGACTCTGTTAGAAGGGAGCCATGTCTCAAACTTCACCCTCGAATTGCTGAGATGGTGTCCATTGATGGCCTTCCCATCCCCTCCTCCTAATACGGTGTCATAATGGGCATGTTCTTCCAAAAAAGACATAGAATGACCAGCATTGTGGTAAAGCTGCAATCAAAGATTCTGTTTCATTTCTGTCTATTCACCCTCTCTCCAAAACCACTGAATCTTTGCTATGGTCTTTGGTAATATAATTAGACTGGGATGTCTCATGACTGCTAAGGATTGATGTGTTTTCTAAAACAAATGGATGTGAGACTGGCACTTTAGTGTTCTCTTTAATCTTTAGTGTTCTCTTTGCTCTCCTCAAAAGTGAGGCACATAGGAGCACAGATGAACTATTAAGAGTCTAAGAGAACTACACCTATTCCAGTGGAAGAGAACTCAACTGCAGCTGCTGAAAGAAGCACAAGTCTACCTAAATACAGAGCATTCCTCTAGATGGACTCAGAAGTATAAAAAATTATGAAGAATGAGGTTTGGGACTTTAATTTCATTTGGCTTTTAACACAAAGGTAAAGTAATTTGACTTTAGACTTTAATAATCAGGGAATTTAATTTTGGAGCTGTAATTTCAAACTGGGAAATTCATGATGGGAGAAGGTTTATACTCATATTTGGAGTATTTTATTATTGTCATTTAATTGGAATATCTTAATGTTGTCATTTAATTTCACTGAAGAATCTCTAGTGAGCTATTTTGGACAATGTGGTGGGACATAGTTTAGGACAGGAAATCGATCAGGAAGTGCTTGAGTCCAGTATGACTTTTGAGGTTTTAAATCTATGTTATGATCCATTACACAGCTTTCTAGGGACAAAAAATCGTCACTTTATATTAACAGTCCCATGAAAGAATAGCGATCAATATTAAAGGAGAAACCTCATGAAGTGGGAGCTGCATGATTCTGATAGACTGCTGACTCCTTCCCTTAAATGAAGTGCCACAGCCCTGCTAGACCACAGATTTAGGGGTTAAACCCAATGGAGGATGATAGAAGGAAACACTCCTTTTTCTTCCTGATTCCAATGCTTGTCACGGTTGAGAGTCATTGCATTAGAGCTGTGATTCAGCGTCACCTGGGAACTCATTAGAAATGGAGATTATCAGGCCTCACCTGGCCTACTGAATTAGCAACTCTTAAGTGAGCCTAGGATGCTGCGTTTGTAACAAGTTCTCTGGGTGGTTCTGATACACGCTCAAGTTTGAGAAACACTTTAGTGGGACAACTCTGCTGGTCTCTTGCCACTTTCCTGCCTATTTCTGGTTAGTTGGGGGAAGATGGGGTTTGAGAGAATAAACTAGGCATATGAGGTGCTTCTGGCACCTTTTCTGCAGTTCCTTCTGGACTCTCTTTCTTTAGGATCTGCCTCACTACAAAGAATACACTGTTTGGCCCATTACCCCCACTATGTGGCAAGCCTGGAGAGCAGGCCCTGCCTCCAGTTGGTGAGGCTTGAAACCTGGGAAGTTTATTTCAGGCAACAGTAATAAATCCATTTGCTTTCCATGCCCAAGCCAGGTAGCCAAGAGCTGTGTCATTAATAGTTGATTTATATCCATCTGACTCCTGTATTTATCTCTCACTTAGTTTAGAACTTGGACAGGGAGAAGAGATGATATTAATTGGGTCCCCTCAATCCGAACTATGGGGAATGTGGCACAAATGCCACCCTTGAATTAGGTTAGTTGGGATATTTTGAACCTTACCAAGCACCCTGCTCTGTGAAGGTGCTTGTGTGTATGAATAAGGAATGGAAAGGAATCAGAAATTATTTACCAGGGTCTGCTGTCTGAATGCTGTCAGAACATCGCTAAACAGCTCCACTACCATGAACTCATTTGTTTTTAAGAAACAGAGTCAAGGAGAAGAATATTATTCACATTATAGATTGGGGTTCTCCATCAGAAATTAGTTAAGAACAGAAAGTGACAAAGACTCGAATTCTTTCATTACATTATCTGTTAGAAGCAGATGTGCTTTCAAAAGTAATAGCTCATGTCAACTTTTAGCTTCTCTGAATACACATGGGATACACCATTCTCCGTTCATGATCACAGATACTCAAGAGTCGTTCAAACTTGGGAGAGTTCAAAAATGGAAGACATTTCCAAAATTTGACAGAGACCAGCAGCTAGAAAAAGTCTTCAATCTGATTTTCAAGTTTTATGATTGCGAACACGTACATTTTCCTTTCTATGGCAATATTTTGTGATTAACTGTGCAATTTTTTTGTAACCTTTGGGTCTCTAAGATTAAATTAGCTACATGTCAATAAATGCCACACTTTTATTATTTCAGCAAAACTGTGCCACTTCCTAAGATTAATTGTTGAAGTTCAGATAAGGACACAGCCTCAGGGTGGAAGATAAAAGATGATGGTAGTTAGTGTAGGCTTTTGTGTCTCATTGAATCTTTTCCCAGTAAATTTTTCCTAAAGTGAAGATTTAGTTGATATCAGATATTACAGTTATTAACATGCAGAACCTGGAAATACAAATAAACTAGCACAGTTACCCACCAGGATTCTCTATAATTTGGTCCAGGCCTGAGGTCCCCCTTCAGGATGGATTAAATTAGTAAGTAGGCCAGTAGTGATAGCAAGAGCCATCAAGCATTGACACCTAGAAAGGAAATCAGATCAGAGTAATACCACCGTCTATCCTGGGCTTATAAGCATGTTATGCTGATTGTGCTCCAAAGCTTCATTTGTTATCAGTTGTTCAGAATGTAAAAAGCTGGAAAGTCATCTTATCTGCAAAAGTTGGACCCCTTGTCCAGTCCACAGGCACTCATTTGTTTTTAATCCAAATCTGACTGCATATCTACAGTGAAACACTATACATTTTCAATAAAAAGGCGTGTCATTACCACAGTGCTAGTAATTAGCCAATAAAGGCAATAATGAATATCAAATAGCCATTGTTTGTTTTGACTGTTTTAGAGGATAAAGGGATAGAAGAATAATTGTGATAAATTTCTGAACAGAATTTCTGTGCAATTTCAAGTGTTCTAGAATTTGATGACACTGACACCTTCCAGGTAGTTTTCTTTTACCAAAAATTTCTAGGGAATTCAAAGTAATTTTTTCCATTTTTCAAGATAAAGTGCCTTTTAAAGGAGAGAAAAGTGTTTCCCCAAGGTAGCCAGGCCAGAGTTGAAAGAGAGACAGAAGGAGTGTGTGTGTGTGTGTGTGTGTGTGTGTGTGTGTGTGTGTGTGTGTGTGTTGAATGTGACAAATAGAGTTGCTTAGATAGAATTAACTGAGTCAGAAAGCTGGAAAGTCTAAAGAAAAGTAAAGAGGATGGCATGGGCAGTCCCCTGGAGTTTATAAAATAAAAGAGAAAATTTGGTTGAATGAGGTAGAAACATCATTTCTTAAATTGTCCCTAGATGGTGTTCACCCAGGACTGCTCTACTTCTTGATTTGGGGAAATTCAGAGTCTCCAGGAGACCAGGTAGTAGGCACTTTACAAATGTCTTTGTGAGTAATGTAGTTTACTCGTGTAAGGTGAGTGCTCATAACTAGGAGGTGCCAGCACATTTATTTGCATATCAGCTAGACCAGCTAAGTTTTGGGCATGCCAGTTCTTTGTACCCTTGGGCACCATTCAGAGGCAAATCTGAAGCTTCTAGACCCTTATGCTGCCTTGGAGCCACTGCTGAATTCTTGGCCTGGGCTGATATATCCCCTTCTTACATGGGCACAGCCCGCTGGTGGCAAGGCAGTCAAAGCACTGAGGGAAGAACTTTGGCCTTTTCACAAATTGCTCATGAATTTTCAAGTGTGCCTGCTGGCCGCTGATAGTGGTGACTTTCTTAGACCTCCTACTGGATAATGCTCTTGGACATGGTTGCTGAGGAGGCAGCAAATGAACTGAACTCCATGTCCAGCACGCCAGATCAAAAGCAAACAGGCAGAGCGGTGCCAAGTTTAATTCACAAAAATGGCCCCAAGGAAAATAATGCCAGTGTAGCTGGGCTGCTCTTCGCAAGGATAGGCAGTCCCTTATCGGTTCTGTGATGACATCTGCTGCAGAGCACATCGTCCTGGAGCTGAAAACCAATTTGAAAAAAGGCAAATATGTAGGAGCCAGAGCTCAAGCAGGAGCTCTGTGCCATAGCAAAATGTCAGAGAGAAGAACCTCCCTGGACAGGAGACCAGAACTATTGCAAAGAGATGAGTACGAAATGAATATATTTTATAGGGATTCATAATTAGCAATCCAATTCCTTTTGTAAACAGAACACTGCATTCCTCTTTGCAATGCTTTAAGTGCTTTTTGAGAACGAAGTCTCATACAGTGGGTTAATTCTGAGTCACTCTTGTGAGTTTCCTGAGACTTCAGAGGTAAGCCCTGCTCCAGCTGTAAGAGGGACAAGCACATTGAAATGGAAGGTCTGATCCTTCTGTCTGATAGCATCTGGCATTTCCACTTTGGCTCACTTATTTGCAAATTAAACTTTCTACAAAAATGCTATGGAGAAGTTCAACAGTAAGCTTTTATTCTTTTCCTGTGAATGTCAGCGGTGGTGAAAGGCCTTATCCCAAAATTAATAAAGAAAAGCTGTCCTGACTGATAACCTTAAGTACTCACAGAGTCCCAAACAAGTTCAGGAAATTTTGTGATAAACACACATGTACAAACACAGAGGGCATTTTGCTGCATCCTGGTTCTAATCTTCCCTATCAGAGTCAGGGCTTTGGGATACCACTGTGCCATTATTATGACGGTAAATTCTTAGCAGTCCCTTGGCATTCAGGGTGAGTATCCATTCTGATCTCTTTTCTTCTCTTCTTCTCTTCCACCTGTATTATTATTCTGCCTTCCTTTCTCATCCATAGGGAGCAGGCTTCCAAATCACTCCACTGATAAATTGACGATAGATGGGTCCTGTCCCTTTGAGGATTATTTTGTCTTCTTCCTTTCCATAAAGTCCCCCTTGGTTCCCAATTATACGCCCAGGGATAACCTCCCATTCCCTCTCCTTTATCCCCTCAGAACATTTTTGGCATCTATCTTTGTACAAAAGCTAACACACAAAATTGGCACTGTCACTTTGTGAAGCTGTTTGAAAGTATCTGCAAAAGCTGATTATGTGCACATCCTATGACCCAGCAGTTTTATCACTTGGTATATACCCAAGAAAAATGAGTATACGTGCGCACAGAAGGAAGGTACATGAATGTTCCTACTGGCACTATTCAGAATAGTAAAAAGCTGGAATCAACCCATCATAAGTAATTGATTAAATATTGTAGTATATTTATAAGTAAAATACAGCAATGAGAGTGAACAAACTGCAAGGACAACATGAATTACCTTCACAAAAATAATGTTGAGCAAAAGAAACCAGACACAAGGATATATACTGTGCATGTGGGTATGTATATTTCAAAAATAGATAAGACTAATTTATGGTGTTCCGAGTCATGATAGTAGGGGCATTACAATAAAAGTTTGCTTTAAAACAAAAAAAACAAACTCTAAAATCATTCTGAGATGCATTCATCTTTTTCCCCAAATACAACTATTTCTGCACAAAAACTTAACTAAACAGTAAGCTCAGTTCCACCAATGAGCAAGCTATCATCTTAGCAGTCATTGTTATTAGTGTCAGCAGTAAAACTTAGCACCTAGCCAACAGAATTTCTAGAAGAGATAAGCATAATACCTACAATAATTTAACAAATATTTAGGATTCTATTGTGTACCAGGCATTGTGTCAGGTACTGAGGTTAAAGCAATGCACAAGCCCTATTTTTGCCCTCAGGGAACTTTTTGTCTATTCTAGTTCTAGACTTCCCTAGTCTCCTACCCTGTTCCACGCAGGCCCCATCTTATACAGTATGTTGAGCCTATCAAATTTCACCATCTTCCTCTCTTTTCTCCTGTAAATACATCAGTTTTTCACTCACAGAACCATGTAGCGATGGACTGGAAAATGCTAGGGCACTGGGGCAAGAAGCCAAGTGAGAACTGGATTTTGGAGATCCCTAGTCATGTACTCCTCCCACCTTCCAGATGCATGGATCTTAACCACTGCAACCCCTGTTCAGCTACTTATTGTGAACACTAAGCTGATACCTGAAAACTCAACTCTTTTTTTCTTTATTGATTAAGGTATTACATATGTATCCTTATCCCCCCCCCCATTGCTCCCTCCCCCCACTCATGCCCTCACCCCCCAGTGTCTATGTCCATTGGTTAGGTTTATATGCATGCATACAAGTCCTTTGGTTGATCTCTCCCCCTTACCCCTACCTTCCCTCTTAGGTTTGACAATTTGATCCATGCTTCTCTGTCTCTGGATCGGTTTTTGTTCATCAGTTTATGTTGTTCATTATATTACACAAATGAGTGAGATCATGTGATATTTATCTTTCTCTGACTGGCTTATTTCACTTAGCATAATGCTCTCCAGTTCCATCCACCCTGTTGCAAATGGTAAGAATTCCTTCTTTTTTTTTTTTTTTTTTTTTTTACCACAGCATAGTATTCCATTGTGTAGATGTACCACAGTTTTCTAATCCACTCATCTGCTGATGGGCACTTAGGCTGTTTCCAGATCTTAGCTATGGTGAATTGTGCTGCTATAAGCATAGGGGTGCATATATCCTTTCTGATAGGTGTTTCTAGTTTCTTGGGATATATTCCTAGAAGTGGGATCACTGGGTCAAATGGGAGTTCCATTTTTAGTTTTTTGAGGAGACTCCATATTGTTCTCCACAGTGGCTGCACCAGTCTGCATTCCCACCAGCAGTGCACGGTGGGAATGGAAACTAAATAAATATTTGGTGGTCTAGTTTCATTTTTTTGCATGTATCTTTCCAATTTTCCCAACACCATTTATTGAAGAGATTGTCTTGACTCCATTGTATATTCTTGCCTCCTTTGTCAAATATTAATTGAGCATAATGGTTTGGGTTGATCTCTGGGTTCTCTATTCTATTCCATTGATCTATATGTCTGTTCTGGTTCCAATACCAGGCAGTTTTGAGAACAGTGGCTTTGTAATGCAGCTTGATATCTGATAGTGAGTTCCCACCTACTTTGTTCTTCTTTCTCAGGGTTGCTGCAGCTATTCGGGGTCTTTTTTTTATTCCAGATGAATTTTTGGAGAGTTCATTCTAGGTCTATGAAATATGCTTTGGTATTTTAATGGGGAGTGCATTGAACCTATAAATTGCTTTGGGTAGTATGGACATTTTAATGATGTTGATTCTACCAATCCATGAACACGGTATGTTCTTTTATCTGTTTACTAGTATGTGTTCCTCTATCTCTTTTTTCAGTGTCCTATAGTTTTCTGAGTACAGGTCTTTTACCTCCTTAGTTAAGTTTATTCCTAGGTATCTTAATTTTTTTGGTGCAATGGTAAATGGGATACCTTTTTCAGTCTCTCTTTCTGTAAGTCCACTATTGGTGTATAGAAATGCCATAGATTTCTTGGTGTTAATTTTGTATCCTGCTACATTGCCGAATTCATTTATTAAGTCTAATAATATTTTGATAGAGTCTTTAGGGTTTTCTATGTACAGTATCACGTCATCTGCAAATAATGACAATTTTATATCTTCTTTTCCAATTTGGATACCTTTTATTTCTTGTCTAATTGCTATGGCTAGCACTTCCAGTACTATGTCAAACAGGTGTGGTGAAAGTGGGCATCCCTACCTTGTTCCTGTTCTTAGATGAAATGGTTTTAGTTTTTGCCCATTGAATATGATGTTGGCTGTGGGCCTGTCATATATGGCTTTTATTATGTTGAGGTATGATCCCTCTATTCCCATTTTGCTGAGGGTGTTTATCAAGAAAGAGTGTTGGATTTTGTCAAATGCTTTTTCTGCATCAATTGATATGACCAGTGATTTTTATCTCTCAATTTGTTTATGTGATGTATCACATTTATTGATTTGCGGGTATTGTATCATCCTTGCTCAACTCTTGATATTTGCAATGTGGACAATGTGTTAACCTTTCAGGCCTCTATATGACCAGTTAATGCAGAGTAATTTGAAGAATTATATCCAAGTGGCAGAAAAAACTTCCATCATTCAGAAGTGCTACTAGTAAAGTAAGAATTTCTCAGAAATGTGCCTGTTGTTTAGATACTAAGATATTCTTACTCCATGGTTCCAAATCTGGTGTCCCTGGATCTCTAGGTAGGAGCCAAGCCTTAAGTCATTTGCAGTATGTTAAAAAAAAAAAAAACCTCACACTAACCCATAATAAGGTTTAAAGGTGCCTTGGCTGGTGTTTCCCAGTTGTTAGAGCTGAAGGCTCTCAGGTTCAATTCCCAGTCAAGGGCAAGTACCTGGATTGCGGCTTCGCTCCTGGCCCCGTGCAGGAGGCAACCAATCGATATCTTTCTGACATCAATGTTTCTCTCTCCTCCTCTTCCTCCTCCTCCTCCTCCTCCTCCTCCTCCTCCTCCTCCCCCTCCTACACTCAATGGAAAATATTCTTAGGTGAGGCTTAACAACAACAACAAAAAGGCATGTAAAGGTGAACTTTTATACGTGACTGGAAATAAATAGTCATTGTGTGGTAAACTTGGCCCTGGCAAGTTAATCACAAGTTCTGATGGCAGTTTCTATGACTTTGGTAAATGAAAACTGGTGACTAAATGAATAATTATTTAGCAGATGGAGTTCTCTTGAAAGAGAAATTTCAAAATGTGAGGTTCCTGGGGTTAATAAAATAGTAAAATATCTTCAAGGTAGTGAAAACTTTGGCAACTTCTGATCTAGTTTAATGAATCTTTCCCTTCTGCAGGACCAGCAGAGGGCGCTGGCACTAAACAATTCCCTCTTGAGCCATTCTTGTTTCAAGGGCACAAGATAACAAAGAAAGATCAGAGGAGAGGAAGAGGAGGCTGCAAATTGGAGAGTGACCACACTGGGAAGGCATGTCCATTTCATGTGTGCGTTTTTAAGGAATGGGAGACCTAACATGCAACAGCAAGGAGCATTTTTTTTGATGACAGTACTGTTTTTGGATCTATAATTGCCCACATTGTTTAGAAATAGGCCATTCCTAATGTTTGTCCAGTGAGGGCACAACTCAATGGATGAGCCCATATCTGACTTCCTAAAATGTCATTGTCATCAAAGGGAGCAGATCTGAGCATTTTGAAAGAGTGAAGTTATCTTGGCATTTCTGAGCTTGGTTCTTACTCCTCCGTTTTCCTCTACTCCTCCAAGGATGACCCTAGAGAAATTATTTTGGGCACTAACAAGTAGGGTCTATAAAGAGATTATTTTTTCTGGGGGTGAGGTGAGGTGGGGTGGGGCATAAACCTCCTCCTACTTCCCGTGCAGAAAGTAGAAGGAAGGCCTGCCCTGCACTGTCATCATGGAGCCGGCTCTGCCATAGGGAACAAATATGGTCAGGACAGTCTGGACTCCATGATTCCATTCCCTCTCCATGACTGATTATCTCTTTGTGGAGAAACTGAACTTGGGTCATTTTATATCACTGATTTTTGTAATTCCACTGATTAGTACTATTCTACAGATTCACATCAAATTTCATTAAGACACTTAACCTACCTAATTATAGGAATTCTTGTACTCATTATTTCTGCACATCTTAAATGCTCATACAGTGATCAAATTTGTTTATCCAAGTTGGATATTTGACTTTCACACTCATTTTATTTATTTGAACTTTAAAAATGTGTTTTTCTTCTTTCCTTCTCTTTTGAATAAGTACTATATGACTGGAATTGTAACTCTTGTATTCTGAGACCTCATGAGGGAACTAGAATGGGCAAGGCCCTTGGAGGTAATCTATAACCCCTGCTAGGGCATCCCTAAAAGCTCAGGCATCTCCCTCACATTTGAATTCATCCAGTGATGGGGTGGGAGAGGTTGCTCAAACCAATAGGGCAGAATTTCTAGTTAAATCTGATGTTAAGTAGAAATATGCTCCTTTGAATTGTCCAATAATAAGTGCATATTCTGATATTCTTCCTCTCAGTTGTCTTTCAAATATTTGAAAACCACTATCCAATTTTCCTTCTAATTTTCTCTCTCCTGGAGGCTGAACATCTCTAAGATCTTTAACAATGTCTCAGATGATACGAGGTCCTTTCTTCTCTTTTGTCATCATAATCAAAAGTTTTCTATTTATCAACATAAAATAAACTCTGTCTATACTCTTACACCAGACAAGAAGATTTCTAGATTCTTGGGGATTCAAGGAGCTTGGTTTGGTGTGGAGGTGAGTCTGGACTGATCATGGGGCTGCAGCATTTGCAGCCAAGAGAAAACCGAAAGTTGATAATCGTAGGCAAAGCTGAGACCCAAGGCCAATCTGATAATTCAAGCACAGCATCTGAATCGAATGTAACTGGGCCCAGAAGCAGAAACCAGGTAGGATTAGAGCAGAGTACAAAGAGTGCAAGGCCTCCCTGAAGCACCGACATCACTGTATCCACATGGGTTTGAGCAGCCTCTCTTAGCTCCAGCTGAGTGCATCTTCGAAAGACACAACCAGTGGGTCCTGAAGATTATTTTATGATGAGCAGCTAGTGATAAAGGTTTGTTCTTTATGGTGAGAAATTTGTTGATTTTGGTAAATGTTTTCTGTGTCACACAGAGGGGTGTGCATGGTGGTAGGTTTTCTGACAATGTGTGAGATTTTTCCACACGACGTTTCCAATTCTCTGACACCAATTGGGTGTCCAACAATTCAATCCAATTTTGACACTAACTATCTGGATTTACCACAGATCCCCCAAGTTAAAGGCTCAGTCCCACCTCTTCAGACAGCTGCAAAAGGGGTGACCAGGCTACTGATACTTTTGCTTGGCTGACTACAAATTTTGGGGTTTCTATGGTTCCCCATCTTAGGTTCAGTAATTCGCTAGAATGACTTACAGAATTCAAGAAAATATTTCATGTTTACCAGTTTATACGAAGGATAAAACCCAGGATTAGCCAAATGGAAAATACTCATAAGACAAGGGATGGGAATGAGGGGTGCTGAGCTTCCACAACCTCTCTGTGTATGCCACCCCCACCCCCACCCCAGTACATCAGTGTGTTCACTAACCAACCCTGAAGCTCTCTAAATCACTTTGTTCAAGGGTTTTTAGAACCCAGTGTCTAACTTTCCTCTCCCTCCCAGGGATTAGGGCAGGGCTGAAATTTCTCATGCTCTAATTACTGTGTTTAGTCTTTTTGGTGACTAGTCTCCATCCTGAGATTATCTAGGGGCCCCTACCCTAAATCACCTCATTAGCATAAACTCAGGTGTGATTAAAGTGGCTCATTCCAAATGACAAAAGACACTCTTATCACTAAGAAAATTCTACGTGTTTTATGAGCTCTGTGCCAGGAACCACCCAAAACAAACACCAAGTTTATTTTTTATTACACCACAGGGTGACAGCAAGGTAGCCTGTGATCTAAAGTTCAGGTTTTCCTTTGAGAAGGAAATTAGAAAAACCAAGCATGTAAAGAATCTAATTGGCTTTCATACTTTGATAAATAATCTGGGAATATGTGATAGGTAGTCGTCAAGAACACTTGAGCTCTGGAAACATTAAACCAGGTTTGGTCTCTGGAATAGATGTCAAACCTGGCCTAAGGGTGTAACCTTATCAATTTATGTAATCAAATTAAAAAACAATGCTGCTCAAAAAAGAAAGAATATAGTCATCCCATGGGAGAGAAAAAAGTAGTGTATGGCTAAGTTAGTTAAGCACATGTAGTGGAGAGAAAAATCCTGGATGTGGGTAACGTGAATATTTGAATTGCCCCAGAGGTGCTTTCCATTGTGGAGCAGGGATAGCTCATCAGACCAACGCACGTTTGTTTGTTTGTTTGTTTGTTTGTTAATCCTTACCCAAGGATATTTTTCCATTGATTTTTTAGACAGAGTGGAAGAGAGAGGGAAAGACAGAGAGAAACATTGATGTGAGAGAACCACACCAATTGGTTGCCTCCTGCATGCACCCAGACCAGAGCCTGGGCCTGGGAGGAGCCTGCAACCAAGGCAGACCTGTGCATGCTTCTATATTTCTCTGTAGTCTGATTTCATGCTTAGAAAGCAAGGCACTAATTGGTAAGATTAGTGCTTTCCAGCTTTTCAGGTTTCTTGGTTCTAAGAAGAAGCCACCATGGTCAGTAGAAGTGGATCTGGCCACTGGAAAGGGATAGATCCAATTGGTAAATTAATGTATTTTCATTCTCTTTCATATGTAGAAAAAATATGGTTTCCATGTCAGCCACACATGGCTTAAATAACTACTTATAGCCTGATGACTTCCTGATCTACAATCCCTGGCTAGCCCTCCCTTGATAATGCCCCATTATAACAACCTGGTTATTATTTAACAGGAAGGGAATAAAGGGAAGACAAGGTAATATAGGCATGCCATTTATACAGCTTTGCTAATTTAACACTCTCCAAGTCTTTTTCCCGCTGATTGATGGGGGAGGGACTAAAAAAGGACAGTTTGGACTCGTGCCCAGTAAGGTCTGAGTAAAGTAGGAAGGTGCCCACCTGTCTGTCAGTCACACTTGGGAACAAATTAGTGGCCAGGATGGACATGGCTACTGCAAGTGCACGAAACCTGAATATTTAAACTTCTAAACAAAAGAGCACTCTCTCTCTCTTGTTTCTTTCCTCTCTCTCTCAGCACCGGGCTCCTGGGACACCTGTTGCAGGGGACATGCTGCCCTGTGCCTATGTGGGTCACCACCATGTGGGGCTCCACACAATGGACTAGTGGACTCTAATTAGATTGAGTGTCAGCATGAATGGACTTGGCTGCAACATGGAATGGAAGCTCTGGACATTGGACCACCTTTTGGCTCTGGAACCCCAGCGGCACCCCTACTAGTTTAAGGGACTTGGGACTTTACAACCCGAGGAATATAACTCCACACCAATAAAGCTTTTAGCACAACACATTCTCCTGTGCAAATCTTAGAAAATTATTTTTATGAAGATACTGCAAAAACCTCAACCTCACTCCCATGAGCAAGGGAGGAATTTGATTCCCCAGTAACATTGATTCCCTGGTAACACTGCCTATTGTGTCATCTCTAAGTCACACATGCGACTTCAACTCAATCTGCCCAAAACTGGACTCAGCAAAAACATTCTCCTACCAATTTCCTTGACTGTCTCTACTGCAGTGAATTACACCACCTGCTTGCCCAAGCCAGCAGCTTAAGACACATCCTTTACTCCACAACATCCTGCCTCACCTTTTGAAATTCACTACCAAGTGCTGCCCCATGTTGTCCTCTCAAATCTGTCCCCTTCTTTGCAGGATCACTGCCTTAGCTCTGGCCTCATCACCCCCTCCAGGATCACTGCAATAGCTCTCTTCAACTCATGCTCCTGTACTCCATTCTGCTCCCTGTTGCCAGAATAATGCTGCTAAAATGTGAATAAGCTCATGTCAAGTTTATGCTTAAAATTCTTCAATAATTTTCATGATTTCAGACTTTTCAGTTTAGCCCCAGGGCTTTCCACAATTTGCTGCCCACCACATCCCAAGTTTTTCTCAAAAGACATCCTGCATCCTAATCTTCCTTATAATTCTCTGAATGCATCATGCAATTTTGCACCTAGGTTACCTAATACAAATTGTTTCCTCTCCCTGGTATAGTCTCATCATCCAGGATGGCTCCTCTCTTGTTGCGCTAAAATCTGCTGTCTTTCTCCAGAAAGCCTTCTCTTCAGCCTCCTTTTAATCCACCTCCGTCAATTTTGAGACTCCCGATTTTTCCTCTAATGACTTTAGGGAATTTTCCATATTTCATGCCATAAGGTACTGCTGCGGTATTGGTTACTCATACCTGAGATCTTTTGAAGGGCAGGTATCTAACATGGTTAAATGAATAAATAAATGAGCATAATAGTTCTCAACAAATGTTTAAAGGTCTTTTATTTATTTAACAAATTAACAATTTATCCTGAGGTCCTGAAGAAAAAAATACTAAGGAGTAAAAGTTATAGAGAGGCTAATTTAGGTTATTTTAAAGAATTTTTGTTCTAACAAAGACAGCTTCCTTCAAATTAAATCAACTGTTTATAAGATGGGGAACTTCCTATTACAAGAGAAGTTCAGGTAAAGCTTGAATCCTTTGTAGGGCTGTTATTGAGGAGATTCAAGCATCACGCGAGGATTGGACTCTAGTTATTGGCTGTCACCAGTGTGCTGTTGCTCCCATCAGGCAACAGTAGGACTACACTTCCCACTCACTTTGAAGTAGGTATTGATATGCAATTGATTTTGGCCAAAAGAACATGAGCAGAAGTGATGTGTGTCACTTCCAAGCAGAATCCAACTGCTTTAGTCATCATGGAAGCAGTGTCCAGGTGATGCCTCTCTTAGCCCAAGGTCCTGAGTGACCCCAGGTTTCAGAAACCCTGCATTGGGCATGTTGTGGGAGTGAGGAATCAGTTTTGTGTGTTAAGCCACAGAGATTTGGAGTTTATTTGTTTCCAGAGAATAATCTACTCTATCTTGACTGGCAGTACTCCTGCAATCCCATCCAAAGCAATGATTCTGTGCTTCTGTGAAGAGAGAGAGGCATTGAGGGACTCACTGGGAAAGGTAGAGGAGGGACTCTGGAAGATGATGGCATGCGAAGATCTCAGGGGAACAACGGAGAGGAAGGCCCAGACGTATTGTAGGTCCTCACAGTTTTGTCTTGGCCCAGGCCTGTGGGCTTATAAGGAAACTTGGCTATTTCAGGGAAGTTATGGTAAAGAAACCTCTTTATGCCCTTGAGAGCAATAGACCATGTTCTGCTGTGTGCAATGTGCCAAAGGCCATTGACTAGAGATGATGGATGTGGAGGTTTCCTGTCTGGCCAAGCTGATTGGGCATCTACTATCACAGCGGAGCCAGGAAGAGGCGGCCTCTGCTTGGGGCTGAACTCCAAAGTATGTCAAGAGCCTGGAGGTCAGAGGACTCAGTTTTTGCCTCAGACCCAGACATGACGTAGGGCCTGCCACTTAGTTGGGCTTCCTCATAAATAAAGGAGATTTAAAAAAAATGTCCTTCCTGCTCACAGGAATTTTATGGCAATCAGGAGATAATGTGCCTGGGAGCGCTTTGTAAATTGAAAATCACTAATCAGATACCAGAGACTATCGCTCTTATTCTTCCATTAATATTCTCAGCCTTTGCTGCTTCGCCTGCTCTTCCTTCTTTCATATGCCTCAGGCGATGTTCTTTAGATAGAAGGTAAAGTGTGTAACAGTAAAGTTTTTCACTGAATAGTACTTTTATGTATACAGTCCTACGCTCTCTACCCCGTTATCAATCTCCCAGCGGAAATTTTCTTCTTGGCTTTGATAACCTAAAGAGCATACAAACCATACATAATCCTTAAAACATTTTCAGCTATTTACACTTAAAAAGTGCATATTACGTTGCCCACCCCCATCCCAAATCAGTACACCAAGTTTAACAAAGTCACACGAAAGAGAAGTGTTGCGTTAACATTCCCAACAGCTTTGGTGGAGCCCCAGAACCCATGCATGTTGTTCTGGACCAGCCTTGCGGGCACTGAGAGCCGAGGCACGCCCTGTACAGAACTGTCACTTGTCGGCAACCTTATGAAATGTTTGGTAATGAGGGAATGATGGGGTAAGCATTTTCCATTGTAACATGAGAGTTTGTTACTCACAGATGTTTTAGTTCTGCTTCGGGAAAGTGAATGGGCATGTTTGTTTCAGGCATACTGCTAAGTTTTCCATTTAAAATAATAAGAAAAAGGTTGTGCATCGTGTTTTGCCGGATAGATTACTGCCTTTAAGCATGAGAAAAAGGCCCTATTATTTGATTTTGATCCTCTCCATTTGTAAAATTGAAACGCATGAGGCTCACAGCAGCTTAAACTTTTCCCCAGAGTCCCACAGCTTCTTGTGAGGAATGAATCCTAGCAGATTCCAACATATCTGTGCTTACAGCATGGTCCGCTGTCCCTTAGCATTCCTGGGCTGGGCACATGTTCTGCTGGGCTCTGAGAATGTTTCATTGTGGGAAAAAGAAACCCAATCAACTCATTTAAATTAAAAGATAAAAGACGGGTTGTTGGAAAGATAAAATGATAGCTACAGAACCCGAGGACTGGAAGTATAGCCAAGTGTTCTTGAAGGATCCAAAACAGGACTAGGTGGTCAGGCAGCTGCCATTGGGGCCCCTCATAGTCTCTCACCTCCCTGTGCCTCTGGCCAAGTGCTCCTTTCATCCCTTTCTTTCCTTTCCACTTTTCTCTGCTCCATTTGAACTCAGGCGAGGTATGGTCCCATCCAGCTCAAGCTTTAAAAATCCCTGACAGAGAGCAATAATGGCCTTTGTGCACCAACTCCAAATTCTTGGGAGGCAGAAGCTAACTTATGTTACTTGAGTCAGATGGTCACCCTGATTTGATCAGGTATCACTGTAGAAGGGGTTCTGGATATATAGGCTGCAGGGGTTCACCCTGCCAGGAGGTAGGAATAAATACAAGGGACATAAAGATTTGGCTGAACAAACAGTCCCCCAAACGAACAAAAAACAATTACAAACATGTTTCACATTTCCTTCCTGGCTCTAAAGGGAAATGGGGGAATAAAAAAAGGAAAGAGAGAAAAAAAAAAAAGACAGAAAGGGCCTTAATTATATGTATACTAGTGGCCCGGTGCATGAAATTCGTGCACAGGGTGTGTTCCTCAGCCCAGCCTGCACCCTCTCCAATCTGGGACCCCTCGAAGGATGTCCTACTGCCTGTTTACAGGGATCGGGCCTAAACCGGCAGTCGGACATCCCTCTCGCAATCCGGGACTGCTGGCTCCTAACTGCTTATCTGCCTGCCTGATTGCCCCTAACCACTCTGCCTGCCGGCCTGTTCACCCCCAACTGCCCCCTGCAGCCGGCCTGCTTGCCCCCAAATGCCCCCCCACCAGCTGATAACCCCCAACTGCCCCCCCTGCTGGCCTGCTCACCCCCACCTCCCCTCCCCATTGGCCTGCTTGCCCCCAACTGCCCCCCTGCTGGCCTGCTCACTCCAAGCTGCCCCCCCTGCTGTCCTGATCACCTCCAACTGACCCCCACTGATGGCATGCTTGTCCCCAACTGGCTCCCCTACTGGTCTGCTTACCTCCAACGGCCCTGCCCCCCCACCAGCCTGGTCACCCACAACTGCCCTCCCCTCTTGGCCTCTAACCACCTATACCTCAGCCCCACCACCATGGCTTTGTACAGAAGAATGTCTGGAAGGTCTCCAGGAAGGTCTCCCAGTCTAATTAGCATATTACCCTTTCATTAGTATAGATAGAGGCCTGGTGTACGGGTGGAGGCCGGCTGGTTTGCCCTGAAGGGTTTCCTGGATCAGGGTGGGGGTTCACTTGGGGCATAGGGAGGCCTGGGTGAGGGACCTGTGGTGGTTTGCAGGCCGGCCATGCCTCCATGGGGTGAGGGTCCCTGCTGGGGGGGGCATGGCAAACCTGGTTGAGGGGCTGAGGGCTGTTTTCAGGCTGGCCACACCCCCTTCAGAATGGGGGTCCCGCTGGGGTGCCTGGCCAGCCTGGGTGAGGGGCTGAGGGCTGTTTTCAGGTTAGCCAAGCCCCCCAGTGGGGACCCTCACCCCATGAGGGTGTGGCCAGCCTGTATGAGGGGCTGATGGCTGTTTGCTGGCTGGCCACAGCCCCGAGCAATCCAGGCTCCCAGACCCTCCTTGAGCGGAGGCCACAGCGGCTGGAAGCAGGTATCTGGGATTTATCTTCTATAATTGAAACTTTGTAGCCTTGAGTGGAGCCCATAGCCAGCCAGGGCAGGTGGGAAGCTTGGCTTCCTCCATCATCAGGGGCAACCTAAGCCTCCTGTTTGCTCCAGCTCTGTAGCCACCACCACCTTGGTTGGGTTTATTTGCATACTTACTCCTGATTGGCTGGTGGGTTTTGCTTTCTGGGTGTGGCTTGTGATTTTAGCAGAGGTACGGTCAATTTGTGTGTTTCTCTTTTATTAGATAAGATGTATGAACATATGTGGGTACATACGGACACATGCATATATCTCTCTCTAGCGGTTCTCAACCTGTGGGTCATGACCCCTTTGGCGGTCGAATGACCCTTTCACAGGGGTTGCCTAAGACCACCCTGCATATCAGATATTTACATTATGATTCATAACAGTAGCAACATTACAGTTATGAAGTAGCAATGAAAATAATTTTATGGTTGGGTCACAATATGAGGAACTATATTTAAAGGGCCAGAAGGTTCAGAACCACTGTGTGTAGACCTTCAGATTGTGTCCCCACCCCACTCACTGTCCTTTCCTTGTACCAGCCTTGCCGCCTTGGGTAGAGAGCTCCTTCAGGGCTGAGGTCAGCAGGGCTTATGTGTTTCTTGGAATGCAGGTGACTTGGATGAAGGAACACACAGTCATGATAAAGTAGGGTATGGATGAGGTCTGAAAGATAGCTCAAATGATGATAATATCTGTAATATTATATTAAAGTTGCTTTTATATTTGTTCATTTCCTCTTTCATTTATAAGCTTGAGGGCCAGAATGGTGTCTTATTTATCTATCCTCCTAGTCTTTAATAATAATATGTTCTTGCACACAGATGGCATCAACAGATATTGGTTAAATGAATTAATAAATTAAAATTTTAGAAAACCAAAAAAAATTGTTCTCAATTGATTTTATATAGGATTTTTAGGGCAGAGAGTGGGCTTTAATAAATGTTTTGTCTTAAAAACTCAAATATTTGTGAACATGTAATAATGTCGGGGGATAACTTTAATTTTTACCTTTATAAAGAGAATCATTGTTTCTATAGTTAACTTTTCTTGAAGTTTGATTTACAACTAATTTTCAACACTACATGTTGAATGAGAGCAGCCTCTTTGCTTAATTTTCAATTGGAATATTTACTGTATATTTTGTGTTACCATGCTGTAAGCACAGCATTCCATCAAACAGCATGAAACTATCTAAATAATTTTACTTGTACTAGGTATACTGGTTTATAATGGCTATTTTGTAATCAAATAAAACACGATAATTTTAAGAGAAACATCAAAAGTGCTTTATTCAAAGTAATGTCCATTGCTAGCTACACATTTCCCCATCTTTCAGGTAATTTGTGGATACCTTCCCAATAGAACTTTTCTTGTTTTGAGGCAAACCATTCAGAGACCCAATTTTCCACTTCTTCGTACGTTTTGAAGTGCTGCTCAGAAGGTGTGTGTGCCATCAATGCGAACAAGTGGTAATCTGAAGGAGCACCGTCTGGTGAATACAGCAGATGGGTTAATACTTTTCAGGCAAGATCTTTTAACGTGTGTTTAACTGGTTTTGAAGTGTGTGATGGTGCATTATCATGAAGCAAAATTACTTTGGCACATTCTGGTTGTTTCACAATCAAAGCATGGTTCAAACTGATTATTTGTTGTTGGCAGTGATCAGTATTAATGGTTTCACCTGGTTTTAGAAGCGCATAATACACCACACCTTCCTGATCCCACCAAACGCAGAGCACTGTCTTCTTTCTGAAGCGATTTGGCCTTGCAGTCAATGTTGATGGTTGACCTGGATCAACCCATAATTTTGTGCATTTGGGATTCTCAAAATAAGTCCACTGTTCATCGCCAGTCACAATTCGATGCAAAAAATACTTTCTTTCGTGCCATTGAAGCAACATTTTACTGATGACCTTTTGGTTTTCCATTTGTCTTTCATTCAGTTGATGTGGCACCCATTTCCTTCCTTTAAAATCTTTCCCATTGCTTGTAAATGATCAGAAATTATTTGCTGAGGAATGTTTAATCTTTCTGCAAGTTGTTTTTGAGTTTGACATGCATCTTCATCCAACAATGCTTATAATTGTTGGTCTTCAAACTTTTTCAGTTGACCTGGATGCTCTTTGTCTTTCACATTGAAATCATCACCTTTAAAGCATTTAAGCCAGCGTTCACAAGTATCTTGAGATGGACCATGTTCACCATAAGCTTCCCAAAGTATACGATAACTTTTTCTTCAAAATAAAGTAATGAATTAAAACTTCCTTCAAATGCTCTTTTTTTTTGGCACAAAATTTGACATTTTTAAGCATAAAAATATCTATGATGTTAGCACCTTCAGCAAATTTGATATATGAAGTTTTGAAGCTTGCTGTCAATACAACAAAATAGCATACATATCAAATTGCATATATATCAACTTATGCGTAACTGCATCCATTGAAAAAAATCCACATTATTAACTGTTACACCTAGTATATGAGTTCTGATTGTAGCCATTACGCAAAATAAGCTCCATCTAATATTGGCTGGAGCAATTTTTTAAAATATTTTATTTGTATCCTGTAAACTTGCTTAACTAATTTAGTAGTACTCGTAGCCTTGTATAGCTTCCTTAGTATCATCTATGTATGATCATAACATCTGTGAATAAAACACTTTTATTTACCTGTCTGCCAGAAAAGGCACTCTTTAAAGGGATGCAACCAATTCGGCACTCAACTACATAAACTTAGCAATGTTCAGAATCCAGTTAAAAATTATTAGATATTTAAAGAAGCATGGAATGTGACACATAGCCAGTAGAAGAATCAGTCAATAGAAACAGATCCAGAAATAATAGAGATGATTGAATAAGCAAACAAGGTCATTAGCATTTATATGTAGCTTCAAGGATCTTAAGGAAAACCTATAAATAACAAGGAGAAACATGGGAGATATTTAAAAAGAATCAAATGGAACTTCTAGAGATGAAAAATACAATATCTTAAATTTTGAAAAAAAATTATTGGATGGGATTAGCACAAGTATCCTGCTGGCCTCTGGCCCTTCAGGACCTTAGCAAGACCACTTTCTCTCCCTTAAATTTCCTCTGAACCCAAACAGGCTCAGGCATGGCTCCCTCCTGAAGTTCAGGAGGCAAGAATTGATGGAGGTTGGAGGAAGGGGGCAATCAGTGTTCTGTGATCATCTCCCAATCTGAAACATTTGGGGCTACTCCCCACTCTGTATTTTAGAGGGGAAAAGAGGGAAGTGGCTTAGGTGATTATTTCTATAACTTGCTTTGATTTGGTCATTTTTTCTTGATACTGTTTATTTATAGCAGTTTTCAGTATTACTAAGCAGCTATTTCATGGTCCTCAGTCTTTTCTTCCCTATAATGTAATTGATAGATTCAAAGACAGAAATCCTAGGAGGATTCCTGGTCTCTAGTTGGGGGTTGCTCACATCTTCTTTCCCCACAGATTTTTATGTAAACTATAACCATTGGCTTCTGATTTCTTAGAACTAGAGCATTAAGAAGTCACAATTGTTGAAAATGAGTTTGGAATATCCCACTGTTATAGGCATAAACAGAGGGGATGAAAATTGGACCATAAAATCTATTTCCCAATTTTCAAAAAAGTTCTTCCAGCATCTTCATAAAGAGCTTGTGTGACTAATAGGCTATAAATAAGTATAACTTTGATGCATTATGCAGCATGTAGTTTGACTGGAACTGAGACAAATGAAGCAAATAGATGCTCTATTCAGAATCATCAGAATCTTTAATGATAAAGTTCAGCTAAAGCATATGCAATTTCCTCCCAAGTCTGAACACATGTGAAGGAAGTACTTTTAGAAACCCTTTTGTGCAGATGTTAGTTCATGTATTTATAGTTCTCACTTTTGTAAGATATGAGAAAAATTGCAAATTTATAAAAACACTTAAGAAAATTGGTAAACCTTACCCAAAATGTATTATTGGAAGGGAGTTCCCCATATCTGTCTCATTTCTTTTTTTCATATTGTTTTAATTTACTTTTAGTAAGTAATACATTCACATGATTCAAAAATCACATGCAGATGTATACATGTATTAACAAGTGTGTGCACGTATGTGTATGTGTGTGTATACAGTAAAATGTCTCTCTCCAACTTCTATTCCCCATCTGCTCAGATTTGTACCACCAATATCACCACTATTATTAATTGCTTGTTTATATTCATCAGTATGTCTTTCTTCAAATTCAAGCTGACATCAGTACATATTCTTATTTTCCAACCTTTTAACCCAAAAGGTACCAAATACTGCTGTGTACTGAATATTGAGGAATGCCACTTTCCTCAATATTCTACAGATCTTTCCATAAGAGTAGAGAAAGAACTTCTCTGTTTTCAAAGCTGCATAATATTCCATCGTGTGGAGGGATAACAATTTATTTCCAGGGTTGGGCAAACTTTTTGACTCGAGGGCCACAATGGGTTCTTAAACTGGACTGGAGGGCCGGAACAAAAGCATGGATGGAGTGTTTGTGTGAACTAATATAAATTCAAAGTAAACATCATTACATAAAAGGGTACGGTCTTTTTTTTTTTTTAGTTTTATTCATTTCAAATGGGCCGGATCCTGCCCGCGGGCCGTAGTTTGCCCGGCTGAGTCCTAGTCCATCATTAACAGTGATGGCCTTTAGGGTTGCGTCCGATCTTTTGCTTTTACAAACAATGATGCTGCAAACAACTCATCCTTATGTAATTTTGCATGTGGAATGCTGGGACAAAGGGCATATGGATTTGTAATTTTCATAGAAATTGGCAAATTTCTTCTCTATAGGAGAGAGTAATTTGATACTTTCACCAGCAAAATGTGAATGCCTGTTTCTCCACAGCCCTGCCAAGAGAGTGTGTTACTAAAATTGCTTCTATTAGCTAACCTGATAGGTGAAAAAATATGTTTTTCAGTGTATTTTTAATTTAGTTCTTGTTGTGAGTGAGGTTGGATGTAATTTCATTTCTTAAAAATGACATTTTATTTATATATACCTTTCTGTGAACTCTCTATGCATATACTTTGCTCTTTTTTTTCTGTTGTTTAATTATTCTTTTCTTATCCATTTCTAGTTCTTTACATATTAGAGAGATTACCTTTTGTGATATGTGTCGCAACTATTTATCCAGTTTATCATTTGTAATTTAACCTTGCTTTGGGTATTTTTGATCATGTAAGAGTTTGTGTGTGTGTGTGTGTGTGTGTTCTCAGTGTGTGTGCAAAGCTGATTTTTTTAAATCAATATTTTCATTGTGGACTTCTGGAGTTTGAATCCTGCCTTTCTTCCGTGAACTCATGGTACCTCAGAGTAACCGAGTAGTTGATGAAGGGAACATTTTTCTTTATGGAAGTATTCCACCTAATAAATAGAAAAGGAATAATAGGATCAGAATGTCACCTTTGCAAGCCTTGGTGGCCTAGTGAATCTGCATACTGATAATCAATGGCTGCTAACATCACAAAAAGGGTGATGAGCAGGCATTGTTTGCCTCAGGATAGAAATAGATAAAATCATTGATGAAGTGGTATTGGCAAAATAGTGAATTTGAATCTGATCAAGCCTATAGATATAATGATCAATTTCAAGAAATACAGATGAGAGTAAAATATAAACAAAAATATTCCTTCCTTTCTATGCAAAATGTGTACTTGGTTTAGCTTTGCTTCCTTGAAAACTACCAGTTTTTTGCCCACAGTAAGTCTGAGGAGCCAGATGTTAAGCTAACTCCATCCTGGAAAGATCAGATTAACCAATCATTTGGTTTTCAGAACATTTCATTTCTTCCTGGTTAATAACAAGCCCAGTCCTATTACTCTGTAGGGAAAAGCAGTATCCATTTCCAGGGACTCACGGGAAAACATTTTCTAATGAAATGGCATGAGCCTTATAAGCTCAAGTATTTTTCTAAAACCCTTTCCCTCTGCGCCCATTAAGTCTGCAGAGTAAATCCTTATTAAACTGATAGCTATTATTCAAAACAGCTTACATTTCAGAGCAATTACCATTCCCCAGCCAACTAAATGCCCAATTAGTCTTTAATAAAAACAGCACCTAGTACAATGCCCAGCAAAGAAAGGTATTTACCAAATCCTTTATTGCCCAATTCATTTAACTTGTGCAACCTACATAATATTTATACATTTTTCTTCCTAAAATGCAACCTATAGATTGACTATAAAGGAAGGATTTTGCCTAACTCCCTTGTTACAGAGATTGCTAATCCACATGTGGGAAGGCAAATGCATTATTCCTTTTGTCCTCACATTATTCCTGTCAAGAACAGGAGAGCTGGTCATCATTATTCTTTTAACATAGACTCAATTTAGGGCAACAATCATGCAAATGTCCTTTCCCAGTGTCAACTCCTAATGGCCTTCTCTCCAAGGTGTGTGAGAGCACAGACAGGCAGGGACAACTGTCCTCACCGAGCATCAGCACAGGGAACAACTGGGTCTGAAACTCCACTGCGGACACGTACACACAACACTAAAGTGATCGTATTGGGGATTCTTAAAATATAATTATAAACAAGAGGGTTATTTAAATATGTTTTTATTGATTTTTAGAGAGAGGAAGGGAGAGGGTAGAGTGACAAAAATATTGATGAGAGAGAAACATCAATCATCTGCCTCCTGCACCCCCTTTCTGGGGACTGAGCCCGCAATGGAGTCATGTCCCCTGACCGGTAATCAAACAGAGATCTCCAGGTTCCTGGGTCAATGCTCAACCACTGAGCTACACCAGCCAGGCCCAAGAGGGTTATTTTAAAAACAAAATATCAAAATAGGTACTGTTAAATGGATTTATTTGATTCCTCAAATCAGCATTTCAACAATTTTGAGCTTATTTGTGACACTAAGTCCTCCCTTCATAGAGTTGGCAGTAGCTCTTTATCAGGAGTATCCTGGTAAACTGCCCATGTCCCACTCCTCTATAATTATGTATTAACTAGAGGCCTGGTGCAAGAAAATCCTTCATGGGGGGTGGGGAGGGGTGTCCCTCAGCCTGACCTGCACCCTCTCCAATCCGGGAGTACCTCAGGGGATGTCCTACTGACGGCTTAGGCCCACTCCCCGTGGTTCTCTGCTGTCTGTGGGGCCCACTTGGCCACTCCCGGGTCTCCACGGTGATGGCCAAGCAGGCCCTGCTCTCAGTGGCTGGCCCTGGGACTGGAGGACTCCAGCGGGGCTGAGAGGACTGGGTGCCGCCATCTTGTGGCTATGGGTGCCATCATCTTTGTGTCAGAGTGATGGTTAATTTCCATATTAGTCTTTTATTAGATAGGATAGCTTTCCTTTTTAAGTTCATGTTGCACGGAACTCAGAATATTCCCTCCTCGGGGTATTCTATGCATAACTCCTCAGGCAAGAGAGATTTGCTATGTGTGTTACAAATTTTAAGAAGGACATTCCCACCCCCTGTACATTGTAATAACCATGCTGCCTTCCTCTAACTTTCACTGTCTGCCTTGAGCTTGTGATTGGAAGGCACGCACTTTATCTTTCTGGGTTGTGCTGCTCACCCCCATGACTGCCTTTGTGTGTATGTGCAGCACAACAGGCTCTGTAATCCTATTGTTCATTTTGAGCTGACTCTCTGAAGAGGGGCAAAGTCTATTTATTTTATGAGACTACAGAGTGCTGTTTCAGAACAGCATGGAGTTTTGAATTGAAAGACCTGAGTTCAAATTTCAGTTTTGCTGTTCATACTAGTAGATATAGGATATTGAAGGATTCGATTAATGTTTGTGGTTCTCACTTCAGAAATCTCTTAAATAGAAATATTACCAACTTTGTAGAATTTTGTGATGATTAAGTGAGATACTCTGCAATGTTCCTAATGCATACATGGTCCATGCTTAATACTGTATTTCATTGATTATGATACCGTTGATTATAAAACACACCATTATTGGTGGATAGAATTTTCTGGGAGCAGGGTTTAACATCAGAATATGTAGCAGAAGATTCTGTGCATCCAAAAAAGCTGGTGATTTAGAAAAGTGGACAAGAACAACAGGAGGATAGTGGGTTCCAAGGAAAAACTTACCTAGTTTTGCTTGGCCCAGCCTAAACCTTCAGATAGAAGGCAGCCTGAAATTTACAATTCTTTTGGAATATGTTTTGGTTTCCTGTGATTCCTGGATATATTAGATAAGGCTGTTTTGACTATAAGTAAAATAAAAAGCCCCAAGAGCTTTAGAGGATAATTTACGAAGTCTAAGGTGAAATCAGATGGCTTAAGACTGCTGTCCTGGTCTAGGATACCTGTGTGGGTGGCTCCTACCATTTCTGCTCAAGACATTGGGACAAAAGCTCTGTGCTTTCTCCCTCTTGGGTTTATTTGCTCTTTGTTCCTGTGCAGGAGAGGTAGGATTAAAGAGCTGAGATTTGTGTGCAAATTTATGAGAAAAGGAACATGGTAACCCTTTGTCCTTTGTTTCAGGCCCTGGGTCTGTCTCTATTCTAGACAAAGGAATTCTCTGGCCACAATGGGACAGCACGGTCTTGGAGGTGGTCCACTGAGTGTAGGATTTAAGGACCCTGGAGCCTGTTTCTTAACCTTCTTCAATGCCTTTCCATTTGCAACATCTTGTGTATTTGTATAAAGGAAAAGACAGACAGAATGGAGTGAATAAAAAAGAGTCAAATTAGTAATTTCAGTGCCTGAAAGGAACAGAAACAAAATCTTTTAATTCAGAGGCATTTAGACAACCTAGAGATAAATGTGTACTGTCCCTTAGTTGAATACTCTGCCTGTGCTTTCTTTCCTAACTCCTCTACCATCACTCTAGCAATATTTCTCTTAATTCGAATTTCTTTAAGCACCCAAGGAAGTATCAGATTGTCTAAGAGAGATGCTAGGCATAACTTCTTTTCCAACATTGATAGAACAAATCACCCCAAGAGTTTGCTGAGAGGATCTCTGGGCTGAACATACCTCAGATTATTTATATCCATTAAAAATGCATCAAACTCTTTTCACATCCATCAAACCATTTACCATAAAGCAGCCTCTGGCTTCCCTCACCAATGAGACCTCAGTCAAGGAAAGGAAAGAGGGATGACCCTTAGGGCCAGTGGCTGTTCAGTCTTGCCCCAAGATAGCAGTTCTCAAAGAGATAACATTTTCATACCTCATGAGGAGAGATATCTATGGTTGTTGGGGCTGCATTGAGAAGGGATGAAAACAGGTAGGCACAGTAAAGAAAACAGACCAGATTGCATGGGTTTGGGCCTGGGCAATGGGTTTCCCATCTTAAAGGTCAGCATGACACCAGAATAAGGCCTTTGCCTTTATAAGGTCAAGTTCAATGAACTATATCCTGAAGCCAGGGGAATCCAATGTGCATGCGATTCTTTGGGCAGAAATAAAATCATTTCTCTACCTTTGGCTCTAAGCTTCGAAAACTACCAGCTTGCTCAACAAACTGCTACATTTTGTGTTTGCTGACGCAGAAGAATAGCAGTTCCCTATAGCATACCACCAGATGGTAATTGGATTCTAATAATAGAACAAAATATAGAGAATTCCCACTACTTGGCTGGGTTTTAACTGATGTGACAGCAGAGAACCAGCCCCTTCACGATGGGCCTGTGTGGGGAATGAGCTGTGAAGATTTTGGCTGGTTAAGCTCTCTTAGAAACGCCAGGTTGGGGAGGAATCACATGTTATTGGCTGGAGTGTCCTGGGGGCTTCAGCCTCTGCTTTTTGGGTTGACTCTAGGTGATTGTCTGCTACTCCTATTCTCAGAAATTCTCAAGGGAGTTTAGGCTCCTGCAATTGAAGCCAGCTTCCTCCCTTCTCTGCTGTGCTCAGTGGGAGGCAGTCTTCAGGAAGCCATGCTTCAACCTAAAGGAGCCAGTTTCTCTCTCTGCCACCACCCTCAAACCACATCCTAAACACGTGGTGACTCTCAGGAAGGCAAGGCCTCTGCCTGAAAATGTAAAATAGCCCTGAATGGATTTGGTTTTCCTCAGGGTCTTGACCCCAGTTTTTGGGAAAATGGGAATTGTGTAACAATGTAGGTGTGGGACTACTCAACTTGGAGCACATCTCAATGTATCTATTGCTTCCTAGAGGGCGTTTTCTCAGGGAAGCTTCTCAATGTAGGGCAGTCATGAGAAACTTGGACTCCCTGGAAAATAATAGGGCCAGTTGATCAATGTAACCTCTGTTTTCCAGAGATCATTTCTGAAAACATGCCTATGATGGCAGTGTATTATTGGGGCCCACCTACTAAAGAATCAGGACTATAAAGACACTTAAGATAATCACTGATTTCTTAATGAATCTAATAATATTAAGCACCAATATTTGCTCACAGTGCTGTAGGAGAAAAAAATAAACAAACAACAATAACAAAACAACAACAACCAACAACAACAACCAACAACAACCACCACTTCAAACACCAAAAACAAACAAACAACAGAAGCAACAAACAAAATCAGGGTGTGAGTTCCCTGACCTAAAGGTAACTACAACCTGAATCATAGACTGAGCCTCAGAAATCACCTAGAGCAGCCTCCTCTTTGTGTAGATGAGGAAAATAAGGATCAAGTAAGTAAAGTGACTGGTTTAAAGTCATGAAACTAAGTGGTAAAAAAGTCAGGTTTGGCATCCAAAATAAAACGCGTATTCATGATTATATTCACAATGCCGGGATAAACTGGAGAAGGAAGTGGGAGTGAGAGTAAGAGGAAGGTCAGAACTCAAATGCCTTTGTCTCTGATCTCTGTGATTAGCCTTGTGAGGGACTGTGGATGACCCAGTAGATGGTTTGGGGAACCAGAATGCAGACACTCAGAGAGGAGAGCAAATCCTATGTGTGTGGCTTTTACAACCTCTTTGCTATACACCTTCCAAGGAGGTTACTTTGGGCTGAGCAAGGAGAGAAGGCTTCCTAGGTAGAAACATTTGAACTAAGCTTTGAAGGATGGATATAATTCAGGTGAGGAGCAACAATAGGAACAGCAGGCCTAGCCTGGGCCAAGAGGTGCAATCTTAGATATATGTAGGATTGTAGTTAGTATGAAGCTTGACACTCCTTTAAATGTGGCTAGAGAGAGAGAGCTAAATGCCTGCATTTTTCCAGAAAGTGTTAAAAATGCTCAAAACACCAGGCATTAAACATCAGTACCAAGAATAAGAAAGTCAGCTCTCTGAGGCAGTGCTAGGAAGGACTCAAACTATTATAAAGTTAAGTTTTGCCTTGAATCTGGGTGTTTATATGTATGCAAGTGTATATTGAGCTTCGCTTATGCAGGAGAGGAAAATGTTTTAAAGATTAGTATAATAATAGAATTTCTGTGTTGATTTTGGAGACTGAATATGAGCTGGAAGGAAATATCTGTGAAGAGCAGAGGTTGGCTCTCGTGGAGTTAGATGTTCTTTGGGGCTTGGGTTAGTAAATACATTGCTTCGGAAGTTACATATACAGATGTTTCCTGCCTACTATGACCTAATATGAGAGGCTGGCTGCCTCCTCTGAACCATCCTCAAAGATGTCACGTAAACAAGTTTGATATATATAATAACATTGAAACAAAAAGTGAAAAGATCCTGGGGAGGCAGAATGTGATTTGGTGCCTGTGTGTGTGTGTGTGTTTGTGTGTGTGTATGTGTGTGTGTAGGAGGGGTGGGGGAATGAGTGTGAAGAGGGGTAGAGGATCTGGGGCCAACATTGGAAACAGATTACAGAAAAGTTTTCTAGTTGCATCCTGCTCATTTTTACATTGCTAAGGGCAGAAAATTGCTTGCCAGGCAGAAAAACAGCCTCGCTGGCCCAGCACCAGCTAGAAGCTTCAGGGTAATGTTAGGGAAGAACCCTTAGTGGAGAGCAGATAATAAATTGGGGCAGCAGAAGGCCTCGTTCCAGAGGCTCCCTCTTTTTCAGGCCTCCTTGTCCCATGGTATGAAAGTTAAGAGCAATGATCCAGATTTGAATCCTGCCTCCATCATCTACTGCTCTATGACTTTGGGAAAGTTACTTACTTCTGCTCTTGGGCACGTCTATCTTTGTTTTCTCATCTCTAAAATGGACATAATAATACTACATAACTCTTAGAATGGTTTAAAAGATGCAATACATGTAAAAGTACTTAAAACTGGACTGATGCATACTAAGTACTCAAGAAATGCTAGCTGTTATTTTGAAAACTGGAGGAAGTTGCTTCTAGGGCCAGTGTTAGTTTTGGGGGAGTTTGGTAGTAAACAAGGAATAGGGAGACCCGGAGGTATGGTTTTCACACACTGTCTCTTCCCTAGACTCATCGGAAGAGGCACAAAATTTTCCCCTTCCTCCTAGATACCCACTATCAGTCACGGCAACTGATACTCCCATGGTAATATGAGTCATGGAGAAAAGGTGACATCTATACTCTCAAAGAAAGGGAAATTGCATATTGGAGAGTGCAGACTTAATAAACCAGACAGAATTGGATTTAAAATCAGCATAGGAAATGCCCTCAATAGGATGAGGGGATTTTGGAAACATGAAGAAGGTACAGTGAAAGACAACCTGACTGGAATGCTAGGAATGAAAAAAGTAATTGTTAAAATAAGGAACTCAATGGTTCATTTGGATAATACAATGGATACAGCCATAAAATGAACAAACAAAATGAACGTTTACATCAAGAACCAGCCCAGAAGATTCTAAGATACATTAAAGCAGTTAAAACTATAAAAGTAAAAGTTAGAGATGGAGGATAAAAATAGAAGTTAACATCTATTAGCTAGGAATCTCAGAATAAAAGAGTAAAAATAAATGTAGTAGAGAAAGTACTTGAAAATAGTAATCAAACATTTTTTTTCTATAATTAAAGGAGGATGTGGTAGATTTGACAGTAATGCCCCAGGTTTTTCCATCTCCCAATAGCCATGATCTTTGGTAGTCCCCTTTACACTGACTTGTTTTAGTCAATGAGACCAGAGACAATTGATGCAAGCAGAGACTTTAAAAATGCTGCACATTGGGACTGGCCATCTTTGTTGCATTTAGAAGCCCGAGCTGCTATATGAACAAGCCCACGCTAGCCTGATGGATGATGGGAAACATATGGCCCCATTGACCCATTTTTCCAGCTGACAGCCAGCTGAAACCCAGAAGCAGAATGATTTAGCTGATTAGCTGACTGGGGAGGAAACACCAGCAGGGCCTAGCCCAAATTGCCAACCTATAAAATACAAGTTAACAAAAGTTTATGCTTTAAGCAACTATATTTTGGTGTGGTTATTACACAGCAATAGAAAGCTGAAATAGAGTATATTAATAACTCAGACTAAAAATGCTCTTCGTGGATTAAACAGGAGAGGTTTAAATACACACACACACACACACACACACTCACTCCTAAAATCCTATATAATAAAAGCTTAATATGCTAAGTGTCTGGTCATCCGGTAATCCATTCAACCAATCAAAGCGTAATATGCTGATGATATGCTAAGGCCGCTCCACCGCTCACTATGATGTGCACTGACCACCAGGTGGCAGATGTTCCAGCTTGCTGCTGGGGTCCAGCTGATTGGGACTGAGCAAGATGGGCCGGACACTACCTGGAGCCCTCCTGCAGTCTGTCCCAGGCCCCAGTAGCTCACCGGTGGGGTCCCTCTGCCTGCCCTGTGCCCTCTCACAATCCGGGACCCCCTCAGAGGAAGTCAGAGAGCTGGTTTCAGTCCAATCCTGCAGGTCAGGCCTCTAGTAATAACATAAAAGGCAAAGGAAAAATTCTAAACTCTTTTGTACAGAAAAATTAGATCATCTTCAAAGGAAAATAAATCAGATTAATATCAGGATTTTCAAAAATTTTGGATTTAACAAAATTGATAATATTTTTAAAGCATTACAACAAGAGACCTTCAATCCAAAATTTTATATCTAACCAATTGTTTAAATATGAGGGTAAAATAAAGCTATTTCAGACATAGTAGGCCCCAGGAGATTTAACATAATAAAACTGCTTGTGAAAATTATTAAAATTATTATTTCAGTAAGAAGTTAAATGTAAAGCAAAGACTGGGGATGCAATAGTGAGAAAATAAAAGTAAATTTAAGTTCTGTATTAATAAGCACAGAAGAAATAATGGAGGGAGAAAGGGAAGGAGGGAGGATTAGGCATATTCTTCATAATTTAGCAGTAAAATTTTGATTAAACTTGGAGACTCAAGCTCAAAGTTTGGGTTGACAGTAATGCAATCCAGGGCAGGAAGTGAGCTTGAAACAGAATCTAAGGAACATTGTTGTGCTATGCCTCAAACATGCTGAAAACAGCTGCACCGTTTAAAAGGCAATTAAATATGTAATAAATGGAAATGCTACAAAATTGTTCTGTAAAATAGTCTAGATGGGAATTGCCGGAGTGTACTAGCTGAGTGAGAAATGTGTACTAAGATGAAGGTTACCAATTTTTTAGCTGATGTACCCTCTGCAACACCAGCAAGTCATCTTCAATAAATGACAACTCAAAAACAGCTCTTTTCAGAGCATGCAGACTGGTATGATGTCTGCAGGCCCATGCATGAGAGAGACAAGAATGCAAAGCATACAAATGGAGGTGTGGTGGGGCTTGGAAGGCAACAGTGAGAGGAAGACTGCTTGGCATTCTGTCTTGGCCTGGAGCCAGAGAATCTGAGTATTAAATGGTATGAGGAGTGGGACAGAAGCAGCAGAACATGAAAATGATGTTTTGAACCAGTAAAATCAGCTACTCAGCCAATAAGGAACTGTATAGACTGTAGAAATGCCTTCCCATCTTTTCTGTCTTATTTCATCACTTTCATTGTCCAGGAAAAGTATGCTCAGATTAAATCCTAATATTTCAAATATCTATCTCCCAGTCCTATATGACATGCCTCTTGGATACCAGATAACAGAGCTAACCAGTAAGAGTTTAATCAGAGAACCAGAACTACTATTCATCATGCGATAGAGGGTTTATTATAGGAAGCAGACCTAACTTAATTGTGGTAGGATATGGAGAGAGGTGAAGGAAGTTGGAGAATCAGAGGAGTCACTATCCAGTCTGTATGAGACATCAAGTGAGTCTGGCCTCCAAAATGGGCCTTAGCAAAGGAGAATGTCACAGGAAGTCTCTGGGCAGCTGTGCCTCTGTGGGTGTGTCAGCAAATATCAGACAAATATCACATGATCTCATTTATTTGTGGAATCTAATGGACAAAATCAATTGACCAACAAAATAAGACTTGAAGCATGAAGGCATGGAACAGACTGTCAAACCTCAATGTGAGATTTGGGGGAGGAGAAGAGATAAACCAAAGAACTTACATTCTTACAAGAGGCCCGATGCATGAAATTTGTGCAAGAGTAGGCCTTCCTTCTCCCAGCTGCCGGTACCGGCTTCCCTCTGGTACCCAGGTCCCGGGCTTACCTCGCAGCCCCGGCTTCGTCCAGAAGGTTGTCGGAAGGATGCCTGGTCTAATTAGCATATTATGATTTTATTATTATAGATATGTACAGCTTATGGACATGGACAATAGGGTAGTGAAGACCTGGGCAGGGGTGGGTAAGAGCTGGGAGGAGGAAAATGGGAGATATCTATAACCCTATTAACAATAAAAATATATTAAAAATAATAATAACCTTAATTGTAAATGGATTAAATGCTCTAATCAAAAGGCATAGGGTAGTTGAATGGATAAGAAAACATGATCCATATATATGCTGTCTACAAGAGACCTACCTCAGAACAAAAAATTCCCAAAGGATGGAAGTGAAAGGATGGGAAAAAATTTCCATGCAAATGGAAACAAAAAAAAAAGCTAAGATAGACTTAAAGGTAGACTTGAAAATGAAGGCCATAACCAGAGACAATAAAGATCACTGCATAATAATTGATACAACAAGACTATCTAACTGTGGTAAATATATATGCACCCAATATAGGAGCACTTAAATATATTAAAAAATTAAGGGAGATATCGACAGCAATACAGTCATAGTAGGGGACTTTCACACCCCACCGATTTCACTGGATAGATCTTCTAAAAAATATTCAACGAGGAAACAGTGACTCTAAATGACACACTAGATCAAATGAAATTCATTGACATTTACAGAACATTTCACCCCAAAGCTACAGAATATACATTCTTTTCAAGTGCATATGGGACATTCTCAAAAATAGATTACATATTAGGATGCAAAACAAGTTTCAACAAGTTCAAAAAGATTGAAATCATATCAAGCATCTTCTCAGATCACAAGGCATGAAATTAGAAATCAATTACAGTAAGAACATTCAAACACATGGAGGCTAAATAGCATGTTATTAAACAATGAATAGATTACCAATAAGATAGACAAATAAATAAATAAATAAATAAATAAATAACTTTCTGGAAACAAATGAAAATAAACACATAACAATCCAAAAATCAATGGGGCACAGAGATAGCAGTCCTGAGAGGCAAGTTCATAGCACTGTAGGCCTACTGCAAAAAAAAAAAAAAAAAAAACACTAAGAAAAACTTAAAGAATTAGAGAGAGAACAACAAGAAAAGCCCAGGGTAAGTAGAAGAAAGGAAGTAATAAAGATCAGAACAGAAATAAATGACATAGAGAGTAAGAAAACAATACAAAAAAATTAAAACCAAGAGATAGTTTTTTGAAAAGATAAAGAAGATTGATGAACCTTTAGCCAGACTCATCAAGAAACAAAGAGAGTACCCAAATAAATAAAATTAGAAGCAAATGAGGTAAAATAACAACTGACATTACAGAAATACAAAGAATTGTAAGAAAATACTATGAACAACTATATGCCAACAAGCTGGACAACCTGGATGAAATGGACAAATTCCTAGAAAAATACAATCTTCCAAACTGAATCAAGAAGAATCAGAAAACCTCAATAGGCCAATAACAACTGATGAAATTGAAGCAGTAATTAAAAAACAAACAAACAAAAACCTCTCAGGAAACAAAATCCCTGGTCTCAAACATTCAAAGAAGAACTAACACCTTTCCACATCAAACTATTCCAAAAAATCCAAGAGGAAGGAATACTTCCAAGTTCTTTTTATAAGGCTAGCATTACCCTAATCCCAAAACCATATAAAAACACCACAAAGAAAGTGAATTACAGGCCAATAACTGTGATGAACATAGATACTCAATTCTCAACAAAATACCATTTAGTGCATCAGACCCAGCAATATATTAAAAAAGATTATACACCATGACCAAGTGGGATTTATTCCTGGGATGCAAGGCTGGTACATATTTGCAAATCAATAAATGTGATACATCACATAAACAAATTGAATGACAAATCACATGATTATATCAATAGACACAGAAAAAGAACTGGACAGAATCCAACACCATTTTTGATAAAAACTCTCAGCATAATGGGAATATAGAGGTCATAACCTCAACATACTAAAGGACACATATGACAAAGCTACAGCCAAAATCATACCCAATGGCAAAAATTAAAACCATTTCCCCTAAGAAGAGGAACAAGACAGGGATGCCTGCTTTCACTGCTTTTATTCAACATAGTACCAGAAGTCCTAGCCACTGTGATCAGACAAGTAGAAAACATAAAAGGCATCCAAATTGGAAAGAAGGAAGTAAAAATGTCGTTATTTGCAGATAACATGATATTGTACATAGAAAATCCTAAAGACTCCACTAAATATTACTAGATTTAATAAATGAATTCAACAATGTAGCAGAATACAAAATTAGCACCCAGAAATCGCTGGCATTTTTAAAAAATATACTTTATTGATTTTTTACAGAGAGGAGGGGAGAGGGATAAAGAGTAAGAATCATTGATGAGAGAGAAACATCCATCAGCTGCCTCTTGCACACCCCCTACTGGGGATATGCCTGCAACCAAGGTACATGTCCTTGACCGGAATCGAACCTGGGACCCTTTAGTCCGCAGGCCAATGCTCTATCCACTGAGCCAAACCGGTTAGGGCTCACTGGCATTTTTATATATCAGTAATGAACTCTCAGAAAGAGAAACTAAACAATCCCATTTATCTTTACAACAAAAAAATTAAGATACTTAGGAGTAACTTAACCAAGGAGGTAAAAGACTTGTACTCAGGAAACTATAAAACATTGAAAAAAGTGGTAGAGCAAGATATAAACAAGTGGAAGAATATACTGTTTTCATGGATTGGTAGGCTTATCATCATTAAAATGTCCATACTACTCAATGCAATCTATAGATTCAATGAAATTCCTATTAAAATACCAACCGCATATTTCACAGGTCTAGAACAAATAATCCAACATTTTATATGGAATGAAAAAAGGCCCCGAATAGCTGCAGCAATCTTGAGAAAGAAGCACAAAGTTGGAGGGATCACAATACCAGATATCAAGTTATACTACAAAGCCACTGTAACCAAAACAGCCTGGTACTGGCACAAGAACAGGTATATAGATCAATGGAATAGAGCAGAGAACCCAGAAATTGACCCAAGTCATTATGTTCAATTCATATTTGACAAAGTAGACAAGAGCATCCAATGGAGTAAAGATAATCTCTTCAATAAATGGTGTTGGGAAAATTGGACAGGTGTATGCAAAAAAAAAAAATGAAACTAGACAATCAACTTATACAATACACATAAATAAACTCAAAATAGATAAAAGACTTAAAAGTAAGTCGTGAAAAACCATTAAAATCCTAGAAGAAACCATAAGCAGCAAAATCTCAGATATCTTATGTAGATTTTTCATAGCCACATTGCCTAGGGCAGTGATGGCGAACCTATGACACGTGTGTCAGAGGTGACACATGAACTCATTTTTTTGTTTGATTTTTCTTTGTTAAATGGCATTTAAATATATAAAATAAATATCAAAAATATAAATCTTTGTTTTACTATGGTTGCAAATATCAAAAAATTTCTATATGTGACAGGGCACCAGAGTTAAGTTAGGGTTTTTCAAAATGCTGACAGGCCGAGCTCAAAAGGTTCACCATCACTGGCCTAGGGCAAGGGAATTAAAGGACAAAATAAACAATGGGACTACATCAAAATAAAAAAGCTTCTGCACTGGAAAAGAAACCATCAATAAAATGAAAAGGGAGCTCACTGTATGGGAGTACATATTTGCCAATGATACATCTGATAAGGTGTTAATTTCCAAAATATATAAGGAACTTATACAATTTAACAAAATGAAGACAGACAATCCCATTAAAAAATGGGCACAAAGGACCTAAATAGACACTTCTACAAAGACAACATACAGAAGGCAGAGAGACACATGAAAAAATGCTCAAAGTCACTAATCATCAGAGAGATACAAATTAAAAAGACAATGAGGCATCACCTCACACCTGCCAGAATGGCTACCATCAACAAATAAGCAAATGACAAGTATTGGCAAGGATGTGGAGAAAAGGGAACCCTAGTGCACTGCTGGTGGGAATGCAGACTGGTGCAGCCACTGTGGAAAATAATATGGAGTTTCCCCCAAAAAATTAAAAATGGAACTTCCATTTGACCCAATGATTCCACTTCTAGGAATATATCCTAAGAAACCCGAAACACCAATCAGAAAGAATATACGCACCCCTATGTTCAGAGCAGCACTATTTACAATAGCTAAGATCTGGAAACAACCCAAGTGCCCATCAGTAGATGAGTGGATAAAAAAGCTGTGGTACATTTACACCATGGAATACTATGCAGCAGTAAAAAGGAAGGAACTCCTACCCTTGAGATAGCATGAAGGGACCTGGAGAGTATTATGCTAAGTGAAATAAGCCAGTCAGAGAAATACAAGTGTCACGTGATCTCACTCACATGTGGAATCTAATGAACAAAATAAACTGATGAACAAAATAGATCCAGAGACATAGAAGCATGGGACTGACTGACAAATCTCAGAGGGAAGGTGGGGGTGGGGGCATGGCAGGAGAGATTAACCAAAGAATTTATGTGCATAACCTATGGATACAAACAATAGTGTGGTGAAGGCCTAGGGGAGGGGGCAGGTGTGGAGTGGAGAGGATCAATGAGGGGAAAAAGGGGACATATATAATACTTTCAACATAAAGGTAAACTGTAAAAAATATTGAAAGATATATCAAGCCTCTTAGTTCCTGAAATGGAGGTACTCTTTTCCATTTCATCTCATAGCTCTGCTGACAGTGCCCTTTTGGAATTTCCCCATCTTCTTCTCAAATCAACCATGCATTTTTAAAAATACTTGCTATATTTTATGCGGTATTTCTAAGTGTTTTTTTATGAGTTGTTCAGTGATTTTAGAATTCCAGATTTCTAGAGAATGAAGTTGCCTAAGAACACTATGTTGTTGTTACACACTGCAGCTCTGGGCACTGGAATTCTAGGTCCTACCCAGAATCTGAGATAAACAGGTCTGAGCAAGGGAGGATTCCTCATGGCTTCCCCTCTTTTTTTTTTTTAATATATTTTTATTGATTTTTTACAGAGAGGAAGGGAGAGAGATAGAGAGTTAGAAACATCGATGAGAGAAAAACATCGATCAGCTGCCTCCTGCACATCTCCCACTGGGGATGTGTCCGCAACCCAGGTACATGCCCCTGACCGGAATCGAACCTGGGACCTTTCAGTCCACAGGCCGATGCTCCATCCACTGAGCCAAACCGGTTTCGGCATGGCTTACCCTCTTGGAGTGACATCCCATTATCTTACACACATTCGATCGTCAGAGATTTTTGAAATAGTGAAGGATAGCTTTTGTTCTTGAGCTTTCATTTGAGTTTATTGATAGTGAGAATCCTAATCATTACCAATCTCTTTCAAGGCAAAGGACCAACTAGCTCGTGGTTTAGGTGTCCTAGTGCTCATTTGTGTTTCAAAGTTCCAAATTAATGACCTGTTGAGTAATGGAGATAAGCTCCTGGGAATTCCTGGATCTAGCAAGCCATGTGCTCTCTTTTCTGGGTGCGTTGAAGATAATTTGAGCCCTCAAGTCAGTGTGACTTTTCAGATTAAGAACCAGTGAGTACCTGGAATAAAGGGACAGGATTGGAAAATAAACTTTTTTTCACTCCTACTTGGACACATTGAAATGGAGACTTGACTTGCTCTTTCTTTTCATTTATTCAGATGCTTCTTCTATGAAAGCGATAAGCATATCTTATCTGAGAAAGATGAAAGTGGAAACAATAGTTATTCATTCCGTAAATATTTATTGTGTATCTTCTATGTCTGTATCAGGCATGAAAAGGAAAGGCCTGCTAAAATAGGTCAGAAGATCAAAGGAGACTGGCAGACAATAGGCTGCTCTGGATCTCTGTTTGCTAATTGGAGTAGATGAGGTTCAAACCAGGGACTGAGTAACCCCACTGAATGTACTCTTGCATATGTACAGCATCCAAGAGTTGAGATAGGTGAGTGGGGTACTCAAGATCCTAATTAAATCATACGTTGATTGGGAAAAAAGTAATAACCAGTTAAATAAATATAATTGACATAAATAAAAATTATATAAACATAAAAACTTAGAAATAGACAAAAATATAACAACATATAGTTTTATATCCAGACAAACTGAACTATTTTTCAATAGCAGAGGTGGGAGAAAGGGGTGGCTTGGGGAGAGCAGGATGAGAAGGAAAAAAGGGACTTTAATCGTGTAGGCGTCAGGAAACCCAGCAATGAATAAAACTTGCCCCGTCATAAAATTCCCTTAAGCTAGGCTCTTCAAAATATCCCCATTAACTAAGATAAAGCACCCACAGATGTTCAACCAGTTTAAGCAGTTGAATTAGCAGAACAGCTAAATGTCTCCATTGTGAAAAGGGATACTCTCTCATTCAGAAGCAATAATGAGCTGTTTACCGTTGATTGATTCCTTTGGGAGGGAGACTAGAGAAATTCAATATTTTTTCCCTCTGTGATGTTATTGCAATGGTAAAGTTAAAAGTTAAATGTTAATGTTAAAAGTTAAAGAGGCTCACCAAACTTCACCCAATCACCTACGCTGTAGCTGAGGAAATTTTTGTGCTGACTTCCCATAAATTCTCACTTGCACAAATTCTTCACTTTACTGCAATATGTCTTATCTTCCCCGACCCATCACTAAACGATTTTAAGATATAATAACCTATTTTACGATCAGTTTTTTGTTTTCTTTTTCCCTCAGTCCCTCTACTTCCAGCACCCCCTAACCCTCACAGCTGTCAGCCTGCTCTCTATGAGTCTGTCTTTAAATTTTACCAAGTACAAAAAAACACACTTTTCTTCCTGAACCTCTCCGTGGAATTTGACAATACTCATTTAAAACTCTTCCTCTCTTGGCTTTCTCAAATCACTTCTCTTGATACCTAAGATCATTTCTAGGCCTCCTTTAAATAGATCCTCTTTGCTGACCATTACATGTTGCTGCTCCCAGGTGCTACCTTGGCCTCCCATCTCACCCGACTCACCAGGTGACCTCATCTGCACTCATGGAGTCAACCACGGTCTCTAGGTTAGGCTGCTCCCCCCACCTTTATCATCATAAACCCAAATGTCTTATGGGCATCTTCAACTCAAATTTAAGTGTCTAAAATGCACTCTCATCTATCCCGAGCTGGTTCTCATTCCAGCGCCCACTCTTCCAGCCTTCTACAGGGCTGACATGAGTGCTCGCTGCCTGCACGGAGACCAGTGAAGATCACCAGTCTTGGGTCTCAGATCAGAAATTTTTCTGGAGCAGCCCCAATGTATTTTTTAAATCCAGGTGATTAATTAAGCATGTTTAATACAATTAACATTTATGCTTTTATAGCACTTTGCATATAAACAAGTTCCTAAACCACAAAAAAGAAATTCTTTGTTAGACCGTGTGACCCAATTTGAGTTTGGAAAGTTATTATTCTGTATACACACTAAATCAAAGTAGTAAACTGGCATTGTGGTTTAGGTAACTGCCCTCTATGCATTTGATTAGTGTGAATCAATTCCCTGGATACCTGTATAAAGAAATTTAGTGGCTAACTTCTTGAGGCTGATGCTCTGACCTCTTAGAGTGCTCAGCAAAGTGAAGTCACTTCCTAAAGCCCAGCTTAAAATGATAATATAGAGTGACAATTTATTGTGTTCCTAATGTGGGTCAGGCTCTGTTGTGGCCAATTTGCAGTTAATACTTTAATCTTTTTAATGATCCTACAAAGTACCTCAACCCTTTCATACAGATGGTAAAACTGGGACTTAAGTCAGTGAGAGCTGGATCAGCTTTTATTTTTTTTTTATTTTTAATTTTTTTTTATTTGGATCGGCTTTTATAGGCTATGAGAGCCAATAGTATAAAGCCTTCCCAACCTTGCATTCAGTGACATAATGTTGGGAGCTTAAAATCAACTATGATGGGAGAATTTACACCACAAAAGTTGGCACACGTGACAAATCAGGGCCCTATTTATTTATTTATTTATTTATTTATTATAAGAGTGTTTTATTAAATGTTTACCAGTACACCGCAGTTTATAGCTAGTAATTAGATGATCCAAAATTCAAACTTAGATCTGCCAGTCTCCAAACTCTTGTTCTGCCTCCTTGTACTAGAAACTATAGGCTGAAGTCAGTATCTAGCACTTCCCTAAGGCTCTGAAGCTCTCTTTATAGAAAACTGCCCTCCCTTCCCTAACTAAATTCTGATAACTTAAAATAAAGCAAAGTTCAGCCAGGGGCTATCCAGAATTCCCTTTATTCTATTTCAACTCCTACCAGAAAGGAAAGTCAAATAACGAAATTGTTAGAGAAAAACCAAAGAGACAGAGACAATTCTACTCTTGTTTGTTCAGTGTCTGTGAATAAGTGCAAAGGAGGAACTGAATAAACCATTAGTTCTCAAATGGCTTGAGGAGCCCCACTGGAGGACTCTTTCACTTGGCAGTGAGGAGAAGAACCCCACGGAAGCCTTAATCAACACCATCTAATTAAGGATCTGGAGTTTAATCTCTGGGCCAAGTGTCCATCTGCTTCCCATTTCCAATCATTTAGCACACATTAGAAGTGAACAGAACATAAACTCAGAGCAACCTTGGTGATGCATTACATTTCCAAGACAGGAGTAAGACAAGAAACAAACTTCTAAGAAGATAACAGAATGGGCCTAATGCCTTCTAAAATCTGTCTGGAGTCCAATATTGAGAAAACAACCTTTTTAAAAAAAATAAATCTTTATTGTTCAGATTATTACAGTTGTTTCTCTCCCCCCTGCCCCAATAGCTCCCCTCCACCTGGTGCCCACCCCACCCATGCCCTTACCCCCCTCACTGTCCTCATCCATAGGTGTACGATTTTTGTTCAGTCTCTTCCTGCACCCCCCACACCCCCTTCCCCCCGAGAATTGTCAGTCCACTCCCTTTCTGTGCCCCTGATTCTATTATATTCACCAGTTTATTCTGTACATCAGATTTTTTATTCACTTGATTTTTAGATTCACTTGTTGATAGATATGTATTTGTTGTCACTTTGTTGTTCATAATTTTTATCTTTACCTTTTTCTTCTTCTTCCTCTTCTTACAGGATACCTTTCAGCATTTCATATAATACTGGTTTGGTGGTGATGAACTCCTTTAGCTTTTTCTTGTCTGTGAAGCTCTTTATCTGACCTTCAATTCTAAATGATAGCTTTGCTGGGTAGAATAATCTTGGTTGTAGGTCTTTGCTATTCATCACTTTGAATATTTCTTGCCACTCCCTTCTGGCCTGCATAGTTTCTGTTGAGAAATCAGCTGACAGTCACATGGGTACTCCCTTGTAGGTAACTAACTGTTTTTCTCTTGCTGCTTTTAAGATTCTCTCTTTGTCTTTTGCCCTTGGCATTTTAATTATGATGTGTCTTGTGTGGTCCTCTTAGAATTCCTCTTGTTTGGGGTTCTCTGCGCTTCCTGGACTTGTAAGTCTATTTCTTTCACCAAGTAGGAGAAGTTTTCTGTCATTATTTCTTCAAATATGTTTTCAATATCTTGCTCTCTCTCTTCTTCTGGTACACTTGAAGTTGTCCCAGAGGCTCCTTACACTTTCTTCATATTTTTGGATTCTGTTTTCTTTTTGCTTTTCCAGTTGGGTGTTTTTTGCTTCTTCGTATTTCAAATCTTTGACTTGATTCTTGGGATCCTCTAGTCTGCTGTTTTATCTCTGTATATTATTCTTTATTTCAGTCAGTGTATGCTTAATTTCTAATTGGTCCTTTTTCATATTGTTGAGGGTCTCACTAAATTTCTCTGAGGTTTCTAGAAGATTCTTGAGTAACCTTATAACTGTGATTTTAAATTTTATATCCAGTAGTTTGCTTTCCTCCATTTCTTTTGTCTGTGACATGTTTCTTTGTCTATGCATTTTGGCTGTTTCCCTGTGTTGATAGAGTGGCTTTGTGTGCTAGGTGTCCTATAGGGCAGAGTGGCTCAGCCTCCCTAATTACCTAAGATGAACACTCTTGGTGCACCTCTTTGTGGGTTGTGTGCACAGTCTTGTTGTACTTAAGCCTTGATTGCTGCTGGTATCACTGGGAGGAATTGACCACCAGGCTAATTGGATGTGAGGACCAGCTGTGTCTACAATGGGAAAACTGCTGTGCTGGAGACATCCTTATGGGGCAGGACTTGCTTCAGTGGGGGCTTTGGTGCTCACTGAATCTGCCCCTTGAGTGTATGGCTTATGGATGTGAAGAGTTGTAATCTGGTATGGTCTCACATTGACCACTGGGTACACTGGCTCTTGGATCTCCAAGGAGGTGTAAAGTCAGCCACTGCCTGAGGCCACCCAGCAGGAGCTACAGAGATATCTGCAGATTCCACCTCTTTGCTTGGGGTTTGGAAGTGCCCAGATGAGGCCCAGCTGTGAAGCAATGCAGGCTGCTGTTGAGCCTTAGGTCTTCTTTTGGAAGCTTTGGTGCTCTTTGACCCAGCAGCAGTTTGTTAGGTTTTAGATTGCAAAAAAAACCAGGCCATTCATATGCAAAAGCCTCTGCTCACAGCTTGGGTGAGGTTGTAAATTGGGTGGGGTGGGGTCTCAGGGAATCACCAGGGCGGAGCAAACAGTAATGGCTGTCAGTCAGCCCTGCCTCAGAGAGTTCCCCTGGTCTCTGTCTCGCGGCCCTGTGGCAGAACAATGATTGCTGCAAGCACCTCTGTGAGAAAGCTGCCCTCACGTTCCTGTCCCGATGCCAGACAGTCCAGTTTCTCTCCATATGAGTATGAAGTTTCAGTAGAACCGGTACATAGTGAAGGGATGGATGGCAGCCAATGTTTCCCTAAAGAATCACAGGTGATGCTCTTACCTTGTGAGTTTACAGTGATCTGGGGTCTATCTCTAGTCTTTAAGCTCACAGACTGGATTTTTCCAGTCCCGCAAATGCAGGCCTTGCCCAGGATAGCCTTCAAATAGACACTAATAATATTTGCCATCTATGTTCCACTTGCTGCATGTACTGATCTTAGCTTCTCCCCTGGCTAAGCTCTTTTATGCCTGGAGTTTCCAGATTCTCAACTGTGACTCAGGAGATACTCCTTCCTGGGGCCTTGTGAATGCTCCCCTTTTCCAACAATTATAGCAGAACCAGCTACTAGTTAGTGGGGTCCTGTTAGTGGGGCAAAATGAAAATGTGGGACTCTTGTTAAAAAATGATTAAGAATTTCAAGACGGTGACTGCAGAGTATTGAAGTGAGCATAGGGTCCTATGTCATTGCACAGCTCAATGCTTGATTAGCTTGCCCTCACTTGTAGGACCTCCCCAGTTATTTCTCAAAATTGCTTTTGAATGACAACCAAAGATCTCAGATATGTACTGAAATTATATGGAGCTCTTGATTTCTCTAAATCCACAAACATTGAAAGGGAGTCTTTGGCTTAATGCCTGATATAGCAATGGTAACAAACTTATTGTACTTTGTGTAAAAAATGGCAACTGGGTATGGGAAAAGTCACCCAGATTTTGAAATATGGAATACTGATGGGTCAGATCATGGAAGCAGCAAATAGTAGGGAAGACAAGGGACTGCTTTTTGGACCTGCAATATCTCCTTGGGAAAGAGGAGAGAGGAAAGAAAGAGAGAGAGAGAGAGAGAGAGAGAGAGAGAGAGAGAGAGAGAGAGAGAGAGGAAGGAAGGAAGGAAGGAAGGAAGGAAGGAAGGAAGGAAGGAAGGAAGGAAGGAAGGGAGGGAGGAAGGAAGGAAGGAAGGAAGAAAGGAAGGAAGGAAGGAAGAAGGGAGGAAGGAAGGAAGGAAGGAAGGGAGGGAGAGAGAGAGAGAGAGAGAGAGAGAGAGAGAGAGAGAGAGAGAAGGAAAACAGAACCCTTACCTAGAAAACATCAAGGCTTTCAGGTTTGGAGGCCTGCTTTTCCTAAGGGTACCGAGGGCTTCTCAAAGAGCCCCTTGCAGTAGGGCTGGCACAGGGGGTCTGGGGTGGAGGAGCAGGACAGGAATAGGATGGGGAACTGTCTTTAAAACAACTACCTAATGAACTTGGATAATGGGCAAGGCTGCATCCTGATGTGCCGTGAGAGTTTTGAAATGGGCGCTGGCAGATGAATGGGGATCGCCTCTGCCATCTGTCTTCCAAATGATCCTTTAGCTATAGCTATTATTTCAGTCAGACACTGGCAGGCGGGCAATTGTTCACAGCCGGTGTGAAGAATAGGGACTGTCAAGGTTTTGGTGAATGTTACAACTTCCCACAGACCCTCTTTCAGCTCGTCTGAGTCATTAAAACATGCAGGAGACACAGGGCCTGTGACTGACTCAGACTTTTAGTGTCTTCTCCCCTCACCTCGGCCACTCTACCCCTCTTTCTGCTTTTCCCTCCTCCTCAAGTCCTTCATCCCAGGCTACCTTTCCTCATCCCTTTCTCCTCCTTTCTCTTTTTCTCACGAAACTACAGAAATATCTTGGTAGAAAATGTACTGTTGCTTCAGGAAGCCTGGAGTGGAGAGAAGGGAGTGCTGAAGTAGAATGTGCAGGAGACTAAACTAAAATCACAGCAGCTCAACCGGAGGTCAGCTCCAGCATCCTGGTGGGTTCTCTCTGGGAAGGAGAGATACAAAGGGGAGTTAAAATATGCAGAGAAGAGATGCCAAAAAAAGAGACATGCACCATTAAATAATGTGTTAATCCTGGCTAACGCGTTGGCCAGAAGATAAGAAAAACCAGATGGAAGACACAGAATCTCATCAACATCCCCCGGAGGTAGGTGTGAGCTTGAGTACACGAAATAGCTTTGTTTAATTTGATAAATGTGCTCATTTGTCAGCATGTTAATTTTCATCCCTTTATGGGACAATTGGAGTGACATGAGTCGGCCCACACCTGGTTTGCCGTGACAGATGGATTTGAAGCCCTACATATAGCGCTCACCTCCGTGCTGCAAAGCACCTCCTGGCACAGACTCAGAGCTGGGAGGGCCTTACTATCTCACCTCCCACCTGGAGCAGGAAATGGCTTTGAGAGGATAGCACCTTGAGAATCAAATAAAGGCTGGAACCAAAGGATTCTCTTTAAGCCTGGAAAATATGGCAAGAAAACTAGAACTTGCTGTCTTTCCCCTCTGACCTTGCTTATATTCTTATATTCTTCCTTCCTAGTTCCTCTTTCTCTTCTCTTCCCCAGCTTTCCACCCCTACCACCATCCTGCTCCAAAGAAATGCTTAAAAACAGAACAAAACAAAGAATCTTCTCCTCAACTGCTTCTGTAGCAAGAGGTGTCATACATTAAAATCACTGTATCTCATTAGAAAATGTAATTTAAGTTTCCTCACTTCAACTTTGCCAAGAAGAGAATCAGAGCACTGTATGTCAAGTATTATTGAAATGTCTGTTTTACTCACAATCAACCGAAAGTGTTCTCTAAGATTTTGATGGCGTAGAAACTTGGGGATCACTTTTTATTCTGCATTGTGATTCAAGCTCAAAGCTATTCCTAACAAGGTATGGAGTGTCCAGTAGCTTCCTGTCTAATGCCCTATCATTTGAGAGGCTATGAGGTTTATCATAAAGCTGGGCACCTTCGAGAATGAAAGAATGACATTTTCTATTCATGGTTACACCAGGACAACAGATAGAAACCTGACTGTCCTGGAAAAATCTTTCTGCCATGTGAGGATACAGCAAGTTGGTGGCTTCTACAAGCCAGGAAGAGGGCCCTCACCAAGAACCAAATCTATACCAGCAGCCCAAGCTGACTAAGACAATGTATTCATTCAATACATGAAAACATTTTTTGTTTATTTGTTTTGTTAATCCTCATCCGAGGATGTTTTTCCATTGATTTTTAGGGAGAGTAGGAGAGGGAAAGACAGAGAGAAACACCAATGTAAGAAAAACACATCGATTGGTGTGAGAGAAACACATTGATTTGTTGCCTACTGCATGCGCTCTGACCAGGGGAGGAGCTTGCAACCAAGGTATGTGCCCTTGATTGGAATGGAACCGGGGACCCCTTGGTCCACAGGCTGATGCTCTATCCCCTGAGCCAAACCAGCTAGGGCAATGCATGAACACATTTATTGAGTATTTATTAACGTGTGCTTTTAAATATGCAGACATCATTGAGGTTCAGTCACAGTTTTCTGGGAACTACCTGTCTAGCAAGAAAGGCGTATCCTATCTATATTATAAAGCCAAATGTGCCAGAGTATCAAAAAAAGCAACGGGTATGCATAGGCATAGGAAGAAGTGATTAGTTACTTCATCCTGGCAAAAAAATTGGGAGAAATTTTTTGGGAAAAGATATTGAATGTATCCCTGAAAGATTGACAGGGTTTGAATGGATCTGTGGGGGATGGCAACTCAGGTCCAGCATACAGTGTGACTAAGGCATGGAGGTTAGGAAAGCAATGACCTCATGTGGTAGTTTACGACTGAGCTATCATATGTGAAAGTGAGGAGTAGGTTGGAAAGATAGCTGAAGTTAGGTCACACAGGACCTTGCATGCCAGATTGTGGAATTCAAATTTTATTTTGCAGATAATGAGGACATTCTAAAATGTTTTGAGTAGAAAAGTGACATAAATGAGGACTCTAAAAATGGTAGCCAAAGCGCCAGATGTTATCTATTGATGTGGTTTGTTTGGTTCAAATGGTATGTTTTACATTTTCAAAAAGTCTATTCCTTGTTTCTCTCTTTTAAAAATATTTTTAGAGAGAGGGGAAGGCATAGGAATTTATGAGCTTTGACATAAATGATCATATCTAAAGATGAATCTGATAGTACTTACAGGCAGGTTTGGGTAGGGGAGGCAGGAAAATGCTATTGCAATCTCTAATCTGTGGTGCAGCCCTCAGTTCATTTTGGGTTGTGTTTGATTTAGACATTTGCCTTTCCCAACAGAGTAGAAAGTAGAACTATTTGAGATTGGGTGTGAATTATTTTATTGTTCCTCTTCCTTGGGAATATCCCTGAAACAGTGCATGCAAAACACATTACATACAGCCTATTGATAAATGTTAAACAATTTGAGTAGTTCAGGTAGACTTGGGTGAAGGTTGAACTTGGTCAGTGGCAATGATGGAAAAACACATGCAGTAATGTCTGTATATAAAAAAATACAGTTGACAGATTTCCACTATTGGATGGATTATATAAATACAAAATATTAACGATCATTTTATCCCTGCATAATCCCATGAGACACACACAATTATTATTCCTAGTTTATAATTGTGAAATAAGAGAAAGTTAAGGAGAGCTAGGTTTTAAGTTTGCAAAGAATGGTAAGGAAAACAGGCTTATGAGGAGAGAAAATAAATTCAGATTTGAACATATTGAGCTATGTGAAAATTTCCAAGAAGAAGTCAAATATTCAGTTCTGGGCTTCAGGAAAAAGGTCAAGGCTAGAGTAGTTTATTGCACAAAAGTAAAAAATAAATAAATCAGATTGTGGATTGAATCCATAGACTTAAGAAAAATATGAAAAGAGAAGAGGGGCAGGACAGAAGTTTTGGGAAAATATGCACTTAGGGGTTGAGAAGAAGGCTAATGAGAACGTGAGAAACTCCAGGGCTACTGTAGAGAAATGGGACTTTTAATTGGGATGTCCCTGAGAGAGCTGTCCCAGCTGTGTGATGGGGAAAGAAACCAGACTTGGGAGGACTAGTGAGTCAAGAGGACTCTCTCATGAAGCCTGTTGTGCAGATAATGAGGACGTTCTAAAATGTTTTGAGAAGGTGGTATCCTCTGGGTAATGAGAGCAAGGAAACGTTTTTAACAGACTTCATGATAGAGCAGGTAGATATGTGAGCCCTGACAGAAGGAAAAGTAGAGACAGAGAGACTGAGACAGAAGAAAATGAGGTCATTGTTGATAAGTAAGGTTCTCCAAGAAGCAGAAAGAGGTGGGCGTCAGGGACTCCAGAAGAAGGGTCCTCCTTTAACAGGTGGCGGGGTATTAGGAATGGGAGTGTAAGAGAGGCCAACACCTTAGAGAAGGAGGTGAAGGAAGTGAAATTATTTTAAATAGGATAGTACTGATCTTCGTAAATTTGTAAATTAGATAATTTGCCAGGAGTAAGGGATTTGCCAAAAGAGACCTGGGGAGAATGGCAGATGCTGGGCCAAATTGCCTGAGATGATATGTCTGGCCAACTCCAGGAAGGAGAAAGAAACCGTGCCAGTTATTGGGCCAAAAAATGTAACATAAATAATTGTTAATTAGTAAAAAGTGATTAACTGTTAAGGGATTCAGAAGCAACAGGCACAATGTTCACAGAGTCTAGCTCCAGCATCACAAAGCAGGGCAATAAAAGGTGGGTTTGGAACTGAGAAACGATGAATTGATAACTTGCCTAGATGAATGAAAGGGTCACCCAATATAGGAGATAAAGAATTTTATAGCTTAGAAAACCATTATTTCTTCTTTCTTTTCCAGATTCAGAATCCTAGAGAAAAAGGAAGTACTGAAGAGTGAAGGAAAACCCATCGCTGCACAAGTTGGATGGGAGCAGTGGCAGGACCTGCCAAAACCAAATATGAAACAAGAAAGTAAAAGGCAGAGTTTACTTATTTTATTTATTTGTTTTGGGAAATGAAAAGACTCCTGAAAACTGCTTTTTTCCTTCCAGAGGCTGAAGAAAACTAATGCAGCTGCTCTAATGAGGGTGAACTAAGAAGGAGGATCTGAGTGTGAAAGAGTGAGGAGTGGTCCCCAGAGGCTGGGAGTTGAAGACCAGCAGAGCATGAGCCTGGGGTGGGCATTGACTTGGGGGACAGAGACAAGCAATTTGAATCTTGATAAATGTTGATAATTTGTCTTCAAAAATGTAGTCTCAATTTATACTCACATTCAATAGTATTTGATTATCAAGTATCATCAAGCTTTTGAAGGCTACCTTTTTAAAAAATGCATTTCTCTAACTATGAATGAGGCTGAGTGCCTTTTCATATGTTTAGCTATCTGGATTTTTTCCCTGTGTTTTCCCATTGGTGTCCTGCATGGGGGCTTTAAGTGGAGCACAGGTTCATTTATGCAATAAGAGTGTCCTAAGTGCCTGGTAAAGCCTAAGTCTTGATGTAACCCGGTGAACAAAACAGACACGGTTCCCAACCTCTCAGAGCTAAATGTGTTGTGGGCGAGACAATGAAGAAGAAAACAGGTGTATAAGTATATGCTGTGATATTTTCTATGAAAGGAGAGAAGGGGCTGTTGTGAGAAGTGTGCTCTGGAGAGGGAAAGACTAAGACATGAAAATGAGGTTATCTCCTTTAGATGCAGTGGTCAGAGATGATCTTTCTGAGGAGACTTTTAAGTGGAGACTTGATACATGAGAAATGGCCAGTCATGGGAAGAGTTGGGGTAAGAAGTATTGTTAGCATCACAGACAGCATATGTGAGGCTTTTAGGTGCAGAAGAACCTGGCATGTTTGGAGAACTGAAAGATGGCCGGGCCAGTGAAAGCACGGTGAGGGATGAGGTGGGGTTCTATTCACAGTCCTGACTGAATCCAGGGGCATAGATCTCTATAGGCCTAAGCAGACCTGGGCACTGTATTCAAGACTTTCTTTTCTTTGAGAAAAACCCAACATTGAAATGTAGGCCAAGGTCTTTTGTGGGATTGCATGTGGAATTAAGGCTTGTGGGACTTTTAGAAGCTGACATCTTCTCTAAGCAAGGCTGCTATTGTGTCATTCCTCACAAAGAACGGGTTTGAACGGCTTCTGAAAGTAGATTCAGTCCTTTCCCCTAATTGGCCTTCCTGTCACTCATACTCTGTAAGGATGATGTCCGTTAGAGTAACCGCAACAGCAGCCTTTCATCCGCTTTCATTCCTCAGGAAGGAGGAACTGAATAAAGGGGAGACAGAATAGGACTGGGAGGGAGCTCAGTGTGGAGGACTGTGGTTCCCATTCCCTTCCTCCTTGAAGTGTCCTCAAGCTCTAACATAGCTGGTGAGTAAGTAGTATGTGCTGCCGTGTGTGTGTGTGTGTATGTGTATGTGTGGTCTCACTCACCATAGAGAATCTGGTGGAGCCCAGAGGAACAGAAGCATGAGTAGGTGGCTTAGACCAACTCAGCATTAGGCTTCAGGGGAAATAATTATGCCTCCTTCCAGTCCTCCCTGCTACTTTTTCTACAGGGAAAGTGAGGCCAGGTGAGGCACCCCCAATAGGAGTACTGAGCTGGCTGCCCAGGTCTCCCTGCATTGGGATAACAATGTCGCTCCCTATGAGTGGAGCTGAGGAGTGTCACATCTTCCCTGTGTCTGAAAGAATGTCTTTGGATTGCATTCTTTGAGCAGTATCCTGTCTCTCTGGAATAACTGACTATCATTCCTTTTTTATTCAGAGAATTCCCAAGACTTTGGTCATTGCTGGGATCCTCTCTGTGTTAATCTTATGTTAGGACCACCAGACCCCATAAGGACCTGAATGTGCTTCCAGCCCCTGTACATGAGGAGAGAATGTCTGACCTCCTTCTTTTGTTTGTTTTCAAGGAGTCTTCCCCATGTGGGTGGAGACAATTTCTCCATCAAGATGTCAGAACTCTCAAGAGTTGGCTGTGGTGAGCTGTATCCCGGGGTGAGCTGTATCCCGGCCCTGGAACACTCTGCATCTTTTCTCTGCAGGGTTACCTCTGAGCCCAGCTGTCCTCTACCCTGAGCAGTTTGGGATTGTCTCTTACTATTGTCTTTGTTCCACTTCCTATGATGGTGAGTGGCATTCAACTCTATGAGGGATTCTTTTTGTTGAGCGACCGGAAGTGGGGTGATGACATCATCTAATTCTACAGGGTCAGACTTGTAAGGAAGAAGGGGTGGTAGATAAAGGAATCCCTTAGGTCTTGGGTAGGGACAGTGGAAGACCAAGGTTTTAGTGCGGAACCCACACCTCTTTAGCACTTTGTACTTCCAAGAGCTCCTCTCCTGCACATGCCACATTTCACTTCATCCACCAAGACTTTGAAGCAGGCAGAGTGTAGATTATTTTCCTTTGAAACATGAATAACCATTTATAGAAAAATGTAATTTGCCTGAGGACCAAAAGCTAATGACAAAGCCAGGGGCTCTCTGCTAGGAAGGATTCTAGTTAATTTACTTTTTAAAAAGAAATTCATCTGGTTTACAACTTGTTAAAAAATAATGTATAGTATAATTTTTAGAGTAGAGTTTGGGATTTGTGTGGAGAGGGCCACTAATATAACTAGCCAGTCCTTTACAAATGACCTATTTTCCAAAGAATGTTGGGTTTACTTGGACATCATAAGTAATAGCACCATGACAACTATGGGAAAACAATATGCTGACAGCATTGTTTTTTTGGAGTCTTCTTTTAGCTGAATGCCTAAAGATGCTTCCAGGAAAGGTGTGCTATCACCGATTCACACTTTAGAGGATATTAGTTACTTCCTTTCTTTCTCTTAGGGCTATTTTCACTCTATGCCCAGGTTTAATTTGTGGAGTAAATGGTTCTCTTAAGTTACTCTCAATGTAAGTCAGATAGGAATTGTTTGAGTATCAGCATCTTTGGAGTCACAAAAATGTATCTGTAGGTCAACCTTGAGCTTCTTTTTAAAAGAGAGGCATGCATTATCACCCCAAAAATACGTCAAGTAATATCCCAGGCCATAGAACCATTCACTTCTGTTCCCACAGTTGATGACACAGACACTGAGGCCAATTTCTCTCACTCTCCTCTCTTTTGAAGTTTGTCTTTTTGGAAATTTTCTCTAGAAAATGGCCCCAATGGGTGCCCTTAGGCCAGGAGCCTCTTTTTTCCCCCCAGAGGTGGGATAAATGAAATGTCCATAAAAATGGCCAAAGAGGTCTGGATAATGACTGCTCATGTGACCTGTGCCAAAGTGGATTTAGGAGAACAAATCCATTCTTTTAGCCAGGAGCACAGTCTGGCAGGATCACAAGCCTGTAAGGCAAGCATGTCAAACTCAAAGGCTAACATGGGCCAAATAAACAAGGTTTAAGTTTATGTGGGCCACAAAAAACCAAAAGCTCAAAGGAGAAAGTATTATGGAGGTCAAGGCAGAAGGCTAATAGGAATCCTAGAGCTTAAATGCACATTATGTTTAATTTCCTTGACAGCTTTAATTTTATTTAAATTTGGTAATCATCTAGGGAAGCCATGTGCCCCACCATTCAGGGACTTCAGGGATCATTTTTACCAAGATGACCAGGGACACCAAGAAGGCAAATTTGGGAGTAAAATGTATGCATTTCTAAAAGCTCCCCAAAGTGACTGACAAGCCACAGCAAGGATGGAAGAACTCCCTAAGCTGCTATGTGTAGGTAATGCCTTGGAAGAGTAGCTAAAATAGGATTTAAGAAAAGCCAGAAAGCAAGAAGGGCACAGAAGGGAGAAAGGTGGCCGCTCAAAAGGTTGGGTTGGGGGAGGTGTAGATGATGATCAATTTTGTGTCAGGCTGGCTCTCACTATACATAATTTCTGGATTATCAAAACATAAACCAAAAGAAAATCCATCTTTTGCACCATCTTGTTAAAAGAGGACTGTTAGTCCATTCACATTTAGAGAAATAAAGTAAGACTTGCCTTGTGGGTGGACCCAATTCCACCATGTGGGGGTGGGGGCTTCCCCACAGCAACAGATAATTCTCAGACACCAGCCGGGTGTCAGAGCATTCAACCCAATTCTGACAGTATCACATTCCACAGGTTGAGGGTTCAGTCCTCCAAGATTGCCCCACCCCCCAATATACATTTCAGATGCCAGACAGAAGCCCAGGTTACCTGTGTTTCTGACCAAGTGGCCAAGACTGGAGGTTCCAACAAACCCCTCCAACTCAGAATGCCAGTCGCAAATCCAGGTTGTCATCTTTACTTCTGACTGACTGGTTATAAATCAGAGGTTCCTACAACCCCATGTTTGGATATGATGAATTTGCTGGAAAGGTTCACAGAACTCAGAGAAATATGTTACTTAATCATTGGTCTATTGTGAAAAGACATAATGCAGGAACAGCCTGATGGAAGAGATGCATAGGGCAAGGAATGGGGAAAAGGCCAGGTGCTTCCAGGCCCTCTCCAAGCACACCACTCTCCTTGCATCTACACATGTTCACCAACTCAGAAGTTCTCCAAACCTCATCTTCAGTTTTTATGGGGGCTTTGTTACATGGTCATGATTGATTAATCATTGGCCATTGACAATTGATTAAATCTTTGAGCCCCTCTCCCTTCCCCAGAGATGTGGGGTTCTGGGGCTGGAAGTTCCAACCCTCTAATCATGTGGTTGGTTCCGTGGGCAACCAGAACTCAATCTGTAGGTACATCCCAAAAGTAAACTTATTAACATAACAAAAGACACTTTTTCCCATCCTCAACTCTTAGGAAATTCTAAGAGTTCCAGGAGCTGGGAATTTCTCATGTCTCAAGTCTTTACCTTTCTCATGTTTCAAGTCTTTACATTTCTCATACTCTGGTAATAGTCCACCTGTGGCATTTTCCAGTTTTATGGGCCCCTGGAAATACTGTCAGCTGCCTAACCATGTCCATACTGGCAAGATGTCACAAAGTGACTTCAGGGGTGTCCAGAAGCACAGCCCTTTTCTTGATGCCAGCTGTGTGCACATGTTAATAAGCTCCCATCCAGGCTCACCCATGGCAAGTGAAGAGGCACACAGAACAGAATCAACAGGAAATAATGACACTGAGGGTCCTCATGATTTTTATTTGTGACTGTAACTTTAGAGATCATTTCTTCCTCTTTGTCCCTATTTCATCTCATAGACCTAGGCTTTTCCCTTGATAATCTTTTACCCCTAAGGCAGCAGAAGACAATAGCCCAGACCTGACTTATGGTCACAAGGACATATGGCCAGCTAATGATAACATTTGACTTAGGTTATATTTCAGCTCCTGAGCCCTAAGGTGGACCCCTGACTATTTTTTCCATGAAATCAGACAGAGGGACTCTGGAGCTGACCTCAGAGCTATCCTCAAGACTTGAAGAAATTATTTATTATCCTATGTCAGCTCCTAACGTGACCTGGAACAGGTGTCTTGTGATTTTACCCTATATAATTTGAAACCTACACACCATCAGAGAGTCCAGTCTTTCAGTGCAGGAATTCACCCATACTCTAGAGTGGCCAATTCTATATAATAAAAGCCTAATATGCTAAATGTCCAGTCATCTGTTCAACCAATCAAAGCATAATATGCTAATGATATGCTAAGGCCGCTCAAGGGCTCGCTATGATGTGCACTGACCACCAGGGGGCAGATGTTCCAACTGGCAGGTTAGTTTGCTGCTGGGGTCCAGCCGATGGGGACTGAGTGAGACAGGCTGGACACACCCTGGAGCCCTCCTGTGGACCTTCCCCAGCTGGCCAACCTCCCGCGTCCCTCCCCAGCCCCGATCATGCACCGATGGGATCCCTCGGCCTGGCCTGCACCCTTTCACAATCTTGGACCCCTTGGGGGATGTTGGAGAGCCAGTTTTGGTCCAATACCACAGCCCAGGCAGAGGGACCCCCTTGGTACACAAATTCGTGCACCAGGCCTCTAGTTCTATAATAAAGTATTCCCTTCCTTCACTGCAAACACCAGTTTGATAACAACAACAATATTGGGGTTCAAAACAATAACATTCAAACATTTGCAATTCTGTTTCAAATTTATTTCTAGTATTTTTCTCCCCCTTCTACTTCTATCCCACCCTTAACTATAATCCACTTGTTTAGGCAGAGGATGATTATTATGATGCCAATAGTTTTTCTCATTGACTATAAGGGGAAAAGGCACCATTGATTCTTCTAAAAACACTTGTCATGTTGCTCCTCCTATAAAATTTGAGAGTTGGTTGTGATGTAATTACTAACAAATAAAAATTATATTAAGAAAAAAGTTCACCTTTCCAAGGCAGTTGGTTCATAATTAATTCACAAGAACTGATTCCTTTAAATACATAATTAACTTAAGGTGGGGTCCTCATCTAGCCAAACCATCTATCCATTCTTTATTTTTCTGAAAAGTGGAGACTACAGTTTTCCCTTCTACTTGCAGTCCTTCCAGGAAATATTTCAAAGTTCTGACTGCTTTATCAAGTCTCCATGCCAATCCAGAGATGGCTATTATACTACAGTAGTCACCTAAGTCAGTTCCCTTGAAAACAAATGGGGTGATGAAATAAGATGCATTTACTTTTCCATAAAAATAAATTGACATAATTTGATCAATTGGAAAGAAGACTTGACCAAGTCTCCTTTCCAATTTAACAAGGCATGAAACTAGTCTGTTCAATGAGGGTGCATGCTATAATAAGTACTTGAGTTGAGTATAACATTAACATCAGCAGAAAGATAACTATTAATTGGCTTAATTGCTTTGCCCATGAGAATAAAAAATATTTACCTCTTGCTGGATGGAATCTCATTATCATAATGCTATGCAACTTTATCCTAATGCTAATCCTAGCTCTTTGGTCTCCTGTAGGCACACAAGATCTTCCCATTAGCATCAACAGTACAATGATGCCTACCTATTTGTGTTTATACAGATTTTACAAATAACTGAGAGAAACAAACTTTCATCACAGAGTTAAAATATTTAATGACAAAATTAGGGTTTGTTGTCATAGTGAATCATGAGCAGGTGTTACTTGTCTCTAAAAGAAACAAAAATTATATTTGACATCTTAGAGAACATCTGAAGAATGAACTGCACAACAGACTTCAGGAGTGCCACAATTCTAAAACTGAAGGAGAAATCTATCTTTAATACCCCATATTTAGGGCATTCTGTAAATGTTTTTACATAAATGCACAACCTTTGCTAGCCACAAAAGTATTATTAAGACAAATTTCACTGTAATTTGAAGTCTAACACATACTCTTTATTTTTTTCAGAGCTTAAAAAAATGCTAACTACTGATCCTATTACATTTTACAAATACATTTTTAATATGAAACTTAACCTGAATAACTGTATACTTCCTGTACACAGATACCTAATAATACTAGTGAAGAATACTAGGGCTACATTCCAGGAACTAATAACACTGGGAAATTTTGTTTCTTTATGAGTTGTCAATACAATTTAAGAAGTCCTTCACAAAAACACAGTATCCTGAAAACTCATAGCGAAGTGCAGCAATGAAACAAACAGAAATTAAATGTCTTCTAGCAAGGTCAGCCAAATTAATTGGTCCCAAATAATGTGAGTCGTTTTAGCAATTTTCTCTAGGTTAGATTTTATTAATACTTTGTATTACAGCACCTTCTACAAAAGGATATGTGTCATCACAGGCTCCTGTGCAAGAGTTCAAGAGGTTGAGGAGGGACAGGGATTGTTCTTCTGGCCTCTCTGAGGGATGGAGCCCTACTTATGACTTTGACACTGGGAAGTCAAGGTCATGGCCACAGCCAAGAAGCAAATCAATAGAGAAAGCTAATTCAGATAGGTCTCTTCTTCTAATCCAGGCTATTTCCAATAAGACACAAGCCTGAAGGATAAACAGAGAGTGAGGAAAGGGAAAGATGTGGAATACTTATATTTATGAAGAGTAGCTATCACAATTTGAGCAGGAAGGAAGAATCTCAAATTTCACAGTATGCTTGTGACCTCATCCTCTGCTACTTCAGAAGCAGCTCCGCAAACACTGTTGTTAGTTGGCAACAAATTGTATTTTTGAGTTTGGCTTATTGTCAGGGTGTTTTAGATTTACCCTTTCAATTATTTATACCAACTATTTACCTCTAAAGCTAGAATCCAATTTGGGGAAAATGATTGTGTGTGTGTGTGTCTGAAACGAGGTCTGCAAGCAAAATCTTTTTGGAGTGATATTTTGGGCTTTTCTTAAAAATTATAAATGCTTCTAATGGTACTCCTCGGATAGAAAACTTCTTATTTCTTTAAACATTTTTGGCACCAAAAGAAAAGTACAAAATATTATAGTAAACTTCTATAGTTTACAATATAAATTTTACAGAGAGTTTTTTAGAATTGGATCATCTCCCTAAGAGGAGTCAGAAATTTGTCTACAGCAAACCCCATCTCCCTTTTGACACATACTGTATAAGATAATGTTTTTCTCCAATAGCCCAATGTCCTATCTCCCTGGGAAGTTCTCTATCAGGAGAACTTAAGCTATTGAAATCAGCATAAATAATCCAAAAGTCATCTTATACTGCTATGTAAGAGGCTACAATACACGTGGACTCAATTGGCTCCATGGTAGGAAGGGACAGAAAGGGTCCTGAAGATTCAGGCAGCTTAAAAATCACTGTGCTGCGGTGGGAGGCTGGCAATGTGTCTGAATGTGCAGCTTGCCTCCTGTTTCAGGAAGACAAAGCATGGCTTTCATGTTTGGCATTTTAACCCTCTAAGAAACAGACGCCCGGGCTCTAAACCCAGTCCTACCTCAAGTAATTCAAAATCATATGTGTGAACCAACTTCTTTCAGGCTTCATGATGGTGCTGTTTTCTGTCAGACCTGGCAAGCTGCAATTGCCGTGAAATGCAATCTGTCTAGAAACCCATACTGAAAATTACATTAAATAAGTAGCAATAACAACATCAACACTTCCAAAAATCAGATACCAGGAAACTGAAGGCCATTTCCCAAGGACATTGTGAGGGTATCTTTAAGATAGACATGACTTTGTACAAAGAAAACATTTTAAATGTAACATCTTTTCACATTATCAGTTACATAGACCTTTATCTGGACAAATCAATTCTTGATAAACATCCAAGCTCTTTTCAATACCAGCTACTGGAGTTTGGGACAATGACAAAAAACCAACCAACAAACAAAAAACCCAGCCATAAATAATGCACAGAGGTTTTTAAATAGGCTTTTTCTTCAGTCTTTAACCTCAAACTTTTATCCTTCATTTGATAGCTTCAAATAATCAGCCTAGAACCAAGTATTTAAACTGTACTTCAGAAAGGAGGTTTCTATCTGTGATTCTGATTTGTTTTTTTTTGAATGCTGGTGATGGCTCATGCAAAAGATTATTACATAAAAAGCAACATCTAAGACTGCTGTTTCCCCTGATAAATCCAATTGTTTTTCATAATACAGATTTATTTCTCAGGATATAGCACCTTAACCTTCGAATTAAGAGTAGCTAGGAGACTGAGTGAAACCAATCATGGCTTGACTTTTATTTCCATCCAGGAACAATAACATCTGATGTCACCATTTTAAAATGTCTTCCTGTTTAATATCAGGGAAAAAAATACATGATGCCAGTTTAGACCCAGCTCAATATATCAGTTAGTCCAAATTTCACATTCAAACTACCACAAAAAAAAGTTTAAAAAAGGAAACACACACACACACACACACACACACACACAGTGGAAAAAAGCAAAACCAAAATGAAACTGTTGCTATTGCAGCATTTTTAGCAAGATCATGAGGGAAATATATAAACACAACATCTTTTTTTCATACTAACATCTTCAAAAGAAAAACAAAACCCCTAAATGTCCACATATTATTGGAAAAAAAGAAGCAAGTGGAGGTCCGGAATTCTTGAAAAAACTGCTGAGCAAACAAACTCTTCCATTTCTCTTCAGAGGCTCACCAGGATAGGCAGTTCCTCAACATTTGTGCTTCATGGCAAGCTAAGGAGAGAGTGAAAAGGGAGTTATTAGGCAGAAGGAGTTCAATGTGTTCTGTCCCCATGCCCACGATGAGAAGCAGCACCACGATTCTGCTTGCTGGGTTATCACCAGTACCATACACATTGGCATCTATATAGTAAATGTGCATCGTTTCCCCAAATCGTCCATGGAGCATAGCATTTGTTACTCGTCGTCACCCAGTCAGTGTACGTGGCCAGGTGAGGGAGAGCGCTATGTGATGTTCCCTCATCCCACTGAAGAAACAATGGAAAAGCCAATGCCAGGTAGAATGAGAGACCCACCCGAGGAACAGGTGGGGTAGATGAAGAAAGGCCTTTGGGCTCCTGGGTGACTAGTAATCCAGGAAACCCAAGACTCTTCAAAGGTAAGTATTTACTGACATCTCCTAAAGCATTGCAATCAACAATGACAGAGAAGCAATTTTCAATAATATCCACTCAATATCCAACCAGAACATTCAACCAAGTCCAAAGCACTTGATTAAACTGTGTTAGGGCTGAACAATAGACCAAATCCAGATGAAGGAATGTGGTTTAACAGATCTTTATAAATGGGAACACCAAATACACCATATCATTCAACATCTTCCCTGACCCAGCTGGAGCCCTTAATGATATATTTAAGGAAGTGTAGGCAGGTATGAACATAAAATTAAATCTGACATTGCTTTTCTCAGACAGATCCTTTCTAAGGAACCCAGAAGGCAGAGTTAAGACTAAATTGTAATTCTTCATATGTCCAGAGTCTGATATTAGGGATTAATCCCTGAATTTGGGACAGTAGCGACTGGGGGTAGGTAGCAGATTGAGAATTTGCTCTTTGAGCGAAGAGCAGGCAATTCTATGTAGGAAATAACTTTATAGAAAGTTCTGTCATCTGCATCATGACCAGGGGCTCAGCCCTTGAAGACGTAGCAAGGGAAACCCTTCTGATTCCACCCAGAGGTGCTCTGCATCACACTGGAAGATGTCGAAGATACATTTCCCCAGTGTAATGCAGGGCAATCAATCCCAGTCTCCCCTTCCCCTTCTTGATGTCTCCAACAAAGAAGTGATAACTTGGGGCTACCACCTCAGGTAGGTCACCTGCAAGAGCAGCGCCAACATTTCTCTTGCAGCTGCTGCACCTGGGACAAGTCAGCATGTGACTTGGGGAGGGGACTGTGAACCGAGGCCTCATGTTGCTAATCTCTGAAAGACCTCCACAGGCCTTCTGCAGTGCTGACGGCAATAGTCAGTCAACTGTCAGACAGTGTGGTGAAGTCAGGCTGTGTGCCAAGTGCTGTGGGTTTTTGCCACGAAGGATGGAGGTGGCTTTTAACTCCTGACCTCAAAGAGTTTATGGAAACGTGGATGGAAGTGGCAGAGCCAAGGGTCTCCCTCCAGTGCATCCTATTCCCTGGCCACACTGTGAGCCCCTCTGCTGTATGGCCCCATGTCTTGCTCTGTCTTCCAGTGTTTATGCATTATTTAGCAATGTGGGTGGACCATTCATATCAATATAGAGCTGTTAAGTGTTGTGCATAATGAATAACAGTCATAAATATTTGATCAATGCTGCTGTCCTCTTATTCACCAAGCTGTTAACCTTCAACTAGAGGGCTTGTGCCGATTCACCCAGTCAGTAGTCTTTAGCAGTGATGGGGCTGCTGCTCGCAGGCCCTGGTTACCACTTCAGTGCGTCTGGACCTGCACAAAGGGGAGTCCCAGTCAGGCGGGTGTAGCCAGCTCAGCTTTGCAGAAATACAACTGGATTGGACATTCTGCTATTTGAGGTGTTTTTGCAGAAAGTCAGAAAGCGGCATACTTTCCATGCTACCTAGATTTTTTTTTTTAATTGCTTGGGAGCTAGAATATGGAAGGCAGGGTACTGTTGCTTCCCTGATATGACCTTGAGCTCTAAAATCACAACTGCGTTGTACCTCATGCCTATAAATATCATCTGTAACTCAAATGCGATGGATCCATTTAGAAGTCAGAGTTCCTATAGAAGGGGTGTTTAAAATATCCTTTTGATATATTTTATTTTCTTATTATGTCATGGAAAGCTTTCTCTTTCAAAGCTGTGCAAACTACTACCCCCAAATAATAATAATATGATAATAATAATAAATCATTACTTATACTGGGGGAATCTGTAAGAGGCCTGGACTTTTATTTTTCTAAAATATTTTATTGATTTTTCACAGAGAAGGGAGAGGGACAGAGAGCCAGAAACATCGATGAGAGAGATCGATCAGCTGCCTCTTGCACGACCCCACTGGGGATGTGCCCGCAACCAAGGTACATGCCCTTGACCGGAATCGAACCTGGGACCCTTCAGTCCGCAGGCCGACGCTCTACCCACTGAGCCAAACTGGTTCCGCAAGAGGCCTGGACTTTTGAGGTCCCTTCTGGCCCAGAGACCCAAAGGAAGCACACAGAGTAAGGACACAAGCAGCCAGTGAGGCAGATGCCACTGACCACTCCCTCCCCCACAAATTAGGCTTGTGAAAAACAGGGCGGATCACCCTTCCTTTCCGCGAGAAATGTCATCCGAGGATGCCTGGGTGTGGGTCCCGCTCTCGCCTGCTGACTCACTGCCCGGCAGGCCTCAGAGTGCTGCACACACTGCAACGTTGTGCTTTTGGGCCAGGGACAGTGAGCAGGTCTGTTCCGTGGCTGAGCTGCACTTTCCTAAGGGCTGAGACTGTACCTGGCCCACAGCTCAGGAAGGAACCCCACTTCCCCAAGCCCGGCTGACCGAACTTGGGGAGAGGGCCTGCAGGAGCATTTTCCATCGGCTCTACAGAACACAAACACCCACACATCTTGATGGCAGGGTCATGCAAAGGTGATCCACTAGCTGGCATACCTGGTCATCGCAGGAGTACTGGGGAAAACGAGAAAGCCGGAGATCCTTTTCTCCTGCAATCTAAAGGGCAGGCCACACTCTCCAGCCAGAGGTGCTGCCCCTGTTCAACCAGGAAACATGAAGAACTGCCGCCTGGAATTGCCTTTCTCTGCTCGGGGCTCTCACGTGGCACTGAGTCTCCGCTTGTAAGTACAGCTGCCCTTCCTGAGTCAGCACAGCCACGTGTCTGGGGGCTGGAATGCCTGGCTTCCACCTCCAAACTTTCTCCTCACCAGGCAGCCTGGAGGGTTCTGACCAGTGAAAGGACATCTTCATGGTCAGCCTATACCACCGGGTTCAAATCAGAAAGCTCTAGTCTCCAGGAAAATAGCCACACCCTATCTAAAGAGGCCAGTCTCCTCGTTAGGAATACCGCCAATGGCGGTGATTCATAAGCACACATCCCAGTTTGGCCCCAACAGTGTCTCCCTCATACTCCCTCAACAGACACTAGCAGCCCGTCCCTCTCCTCCTCAGACCCATTCACAGGAGGGGATGTCACTGGCTGGCACGGATCCTCTCAGTGGTTAAAGCTAGAGGCTCTTTTGCCTTTGGTGGGCTAGTCGGTTTCTTTTCTGGTGGATTCTGCTTCAAGGGCTGCTCTGTGTTTAGAAAGCATCAGCATGTAGCAGGAGGCCCTCCCTCCCTCCCTCCCTCCATTGGAGGATACAACATCTTCCCCTCTAACCCCTCCCATCTCTGTGTTAGAATCCTCAAGCCCATTTCTACACCCCACCCCCTTCCTCACCATACTGTGTTCATTATGCAACAACATAGGGCAGTGTCAGCAGAAACCATTGTTCTGGACATAATTACAACAAAATAGAGGCCCAGTGCATGAATCATGCATAGGTGGGGTTTGCCTGGCCCGATCAGAGGGGCCTCGGGCGGTTGGCCAGCCAGCCCCGCTCCCTGGTCAAACTCCTGGTCAAACTCTTAGTTGAGGGGACAATTTGTATATTAGCCTTTTATTATATAGGATATTAATTTAGATTTATATGTGCTATGTATTGTGTTAATAGATTTATAGTTTGGAATTCATTCAATTCTCTCAGTAACCTATAAGATAGATATTAGTATTAATTAGTCATGTTTTACTGATGAAGAAACTGGAATTTAGAGAAATTAAGCACTTGCTCAAGGTCACTGATGAGTAAATTACTGAGACGATAAATCAAACACAAGATGTTAATCACCACACCATACATACTGCCTTCCCAATTACTTAACAAATTTTGCCAAAATACCAGGGAAACAAGGTGACCAGGGCCAAGAATTCCGGCCATCTGCTTATGTTATCCAGTCCAGTGTTTGTATAAATTCTTCTAAGGGGGTCGCCCACTTCGATGACCTCCAGGTATTGTCTCCTCCACCTTAGGAAGTGCAATTTCACAGACATCCTTGATAACCTGGTTCATGGTTTAATCATTAACCAAAGTTCTTGTTTTAGCAGAATTTTATCAGTGCACTATAGCTTGCTCTATTCTGTGTGGTCATACATAAAAGAGAATCGCATGTACTATCACCCTTCCCAGACTTGAAGACAATTACAAATTATTCCCTTTAGCCTTCTCTTCTCCAAATTGACACTTTAACCATTTCTCCAGACTTCCTCTGTCCACCTTTCATTTAAATCACTGAAGTTGCTGTTGCTATAAATGAAGCTGGGGCTGGAATCCTAGCATTTCTAGCTCATCATTATTTCTGTGTTATGAAGGCTAGAGAAGGGATCAAGGGACAAGCGAACCATAAATCTGAGCTCGCTCCCTCTGTGACAGCCACAGCAAGCCGAGGCGCTGGCCTGCATTTTCAAACAGATCTGCCCACGTCTCCTCCAGGGAACCCCAAAGGGGCCCCCAAGGCAGCTGTTCAGTAAGACCCTGTCATGATAGAAAGTTGATGACACAATGAAATAGGTCTGTGCAAAGGGGCTGCAGGAAGGGCAGGCAGGAAGCATCCATTTGGAATTGGATCCGCAGTCTGGTCCCAGCCTGAGCCCCAGGCCTGAGCTCAGCTGGAGAGATTTTTCTTGTTATTTTTCAGGTTGTCTATTCTTGTTTCTTCAGCAAAACTGTGGTTTTCTGTTGAAGCAAATCAACCCCCACATTCCCCAACAAGGTCACCTGAAAAGCATATGTGTAAGGCCAGATCATGAGTCTGAGATGCTAACAGTTATCAGCAGAAGTTGTTTCTGACAACCTAGATTCAAATCACTAGCCAGAGAAGAACTGCTCTGATTTTAAACACAAGAAGAGCAATCATCTCTATCGTCTGACCAACAGGGACTCTTTCCTTTGGTTTGTGACTGCCTTAGATAGCTAGCTGCCAATAAAAACTCCCCCTTCCCCTCCAAAAGGCACATTCTTAGTGAGTGTGTGAATGTGGGTGTGTGTACCCACAGTCACGGTCACTGGGAAATGCTTTTCTTTGGGTTCAGAGGCAGGAGGGAACCTTGCAGGCAGCTCTGGGCTGGTCAGGTTGGCCTTAGAGGTCCACAGCCCCTTGCAGAGGGAGGCCAGCCCTGAGATGCACCGTGTCCTGGGACGACAGCTTGATTTCATATGGTGAAAAGATAAGAACACAGGATGCTGAGCTCATGACCGGAAAGAGACAGCAAGGAAAAGTAAGCACAAGCAGCCCTAAGTCCTCTTCCAGCCCAGGCCAAGGGAGGAGGGGTGTTCTGGGACCTGAGGTCTTCCTCCCTCCCCACACTGTTCCCTGAGACTTGAGCCCTGAACTTCTGGGCAGGAATTAAAGATGGTCCACACTTCTCTAAGGTCCAAGGTCAGCGATAGGGATAAAGATGTCAGAAAGGAGATCTCTAAAATCAGAAAGGAGATACCCAAACAAACAGGGACAGGAGGAATCTTTCAGGACTCTGGTACTTAGCAAGTAGCAGATGGAAATTGTATAGGGGGGAAAAGGTTTCATTTTGTATCTTCCCTCATGGGGGACATAGGGAAAACAAGTCTCGCAGCACCGAAGCTCTCTGACAGCCCAGAGCTGAGACCTCTGCCATCTGCAGGACCCACCTTGTGTGCAGTTTCTGCAAACTGCTGGGCGCTGTTCTTCAAGTCCTCGGTCTTCTCCTCTGCTCGGCCTAACCGCTCCCCACGCTCGTTCAAGGCCTGGCTCGCTTTCTGCACGGCACTGGACACGCTATCGGCTGCTGAATGGAGGATGCTGTTTCCTGAAGAAGGACAGCAAGAGCATCAGAAACTGGCTCAGCTGGACCACAGTGACAGACCCCTGCCAGGAGTGAGCAGCCTGTAAGAGCATGGCAGGCCACACTATACAAAGACCAAGTCAACATTTCTTCTGATTGGGTCTCACTGAATCACTGGCAGGAAAAATACCTCTTGGCTGTAGGACCTGGGAAAATGCTGAAAGCTTCTTTCACATCCCCATCACCAACACACCACTCATTCCCACTCTCCCGGCATTCTGTTTATGGAAGCATGAAGGGAACTGGGCCCTCCTGGATTTAGGACTTGGCTTGCATGGGAAATGGGCATCATGATAAGTTTAGGGAATTAGGCAAGTTTAATGAGACATGTCCAGATCTTATGCACCTTTCCCCTTGACCTGGGGTTTAGGTGAACAACCACAGGAAAAGTGGGGGCACAGAACTTTTCCAGATATAATGCTCTGTATTCCTTTCAATCCCCTTCCATTTTAACCTTCATCCCTACATGTATGGCTCCACATAAGAAACTGAATCAACCTCAAAGTTTGGAGTAGATGTGTCACCTCCCAACCTTGAATTCTGAGCTGTGGCTCTGTTGGTTGGGTCTCCTTGCCTTTGATCTCTAGTATATGAAATATGGAGCCTCAACACTGCACTTAGCCAGGAGGTAGAAAACAGTGAATTAGTGAGCTTAGCACTCCCAGATTCACTAGAGATGATACCAAGAAAGTTGGAAGTCATCATGTTTCAAAGGCTTAGGCATCCCTGACATCCCACTTGTCAGGACTTGGAAACAGAACTCAACAGTGAAGAACTGTCAGACGCATAAGCCACTGAGAACAAGCATCTTGCAAAATGACAACCGAAGGAAATTTATGGCTGCATTTTGTTAACATTAAGTGGAAGCTGTTTAATGGCATTTAGTGTAATAGCTTTATGTCTTTGAATAAGTTTATTACATCACTTAACTTTGTACCTGAGATGGATGCATCTAGCCACAGACAGCTTTTAATAGAAATGTAATTTCCTCTTGTCTCAGCTGCAAAGGCTTCCTAATTTCTCCTCTGTGGGAACAGTCTGTGGTTTGTAGAAAATGATCTCAGGAGAAGAAAGTGCCTTGCCCAGAGGAAGCACTTCATGAATTGTTTACCATTTTTCTTCTTTCGGGGTGGATTTCAAGGGCTTCCACTAGCATTGAAGGAAGGAGAATGGGCGTAACTTAGTATTACTCAGTTGTATCAAGCACTACAATGAGCCAAGATAAATCGGCACAGATGAACAGGGACCAGGAGAGAAGAGGCTCTGGAAAAATCTGGTTGAATGCAAGGGTTGGAATGGAAGGTCTAGGTCCTCAGAACAGATTTAGGAGGAGAAATCTTGGTCCCCCTTTCTTTCACATCATACTCATAACTATGATGAGAGCCTATCATCACTGTCTAACATTTCAATAGCATTTTGCAATCATAAAACTCCTTCACAAATATCTCATTTGTCCAAAAATTCTCCTGAAAAGGCTGAGACTAGTTGAGGTTAAGTGGCTTGTACAAGATTATGTCACCAGGGACACAGCCAGCACTAGAACCTGGTATTCCAATGACTTTTCCTTATTCTGTACCTTCCTCTTTGCAGATAAGGTGTTGGTTCTGGGAAGCAATCTACTATGCCAGAATTATAAGCAGATAAGCAAAGAGAGGTTTTGACAGTTTATTTCCCCGGGTAATGCCTGACTCTTTCTGCCCTCTAGGCATTCCTCTTGGTAAATGAAGAGTTATTGCCTGTGTGGCATTGCAAGTCAAGTGTTCTCAAGAAGAAAGAGGGCTTTGGGATGGAATAGGAAGATGGAGAAGGGACTGGAAGGTGAGGAGTAGGGGAGGACACAAGAAGATCTCCCCCCTTTCCTGCTTCCTTCCACATCACAGTTTAGTCACCAGAGGCTAGGGGAAAAAATGGGGCTAAGAATCTGCAACTTCACAGCTAGGAATAGCTGCACTAAAGTAAAGGGATTTTATAAGTAGCTTTCACAAAATGAAGAGGGTTTATAACCAGGACTTGTCTTTTCCCAGTGGAATTGACCCTCATGATTTTCTCAAAGTTCAGATATATCTGTGTTTCTGAAATGATCTTGCTATGCACAAACCATACTGCTTTCTTGTCATGACTTCCATAAAGTTAATTTTGCACATGATGTCAGGTGACACTACATCTTATTTTATATGATACTAGAGGCCTGGTGCATGAAAATTCATGCACTGGAGGGGGGCGTCCCTCAGCCCAGCCTGCCCCCCTCACAGTCCGGGAGCCCTCAGGGGCAGGAGGCAACCCGGCGATCAGGGGAAGGCAACGCCCCATCCTCTGCTGCTGCCACTTGCCAGCAGCACAAGCCTTGGCCAGCACCTGGTTACCTGAGCCTCGGGAAGCCCTGGGCTGCTGGGCAGCCGCCATCCGAGGCTTGCTTGCACCTCGGGCTAGCCCTGGGCAGCTGACATCTGAGGCTTGCCTGCACCTTGGGCCGGCCCTGGGTGGTTGGCGGGCTGAGGGGACTGGGGGTCTTTGGAGGCAGGCACACGGAGTGGCTGGGCCTGCCTGGGGGCGGGCTCAGGCTTGCCATGTGCCTGCCGCCCCAGTGGGGTTGAGGGGACTGGGCGCCACCATCTTGTGGCTGTGGGTGCCGCCATCCTTGAGAGTGTGGCAGTCAATTAGCATATTCCTTCCTTATTGGCTGTGGGCACTGCAATCTTTGAGGGTGGGACAGTCAATTAGCATATTCTTTCCTTATTGGCTGTGGGCGCCACCATCTTTGCAATGGCATGAGGGTCAATTAGCATATTCCCTCTTTATTAGATAGGACTAGAGGCCAGGTGCACAAAATTCATGCACTTGGGGGTCCCTGAGCCCAGCCTGCACCCTCTTGCAGTCCTTGAGCCCTTGGGGGATGTCAGGCGGACAGCTTAGGCCCATTCCCCGTGAGCCTAAGCTGGCAGTTGGACATCCTTAGAGCTGTCGCGGAGGCGAGAGAGGCTTCCGCCACCGCAGCTGTGCTCTCTAGCTGTGAGCCTGGCTTCTGGCTGAGCTGTGCTCTTCCTGTGGGAGTGCACTGACCACGAGGGGGCAGTTTCTGCATTGAATATATGCCCCTTGGGGTCAGTGCATGTCATAGTGACCAGTAATTCCACTGTTCAGTGGATTTGCACATTAGCCTTTTATTATACAAGTGATTTAACCAATAGTCCAAATGTTATAACTAAAAGAGGGAACTGAATGCTGTCTCCACTATTCAAAGATGACACTGTTGACTACTATCAATAGAAAGTCTATCTTTGGTTGTTTTGGGGCATGAGGATGGATTTGAACAAATCTCGTTGCCTAAGTTGCAATGACCTCTCTTGGTTTCAATTCTATCCACATTTCAGGCCCAGTGAAGTCCTATCACCTTATCAAGCTTCAGGAAAATTCCATTCTTTCCTTTCCCTCAACTCTGGGAGAACTGTCCATATCCTTCTGGTGTGCTTTATCAAGTATAATCATGGGCGACTCTTCCACCTCATTTTTTTACCTGTAGATGCACTGATTTCCAAGCTGGAGTATAAATTCCCTGAGGACACCACTTGACTCTATTGACCAATCCCTAATTCTTGAATTTTCTTGAATTGGGTCTCCTGCTTGCTTACTTTCTTCTCTCTGAGATCTTCTTGCTAATGCTGTAATTCAAGGATTCTGTCATTGGCCATCTTCTCTTATGCACTCTACAGACTCTCTCTGGGACAATTTTACTCAGATCATGGCTTCAATGGCCAAACTTTTATCCCTAGCTAGACTGTGCTGCTGAGCTCCAGATCTTTAGTATGTTTTCTTACTGGACAACTCCAGGTGAGTGGCCCACACTCATCTTGAAATCAGTATGTCTAAACATGACCCTATTACCCTTCCCTTCACACTTGCTTTTCTTTTGGGCTCTCCTGCTCAGTGACTAACCTCACTATCTGCCCAGTTCCTCAATTCAGAAATCTGGGAGTCAAGTCAGGCCTCATTTTCACCCCATACAACTAAAGGTCACCTCCTACACAGCTCTCTGCTCTCTACCATTCACATTGTTTCTGTATTGATCCAATTCCTCTCTTATTCAGAGTTATAGAGACAGCCTTTTGTCTAACTGTCCTTACACCTTTCTGGTCTGTCTTCCACACTTTTATAGTACACTTTTAAAAAGGCAAATCTGTTTTCTATAGTGACTGCACCAATTTACTAGTACATTCCCACTAGCAGTGTGTGAGGGCTCCTATTCTCCACATCTTCTCCAATACTATTTTTTATCTTATTTATAATAGCTTTTCTCACAGGTGTGGGGTGGCATCTCATTGTGGTTTTGATGTGCACTTTTCTTATAATTAGTGACGTTGAGTATTTTTTCACATATATGTTATCCATCTGTGTGTCTGTGTTGGAAAAGTGTCTATTTGAGTCCTATACCCACTTCTTAATCAGATTGTTTCTTTTTCTGTTTGTTGAGTTGTATAAGTTTTCTATATATTTAGGAGATTAGCCCTTTATCAGAGGTATCATTTGTAAATATCTTCTCTCATTCAGTTCGTTACCTTTTTTGTTATTGATTATATATATACTGTACAGAAGCTTTTTAATTTGATGTAGTCCCATTCATTTATTTTTGCTTCTATTTCCCCTTTCTTTGAAGTCAAGTTCACAAACATCTCTCTGAGACCAAGGTCCATAAGTTTAACACCTATGTTTTCTTCTATGTTTTTATTGATTAAGGTCTTATATTCAAGTCCTAATCCATTTGAATTAATTTTTGTATATGGTGTCAGATAGCAGTCTAGTTTCATTCTTTTGCATGTGGCTTTCCAGTTTTCTTAGCACCATTTATTAAAGAGCCTTTGCTTTTCCCATAATATGTTTTTGGTTCCTTTGTTGAAAATTAGTTGCCCATATGTGTGTGGGTTTATTTCTGCTGTCAATTCTGTTTCATTGGTCTGTGTAATTTTTCCTGCCAATACCTAGTGTTTTTATTATTGTATCTTTGTACTATAGTTTCAAGTCAGGAAGTGTGATTCCTATGATTTTGGGGTTTGCTTGCCCTCCTACCCGTCCACCTCAGAAGGCTATTCAGGGTCTTTTGAGGTTCTATACAAAACTAATGCATTTTTTGGTTCTATTTCTGTGAAAAATGCCATTACCATATTACCCAGCAATCCCTCTTCTCAAAAATTTCTTGCCAAAACTTTTTAAAATACTTATTCATAAAGATACATGTGCCCCATTGTTTGCAGCATTATTCACCATAGTCAACACATGAAAACATGTCTTGTGCCCCTTGTGTCCTAAGTGTCCTTTGACAGATGAATGGATAAAAAGTATGTGCAATGGAATACTACCAGGTATAAAAATGATGGAATTTGAGACATTGGTGACAACATGGATGGATCTTGAGAGTATCATGTTAAGTCAAATTAGTCAGATGGAAATGTGTAAAAACTGTATGGTTTCAGTCACTGTGGGATATCAAGCAACAAATGAACAAACAAAGTAGACAAAAGAAGTCATAGATCCAAACAACAGAATGGTAGTTACCAGAGGAAAAGGGGGTAGGGAGAATAAAGAGGATAAAGGGGATCAGATATATGGTGACAGAGGTAAGCACACAATAGAGTATACAGATGTCACATTATAAAGTGGCACACCTGAAATTTACATAATGTTATTAATCAATGTTACCCCAATAAATGTAACTTGAAAATTTTTTAAAAAGGCAAGTCTGTAACCACCTCCCCACTACTTCAAGATAAAAGTGAGACTTGTACTCTGCTTCTCTCTCAGGTCTTCTCTTGGAACCCCATCCATTTTCTCTTCTACCTAGCATTTTCTAATCCCACACCTCGCCAAAATTTTCACAAATGTGTCATGTTTCTTTTACCTATATGCTTTTGTACTTCCTGCTACCTCTGTCTGGAACTCCGCTTCTCATGTTAGCCCTCCCACTTACCTCTAAATCAGGGCTCATCAAACTACGGCCCGCGGGCCACATGCAAATACAAATATTGTATTTGTTCCCGTTTTGTTTTTTTACTTCAAAATAAGATATGTGCAGTGTGCATAGGAATTTGTTCATAGTTTTTTTTTAAACTATAGTCCGGCCCTCCAACGGTCTGAGGGACAGTAAACTGCCCCCCTGTTTAAAAAGTTTGAGGACCCCTGCTCTAAATACTGCAATACACTCCAGACCTCTTTTCTAGGAAACCTCATCATATCTCGCCCATCCTACCCTTGCTGCCCCCAGCACACACATCATCGTGTATCTATTTGAAATGGTGTATTTATTTTTCTGCATGTCATTGTTGGATATCTAGGGTGATCTCCTTGAGGGCAGAAACTGTGTCTTTCTCACTTCTGATTCCCAATCCATGGCACACAGTAGACACTTAATAAATGTCGGTTGACTGAGAGGCAGCAAGTACTAGTATATATCACCCCTCTTATGATTTCTTCATGCCTTCGCAGAGAGTTGGATACGTAACTGATGCTGTCATATGATCTAACTAGGTCCTGAAATTCTAAATTTGCCAAATGGCTAAGGGTTTAGTCTATGTCTAGTGAAGTTAACTATCTCCTTTAGAGATTGTGCCAGGAATTTAATGAATTAGGTCAACAGCAAAATGCAAAAAAAGGAAATGTTTTTGCTATAGCAAAAGTAAAGAGGAAGTTTATAAAAAATTGTTGTTATTAGTCTTAAAATAAACAACTGTAAAGTATAAAAATAATAGTAGTTAAATAGCTTAATAAATATATTCAATGCAAAAATGACAGTTGCCTGAATCTTACTATTTCTAGACATTTAATAAAATATGCTCTTCATAACAACCTAATGTGATGGGCATATCATCATTTTTAAAATCCCATTTTTACAGTTGGGAGCAGCAACATAGAGATTTAACAATGTGCCAGGAATCACACAGCAAACAAATAGCATTATGTGAACTGACTCTCCATGGGAATTTCCTTGTAATGAGATTAATGACACAGTCTGTATTAACTATATGCAATAAGACTAGTGTAGTAATTCCTAATGCACTTCTTAAAGTCATAATATGAAATAAAACATCCTGTCCTTATTATAAGTTAAAAAATCTTACTGTAGAAAATTTAGAATACACATTATTACAAAAAGGCAATAAAATTATATCATATTCAATTGCTTAGAGATGACCATAAATTATATTTATGGTACATTTTATTGTAGTATTTTTCTGTATATGCTTTTCTGAAACCATACTCTATATATTTAGTTATATATACCCTGTTGTGGGTACTTTCCTATGTCGTGAAAATTGTTTGAAAATACTGTTTATAATAGCTGCATTACATTACTGTAATTTATTCAACTACTAGAAGCCTGACGCACAAAATTCGTGCAAGATTAGGCCTTCCTGACCCCAGCTGCCAGCACCGGCTTCCCTCTGGCACCCGGGACCCGGGCTCCCTTGCAGCCCCGGCTTCACCCAGAAGGAGGTCTAGTCTAATTAGCATATTACGTTTTTATTATTATAGATTACTCTTTTAGATATTCGTTGTGTTTCCAAAAGTCTTACTTTTTCAAATGAGGCTGCGGTTACCTTCTTGCATTTACACACACACACACACACACACACACACACACACAAACAACTTTGTCTACATCTCTGATAATTCCAAGAAATAAAACTGCTGGTTAAAAGGACATGCACATTTTTGAGGCTCATGGTGGATGTGGAAGATTGCTTCCATGAAAGACTTGTTCAACATTCAGAACTATTCATTGGAGTGCATACTATGTGCTAGGCACTGTTACGTTGACATAGTTAGCAGAAAGACTTTGAGGGAGTGATTTACCTTCTCTGATCTTTAATGTCCTCATCTGTGATATGAACAGCATGCCACCCATCTCACATGGCTGATGTGGAAATGAAGATGAAGATGTATACAGAGTGCCTGTAGGTGCTCAATGGACACTTGTTCCTCCACCTCCCAAAGACCACATCAGCTCTGGAGGAACTTTGGAAATGGCACAATACACTCCATTCCATTGCATGTCTCCCTCTTTGCCCACTTATCTCAGGGCTAAGTGTCTTGAGGCTCGCAGAAGGAATTTCTTAGATATCTTGTATACCTGCTGTGTGTAGCTCAGGGTGATGCTTAGACATAGAGCTGAACACATACTCATTAAATCAATGAGTATGCTTTGTACATAGGATGCCTGACTCAAAAGTTGGGGCTCATCATATTGTGCTGAGTTAATCTGGAACGAAAACAGCCTTCCAAGGCAGACAGAGCAGTAATTCTCTCAAAATAGAAACAAAGCATATTAATACCTAAATTTGTTCATTCAAGCACAGCAAATAAAGTCAACTGACTTTTGAATTATAGCCTCCAAAGAGTTCAGCGGACACTATTCTTACTTCATTGATGTTGCCTTCACATCAGTATCACACAATATGTGCTTTTAAAAAATATATTTGGCATCTTTCTGTTTAATGATTTAGAAGATTTTGAGAGAGCAACTTGAGATAAAGCTTTAACAATGTATTATTACTATTTAAAATCACAATTAAAAAGTAACAGTAGAAGAGAAAAAAGAGGAGGAAAGTTTTGTTGTTATTGTTGTTAATCCTCACCCAAGAATATTTTTCCTTTTTTTTTTTTAAGAGAGAGAGTGAAAGGGAGGGGGGAAATACAGAGAGAGAGAGACATTAATGTGAGAGAGAAACACTAATTGGTTGCCTCCTACATGTGCCCCAACCAGGGCCAGGGATCAAGCCTGCAACTGAGGTACGTGCCCTTGACCAGAATCAAACCCAAGACCCTTCAATCCGAGGGCTTATGCTCTATCCACTGAGCCAAACTGGCTAGGGAAAGGGGAGGAGAGATCTTAAAAAGCACACAAAATACTCTAATAGCCATTATAATAGCATAAATATCAACATAATTTCTGTTGATTGTCCTAGACTTCAGATTGCATCTTGGTAATCAAAATTGCTAATTCTATAATAAAGAGGCAACTTAAACAGAATTTCCGCAGCTACTTCCTGTATCAAATACATATATAGATACTGGAAATGCAAAATACTCATCCTTTTTGGGGAAAAGATAGTGGAAAAATCATATAAAAATAAATGATTGACAAATACATGCCAATTTACACTCAGTGCTGAGTGAAAATGGTCACCTCCAAGCACTCTTTTAAAATGAAATCTTAATAGTTTTGCTTGGACTATTTCTACCCAACAATCAATTAACCAATTAAGAATACTGTTCAATAAGTCCCATTTATCCAAACCAATTTAGAGGAAAACCAATTATGGAAAAAAAAAGTATGTATATAAAGTAGATTTGGGTTCTACAACAATAAACTCAAAAATTGGCATGGAGATCTATAATATTAAATCTGTTAATAGATCAGAAACACTAGTAACTCCCATATATACCCAAAGTGTTGAATAATAATTTATTTTTGAGTGGATTAAATAGTCCCTGTTCCGTTCTCATCTATTGTATTAATTTTCATAGCAAAACCATTTTGTGGCCAGACATAAGGTACACTTACCGGGCCAGTATTCATGATATTGAAATTAATTGTACTGGATGCAAACTATGGGATTCAACCAATATTTTCCTTTCTGTTTTTTGCTTCCAATTTTCATTGCTCAGTGTCTGTACTACTAGAGGACATATTAGCAAAAGAGAAGTCTCACGGAAACCTGATTCCCTGTCCGTGGGCCTTCTCAGTGCCAAAGTCACTCTGAACCACTCACACATTATTCTGCTCGGAGATGAGCTCCCACCTCCGCCCCGTGGGTAGTAATTCAGTTGCATGGTAATCATAATGATTCTAATGAGGTTCTGCTTAGTACTGTGACTTGCATTAAACATTTTACATATTAATAATTGAAATAATAATGATGACATTAGCTTTCACTTCTACAGAGTGATTGAATGCAAAGGCCCATCTAGTGAAACACGTTGGTTCCTTTGTTGTAGTTTTTTGTTAATCCTCATGCAAAGATATTTTTTCCATTGATTTTTAGAGAGTGGAAGGGAAGGAGGGAGGAGAGAGAGAGAGAGAGAGAGAGAGAGAGAGAGAGATATCAATTGGTTGCCTCTTGCATGTCCCCCTACAGGGGCCTGGCACCAAACCTGTAACCCAGGTACATGCCCTTGGCTGGGAATTGAACCCGTGACCCTTTGGTGCACAGACTGACACTCTAACCACTGAACAACACTGACTAGGGTGAAACTCATTGGTTCTTAACTCCATTAATTGTCTGTGAGCATGGGTAAACTGCCAAGCTCTTTCACCATTACACTGACTAATCAATACAAATCACACTGCTGCACTTCAGTGTTGGACAACCTCTAGGACTCCCTTGTAAGATGGAGATTCTTTCAAAAGGTAGAACTTCGTTTCTACTTTTGTAGTACTGACTGATCAGTAAGTTCTGTTACATGCTCAGGTTATAGTAAGCCTTTCTAAAAGGAAGAGTTAGTTGTTGCCGCATGTTAGGCACAGGTGCAGTGTGAGGATCAGTCACTCACAGAAAAAGCTAGTTTTCACTGTCTACTCTGTTCAGGGGCTATGCTAAGTTGTCAAATCCTCAAAGGAATATATTCTTACTCTACTCTACAATTCAGGATAAAAGTGCTCAGGGAGCTGAAGTAGCTCAACCAAGATCACCCAGATCTTGACCCTAAAAAAAGCATATTGGTTTTTTTTTAATCCTCATCCAAGTATATTTTTTCCATTGCTTTTCATAGAGAGTGGAAAGGAGGGATGGAGAGAGAGTGGAGGGAGGGAGAGGGAGAGGGAGAGAGGGAGAGAGGGAGAGAGAGAGAGAGGGAGAGAGAGAGAGAGGGAGAGAGAGAGATTGATGTGTGACACATCAATTGGTTGCCTCCCACATGCACCCTGACTAGGGCTGGGATCAATCCTGCAACCCAGGTATGTACCCTTGACCAGATATTGAACCCTCAACCATTCGGTGTGAAGACCCATGCTCTAACCGCTGAGCCACAATGACCAGGCACATCTTGTTATTTTAAAAATAGTTGTATATATTTAAGGCTTACAACATGAAGATTTGATGTACATATACTACTTAGTAAAATGATTGCTACAATCAAGCTAATTACATATTCACCTCCTCATGGTTTTCTTTCTTTCTTTCTTTCTTTCTTTCTTTCTTTCTTTCTTTCTTTCTTTCGTGTGTTGAGAGGACCTGAAATCTATTCTTTTACCAAATTTCCAGTGTTCAATATAGTATTATTAACTATAGTCATCATGCTATGCATTAAATCTCTAGACTTACTCATCTTACATAACTTCAACTATGTACCCTTGGACCAACATCTGTCCATATCCACACATCCCTGCCTGTGGTAATCACACATGGGAAGAAAAAAAACTTACATGATCTCACTTATATGTGGAGTCTAAAAAACTCAAATACACAGAAGCTCAGAGTTGCCCCCAAAGCTCTTAAGGACTATGTCAGCATTTCCCAAAGTGGTTGTGTGGCCTTAAAAAATCCTACATAAAAAACACAATCTTATTGTAAAATGACTTTGCAAAAATACCAATTTAGTTGGCTTCTTTATTGCAGAACTTTGCAAAACCTTTAATATGCTAATCAAAAGAAGGTAGGGGTAGGAGCATGAGAGATCAGTTAGCAGAATTTCTCGACATATTTATTTACAAGGTTCTTGTAAATAAAATCTGCCTTGAGAAATGCTACAATAAACCATACTGACTTCTAAGTTAAAGGAAGAAAACTAAATAAATCCAGGCTGTCCTCATCAATTTAGTAATAGATGGACAAGTCATGTAATTACATTAAAAAGGCTTGCTTTATAGAAGCAGTAGAACAGATATAGCATGTTAAATGGCAGTTTGAGAATTATCTTTTGTTTTAAGTTGGTGGCTAATTTCAGGGACCATAAAGCTTGTTTGTTGCCTGCAGCTGGATGGCAAAGAAAAATGGACTAAGAGCTCAGGAGTACTTTGTAAACCCATAAACTCAAAAGCCTGTTTGAAAGAGACCCTGTGGTTATCTATTGCTGGCATTACCAAAGGAAGAAGAATGGACCACTATACATTCTGTTGGTGATGTTAAGGTAATTCAGTGGAACCTCAGCCTGTTCTCCAGTCATAGGCAAACCCCACAGCTAAGGACACAGGAGAAAGCCCCAGGCTCCCTCCTGCCCTAGAGAAGCCTATGAGTTCATACTCTTCTCCATTCATGGCCCCAATATTTCCAGTGGCAAGGGTCAAACATGTAGGATTCTGTTCATGTCCTTTAAACACTTGAACTCAGGATATGTAGAGAAATTCAGCAGTCCTTTAGTATTCATTTAAACTTGCTCTTATAAGAGTTATGGGTCATCAGCAGAATAAATTCAAGGAGACTTCTTTTTGTTCTGTTTTGTTCAGAGGATACAGGCTCTGAGAGGGATAGCTTAAATGCAACTTGAAAGAGGAAACCCCTGTTCTGAGGTTAAACACCTCGAATGGCTCTTAACTTGCTAAAATGGATTTTGTTTCCTGTCTTCGGATGTCTGGTGACAAACTGCCCATGATCTGCGGTTCTCTGTTTTCAATGTGGTTGGAAGCTAGTGACTTTTACTTTAATAACCACAATTTCAAGTCCTGATATATACAATTTGAAAACCCTCAACAATGCTACCAACCAAGACTGATTGAACATGTGGAGCCTGCTGCTTACTAGCCGGGTGACCTTGAACCAATAGCTGACCCCTCTGTGCATCAGTCTGTTTCCATACTTATCCTGGGGGTTAGTTTAGTCCCTACCTCATAAGATTGCTGTGAGGAATAAATGAAGTCATATATAAGTAGGGAACTTAGAACAGTGCCTGACACACAGTAGTCACTCAACTTTAGCCATTACTAAAAGAGATAAACCTCAGTTTTCTGGCACTCAAGAGTCTTTCTGTTAAGCTTTCCATTTTAGCTCATCTCTATTTCCCTAATCTCATTCACCATAACACTCTTGAAGGAAGAGTCTACTCTTACTGTGACCTCTCATACTTCCCAACCACTTCGAACTTTCAGCGAAGTGGCTTCCACTCCAGTCTACTAACACTGCCTCTCAACCTCACCACTGGCCTATCAAGTCCATTGCCTATTTTAAGTTTCCTCCACTTGGCCACTGGACCACACGTGGACTGACCACTCCTTTTTAAAAACTGCTCTTTCCCTGGGCTTCCATAACACACTATTTTCTTGATTCCCACCATCACTTTGATAACTCCTGGTCAGTTTCATTCCTTTCTTGGTTAGGGGTATGATGTCAGAAAGGTCTCGGTTTGGGTCTGTCTCTGCCAAATACTAGCTATTTGATCTCAGATAAATTATTTAATCTCCATGGGCCTTTGTTTTCACTGGCACAATGGTGATAAAAACAGTACCTATTTTTCTTAGACCTTTTGTGAGAACTGAATGAAATATATACTTAGCATAGTGTTAGTAATGCAGTATGAGCTCAATATATACCGTGTTATTAGTACTATCTGATTCATTCTGCACATTTATTGTAGAATAAACATGGGCCAGACACTGTCTATACTTGTCTGCTTCTCAAGTTTTACCTTAATATTAACCCATTGTTTCCCTCCCACCCTTCATCTGACCTCCTCTTCCTGAATTGTCTATGTTAGCCAATGGCCCTTCTGTCCACCTAGTGTCCTATGCTCAGTTCACCTTGAACTGTAACATCTCCATCATATCCCACAGCCAGGTGTTCACATAGCCCAGAGCATTTATCTCAGCATGGGCTTTTCCATCAGCCTTCAGCTCTATTTCTAGTGCCTGCCAGGCCTTATTGGACCACCACAGCAGCCTGGTAGTTTTCCTGCCACTGGCCTCGTTCTCTAATATATCATCCTCTTTCTATATTACTTACTTGATCATGTCCTTGCCTCAACCCTTTGGTGGCCTTCTCATTATACAACAACACTAACTAAAGAAGATCCTTCTTGACCTAGTTACCAGGGTGCTCACCTCCACCCTCCACAGACTCCAATCTCTATCTACTGCCTCATTGTTTCTTGACACATTTTAGAAAATTGTTCAAGTTTTATCAGTTTATTACTGTAGGTAGAGTACAGCATATAATAAATAAATAAATTCAGTGTAAATAAAAAATCCTTAACAAGGAATAGTGCCTAGCTATCCCTAAGGGTATCCAAACTTTGGTGATAGCACTTAAAACCGTTTATGCAACATTAGTACTCAAATGCAAACTCAGCACTTAGAAGAAAGCAAAGTTCTTTGGAAAGTGGGTTTCCATGCCTTGGGGCAAGGAAAACTCGGGCCTGAAATACCTTATTATTGCCAGACAACAATAAGGATACCTTCGAAGATGGTAGGGATAGTGCTAAAAGCAAAAAGAAGCCAGTTTAAAGCAGGTCCTACTGGACAAGTTGTGATATTTAGAACATCAAGAGTAATAAAATAACTAAAGCAATGATAATAATTATAACTATTATAATGTACAACCACATAATAATACATTATAACATAATGTATAATATATAATTTTGTAATTATAATAATTATATATAACTTTGTAAAAGCCATAACTTATTAATGATGACTTAATATAAAATATTTAGTACAAAATAAAGTTGAAATACATAAGATGATTGCAATTGTTTTATTTTATTGCTTTATTATATTAATTTTAAGAAGTAAAGAGTATTTTATTGATTTTAAGAAGTAAAAAGTAATAAAATATTTGAGCATTTTCTTTTTTCTAAATATGTACCTATATATAAAAGTGTGATCTGTTTATATCTGTGTGAGAAGCAATGGATAAATACACTATCAGTAAACCAAGGAGTTTCAGAAAGAGTACAAATCATTCTAGAAAGGACTGACTAGAAAGAGTGGCAGTGATGTATTCTAAAGTGAGAAGTGCTTTCTCTTCCTTAGAAACTATCTGTTCAGACTAGATCACATCTTCTAGGGAAGAAACCTCTAAATAACTTAATGAACTGTGATATTAATAAAGAATCTGTGCATTTCCAATAATGCTAACACAGCAGATCAGGGTATAACAATACATGGTAGAGGATTATGTGATGCTGGCCAAGCAAAGCAAATGATACACTGTTCCTGGAGAAAACCCATCAAGGTGATAATACTGGACTCATGTAAAAACCATGGGTGAAAATAGTGTTACTGGTGCGAAACATAAAGTTCAATTATTAAAAGGGATCCAGTGAGATATCCAGGTTTGAAACACTTTGGGAGAAGAAATCAGAAAAAAACAGTTAAAGCTACTGCAATAATTCAAATAAGAGATAATGGTGGCCACCTTGGCCAGTGTGGCTCAGTTGGATGGGCATCGTCCTGTGCACCAAAAGGCTGCTAGTTCGGTTTCCAGTCAGGGCACATGCCCAGGTTGTGGGCTTGATCCCTGGTAGGGGGCATGTAGGAGGCAACCAATCAATGTTTTGCTCTCACATCAATGTTTCTCTCTCTTTCTTCCTCTCTATTTAAAAAAAAATATATACACACATATATGTATGTATATATACATATATACACATATATACATATGTACATATACATACACATATACATACATATACATATATGTACATACATATAACTGGAAGAGAGAAAGAGTGGGGAGAGAGAGAGAGAATGGTGGCTTATACTTGAATGATGTTAATGGAGATGAGGAAAGTGGAAATATTTAAGATACATACTGGTGGGCTGAATATGGGAGACGAGGGGAAAAAGAATAGTAAGTGAATCCCAAGCTTCTGATCTGAGCAAGGGGTATATAAGAGAGAAAATGCTGTCAGAAAAACAAATTTCCTTGGAGAGAGAGCAGATGTGAGAATAAAGTATTTCATTTTGGATAATATTATGCTTAAGTTGCCTGTGAGACAATCAAATGATGTTAATATGGCAAATAAATATTCCTATATGAAGATCTGCAGAGAAGTGTGGGATGGAAATAAAATTTGTAAGTTAGTGACAGAGAGAGAATGAGAATGGATAAGGTCACCTAGTGAGCTATGCTAAAGAGAGAAGGGAGAGGGTTTGCAAATACTTCCTTAAGAATTTTAACATTTAGAGTATGGTTAAGGTACTAGTAAAAGTGCCTGCAAAGAATGTTAGGAGTAAACAGCCTGAGAGGCAGGAGGCAAACCAAGATGAATGTGGCACAGTGGAAGTCAGGACAATTCAACAAAAAGGTGGCCACAAGAATGCTAGGAAAATTTAAAGGGGAAAGAACAGTCTTTTCAACAAGTGGTGTTGGGATAACTGGACAGCCCAGGCAAAAGAATGAAGTTGGACCCTATCTCACACCACAAATTTAACTCAAATGGATCAAAGACCTAAACATAAGGGCTAAATTATAAAACTCTTGGAGAAAACATAGGCACAAATCTCCATGCCTTAGATGAGGCAATGGTTTTTTAGAGATAACACCCAAAGCACAAGCAACAAAGGGAAAAAAGGATAACTTGGACTTCAACAAAATTTAAAAGGTTGTGCTCCCTCCTCCATGATTCTTTAGCACTTTATTCATGCCTTTATTACTATATTTAACACATTATATTAATATTATTTGTCTAACTATTCATTTACCCAATTAGAGTGTGAATTTCTTACATTTCCTTGACTGTCTCCTCTCCATTTGTATGCTTGGTGCTAACAGAGTATCAGATCCATACATCGCATGCACTAAGAGGCTGGAGCTACTGTGTGAAAATAAACAAATTTTAAAATGCACTTAGGGCATGAGTGGGGAGGTTGGGGGGACAATGGAGGGATAAGGAAACATTTGTAATACCTTAATCAATAAAGGAAAAAAATATAATTAGGAAATAGGAATATAAAGGGCAGAAAATATAGAGAAAGGTCATCAGGGATAAAGCTCACTGAGACTAGTCCTATCTAATAAAGATGGAATATGCTAATTGACCCTCACGCAGTTGCAAAGATGGTGGCAACCACAGCCAATAAGGAGGGAATATGCTAATTGACTACCACGCCCTCAAAGATGGTGGTGCCCACAGCCACAAGATGGTGGTGCCCAATTCCCTCAGCCCCCCAGCCAGCCAGGACTGGCCCAAGGCATAGGCAAACCTTGGATGGCAGCTGCCAAGCCACCCAGGGCCACCCAAGGCTGGCGCTGCCGGCAGTGGCAGCAGCAGAGGTGTGATGGGGCGTTGCCTTCCCCTGGTCGTCGGGTTGCCTCCCACCCCTGAGGGCTCCCGAACTGTGAGAGGGGGCAGGCCGGGCTGATGGATCCCCCTCCAGTGCATGAATTTTCATGCACCAGGCCTCTAGTTTATTAATATGAGATGGAAAATTAAATGGTCTTGGGATAGGACAATAAAAAGTTAAGTGGTTTTAGGTTTTATGAATATAGAACAAGGTCTGAGTTTACAATAAACAAAAATAAATTTGCTTGCTTTTTGACTTAAGAAAATATATATGCCACATTTAGTATGTGTCCAGCCCAATTTGGTTCTTAGAGATGTTTTACTTCAAATTAATTTAAATTGTGCCTCAAACTTATGTCATTAAGTAATTAGGCGCTTTGGGAATTTCGCATGACTTCCTCAGGTAAACATTCTGTTGCATTGCATTGGAAAGGAATTTAGGATGATCTAGTTTCCAGAAGAGAGGACAGTCAGCGGGTAAGTGAAAGGATTTGCTCAAGGTCACACACATCCCTCGTAAAGGAGGGCTGGTCCTAGAAGCAATGTTTGCTGACTTGGAGCTCAGTGAGGCTTTCTACTTAAGGAAGGGTTTCAATATACAACTCTACTCAGCTTTGACATCATAATCATAAAATCCAAGGGAAAAAATCACACACTTCTAGGAAACATGTATCCATAGCACCGGGGATATCTCGCTTGGTCAATTTACTGCAGTGTCCGAAGCACTGCAGGATTGTGGAGAAACTTTCGATTACTGAATGCCTTGCAATCTTTAAAACGGCAAAGTCACCAGCATCAAAGGATGCACAGGAAACCTCTTATCTTGAGCAGGAGAAAAGAGACAGATGAACTTCCGCAGACAAAGATAATCTGCTAAATTTAAGGCGAAATATGCTGAGTATAACAAAAATGTTCTAGTACAGTCACCAAGGTCACTTTACTACTGGACTAGTTCATTATTGTTGTAGTTAAATCCTATTATTTAGGAGATAATAAAGAGAATCAAGTCAGTCTGCAGTTTTGATCTAGTTCCTCTTATGATACTGGCATTTGAAAATTTCAAAGTTTGGATCAATTATGCTTCAGACATTGTCACCAAGGGCAACAGAACTCAGTACTCTGTCCAGTGCTGGCACCCACATGAACTTGAAAGTCATTGAATTTGTTCTTCTATTTTACTTTAAATATGTTGTTATTGATTTTAGAGAAAGGGGAAGGGAGAGGGAGAGATAGAAACATCGATGAGAGAGAAATATCAATCAGCTGTCTCCTGCATGTCCTCTACTAGGGATTGAGCCTGTAACCCAGGCATTTGCCCTGACCGGGAATTGAATCTGCGACCTCTCAGTTCATGGGACAATGCTCAACCAACTGAGCCACACGGGCCAGGGCTGAATTTTTTCTTTCAATGTGATGAATGCAAAACCAAGAATCACATTCATACATTGAGAATATGGTGATAAATATGGTGAAGATTTTTTACTATCTCTCTGGTATGACACAGCAGTTTTGAAATTGACATGAAATCCCAATGGGTCTCATAACTATTCATTAGTCATTCTATGGTCTTAATGTATTTTGTTTGATTTATTAATGAGTTCCTGTTACACATTTTACTTACTAAGAATGATGCTCTGAAAACTTCTGCCAATTGGTTATTAAAATCCACCACAATTATCATCAATCAAATGAAATTACTATCAATTACACAGAGGAGTTAATCCACATGGCATCATTTTAAACACAAACATTGTCAACTCATTTTAACGAGATACAAATTGAAGGAAGAATGCTCAATCAACTAATAATCTCTATTATCAAAGTTACAAATGCAACCCATTTCCTTTTATACTATTATTATTAGGGACTATGATTTGTCAAGTGCCTGCTATGTGCCAGAAACTGCTAAATGCTTATAGCCATTATTCTATAAACCTTAGTGGCTGCCCTTTAAGATAGATACTATTATTCTCCTTTTAAAATTGATGAAACTGCCCTAACTGGTTTGGCTCAGTGGATAGAGCATTGGCCTGTGGACTGAAGGGTCCCAGGTTCGATTCCGGTCAAGGGCATGTACCTTGGTTGCGGGCACATCTCCAGTGGGGGGGGGAGGGTGCAGGAGGCAGCTGGTCGATGTTTCTCTCTCATCGATGTTTATAAATCTCTATCCCTCTCCCTTCCTCTCTGTAAAAAATCAATAAAATATATTAAAAAAAATAAAATTGATGAAACCCAGAAACTCACCTACAATTATATTGCTAGTCAGTAATAGTATCTTGATTTGAATTCAAGTCTGGTTGACTCTAATATCATTATTCTTGTTTGTATCATGAGAGTTTCCAAAGTTACTTAGGAGTATACCTTGTGAGGTGAAATGGTAAAGTACCAGGAGTAGATTTTCATTTGTCCCATCCTCATGATGTTACACTTAGGCCTAGGATATGAGCATGTCATTTACCTGCTGTATTCCTCTACTCGATGTCTCCTCCCCTTTTCAAAAGCTTGGTTATTAAGCCACAACCCTCCCCCAGGAATCTAGCTCTGATTCTCTGAGGCTGAGGGAGAAATTCTGTTTATGCTTCCGATAGCACTCGGTGCATTTCTCCGAGGAAACATTATTATAATGCACCTGAACTGTTAGTTTACATATATATATATATATATTTCATTAAACTAGGAGCTCTTGATCGCAGGGGTAGTCTTTTTATTTTTCAGCATATCCAAGCATATTCATCATTTGGTAGCTGGTTTTATAAAGATGTGATGAGTTTGCTATTTATACCTAAATCCTTATTTCCATTGGCCTTCATCTTGCATTGTGCTATTCTAATGGGCACACAGAAAGGATTAACTTGTGAACAGAGTAAAATAAAATTCCAGTTATACAGCATTTTTCTAAATTGTTGTGGATTTTTTTATTCTGTCAAATATATAAGCATGTACAAAAATACAAATTCAGAATATTTGATTAATATGCAGTAAGTTACTTTCAATAGAAACAGCACTATTTCCAGAATTGTTATGGTTCTGGTAGGAAAAAAATGACACACAACATGAGTGAAAACCCAAACAGAGTTTGCTTCTTTCTGTGTTTACTCTATTTTGAATATGAAGGCAGGCATGTGTTTTTTTTTCACACCTCCTCTGTTTAAATGCCACACTTTTAAAAAGGATTAAGGTCTAAAAAGCTACTTTAGAAGAAGAGACTTTTAGTATATTTCATCTGTAGCCAACCTATGGGTTAAAATGTTAACAGAATCAAGTTTAAAAGATAAAAGATTTCCATCAATTTAAAAATATTTTGTATTTCGCTCATTGAGTTTTCCAAGTGTCATTATAAGCCATTTACAATTAACCCTATTGGGGGAAGGATCCTTATACATTGAGGAATGACTAATCCTCATACTTTTAAGGTATGTGACTCTGACATAACATGAGTAATACAGATGTTAACGTTCCTTGGAATTTATTAGGTGGAGAGACCACACAGTGCTGAAGAAATAATGATCTGGCTGGGGAGGGACTAATGAAAGGAAGTAAGGTGACTGGTGATGAGCCTATTGCAAATATTCCAGGAAAAGATGACAAGGGCATGAGCTATAATGGTAAAGATGGGAATAAAAAGGCAAATTTTTAAGAGACATTGAGGGAGCACACAGGAGGGTAAGAGAGAAGAGCTTGTTACAGGTGACTGGTTTGCAGACAATGGAGCATGGATTTTTAAAGGAAAAAAGCAGAGTCTTTGGGTTGATTAGTTACTATAAGATCCGATCAAATTTAAGTTATATGATTTGGAATTATTAATTTCAAAAAGTACTTCTCAAGATTTTTCTTCCATGATACACATAAAGGGTTTGGCAAAAATAATGGTAGGTATTCCCAAAGTTGTGTTTTATTTTCTTCTTCCTGGATACATAGAAAGTATCTATTTTCCAGCTTTCCTTGAAGTTGGGTTGTTAATATGGCCAGTGCGCTGTAAGCAGGAGCAATGAGTGTCACTTCTGGGCTGAGGTGATGAGAAGCCCGTGGTTGGCCTTCCGTCTCTCTTTTCTCCTACAGAATCTGACTCTGGAAGGTGCTTGCTGAGATGGTGGATCACCATCTAAGTCACTGCTTAGACAGGGTGCTAGAGAGGCACCGAACTCCCAGACCTGTTTGAGTGGGAAATGATGTCTGCTTTGTTATGCTACGGAGATTCTGAGGTATGTTACTGCAGCGTAACCAAGTGTTCTGACCAATTAAAGGGGTGGTGTTTACATGTTCGAAACATTCTGAGGAGAGTACCCAGGTTTAGAAAACCTTGAAAAAGTTTTAACTGAAACAAATCAATCCAATGGCATTACTTTTGTGTATGAGACCAAAAGGAGTGGAATTCATAAATGTATTTTATAAGCATGTAGTGAATGAAATTAGCCACTTCAAGATTTTTAAAATATTATTTTAGAAGAAAAAGTATAGATTATCTCTCTTAATCAGCTCAGGCTGCTATAATAAAAATACCATAAACTGGGTGGCTTAAACAATAGAAGATGTTTCTCATATTTCTAAAGGGAGAATTCTGAGATCAAAGTGCCAGCATGGTATGGTTCTTGTGAGAATTCTCTCCTTGGGTCGCAGATGGCCATCTTCTTGCTGTGTCCTCACAGGGCAGATAGCAGAGGCAAGCTCTGTCCATCTCTTCTGATAAGGCCAGTGATCCCATCATGAAGGCTCTACTCTTCTGGCCTAATCACCTCCGAAAGGCCCTATTCCCTAATGCTATCCCACTGGAGGTTGGGGTTTTAACACATGGATGCTGAGGGGTACACAGACATGCCATCTGTTTTCAAAAGCACTCCATTTTACTTTTTAGAAAGTTTTTTTTCTCTCATTGCTATATGTTAAGAACAAAAACGTAGGTGCTATTGAAAAAATAAGCGTTAACAAACCAAATTTTATGATTTGAAATATAAAAACATAGACTATATACTAATATAAATATGGTCATAAAATATCCTATTTTCTGTTTTGAACTTGTGACCCAAGCTACTCTTAATATCAATATCCACTGTCAATTCTCTCTGGTATAATGTGGACGTGAACACCCATTTTCTACTTGCCTTCTTATTAAAAATGTGTCCTTGATCAACTAAAAGAAAAAATGGCAGTAAGGTAAAAAATCTTGTAGCATACAAGTGAGACTGTATATTTCAGTCACCTTGACTATTAATCAGGGGGACTAGGCATAGTAGCAGAGAGAATTGGGGTGCTAGCTATCACTGTACTCTTTTCACTGACATTCAAGAAAGCCAGCAGAAATACCCTTACTTACCCTTAAGTGAGCTACACCCTTGAAGGTATGTATGAAATCATACTCAAACTTTGCTACTTTAATGGTTTTTAGTAAGACTATTGGCAACATGTGAACTGGTACTATTCCATTCATTACAGAAAGGGACTTTGTAAGTACAAAATATTTATTTTGCAATCAAGGCATGGTCAAAAATGTAAGCATAAATAACATTTGAAAACTCACAACTCAGGAGTGAAAATCACTAACCAGTCAAAAGGGTATCTATTAATCAACAGATTAAACATTCCTTAAATTAGTTCTTGAAATAGGGAACAAGTAGGGTGGAAGTATGGGTAAAGGTCAACAAATGAAAAAGTAAGATGAATGGGAAACATTTTTTTCTTAATTCTTTAAATCTTCAGAAAAAAATCTAGCTTCAAGTAAAATCTTACTAATTAAGCACTTTTACTGCAGGATGAAGCTATAATTAAAGAGGTACTTTATATGGCTTCTTAAGTTGCAGCTGCAAGCAGAATGTTTTAACATATTATCATATTGGCATTAGATTGACAAAATGTAGAAATAATTCCTTTTGGAGACTAGATGATATCAAGAACATGCATATTTTAATTCATATGTTAGCTGACTCAGACATAACTTTTAGGAGTTACAGAGAATATATGGCTTTGCAATGTTTTTCTATTCCACCCTTTTAGGTAATTGAATGCTTGCTTATTTTGAATGAATGTAACTTGACACAAAGGATCTAAAACAAGGATTTGAAACAGGGGGGAGATGGAAGGAAATAGGACAAATTCTTAAGCTCTGTAGAATATAGGAAAATTTAATATTCTTAAAGATGAACTTTGCAAACTTGAGTTGACACCACAGTTGTTTTCATGGAAATAATTAAGTTTATATTCTTGTAGGAAGCTAGACAACTATTTTTCTTAATCTAAGCTCAGGAATAGAAGCATATCTATCACTTGAAATTTGACATTTTATTGTCATTTAAGTATACTCTCAAGTGGCATAATCACGTTAAATTCTTCTACATGTACACTTCAATCAAAATCAAGAAAAAAAAAACAGCAAAAGGTGGTTTTGGGGGTGGTGGGCAGGAGGAACTGTGTGAGCAGATTGGAGCTGTCAGTCTCCAGGATTTTGGGACACCTACCAGCACAGTCACTTAGAGCTCTGCTACATGGGACTTGTGTTCATTCATTGAAGGGCTAGGACAGACCTTATTTGTAAAATTAATTAAAAAGGCAAGATATGAGTAGGGCACATAACACTGCTATTAATCAAAGAGGCCTAGGCTGCTGCTCTAACACGACTGGCTACAGATGAGCATCTTTACCTTGGACTTTCCCACCGGAAGTGATCTGAAGGTGGCTGGAAATAGAAACTAGAGAGGAAGAGCAACAGCTAATGATCTCTTGGATTTGGCCCCAAAATGATCTTTTCTTTCTTGTTAAATTCTCATGGAGGATCTGGATTCAGTTTCTCAACTGAGAGCTTCACTGGCTTTTAAATGAGCATCACACATATTTGTTGTGGTCCGTAGTTGTAGAACTGAGCAGGATGCCTGCAAAATTAGTGACTTTGGTTGCTCCGAGAAGCTGGAAGATTTCCTGTGCTTCCAGGCTCCTCTTACCACATAGGTGGCACTACACCCATCGAGCCCTACAGCCCTTGAAAGGAGAGACCATATCGCTCAAAGTTGACATCTTCTTTTGCCACCACTTTCTGGCAAATGATTACCAAGGAGGTGCCTCACTCAGAGGAGCATCAGTACAAGCTCTACTCCGTAGTGGGCTATAATCTTCATCCATTTCTCTCAGCAGCTGCTTCACTGACTCCATCTCTGGGAGAAGACTTGAGAAGATTATCCGATGCTGCTGCAGGGTTAGTGCTTGGCAGTGGCCAAGTGCAGAACTTCTCTTGGTTGATCTTAACTCTTCAAAATCTAAACCTATATCAAGATAAGCTTTTGTCTTTGTTTCCATTCATTTTTTAAAAAGTGAAAATATAGAAAAAACATTTGTAGGATGAATTTTTAAAAATAAAGTTACTAAAAATTCAAAAAACACACACAACAGGCTAGTATACACGAGGGCCCTTCCATGTCTTATTATTAAGTACCTAGCATCTAATTCCTTTTAGAAGTATACTTGAGGGGGGCGGAGCAAGTCTGAGCATAAACATCTATGTGCATGGACAACTCAAATGCCCTCTCTTATTTAAAAAAAAATATATATATATTGATTTTTTACAGAGAGGAATGGAGAGAGATAGAGAGTTAGAAACATGGATGAGAGAGAAACATCGATCAGCTGCCTCCTGCACATCTCCCACTGGGGATATGCCTGCAACCAAGGTACATGCCCTTGACCAGAATCGAACCTGGGACCTTTCATTCCGCAGGCCGACGCTCTAGCCACTGAGCCAAACCGGTTTTGGCAGCCCTCTCTTATTTAATTTCTACTACTTCCTTCCCATTTTAAACAGACTTAAATAGTATTGTTTTCTATAGGCTGAGATTAAAAAGTCAATTGGCTTCAATAAAATAAACCAAAAACTCTAAAAACAATTTTAAAAGATCAGCAAAGAAAAAGATAGTCCTGCCCTGGCTGGTGGCTTAGTTGGTTGGAGTATCACCCCCATGCACCAAAAGGTTATGGTTCGATTCCCAGTCAGGGCACATACCTAAGTTGTGGGTTAGATCCCCCGTCAGGGCACACATGGGAGGCAACCGGTTCATCTTTTCTTCCTTCCTTCCTTCCTTCCTTCCTTCCTTCCTTCCTTCCTTCCTCCCTTCCATTCTCTCTCTCTCTCTCTCTCTCTCTCTCTCTCTCCTCCCTCCCTCCTTCCTTCCCTTGCTCTAAAATCAATAAACATATCCTCAGATGAGGATTAAAAATAAAAGGAAAAACATAGCTCAGATCATCCAGGTCCAACAGGTCTTGAAAATGAAGACTGGAGACATTACACAAATTTCCCTTCTCAACTGGGAACCTAGCCAAGCAACCCCATAGGGACTTGAGTTCTGTGATTATGAGTGAAAGTTGCATTGTCTGCCTGTTTGCCCTCCTTCTGTTCTGTTCTCTAATTTTAGACATATTGGCCTTGACAGCATCCCTTAACAAAAGGATCAGCAGAGCAAGTGCTCATGTCCTAAATGTGACATTTCCCACACCAAGAGAAAGAAATGAGATTCTCTACCATCATTTTGTGGCTAATAGCGTTTATGTAATCATAAAAACCATTATGGGGGACCAGAACCAAATCACTACTAATTTCCTTCTAATTATATCACACTTATATTTTCAAAGTACACCAAAGCCTATTATTAAATTGCCGGAAGCCGGTCCATCCTTGCTGCTTGACACAGTCGCTGCAGGAAAGAAACATCTGCACAGCATATGTTTCAAGGGACCTGGCATATATAGCATATTGTTCTTAATATGTTTGCTCTCCTTAGCGCCATGTGTTTTAACCAAGGTCACCTCTCCGAGAAAGGTTGTTTCCCCAGGTGGGGATTTTTCCCTGAGGTTAGGGAGGGGATACAACCCCTTAACTAAGTGCCAGGCGGGTAGTTAATCACTTTAACTACAAACAATCACGCTTAAGCTACATAATCTTTACTCCCTGGAATGGAGATAAGAAACGCCCTAACCTTTGCAATAGAAATTGACAGGATTAAAATCAACTGGTATAAACACAGATGTAACAAGACAATAAACATCAGATCCTAACCAGAACTTTGGCTGGAGATCCTGGCTAGAGGTCCTGACTAGGCTGCTGATCAACTGAAGGCTGTCTCCCTGTTATTCCTTCTTCGCCGACTCTGTCCACACCTTTGGGGACCCCTGGACCCGTTGGGGTTGGACTCCAACATTAAATGATCTAAAAATGCTGTTTCTGACTAGCTAAAGACTTACTGAAAATTATTACTCTGAGCAGGAGTCAGTAAATTTTTTCTGTAAAGAGGAAAACAGTAAATAAGTAAATATTTTAGGCTATTTGAGCCATAAATGTCTCTGGCACAACTATTCAACTCTGCTATTGTAGCATGAAAGCAACCATAAGCAATATATAAATGAATGGGAGAGGTTGTGTTTCAATAAAACTTTATTTACATAAACAAACTGAATTTGGCCTGAGGCCTGCAGTTTGTATTCTGCTTTAGGGTCATAATGAATATATTATCATGATTGGCTAGTACCAGCACATGACCAATTTGTTCAGCACATGGTGTTGATCTATGCTGGAAAATAACTAGTGATGGGAAAAAGAGAATTTTACTTATGATCTAAATAAACCAAAATTTGGAATATATGATCTAGCAATAGGGTATTATACCCCTCAAAGAAAAAAATCAGTTAATGTTTGCTTCTATGTTTAAGGAATCACATTTCCTGAGACGACTATCCTTAAAAACTTAAGAAGATGATAACCATATTTATGATGTGACTTTTAATTCTTAAAGAATAAAAGCATGAATAGTAGATATATACTAAATATTTACTCCATTCCAGACACTACTCAAAATGCTCTACAAGAATGAACTAAATCTTCACAACAACTTTGTGAGGTAGGTGTTATTATTATTCCCAATTTACAGATGGAAAAACTGAGGGCCACTAAACAATTTGGCAGTGATCATAAAGCTAGTAGGTGAAAGAGGTAGGATTCAAACCCAGGCATTCTTGGGCCTGAATTCGTGATCTTAATCAGTATCCTTCAGAGAGGAAGAGGAAAATGCTCAGCCCTGGGAATTCCACCTCATAGAAATACGCTTGGCCTGATAGACTCTTGTGTTGGATAGCATGCCTAGTGCTTTACCTATGATATTTTAATTAATCCTACCCATAGTACCATATGGCAAGAATTATTATCTTATTTTACAAAAACAAAAACCATGGCATAGGAAGGTTATGAATTGTGCAAGGGCACACACCTAGTAAGTAATGGAACCACTTATGCAGGGAATACCTTTTTTTTTTTTAATTTTCACTTATTGATTTAAAGAAAGAGAGAGAGAGAGAGAGAGAATGAATTCATTGGTTGCTTCTTGTATGTGCCCTGACCAGGGACTGAACCCGAAGCCTTGCTGAATTGGGAAGACACTCTAACCAAATGAGCTACTAGGCCAGGGCTGGACTATCATTTTGAAAACAAGTTGATCTCTTTCTGAACAGCTATTTGCAGGAGGTTCACATTACTGAGGAGAAAACAGGACCACATTCCTGCCTAGCGGCAGTGGGCATTCTCTTCATGATGCAGGATGATGTATGTGACAGGTCTCTTGGAAGTTTATTTTCCCCAAATGAGAGCTGTACCACAGGATTGCAGAGACTTCAGTTGCTCTCCTCATCAGTAGATTGATTCCTGCAAATATGGTTTTGATTGTATGATCTTCGCTCAGCTCCTCTTTCCCTGCTTGTCCAGATGTCATGCCAAACAGAGTCCATCAAACTCCAGTGAGCTGTCTTGGCATCTGCTCATTGTTCCAAAGAAGGGACTACTGGCATACACTTTGGATAATGTCATTGTGCTGACTTGTCTGAGATCATAACTATGAAAACTCTCTTGGAATCTACCTTGACCTTTATTGTGTTTTTCAGCCCTTCGTCACAAATAGGGGGTTGTAATTAGAGATAGCTACGCATTACATCAGGAAGTTTGCATTCTATATTTTTCTATTTGATTTTGAATAATATTAAAGACAAGAGAGAAAACTCTTTTTGTATTCTATCATTTTAAAATCAGAAGTCTAATAGATGCAACTATGATTTTTTCCCCTCTCAAAGTAAAATTAATTAGTAATTCTTTCATTTTCAGAATAGACTTGAGGTTGGATTAACTATCTACTAAACACACACATATTCCTTATTAATTATGTCCCAAATTTCCGTTTTTAAAGGAAAGAATAAAAGCAAATTTAAAATATTCATTCAGCAATTAAGTTTGTCTCTTACATTCTACTCCTTCCCTTTGTGTTTGCTTTGCTTCCTGTTGAAGTACATCATTAGTAGTTCAGCAAGGGTTAGGAGGTAGCAAATGACCTGTGCTTGTCTGAAAATATCTGTTTTTCTTTTACTTCTATATTATCATCTAGCTGGATATGAGATTCTAGATCTACAGTTATTTCTAGAAATTAATTGACTTCTGTCATCTTTTGTTGCTGATGAGAAGCTATAAGTTTGTCTTCCCACTGTACAAAACTATCTTTTATTTTTAGTAATTTTTTTAAGATTTTTCTATTTGTCCTAAATATATTGCTGCTTCATTATGCTTTTGTCTCAGTATAATTTTGTTTCATTTTCAAGTATGGCACTTGGTGATATTCTCAATCAGAGTCTTCAGTTCTCAAAAAGTTTTTAGCCATTATCTTTTGGAATATTGCTTTTCTACCATTCTCATACCCTCTTCTACAAAACTCCTATATAATAAATGGTAGAGCCTACCATTCTCTTTCATGTACAACTGCTCCTTTATAGTCTTCATGTCTCTGTACTGTATTGTGAGTAAATTTCTCATTATCTTCCAATTCATTAATTCTGTCTTTGACTATGACCAGCCTAGAGTTTATTCTATCAATTGAGTGTATTTCAAAGACTATATCTTTTAATTTCCAGAATTAATTCCCCCCCAACTATCTTGTCTTTCCATTTGTTTTTGTTTTATAACATTTTCTTTTTTAGAATACCTTCCTTTATCTTTGAGTATCATAAATATACTTATTTAGAGTCATTTTCAAATTGCTCTATTATTTTCATTTCACTTGGAATGAGTTCAACTCCAAACTGTTTTTTCAAATACTATAGAATTTTGTATGTACATTCTTTTTAAGTGGGAAATTTTTATAACTTCCCCCTTCTCCTCAACATGTACAATTTTCCTTATGTACAATTTTACTGTTTCCTGCTCTGGTCCCTGAGGCAACCAGGACTTAAAGTAATGGTCTGAGGCTCTTGTCCTGGGTGCCATTCTGGATGTCACAGAGCCAGACCTAAGCTAGTAGGCAGCTGGCTCCAGGTCTTGAGTGAAAGTCTATGTCTGTGTTTTTTTCTTGTCTCCCCAGGAATGCAGGTACTTATAAGTCACTGCCCTAAGGAGGAGCTTGTGTGCAGACTCCTTGCTTGGGTAGGGAAACCTTGGTTCCAAACAGTGAATGTGGCTTTGGCCTCCTGCTTTGCATGGGGTACTTTTAGTTACTGTCACAGAATAAAATGTAAACGACCTCTTTCCAGACCCACAGCCCAGCAGCCCAGCAGGCAAGCAGCTTCATTCCTACTTACTGCTTTGTGATTCTGTTATATTTCTAGTTTAATCTTTTTTTTTTCCTGAAAGTAGTTATATCTTTTTAATTTCCTCTAATTTGTATTTGGTGGTGCTAAAGGAGCCTCAAAATATAAATTTACAATGTCAACTTGTACCAGCATTCAACTTTCAAAACATTCATTTTTTATCAGTATAACAATTCAAAAATTCTACAATGTTACAATGTTCAGCAGTGTTAATATTTATTTTTCCCTTTGTTTTCACCAGCTGATTAAACTGATTATGTCTTCCTGACAGATTCCCCTATTTATCTAAGACAGGCTAATGGAAAGTAAATGGCCCTAAATGACACATTTCAATTTACTTTGTTTTAACAGGGGAAAAGCAGTAGCAATGCAGTGTTCCTGCCTATTATTATATACTAGAGGCCCGGTGCATGAAATTCATGTGGGGGGGTGGGGGTGGGGACGGGACTCCCTCAGCCTGGCCTGCACCTTCTCCAATCCTTGACTGCTGACTCCTAACCACGCACCTGTCTGCCTGCCTGATGTCCCCTAACCCCTCTGTCTGCCTGCCTGATCGCCCCTAACCACCTCTGCCTACCTGCCTGATCGCCCCTAACTGCCTCTGCCTGCAGGCCTGATGGCCATGACTGCTCCCGTGCCAGCCTGATCACCCCTAGCTGCCTCTGCCTTCCTGCTTGATGCTCCTGACTGCTCCCCTGCCTGCCTAATCACCCCTAACTGCTCTCCCCTGCAGGCCTGATCACCCCTAACTGCTCTTCGCTGCCAGCCTGATTGCCCCTAACCACTCTGCCTGCCTGCCTGATTGCCCCTAACTACCTCTGCCTTGGACCCCGCCATCATGGCTTTGTCCGGGAGGTCATCCAGAAGACGTCTGGTCTATTCGGTCTAATTAGCATATTACCTTTTTATTAGTATAGATATTAGAACTTAAAACTTCTGCAGTTTTGCTTGCCTTTACCTAATCTTAATCAGAGAGAAATTCAGCTATTTGTGTAGACATATACTCAACTTTTAAGGGATGAAGTTGAGATGTATAATAGGTCCAAAAGAGGAAAGTCATAACTTTGGAATGATTTTCTTAGTCATCATTGAAGAAAGCTTTAACACATTCTTCCAAGTCTTTTATTTCTCAAAAGAAGATTTATACATACTCTATTTTTGAAGGCTGCCTTGCTAGGACTCCATCTGAATTACCAATGCATGTGCTGGCCTATAAGTGTTTTTGATGCACAGGAGTAGAATATAAATGTACCACACTTTATATAACATATGCATTCATTAAAATTTATGTATATCTTAGATTTCAACAAATCAAATAGCTTTTTCCTTTTGAAGTATAATGTAATTTAAAAGATGTGTTACTAGAGGAAAAGAAAATATAATCTAAAACACTGTAAGAAAGGGCAGCATTAGAAGAGTAAACTTAACAGTGAAACACTTAACTGAAAAATAATTTACCAGTCATAAAGCAATGAATGTGGTAATTCAAATGTTTTACTAAAAAGACAACATTGTCCAATGTCAAAAGCTATGCTAATGGCAGATGAAATGAGAAATATAATATAAACTTGTTGGAGAACCACTTGGAACTTTTAGACAAAATCATATATCAGTGATAGCTGCTTTGAGGGATTTTTCTACTTTTCTCTTTATAAAGGGGAAGGTAAAAAGAATAGACTTTAGAGACAGGCCTAGGTTTGAATTTTGTCTTCCCTCTGTTATCAGTGTGACTTTGGACACGTTAAGTAACCCCTCTGTGACCTAGTTTTTTTTCACCTATAAAATGAGGATAAGAATAATTACTTTCTAGGGGTAACGTGAACTAAACAAAATTGCCTGGCATATAGGAGGAACTCAATAGGGTGACTATCAGTGTTATCACCACTAGCTGGCTTTTTTCCCCCAAGAAGATAAGAAAAATGCAAGTGCAAATACATATGACTGCACCTCTATTGTATTTGATGTAAGGGATAGTCTGAAAGCCATACTTTTCTGTATCTCCAAGCCCTCCTTTGTGTCTGATTGAAATTCAGATTCCATATTAATTTCCCTTAACAGGAGAAAAGGTAAGACAACAACAGAAAGGCAGGACTAAAAACAAACATTAATTGTAACATTAATATAATTATCAATTATAACAGCTACCACTATATTACCATGTACCATGCTAATACACCCTATGTACCATGCTAATACACCCTATGTACCATGCTAAATGTTTCATACAAATCCCATTCAGTCCTTACAACAACCCTATGGGTAAGCATTATTATTGCATTTAACAAAAGGAAGTCAAGTTTACAGTTTAAGTAACTTGTTCACAGACAGTAAGTGACAGACCAGAAATTCAAACCCAGATGGGTGCATTCAAAACTTCTTTCTGCCCTAACCAGTTTGGCTCAGTGGATAGAGCGTCAGCCTGCGGACTGAGGGGTCCCAGGTTCGATTCCGGCCAAGGGCATGTACCTTGGTTGCGGGCACATCCCCAGTGGGAGGTGTGCAGGAGGCAGCTGATCGATGTTTCTAACTCTCTATCCCTCTCCCTTCCTCTCTGTGAAAAATCAATAAAATATATTAAAAAAAAAAAAACTTCTTTCTTTTTAGTGTATATCATACCATACCAGGAAGACAAGGCTTAAAAACTATAGCTTAAACATAGATACAGAGAACAAACTAATGGCTGCCAGATGGAAGAGGGTTAGGGGCTGGGGGAAATAAGTGAAGGAAATAAGAAGTACAAATTGGCAGTTACAAAATAGTCATGGGATGTAAAGTACGGCATAAGGAATAAAGTCAATACTATTGTAATAACTATGTATGATGTCAAGTGGGTACTAGACTTTTTTGGCGGTACCAGACCATTATGCCGTATACTTGAAACTAATATAATATTGAATGCCAGCTGTAATTTAAAAATAAAAAAATTAAAAACAACTTATTTATTTTTAATTTCAGTTGAATTTATTAGCGTGACATTAGCTAATAAAATTATATAGATTTCAGGTGTACAATTCTATAACACATCATCTGTATATTGTATTGTGTGTTCACTATCCAAAGTCAAGTATCTTTCTGTCACCATGTATTCACCCTTCACCCTCTTCTACCTCCCTCCAGGCCTCTTTCCCTCTGGTAATCATCATACTGTTGTCTTTGTCTACAAGGTTTTTTATTTCTTTCTTTCTTTTCTTTTCTTAAATCCCTTCACTTTTTTTCACCCAGCCCTGCAACCTTCCTCCCATAACAAACATGTAACAAAACAAGAAAAAAAACAACAACAAAAAACAAAAAAACTTCTAAGAGGAGTTTTCCTTCCTGCTACCTCAGAAAATGATCATAATGCCCTACTTGTAAATAGTTTGGTGGGGAGACTGACACTTGTGGGAGCTGCAAAAGGAAGAAAGAAGGAAAGAGAGAGAGAGAGAGAGAGAGAGAGAGAAATACACTATAAGGAAGACAATACACATGCTTAGAAATATAGAAAATTGTTGAATTAACATGGTAACGGCACTTCAGGTGCTCATGTTGAATCATCTCTAAATGCATGTGAGTTAAAAAGATAAATTATACCATGAGTACGTGTTAAATCAACTTGACCATGACACTTTATATCAAAGCTGTAAAGGAAACTGTCAGTCTCTCAAGAGGAATACCATTAAGCTATTTACAAGTAGGGCATTATGATCATTTTCTGAGGTGGCAGGAAGGAAAATATCAAGGCAAATGACAATGAAATCAAATGTCCTACAATGTCCTCATCATCAAACGCTTTAAATGTTAAGTACTCTAAGACTTCCTAGAAACTTGTAAAGAACCTTTGTAATTATTAAGGGAAAACAAATCCCTGAAGTAAAGAGAAAGGGCCAAGGTACAAATATCCCAGGCGGTAAAGTAAGGAACTTCTAGATAAGGTTGCACATGGCAAGCCCTGGGTCTTCATAAAAAGTTTATGTTTCTAAATTTAAATGTCTTAAATTTAGAATAGATTCCTACAAGTAACATAGTCTACAGGAAGTATTTAAAAGTACAGTTTATAGGGGAGCAATGGGGCAATAAGGACACATGTAATACCTTAATCAATAGAGAAAAAAAAATAAAAGTACAGTTTATGAAAGGAAAAAAATTAAATGCTGGACAATATTGCATAGTAGTATACATTATAGATTTCAGAATTGCTTAGAAAAATGGTATGGTAGTCCGAATAATGGCTTCTCAAAGATTTCCATATTCTAATTCCTGGAACCTGTGAATATGTTACCTTATGTGGTTAAAGGGACTTTGCAGGTGTGATTAAGTTAAGGGTCTTCAGATGGGAAGATTATTCTGGATTATCTGGTAGACCCAATCCTATATAATAAAAGCCTAATATGCAAATTGTCCCCTCTGGAGTTCGACTGCTTGCTATGATGTGCGCTGACCACCAGGGGCAATGCGGAACATAGTGGGCTTCAGCAACATGGTGCTGGCAGCGGGTGGCAGTGGAGGTGCTGCCAGCCCCGATGGGCTCTGATGAGAGCAGAACCACGGCTGGATGGTGGAGCAGGTGAGCAGGCGGCACCAGGCCATGGCGGGGTACCAGATGGGGCTTCAGGGCTGTGAGCCTGGGGATGCGAGCTGGGGTCTGATCCTCGCAGGCCACCCTGAGGGACTCCACCTGTGCACAAATTCGTGCACCAGGCCTCTAGTATAAATTTAGGTCCTTATAAGGAATATAAGAGCCAGAGAAAGAGATTTGAAGAAGCTATACTGCAGAATTTGAAGATGGAGGGAAAAAACCACAAATCATGGAATATAAGCAGCCCCTAAAAGGTGGAAAAGTTAAGGAAACAAATTCTTCCCTAGAGCCTCCAGAAGGGACAGGCCCTATGATCCATCTAAACTTCTGACCTCCATACCTATAAGATAACAATTTTGTGTTGTTTTAGCCACTAAATTTGTGGTAATTTGCTACAGCATCAATAGGAAACTAACACAAGTGGCCAAGATGGTAAACTCAACTGTGGCTTGGAAATTAAAATACACATTAACTTTAAGATGTACATTTAAATTATGCAAGGCAAAAAAGGGTTATAATATATGCTATCTTATTCAAGTTTAAAGGTCAAAAGTGTAAAGAAAATACACAAGCATAAAAAAGGGTGGGGCAAAAATGAGATTTACAGTTGTGATTACTTGAGTTTATGCTTTTATTATTATTTATTAACTACTATATTATTTTCCATGGAAACAACTTAAACTTACTTTTGCCCAACCCCGAATTTTGCCCAACACCATAAAAATTGTCCTACAATTGTAAAAGTGTTTCTCCCCCCTTTATATAGTGTCTAAAAACCCCCCAATATGCCTGGAAACCAACCATCAGGATGTGTGAATCTACTCTGACCTTGTGAAAAACATTTTTTCTCATAAGTCTCAACCTCTTATAATGGGCACTGGGAAAATATCAATAAAAATCAACCAACTGTGAAAATAAGGTCCGCAGGATAGAGAGAAACACTGATGGAGGAAATGATATATAATAGTATAAACAGTCACAAGGAGATTCACTCTTGTGCAATATTTATATGTGAATCATGGAATGCCCCTGACTTTTGCCCACCGTATTCTGTGCTGTTTAAATTCTCCTTGCTATAAGGGGCATAAGGCCAATCCTGACCAGAATGTTCTCAATCAGACTCAATGAGGGAGATATTAATTCCACTTGAGTTCTTTCCTACTGGGCATACTATTAAGAGTAATTACGACAATTACATTTAGATTTTCTCAAAGTGTAAATAATCAGTTTCTGCTTAGACATCTAAACTCACAAACAGTCCTTTCGGCATTGACTGTTAACTTAAATGAAAGAAAAACAAATATTTGCTTTTCCACGAATTGTATCCAGAGTTTAAAAAATGTATGTGTGCATGCGAGCACACACACACACACACACACACACACACACACACACTTGCCACCTCACAATTTAACCACTCAAAAGTTGGACATACTGAATAAGTCCTTAAGCCAATGAAGACTTGTCCTTATTTTTTTTTTTTTTTACTAAAACATGTATTTTATCCAAATATAATGATATCCTTATTTTTTTACTTTCCTGACACTCATGTATTGTAATTGAAATGTTTATGGTTCATGTGCTCTCCAATTAGAAAATATTGAAACAGATATTCTTTCCTTTTCACAGATGTAAACCATTGAATGGTTCATGGAACCTAAAACCTTTGGATGCTGTGCTCATATAGAACTAGAAGAAAATCCAAACCAAACCAATTGATCAACCAATAGGTAAGCCAGGGTTACTTTTTATGCTAATTTACTTGGCAATGAGAGAGGGCTACGGATGGGCACCGCAATGGATCAAGGTGAGCCAGAGCTTGTAGAGAAGCCACAGGGCTTGTAAGGAGATCCTTGATAGACCAGTCACTTCCATTATGAAAAAAACCCATGAGGCTGGTCAGGAAGGAGGCCAGATTTTAAACAGTTTCCTATCAGACTTTGTTCTTCTTCTTCTAGTTCTTGGGACCCTATAGGTTTTTACTCTTCTTCCATAAATGGAAGCCTTTGTTCTCCTTGGTATCCCCAAAGTCCTTGCCCTTCTTAGCAGTTTGCTTCTTATTTTTCTCTGTATCTTTGAATGGCTAATAATCTAATGTTATGCCTTTGAGAGTTCCATCTCAAATTATCTTAAAGTTCTAACAAGGCTTTGCTATCATAAAATTTATGTGCCTACACAATAAACTTATTTTGTTTTCCTTTTGTTATGGTGGCGAGAAACTGGGAGGGTAGATGCCTCTGATGGTTGCCAGATAAAAATACAGGACACAGTGAAATTTGCATTTCAGATAAACAATGGATACTTTTTTAGTATAAGTATGTCCCATGAAATATTTGGGATATGTACTCATTTTGGAAAAGTATTCATTGTTTACCTGAAATACAAGTTTTACTGACTGGATGCCTAATGAACCCAATCCTGGGTAGGCATATTGCAAGAAGGGTGAAGAACATTTGGTCTTATAAAGCAGTGTCCAAATTTCAAATAACTACTAATGCTAAATCTAGTGATTTAACCTTATTTTATTTTTTAATTCTCACCTGAGGATATGTTTTATTGATTTTTTTTAAGAGAGAGGAAGGGAGAGAGAAAGAGAAACATTGATGTGACAGAGAAATGTGGATCAGTTGCCTCCAGTACCCTTCCGGGACCAAACCTTCAACACAAGTATGTGCCCTGTCCATGAATCAAACTCACAACCTTTCAGTGTAGGGGGTGAATCAAACTCACAACGAACTAAGTGACCCAGCCAGGGCTAATCTTATTTTAATAATCAGAAATTTTTAGAAGCTCATTATATATTGGGGGGGGGGAAGAAACCATTTTAATTACCTCTCCACTGAAATATTTTAGAAATCTCATATTTCTGTGTAGTTTCTCAAATACCACTATTCCGGGTAAGGAATAGGACTGTGGCCTTTGATTTTGAAAATTATATTCTGATCTGCTGTCCAAAAGGTATGTGTTCTGAGTGGTTTCCCCAGAAGTAGGGGTGATGGTGACAAAAAGCTAAATGACCATTTTTAGAACCAGTTACTGTTCTTGAGAATTTAAGCTTCTCTTAACTACAATTCCATGTAATATTTAGTTCTTGATGCTATCTGCTATAGCAGAGCAGTAGCCTTTAGATGCCAGCTGATCATTTTTATTGTTTTTCTTGTTCTGTGTGAACCAAGAACAATAAGGACTATGTAGTAAGTTTGTTTGTTTTTTAATTAAGGTAAATGCTTTCAATGTAAGGAATAGTCCTATATTCTCAGAGATTATATCCTTTTTATCTTTAGTGTAAAACTTTTTTTCTGAAATTATGTTTAACATTGGTTATGAAAATATTTTTGATGTTCTTACATAGAAAATTGGTTGACAAATTTATTGTCTCCCAAATTTTTTAAAAAGTTGTACTTGTTTGTAAATCTAAAAGTATGGTCATCATGCAGCATGTCTCTTATGTCTATTTCAGAAATACCACTTCCTGTCTAACAGCATTAAACAATTCTACCTTTGATCCCTGTATCTCCATTTTGGTAGTGGAAAGAAAACTGGACTCGAAAAATATTCTTGACTGAAGATGTTTTGGTGAAAAAAAATTCTATTATAAAGTTCATAAAACATGTTTTAGGTTTTTTTCCTTCCTATGGGAAGATCTGAATTATGTGCCCTGATCTCCGGCACAGTGTTACTGGATATAATTTACACATCATTGTTTTGGTAAGTCAGCAGTAACATATGCACTCAATAAATGTCAAACATGAAATACAACACATTCAGCATTCTATAAACCATGGCAAACAACTCAGCATTCCACACATTGGAAGTGTCTATAATGTAGCTCAGTTCATTCCCACTTGGAACAAAGAAATTACTATCTTTTTTCCCCCCAATTTTTATGGCCAACATGGATTAGGAAAGCTCAAGGATATTTTGTTGCTTCTTTCATAAGAAAGGGCTTTTGATAAACATCCTGGAAGGCATCAATAATATGAATGCACATATTGCAATTTTCAAGTTTTATAAAATGGAATATTCAGACATTTACTGGCACTTTACAAAAATACTGTCTGATTAAATATTTTAAAATTCACTTTAATCCCCTACCATTTCTTCAAGGTATACATTACTATCCACACACAGAAAAGCATAGAGGCTGAATGTAAGTTTAGCAGCTCAGAGAATGTTACGATGCCATCAAAGGCAGGGGCAAGTGGATCCAGTCTGTGCTCTTTCTACTCCATCAAGTTGTGCAGTTACATCTGCTAGTTGATTTTGAAAATAGGAATGGCTCTCATCTATTGCAGATTATTTAACCATGGAATAGACACAATATGTTCATGATCCCTGGTAAGCCAATAAATGATACCTTAGAACAGGGGTGGGGAATGTCTGGCCTGTGGGCTATATAAGGTCGACAAAATCATTTGGTCTGGCCCTGCCAAGGCATGAGGGGTGAGTAAATTAAATGTTTGACCAAGCAGAGCAGGCTAATTTTTAAGTTGATAATTTTGTATGGACTGTGAATGATGTTATAATATCCAAATGGTTCCCCACCCCTGCCTTAGAAGGACCCTTATGTAGCCTTGGTTTGGTTCAAGGTTTTGGTGGAGATGATTCAAAAGCATTAAATGTACACAGTCACTCCTGGCTCAGGATGACTAACCATAACATACCAGCTGTTTCACAGCATGCATTTCAGTGTAGTTTATAGCCGATGAGCAATGAAAAAGAGAAAAATCACATCTGTGACCCAATTTTTCTTTAGTTACTAGTCATTTATATCATTCATGCATTGAATTGGATAGAACCTAAGGAAGTAGCCCTTGGTTACTTTAATTTTCTCACTTAAAATAAAAGCATCTGCTTTTTATTCACCTCATGGGAACAGGATGAGGTTCAATGACTGACTCAAAAAATATTGGAAAGCATATAAATTACTCAACACATTGACTGGTAATGTTGTCCTAAATTTAAATGTAAATTCAGATCCAGAAACATCTTGTAGCTTCTGCTAGTGCTCAGGTGGTGTCAGATGGTTATGTCAGGAGATTATGTAGCACTGTAAACATCAAACTTGTTTGATGCAGTGTTACTGGGACCCCGATACCTAAAATAAAAAATTCCCTAAAATGGGATTTCCAATTACATAATTTAAGTATTTGTACTGTTAAAGTTTATTGATGTATTTTTTGGTTTCTTTTCTTAATTTCTTACTCTCTCTAAAAGGTTTCTATAAGACAAGTCTTTAATGAAATATCATGCTGTCTAGGAAAAGATGGTGTTGGCTACAATGAAGAGGATGAAGTAATAGAAGAATGGATAAGTCTGTATATATACATGATTAATATAATTAAGTTATTTAAAGAGAAATTTCAAACATAATTTTTAATTTGATCCTTAAAAATACAGCGGTGGGAAAAAGTAGGTTTAGAGTTGTATGTGAAACTCAGAGTTTATTCTTGTATTATTATTTACTAGAGGCCTGGTGCACACAAATTTGTGCACAGAGGGGAGGGTTCCCTCAGCCCAGCCTGCACCCTCTCCAATTGGGGACCTTTTGGGGGATGTCTGACTGTCCGACTGGCAGTTGGACATCCCTCTCACAATCTGGGACCGCTGGCTCCTAACTGCTTACCTACCTGCCTGCCTGATCACCCCTAACTGCCTCTGCCTGCCTGCCTGATCGCCCCTAACTGCCCTCCCCTGCCGGCCTGGTTGCCCCCAACTGCCCTCCCCTGCCGGCCTGATCTCACCCCCAACTATCCTCCCCTGTAGGCCTGATCTCGCCTCGAACTTCCCTCCTCTGCTGGCCAATTTGGTTCTGACTGGATGGTTTCTATGCCAGTCAACATCAAAAGCTCCACCTCCTAGGCAGCCATTGGTTCTTCACAGCACCCACATTTGGTTCTGACTGGTCAGTTCCTATGCCAATCAGCATCTCTGGGCCTATCAACGGTGCCTGATCAGAAAGGTGGGGCTGATCAGTAGCCCAGGTGGAGGCCTGGAGAGAAATGGAGGCACAGCTGCTGGCTAGACTGGGAGAGAAAGAGAGAGGCAAGTGCTGATCAAAAGCTGCCACAGAGGCAACAGATCAGTCCCTGCTTCTCTCTTCAGGCCTCTCTCTGGCCCTGATTCACAGCCCCCTCAGCAGTCAGTGCTGGGGCACTGCACCTGCAGCAGAAGCAGTCTGACTGCAGGACTGACTTCCGGTTGGTCGAGCCTCAGTAGTTACTGGTCGTTACAACCCAGGGTTTTTATATATTAGGATTGTATTCATTTTTATTATCATACTATATGATAAAAGGCTAATATGCAAATTGACCGAACAGCAGAATGACCAGTTGCTATGATGCGCACTGACCACCAGGGGGCAGATGCACAACACAGGAGCTACCCCCTGGTGGTCAGTCCGCTCCCACATGTGGAGCACCACTCAGCTAGAAGCCAGGCTCATGGCTGGCAAGTGCAGCAGTGGGAGCCTCTCCCACCTCTGCGGCAGCAGTAAGGATGTCTGACTGACGGCTTAGGCTTGCTCCCCGAGGGCTCCCAGACTGTGAGAGGGCCCAGGCTGGGCTGAGGGACCAACCCCCCCCCGAGTGCACGAATTTCATGTACCTGAGGGACCCCTTCCCCCCGAGTATACAAATTTCATGCACCAGGCCTCTAGTTAACCTATATTTGCTTACCTCTACATATTGTTAAATTTGTATTCTCCTCTCTTCTGCTTAGTTGAATCAACATAAGGAAAAGACCTGTGCTTATTGAGGGAACCTGGAAGTCAGGGATGGGAATGAGGACAGGCCTGACTGATACCAGCTCTATCCCTTATTAGCTGTGGAATCTCAGGCAAGATCTTCATGAATCATTTTCCTGGTTTGTACTGTGGTGAAACTGAAGTCAGTTATTTTGTTATTTCTTCAGGGATAACAAAATCGTCACTGGAGGAACTATGACATGGGCGCCACTTGATATGAAAATGAAAAACTACCATAGGGAACACTGCATGGCTCTCTCACTTCAGTGAATTGGCCAGGCAGCCTGGCCTCCTCTTCTGCATTGACATCAAGAAGCAGCACTATGGTAGTTTTAAAATAATTGAACTCTTATGTGAATTATAATCTCTAATATGTGTGTGTGTACACATCTACAAGTAGAGGCAAAATTAGACATGATTTTTTTCTTAAGAAATAAGCAACTCATTGTAATGTGCCCTGGGTGCAGCATGTGTAGGAGGGTGAGGTTCACATTCCACAAAGCCATTATTCACTGACAGAAAACATTAAAACAAAGGAAAAAATAGAAAAATGATAGCAAATGTTACAGATTCCCTTACAGTACAGTCATGCACCACTTAACAATGGAGATGTGTTCTAAGAAATGCAATGTTAGGTGATTTCATCATTGTTCGAAGATCATAAAGTGCACTCACACAAGTCTAGATGCTACTGCCCACTACACACCTAAGGCTATATGGGATAGCCTATTGCTCCTAGGCCACAAACCTGTACAGAAGGTTACTGTACTGAGTAGTATAGGCAATTGTAACACAAAGGTAAGTATTTGTGTATATAAACATACCTAAACATAGAAAAGGTATAGTAAAAATATTGTGTAGAAGGTAAAAAAAAAGCACACCTATCTAAGGCACTGACCATGAATGGAGCTTGCAGGACTAGAAGTTGTTCTCCGTGAATCAGTGAGTGAGTGGTGAGTGAATGTGAAAGCCTAGACAGTGGTCGGCAAACTGCAGCTCGTGAGCCACATACGGATCTTTGGCCCCTTGAATGTGGCTCTTCCACAAAATACCACGTGCGGGCGCGCACGTACAGTGTGATTGAAACTTCGTGGCCCATGCGCAGAAGTTGGTATTTTGTGGAAGAGCCACACTCAAGGGGCCAAAGAGCCGCATGTGGCTCGCGAGCTGCAGTTTGCCTACCACTGGCCTAGGACATTACTGTACAGTACTGTAGACTTTATAAACACTGTACACTTAGGCTACACTAAATTTACAAAACAAACAAGAGTAAATCAAGCACAGGAGAAAATGATACAATCAGGAGGCAAGGTAAACACAAGATGTATGAGGCTGCTGCTGGCTTAATACAGTATACCGTCTTTCAGCAAACTTTTTTATAAGTGGGAAGAGTACTCTCTATTAAAAAGTTTAGTATAGTAAATACATAAACCAGTAACATAATTGTTTATTATTATTATCAAATATTATGTAGTGCAACGTAATATTATGTGCTCTTCTTTTATACGACTATCAGTACTGTAGGTTTCTTTACACTAGCACCCCACAAAGTTGTGAATAATGTGTTGTTGTATTATAACATTAGGATGGCTATGACATCACTAGGCAATATGAAGTTTTTGGCTCCATTATAACCTAAAGGAACCACCATTGCATATGCAGTCTGTTGTTAACCGAAATGTTGTTATAAGAACTCTGTTATGAACACATGTGCTCTTTTTATAATTTATTTGTTATTTCACCTGACATATGCCCATGGGGTGCACTCACAGGTGAAATATTTGCACATCTCACCCAAGGATGACCTTACAATGTTTGGAAGAAAAGTACAATACAAAGTCACACATTGAATCCTGAGATTCTGTTCTATCCCAGGGGAATCCAGATTAAAACCATTTGGTTTTCCTTTAGCACATCAATCAGAGGGCCAGACTGCTCTGAAGGAAACATCCGAGACATGTGTCCCTGGAATTCTAATAGGCCTCAGAAGTCTGGGTCTTATTCCACCATCTGAAGGGCTGTGCACAAGTGGGCAATGCTTAAGAAATACCCTTGATGATGATAAAATCATATGACACTTCAAAATCGCCTGTTTTATGGAAAAATAACCTGCCACATTTCAAATTCTGAAGATAGCAAACATTAAATAAAACTGTGTGTATTAACTGTTGCAATAAGAGAGAGCTCATTTCATCCTGCCCTTGTCTATCTGGCAACTGCTAACCATCCTTTAAAACGCAGCTCGTGATCATCTTGGCATTATTGTATTGTATATCTGCTTACTGATGTTCCCCAGAAAGGTAAGTAAAGTTGACCAAGGTGGCTACTTTGTTGTTGGATATTCAAAGCATGTGGTGCTGAGTAAATGCTTATAAAATCAGAAGGAAATGTGCACAACTGGGCCTCAAATGATATAGGTGGGGCTCACTGAAGGAGGACTCATATTAAAACAGGTGAAAGAGTAAGAGGTAATTGAATGAATTAGCCAAGGTTGTTTGGGCATAGAATTCAAGGAAAATACCAGGACATGCTTTAGTATTTAGTACCCCCTGCCACTTACAGAACCTCGCCTTGAAGAATAAATCATTTCTTTCTTGCAAATGATTTACATCACTTATTGAAAAAACAAACAAACAGGTTTACTAAGAATCTACTTTGTGGTTCTAACACAGAAGTTACAAATACCACTAAGGATTTCCATAGTTCACAGTATTAGGTAAAAAACAAACAAACAAACAAACAAACAAAAAACAAAACGAAAAGTAATCACTACAAAAGTTTAGTGTAAATAACATAGCAATGGGGAGCCATGTAGGATTTTCTCACATTTTACTAAAAAAATATGAAGAAACAAAACAATAAAATCCCCCTTGGGACCTTGACTTAAGGTGATATGCCCATTATCTAAACTGGTGCTACTATTTGAGGTAGAGCATGTACTCTGAAATGAATTAGTTGAATGCAAGTCTCTCTTCTGGAGTCTAAAGTTCTATACATGTGATTAACTCCGAGGCATCTTTGAAGTGCAAATGTGTTATCACACAAATAACACTATGAAATCATCTCTATTTACAATAAGCAGAGAGAACAAAGCTACCATCTCAGAAGAGGTAAGTAAGACCTACATGAATCTAAGACTTCACTTTTAGGGCCCCTGTCATTCATGAAGCCATGTCACAGTTCAGCAGTCAGACTGGTCCATGCCTCTGCCTTCGATCTCTGTAGGATGCTTGGTAAGTTAGGGACCCAGCAACTAAATGAATAGATTTGAATTTGTTGAAGGTGACTGACCTTTAATGAACTAAAAAGCAGGTAGAATGAAGGCTAGGAATGGCCACAGCTTGAGGACTCTGTCCTAACTTACTGGTCCTCCAAGCATCCAGACAAGAGGAGATGCTGACAGAGGCATGAGAAGAAACCACTGCTTCCTCCTTATACTCGCTTAGAGCACCCTGCCCTCTTCTAGTGTCTGAGGGCCTTCACTCAGCCTCCTGGACTTTAAAAGTGTCTCCTAGATCCTGTAACCAGCATCAGAAGATCAAAGCTTCCCAGTCTGTCCTCTGGAGATAAGAAAATATGTTTGAAGATAAAACTTCAAACATTCCATACAATCCATTCCTGTATAACTGATTCTCCTCAAGGGAAAAAGAAAAACCTGTCATGTGGCATATACACAATCAATACATACAAGAAAAGAACTGTGTGGGATTTTAGATACTTAAATGATAATCCTATTTGAACTAATATTTAAAAAAGTGTGATTCAGTGGGAGTCAGGCAGACTTTCTCTCAGTCCACTAATCTCGGTAAAGTCATTCAAACTCACGGGGCCTCAGTTTTCCCAATGACAGGCTTGGACCAGAGGCAGTATCTGAGAGGTATTTTCAGCCTGGGTTCTATCATCTTCCCCATTCACTAAAATAGCCTCACTTTCACCTCTTTAACATAATGAAGATCTGATAAACAAAAACAAACCAGTAAAAAAAATAGAGATGATTTTAAAGGCCCCTGGTGACTCATTCATTCCTGGGGGAGCAGGGGAAAGAATTATTTAAGAATTATCTTAATTATATATCTGTAATAAAACTAGAAAAAAAGTTAAAACTACCTATAGTCTCTGTCATTCTATTCTTCCTTCCCTTTTTTAATACTTACAAATGTGAAATGTTTTCCAAAAGTCTTGTATAACCCCAGGGGGCACTTTTCATACCAAAGACAATGCCAGTGATATTCTCTGGAGCGTAGCACTCAGTGGCCCTGAGGAAGGTGCTTTTAGAGAGAAGTGACCCTGTGTTTGAATATCTCTGCCACATACTAGCTATGTGACCCTCAGAAAGCTATTTCATAATCTCTCTGAGCCTACTTCCTTCTCTGTAAAATGAAGATAACAAATTATATTTCCAAAGGCTGCTAGGATAAAACATAAAGAACCTGGTGTAGGGCAGCAAACCAATACCATATCAGTTCTCTAAAATCACAAAACCTATCGCCTTTCACAGTGCAGAAAACAATTGTGTCTAGGACTTGTGGCCCATACTTGAGAAGAGATGAAAAGATACTGTGAAATTAAGAAGAGATCTCATCTAAAGATGAGGAAACGAAGATCTGAAGATGGGGTAGGTACCCCAGAGTCAAAGGAGTCAGAAAGTAGTGACCTGAGAACCACATAATTTTTAAGTTTTGGATTTGTGATAACTGGGAGAACAAAAGACTGATCAGCATGCTAATTAATTAGGGCATGTTGGTACAACTGTTATCAAGGATAAGCAACTACGAGAAAGACTATATTCATGAAGGACATGTGCTGACAACAAATTGCAATGTGCTTAATTCAAACTTTTTTGCCTTCCATAGGAATCCAGGGCCAGTCAACATTTAACTGCATTAAAGCTTTTGATACTTAAATTAAAAAGTGATTAAACTTCACAATAAAGCTACACCTTAGGAATTATAGATTCTGAAAACAAGACTGAAAGGGATTTTAGATACTGTCTACCCGACATACTACACTTGGGAAAAGTGAGGTCCAAGGAAGATGAGAGATGCATCTTTGGTCACAAAAGGCACCGCCAATTCTGGTCTCATTAACTTATATCTACTACAGGAAGTCAATCTGTAGATTTATCTGATACCCATAGCAACGACTCAACATTGCGTATATGGGTTCCTGTCTCAACTCCGCATAATTTAGGGTTCGTAGGGCACTGGAAGACATCTGAAGGACTGGGCCAATGGCTTATAGAAGCAGCTAGTGGGATTGTGTGGGGAGGTTCAAGGATAATCAAGAGGGCAAATGAAGAGCTGCCAATCTGGGATTTGGGATTAGGGCTTATTAAGGGATCAAATATAGAACTATTCTCCAGATCCAGGACGTAGCACAGTGACTGGCACATAGCAGGTACTTAGTACTTATTTGTTGTATAATTGGATGATGAACCAAGAGTGAATAAAAGAATGAAAGGACCTGTTCTGAGAGAAAAAAATGAGAGCTTCAGAGGCAGCAGAGAAGAGGGACTGCCTACTGCCATTCCTTAGGGGAGGAGTGGGGAAAGAGTCATCTGAACTCTTCTCAACCTGAGCCGAGAGAGGTGGCTTGTTTCCTTTGCAAGGGCAGTGGAGTGAGTCTGTGGCCCTCTTGTTTCCAGCTCAGGTTTCCATCCTGAGGAAATGTAGTCATTCCATGGCACTGCTCTGGCCCCTCTGAGCTCAGGATAGAACAGGGAGAAGTGGAATGTTCGAACAACAGAAATTTCAAATTCATAATGTCACAGTAGTTCTAGAGGAGACCCAGTGCTTAAGGGCTAGCCAAGCAAGTTACTGACCATACAGGCACCGGTGGGGAAAATGTTCCATAGCAGGTACTTTCCATTGTCATGCAGCCTTCCGTGGTCCTAGGCCTGGTGGACTTTGACCTTTTGCCAAGTCTGTTAAGGCTGGACTTTGAAAGCAGGATTCATTTGATGAACATTGATGACACAGACATGATCGAAAGTTGTGTCTCATTATAGTTTCTAAATAGTAAGGGGTTAGTTTTATATTCCCTTTCCTTTTAACATCTATGTCTAAATTTTTCACTTTTGTACCATAGGATGTGGCCACTTTGAAGTTAGAGGCACCACTCATCACCTCTTTTCTTTTTCTAGGACTAAACAGAGAAATTATAAGATGACTGTACATGAATGCCTAAAAACGTCCTTTCAGGGCTGATGATAAAAGCAACTTCCTGTTTAAGAGAAATAAGAATAATTCAGTGAATACTTATGTGTTGCACAGTGTCTTCTCCATACAACACCTAGCAGACTAATGACAAAATGATGAGTACAGCAGTTGCTGGGAGAGAACAATGTTGTTCTGCCCATGTTCACATGAAGAGATATCTATCCCAAAGAAAACATGCGCTGTCTCTGATGGGACTTTCATTTGACACTTGATAAAGCTGGCACATTTAAAAAAATTCCTTCAAACCAAGAGCTCAGGTAAGTAAAAAGGCCCATGATATATATACTCTTCTTCAACTCACAGAGTGATTGGCAAGGCCTGTATATTTTTAGCACAGTTTCAATTCCACAAAAAGAAATACCTCCTAAAAGAAATGTGTTAAGCACACTCCTAAATGTTTCTCATTAAGTGTCCAATGCTGGTACTTGCTCCTTAAGGCTGGCTTATAGCACTCATCCTAACCCAGCTCTGTATACCATTGAAGAAATAAAAGTGAGACTAATCGCTACTTGAAAGGCACTACATCTGTAAGAATTTTTATATTAATACTAGAGACCTGATGCACAAAATTCGTGCATGGGTAGGGTCCCTAGGCCTGGCTGGCGATCAGGGCCGATCTGGGGGTCGCTGGCATCTGCCTTGGCTGGCCGGGGGCCTGGGGGCAGCTCCTGTGTTGAGTGCCTGTCCCCTGGTGGTCAGTGCGTGTCATAGTGACCGGTCATTCTGCAGGTCGTTCTGCTGTTTGGTCTATTTGCATATTAAGCTTTTATTATATAGGATTTGTAAAGTATCTTGAGAAATATCAGGAAAAAGCAACCTGGAAAACAGCATTCTGCAATAAAATTATAGAAATGGTAGTAAAGAAACCAAACTGAAAGATATTTCTAGTAAAGGAACAGTTTGTTCTTATAGTGAAACAATCTTAGCTCAGTGGCTCATTCTTCTGAAAACACCAGCTTTTGGATAAGTATGAAAATACACCACTGTGTTTAGATTGAGCATACAATGAACTCCCCAAAATGGTTCTCATGCAGTCTAGCACCTTGATTCTTTTCGTTTGTTTGTTTTTGTTTTGTTTTTATGCTGTGGAACACCTAACTTTTTAAAAAGTGAGTCTAAGGCAACAGGATGACTGAAGTCACACACATGCCCACTCACCTCCCATGATTTTAGATTGGCAGTTAATAAACTCCGGCTTCCTGTCCGTGAGGTACCTCTGGCAGGTGTGGTGGAGGATCTGGAAGAAGGTGCATTTTTCTGAGGCTGTGCTGGCTACCCACTGGTCAAAAGCATTTTCAAACAACAAATCAAACTCTGCAGAATCCTGGAAAAAACAGTGAAATAACTACTAATCTCAATGTATAAAAACTGCTGCTTCAATCTTATGCCCAACAAAAGACTCATAAAGGCAAAACATCTTTCAAAACTAATCATAAGGTTCATCTTTTTTTTTTAAACTATGTTTTTATAGATTTTCTAGAGAAAGAGGAAGGGAGAGGGAGAGAGAGATAGAGACATTGATGAGAAAGCAACATTGGCCAGGTGCCGCCTACACACCCCCTACTGGGGATCGAGCCCACAACCCTGACCGAGAATCCAACCAGTAACTTCTTGGTTCATAGGATAATGCTCAACCACTGAGCTACACCAGCTGGGCAAAGCTCATCTTTATTAGCACCCAGGTGCATGGAGAATCCACCTTTCTCTGTTTATCAAGTAAACCCCAAATCTTACAGTATTTACAGATGTCCCTAGGAAGCTAGTATCACAGAAGTCTCTGTAGCCTACCACACATTGACCTGTGTCAGAATTCAGACTACATATCATCCTCCCAATTACTTGGGACATAATTCATTCAGGTTCTCAGCACTAACCCATAGTAATCTTGCCCCTAATCTTTGACAGGAAAAGATTCTTCCTTATTATTTTAGCATATAGTGACAATTTACATTTTCTATTTCTTCATTATTGACATTTTATATGGTAAATGCATGTGAGCAAAAGGGGAGGATCTACTTTGAATAAATACTTATAAATTTTTTTTCTCATATTAAATACAATAGATTCGTAAACTTTTAAGGATTTATTTATTTAAGTAAATAAATAAATTGGTGGCATGAGGAGATAAATGAAGCTTAGAGAAACATGGCTTTTCATATTGATAGCCATGGACATGAATCTGAATTCTGGTCTTTGCATTTTGCTGATAAACATATTACTAGACATAGCAATTCTTCAATCTGCATCCCCTTAGGTACTTGCATCAAACATGATGAAAAGGTTTATAATCCCCCATAAGAAGGGCATAGAAATCAGAAAGTCTTATTTGTGTAACTGAAACAGAGAAAAACGATTCAGACAACCATCACCACCGCCAAAGTTAATAAAAGAGTTGTCGTGTGAAGCGACCACCTTCGCTCAATACTCCACAGGGCACTCACCCGATTAGGATCGATGCCATTAACCTGGCGAAGCTGCTCGAGCATCCACTGTGATCTCCGCACGAACGACGTAGAGCCTTCAAACTGTTTGACTTTCGTAATGGACGCCTGTGTAGGTTTCTTGTTTGTCACTGCCAAGAAAAGACCACAGATTAGTGGGTGTGCAGGTTGGTTTGTTTCCTGTCAGTGGGCTTCTATCTCACACATACATGCATATGCAAAACGAGAATGAGAGAAGAAAAAAATATCTATACATGTATCTATAATAATAAAAGGGTAATATGCTAATTAGACCAAATGTCATTCCAGTTGTCCTTCTGGATGAAGCTGGGGCCGGAGGGAAGCCCGGGTCCCAGGTGCCTACTGGTGGCCAGAGCGAAGCCCAGGTCCCAGATGCCAGAGGGAAGCCGGGGGATGGAAGGCCTACTCTTGCTCAAATTTCGTGCATTGGGCCTCTAATATATATATATCTATATATAGATATATATAGATACACACACACACACACACACACACACACACACACACACACACACTGAGTGGCCAGATTATTGTGATCGGCCAGATTATTATGACCACCCCATCAGTACTTCGTTGGGCCACCTTTTGCCTTCAGTACTGCGGCAATTCTTCTTGGCATTGACTCCATGAGATGTTTAAAGGTGATGCGAAGAATCTGACATCATGCCTGATGAATAGCACTGTCCAGTTCTGTGAGATTTGATGGTTGTGGAACCAGCTGCCTGATGGCTCTTTTAACTTCGTTCCACAAATGCTCAATTGGATTGAGATCTGGTGATTGTGGGGGCCACCAAAGCAAGGTAAAGTCTCCCTCATGTTCTTGAAACCACTCCTGCACAATATGAGCACCGTGGCATGGCGCATTGTCTTGTTGGAAGAAGCCAACCCCATTGGGATACGCCATCAACATGATAGGATGAACTTGATCAGCAATGATACTTAGGTATGCTGTGCTATTCAGACGTTTATAATGGTCTGGCCCTCTAGCAACTTCAGCACAAAATTATAGCTAATTTGCCTACAAACATCAAGTGGTCATAATAATCTGGCCACTCAGTATATATATTGAGAGAATGAATATGTGTGTCTTTGATGAGGGGTGAGGTCGAAAGATACAGAAGTTGTAATCTCTACTCTCAAGCAGGTACAATACAGTTATGATTGTAAGGGCTGCTTTATGTCTTCATCCATTCAGACTGAACACAACTTAACCCACTAACACCAAGCATCTTTAATGGAGGCTGCAAGTGTGCAATAACCAACTGCAGGGAAAGAGGCATACAGGGCTGACAGGCACCCAGTAGGGGTCATTGAGAAAGGCTGAATTTTAAATAAAGTTCCCCTAAGGAACTGCAATGCATATTTCTAATTACATAGTCCAGTGTAAATATTTTAGGTTTTAGTGATAAAGGAGTAATACCTCATTTTTTTTTTAAGAGAACCATTTGGCTTTAACATATAGTCTAGTTTGTATCAAGTTTGCAACCGATTATGACTTTATCTGGCATTCTTGGTAGTCCCGCTCCCCTCAGTATGAATTCCTGAGGTCACCACACCTGAAGGACCAGCACAGTCCCTCCGGCCAGCCTTAGTGATGCTGACAATAGACAGTATCACCTCTCAGACAGAAGTCAAGCACCAGCCACTAGGAGAGAGTCACTTGGAATATTTTTCTATGTCTGCTTACTTCATGACTTAGGGCCTCCAGGGTGGGGAGGTAAGTAAATGTTTTGATAGGGCTTCCTAGAAGCTCCTATGAGCCCTGGCTGCAGGGATTGTAAAACTTAGTATGAATGATGCTATTAAAGAAACTAGAAAGAATGGAAAGCACTACTTGTCATAATGAATTCTACCCTAATAAGAATGTGTATCAGTGGCACATTCTTTCTTTGTTTTAAATAACCCCACACATTCCACATTTTCAAATAATTATGCAGATGCTCAACAGATGGCAAAAAGAATCTTTGAGGAATGAAGGACAGAGAGCACCTACCCCAGTCCCAGCTGGTGATAAGCTTCTCCTTTCATGCACGCCAGAGTTTGTTGTGTTACAGTGTCTGGGCTGGAGAGCAGGGACTCAGAGAATGAACTGTGGGTCCCTGCCTTTAGGTTTAATGAGAATTCCTGCGGTGTGGTTACAGGACTATTTTTATGACTTCAGCACAATCCCATCCCTTTGCTTTTAACCATAATTTAGCAATTATATATTTTAAAATTTCAAATAGTGCTTAGGTTTATTACTCATTATTTCAGTTATATTTGGCTGAAAGCTTCTGAACGCTTCACGCCAATTACATTTATTTTCATGGTTAAAAAGTCATCATCCCCTTAACACCTACAATCAGAGGAAATGTATGGTCTTCTATTCACAAATGGCCTCTCTGGCCTTCAGCTCCAAGTATAAGCCTGTTAAGTCCCATTAGGAATAACTATTACCAGTCTGCTCAGGGCTCTTTCCATTCACTTAATTCAATTCATTTACCCTTTGTGTCTCCTATGACACAAAGGGAGATCTAATAGGTTTCTCTGAATAGTCATGTGCTATTCTTGTGTTTTAATGTTAAAGTAAACAACACACCTGGAATATGTGCAGGTCCTAAAATGTGCTTAAAAGATTAAAGAATGCTTTTCAATGACAGGAAAACATGGGTTCCTGTATTAGACCCACATCCCTAAACACAAAGAGGATTTCCTCCTTTGTTTATGTAAATCACTCGGCATTTAGGCATCCTGGGAAACATGAACATTTCCCTTGTAACTTTAGTTAAAGTTGTTACGAACCAGTTTTACTTCTGGTTCATTTATTTGCAAGTAGTTTACAGCATTATAAAAGCTCAAACACAATGCAAGATTGCTGTGGTTTTTGGCACGTTTAGCATTGACATTTTACAAAGGCAAGTTCCATTGGAAGCTTGTCGCCGGAATAAGTGCAGGAACCCCACCCACATGACAAATGCCCCCACAGAATTGCTCAACAGCGATCACAGTGCAGAGCGGTCATTTTTAATGGAGGCAGTTACAACTCCATCCAGTCAGGCCTTTCCCCCTGTATTGGCTTATGCCTTGCCTAGTTCTTGGAATCTGGGTAGTGTTCCTGGGCACTGAGCCCATTTCGGTTTAATTTTTGTTTATTGTTATTATTTCCAGCATCTCAGTTTCTATTTTGAGACAGGTGCCTTAAAATTATATTATTGCATACACATACTACTGTTGTGATTCTGACAATATCCAAACTGTGTTCCCTTAATATTTCCCTTTAAATAAATTTGCTTTTTTACTTAAATAAGTTCATGAGAAAAGTATATGTTAAAGTCAGAAATAGATACAGCGCTACGTATATTAAAAAGACAATAATGTAAAAAATATAATTGAAAAATATAATGAAAACATAAATGCTATGAATTTCAAATTAGAGGGTTGTCGGGGGAGGGCTTGGCATCTGATGTCTGCTCTATGGTAAAATGGTGATTAGCAAGTATAGCCAGGTATTTACAACGATCACAACATAGGTATTCTCCTAGATATAATCAAAAAGCCCAGTGGGAAATGGCTTCTCTAAGACCACTGCTTGGTAAGCATGAGAACTCACTCAATAAGTGAAGTGTTGGGGTTATCCAAGCCCAATGCTGTTTTTCATTCACTCCCACTCCTGGCACCCACTGTTCTCGATGGTGGCATCAGAGGAAGGCAGAAGCATGTGGGCCAACCAAATTCAGATCCTTCTGCTACCAGTTCTGATAAAAAGAATGTGGTTTCCATGGCTGCACGCCTCCTCTTCAGCCTCCATGTAGACTGGATCTACATCTCAGCTGTAGTTATGAAGCAGCGATAGGAGCTATTATGTTTGGAATATCATTACTCAGGTAGTATAACATCTCTGTCTAATGAACTAATGGCCTAGTAAGTTCTTTTAAAAAATGGTCCCTCCAGGAAACATACAAAAATAAGACAAATAGTCAAGGGGTGGAGACCACCAGCCTTGCTTTTGCCCATCCAGAAAAACTCTATTCAATTAGAAAGCAATACCCAGGACAATGGCAAAGCACCGTCTTAGATCAAATGTGGTCTTGCAGTGAGTTAGGAATTGGTGAAGGAGGGGACAAAGATTGATGAAGAAAAGAAAGACAGAAATGCAAGCTATTTGCATGTTTTGGAATGCACACTGCCAGTGATTAAAGTGGCTAATCTTCCATTTTTAGGTCCAATGGCTGAGAGATTGCTTTAAAAAAAAAGTCACACTTTCCCCCTACAATCTCATTATTCACAGCATCATATCTGAGTCCTTCCAAACAAGAAAATCAATTTTGCCTTAGATACAAAATATCTAGTCTCCGTCTTTAAAGGAAACAATTAGCATATAAAAATGTTACTTTACCTTTATATCCTCTGTCTCCTTTTTCATAGTTATCTATACTTATAATAGGGTAATATGCAAATTGGTCTGGACGCTGTCACATAACGACCTATCAGCAGGGGGGAGGGGCAGTGAGCTATGTGCAGCAGAGAGCTGCGAGCGGCGGTGGGTGGGGCAGCCTGCTGAGGCAAGCAGCTACAAATCCGTGCGCAGGGCCACTGGTTTTTACATATTTACTAACATTTGCACAAACATTTTTTTAATCCACATTAAACTCAGATTGAATCACTTTGTAACTTTATGTGGTCATTTCTCCCTCTCAAAAAAAAACACAAACCCACAAACAACCCAAAGGTGCTGAAGAACAAATTGCATCTATAGTATAGACTATAGATTCTATACAGTCTGATGTTGAGACTAATCGCACCTATGTACCTAAGTAAGATACCTTAAAATTTCTACATGCTTAGTTCTAGTATGATCTCATGGATAAGCGAAGGTCAGCATTTTGTGGTATGCCTTAGCTCTGCTCTGCTGGAGTGTAATGACCAGAAACTTTGATTTCAACAGGACTTTGATGAGAATAAGCAATTTAGAACAAGGGAAAAAAGTGATGTCCACATAGAATCTTATTGGGGCTGCTCTTTGGCTGTGGCAGAGGTGACTAAAAATAAAACCCTCTGAAATGTGGCTCAGGAAATAAAAGAAAGATCAAGTATGCCTTCTGGGTGCTTATGTGATTTAAAAAAAAAGGTCTAACAGGGAAAGGTGAGAAATGATTATTTAGAACTGGTTTCCTAAGGCTCTTCCAAAACTCTAATGTCTAGGTGGATTTAATAGTATCTATGGAGAAATAAGTATCAGGTCGGAGGCTGCATCAGCAGTTTTATCTGGTGAGGTGGCTGAATGTGTACACAGCTTAGAAGCAAAATACCTACATTGCTACCTCAAATACATTCAGAATAGAGAAACACAATCCCTGCTGTAGTTAGTGGGAAACAGAGCATGCGCGTTCACCACGGCATTGATCGTTTGCTTCTCATAGTGTTTCTCAAAGCGTGTCATCATTTAGGAGATAGTTTAGACTCCATGCCTCCAAGACCAATTCATGAAATGGCCAAGTTTGTCTTTGGGGCCCTCTCCTTCCACTCCCCACCTGAGGTGCTGGCCAGGTTGCTGACAGGACCCAAATGAGCCTGAAACGATATTCTTGAATCTGTACGTTTTTAGGAAAAAAATTTTAATCCAAACAACAGACACAACAACAAAAATGGTGGCATTTCAGTCTGAGCACAAGCCAGTGGGGAAGAATGTAGGATGCCATTCTTTCAATAGTCCCTGCTCTACTAACTCAAAGCGGGAGGGGTGGGGTGGGGAGGAAGCAGGGCACAGGGTTTGAGGTATAAAGGCAGACCTCCTTAATCTACAGAAGAGATAATCACAAAGAAAATATGCCACACAGAAAATTCCTTATTTGGTGCCACTAGTTTCTAGGCGTGGACTTACATCACACCCTCATTTCCAAATTGGAGGAAGAAGTGAGGGGAGGGGGCCGGGGGGGGGGGGGCGCGGAAGGAGATTGAAAGTCTAAGAAGTTTCTCCAAATGGATACTGAAAAGCAACCATTTATATGGGAAATTGCTTTCAAGTACAGAAGTCGGGTAAGTCCTTTAGTGGAAGGAGAAGAATAAGAAATATCTTGCATCAATCATTCCTTGGGAATGATGCTCTTAATATGAAGGTACAGCACCATATGGAGGGTAGTTAACAACTACATATTAGTAGAGCAAGCAATCTCCCTATACTAACTCTACAGGAAGTATTATCTGGTTGTCATATTATATTTCCAAATTGCCAAAAAGGAGGAGGTATTATTTTGAAATGTGCAACTTTTATGTCATATGCCATTATGAGATTTAGTTGCAACTTCTAAAACCTAATCTATTCTAATTGTAATCTTCTTTACCCTGTTTGTAGTTTTATTTTTTTTAAACTGTAAAAATATGTAGATTTTTATTTTGAAAGTGTGTTCTACTTTTCAAGTCAATGACAGGTTCACGTACACTTGCATAGGTAGTCTTGGGCTGTTAAATCTTTAGTCTGAAATCAGGAAGCTTAATCCCCAGGGGGCTCTAATTCCCCACAGTAAGCACTGCCCTCTCCAGACTAGCACCACCAAGTCTCCAATACTGTAAACTGACACAATCAGTGCCACTTCAGGTATGCATGCACAAATGAATGAGTAACAAATGAATGAACGGCTCTCCAACAAAAGGAAAAACAGTTCGTATTTGGACCAGCAATCATAAATATACCAAAAATTCAATTGTTCAATTGTCCTGTTTTCAGATCAGGCCACAGTTTCAAGGGATTTGAACTATTTTCTTTTTTTTTTAAAATATATTTTATTGATTTTTTACAGAGAGGAAGGGAGAGAGATAGAGAGTTAGAAACATCGATGAGAGAGAAACATCGATCAGCTGCCTCCTGCACATCTCCCACTGGGGATGTGCCCGCAACCAAGGTACATGCCCTTGACCGGAATCGAACCTGGGACCCTTGAGTCCGCAGGCCGACGCTCTATCCACTGAGCCAAACCGGTTTCAGCTGAACTATTTTCTTATTAGACAAGAGCAGTATCTGATAACTAGGGAGAGTAGAGAAAATGGTAAAAACCAAGAAATGACAGAAATATCAGGAGACTAGGAGATAAATTTGGGGTTAATATCTCTTTAAAAACCTATTTTCCTGCAATCCTTTTTCTAGCAGCATTTCTCTTAAGTGATTATTCTGTTCGTTTCAGCCTCCCTGTAAACATGATTTCAGGCTTGAGATACAGCAAGCCAAGGCTTCCCATTGTGTTTGATGTTTTTAACTTCCATAGACTTTTCCCCATAGACCTGAGGATAAAACCAATTTGCATACATTTTGGGTGAAGGGTAGACATACAATGAATTATAAAACCTGGTTATTATTAGTTGCTGTGACTTCAGACTTTCTTTTTTTAAAATATATTTTTATTGATTTCAGAGAAGAAGGGAGAGGGAGAGAGATAGAAACATCAGTAATGAGAGAGAATCATTGATCGGCTGCCTCCTGCACGCCCCACACTGGGGATCGAGCCTGCAACTCAGACATGTGCCCTGACCAGGAATTGAACTGTGACCTCCTGGCTCATAGGTCGACACTCAACAGGCTGACTTCATACTTTCTATGGAAAGGGTATAAAATGTAATTTATCCTATATAATAAAAGGCTAATATGCAAATAGACCAAATGGTGGAACAACAGAACAACCAGTTGCTATGATATGCGCTGACCACCAGGGGGTGTGTGCAGAACATGGTGGGCATTGGCTCCACAGTGGGATAGTGGAGCAGGTGAGCAGGGGCGCCAGACCAAGGCGGGGTGCCTGAGCTGTCATTGGAGTGAGCTTCTGGTGGTTACTAAAAATTCTTTGCTCCAGCACGCCCGGCACTTGCACCTGCTGCTGGCGTCAGTCCCACCTGCACCCATTGCCAGCGCCAGCCCGCTCACACCTGCAGGCGGTGCCGGAGCCGCCACTTGCACCTGGCACTGGGGCCACGGTAGGAGGGACTGGGCAGGGGCACAGAGGATGGGCCGAGACCCGCCCCTGTGCCTACTGCAACTTCACGGTCCACAGTTCCTGTCAAGGTGCACGAGTTCATGCACTGGGCCCCTAATGTAGTATAACTGTGAAACAGCAAACAGGCCCAAGCCAAGGGATTAAATGCCTAGATCTGTGAGAACTGTGCTGGCTCTGAAAGAGATAAAATCCAATACCAAATACTGTAATATCAAATGGAGATGACAGAAAGGGTTAACTACAGTCTGAAAGTCATATTCTGTTCTTACTTCCTCAATTCTGGGAACAGCTGTAAACATCATTTTTGATCTATTCTTAGGAGAGGTTTACAAACAGAGAATCTAAAGACAAAGACATAAAAGAAACAGCGACCTGCCTCAAGAATGAATTAATTATTACACAAGAAGCTCAAAGGCTGAAAATAAAAACTTGAAAAAGAGGTTCCTTCAATGTTATGCTTTCCTTTAACATTAGCCATTACATACTGAAAAGTACAGGCCAAACAGTAACTCTCTTCAGGAAAATGTCATACTTGGTAGAAATTCAATACATATTTAACCTGGAAGAGTTGCTAAAAAGCATTCTTAGAACTCAAATACTCCTTCCAGTGAGAAAAAATTGAACCATTTCTGCAGTCTCCACTTCCTTGTCCCTCAGCAGCTCTGAAGAGGGGCACTGTGCCTCTCACCCCGATACCCTACACCCTACTGCTGAGCACAATCTTTTAATATGGATCACCTTCAATGTGAAAAGAGTATGAGAGAGAGAGAAACTCGAAGGAAGCAGAGCAACAGAGAATTTTCTAATGGACTAGGTACTAAACATATAATATCACTAGGTTTTTTAAAAAAACCAAAGCTGTTATTACTTAGCAAACATAGCTGTCAAATATAATTGCGACTGTCAGTCAAGCAAAGACAGATGTAGCTGGTCTCTCTGCTTTCCTCCCTCATCACCACCACCACCACTTTCTCAATACTTTTAATAATACATTTTATATTAGGGTGTACACCACTGAAGTTCTAAAAGCAGTGAATGATGTCACTAAGAACTTGTCACCGTCACTCTTTACTTTGTTAAACTGGGGAATAAAATCTGGCAACATGTTTTGGGTAAAACGAATGTCAACTATATCAATATACAATTAAAATGAGCTTAATTTGTTTTGGTGAACTCTAGGCAATATCCACTAAAGCTAAACATGCATATACTCTATGACTCAGCAATTCTAACCCTGTATCTACACAACAGAAATGAGTGCTATGTCCCTGCTTCTGCTGGAAACAACCGGAAATGGACAAAATATATGAAATAATGAAAGACAGTGACCCTGTGATATGGGAAATGGATGAGGTGAGCCTTGTAACTGCCCTCATTTACTGCTTTGGTAGAGTTTTCCAGGCTGTGGCACAAGGAGGAGGAACCCAGGCAGAGACTGGCAGACTGCCTGAGCTGAAGAGACAGAGCTCAGAGCCCAGGGAGACCAAAGTGAGGCAGAACTCCAGGGATCTGCAGAGATTCTGCCTCAAGTATTTAGCTGAGTACTTCTCACCACTTGTGTGTTAGGAGGTGATCTGAGGCCAGAGAAAGAACCACTCAAAACGAATAGGGGAAACAATACTCATGCTCACACAGGGCTGGGCATAGTGCCTGTGCCCACCAGCCAGACCGGAAAACCAGTGAAATTCAGGATCTTGCTCTATTCGTGAAGAATAATTAGTCCTAGAATGAACAATGCTTGCTTCCAAATGACAATGTAGTATGCACTTTATAACATACGAAAAAGTAAAATGTCTGACAACAATAGCAAGAAGGTCAGGATGGGAGAAAGGGAAGTGAAGTATTAGAAGGTTCCTACTATACTATACATGACGCAAGTTAAATTAAAGATGTATAAATACTCTAAAGCAATCAGGAAAATTAATAAGAGTTTAGCTGTGGTGGTTAATTTTATGTGTCAACTTGGCAGGGCCATGATACCCAAATATTTGGTCAAACATTATTTTGGATGCTTCTGTCAAGATGTTTTTGGATAAGATTAATATTTAAATTGGGAGCCTGGCTGGTGTGGCTCAACGGTTGAATGGTCGTCCAGGAGCCAACAGGTCACTGGTTCAATTCCTGGTCAGGGAACATGCTCAGGTTGTGGGCTCGATCCCCAGTGGGGGGTTGCATACAGGAGGCAATCGAACCATGACCTCCTGGTCCATAGGTCGACGCCCAACCACTGAGTCATGCCAGGTGGGCGAGTGTTTAAAAAAAAATTTTAATTGGGGAGCTCTGAGTAATGTAGATTGCATTCCATAACGTGAGCGGGTCTCAGCCAATCAGCTGAAGGCTGGAACAGAACAACAAATTGACTTCCCCAGAGCAAGAAGGGTGTATGCCAACAGTGGGTAGGAGCTGGGAGGAAAAGAGTAAGGAGGGAGGATGGGGGACATTTGCAACACTATCAACAATAAAATATATATATTTAAAAATATTTTCATACCTTACAATATGTGTCATACCTTAATAAAAAGTAAACCAAAATAATAATAATGATGATAATTATGGAAGGGTTTGAGAACTGCTACCAATTTGAAATCCTTAACCCTGATAGTTACATCTCAGCACATGCCCCACTTAGGGGATGCCAAGGTTGCTATAATAATCACACCACCCACAAACAGAGAAATAGTGTACAAACCTGGAAATTTTCTTAGGCCATCTGAGCTGCCATCACAAGGTATCACAGACTGGGACAATTACAAGCAACCTTATTTCCCATAATTCTAGAGGGGCTGGGAAGTCCAAGATCAAGGTGTCAGCAGATAGAGTGTTTGGTATGATCCCACTTCCTAGTTTATAGCTGTCTTCTCCACTGTGTCCTCACATGGCAGACGGGGAAAGGGAGCTCTCTGGGGTATCCTTTTTATATGAGCCCTAACCTTATTCATGAGAGCTTCACACTCATGACCTAATCACCTCTTAAAGGTCCCCACCTCCTAATACCATCACATTGGGGTTTAGGATTTCAACATATAAATTCCCTTCCCAGAACAGAAGGGAATTCATTCAATGTAATTCTGACACTTGCTTTTATAAAAGAAATCTACCTGTGGGACTTGTAAGTATATCCTATTTGCAAAATTCTCCAGTTGGGTTCATGGTCCTGTTCCTGTCCATCTCTTCTGGAACCTTTCTCCAATTACCCCTCTTCTTCAAAGCTTCTATTGCTCCCTCTTTTCAGCGTTTTTTCACTCTGCCTGTGAGTGTGCTTAATGTTTTCTTTTCCTATTACTATGAAAATCTTGTATAGATAAGGCCAGTCCTCAAGCCCTATTCATTCTTTTGAGAAATGTGGTGGTGAAAGGACAGAGTTTATGTGCCTAGTGCCTCTACTGCTTTACTACCCACCCACCACTCAACCCATCAATTCCCTGCCACCTTATCACCTCTCCAAACACTACCCCCTGAAAATGAAAACACCTTCAAATTATAAAACCCAACGGCTTTTTCTTCTGTCCTCATCTTTCTTGTTTAATTGCACCCCTCCCTATAATCTAGCCTTTATGCATTTTTTGGGCACAACAGCCAAAACTCCAAGGTGGAAAGAGCGTGCTTGACATGTTCAAGGAGGAGAAAGAAGACCAGCGTAGCACAATACTGAGAAAAGGAAAAAGGGAATGAGGCCATGGATGCAAGCAAGTGCCAGATTCTGAAGGCCCTGTTGCACAAGGCTTTGTAAGCATGAAACAGGAGTGAAACAAGATCTGATTTGCATTTAAAAATATATTAGCCAACTGCTGTTGGGCAAACAAGTCATGGCAGAAGTGTGCATGAAAGCAAAAAAACCACCTAGGGACTTGTACTACAGTGTTCCAGGAGAGAGGAGACAGTGGCTTAGAGCAGTTGGCAATAGTGGAGAGAGAGAGAAAAGGGAACAGCATGTCCCACTCTCCATAGCTGTTGACCCACCTCCACTCTGAGAAATCCTCAAAGTCAGTCATCACCAAGTTCTAGTCATCTTCATACCCCGAAGCCTAGTATACTGTGGGCCCTTGTTTATTGAACATCACACTTCTTTAAAAATTATGTCTTTGTGTACTTCAGAGCACCTGGTAGGGTGCCTTACTCAGTCGTAGCTCAAATATGTATCACAAGAAATATCACCATTCCCATCAGAAATAATCAAGGATTTACTCTATGTACTGATGACTGTGGTAATATCTCACCCGCTCTACTCTCTTTTTGGCTATGCCTGTTTTTCTTTCTGGGTTATGTAAGGCAATGTGGGGAAGAAAAATAAAAAGAATAACCAGGTGCACCTGATGACAAATTCTAACTTGGTAAAGAGCTGCCCCTCTTGCAGAGAGTCAGCCCCTCGGTGGCTACTGCTGCAAATTCCAAGGCGGAACACATTGTTATGTACTTCATTAGTATTTATGTAACAACCTATAAATCATTTCTGAAATAAATGATGCCACTTGTGCTAAATGACTCCTTCCTAAGAAAAATCCCTGGAGATCTTTCAATAGCACAGCCTGGATGAATATTCAGAACAAAGGAATAAACAGCAGACTCTCTGGTGCTGAATGAATGGTAATATGCTCAGATTTCTCTAATTCCCCAGTGATAATTTCCACATCCATCAGACCAGAACTGGAGGACAAACTGTCCTAAGGAGATGAGGCAACTATTGATACATCAGCTCTTCTCAGAACTCAGCTGGTTACGATGTCCACAGGCCTCCACTTGCTAGTCCCAGGCTATTTGTCCTCTCCCTCAGACTTCTGATCTAGATCAAAGGTTATTCAGCTAAAGCCAATCTGAATCAGAGAGCAGTCACATACAGGGCCATCACTCCATGCCAAAGAGAGAAGCTGCTGCCCTCAGGAAATGCTGAATGTGGTCACTAACCTGTTTCCCTGGGGCTCAGGGATAGAGCTCCCAACCTTTGGGAGCATACACTATGGAGTGCAGTTCCTACGTTTTACTGGATGTCACTGTGCCTCTTTCACTATGAAAGTAAAAGCCATTATCTGAAAAAAAAAATGAATTACAGGAGCAAGCATTATGGATAGATAGAGTTTGTGTGAGGCAGAGAATACATTTATTGAAGGAGTATGCATGCCAGTAAGTGGACCCACTAACTTTGAATTCTCAAACTGTTTGTATAAAATTAATCTGATACCTAAACTTCAGTGTATGTTGAGTGAAACTTGGGGCAGAAGTCACCAGTTTTGCATTGCAAGGTAATCTATAATAGTTTTAAAACTAAACTTAGCACTTATAACCAGGGGCCAAATATGTGAGTTCCTTAGATCAACAAAATACTAAAAAATGTGACTTATATTGGCTCCTCAAAAGCAATGCTTTGCCTTCTTTTAATGTACAAGTTCCAGTTCTGTTCAGTTTGTTACACCAATTTGACATAACTAAAACTCACTTACTGATTTTACATATATGGTTTGAGCTTCTGTCTGTATAATCAAGATAATACAGATTTATAGAGTCGTAAGATATTTATTCTTCATCCCTATCTTTCCTTTGGGCATGTTATCTGCTTAGCTACTTTACATAGATTCTTTTTCTAATTTCGTTTACCTCCGTAATAATAATTTATAACTCACCCTAATAGTTAAGACGTTCCATGATGATAAACTCTCTTTTTAGGTTGTAAGTAAAACCATTTGCATTTCACATTCTTAAAAGTCATCTTTTAAGGTCTTCTTATTCAATCACCACCTCCTGTGGACCTCCATGGGTCCTGCTGAGTTCTCCATGCTCCTTGTTAGACATGGAACCAGACCCAAGTAGAACCATTTAAAAATGGCCAACACAATGCAGCCAGGTCACACCAAGCATTGGATTGGTTTGGATTCTTATTTGGGTATGCTAGTATTTTGTAAAACCATGATGCTGCATGCTTATAGTCCTCTTGTTTATCTATTGCGAGTGTTTATAGACCCAATGTTTGGCCACATTTCAAAGAGATTAGAAAATAATATTTGACATTTTAAACTTATTTTTCTCTACAACCCACACCAATATTTTACATCCTATTATGTCCTTTCTGCCATTATTTCTGTATGGCAGGTAAAAGCCCATTTTAAGCTCCTTGGGAAAGAGAAGCTATTCCCCATCCTCACTAAAGAATTTAATACTGTACAGGCAAGGTTTCTGCCTCTTTCCCCCTCTCCATCCCCTACTTGCATTCAAAGTACAGTCAAATATCTAGCAGATTGCCTTGCATGCAGTAAGAATCCATACTGAATATGTGTTGAATGAAGGCTATGGATATCCGGGGAATGCAGTTGTTGAAAATGGGAAGTGTGGCATTGGAAATAAAGATACAAAATGAAAGACTTTGCATGAAGTCTGCCTGTGTAGGTGTAATTGGTAGTTTGCCATGGTTTGAATGATTGCCATGGAGAGGCTGAGTATGTGCTATAGGTCTTGTTCTGTCAAGCTATACATCAGGAATGTGCCAGATGACAATGTGAGGGGTCCAAAGGTCATCAGATCTCTCATAATGCAGTAACCAGCTGAATATTTACTACCTGCAGAAGCAAATGATAGTTTGTGGGCCATTGTACCATGCTGCTGTTTTCCAGGCAAACCTCACCACTGGATGGTGCCTGGAGGGCTTATGTTAAGACCAGATCACATTTTCTAAATGTTAGGATCACTAATTCAGAAACTCTGTTGTCTTCCCTTAACCTAAATTCCAGTCCATTCAAATATGATGGCCTAGGCCAATGAACTCAGAATATTCACCTTGTTCCACTCATCAGAAGTACAAAATTTGTAAGACTTCTCTTCTCTGGGACAAGTGAGATACCAGGCATTGCATCTACCTAAGGGTCTTTACTCATAATCTGGTATCTCTTTGTTTCATTAACTGCTAAAAGGATCAACTTCTTTATTATCTCTGCAGATATCCTTATGGAGGACTTTCTCGACCAGATACAAATTTGCACCTAATTTTCTCCATCCTACTCCACAGCCCAAAATCTCCACTGCCAATAGAGCCATTTCTTAACTAATCTTTACTGAGCCTTCAGCATAACTTATAACCAAGGGGTGCTGGCACTTCTTTGAAGATGGAAAACTCCCCAGGAACTATCAATATTAAACAGATAAACAGAGATACTAAACTATGCTAACATTCTCACAAAGATTTACTTCTCCAAACTCAAATTTTAGTCTATCAACAAATCTACAGACTCTCACCCTCTCTCTAGTATAAACAGTAAGTCCAAGTGGGTTTCAGAGGATACTCATTTATAAGTAAAATATTAAAAAACTATAAAAGACAGACGAATTTTGGCGAGTCAAGAATTACAAGTAAAGTGACAGGCCACAGTATCCAAGTGTTTATTTTTATTTTTTTTTATTGAATATTTTCTTGGCTCCTGTGATTTCATACCTGTAATCACTGATCATATATGATGCTGGGCATGTACATTTCAGACTTCCAAGGCACTTGTGACTCTGTGTAGCATACATCATGCAGCCATCACAAAACCATAAGCACCAGCAAACTGTGCCAATTCTAAGTAGACTCTGAGGAAATGACTGATACACATAAAGGACACGTTAGGGTCTGTTGTTGTTACAAGGATAGAATTAATGCTTCTCTCGTGCATGTTTCCTTTGCTAAGGACATTAATGTCATTGAGAGTTCCACAGGGTGGAGCCAGTGTCCAGCCCAGATGTATTGCAAGGCTGCCCTCTCGATACCAGACCATCATCTCTAGGTCCTCACACTTAGAAAGAAGTCTGTGCACATGGCTCTGAGTGAAAGTTCTCCCCATTGCTGTCAATCATATCATCACACTCAGAAGATGTTATCCTGATGGATAGATAAAACCATTTAGAAGCCCTTATAATTTCAGTGTAAATTATACAACTTATTTTTAGAAAAACGAATGCTTAATTCTGTAAGTAATTACTGCAATGGGTCATAAGTGTCCTTGGGTACTAAATGCTCTCCTCTATCCAACCTCACTTTCTACTCCACCAGAACCTTGGCACCATCAAAAAGCAAGGTTCCTCTCAGGGCCTTCCACACATCGTAGCCCATCCTGTCTGCATGGCTCTGCCCCATGTAAATTCTCAGCCTGGGACGCCTTTAGGGCCACCTCCTGCAAATCAAACTGTGCCTATCCTTCACAGGCCAGCTTCAGATCCTTCCTCTGCCAGCCTTGCCTAGGCAGTCTAGTCCACACCCTCTCCCCACAACATCTATGATATTTCTCTGTAACACTCATTTTAGAACTTTGCTGTACTAAATCTAATTTAGGAACACAAAGGAACAGTTTGCAAGCAAATGATTTACCCTAAACTGCCAAGTTTTTAAAGTTTAATAGGTTAATCAAACATCTCACATAGAAGAATTTCCACAGATACATCTCCTAGAGCAAGAGAAACAGAGGAAAAAATAAACAAATGGGACTACATCAAACTAAAATGCTTCTGCAGAGCAAAAGAAACCAGTATCAAACTGAAAAGAGAACCCACTGCATGAGAGGATATTTTTGCCAACAATACATCTGATAAGGGGTTAATCTCCAAAATATATAAAGTACTCATACAACTCAACAAAAGGAAAACATACAACCCAATTAAAAAATGGGCAGAGGACCTAAATAGATACTTCTATAAAGAGGACATACAAGAGGCCAAGAGACATATGAAGAGATGCTCAACATCACTAATTATCAGAGATGTGTAAATTAAAGTTAAAATGAGGTACCATCTCACACCTGCCAGAATGGCTACCATCAATAAATCAACAAATAACAAGTGACAGTGAGAATGTGGAGTAAAAGGAATCCTACTACACCGCTGGTGGGAATGCAGACTGGTATAATCACCATGGAAAATAGTGTGGACTTTCCTCAAAAAACTAAAAATGGAACTGCCATTTGACCTAGTAATCCCTGAAACACCAATCAGAAAGAATATATGCACCACTATGCTCATAGTAACACAATTTACAATAGCTAAGATCTAGAAACAACCCAAGTGCCCACCAGCAGATAAATAGATATAAAATCTGTGGTACATTTACACAATGGAATACTATGCAGCTATAAAAAAGAAGGATCTCTTACCCTTTGAGATAGCATGGAGGGACCTGGAGAGTAGTGTGCTAAGCAAAATAAACCAGTCAGAGAAAGACAAGTATCACATGATCTCACTCATATGTGGAATCTAATGAAGAAAATAAACTGATGAACAAAGCAGATCTAGAGACATTGAAACAAGCAACAGACTGACGTATTTCAGAAGGGGGGTAATGGGAAGAGATCAAATAAAAAAGTTATATGCATATATGCATAGCCCATGGACAAACATTAGTGAGGGGAGGGTCTAGGGAGGGGGAAGAAGCAGGGTAGAGAGGGTCAAAGGGGAAAAAAGGGGGAACATTTGTAATGCTGTCAACCATGAAATTAAGAGAAAGAAAGTTTAATAGGTTAAACTCTGTTTGTACATATTGTATCATTCTATACATTTGCTCAGGAAGCATTTTCTCCCATAGGCAATGCAAAGGGAAGTTTCAGCTAAGTTTTGAGGAATTCTCAAACATTCTCAATTCAGAACACATGAGGCTCCCTCAAATGAAAATGCATTACCTGATAATATTGCAGTAGAGTCTTGTTGTTGTTTATGAATTAGTTTTTTGACACTGTAGGCAAAATTAGATAGAGTCCCTGCTTATTAAGAGTTTTCAGGTTGCAGTCAGATGAAATAAGAACCAAGCAAGAAATGTAGTTATATTTCAATGCCCAAGGAGGGTTCAACAGGCTGGAAGAGCCGGGACAGTTTTCAGAGGAGGCAAGTTCTAAAGGAAGACTCAAAGAAAGAGAAGGAACAGATCCGCTAGAGAGAAGGAGGGGTACACACTTAGAGTCACTCTCTCAAGTACAAAATGAATTGTAAAAAGCCAAATTTCCAGAGGGAAGAGAGTAAAGGTGGAAACAGCCACAATGTGACCAGCTCAGGTTTCTGATGAAATGGACAAATGGGAACAGTGACTTCCACGTCTGGACTTGAGCCATCATGGAGCCCCTGTAGAAGAAAGTACAGGAATGGTCCCTGCCTTTTACATGACACGTATGTTTTTTCTCCTTTGTGCTGAACCACAGCCATGAACTTTTTCTCCCTTCTTCTGAGGAATCCTCTGGAAAGAGGTTCATTCTGCAGATGCACATTCATCTCATACTTCATTGATTGATGGGAACAATGAGGGTGTGGGGGAAGAACTCATAAGGGCAGTGTCCATACATGACAGACCCGGCCATATATGCCCAAACTCCTATGTACACTCTGTTCTTAAGACAATATGTCTAACAGTCCATAGACCACTGCACCGACCTCGAAGAGCTGGGATGCCTAATACTGATGTGCAGGTGCTGAAGACCTCCACTGTCAATTTTGCTGCACCATAAATAAGGAAGCACTCGTAGGATTGCAAACTCAATTTAACAATTACTGAGTACTCCAAAAGGCACTTTAAATCTTAAGTAATGGCAATTTTCAAGAGAAAGAGAGAGGAAGAGAAAGAGAGAACCTACTTTATCCTTGGGACAGTGCTTGCTCCTTCTCTCCTCCTTTTGAGGGTGCAAGGAAGATTTACTGGCCATAGTCAGAACTGAGGGGGCAGACTCCAGGCTGTATATCAAAGCTGGAGTTGACAAGAGGGATAGTCAGTCTGATTCTGGTGTCCAGTGTTTATGCCCTGATGTCAGATTTGTGTCATAATGGAATTCATTATATGACTGGCTTCCATTTCTGGTTCTCCACAGAGAGTTGTTTTAGGCATGTTCAAAAGGTGAATGTCAAAAACACTTTGCCCTAGTTCCACCCACAGGTAAATAGCACATTATGCCACAGGCTCCATCCCATCCATCCCATCTTGGCCACCATGCTTGAAAGGCTTTGGAGACATACAGCTAGAACCCAAATTAGCCCTTAATGTAAATAAGTTTACCACAATATAAGCCAAGCAGAAAGCTAGTGTGCTTCTTGCATTGCCATGGGTGGAAGGTCATCTTAATTGAAATAATAAAGTGAATTAAATGGCTATTCTTTCAGATATAATAAAGAGTGGTTGACTGAGACAACAAAATAAATTTATGTGAGAATACATAACATGTTTCCTTCTGGGAGGTTGCTAAAGAGCCACAGTCAACCCGTTGTCTCCTGAGAGGGCGCAATGCTCCCTCCTGACAGCTTGTCAGAAGGAAATATTCATTAAAATGGTTCTCCAGTAGAGGCCAAGGTTTCTGGTATCGAATCACCCTGTAGTTCTCACCTGTGTTGTCATAGACTAAAACAGCATTACAGGCCCAGGGTTTGACCTAGAAACCAAGTGATCCCCTCTGCGAAGGAAGCTGCTCTACATGGAAACGAACCTTGTATCATGAGCAGTGGACTGTGGCTCACTGAATCGCAGTGGGGACTCTAAGGGGGAGGAGGCCTCAGACAGAGAGAATTGGGAGAGGGGGAGAGGGAGCGTGCTCTGGTTCTTGTGCCCACTCCACCTACCTGTCTATGGGCATTTTAGACATGTGCCTTCAACTCTTGGGGTCTTAATTTCATCATTTCTAGGATGAAGCTAGACTAGAAGGATGCTATGAGCCCCTTCTAATTTTAACACCCTATGGCTCTATAGGTCACATACATACATTCTGCACATTAGGATGCCCATTCTCTCAAGTCCAGACTTCTCATTCATGAGGAACACAGAGAAAGGCATCATGTAGATAAAAAAAATTAAGGTCGATCTTTCCACATAAACACAGAAAATGTAAAATATCTATTCATTAACAAATGTCCAACACAAAAAGGATATCTTCAATTCCTTCTACCTAGTCATTTTTCTAAACCTGAGTGAGAACATTGTTATTCATTAAGTTCAGACTCATCTGAACTTCTTAATCAAAGAGACTGTCAGGACTGTCAGCCTGCTGTTTCCCTCTGCACGGCTGCTGAACTGTGGGCTGAGGGGTGGCCAGGGGAGGCCTCTTGGCGGGAAGGGAGTCTCATAGTATGAGAAAAATATTCTGTTGGGAGTGGCAAAATATGCTCATAACTTTCCTAAATTTCCCCGGAGGGAATCACAGCTGAATATGAGATGTTTATGTAAATTTTCTCCTTTGCTTAAGAAGAATTTCAACTACTAACATTTGGATCATAAAGCAGTGGGGCTATTCCATTCTTCGGGACAAATCCGAAGGCACAAATAACGTTCAGTCGATGAACATTTATTGTGTGTGCACTGAAGGAAAGTGCTGCCCAAGGGGTGAGGGTGGAGGAAAGGGAGACGAGATGAGAGGTGGAATTAAGGACAAGGTGATTCAAGTACAGCCCTACTCCTCAGCCAGTTTGCCTCTCAGAAAAGAAAGGACAAGTCACTATGCGCTAAAATACAAGGCAGGACATGATAAATACCATGCCGCTTATTTCTTACCACCAGCAAGCGTATAATTAGGCATCTGAAGGAGGAAAAAACACATACTAAATCACGTGGGAGAGTGGGGTGATGGGTGGGTTTTAGGTGCATGGACAGCTTCTTTATGAAAGAGGTATTGTTTGGGCTGTAGCCAGAAGGATGGATAGGGCTCAGAAGGATCAAGAAAAGAGAAGCAAAGCAGATCTGATTTACCCACCAAACCATCCTTGTGCCTCCATAACTAGAAAGATGGGCCCTACTGACTGGGAAGGGCCACTCTGCAAGAACAGAAATGAGACCACCCAGAGAGCAGCTGATTTCTTTTAGATTACCTTGACCTGGGATGAATCGCAAGACAACCATTTCCTGTCCAAGAATCCCGGACACTCCTCTATGCTCAAACTCAATGTTTAGGAAGTAATCTTGTTAAATACATACTTATATTCAAAAGCAGAGCTCCAGGCTTCCTGGTCTTGCTTCCTGACCTCAGCATAAAGGCACTATTATTTTCTTGAAAAGGAAATTATTCCAGTGCCCCTGCTCAGGTTCCAATGACTCTTGTAGGCCCTCAATTCTCTTCCTCTTCTTGAAAGGACACCCAGATTTACAACTCAACACTAGTTCGGGACAGCACACGCAGTTTGATGTAGCAGCAGCAATGTGAAAACAATGTTCCTGAGTGAGAACACTGTTTTTTGAGAACACTTAAAATCTTACTTCCTTTGAGATCTGTCATTCATTAACAATTCAGCTGAAGGGCGAGGTTCATCTCATTTAAAAATATAAGTCAAGAGCCTAAAATTGGTAATTGGGCATTTAATTGGGTTTGTGAAAGCACTTACTGGATTTTAACAGCTTCAACAGGTAATGTTTAAGAACATTAAAAATGAGAGCAATGATGAATCAGTTGCAAATGGAAAGTGAATGAATTTTGGCAGTATAATTTAAAACACAGCTAACTAGTGTTTTGAGCTGAAAATGTTGAGCTTGTTTGGTTTCCTTAATTTTCTTCTATGTCAGGGGTTATCAAAATATATTACCTTTTTAAGCTTGACTTCCCCTCTCACAAAACTCCAGCTTAAAAGTGTTCAATTCAATTTAGCAGGTATGTATTTGGCCTAACATGCAATCGGTACTGCTTAAGCTGTAGGAAATACCAAGAAGCCTGAACTCTGTAAACACAGCATGGTTAAACAGCCAAGAGCATGTGAGAACCTGGCCACTCACCAGGGCATCCAGGGATAGTCAGCAAGCCGTCTGCCAATCGAAAGAAATGGCCTTTATATAGTAATCTTTAACCAGCACCTCAAAGCCATTTATAACGATTGCCAGTGCCTGTTGACTCCTTATTCTTTTCTAAATTCTATTTTACTTATTTTAAAGCAGGCAATAACCTTCACGTGATTCAAAAGTAATATAATGAAACATCTCACTATCACTGTGTCCATCTACTCCATTCCTTCCCTCGTCTTGTCTGACTCAACTTCACCAATTGCTTTCTTGTTAGGAGGTGGTTTGATATCTGCTTGAGTAGATTTATGTGAGCAATATAACGTAATTAGAGGAGCTATTATGCCTATACCCATTCTTACTGAAATGAAACTGTGATCAAAAGAGACTGATTATAAAAGTACAAACACTTAAAGTTCTCATTATACTGTTTGACCAGACCCATCACATGCCTCAATGTTTATAATGATAAACCTGAGAAAGAATATTATTGAGAGTCTATAAAAGGATGAAAGTATGTGAACTCTAAAAAAAAGAGAACAAACAATAAAAAATAAATAGCCAAGTAAATTTCCACCACAGGAGCCATGCTACTAAAGTAGGTTAGAAAACAGGTTCCTTTTTGTGAAAAAGAAGGAAATATCTATCTATTCAAGTCATTGTCCCTATGAAATAACTAGGAATTAACAATTATGTAGAAAATAAGTAGGGTTGGTTTTGTTATGGTCATTTGTATCTTCTCTATAGTCTTTCATATAATGTGAATAGAATTCCTCCTTCTTAAAAAAGAAAAGAACAGAGAGGAGTAAATGTACCCTAATGCTTTTCTTGTAATACATTTTGATATGGGAGTAAATACTTAGTATCAAGATATTATTGATCACAAAAAGTCTGCCCTCATCCTTGTCTACACCAGGCTGGCTTTTGGCTGTAGATCAATATTTCTTTTCATTCTCATTCCAAGATCTCATTTGGGACACTTTTACTTACTTGCCTTCATCGAAGATAACCAACTCCCAGGGTTTGCTTGATGGCAATTCTATTATAGTCCTAAACCAATTATTTTAAGAAGAGATGAGGAAAAAAGGAGAGTAACTGTGCAAACTTGACAGAATCCATTTTCTTCCTCTTTTTTTTTTTAAAGTGTTTCTTGCCTCTCCATATAGCTTTTCTTCCCCTGAGCTCCAGGCACTCTTTTTATAAAACAGAAACAGGATCTCAGTTGGCAAGCTGTCCCCTGTGAACAATAAAAAGCCCAGCAGAGATAATGATTCCCTAACAATTGTAGGGCAGTTCCTAGGGGGCTATGGAGGGAGCGACCTCCTGAGGGTGTGTGTGTGGGGGGGGGGGCGGGGGGTGTATCTGGCTGCCCTGCTCCCAGACACTTACAGGGGCAACACTTGTATGATTTGCTTCTTGTTCCTTTTTGTCCTCTTGGTGGGCCCTCTCTCTCATCACCCATTAAACAGTGACTCTTTCTACCCCTAGGCTTGACAGCCATGTACTCTGAGAAGGGTCTGGCTGCCCTTGTAAGAAATGATGTTGCTGAACTGACGTGTGTCTTCTCAATGCATTTCAAGTTGTCTAGTGCTAAAGGGTACTGGGAGAACACTCTAAAAAACACACTTCCTAATTCACTATATTGTTTAGAATATTCCCCAGGGAACCCAGTGGAAAGTCTCCTGTGCTGGGCTCCCACTGGGAATTTGCTTCTGACACAGGAAAACCAAACCAAACAAAACAAAGCAGTATCTAAAAACATGATCAAAGATTTAGAAAATTTCCCAGAGAACACACAACCTATTACTAACCCCTCAGGGGTACAATAACACTTGGTTCACTTCCACAGTTATGCTCCCACAGGTAAGACGGGGACTTTTCCCATCAAAGCCTTTGTGTTCACTGGGTGTAGAAAAGGAGAAGCTCTGAAGGGCATAGCTGGGGATGTACAAGAAGTACTAGGACCCTGTCCCTTGTGGTGGGACCTGCAGTTTAGATGTGTGACTCATTCCTCCCTGTTATCTGGTTCTGGGAATTGGGGCTCTGTACATGAAAATGAGAGGTAAAGGCAGACATGAGAGCAAAAATCTGGAAACAGCCCCGTTCCTATTAAAAAGCAAAGTTTTTTTAAATGACCAAATACATGAAAGTGGGCCATGTATGGATCAATGACGAGAATGTGTCATGAACCAACAATTATAATAAACCTAATTCTGTTCACTCACTCCCCCCCAAAAGAGAGGAAGGAGTAGGAATGGCTAGCGGGCAGAGAAGAAGACTTAACAGAGCAGAATGTGGGCAGCTCCAATTTCTGAAAGGTTAGATGAGTCACATTTCATAAACTTTTCCACATTCATACACCGAAAAGGTGTTTTCTCCTTGCTTTGAGAATCCAAAAACCAAGGATACTGTTCAGATACTATTCTATGGTTTTGAGATCATTGTTCTCACACTCCTCTCCCTTTCCTACCAACCAGCTATCTGCCTCCCCACACACCTGACTTTGCAGGTGGAGGTTACCATCAGAGTGTGCTGTGAAGATATTTTTCCTTCTGAAATTTTCTACAAATCTGACCAGTGCTGGAAGCCGATCCACCCTGGCTGCTTGAGGCAGTCTGTGCAGGGATGTTTCAAGGGACCTTGAAATGGAGATGAGAAACGCCCTAGCCTTGGGAATGGAATGGATGGAATTAAGATTAAATAGGATAAATGCAGATGTAAGAGGACAATAGGGGAAGGAACCTGGCTAGGAAAAAAAAGGTTGTTTCCCCATGTGAGGATTTTTATCAGTAAACCCTTTAACTGAGTGTCAGAGGGGTGGTTGGTCGCTTTGATCTTTGCTTGGAGTGACCTCCTTCAGTTACTTCCTTGTAGCTTAGTGGAACAATAGATTAACCTTTGAATGGAGATGGGAAGCCCCCTGGCCTTTTGTATAGTATGGATAGGATTGGGGCCAAATAGTATAAATACAGATGTTAGATGACAATAAAGAGAAGAATCTGGCTATGATGATCACCTGAACACTGCCTCCATGTCATTCATTCTTCATTCTTCGCCGACTCTGTCCACACCTTTGGGAACCCCTGGACCCGCTGGGGCTGGACCCCAGCAGACCAGAACAAAACAAAAGATTGGGCACTCTAGGGGAAAGGCTCAGACTGAATTCAGTGTGTGTGTGTGTGTGTGTGTGTGTGTGTGTGTGTGTGTCTGTGTGTGTGTGTGTCATTAATTCAACAGTGAAACTCAGAGGCAGCTCTCTCTACACTTTCCTTGGAACTCCCTGACTTCCTGAAACTCCTCATTTACTGACGGCCATCGTGGGAGGCCAGAACTCCATCTAGCAGATACAGTTGACATTGGAACACTCCTCAAGTCAGGGCAGGAGAGCAAATCCCTGTGTGGGGAGCAGACTTCAGGAAAAAACTCAAGTCAACATTTGAGCCTCCAACCAAAACATCACGAAAAGGCATCTAAACTTTATAGCAGGAAAATGCTGGGGGAAGAAAAAGTTAAGCATGACAAGTCTAGTAAAAAACAGAGATGACATTCACCAATTTCACATACCTGAATACAGAAACCCAACTTACTACTGCTGTCCATTTATAGCGACCCGTGACATGGTGGAATCTGGGCTCTACTGGGATTACCTAAGCGCCTTGAAGGCAGGGGGCAGCCTGGGAAATCACTTGACATGGATGCAGTAAGACTAACATGGATGCAGTTCTAAAAGCTGATAACCTGGGCTGGCACCTGTGGGCAGGATGATTGCAAAGTCAGAGGCAGGCACAGTTCTGGTCTTCACCCTGGAGTGCAGCTACCTAATGGGTAGGAAGGAGGAACTGTGCTTAAAGGGCCAGTGGTTGGCTGGAGGAACCATGCACAATGCAGACAGGAGAGTCTCTCTATTCATGGAAAGATTCATTCCAATTTGTCCAAAATTGGTTGCTAGTGGCCTACAGACTAAAAGGCGCAAATCAGGTGTTAGTTCTCTCCTCTCCATACCTTATCAGGGTCCGCTCCTCACTATCTGTCACCTCTTAACCTATCCCAAGAGATTCCTACCCAAAGTGGCCACTGCCAGTCAGTGCCTACCATTCTCCCCTCTTCTGGGTAATTGAGCATAAGGGTGGGGGAGTGGGAGAGTTTCCATATAAAGTGATCCTGGACCCAACTTAACTGACTTTGAGAAGCCTAAACCTCTTGCCTTTGCCTTCTCCTCAGACCCAGCAGAAGGAAACGAGGACCCCCAACCGCAGACCGGCCCCACCTGTCTGTAGAGCTCTACTTGCCAAGCCTGCACTGACCAGTATCTACTCAGCTCTCCTTCACATGCCCCAGTGGGGCTTCATTTACTTAGTCATTCTCTTCCAGTTCCATACCCACCCATAGCCGTTCTCGGTAAAACTTCAAAAATAAACAGATAAATAAATAAAAACCTTACTTCAGGTTTTCCTCAGTTTCCCACCTAGCTAGTTCTAGCCTACCACCTCTCCACTATAAATTCAACTTTTCATATAATCCCTCATATAAAATCAGCTCCACTTGATATATAATTCAAATTTACATTCCAAAAAGCTATCAACATTTTTGAAACTTTGCATATTTTTGAGTGTGAAATACCATTTCTAAAAAATGTTCCTGAGGGAATAATAGTGAATGTGAACAAAGTTTTAATTACATTGCTAAGTGATGGCATCCTATATAAGAAAAGGCTAATATGCAAATCAACCGAACAGCGGAATGACTGGTTGCTATGATGCACACTGACCACCAGGGGACAGACGCTCAATGCAGGAGCTGCTCCCTGGTGATCAGTGCGCTCCCACAGGGGTAGCGCTGTTCAGCCAGAAGCCGGGCTCATGGCTGGTGAGTGCAGCGGAGGTGGCAGGAGCCTCTCCCACCTCTGCGACAGTGCTAATTACCCCTCAGGGGATGTCTGGAGGGTGTGGGTCTAAGCCAGCAAGTGGACATCCCCTGAGGGGTTCCGGACTGCGAGAGGGCACAGGCCAGGCTGAGGGACCCCCCTCCCCAGTGCACGAATGTCATGCACCAGGACTCTAGTTGTTTATAATAATGAAACATGGGTAATAACATCAATTTCCAATAAGAAGGAATTGGTTAAATACATTCTGGCATATTTTATATAATAGAATACTATGCAATAATTATAATTCTATAACATATTTAATGGGATGGAAAGATGTTCATTAGAAAAGGAAACTGTATGTATATTGTCTCAATTATAAAATCACACATATTTAACTAAACATGAAAGTATATAAAATACAGTATTCCTCTGAGTTTTAGGATAAGATAATTTGTTGTTGTTAATCCTCATCTGAGAATATTTTTTCCATTGATTTTTTTTTTTTTTAGAAAGAGAGAGAAAGGGAGCAGCAAGAGGGAAGGGAAAAGGGGAGAGGGGAGAGGGGAGAGGGAAAAAAGGAGAAGGGAGATGGAGAGGGAGACTGGCTTCCTCCCAATTGTTCCCTGACCAGTTGGGGATCAAAACTGCAACTAAGGTACATGCCCTTGAACAGGAATCAAACCCATGAACCTTTGGTGTGGGGGCCAGTGCTCTAACCATTGGACCAGGCTGTCCAGGGCAAAACAAGATAATTTTTAAAACTGAGAGAAAGAAAGAGAGACAAACATTGATGTGAGAGAGAAACATGATCGGTTCCCTCCCCAACCTGCCCTGACCTGGGATCCAACCCGAAAACTTTTTGGTGTATGGGATGATGCTCCAATCAACTGAGCTACCCAGCCAGGGCCCCATGGTGACTACTTTTAAAGGCTGCAATGTGACATTTTTTTTAAACTCCCAAAACATTCAGTTTATTATAGAAAAATGACCCACTGCAATTGCTGGCCTGGATTCAGTGAAGTCTCCATCGCGCTGTTTTGGTTCCAGAGTTGACTCACTGACCAGTTATTTGTTCTTCCTTAGTGTCTGAATACCCCTGGGATCCTTCTGCAAAACCTTATGGAAATGTCAGCCTATTCTCCTCAAGATGAATGCCTTTTAAAAATATTTTGAATTGGAACTTTCCCACAACACAAGCTCTTAAATAACTGGCAAATAAAAGAACAAAACATCAGGTTATGTTCAAAAGGGGGGAAACAACTAAAACAAAAATCTTATTTTATTAAAGGCTCTCTTCCTCTCTGTAAGAAATAGTCATAGTCAAATGGCAGTTCCATTTTTAATTTTTTTGCGGAAACTCCACACTGTTTTCCATAGTAGCTGTACCAGTCTGCATTCCCACCAGCAGTGAATGAGGACTCCTTTTTCTTCACATTCTCGCCAGCACTTGTTGTATGTTGATTTATTGATGGTACCCATTCTGGCAGGTGTGAGGTAGTAATTCATTGTCGTTTTAATTTGCATCTCTCTGATGATTAGTGACTTTGAGCATTTTTTCATATGTCTCTTGGCCATGTGTATGTCTTCTTTGGAGAAGAGTCTATTTAGGTCCTCTGCCCATTTTTTTAATTGGATTGTTTGTCTTCCTTTTGTTGAGTTGTATGAGTACTTTATATATTTTGGAAATTAACCCCTTATCAGATGTATCACTGGCAAATATGTTCTCCCATGCAATGGGTTTCCTTTTCATTATGATGCTGGTTTCTTTTGCTATGCAGAAACTTTTTAGTTTGATGTAGTCCCATTTATTTATTTTTTCCTTTGTTTCTCTTGCCGTAGGTGTTGCATTGGTGAAAATTCTACTACATAAGATATATGATATTTTGCTGCCTCTGGTTTTTTTTTTTAATGGTTTTACCACTTACATTTAAATCTTTTACCCATTTTGAGTTTATTCTTGTGTATGGTGTAAGTTGGTGGTCCAGTTTAATTTTTTTTTTTTTTTTGCATGTATCTGTCCAATTGGTGCAGCCACTATGGAAAACAGTGGGAAGTTTCCTCAAAAATTTAAAAATGGCCCTAACTGGTTTGGCTCAGTGGACAGAGCATTGGCCTGCAGACTGAAGGTTTCCAAGTTCGATTCTGGTCAAGGGCATCCCCAGTGGGGGGTGTGCAGGAGGCAGGTGATCGATGTTTCTCTCTCATCGATGTTTCTAACTCTCTATCCCTCTCCCTTCCTCTCTGTAAAATATCAATAAAATATATATTTAAAAAAATTAAAAATAGAACTGTCATTTGACCCAGTGATCCCACTTTTTGGAATATATCTTAAGAATCCCAAAGCACCAATCAGAAAGAACATATGCATCCCTATGTTCATAGCAGCATTATTTACAATAGCTAAGATCTGGAAACAGCCCAAGTGCCTATCAGTAGATAAGTAAATAAAAAAATCTGTGGTACATTTACACAATGAAATACCCCTTGAGAAAGCATGGAGGGACCTGGAGGGTATTATGGTAAGTGAAATAAACCAGTCAGAGAAAAACAAGTATCACATGATCTCACTTATATTCATGTGTATATATATACTAGAGGCCCGGTGCACAAAAATTTGTGCACTGGGGGGGGGGGGGGTGAGGGGGTTCCTCAGCCCATCCTGTGCCCTCTCGCAGTCTGGGACCCCTCAGGAGATAATGACCTGCTGGCTTAGGCCTGCTCCCGGGTGGCAGAGGGCAGGCCCAATCCCTAGGTGCAGCCCCTGGTTGGGCTCAGAGCAGGGCCGATTTGGGAGTTGGGGCGCTGCCCCGTCATGCACAGAGCAGGGTGGATCGGGAGGTTGCGATGCCACCCCTAGTCACGCTCAGGGTACAGCCGATTGGGGGATTGGGGCACCGCCCCCTGTGACACTCAAGGCAGGGTCGATAGGGAAGTTGCGGCACCACCCCCTGTCACCCACAGAACAGGGCCGATCAGGGGGTTGGGGCACCGCCCCCTGTCACACTCAAGGCAGGGTCGATAGGGAAGTTGTGGCGCCACCCCCTGTCACCCACAGAGCAGGGCCCATTAGGGGGGTTGGGGCTCCATACCCTGTCACACACAGAGCAGGGCCGATCAGGGGGTTGAGGAGCTCCCCCCTGTCATGCACAGAGCAGGGCCCATCAGGGGGTTGAGGAGCTCCCCCCTGTCATGCACAGAGCAGGGCCCATCAGGGGGTTGAGGAGCTCCCCCCTGTCACTCACAGAGTAGGGCCAATAGGGGAGTTGGGGCACCGCCCCGTGTCACACACAGAGCAGGGCGGATCAAGGGGTTGGGGCGCTACCCCCTGTCACGCACAAAGCAGGGCGCATAAGGGGGTTGGGGAGCTCCCCCCTGTCACGCGTAGAGCAGGGCCGATCAGGGGAGTTGGGGCAACCGCCCCCTGTCACACAAAGAGCAGGGCCGAACAGGGGGTTGGGGCGCCGCTACTGTCACACTCAGGGCAGTGCTGATGTGGAGGTTATGGCTCTATCCCGTCACACACAGAGCAGGGCCAATCAGGGGGTTGGGGCGCCGCCACTGTCACACTTAGGGCAGGGCCGATGGGGAGGTTATGGCTCTACCCTGTCACACACAGAGCAGGGCCCGTGGGGGGGGGGGGGAGGGTTGGGGCGCCGCCCTCTATCACCCACAGAGCAGGGCCAATCAGGGGGTGGGGGCGCTGCACCCTGTCACATACAGAGCAGGGCCAATCGGGGGGTTGGGGCGCAGCACCCTGTCACACACAGAGCCGCAGGGCGATCAGGGGGTTGGGGAGCTCCCACCTATCAGGCACAGAGCAGGGCTGATCTGGGGGTTGGGGCACCTTCCCCTGTCACGAACAGAGCAGGGCGGATAGGGAGGTTGTGGCCCCGCCCCCTGTCACACACAGAGCCGCAGGGCGATCAGGGGGTTTGGGCGCTGCCCCCGTCACGCTGATCCCAGTGCCGGGAGGCATATTACCCTTTTACTATATAGAATAGAGGCCTGGTGCACGGGTAGGGGCTGGCTGGTTTGCCCTGAAGGGTGTCCTGGATCAGGGTGGGGGTCCCCACTGGGGTGCCTGGCCAGCCTGGCTGAGGGGCTGAAGGCCGTTTTCAGGGTGGCGGGTGACTGAAGCTCCCAACCGCTCCTTTTTTCCCTTTTTTTATTTTATTCTGGGCCAGCTTTAGCTCTGAGGCCTCAACTGCTGAAAGCAGGTTTCTGGCCTTTGTTTACCTTTTGTATTTGATAAAATGTTGCGGTCCGCCTGGCTGAAGCCCGGCTGACTAAAGCAGGTTTCTGGGGTTTTGTTTAGCTTCTATATTTGCAACATAGTTGCTTAGAGTTGCAGCTGAGAGGCCGGCAAGTCAGGCAGGGAACATTGGAGTCCGCTGTCACTGGAGCAAGCAAGCCTCCCTGTTCGCTTCAGTGCATGGCTGCCAGCCGCCATCTTGGCTGGCAATTAATTTGCATATCGCCCTGATTAGCCAATGGGAAGGGTAGCGGATGTACGGCTAATTACCATGTTTCTCTTTTATTAGGTAGGAGATATATATATATATATATATATATATATTTATATAAAAGCCTAAGTGACCAAACAACTGAACTACCGGTCAACTGGTTGATATAACATGCACTGACCACCAGGGAGTAGACACTCAATGAAGGAGCTGCCCCCTGGTGGTCAGTGCACTTGTACAACCAACCTCCTACAGCGGACCAACCTCCTGTGGCTGGCCAACCTGCCGTGGCTTTTCACCCCGGCTGGCCACCCCTCCCCGCCATCCACCCTGATCACTGGCCAGGCTGAGAAACCCTACCTGTGCACAAATTCATGCATTGGGCCTCTAGTATAGAATATGATGAATAAAATAAACTGAAGAATAAAATATATCCAGAGACATGGAAGCATGGAACAGACTGATGAATCTCAGAGAGAAGGGGGCAGGGAGTAATAGGAAGAGATTAATCAAAGAACTTACAGGCATATATGCATAACCAATGGACAACGAAAATACTGCAGTAGGCCTCGGGGGTGGTGTTGCATGATGGAGGGGGCTGAAGGGGGGAAAAGAGGGACATATGTAATACTATGAACAATAAAGATAAACTAAAAAAAAAAGAAACATTCATATTTTTTAGCACTGAACTGTCTAGCTATCTTTGCAAAAAGGGTGTATTTTATAGAGAAGAAAACAAAAGAGGAGGCTTCGGGAAGCCATTGAGATACAATAGATTCATCAGCCACATATATTCTGTGGAATAAGGTTGGTTGTAGACTTAGCTAGTCCTTGAAAGGCATACTAGAAAAAAAACAAAAAAACCCTAATGTCAAAACATGTCTTCAAACATAATTTCCAAAAATTCTGGTTACAACGATCTGAAGGAATATCTGCAAACAGCTCCTGATTTCCACCTTCCACTTATCATGGATATTCAGGAACAGAAGGTACCAATATCTCCACTTCTGAATCAGCAAGTTTTTATTTGAAATTTCAGTGTCACACTGAAGGAACCCTATTTTGTCTTGTTTGCCAAAAGATGGTGATCCTAATATAGCTCTCCTTTCCAAAAGCAATAAAAACCAAGTTTTGCTTATCTGAGCCGAGAGTCGGTAACAGATAGTCAGCACTGCTGACATGGCATCCCAAAGACTGCATCCCTACGCCTTTTCCCCCAACATCCGCGGAGAATGCCTTGGCATCAGCGGAGTTCTCCTGGCAAATCAATCTTCAATGCCAGCTTTCCAAAAATATGCATGTACTCAGTAAAGCATGCAGACTGCATTACGATCTACAAATGCTCCATTTTCATATTTTTGTCCTATGAGAGGTGCACTCAAAATGAAATATTGAATTTTAAAGCTCCTTACTGTGCCTTGATGTGTTTTTTGTCTTTGTGTCTAAAGTCACACAAGAAACACATATTTTTAAAGTCCTGCAGGGAGAAGACATAAGGAATCATGCTACCCCAAGTTTTGTCAGAAAACGCAATTGCCTTCCTAGATTTTCCAGGAGTGACTTCACTGCTTTCCCTGTCAGGGATATGCTTTGGCCCAGTAATGGAAAAATCAAGAAGTAGTAACATCGTATTGGTTTGGGACGAAAAGTGTCAAATCTTTATCCTGGTTGCTCAGGGCACAATAAAACTTAGTGTGGCAAACCTGAAAATGTAGAGGATGAGTTTCTATGGTATTTGTTTCTTTACTTTGCTGCAAAAGCATTGCTATTAACAACTCAAGTTCAAATATCTAAGGATAGTGAAAGGCAAACCAGATTTATTTTCTGGACCTTGAGAAACATGTTCATATATTTCTGTACATGGAATAGATGGGCATCCATCCACAAGAGGTAGTCAATTTCCTGTCACTAAGTTCAAGTGCATGTAACTGATATCTTTGAATTGAGAGGTTTTCTGAGCTGTTTGTCACCTCTGCTGGATGCTGCTGAAAAAAGGCTAGTCTTCCTACTCTGGTGAGGCTCTCTGCCTTCAAAGTAATTGTTTTCTATGCTCAAGATTTGGAGTATCTGAAGGCCACAGGGCCAAATTGCTAAGACTGGCCTGGGTTGCTCCAGGGGAGGCACCTCAGGACCCTGAAAATGCTAGCAATGGGCAGGCCTTAGAGACCATTGCCCCCAGCCCCCTACCTGCTCAGGGGTTGGGGTTGAAAACCAAGGACCAGAGAATGGAGGACTTGCCCAGCTCTGATTCTCCTGGTTTCTCTACTAGAAAGAGCAGTTTGCTCTATGATATTAGCTCCAGGTTTGCCTTTGCCCTGAATTCCTCCCTATTCATTCTTTTTGGTCCAAACCCATCTTCTCCACATATCTTTGACTGCTAAGTATTTTTTAGATTAAAAAGGACCCTAAAAAAACACTGGCTATGTGAATCCCCTCTATGACATACATGCACTTGAACTTAGTGACAGAAACTTTACTACCTCTTTGGATGGATGCCCATTTATTCCATGTACAGAAATATATAAACATGTTTCTCAAGGTCCAGAAAATAAATCTGGTTTGCCTTTCACTATCCTTGGATATTTGAACGTAGTCTTCCTGAATTTGCTCTTATTCAGGGAAAATATGCCTGGGTGTTTTCCCTGTGGTCACACACTGCCTTGTCTCCTTACTCATTCGCTCTGATCTCCGATCTCCTCAGCTGGACTAACACAGTCTGACACACTTTTTGTATATAACTTCCTGAGTCTTCTACCTGCTCTAATGGATTAGCGTTCATAAAAGATAAGGGAAGCATTTTCTGTTTTTGATAGTTTACTTTTTGATACAATCCTCAATTAGTATCAGTTTTTTTAAATACAGCACAGTGGTGAAAAAGTGCGTAGCTTTGGAGTTAAACAGATCCAGCTCCAAGTCCCTGACTTACCATTTCTTATCTGTATGACTTTGGTTAAGATACTTAATCTCCAACATATATTAAGTATTCAATAAATGTTGGTTAACATAATAATCATTTCTGGGATTTGACATCTAGACCTCATAAAAAATTCAGATTAGATGTTCTCGATATTTCACTCAGGGATCTTGGTGGTATTAATTGCCCTGTCAAATACCAACAACTCAGTTCCCCTTCATGATTTGGTATGTAGCTTTAAACTTTAAATATTTATGTTCTGTCCAGCATTTTGAGTAGATTGAACTTACATCTGATTTTCAGAGTAAGACTGCCACAAACCTACATCACTTTACTATTGTGCCACATGCATTTTAGCTAACTCAGAGTTTTAAAAAATTACCGATAAAACAATTCAGAAGGACTTGTTTCAGACCATGGACCTAGTTGGTATATAAGTCTGGATTAAAATGCAAGTGTCCCGACTCCTAGTTAGAAATACCTTGCTGTTTCTTAAATCCAAACAGGTCCTGAAGCTGTATTGTCTATTCCCAAGCCCTCCACAAAGAGGTGGCCAATCACATACAGTGAAAACATGAGACCCCATAAGCCCTGTTTCCAAACAACCAACATGAATAAAACTAAAGAATTTCATCTAGTTTCTGCCCCGTCCTAAGTGATGTCAGGGCTCAAAACATAAATAAGAACACATTTTGGCAGAAATGTTATTTTGCTTCCACAAATTTATGAGCACTTGATAGTCAAGGCCTCAATGAAAAACCCTCTAAGCTATTATGCTAAATATACCCTTTTCTACCCTTTTGTGCTTTGTTGCAAAATGCTGAACTTGTTAATTTCTTATCAAAAGAAACTAAGAAATTACAAAGAAACCGAACAGTATACTTAGGACACCTTGTCACTATTAAATTTACTGTCCATGGTCCAACTTTAATCTCTCTTTTCATAGCAAAAATGAAAAGGTTTATGCTTCAGAGGAAATCACTGTCCTCATCTGGACTAACCCTCCCTCCTAATATCTATATTTGGATCCAAGTCAGCGGTCTGAAACATTAACGGGCTTTCCATTGAGCCACTACCCTTTTTCTCTTTTTTGTTTTGCAAACAGGGCTTATTAAATCTTTGCTGTAGGCACCAAGAATGAAGAACAATGAGAATGTGCTGATGTGAAAGATTTCACCGAAGTCAAGCAAATCATTTCTGATTTGCCACAACTCCCCAGCAGTAAATGCCAAAAAAAACAAGTTGTCTGGATGGAAAATATAAATTCCTATCACATAAAACAAACCATAAAGAAAACCAAAAAAAAAAAATCACTCTTCTCCACACTAGGGGTTTAAGGCAGAGATGCTGACTGCAGATGCTTCCCATTAAGTAAATTAAAATCATTGTAAAGAACAAATTTTGGTACAAGTACAGCTTGAAGCAAGTCCTACTGGCAGTGAAAGAAAGAATTCGGTGTATATTTTAGGATACATAGTATTTTTTTCTTTTTGCTACTCTCCATTCTATCGTAAGCTTAGACACACACACACACACACACACACACACACGTTTAATAGCATACAGTTTAAAACACACAATTAAGTTAAATAACTAATCAATGGAAAATATGAAAAGCAAAACTCAATACCCTTTTATTCCTCACAAGTCATAGAAAAGTTAACCAACTCCCAAGTCAAAACCATTCATCTGCACACACATCTTACTTGCAGTCTCTCTTTAACCTGACTAAAATGACAGGGGGACTTTGTTTTTAAATGAAGGCATAAACCTACAAAGGAACAGACAATGGAAGAGAGTGCACATCAAGAAAACTGTGCAAGCTAGAGATCACATGGATAGGTGGTTAGTGACCCACAAAGGCTCCCAAAAGCTAAAACCCATACTGGAAAAGCTAAAACACAACCCAGGTTTGTAGGGAGCGGCTACAGGGTTAAGCCTGGGACTGACCTGTTGGCAAAGCCACAAACAAGTCCCAGTTTAGAGGGCACAGCCCTCTTAGCATAATTAGGCTTGACCTTATGATGCTCCCTAGATCTTATCTGGGTAGCTAATGGGCTGAGGGAGATGCAGCAAGTGCTGCCAAAACAAGTGAAACTCACAAGAACATTGTAACTATGGTGACCACTACCTTGTTTACCTCTGGCTATAAAATAAAGGCTCATCCTGCCTCTGGATCTCTCTCTGTTGCCTCAGCCAGGCACAGGAAGATCCACCTAGACTCAGCTTATTCTCTTTGTCTGTCTTTTCTACATCCTTCGCCGCCCGCCAGTCCACCCCCCCCCCCCCGCCCCCCAGGCTCACCGAACCCTTGGCTGTGCTGTCACAGCTCACAGGTTATAATAGAGAACCTCTCAAAAGCTAAAGATTTCAAGGCATCATGTAACTTTGAGATGGGGATGAAGTAGAGCTGAAATGGAAAGAATGGTTGCAGGTCTGTTTTAGAAGCATTTAGATGCCTCACCCTCTTCTCTGCTCCTAAACATGGCACCTGACTTCTCAAACCCTCTTGGTATCAGACACCTTCTAGGGTGGGGCAATGTACTAAAAACAGCTGCTGTTGAATTTTTCTTCAGAGAAAAATTCACATGCTTATACTTGGTATGTGACCCCCATTTCTCTTTTCATACTCGTCTCCCAGAACCCTGGCAGCCAGACCTCATTTTACAGGCAGAAGACTGGAAAGTCCTTCTTTGGAGACTCTTACCTAGACAAGAAGAAAACCACAAAGTTCCCCAAATGCAATAGAATAGTCAGAAGGAAGCCCACAGGTGGTAATACCCAATAGCATGCTCAGGGCTTCTAATTGGCTTTTAAGGTCCTACTTGTAATATAAGCAGACAACCAAGGACCATTGAGCCAAGTCTCTAGTATGAAGTTAGAGACCCAGACAGACAGTCAAAAGCAACTCAGAGGGAGCTATGGGACTGTGCAAGAAGAAGAAAACTTTAAAAAAATCTATCAGAAAAATAATAAAAGATGATCTATTGATAAAACAAGGACAGAATGCTATAAGATAGGAATATTCAGAGAAGATAAATATACTTAGATATTATATGTGTATGTATATGTGAATTTTTAAAAAACTCAATTATAGAGTTAAAAACAAAAGTTGAAAAAATCTGCCCTCCTCCAATAAACAGAATTGGAAGACAGAAAAAAAAATCAGAGAAACAAATCCAGAAATATCATACTGATCATGGTCCTTTGCAAGGAACAAAATCCATGCTAGATAGTTTCAGCAGAAATTACTTCTTATAATACATTAAATAACACAATCAGTGTAAGGACTAAATAAATAGATTTGGGGTTGAACTTTCAGTACGACTCTCAAATTACACCACAGAACTAAGCCCCCAAAGGGAGCTTCTACCACTTCTAACATCAGGAGACTGTTTCCTGTAGTGGCGAACTGCCACATATAGATGCCAAATCTAGAAGCATGTCACTATTGCCAAGACCAGAGGGTCACAGCTATTGCTGTTGGCTCAAAGCCAGGGTGTACCTGGAACAATCCATATGAGCAAAATGGATGGCAAACAGCCTGCTCTTTGACCCTAACCAAACACTGGGATGCCTGCTAATGTTGTCGCAGGGTCGGGGTAAAAAGCATCTACGATCATGATTGCCAACAGAATAAGAAGTACAGCTAAATCTAAATTACATCAAGAACACTAGCTTCAAAGGAATCTGGGAAATACAGTAGTTAGCATTTTAGTTTCTGTAGTACCCAAAGGTAAAGTAGAAGGAAATTGGAAAGGATATGAGATAATTCACCATATCTGTCACAAGGTTCTCAACAACTGAATAACAAAGTTTCAGAAAGAAAAAAGAGAGAGAAAAAGAGGAAGATTAAAAACAAAACAAAACATGGGGTTGGTATAGGAGGGGTCATGCAAAAAGTAACTCAAGAAAATTTTTTAAAACAATAAATTTCAGCACTGAGTCGAAGTATAATAGATGAAAAGAGACCACACAGAGAAAGATTACTGTGAAATTTCAGAACACTGGTGATTAAAAGAAGATCCTACAAGCTTTCAGAAAGGCAGAAAATAATGCAGAAGCACCCAAATACATTAAACACACACACACACACACACACACACACACAAGAAAAAAAAACTTCTGGAATATATCAAAGGAAAGATCGACAGCAATACAATCTTGGTAGGGGACTTTAATACCTCATTGACATCACTGGATAAATCCTCTAGACAAAAAATCAACAAAGAAACAGAAATCCTAAATGACTCACAGATAAGATGGTCTTAATTGACATCTTCAGAACATTTCACCCCAAAGCTACGGAATATGTATTCTTCTCAAGTACACATGGGCTATTTTCAAAGATAGACCACATATTGGGACACAGGCAAAGTCTCTTCAAATTCAAGAAGATTGAAATCATATCAAGTATCTTCTCAGATCACAATAGCATAATATCAAAAATCAACTACAATAAAAATAATTTAAAAAATCAAACACTTGGAGCTAAATAGCATGCTATTAAACAATGACTGGGTTACCAAGGAGATCAAAGAAGAAATAAAAACATCCTGGACACAAATGACAACAAAAACACAACAATCCAAAATCTATGGGACACAGTGAAAGCAGGCCCTGAGAGGGAAGTTCATAGCATTACAGGCCTACCTCAAAAAACAAGAAAAACTAGTAATAAATTCTCTAACTCTACAACTTAAATAATTAGAAAGAGAGCAACAAGAAAAGCCCAGAGTGAGCAAAAGGAAGGAAATAATAAAGTTCAGAGTGGAAATAACTGCCATAGAGACCAAAAAACAAATACAAAAGATCAATAGAACCAAGGGTTGGTTCTTTGAAAGGACAAACAAGATCGATCAACCTCTAGCCAGGCTCACCAAAAAGCAAAGAGAAAGGACACAAATAAACAAAATCTGAAATGAAAGAGGCCAAGTAACAACACACCCCACCAAAATACAAAGGATTGTAAAAAAAAAAAAAATACTATGAACAACTCTAATCCAACAAACTGGTCAACCTAGAAGAAATGGACATATTCCTAGAAAAAATACAACCTTCCAAAGCTCAATCAGGAAGAATAAAAAAATCTGAATAGGCCAATAACTATGGAGGAAATTGAAGCAGTAATAAAAAAACTTCCAGCAAACAAAAGCCCGGGGCCAGGCAGCTTCACAGGGGAGTTTTACAAAACATTCAAAGAAGAACTAAAACCTATCCTCCTCAGACTATTCCAAAAAATTCAAGAGGAAGGAACACTTCTAAGCTCTTTCTATGAAGCTAGCATTACCCTAATCCTCAAACCAGATAAAGACACTACAAAGTAAGATAATTACAGGCCAATATCCCTGATGAACATAGATACTAATATCCTCAACAAAATTCTAGCAAATTAGATCCAGAATTACATTAGAAAGATCATACACCCATGACCAAGTGGGATTATTTCAGGGATGCAAGGATGGTACAATATCTGCAAATCAATAAGTGTGATATATCACATAAAGAAATTTCAAGACGAAAATCACAGGATCATATCAATTAATAAAGAAAAAGCATTTGACAAAATCCAACACTTTAAAAAAATATTTTTTATTCTTTATTGTTTAAAGTATTACATAAGTCTCCTTTACCCCCCATTGACCACTCCCCAGCTGCCCTCACCCCCCAGCACATGCCCTCTCCCCACTACTGTCCGTGTCCATTGGTTATGCTCGTATGCATGTATACAAGTCCTCTGGTTGATCTCCTACCCCCTCACCCCTCGCTATCCCTCATAGGTTGGACAGTCTTTTTTATACTTCTATGACTCTGGTTCTATTTTTGTTCATCAGTTTATGCTGTTCATTATATTCCACAAATGAGTGAGATCATGTGATATTTATCTTTCTCTGACTGGCTTATTTCATTTAGCATAATGCTCTCCAGTTCCATCCATGCTGTTTTAAATGGTAAGAATTCCTTCTTTTTTTACCACAGCGTAGTATTCCATTGTGTAGGTGTACCACAGTTTTCTAATCCACTCATCTGCTGATGGGCACTTAGGCTGTTTCCAAATCTTAGCTACTGTAAATTGTGCTGCTATGAACATAGGAATGTATATATCCTTTCTGATTGGTGTTTCTGTTTTCTTGGGATATATTCCTAGAAGTGGGATTACTGGGTCAAATGAAAGTTCAATTTTTAATTTTTTGCCAATGTTATCTCCAATAAAGGTTTAATCTCCAAAATTGATAGGGAACTCATACAAGTTAACAAAAGGAAGATAAACAATCCAATCAAGAAATGGGCAAAGGACCTAAATAGACACTTTTAGAAAGAGGACATACAGAAGGCCAAAAGACATATGAAAACACTAGAGGCCCAGTGCACAAATTTTGTGCACAGCAGGGGGCGGGGGTCCCTCAGTCCAGCCTGAACCCTTTTGCAATCCAGGACCACTGGCTTCTAACCACTTGCCTGCCTGCCTGCTTGATTGCCCCTAACCACTCTGCCTGCCTGCCTGATTGCCCCTAACTGCTCACCTGCCTACCTGATCGCCCCTAACCACTCTGCCTGCCTGCCTGATTGCCCCTAACTGCTCACCTGCCTGCCTGATCGCCCCTAACCATTCTGCCTGCCTGATCGCCCCTAACTGCTCGCCTGCCTGCCCGATTGTCCCTAACTGCCTCTGCCTCAGCCCCCGCTGCCGCGGCTTAGTCTGGAAGGACGTCCGGAATGACATTTGGAAGGTTGTTTGGCTGTCTGATCTAATTAGCATATTATGGTTTTATTATTATAGATGCTCAAAGTCACTAATCATTCCAGAAATACAAATCAAAACAACAATGAGGTACCATCTCACACCTATCAGAATGGCTATCATCAACAAATCAACAAAGGACAAGTGCTAGCGAGGATGCGGAGAAAAAGGAACCCTCTTGCACTGTTGGTGGGAATGCATACTGGTGCAGCCATTGTGGAAAACAGTATGGCGATTCCTCTATGACCAAGGTTAGCAATCAGGGCTAGGAGAAATAAATGAATGCTCAATGTCAGTTACTTCATTCTGTGTTCAGATGGGAATAAATGTATGCCCTCCCCTATTAACATTTTCAAAGAATTCCAAAGCTAGAGAATAGAGTTGCTTAGTATCATTCAAGATTAAGATTACAAATCTCAGAACATTTCAGGAACAGCTAGCTTTACAGTACAATGTGGGTTTCAATTTCACTCCAGTCATTTCTTTGTTGAGCAAGTCACATTTTACAAAAGACCATAAAATATAAAATAATGATAATATAGAAATAGAAATAAAAATCACAGCCAGGGATCATAAAATATGCAATGGTAAAAGCAGCATGGGATGAGATTAAGTCAATGTTAGAAAATTTGGTCTTTAGAAAGTAAGTAGGCTATTATAATTGGGTTTGCATTTGATAAGTAAAATCATTCTGGCAGAGTTGAGGATTTCCTAAACAGAAAAGAGAAAGATTAATTTGGAAAGTATCTCAATGTGTTATAAGAGATTAGATGCAGGTCTGAAACTAACAAATGTAAAATGACCAGGAGTGAGTAACTGAGTTAAATGTAAAAGGTGCAAAAATTAGAAGACCAAGTCCAATTCTAAAGTTTCTAGTTCAGGGAAAGTGATAAAAGGTGATATATCGAGTCATTCCAGGGAGGGAGGGAGGCTGGGGGCGCTGTGTGGTGCCTGGATTCAGGTCAGGTGGGAATATTTGATAGGCAGCCAGGCAGGGTGGAGCGGGCAGAGGACCAGAGACAGTCTAGTTAAGTGAAGGAGAACCAGGACAGCACATCTCCCAGGAACAGGAAAGCTAATGATGGTTAGAAGAACTAGACCGATTCCATAACACCAAAGCAGAACACACTGCATTTTCTTAAAGTTGGCTTTGCTCACACAGGTATGCTTTATGGGAACTTATGTCCCACAACTGTCTGCATGCCGGAATAACTCTTCCCTACAGGCAAGTGGGGCAGGGACATGAGTCCCTCTCTGACCGGCCCAAGGAACTCCTGCATTCCACTACAAGGTGATAGCTACCAGGCAGGTGAAAGGCTGATGGTGACTGTGGCTTCCTGCTTGTGTAACTTCCTTGAAGTTTTCAAGTTTTCCATTTTAACTCTTCTCTTTATTTCTCCTCCTTTTTACGTCAGGAAAATTTCTCTAATTCCTTCCCTGTCATATCCCAGTGACTTTATGACATTTGCCTTGAGCCTGTCTGGCTATTTTTCTCTGCCTTTCATGTATTCATCTGACCTCTAAGATTTTAAATAAATAATGCCAAGTCAATATCTAGTTTCATCTCAGTCACCAACTATGGTCAATGTGTTAAGCACCTAAAGGCTTCCCAAGAAATGCTTTCCTCACTGAAAGCAATCTAAATTATAGTTGGTCAGAATAGTGGCCTTGCCAATATCAACAGCAAAGGAGCAAGGTACCGAAAGAACGTGGAACTGTCAAATTCTTTCATTCTGAAATGACCATTTGACTGACTGCAGCCATGAAACTAATTAAAAGTCACAGGGAATTATCACTTGTTAGGTTATTTATCCCTTTCTATTTGTCTCATTATGGACTTGAAGTAATTTAAATCTATCTAAAGCTCCCAGTCTTCCACAGACTTAATCCTGAGGCCTGGGCTTACTGGCATTCATACCCAATGAAAGCAGCAGGGTTCTAGGAGTTGCACTTCTCTTCTCTTAGGAGCTGCAGCAGCACCAGGCACTCCTCACCATATGTCCTTGTGTTGCCCATACGCCAAATGATGTCCAGATACACACGGAATTGAGGTTATACTCATTCACACACAACGTCCTCAAAGCTGCAATTGAAAACATGAATTCTCTCAAATGCACAGGCGATAACATGGGTTTTCAATGATAACAGTAAGTGAGGACACTGAGCACTTGAAAAGTGGCAGCTGGAGCGGTTACAGAGCATGGGCTCTCGAGTAGCTTACTTGGGCTGACCTCACTGACCTACCCCTCATTAGCTGTGTTACCATGGGCATGCTCCCTAACCTCTCTGGGCATCTGGGTCCTCCTAGTAAATGAGGCAATAATTACACTTCCTCTTAGGGCTGTCTTGAGGATTAAATGAGATCGTTTGTGAAAAGTGATTAACATGGTTCCAACAGACAGAGCTCACTCAGATCAGCTACATTAATTATTAGGTTCATCAATCTCATTCTTATTAGACACCAAGAGAAGGATGTGGGTGCCTTTGGTAGCACTGAAGTATGGGCTACTACTAGGCTCTCTCCAACCTCAGAAATCTAAATGCAGACTAGGCAGCAACACTTCTGAAATGAATGTCTTGGGTGCAGGATGTCACAGATAAATCCTTCAGCCCTTAAAGTCCACAACCCAGTATTTTCAGGATGTTTATGAATCCGTCAGCTGCTGGCTCTGGGCCTATTTAGCACTGGCTATGGCCATTTCCCACACTTTGATATCACTAAATACATCACTGATTCAAATTCTGCTTTACTGAGAAACCTCCTATATACTTGTTACTAGAGATTCACCCAAATCACCATCATCTGTTAGGGATTTCATTTTTAGTAAAGTCACCAAAAGGAGAAGAACTAAGACCAAAAAATAAAATACAAGATAAAAGGCAGCACTTGTGTGTGGCTTGATATTGAAGCCATGACTCAGTTTTAGGTTCTGATTCTAGAGCCCTGTGGCAGCTTTTTGTTTCAAGAACAGAATCAGTCATTGAGATCTTGATAGGATATGAAAAGAGAAGACTTTGAATAATTAGAGGCGTGTTAATATATAGTTACCTGGGTCCCACTCAAATCTACCGAAAAAGAATCTTCTGGCAGAACCCAGGTGGAATTCAGGAATCTGTCTTATAACAAGCAGCATTTTCATGCATATTAAGGTTTGAGAACCACTTCTCTAGGGCTCATATTCAGTAGAGGACACATACACCAACTAATCTAATACAAGGCCGTTTTGATAAAGTTATGCAGTACAGAGACTAAACAAAAAGAAAGGGTCAATCTAAGCTGGTAAATCCAGGAGAGCCTCCTGGAGGGAAAACTTGGAAGGCAGGTAGGATTGAGAGCAGAGGAATGACTGGGCTAGGAACCAGAGGCAACAGGACACAAGACTGTCACTGGTAGAGGGAACCAGCTAAACTAAAGCACCAGGAGTAGGAAAGTCAGGGATATATTGGTACAGCTTCATATGGCGGGGGCCTAAGTGAGAGGCTCATGGGGAGAGGGTTGCTGTGTTTGGAAAAGGAGACCATACGCCTGATTAATACATGATGGAAGGCCTTTAAGGCAGCTGGAGTCTGGGTTCTAGAGTCTCTCTGCCATGAACTGTTTGGAAGGTTGCTCAGAGGGGTCATAATCGGACTTGAGCTGTGAGCTGAGTCTGGTAAGGTGAACTGGAAAGGGTTATTCAGTCCCACAGCCCTTTACCTACTTTCCAAAATCCAAAAAGCAAGAAAAATGAGCAGTTTTTAAATAGTTAATTTAGTGGCAAAACCAGCCATGAAATAAGTGGGGTTACTGATAGTTATTATTTATCCAACTTACTGTGAATTGTCATGCATTCTGCCGCAAAAATATTATGTTTGATTAGGGGTGCTGTCCCTAGACCCATTTGGGGATGTTACAAAACAGTTCATGTATTATATAACATTTCTGAAGTCAGAAAAATTCTGAATTCCAAAACACTTCTGGGCCGATAGTTTGGTAAGTAATTGCAGACTTGAACAAACAATGGGAGAGGTTTAGTAGCCTTAATGCTTTAAGAGGCAGAGGAAACCTTTTAAGAGGTGATATAAAAGTGCAGGTAATCAGCCCATCTTTCCTAGCAATCAGTTTTTGAGGAGCACTTAATTACTGTGGAGTTTGTCTAAAAGGGAAGGTGCTTTGGACTATCTAAGTGGTTTGGCTCTTGTAATTCCTCTTCATTACTATTACCAGTTCTTGCCTCCCTGTCTCTCCAGCTGTAAATCAGCAAAGCCTATGATACTATAAACTGGAAAATAGATGGTGAGCTGATGTAGACAATGGCTGTTTCATCTTTGTGCTGTCTGTTTACGCATGTGCCACCAAATCCAGCCATTTGAGAGTTATAGGGCTCCTTAGAAATGAATTAGTTCAACTGGTTTCGTTCAGCTTGAGGAAACTGAGGGCAGAGGAGAAAAGTCATTGGTTAGAGATAGCTCACATGAGACACTTGTTTCACAGTTAACATTTATAGTGCGGCCACAAGATTCCATCTCTGATGATAATCTCTTCTAGAACAAGGAGTCCATCTATTGTGACTAGACATCGACTTGCACAAAAAACATTTAATAATACTCCTGGATAGTGGTTCTTAGAAGTGTAACTGCACCACTGGAGAATATTACTGAAGCATTGGAACCACATACTTTTCTAAGCAAGTATTGACATGACAAGGGATTTAGGTTTGAGTCCAGGCTACATCAATGAGTCATATGAAGAAAAACTAAAAAAATAATCAAAAATGTTTTCTTTTTCCTTTAAGGCATTTAAGTTTATATAATGCATTAAGTTATATATATATATATACACATACATACATAGATGAACATACAAACTCCTAGGGAAACCAGAGGAACACAGAGTGGAATACTTCCCAAACCTCTACAGGTAAAGAACCTCTAACTTAGAAACTATCGCACAAATGAGAATGGAAAGAATCTAACGCTTTAACTAAACACGCTCACTTATTTCTGTATGATTTTTAAAGATCATACCAAATTCAGAGGCAAAAATACAGGTGGAAATATTCTTAGCAAATATTTCACATATACACTGTGTTATTTTTCTCTACAAAGAACTCACACAAATTAGTGAGAAAAATACCAAGACTCATAAATAATTAGGTTAAGGACATGAACAGACATTTCCCAAAGAACAAATACCTCTTGATTTGCTTACCACACAGTGAAACACAAACACAATAGTACCATAGTTGCCTACAAATTGGGACAGATTAGAAAAATGATAATAATCAATACTGATGGAATATTATGAAATACACATCCTTATATATTACTAGTAGCAATAATTTTGGAAAGTTACTTGGCAAATTCAAATTCTTTAAAATACTCTTTTACTTTGATCTAGTATTCTATCTTTGGAATCCTACCCTAAAGAAATAACCCTGCAAACTTAGGCTAGAACATGAATATTTATTGCACCATTATTTATAGTGCTGAAAATCATAAACAACCACCATCGTCAACAATCTGGCAAAAGAGAAATAAATCAAAAAGTATCTATTCAAAATGATATGATGCAGTCAGTGAGGTGATGATTAATCCTAGGTAATTGCCGGAAACTGCTTATAACTGAATAGTAATGAAAAGATTAGGAATGAAAGTGGTTTCTATGGAATAATTATTACTTGGTAAATAAATTAAGTTCATCTATAAATAGAAAAAAAAACCACCAAAGCCTGATTGGAAATAAAACAAAATGATTGTATCTGGGTGTTGAGCATATAAGTTATTTTCTTTTTCATACTGACTCATATTTTCCAAAATATCTTTGGATAGTACATATAATTTGCTTTGGAAATTTATTCCAATGAAATTAAAGCATTAAGTAAATAAAAAGTCAATACTAATTTGTCTTTCTCCTTATCCCACTGAGAATGTCAAAAGATGCTTCTTAGGAAATGATATGAAAGTTCAAATTAGCACAGATATTACAGGGATATTTTTCTTAACCCTCCACAGGAACTACTCTATGCTTTTCTGCCTCAGTGAGTCAGGATGACAATCCTGTGAGGTGGGTGCTATAATTATCGCCATTTTACACAAGGCACCAAGAAAGTGTGTAACTTGCTCAAACCTCACCTGCTTGGCTCCTGCTCTTAGACAACATGCTATGCAACTGCCTGTTGACCTCTGAAGTGAGGGTCCTTAGATATCTTTAATATCAACCCTTACAAAGAAAGGGAAGCACAGAGAGGTTGTGACTTGCTAAATGCCACACAGCAAATCATCTAATAGGTAAACAATGTAGTGTTACGTTTTACAGATTGTAAATTAGAAACACTAAGAAAGCTTAAAATGAATGCAGACAATATTAGCATATCTGCTCAATTTTGTTCCGAACATACACTTTTTCCATCTTTTTAGACCTATATTCAGGGAAAGGCACATTTCTGAGGTCTGTAGGGAGAACGTATATCCCCGAAGTCCTAGGGCTGGCACAGCCCAAGTTCTTCCCTCTCAGTTCTATGGAAGAGCTACATTTCAAGGCAGTGGGGTAACATTATCACGGCAATGCCTTCCTATCAAAGAATCTCCTGGGTGTGGCATCAGCCCAGGCTTTGTAGAGCATCAGACTCTCGGGGAACTGTCTGAGCTTCAGGAGAGCGTGAGAAGCGTCAAAACAAAATACACCCAGTTGCCAACAGCAAGGAGACAGCTCTGTGTATGCTTATTTTCTAACCCATCATGAAGTCCAAAATAAACTGCAGGCTTCCTCTCACATCTGATATAGATTAAGGGAGTCAGACCTCTCTGCTAGGAGGGCCACACTGGGAGAGCTCTTCACCAGATAAATAACTGGGCTAAGTGACAAGAGAAAGTTTTACAAAATTGCTCCCCCGAGTGACTGGGGCTTAGTCATGCCTAATTTTTCAGTGAGCTATTTAGAGGTTTCTGGACACTTCTCTTCATGGGATAGAAAGAGAAGAAAACGAGGTCCACATTATGCTGTAAAAATGACAGGATCCAATGATGTTGCCATAAAAGTCATCCGAACAAATGACCCCCCATCCAGCACCGAAGCATTAGCCTGTCCTACAAGGCAAGTACACCATCTGTCTTCTCTAAAGGAACCAGGGCACCCAATGGCTCAGCTCTGACTCAACATCAGAAATGAATGATGACCAGCAAAATCCAAAGCAGAGATGAGGGCAATAAGAAGTGGGATGTGTGCACAATGGAGAACAGTTTTCTATTTACATCAGAATATCAAGACCTAGTTTGCATGAGTGATTATAAAATTAACTTAACTGTAAAATTAAACATTTATTTTATTTATGATAAAAGGCTAAATACAAACAGTCTTATGGAAAGCAAAACAAAGAAACAAACAAAATACCCAGCAGGGACACTGAATAGAGAAGGAGCCACCACTGTGGCTTTTCTTCACTCCTTGTTTTAAACTAGTTGTATCCTTTTTGAACAAAATCTAAAGCATATGCCTTATACAGAAAACATGTAAGGACAGAATTTTTCTGGTAGGAGGATAGGAAGAATGGAGTCTCTAGAATTCTGTTTTGCTATCGCCTGACATATCTCCAAGTCCCAAAGGACACAGTTGGAAAACCAGCATTCTATGAGGCAAATTTCAAACTTCAAGTATTAAGTGTTCCACATCCTAAATATAACTTGAAGACATTTTTCCTCCCTTACCTGTGAATATTGTCTTATATAAATCTTTTTTTTTCCTTGCCAGACTGGCCTACTTACTGTTCCAAGATGCCTTATGTCCCTGTTTCTCCCTTTATCCTTGAATGCTCCAATGCTTCCTCTTTATTGTATTACTGCTCACTCTTGAAAGCTCAGCTAAATTTCCACATCCCCTGGAATGTCTTTCCAAGTAACACCAAACTGGTAAAAACGTTCTCTCCCAGAAACACCTCTACTCTGTACTCTTTACTTGGCTAGTTAGCTAGTTATCTATTAGTTAACTAGCTGGTAAGAACTTTCTCTCCCAGGTATACTTCTACTCTGTACAACTAACTTGGTTCATTAGCTAGTTATCTATTACTTAGTTATCTATTATTGCTGTAATAAGTTACCACAAACTTATTATCTAAAAACAACACAAATTGATCATCTTATAGTTGTCAGTTAGAGGTCCCACACAGTCTCACAGGGCCAAAACCAGGGTGTTGACATCCTTTCTAGAGGATGTTTCCTTGCCTTGTCCAGCCTTGAGAGGCAACCGACACTGTGTCTCTCAAATGGCCCTTGTCACTAGTTCGTAAATGTAATTAGGTTGGGCCCACCTGGATTACCCTGCATAATCTCCTCATCCATCTCCAAGTGCTTAACCTTAATTGCATCTGCCAAGTCCCTTTTGCCATGTATGTTAACAGATTCTGGGGACTAGGGTTTGAACACCTTTGTTGGGGACATTATTTTGACTACCACAGGTGCTACTCGAAGTGTCCTGGGAGCGAGGACCACTTCATTATCCTTTGTGTAAATTCATAGTTTGGTGAGAAACTGAGGTACATATATCTACTGTATTTCTCCCACTAGTGTTGAAGGAACCTTGGTTGAATTCAATTAGGCCTTTTTCCAAATAAGAGAGAAAAATATGATAAAGTTAATCAAGAAATAAGAACTCATAGTATCTCCTAAGGTGAGGGAGGTTGATGAGTGCATAGCGCAGTTTCTGGGGATTAGTGCTTCATTTAGATGTTTTTCTGTTTGTGTGTTTGTGGATAAGTCTATGGGATCTTTGAATAAACACCCAGGATTGTAATGGGTCTAAATTCAACCAGGTGTTCAATCCTAGAATTTTACCAACGATCACACTGAGTTACGTAAAATATTTTGCAACATATTTATCTTTAAATAAGATTTTGAATTTTAAGGTATATATGAAGTATGGCTAATACTACATCAAAAGGTGGCTCACAGCAACCAGTAAACATTTGATCAGGTTAAAACAATTTTACTAACCAAGTTTCCTTTTAATGAATTCCTCTTAATTAACACATGTGCCAGTGACCTTCCTGTAAAATTTCTTGATATGTTACAGCTCTTATTTTTGGTATTTGCATTTGATTTGATTCTTCATTGCTCTTGTCATCTTGAGGAAACTGTGTTCAGCATAGATGGGATGACCTGTTCTTGGAATTAAGGTAACACTTTGGTATTTGGGCTCCTGTCTAAAAGCTCTCTGCTGGCTCAAATGCAGGGGCAGTGTCTCTCCAATGGCCTTGCCACTTACATTGCTTCACATTATGGTTATTTAACTTTACATTTTCTGTCTCCCATACTGTATAACATAAGGACAGACAGACTCTTCATTTCACCTGTAGTATCTAGTATAGTCCATTAAACAAAACATGTTCTCTGTAAATATTTTGGGGATGAGTTACAACTGGTACATAAATAAAACTCCAAAATTTAAAGCAAAATTTAATATGCCTAAAAGTTCAGTCAGATAATCTGAACATCCAATGTGAGATCTCTCTATTGTAAAAAAAAACCAAAAAACTACAAAATAAGAATGCTTTATTTCTTTATCTGTATCTTAGGAATATAACCTTAACTTCAAAGTTAAAAACCCAAATTTAAAGCAAAGCTTCACCATTCACTCCACTTATAAACTTCAGTAACTTTCAATGGTCACATCTATAAATATGGGAATTTTACTCCACAGAATACTTGCTAGGCTTAAATGAGGATTTTTATAAAATGGCCTGTACATATGGATACTAGTTTTATCTTTCTGACTCTGCTTCCCCCTCCCATCCCAACCAAATCTTTGCTCTCTTTGCTGTGCTAGGACAGTTTGGCTGACCAAGCCTAAACAGGTTTTGATATGGTCCCTTTGGAGCAAGAACAGTGACATTCACTCACACAGCTCAGGGGCTGGCTTCAGGGCACAGGCAAAGGATGCCAGAGGCTTAGCACTAGGAGCATTGCTCTTAGAACCAACAGAATTAAGTTATCAAAACAAGCCAAGTTCCACAAATCTCACATCTCCAATCCAAACACAGACTCAAAGTCACCGTATTGGTTTTATGTGAATAATATAGGTGACTACATTTCACTGCAACCTCACACTTACATGATTAGGGTACAGCATCCTGTCTAGGTTGATAGGAGCCCACTGCTTTAATACTCCCTTATGCATTTAAAGATCTGTTTGACTATACCCAGCCACCGGAAAGTTACCATCCCAGTCGAATATTGGTTATTGAAGAGGATGCTGCCCTAACCGGTTTGGCTCAGTGGATAGAGCATCGGACTGCGGACTGAAGGGTCCCGGGTTCAATTCCGGTCAAGGGCATGTGCCTTGGTTGCGGGCACATCTCCAGTAGAGGGTGTGCAGGAGGCAGCTGATCGATGTTTCTCTCTCATCGATGTTTCTAACTCTCTATCCATCTCCCTTCCTCTTCTGTAAAAAAAAATCAATAAAGTATATTTAAAAAAAAAAAAGAAGAAGAAGAAGAGGATGCTGAGACTCCAGCCTGAGGGTTTGAGCCTTGGCTTTGCTACTAGTAGCAACGTGGCCATGGGTAACTCATGCAATCTGGGCCTCAATTCCCCATATATAAAGGTGCCCTTTCCAAACAGAAAATTCTGTGACATGCTCTGTCTGAATTTTTTATTAGAGATCCAAAGGAACAGATGAGAAGCCATCTCAAACAGGATTAAGACTTAACCATCTACTTTGGGGTTGTTTATTTGAGAGTCCTAAGGTGGCTTAAACGTCAGGAGACTTGATTTCAAATTTCAGGCCTGCCTTTACACAAGGTAACCTTAGGTGAAGTTATTTACATTTTCTAAGTTTCAGCCTGCTCATTACTAAAATGGCTTACCAATAGCTATTTAGAGGAGTACCGACTTACATGAGGAAGATGAGAATTGATTACAAAGCATCTGGAATGCAGCAGACATTCAATTGTTGAATCTGAATCTTGTTGCGCACTCCCCACCCAAAGATCCTGGTCCTTTGCTCTTTTGTCCCAGTCTGTCTAACGAAGAAAACCTTGAGAGCCTGCAGGAAGTTGGCTGTTCTAATCTGTACACAACATGGACGCTATGTGGCAACACTGCCAAAGGAGGAAGACAGCGCACGAGTTGTTCAGTTCCACATGTCGGACAGTCCTCTCCCAGCTGGAACCACCTTTGCTTCTATACCACTGCTTTTCATTTACCCCAACAAATAAATACTTGAGACTTTTTATGTGTCAGGTCCTACACAAAACCTCAGAGGACATACATGTGGGACCAGCATAGGGCCTGCTTGTCACTGAAGATCACATAGCTTTTTGCTTCTGCACCTGTGCACACGCACACACAACTTTTGTAGCATATGGTGCCAAGGTACAATGGGAGATCAACTGTGAGCCACAGAAATTCTCTTATCCATTGTAATAAGAAAAAACTGCACACATACACACCCAGCACTCATCAGCTATTTCTAATTATCATTTCTTAATCACAGAATTTCTCTAGAAGGTGAATGCATCTTGATTAAAGATATATTTCTATTGTTCCAAATAATCAAATTTTCTTTAAAAAGCCTGTAAATGACAATTCTATTTCTTTATTTAGAGGGTCTGAAAATGGTCTCTATTCTTCTCAATCTGAAATTCATTACTATAAAATGAATGATAAATATATTGCTTTTCAATTTGCATATATGTCGATCCTTTATTCTAAAAATATGCAGGTTTAAAAGTATTTCATGATATTCCACATGCATAAAAAATTTCAAAATCTGGTATGTGTACAGTGTAAATTTTTCTTATCCTTTTTTTATGAGGACATTTTAATGATTTTTTTATATAGCAATCCAATTAACAGATCAAAAACAGCCATTGTTTCAACTGACAATGACTATGATCTTTTGTGTGCACAAAACATATTAAGTGTTGTAGGTTTGGAGAATTAAAAATTTAGAATACTGTATATTTCAGCAATGTTTCCTTTTCTTATCTGCCATTTTATTTTTTCGATGATTGGATTGAGATATTTTAAAGGACTCTTTTGTTATGAAATCTTTTTCATATGAATCTTTTTCAAGATTCCCTCTAGTGAAGGTGCTACTTGGTACGGAAACCTTGGGATTCAGCACTATGCTTCATTTTCCTTCAGCCCTTAAATTAAAATTTGAATGCTTTTTATTTTCATGACAAATTTTAAATTGAGGGCCATAGGAAAATGAAGGAGAGTGTTAAATTACAAGGTTTCCATACCAAGTGGCACCTTTACCAGAGGTAATCTTACAAAGCCACGTTTCTAAGCAGGCAGTTTGGCGTTTTCCTTTTCCTGTGCAGCAAATTAATAAAGTAGGGAAACATTAGGTTGAGGAGATGAGTTGTCTACCTCACCGTGTTTCCCCAAGAGGAAAAACAAAGAAAATGGGAATAGCTCAAGAACAGCAAAGATACAAATTTGGAAGCATTTAAAAAGTAAGCTTAAAGATACATCAGGCATTAAAATTTCATTAAAAATTTATAACATGAGGAATTGTTTCCATTATAATGCAGAGTATAAAGAATATTATGCACAGTTGCCCATATCTATGCAATTTCACCTCAATTATATAAAAATATCTTGAACGCATTAGGAACGATTAGAAAAACACACCAAAATGTTAGCTTTTTGAAATTGGAATTGCCATGAAATTCTTGAAATTTTAAGTGATTTCTCTTCGTTATACTTTATATTTTTAATTTTTTAAGAATAAAAGTGTATTGCTTTCAATAATTATTGAAAAACAACAACTAAAGCAAGGTGGTCACCCTGCATTTTTCTTGTAGTCGAAGAAGTAATACTGGTAACATTCCTTCCACAAAAAAGAAAGTGATATTATTCCCTTTTAAATTTTCCAAATCCTTTTCTCCCCACATTTGTAAGAGTGCATGGTTCTTCTCCTTCTTATGAATCTTCCTCTTTTTCTGTTAGATCTCTAACTGTTGGAGCATCCCAGGTCTCTGTCTTGGCTATACTTTCTTCTTATGTGATCTCAACCGTCCACTGTGTTACTTCAAATACCACTTCCGTGCTAAGGCATCCCAGGTTTGTATATCCAACCCACACTTTCCCGAGCTCCAAACTGCAACCCTCTACCAGCAATCCCACTTGGGTGTCTATCATCAGGGTCTCAAACGTAACATGGCCAAACAGCATCATTGATCGGCTACCTCCTCCCTTTCCCAGGCTTCCCTAATCCACACTGCCTTGTCTATACCTTCATAATAAAGAGTATCACTAATTTAATTTACTCAGTTGTTTATACCAAAAAAAATAGAAATTATCCTTGATTTAGTTCTTTTCCTAACCATCCCACCAATTCAATCCATTATCAAGACTTGTTAGTGCCACCTCAACATATATCCTGAGTCCAATACCACTTGTATGGCTTCCTCTTGGCCATAGCCCATCATATCTCAACTGGACCTGCTCAGGGGCTGCCTACATGGTGTACACTCTGCCCCCATTTGTCTGTTAGTAGCAAGGATGTGAACTATGCCATGTCATGTCTGTTTAAAAACTGTCCCCCATGTTCCACTATCCATATGATAAAATCTAAGCTCCATATAACGGTGGACAAAAACCCACCTACCCCCTAAATCTTATTTCTTCTGCATTCTCACTGTATGCCAGCCACACTGACCTTTCTTTAGTCCCTTAATTGCATCAAATTGTTTGTCCTTTTTGTCAGGTCTGTCTCCACAAATGGTCCTTCCCCTAATTCTCAGACCAAAACAGACCTGAAGTTAGCACACTCCTAATTTCCTCTAAGGCTCAGGTTGTTCCAGGACCGCCAGGCTCTGAGATCTAACAGCCCTCAAAGAGTCAGAGGTTGGGCTGAGCAGCAGCATTTGCAGAAAGGAGCTGGTCACTCCCTGCCGTCAGGGTTCACGCAGGCAAGCCCCATCACCCACAGCAGCTAAATGCTAGATTACACAGCTCAAGGACAAGTGAATGGGATTTGGGGGAACATAATAGGAAACAAGAAATTACAAAGGAAAATGCACTTAAAATAGAAATACTTTAAGACAGAGCTGTAGAATAGTGCCAGCTAAATACATCAAACCATATTTACATTTCTGTGTTATCTTTAGGGACAAGCAGGAAAGAAGATGCAGAGTCACTGAAGTATTTCTAAATTTTGTTAGAACCGGCATTTAACTTTACTTCTATGAATCTTAAAGAATCAGAATATGGGGCATCTACAACCCTAAGTGCTATACACTAATTACACAGGCGTGGCTTTGAAAAATGTCGATTTACAGACTTCAAGCTTGTCAGTAACCCCAGGCACAGGAGGCGCCAGCTCTTGCAGCATATTGTGTGCAGAGAGCTTTACAGTTCACAGGGCCCAACCTACATTATCCTGCTTGGATCTCACAGCAACCCAGGTTTTTATTCCCCTTGTTCTACAGATGTAGAAACTTATGTTCACGGCTTTTATGCAATTTGACTAAAGAATCTGTTATAAAGTTCAAGTCTAGACCATGTTCTTCTAAGTCCTGGTACATCCTATATAATAAAAGGCTAATATGCAAATAGACCCAACAGCAGAACAACTGAACAATCAGTCGCTATGATGTACGCTGACCACCAGGGGGCATGTGCAGAACATGGTGGGTGTTGGCCGCAGCCAGATGGTGGAGCAGGTGAGCAGGGGCACCAGACCAAGGTGGGGTGCCGGTCGCTGCCATTGGGGAAAGCCTCTGGTGGTTACTGAAAATTCTATGTGCTGTTGTCCTGCCCAGCACTTGCACCTGCTGCCGGCGCCAGGTCTGCTTGCACCTGCAGCCAGCACCGGAGCCACAGCTCGCACCCACTGCTGGTGCCCAGTGCCAGTCCCAATTACTCGGCACCATCAGCAGGTGTGAGCAGCGGCTGTCGGCCCTGATTGCCCCTGAGGGCTTCTCCACCTCCCCCTGCTCCTGAGGGGCAATCGGGGCAGCAGCCACCATTCGCACCCACTGATGGTGCTGGCCCCGCTCGCACCCACTGCTGGCACTGGCCCCAATCGCTCCGCACCATCAGCAGGTGGGAATGGGACCGGCTCCATTAGTGTGTGGGAGCGGCGGCAGCGGGAGCGGGGCTGCCGGCGGACAGGGGACAGGGGGCCGCAGAGGGAGGGGCTGGGCAGGGTTGCAAAGGATGGGCCAAGACCCACCCCTGTGCCTACCGCAGCCTTGCAGCCCACAGTTCAAGGTGCATGAATTCGTGCACTGGGCCCCTAGTTAGAAAATCAAGTTGTGGTACCTGGAAAAAATGTTCTAGAATGCAGAAGACATGCTAGTTCTGGTCCTATTATCAATTAGCAAGTGTGACCTTGAGCGAGTTAACCTATTTAGGCCTTAGTTTCCTTATGTGTAAAGATGGGTACAATAACATCTGCCTTAGTGCTACCATAGGCTGTTTTAAGGAGCAATTGTGACTTCTGATCACATCTTCGTTTGTTCTCCCCCAGCTCACACCACTCCTGCACATGACCTTGCAACTGTCCTCAGGAGAAGCCCATTCCTACTTGAAGATCCCACCAGCTGACCCCTAGCATGCACTTTCCCTGATCTGCATAACTTGCCCATCCTGAAGGTCACTAATCACATGTCCCCATATTAGAGAGGCCTTCACTGGCTACACAAAATAAAACAGATAACTTCAGTTCCCAACCCAGACTCCTTTTTCACCTACTCTGCTTTATAGGTCTCCTTAGAACATATTTCTTCATCATCCGACATATTTGTGTTCTCACAACTAGATTATCATCTTCATGAAAGCAGGAATTTTTGTCTATGTTGGTAATCCCGAAGCCTAGGACAGTGGCTGGCACAGAGTATGTCCTTTAAACACTGATCTACTAAATGGATGAAAAAATTGAATAAACCAATTGTATGATTGAATGTATGATTATCATAATACCTAGTCTTTCCTGGGTCTGTCTACCATAAGAAAGGTTATATATAGCATTTTGGGTATTAAAATCTGTGTCTTTAAGGGTAATTTTTGCAACTCACAATTTTAAATGAGTTAGCAGATCATGGGCCTAGAAAACACATCTATATGATAATTAGTTACCATAGCCTACATTTAACAATATAAGTCCTAAGAAGCCTTTAAATTTTCTATTTCTATTGCTTACACCCGAGATGTTAAAAAAAAATCACTATCCAGAATTGCCATGGCTGTGAAAAAAATCAGAAAGTAAAAATAAAATTAAAATAAAATTCCTCACATCAGAAGAATCTCACAACAAAAACTTTCTGAACAATTCAGTGGTCATTTCTGGGAAGGAAAGACGGGAAAAGAATGGAGTGAACAGCTATATTCATAATATTATATAAAAAAAAAGATGCCTGGCCGGTGTGGCTCAGTGTTTGAGCACTAACCCATGCACTAAGAGGTCACTGGTTCCATTCATGGTCAGAACACATGCCCGGCTTGTGGGCTCGATTTCCAATAGGGGGAGTGCAGGAGGCAGCTGATCAATGTTTCTCTTTCATCAATGTTTCTATCTCTCTCTGCCTTCCCCTTCCTCTCTCTAAAAATCAATAAAAACATGTTTCTTTAAAAAAAGAGAGAGAGAGAAAGAGATGGAGCAAATATGGCAAGATAGTAAATCTGGGTGTACTTTTCTATATGTTTAAGCTATTATATAATTTTTTAAAAAAGGAAAAGAAACCAATCAGTACAATATCTCCATTACAGATATCAGAACCTGCTGATCTCAGCTTCTGAAAGATGGAAAACACCTTAGTACTCATCCAGACCAATGTGTATCCAAAGTATGAGTAACCTTCTCCAACAGCCCAACGGCATCTGCTAAGCCGTGCTGCTTCATGATCCCTTCCTTCCATTGGCAAGGCCTTGTTCCATTCCTGAGAGTATTCCAAACATTTATTTTATTATCATCCTTACCCCAGTAGCCTTATCTGAAGCAGAGGATCTCATATAGTTGAAAAAGACCAGATGAGTTATTCAGTTCTTTCTCTTCCTCCAAACGTGTGTGTGTGCATATCTGGAAATCCTTCATTTAATTGAAATCAGCCTCACTGTTGATTTCTACCCCTTGGTCTGTGTGCTCTCTGGTCACATGGCAGCCCTTCAAATACTATAAGACAGCAACTGCACCCTTTCGAGTTTTTCCCATGTTAAATGCTACCACGGTGTTCAACTTGTGCAGTGGGAAGAAAGACGCTCGGCTAACCACCGCCGGTAGACAGTATTTGATAGGGGAGAGCCATCAAGCTGGTATTCTGCATAAGGAATTCTGTATTTCTATATGGCTAATTTTAACAAGGAATTCACAGATTTCGAACATTTTTTTAACAGCTTGAGATCTGAATGACATTAAAATTTAATGTGACTAGTTTCCTATACTTTTAAAATCAATTTTAAACACAACTAAGGTCCCAGATTGGTGTTTTCAATTAAATAATTCAAGACTTTAAAAACTATGTTAAGATCTGGAAGGCATCTGGACAGATATTATTGAAAATCACTTGGTAGCATTATTTGATACTGTTATAGGGAGAAGTGGCTGAGCAAGATTTCTAATGGGATGATAGGAAAAGAAGCCAAAAGAATGTAAAATGCAGCAACTAGTGTTTGCCAAATAATTGTTAAAATCTTCTGTGACTATTTAACAATGTAGAGTTTGAAATTTAGATATATTTCCATCTACTTAAAAATCACACAGCCTTGTCTTAAATGTAAACTTAATCTAAAGTTTTAAACAATAATTTATTTTTTAAAAAAATAAACCTTGGCCCAGTTGGTGTGGCTCAGTGGTTGAGTACTGACCTATGAACCAGGAGATCACAGTTCAATTCTCAGTCAGAGCACATGGCCAGGTTGTGGCTAAGTCCTCAGTTGGCAGCTGACCAATGATTCTCTCCCATCATTGATGTTTCTATATCTCTCTCTCCCTCTCCCTTCATCTCTGATATCAATAAAAAAAATCTTAATATATATATATATATATATATATATATATATATATATGTATATATTGGAATGGCAACAGGTACAAGCGAGTAAATGTGAGCACTACTCAAAGTGAGGACTGCAAACTGTGCTATCTGGTCCTGTTCTTCAGTAAGAGCAGAAACTGACATAGCACATTTAGAAACTTCTTAGAACTTGGACACAGTAATTTGAAGACTGTTGAATCTAATATCTTTTTTAAAAATGTAGATTTATCTTTTTTCATTTGATTTTTCTACCAATGCATTTTTACTCTATTTTATTAAAACATTGGTCCAAGCAGACTGGAAATTTAAAAATGGGTCCTTTACCACAGAGCTATTTTGAGAAGCCAGCACTAGAATAATTGGAATTTGAGCCCTTTTTCTTACTTATATAATTTCTTCTTTACAATCCCGAGTTATGTGTACAATCTTAATGCTGCAAAGCCCTACATTGCCAGGAGATACATGCAATTAGAGAGTAATTCACAGAATCTTTAAAAGGTATGAAACTCAAAATATCTTAAAAGATGCTGAACAGGAGAACACCCACTGAGGGGATTCCAACAATAAGAAGTAGTTCAACTAATCCAGCCACTTACTCTTTCACTGGCCAAAGGGGAAGTATTCCCTCCTTGCTGAGAGACCACATCCTGGTAAAGACGTGAGGACCATTAATAAAGGAAAGGTTATCTTTGTGACTGTCTTGGGTTACTTTGAAAAGAAAATGACTGTAACCCCCTTTAGAACCCCAGCTCATGAATATGCTGAGATGAGGGAAAGTCTGTAAGGCAATTAGTCTTCATTGGAATTTTTAAAAAGTAAATTGTTTTGTTCTAGTCTATAATTTCCATATTTAACCTTGTGTTTTAAAGGCATCAGATAAAAACAATTAGTGATAAAATATTTTCAGTCTTTGAAAAAATTCTACTACCAATCTCAAAAAAGTACCAAACCCTGCCTGGGTGGCTCAACTGATTAAATTAAATTAAACTTAATTTAAATTAAAACCTACCTATATAATAAAGAGCCAGGGTCTTAAAGACCAAAGGCTCGACCAGACAGGAAGTCAGTGCTGGGTTGCCGTGGTGACCCAGCACTAACTGAGGCTGCTGAGGGCACCCCCACCCAGCACTGACAGCCTAGGGGGCTGCAGATCAGGCCCGGAAAGAGGCCTGTAGAGAGAGTGCCAGGGTCTGATCCATAGCCTCTGTGGCAGCTGTTGATCAGAACTTGCCTCTCTTTCTCTCCCGACCTGACCAATAACTGGGCCTCCACCAGGGCTGCTGATCAGCCCTGCCTTTCTAATCAGGCCCCAATGATAGGCCCAGAGATGCTGACTGGCATAGAAACTGACCAATCAGAACCAAATCTGGATCAACTGTGAGGAGCCAATGGCTGCCTAGGAGATGGAGCTTTTGACACTGACTGGCATAGAAACTGACCAATCAGAACCAAATTGGCTGGCAGAGGAGGGCAATTGGGGCGAGATCAGGCCTGCAGGGGAGGGCAGTTGGGAGCAAGATCAGGCTGGCAGGGGAGGGCAATTAGGGGTGATCAGGCAGGCAGAGGCAGTTAAAGGCAATCAGGTCAGCAGGGAAAGGCAGTTGGGAGTGAGATCAGACTGGCAGGGGAGGGCAGTTAGGGGCGATCAGACCGGCAGCAGAGGGCCATTGGGGGCGAGATCAGGGTGGCAGGGGAGGGCAGTTGGGGGTGAGATTAGGCCAACAAGGGAGGGCAGTTAGGGGTGATCAGGCAAGCAGACAGGTGAGTGGTTAGGAGTCAGCAGTCCCAGATTGTGAAAGGGGAGTCTGACTGCCAGTTTAGGCCTGTGGGATCGGGCCTAAACTGGCAGTCAGATATCCCCTGAGGGGTCCCCAATTGGAGTGGGTGCAGGCTGGGCTGAGGGAAACCACCCCCTTGCACGAATTTCATGCACTAGGCCTCTAGGATGATTTAATAAAAAGGTTGCAGATTCAATCCCTGGTCGGGGCATGGACCAGAGGCAACCGATTGATGTTTCTCACTCTCATCAATGTTTCTCTCTTTCTCTCTCCTTTCCTCTCTCTCTAAAAATAAATAAATAAATACATAAATAAGTAAATAAATAAATAAAATAAAATAAATAAAAAAAACATATCCTTGGGTGATGATTTTTTTAAAAAACAGTATCACCAAGAAGTGGAAATGAGATGAAGAGGTCACTAAAACATGGGAAAATAATGTTTCTTCTCCAGGGAAGGGGTTTGAGGATGCAAGTTAAGAAACACTGTAATTGACAGGTAGTGTGACCCTTACATATCCTCTGCTGTGCCTTATTTTTTATGTCAATGTGCCATTCTTTTGCTGCTCAGGGTTATTGGGATTTACTGAGCCTTAAGCAAATTATGCATCATCTTTCATTGTCATGTGGCAATAGGCACTAAAGTTGGTATAAAAAATATGCCAATGTGAGGCAAAAAATGAAGGCATATTTTTCCTGGGTTTAATTGCACAAGCACCTTAATTTCCGATGGTTGAGGTCAATATTTGGGGGGCTGGGTTGGGGGTGTGGAGAGATTGAGGGGGAAAAAAGGAAGTAAAAACTCATAGACAAAGAAAACTGTGGTGATTGCTGGAGACAGGGGGCGTAAGAGGAAGTGGAGTAGGGTATGGGGGGATAAAAGGTGATGGAAGGAGACTTGACTTAGGGTGGTGAACACACAGTACAGTCTACAGATGATGTGTTTGTGAAACTGTGCACCTGAAATCTGTATAATTTTATTAACTAGTGTCACCCCAATAAATTTAATAAACAAACCAAAATATCATTCCATGACTATTTCCCAAGTTTTGGTCACAAGATAGATTTTAAAGATCTGTTTGATCCTTCCCTTATGTTTTAGTAAAATCATCTAGTACTATTAGAATAGGCAGTGAGTTAGATAAAGGGCCAGGACTGGGGAAAATGAAGAGGAAGTCTATTTTGCTTATAATGGCTAAAGGGGAAAAAAGGAGGACATTATCCCATACCAGAGAGCATACCCCACGCTAAGAAAGTAATTGTAAGAAGAGCACAGGTCAGTAAATTACATAAAAAATTTTTTACAGGGCACCCACAAAAATGGGGAAGGGAGAGATTTGAAACCCTTCCATATGATCCTGACATCCAGGAGGGATAGCATAGAAACTAAGGAATAAGGATATATAATCTTTAAGACCACCATTAGGTGGGACACTCAGACTAGCTGAGTTCCCCACTCAGATTATATCTGGGTGTATTTACTATAATAAACTTAACTTGCTTTGTTTGCTATTTGTTGCCTCTTGTTTGAATTTATTCCTACAAGCAAGACAAGAACTGGGGTGAGGTGGGCTGGAGACCTGCTGGTATTCATGAGTATGGCACCATATCACAAGATTGAGGAGTAAAGTTTGCATTTTAGCTGGATAGTAAACTCTTTAGCTTTTTGTTTTGTTTTGTTTAACTAAACTTCAAAATACTAGCTAGTGCAATGATTTCTTGTACTGTCCTTAATAACTGAATAAGAAAAAAAATCTATGAACCTGTGACAATTATACATCTTCAAAGATAAGCTGACAGAATTGTCTTCACCCTTCCTAAAGAATATATCTATCCTTTTCTTTCCTCATTTAAAAGACCACATGAGACTATCCTGTGTGCCAGGGTGCCAGCCCCTCAGAGCCTTGGTGTAGATTTTGCTGGCTCTGCAGATGTCTCTCTCTTCTATATCTTGTATCAGCTGTCACAAAGACTCATTCATTTTCTTAACTTTTGTATTTAAAATATACATTAAAAGAATGGGCTATGCATAATTCTCTGATGAATAACTTAAATAATGAATTGAGATTTATGAGCTTGCCCTGGCTGGTGTGGCTCAGTTGGTTGGGCGTTATCTAGTGCACCAAAAGGTTTCTGGTTCAATCCCAGTCAGGGCACATGCCCGGGTTGTGGGCTTGATCCATAGTAGGAGGCAGCCGATCAATATTTTGCTCTCAAATCAATGTTTTGCTCTCTCCCTCTCCATTCCTCTCTCTCTAAAAATTAATTTTAAAAATCTTAAAAAATACTTATGAGCTTGCTTTTGCAATTTTAGGTATTTGCTTTTGCATTTTAGTATTTTGCTAATTTTCAGAAAATAATTTCCTCAATTGTTTTTTTAAAATATATTTTATTGATTTTTTACAGAGAGGAAGGGAGAGAGACAGAGTTAGAAACATCGATGAGAGAGAAACATCGATCAGCTGCCTCCTGCATACCTCCCCCTGGGGATGTGCCCACAACCAAGGTACATGCCCCTGACTGGAATTGAACCTGGGACCCTTCAATACGCAGGCCGATGATCTATCCACTGAGCCAAACCGGTCAGGGTTCCTCAATTGTTTTAAACAGATAAATTAGGCAGTAGGATAGCTGCAAAGCAAATATTAGTCTCCCTCAGCTTCACCATTATCACCAGAAGTTATTTATCACAATGCTTGAGTCAACACTGTCTTTTTCAAGAAGGAGAGATGGGCCCTAGTCGGTTTGGCTCAGTGGATAGAGCATCGCCCTGCAGACTGAAGGATCCTAGGTTCCATTCCAGCAAGGGCACATGCCCAGATTGTGGGCTTGTCCCCAGTGTGGGGCATGCAGGAGGCAGCTGATCAATGATTCTCTCTCATCATTGATGTTTCTACCTCTCTCTCCCTCTCCCTTCCTCTCTAAAATCAATAAAAGTAAAATAAAATTTTAAAAAGGGAGAAATGAGAATCACGGATGAGAACAATTTGTCACGTTTCTCAGAGATTCACAGAAGTACACAGTTGCATTTCATATCAGAGAGGTCAGACTTTGGAGCTCCCTGCATTCCTGTAACAACTTCAGCACAGAAATAGGACAAAAATGACTAGATTGAGATAAAAGCACAACAGAGAAGGCTTTTCAAATTCTTTCATTTCCACTGTGGTTCAGAACCACACTCTGATAGAATTCCTTTAGCTAGCGGTAGAAGTGAGGTTCTCAAGAGCCAAGCAGTCAGATGTCAAGCACATGGTCTACTGAGTTACCCAGAATTAACACATGCTGGGGGGCTAAGAGTCTTTGACCACTAAAACAATGCAGTAATCATTGCCATCACCATTGGTATTACTATTATGATGATGAACACTGTTACTACTGCTGTTATAGTACTATTTCATCCTAAGCCAGCCATCATAAGGCACTGCTTAATAAGAACACATTAGGCAAGTCATTTGAATTTTGGAATATAGCCCAGTAAAGGAAAATACAAATTTTTCTTTGCTTGATCCTTTTAGTGAGGAAGTAAGTTACTGAAACTTTTTTTTAAGTTATCAAAATTAGCATCAACTGTGATATCATGGTATATTTATACAAATAGTTTTCCTCTTTTTTCTTCTTGTTTCCAATCAGTATGCTCACCCATCCTATTCAACTAGTTCTAATCCAACTCCAATACATAATTTTTATCAGCTGAAGGTAGAATAAATAAATCAGTGAATCAATCAGTCTCTCCCCCTTTCCTTCCCTGGGCTAAGTTTTACAGAACAAAAATAGGTATAATGGGAACCTAAAAGAAAATGGCAATCACCACATAATCGTTGATAATATGATAACTCTGATTTTGCGTTAACTATCAGGGAAAACAGAAAGACTCTAATATCTTCTTTATATATATAAGTCTAAGTGACCAAACGACCAAACAACCCGTTGACTGGTCGCTATGATGCGCACTGACCACCAGGGGGCAGACGCTCAATGCAGGAGCTGCCCCCTGGTGGTCAGTGCACTCCCACAGCAGGAGCACCGTTCAGCTGACTGACCCATCCTGGCAGCCCACCAACCAGGTGGCAGCCACTCACTCCCTCAATAGTCCTGAAGGTCTAATCTCCGGAGAATAGACGAGGTACTGATGGACCTGTGCTGCTGGCACAAACCCAACAGTGCCACCAGGCACTGTGGCTGCTTCCCTCCCTAGATGCTCCTCAAGGAAGAAACAATATAAAAGCGGCTACCAGCTGGCTTCCAACAACTGGCACGAATGTCAGCGGGATGGATCTGGATCCTGGGCAGGCAATTGAATCCCGTCTCCCCCATCTTCCCCAGCCCCCTTGGGACAGGTGCCAGATGCAGGGCTTAGGGCTGTCGAGTGCCACTGTGGTGGTGCGAGCCTCTCGAGATCACGACTAACTGGGCCCGAGCCCGCGGCAGTCACCGCGGGCCGGGATGAGCAGGAGCCGCAGGCAGGAGCAGCAGGCAGTGTTGGACTATGGGTTTCCACCCCATCCCCACAGGCCACCACAGGGACCCCGCCTGTGCAGGACTTTGTGCACCAGGCCTCTAGTGTAGGTATATGCTCTGCTCAGAAGTGACTAGCCTTCCATTTCAACTTAGGGTAAAATCACTCCCCAGAAATATAACCTACAAGCTCCTTGGCCCCTGAATTTGGATTAGGTGTTTCATGATAAAGGGATTGGGTGCTACCTGCCTAAATTGCTATGAAAGCTTAACTGAGCTTAGAGAAAAGTTCAGACTGATCAGGTAGAGGGGTCAATCTCTTATCGCATTTATTCTTAAAGCACCTAGGGAAATCCTTAACTAAAACAGCTGGTTGGACAGTGTTCTCCAAACATAAACCAGGTGCTAATACCTTTCTGAGGCATGACATGGATAACATACTGAAAGCCCATGGACATCACCATGGCATCTTCTAGGGCCTATAAATCCAAGCTTTGCAACTGTATAACTAACCACAGCAAAATTTTTGCAGATTTTTCAAAGGTGCAATTTTCATTTATGCAATAAGTTTCATCTCTACCTAATTGTAGCTGCTGAAGTGTAGCTGAAATGGGTTTATTTGTTTTGCAGAGTATAGAGTAGTACTGCCTTTTTAAAACCTTTCCCTTCTTACTCCCCAGAAAATTTTAGGGAGAACTCAGGGTCAGGTCCAAAGTTTACCAGCTCCTGAATTCCCCAGGAATCTGTGATCCCCGGGGACCTTACTTCTCAGAATGCCATCCCTGAACCAACAGCATCAGCACCCCTGGGAGACAGTTAGAAATGTAGATTCTCAAGCTCCACCCAGACACAGTGTATTATAATCTGCATTTTAAAAAGATCCCCTGGAGATGTGCATGTACATTCCATTTGAGAAGCACTGATTCAGAAAACCAGTCCTTCCAGAGTAGAGATCTCTCCAGCTTAGGAATTAGGGTAGTTGACTCCTGGACACAAACTTGACCATTCCTAGACCATTCCTACTTCCCAGGGTCATTCTGTCATGAATAAACAAGGGGAGGCACAGTGCAGCCTATGACTTGGGACCAGCGGAGAAAAATCCACCTCTGCTCAGGAAGCAGAGCATAAGGAAACCAGAGGAGGAGGACAATACACCCCTGGTGAACTTGGTAGGTTCAGGAGTTCAAGGAGTTGAGCAACTCTAAATTAGTAGGCAAAGGTAAGACTAGAATCCTTTTTCAACATTATTCCTGATCATAGCAACTCAGGTAACACTTTTGTAGAAAAAAATTCAACTGTCAGAATGAAGCAAAAGCTACAGGGAAAGGTGAAAGGTAATCAAAAGTGTGTTTGATTTCCTATGTTTTTCACGCTTTTTATAAGGTATTGGCAATCCATATGGGAATAGGAGGATCATTACATGTTCTTCAGTGACGAAGAATGTGAGAAAAGGCTATCACCAGCACAGCACGCCTTCTCTAAGCACCACCAGCAGTATGAACATCCCCAAATAATCCACAGGGATTAACATTTTCAACTAAATATTAGCTGCATTTAAGTCCTAGAAAACTGGATACCCACATGCAAAAGAATGAAGTTGAATATCTACCTATACAAAAATTAACTCAAAACGGATCATAGACTTAAAAGTAAAAGTAAGAAGTAAAACTTTAAAAAATCTAGGTGTAAATCTTTGTGACCGTGGATCAGGCATTAGTTTCTTAGATTTGATACTAAAAGTATGAGGTAAAAGGAAAGATAAAGGACTTCATCAAAATTAAAAACCTTTGTGTCAAAAAGAACACCATCAATTAAGTGAGAAGACAACACACAGAATAGGAGAAAATATTTGCTAACCATATTTCTAATAAGGGTCTTGTATCCAGGACAACTAAGCAATAAAAAGACAACCCAACTTTAAAAATGGACAAAGATTAATAGACATTTCTACAAAGAAGATATACAAATGGCCAATACGCACATGAAAAAATGCTCAACATTATTAGTCATTAGAATTATACAAATCAAACCACAATGAGATAACAATTTCACATCCACTAGGATGACTAACGTCAAAAGGACGGTAGTAACAAGTGTTAGTGAGGATGTGGAAAAATGAAAACATTTACTGATGGTAATGAAAAAAGGTGCAACCATTTTGGTGAAGTCTTTGACATTCAGTTACAACATGACCCAGCAACTCCACTCATAGATACACACCAACAAAAATGAAGACATATGTCCACACAAATACTTGTATATAAATGTTCACAGTAGCCTTAGTAGAAACAACCGTGTATTAGTTTTCTATTGCCATTGTGACAAGTTACCACAGACTCAATGTCTTAAAACAACACAAATGTATTATATTATTTTCTTTAGGTCTCACTCCTTTTTGGAAGCAGTGGGGAGAGTGTTTCGTTGGTTACTCCAGCTTCTAAATCCACCCACATTCATGGACTCCTCTCTCTTGAAAGCCAGTAATGTTGCATCTCTTTGATTCTTCTTTCTACAGTCACATCTCCCTTTGACAAAAGACATGAGCCTACTTTCAGGGACTCATGAAATTAAATTAGGTCCACCAGGTAATCCAGAATAAGTTACTCATCTCAGAAGGTCTTTAACTTTACTGACAACAGAGTGGTGATTGCCAGGGGTGGGGTTGGATGGGCATAGGGGGGATAACTAGAGACTTGGGGTGGTGAACACACAATACAGTGTGCAGATGACGTGTTGTGGAATTGTGCACCTGAAACCTGTTTAATTTTGTTAACCAGTATCACCCCAATAAATTTAATAAAAAGGAAAAAAATAAAGTCCTTAACCTTAACCACATTTGTAAAGTCCCCTTTGCTATGTAAAGTAACAGGGATTAGGACATGAACATCTTTGGGTAATGTTATTCTGCCTATCACCAACTTAAATGTCCATCAGTTGATGAGTGGATAAACAAGATGTAGTATATTCATACAATGGATATCATTCAACAATAAAAAATAATGAAGTACTTTTGTACACCTCAAACTGGATGCCTTTTAAAACAGTATACTAAGTGAAAGAAGCCAGACACAAAGACTATATGATTCTATTTATATGAAATTCCCAGAATAGGTAAATACACAGAGAATAAAGTAAGTTGTTGATTACCAGGGGATGGGAGGGTGTGTGGGGGGGAAGTCGGTTTGTGGTGGTGATGAGTATCCATTAATGTGTATGGTTTGGGGATGGGCAAGATAGTGATGCAGTAGATAATGGTGATGTCTGTATATAAGTCTGTGAACATTAAAAAGAACACTGAATTATAAACTCAGAATAGGTGTATGGTATGTAACATATCAATATAGTCATTCTTAGGGGGGAAAGGTAATTGTGGTTAAGGCATCAAAGACATGACCTTGATGGTTTTATTTAAATTATATAAATACAATCCTACAGCCATTACCAAAGGAGCCAGAATTATGGGGTGTTCATGCTGTGAGGAAGCCACTGGTAGTGCTAAGAATCATGAAAACATTTACTTTTTTAAAAATGGGGTAATTATTTCTTTAAATATTTAGCTACAGGCATAGATATCTAAATGGAGATGGGTGGGGGATGATGGGGTGGGAAATCTTGTTTAGTTGGTGAAATGGAAGAGAATGAGAAAGTTTCGTTTAATAAAATAATTTAGAATTGGTTGTCTGTCAAACTGCTGAAGAGTAAGGACTTACTTATCAATACAAATTTGCTAAAACATGAGACTGAACTGCACAGTCTGGTACCATCTTCTTCCCATTACATCAGCTCACCAGAATGTACGTTGGTACATTCTTACCCCCAGAACACAGCTAACTGTTGGTTGAGAGATGAAATGTGGGAAAGCAAAATCATAACACCTCATGTTTGAGTTTCTTTAGCAAATATTTGGCCTCAATATAAGGTTCCAATTTAGTTCTAAACTGAGAGTTTGAAAGAAATGTACTTCCCCCTGACTGCACTATGAAATAACGAGTGCTTCCCGACTTCAAGGCTGTTGGCTCAAGCTCCCGCACTGGGAAGGAAAGCAGGTGCTATGAACCAAGATTAAAACCCTGCTGTTGTCATGACAGAGGCCAGACTCCCTCCTTCCCCAGGTGTACCGCACTCAGGGCAGGTGTTAGAACTGCCCAAGTTGTCTGCCTTTCACTTATGCAAGAGGCACACGTGGAATTCAATATTCAGAAGTAGTACCTTCATGTCAGTTTCTGTCTCTGGTGCTTAAATAACCTAATTTTCAAATCTCATCCTGACATGGGTACATGAGACAGTAAATAGTAGCTTGTATTAAAGAGAAAGAAGAAAGGTTCCTAGAAAAGGGAAAATTACCCTATGACAAATACACTGGCAGAAACTACACTTTTTTAGAGAAGAGATATTTCTCTTCAACATTCAACAGGATTTTTAAAACCAAATTGCTCTTGAGTCACTTAGTACTTCAGATTAAAATCTGTTCTCACTTGAGAACTAGGAGTAATTTTGTCCAATCTACAATGATTTCAACAAACCTGAGAATACACTTCACACCTGCGACTCTGCCTCATACCCTTAATTTTCTTTGTGTAAAACAGCAATTTGTTTAATTAAATGAATGCAAACTTGTTAGTGGAAACGGCTGTGGGAGAAGGTGAGTGGTGTGCATGTGTGTGTTCCTGAGAGCATGTGCACTTGCTTAAGGGTGAGGTGGGTAGGTAATAACGAGGTTAATTTCTTATGAATCATTACTTGCTTACAGTACCCAAGAACCAAAATTTTGAAAGTGTGGCTTTAATTAGGGAAAAAAAATAGCTACTCAGATGATAGGACCTAAGAGAGACAAGTGAGGTCAAATTGAACATTGCAGAAGTTTCATTTATGTCTCACTTAGGAGAGGAAAGTAAGAGAGAAACCCTCAAAAAAAGTTTTGTCTTCCAGAGATTTTTATATACAGAGACTTTAAAATTTCGCTGTGATTCTTATGTGTAGCTTTCAGTCTTCCCAATTTAAGTGAATAATAGGATACAGAACAACAACTAGGTATCAAAAAGCACCAAATGAGAATCTTGAAACTCACCAGTATACTTGCTCCTAATATTCAGAAAACAAAGAATTAGGTATTCAAAATCCCAAACACAGTTAGAGGAAGGTGTGTAAATGTCTCGTGTTTGTATCCTAAATTATTTTTTAAAGGAGGTGTGTTAAATGTTGCCATTTAAAAAACTGAGACTATTATTTATAATTAATTTTAAGGGTTCCATTTTAACAGTTTAAAAACATTTTCTCATTAAAATCTGTGACTATTTTTATGTTTTAGCAATACATTTAACATTTTCTCTTTATTTTTCCCCAAAAGAAGAGCTGATTCCTTAATGGTTGTGCTATATACTTCCTTGTTGGTAATTACCTTTTTCTAGTTTGATGGGAATGAAGCTCAAGGCTCTTAAGTGCACATTTCTAGCTATTCTCCTTTTTCAATTTAATTTTATTGATTTCATTTAGAGAAAGAGAGAGATGAAGGGAGAGAGGGAGAGGGAGATAAAGAAAAAGAAGGCGGGGGAGAGAGAGGTTGAGATTGATTTATTGTTCCACTTATTTATGCATTCATTGGTTGCTTCTTATATGTACCCTGACTGGGGATTGAACCCACAAACTTGGTGTATTGAGATGATGCTCTAGTCAACTGAGCTACCTTTCCAGAGCTCTCCTTTTTTATTTCATTTTTTTAAATAAAAATCCCGTCATACTTGTTAATTTTATGCCAACTTGACTGAGGTAAGGGAAGCTGGTAAAACATCATTTCTAGGTATGTCTGTGAGGGTGTCTTGGGAAAGGTTAGCATCTGAATCAGTAGACTGAGAAAAGATCAGCCCTCACTGGTGCCAGTGGACATCATCCAAGCCACTGAGGGTCTAAGCAGAACAAAAAGGGAGAGGAAGGTCAGGTTCAAGCTCTGCTGGGCTGGAACATCCATCTTCTCCTGCCCTTGGCCATTAGTGCTCCTGGTTCTTAGACCTTCCGATTCGAGCTGGGTCTCACGCCATTCACTCCCCTGGTTCTCAGGTCTCTGGAATTGGACTGGAGCTATACCACCAGCTTTCCAGGGCCTCCAGCTTGCAGACAGTACACTGTGGGACTTCTTAGATCCATAACCGTATGAGCCAATCCCTCATACTAAGTTTCTATTTCTCTCTTTACCAATCGATTTGTTTCTCTGGAAAACTTGGATTAATACGCCATACCTTACTTGAATTGGAAAAATTCTGTTAAATAGAATTTTCTCTGCCCCAGTGGAATCATACAGCTCCCAGGGGACCTCAACAAGCCTGGTCTCTCTCTTCTTCTCCTGTCAATCCCCAACACCTCACTAGACATCAGCTCTTTCAAGCCCCAACTACCTCGTAGTCTCTCAACTTCTGTATCAACTGTCCCAAGACATCTAACTTTTTATGTTATGAAGGGTTTGCCAAGCAATTTCTGAGTAACTGTAGACTGTCTTTTTCCGCACACTGTGGTTTGTTGTCTGTCTCACCTGTTTCTGGGAAATGGGAAATGAGCTCAGTTATGGGCGTAGCAGCACATGCCATAACACCAGAGGTGAGGCAAACCCAGCATCTAGAAATCTGCTCTGGGAGGAACTTCTTATGGCCCAACACACAAGGCCCCAGAGGCGAGGCTTTCATACTTAATTAGTAAATCTGGCTTTGAAGTCAGAGAGAGACTCAAGTTTAGTCACTGCCACTTAGTAGGCAATAATCTCTTTAAGCCTCATTTTTCCAGTATGTAAAATGGAAGTAGCACCACTTACCTCCCAGAGATGTGGTAAAGATTTAAAGACATATTGGTAAATACTTAAATAGCACAATGCTGAACCTGGGAGATCTCAATGAAAGGTAACAATTACTACTGTTCTCATTCCACTGAACAAAGCCAGCCTGGTGTGAGCTATCTAATCCCAGCTCCCACCAGGAATCTGTCTGATGGCATCCTAACAGCTTAATAAGGGTGCTCAGAACAGGGTGTGGTCTCCGTGAAGGAATTTATAGCTATGTCCTAAGAAATGTCATCTCACTAAAATTATTCAATATTTGCAAACACATAGCAAAAAAGCATTAGCTTAATTCTATCTACATAATATCCCTTCTTTGTGGATATTAAGTGGTGTCCTGTTTAGTAGTAAGTTCTTTCTCTTTGTTAAAATACAATTTTATTGTAAGAGGACAGGAGTCTAAAACAATTCAAGGTTTAAAATAAATTAGCATTGAAATAAAAGGAGCGCCTTACCCCTTTGGATCCCAGGTAAGGCCTGTCCCTGTCACTCCAGAACAAAGACCCACACTGCGCAGGCTCACGAAGAGTCCCCAGCAACAGGGAACGTCAGGCAGAAAACGAGAGTCATTTTCTCATAGGAAGGATATCGCCCCATCTGCCTATTTAAGCCTATATTATTGAATACTGTCTTTCCTACTATATTTTTAAATAAGAACATGACTCAAAAGCCCCAACCTTTCCTTTCACATCTCAGCTATTTCTTGTTTTAAAGTTGGCCCTCCACTTCCCACCCTTTCTATCAGTGGGTCTCTATGCACTTTCTGTCACCCCTCCACCATCACCCTTACTTGGTAAGACACCCAGTGGTCTCCCATGTTCCTCAACCATCCCGTTTTTTCAGACCATTGAGCATCATGTCCAGGCCTTGCCGTGACTCCTTTCAACTTTCAGTAGTTTACCTGGGTCTTCTTTTTTACAACTGGATCTCTCAGGTTTTTTCCCCTTTATTCTGTCAGCAGCCATCTCACCAGAATAAGTCACCCTCCAACCCTTCTATCAGGTCCTCTGGCCCTTACTCATCTTTCTATCTTTTCGCCTTAACTCCCTTCCTCACTCTTCCCCCTCTCCAGTAAACCCTTGATGAGGCCCAGAGGGACTAGGTGACCTCTCCAAGGCCATACAATAGTGTGTGGGGTCCAGGAGCAGATATTACCATGTTTTGTCAAATGTGCTCTCCGGCAGATCGATGTAAACTAAAGAACGAATCAAGGGGAAGGATGCATTTAAATGGTGTCTAGGCTGTTGTTGGAAAGGTCAGCATTCCTGTGTACTTACAGGAGTTGGAAGGCTCTAGAAAAAGATGCAATCGCAGTAGAATTTTGAAAACAAACAGAATTCTAGCCACTAAGATTTAGTCAGGGGAAGGTCAGTATACTCGGAGAGATAAGAAGGGAACACAGATTATCTTTACAGAAATGAAGCCTGGCTGTGGGCGGAGGAACATGGGCCCTTGGCTGTGTATTTTAAAGATAGAAAAAATAACAACAGCTCTGATAGAAGAGGAGCAGCAGCAGCAGCAACACTGACAGCACATCTGACTAATAAATACGGACTTCAGCTAGAGAAGTAAATTCCAGTCATTAATTAATTTAAATGGGAAAAAAAGCCATGTCCAGTTCAATGATGGACTTTTTATGCTAGATTTTCCAGCCACTTTGGATTCAATATTCTAATCTTTAATCTATCTCTTAGTTAAAAGTATTCCTTTCTTTTGCTTACATTTTAATACAAAACATTTCAGACATTTAGGACAGAGAATAAATAACAAATATTCAAAGATCCACAATCCCAATGTAAGAAATAACCCATAGCGAGCACCACCAATGTCTTCATGTGCCCATTCCTGATCACATTTCCCCTGCCTCCAGCAAAGATGACCAAAAATCAGAATTTGACATTAATAATGCCCATTGGTATCATCATACTTACCTACATTACTAACCCCACACAACAGGTAACGCTCTTATGTTTATAAACTTTATATAAATGACAGCATCGGAAATATTTCCTCCCACAACTGGCTGCTTTTGCTCAACATTATTATGTTTGTGAAACTGATTCATGTTAATCCATTGCAGCTTTAGTTGTTGTCATTGCTGTACAGTAGTATTCCATTTCATTAAAACAGCGGAATTTATTCATCCTTTTTCCTACTTGCGGGTAATTATGTTCAATTTTTCAATATTATAAGCAATTCTGTCACGAAAGTTCTTTTCCATGATTCCTTATGAGCATGTCAGTTTCTCTAGGGTGTAACTCGTAGCCGAGCCCTCTAAACACATTTTACGCTTTAGGAGCTGCTGCTAAATGGTTCTCCAAAGTGGTGGCACTGATTTACATTTCCACTCACAATGTGGTAGAGCTCCACTGCTCTGCCTCTTCAGCAATGCTCCTATCACCAATGTCAAAACCTTTTTCCAATGTGATGAGTGTAAAATGGCATTTCACTTTAATTTCCATTTTCCTGATTACTAGTGAGGCTGAACATCTTGCATGTTTACTGGTCATTAGGATGTCCACTTCTTGGAAGCACCTACCCCTTTGTCCATTTTCTATTGGGCGTTCTTTTAGATCTGTAGAAATTCTTATAGTTGAATCCTTTGGCAGTTACACCGGGTTGCAAATATCTTTTCCTTGAATATGGGTGCCATTTCATTTTGTTGACAGTGCTTTTAGTATTCAAAAGATTTTCATGTTAATGTAGTTAAGTGAGCAATCCTTTTCTTTCTGATTAGTCCTTGTTTAAGAAGCCCCTCTCTACCCAGAGAAAGCAACCACAGATTCCTACGCATTCTCCACTAAAATCTTTAAGGCTTTGCTTGGGACGTTGAGATCTTTAATTCACCCAGCATTGATTTTTGCATTTGGTGTGAGCTACAGGCCCACTTTCTTTTCATTATGAATAACAGAATGCCATGGTACCAATTACTGAGCAGTCAGCCCATCCTTGCCCCAATGATCGGCAATGCCACCTGTTAAAATCAAGTTTCCCTATATGCGTGGACCAGCGATTTAGCTTATCTCTTCACTTTGTTGCATTGACCGTCTGTATTTTTGTGGGAATGGCCCAGAAAAATTATTCTTATTCCAGGATAAATAGAGACCAAAATTGAACTGAAATGGAGATGCTGAGTGGTGATGGGTACACTTGCAATGAGCTCACTCACTTCTAGCTCAGTAATGCAATTATCCCCTGAAAAACTGCAAATTACTAATCAGTCCTTTGAGTTCACTTAAATATGGATAAAATCTCAAATTCTAAGAGAGCGGTTAAAAAAATAGGTGTGGCAATGGTCATGATCTCTTTGGAGTTCTTATTCATAAACTCTGTGCCCTGTCTGTTGTTTCTACATTCTCACTAGCCATCTCTTTACCTGTCTAATTTTTTTCGAAGAACTCAGTAAGACAAGCACATCTTTATCTCCTGTTATATCCATTGTTGTGCTGTGTTAAGGGATACCCAGACAATGAAGTCACAGTCCCCAGGTCCTGGGGGCACTCACACTTAATGGGGACATACAGGGTTATAGCTGAGTATAATAATGACAGATTACACAGGTGACAAACTAGAGGCACACTTACAGGAGGAAACAACTAATTCTGCAAAGTGGAAAGTTCAGGGATTTATCACAAAAAAGTGATACCTATTGAGCCCCTTTGTCTTCTACAAATGTCTCCAGAAATGACCTAGTTAAGGATTAGTTGCCATAAGAAGGGAAATAAGATACCATGGTACCAACATATTCTTCTACCCATAAAATTGGCAGGTTTCAGTACTGTTCATCATTTAGGCCACTGTGCTCAATTTGATAAACTATTCACAGTCACAAATGCACCCCACCTTTGTAACATGTGACACAACACACGTGGGATTCCGTAGGGGTGAGACTTGACCTTAAAGGTGAATTCACGATAGAACTTGATTGAATAGTGAATCTCCCTAAATGAATTCCCATTTAGTTACTCACAAACTGTGGTGTAGTCATCAATCTCTGGAGCCCTTCTGCTCACTACACGATACACCTAAATGAAGAAGACAGGCCTTGCCCGGGTGTCAGCATCACACCAAGCACACTGCGACCAGCTGAACAAAGGTCCTCGGCAGAGCATTCCCTGCCCTGACTCGTGAGGTTAAACTAATTCTATCCCAGGCACAAGCAATTACAGAGGCAAAATATGTAAAGTAATAATGGCCAGGAAACACACTGAATGCTAATGTCACAGCTACTCAGGTATTCTCTTCCATAATGGAAACTACAATCGCAGTGGGAGAAGGAAGCCGCTGGTTCAGTCCCGGGAGCTGCCCTGTCCTGGGGGAGACACCAAGACAGGGGCCTCAACAGGTCTCCACAGTCAGACCCTTGGCAACTCCATAGGATTTCCAAGTCACTTTTCAGATTCACACTTTTAAAGATTCACAAGGGCCAATCAAAACAGTAGTAGTTGCTTCAATAATTGATTTTAGAAATCCTGAATGAGTGTACACACAGGTTTTTAAAGTTTATTTTATAATCTGTAAATTCCCCCCAGAAATAAATTTTATAATTTCTGTCCCCCCTCTACATTAAGAAGTGAAAGGGGGAAGAATCCAACTGAAAAAGAAGTTTGTGATTTATTTGGAAGTTACATCACAACACACAGAAAGCAGCATTCCACCTCTGCCCTGCCAGAAGCCCTATGAGGTATTACCTAGAAAATTGCTAAGGGACAAGGGTTTCTGAGTGGCTTGGATGTAAAACAAAGATGACCTGTACTGCTACAATGGCAATACTTAGACAGAGAGGACTCTGACATAGTCTCAATGATTTCTCCTCTGCTGTCTGCCTACTTAGATTTGATTTTTGGCAAGGAGGTGTTATGATTGTTTCTTTCTACTTCTCTTCTTTGTATAAACAAACAAGCAAGCATTTATTTGACTTTCCATCAATCTAGCAAAGTCCTCAAGAAAACAATGGAGGAAAAGATTCTTGCTAAAGGGAGAGCACAGTGGGAATCACAGGTAGGTGGTGAAAATTAGGACAAGAGTGTGGGACTAACAGGGAAAATTTAACACACTTTCTAAAACTGCTTCTCTGGATGCCCTTGGATTTGCAATAGTGCTCCAACTAGTCATATGGATACCTTTCCCTGCAGGTAAGAACGGCATGGGATTGGTCTATCTCAGAGCCTTTTATATTGGGCGAGTAACAATTGTAGCTATGTGGTTACAGAGTTGAGATCACATAGTTCGTTCCCTGTGAACACTAAGAAAAACATATAGGCTAAGAAACTCTATAAGAACACTGCTAATACTTTGTCGTATTTATTAAGAAGACTTATATATATAGTTGGAGAGTAATTTTGTAAATAAATAAATGATAAATTATGATTTAAAAAAATCTTTCCCATGCAGAGGCTAGCCATTTGTCAGTTAGGAGAGGATGCACATTGGTTCCAAACACACTGTGAAGCCAGGCTGTTCAGTTCCCACCCCAGTTCCGTCCTGACCACCTGCATGAATGTGGGCAAGCTACACCTTTCTGTGCCTGGTTCCTCATCTCGAAATGGTGGGTAATCATCTGAACTACATCATAGGGGCGTTGTGAGGATCAAATTAATTAATACGAAGGTAGCACTTAGAATATTACCAGGAGCAGAGTGAGTACTGTGTTGGTCTCTCTGCTATTTAAAAAGAAAATGAAGTTTCCAATTGCTACTAGTCAAGTCTAGTTCCCTAATCTATACTAATAATTGCCTAGGTGGCGTCATGCCCTCATGTCGTCACAAGATGGCCGCATGCACAGCAGCGGCGGGGCCCGGTGGCCACTCCATGTGGTGAGGCCTGGGGGTCCCGCGGCTCTGCACGGCGCGGAGGAGGCTGGTCCTGGCATCTCTGCCACCTCGCATGGAGGAGGCAAGTCGCGGCAGGGCAATTATGGGAGATCAGGCCAGCAGGTGAGAGCAGTTGTGGGCGATCAGGCCAGCAAGGGAGCAGTTAGGTGTCAATCAGGCTGGCAGGGGAGCGGTTAGGGAGCAATCAGGCAGGAAGGCGAGTGGTTAGGAGCCAGTGGTCCCGGATTGTGAGAGGGATGTCCGACTGCTGGTTTTGGCCCGATCCCTAAACCAGCAGTTGGACATTCCCCGAGGGGTCCCAGATTGGAAAGGGTGCAGGTTGGATTGAGGGACATGCCCCACCCCCTGTGCATGAATTTCGTATACCGGACCTCTAGTCTATATAATAAAAGCCTAAGTGATCGTTAGAGCAGAACAACCAGAATGACAGGTCGCTATGATGCGCACTGACCACCAAGGGGTAGACACTCAACGCAGAAGCTGCCCACAGGGGGAGCACCGCTCAGCCAGAAGCCGGGCTCATGGCTGGCAAGTGCAGCAGTGATGGCGTAAGCCTCTCCCACCTCTGCAGCAGTGCTAAGGAGCAGTGAGCCGAGCAGTAAGGAGCAGCAAGCAGGAGGGCAGTAAGGAGAGAGGGGTCCTGGACTGTGAGAGGGCGCAGGCCGAGCTGAGGGACCCCCCCGCCCCCCTGCAGTGCACAAATTTCGTGCACTAGGCCTCTAGTTTAAAAATAAAGGGGTAAAATTCAAACTTTTTAGTGGACAAAAATAAGTAAAAGCTTGAGTGTAGAATACTAAAATTGAAAGTTAGATGTATAAGAACACCACAGTGAATGATTGTCTAGAGTTCTCTTGCTGTGAGTGTAATATTAAGGCACTGCCAGAAGAATTAGGCACTTGTGACCCATTATGAAAGAAAAATATTGAGGAATGCAGGACTGATGTGCTGTGAGGGGAGGAGGCCTTCTCTCTCTTGGGTTTCCACACCCGGACCCATTCCCTGGCGGGTCCTTCCGCACCCACCTTCCTGGCTGAACAATTCACCTTCCCACAAATGTTAATCTTTGCTTCTCAGTGGCTGAGGTTGTTTCCTCCTTGGCCTCTGGGCTGTGTTGACATCCTTCTGAACAGAGTCGAATGGAACAAGCAAGAATATTTTTCACGTTATCTATAGTTGCCAAAGGCAGAGCATATTATCCTCAAAATCCTTTAAAAACCCTGGGAGTGATATTACTCAAATCTTGATTGGCTGAAAAAGTTTTCATAACTATCATACTTTACAGTAACCTTTTCTTTAAAGACATTTTCAAAGAACAGTTTGCTTTCTAAATCACTTCTGACGTTGTCCTTTCCCCGGCTTTTGTGTTGTGAGAGACCCTAGTCCTTCTTCATTCTTCGTCCAAGGGATGGAATGCAGTCGCCTTCCTTCGGGTGACATTAGCAGAAATGTCAACCAGATATGTTTGGGCTTATTTTTCCTTATTATAGTTTTCCTCCCTTCAGTGGGTTGTGTTAACATTTAAAATGAAATATTCCCAAATCTTTTTTGTTTACAACTTTAACAAAAAGTCATTTTCTCTAGTTCTGGAGAGCAGATAATCAGTCAGGGATTTAATTCCCATTCATCTTAGTTTATTGCACTGGCAGCCTTTGAATTGCTGTGCGACGTTGTTATACCTCTGCACATCCACAAGTGAGTGGAGGGAGGGGAGAGTAGGAAACTGAAACACAGAGGTGCCCTGAGATACCCTGGCTCTTGCAAAACAGTCTTCCGGAATTCAGAATAATCAATCCCTAATTGGATTGATTTGTCAGCATTGTACAGACTTTCCTTAGGAAACAAGGCCTAATCTATATAAATGTGCATCACTAACAACTGGAATATTCCAAACTGTGTACAATTGCACAGGGGGGCCTCCAGCACTACAGTGGAAAGAACTAGGAAGTGGAATATTCTGAAATATAGAGAGATAGGATCACTCCTCATTAACCTTGTCCTGTCAATGCTTCTTTTATTTTTATTTTTAAAGGATGCTTACTAAAGCTGCGGACAGTGAAACAAAGAATGGCCTAGGATAGAAAAAGCAATAAAAGAGAGATTAGGTGGGAAAATGAGCTTTGGCTGGGCTGCTTTGGCTCACTAAGAAGTCAGAGAAAAGGGGGTTACCCCTGGACGAGCTGCCCCTGCCCATTGCTCCCTGGTTGCAAGCCTCTTAGGGTCCCTGAGAGTTTAGGAGATGCATGCCTGTCGGGGAGGGAGAAGGGAAAAGGAAGGGCGTGGTGGTGGTGGTGGTGGTGGTGGTGGTGGTGTGCTCCTAAGAGGGAGAGCACCATCCTGACAAGGTTTAAACAAAACAGTCATCCTTAGGGTTTGTTTTGTGTCTTGTTTTGGGTTTTTCCTCCTATTTTTGTTTTCACTCTTATCACAGCCATATGCTAAATTGTTCATTTATAGTTTTAATAGTGTGTCCAGCTCATAGACTCATTATTTCTTTCCCTAGTAGCTTATTAGTCTATTAACACCTCACACTGTGAAAACAAATTAGAATTGGATAACCTACCCAGCTTTTGACACCACTTTCCAGCTCTTTAGCAATCACTTCAGATACGGATAAACCCATATATAGAAATAAGAAACACGTAGCTGAAATAATTTAGTATCTTGGTGTTTACAGCAAAAACGTGCAATCACTGCTCAGAGCTGCCAAGTCAGCCTTGCAGTTGTCATATTTGATCATTATTTTGACTTATTCATTCAAAGGCACTTGACCATGCACTCCCAGGTATTTAAACATTTCTGATAATCTGGTACATGGATAACAAGAAGAAAATACAGTTTTTATTACTGGAAAATAAAAGCACTCAATATCAATCCAAGGCATTCCTTTTAGTTGAAAATCTCCATTAAAACCCAACACAGACAGACACTAGATTAAAAAAAAAAGAAGTGTGACATCCCACCAGACCAACAGATGAAGAGATATCAGGTGAAAGTTCAGCAGAACAACTAAGGCAGACACACCTGGCAGGTTTTCAAACCTCACATTGACACATAGCTAAAAGAAGACTATGCTCAGAGAGAGAGAACCTGGGCCTCCAAAAGTATCTGCTCTCCAGAAATTTGCTCTGCAACTAACCCCAAGCAGATTGGTTATATGAATAAAATCTCTAAGTTTATGGAAAATTATTCTCTTTAGAAAGTCATAGGCATTTCAGAAAAAAATCAGAGAGTTCTCAAAACCCTTTTAATCTTCCAATTCCTCTGACACAGTCAGCATTGCAATGGCAGACAACTTCCATTTCTCCTTTCCACCTGCCTGCACAGAGCTGGAGTTGGTTCCCCCCTAAATCACTTTAAGGTGTAAAATGCCCAACCCAAAGGCTGGATTTCTGAATGTCTCGGTATGCTTCCGATTACATACAGCCCAAACCACACCCTTTCTAATACAGCAAACCATTTTGTCTTTTACTAAAGACTGTAGAGAGTTGAAGTAGTAGCTTGTAGTTCTGAAAACCATTTAGGTCCACATTGGCAGTTTCAGGAAATTTTATTGTTGAACTTCTAAGGAAGCTAATAACCTTATGTCTGGTATCCCATTAGAGTTCCAGGACTAGAAGAATACAGAGCATAAGCAAAGTTACCTCAATTACACATTTATGTCAGCCAACAAAATTTTATGGACTGTACCAGCTTTAAACAGCTTAAGTGGCGAGATAATGTTTCACTGTCGAGGGCAAGTGACCCCTATTTCACCCTGGGCAGCATTCAATGAATTGGAATGACTACTCTCAGGAAAACATGTTCTGCTTCTTTTCCCTTCCTCTCCTCTGAGCACAGCCCTTTGTAAAGTGTAGTCTGGTTGAAATGGTAGCTGTATCATACCATACTGGCTTCCAGTGAATCTAGAAAATAGGTAGCCTCCTGCTCACAAAGCAACGTGTCATTACTATATTGCTGTGGACAGTTGGAGCACCTAGGAATCTCCCCCACTGGCCAAGGTGGCACAGGGGGAAGTTCTTACACCACAGGTCCAAAAGCTAAAAGGTGAATGGATGCGTGCCAAAAGCTAGAAAGATGAATGGACTGGACCCAAGTGTGCTAAAAGCTAGAAAGATGCATGGATGAGCACCAAAAGCTAGAAAGATGAATGGACAGAACCCAAGTGTGGAAAGCTAGAAAGATGAATGGACAGGGTCTGAGTGTGCCAAAAGCTAGAAAGATGAGTGGACAGACCTGAGCATGCCAAAAGCTGTCATGATAATTAGATTTTAAAAAGGATCCCTATCGCTTTAAGAACCTTCAGGTTTGAGCAGGAAGGAGATGGTCTTAGAAATGGGAGTTTGCCATTCTCCCAGATCACAGGGCACTTGAATAAAACCACTTTCCATTTTTTAATTGAAATATATTTTTATTTATTTTTAAAGCGAGAAAAAGGGAGAGGGAGAGAGAGATAGAAACATCAATGATGAGAAACATCAAATGGCCGCCTCCTGCATCCCCCCTACTGGGAATGGAGCCCACAACCCTGGCATGTGCCCTGGCCAGGAATGGAACCAGGGACCTCTTGGTGCATGGGTTTATGTTCAACCACTGAGCCACACCGGCTGGGACAAAACCTCTTTCCTTTTGCACCAGAACCTGCCTCAGGAGTTTGGTTTTGTTGCTGCAAGCAGCCAAACGTGCATTTTTGGTTATAAGTACACAAACAGAACATGATTGTGCCTTCTAGTTGAAATCAGAAACTCTTATAGGCACTTCAACTAAAAATATTTCCCCAAGCCATAGGTATGAAAGCGTTTTGTTAGAATTCTTCAAGACCTACTATGCTTCTGTTGGCACACAACTAATCCACTTTTGGAATCAAATCTACTTTAAACTGCGACATATTTCTCAGATGGCTAATCACACCGTTCTGGCAGAGGGTAGAGTAGGACCATGCCAAATCACACAGAAATAACACAGCCTGCCCGTCTCATATCTCACCATATCAGTGTTTCCCTAAAAATGTGGAAAGTATTTTAATGTATCTCTTATTGGTCTGTTGAATTTTTAGTTTTTGAAGAGCCACATTTCCTTAGAAAAATAAATCATATCCTTTAGGATGAAATCTTTACCACATATTTTTGAGGCTGTGGTACTGTGCTAGTAGCTATAACATAGATTTTATAAACAAAACTTTTATTTGCACATTGTATTCTTGAAAAGAAGTTCTTTCATGATGACCTGTTGCGGGGCGGGGGTCGGGGGGGGAGTATTCTATAAACTAAATTACCTCATTATTCTTATGATCATACCCAGGGCGGCTTCCATCGCAATCAGCCAGTAAGAGAAAATGTTTTGAGACAGTCTACTCAGATGTAAAGAGTGATCAGAAAATTACAACTTTCAAAGGATGTGGACAAGGGCTGAAAAGTGTGTGTGTTAGTAACAGAATTAAAGATTTCGATTCTTTCATAAGAAAAATTTTAAATGATTATTACACTGCTATTTTAATAAAAGTAATCAAAAGAAATTCCCTGGATATGTAAAAATTAACACCTTCTTGTTTAAGCATAGTATGTATCCTCAGCAAGCTATTGTTTCATACTCCCCAGATGTTAAGAGTTATTACCCCTTTCCCCCCTCATTCCTCAGAGCTTCCACAAAACGTTACCTGGTAGAGTTAGTCTTATTTATTTATTTGTAAGGAAAAATTTATTTTAAAAACAGACTCACTCATTCACTCACCCATATTTATGGAGCACCTGCTGTCTCAGGTGCTGGAGTATGTTGAGCAGGGCAGAGGGATGCGTAAATGAGGGGCACACAAAAGGAAAAAACAAAAAGATGAGTCTAGAGACTCATCTTCCCTAGAGAATTTTTTTTTTTACCATCTAGAGATGTATTCTATAAAAATTGATAATCTAATATAACATTGAATTAAAATTGTTTAGTAAATATGAAAAGGGGGGAAAGGACATTAGGTATAGTAAATTTCTCATAATAATAAACCTTTTTCCCCCCCCCTAATGTATCCTGAAGAGCCTCTTCACTGGAGATAGATTTTGCTGGACAATATTTATAATATAGGAATCTCCAAATTAAGGCAATAAATTTAGGGCAATAGAGGAAAAGGCAGAACAAATGTAGAAAAGGTAGAACATAAATTGAGAACAAACTAAAAATGAAATGTCAAAAAACAAAAACAGATAAAAAGCAAAAATCTAGAAACAAAAATCCATCTACATGGTTCATGTGAAAAGAGCTCACCAACAAATAAAAGCCAAACTAAAGCAAAACAAGTAAGAATGATCAGAATTTTATCAGGAAAAAGAAAGTTGTGGTGGCATATGTGGTGAAAGAATTGTAGAGGAAGTAAATTTTGAGAGAAAGAAAGATGGGGTCAGATGGATTTTGCATACAAAAAAAATAGTACTTTCTAAAAAAATGATAAGAGTAAACATGTCCATAAGGAGTATAAAACTTCTATTTTCAGAATGCAAATTATAGATTATAAATTTAGAATTATAGCATTACAGAATTGGAATTATAGAATGATAACACACTAGAATAGACTAATGCTGGATTGCTTTTTCTTTGATGTCTTTTCTTGAAACCTGAGAATAGCGAACATATCTCTACCTACAAAGGCTTTCTTCTCAGATGTTGTATTGTCCTTGGAATTAATAATATTTTCCTGATGAACACATACCACAAAACAACTTAGCACCCACACATAGACATGACAGAAATAATTTGGCAACTCTCATTCAAATCTACGTTCACAGAAGCGATCTAGCCCAAGAGTTCAAAACAAACGTGAGGCATAGGAAAATGGATGTAGAATCACCAAGTGTATGAGGCTTCCTCTGGTTTAAAAGGGTAACATTAGGTGGGCGAGGACCAAATGTCTTTGAACTTGGCTTAGTGTTTGGGTCTATAACCGATTAACTTTGTTGGCAGAGACCTGTGTTAAGTCATAGCCAAAATTTAGGGCCATTTAAGAGTCTAGTGATGATCAGACCCAGGGCTGCTTCCATCACAATTAGCCAGTAAGAGAACACTGATCTACCTGAACACTGATCATTTGTGTTTCAACATCGTTATCCATACACACACACAGATCATGGGCAAAAGCACCCCAGTGGATCATTTCTTAGTGTACTGAGGAGGCGCTAATACACCAGAGTGGCATGCTCTTTGGGTATTCAGTTAGCAATGTGACCTTCAGATAGAAGAGATCACAAGTTTGTTATAAGATGGAGAAATGAAAAATATACCCATAGAAAGAATGTAAAGGGGGGGGGAAAGTCCACATTCACTGTGTGAAGGTCTTGATCTTATATATTGGTTTCCATCATATACAAGTCCCCATTGACTATCAAGATGCACCATTAATAATGTAACACTAAGTAAAAAAAAAATTACTAATTAAACCATGACACAATGACTTTTGATCACATATTTTTATTTTAAACTGACTGAAAGAGCTCTTTTACACTGACTTTTCATAGATCGTATTGCCCTTTATCCCGTGCCTTTATATATACACCAAACAACATCATCTTTTTGAAGGCACTCAATCTATCTTAATTGAAATGATGGCAATATGAGCAGTCTTCACAGCAATCACAAGTATTTCATGACTGCCATCCAGCTGATAACAATTTAAAGATGCCCCAGATTCTAAGATTCACCCCAATTTCAAAGGTAGCAAAATGTGAAAAAAAAATATATATCTTAAAAATATGTGAAATGTAGTAATTTATATCATCATTTCTGATTATAGGTGATATGTTTTAATCATATGCACACACAGAAACCTGAGTAAAGAACCTTAAGCAATTATTTTCCCAGTTGTAAAATGTATCTTCAAATATTACTGTTAGACATGAATCTTTATTGTCTGCATGTGGGTGCACACGAAAAGGCATTTGGCTGATATGAAAGAAAATTGCCTGTCTACATTCAGGTTTTCAGAGATTTTGGTAATCATTTTGCTCCTAGTGTTTTGGGCTTTGTGGATGGAAGATATTTTAAACTGCCAATCAAAAATCACTTAATACTTTACTATTTTGCAAATGCAATAACATGTTAATTGGGTGAAAAATTATACACAAATTTTCTGCCTGGCTTTATGTGAGGAAGAAAACAATTCATCTCATTTTTAAAATTTTTATTGAATTTATTGGAATGACATTGTTTAATAAAATTATATAGGTTTCAGGTGTACAATTCTGTAAGACATCATCTGTATATTGTATTGTGTGTTCACCACCCCAAGTCAAGTCTCCTTCCATGACCATTTATCCTCCCTTTACCCTTTTCTACCTCCCCACACCCTTCTTTACCTCTGGTAATTGCCATACTGTTATCTGTGTCTATGAGTTTATTTTTTTGTTTTATTTTTACTTAATGCCTTCACCTTTTTCACCCATCCCCCTATCCCCTCCCTTCTGACAGCTGTCAGTCTGATCTCTGTATCTATGAGTCTGTTTCTATTTCGTTTATTACTTTATTTTGTTCATTAGGTTCCACATAAAAGTGAAATCATATGGTACTTGTCTTTCTCTGACTGGCTTATTTCACTCAGCACAATACTCTCCAGGTCCATCCATGCTGCCACAAAGGTAAGAGTTCCTTTTTTTTTAATGGCTGAGTAGTATCCCATTGTGTAAATATACCACAGCTTTTTATCTACTGATGGACACTTGGACTGCTTCTAAATCTTGGCTTTTGTAAATAATGCTGCAATGAACATAGGAGTGCATATATTCTTTCAAATTAGTGTTTTGGGTTTCTTTGGATATATTCCCAGAAGTGGAACTGCTGTGTTAAAAACAATTCACCTACTTTAACTTTGATGAACACATTGTACAAGACAATGGAAATCACATAAAATTTTATATAGCTCGACCAGCATGGCTCAGTGGTTGAGTGTCGACCTAGGAACCAGGAGGTCATGGTTCAATTCCCAGTCAGGACACATACCTGGGTTGCAGGCTCAATCCCCAGTGGGGGGGTGCAGGAGGCAGCCAATCAATGATTCTCTTTTATCATTGATGTTTCTATCTCTCTTTCCCTCTCCCTTCCTCTCTGAAATCAATTTTAAAAATATTAAAAAAAACTTTATATAGGAGAAAACCTGGACAAGACACTCATATTTGGCTGTTTGAACTGAAAATACAAAATGTTCTGGGACCATGGCAATCTCACTACTTTTTTTAATACAAAAATAATATTAACCTGAATGTGCAAACAGGTAAACTGTAGCATAGCTGCTTCATCAGATGCTTTACCCTGCCTACCAAAGTTGGATTGCTTGTCTCCTAATCTATAATAATAATAAAAGCATAATATGCTAATTAAACCAAACAGCCGAATGACCTTCCGGATGTCCATCCAGACGACCCTCCAGACGAAGCCAGGGATGCGAGGGCTGAGGCACGCTGCCGAAGCTGCAAGGGCAGAGCCCCTTGCACGAATTTCATGCATCAGGCCTCTAGTATCTCTATAATAGCTCAGTCATGAAAAGAGTTAGTTTTTCAAAAGATTATACTTTTCTCTTCTTTGATGATTTTATGAGTATAATACTTAGCTACATATTATACTTTATTCCTGCCAAAAAACAAACAAATAATACTCAAACCCAAGATCCCTCTTTGTTTTATGTTAGACCCTGTCTAAGGCACATAAAGATCAATAGCTATACCAAATCCCTTTTTAGATTCTAAAGCCCAAAGAGAGTCATTCATTCAGATTTTAATTAAAAAGGAAAACAAAAATATACAAGGTTGACTCATTACACCAGTACTAAACTGTATGATAAGAAATGATGTTTAAATGATACATACAATAAGAGGTTTATATCCAAAATTTATAAAGAACTCATACAACTCAACACCAAAAAAGCAAACAGTCCTATTAAAAATGGGCAGAGGATCTGAACAGACACATCTCCAAAGAGGACAGACAGATGGCCAAAAGATGTATGAAAAGATGTTCAACATCACTAATCAGAGAAATGCAAATTAAAAACACAATGACGCACACCTCACACCTGTCAGGATGGCTATAGTAAGTGTTGGTGAGGATGTAGAGAAAAGGGAACTCTCGTGCACTGTTGGTGGGAATTCAGGTTGGTGCAGCTATTGTAGGAAAAGGTATGGAGAGTCCTCAAAAAGTTAAAAATGGAACTGCCTTATGACCCAGCAATTCCACTTCTAGGCATATGGCTGAAAAAACTCAAAACACTAATTTGAAAGAATATATGCACCCCTATGTTCATTGCTGTGCTATTTACAATAGCGAAGAAATAGGAGCAACCCAAGTGCTCATCAATAGATAAAAAAGCTATGGCACATATATACAGTGGAATATTACTTGACCATATAAAAGAATGAAATCTTGCCATTTGCGATACCATGGATGGACCTAGAGGTTATTATGTTACATGCAATAAGTCAGTCAGAGAAAGACAAGTACCATGAACAAACAAAATTAAAACAAACTCATAGATATAGATAACAGACTGATGGTTTCCAGAGAGGAGGGTTTGGAGAACTGGGTGAAAAAGGCAAAGGGATTAAGAAGGAAAAAATGGTAGTTACAAAATCGTCATGGGATGTAAAGAACAGCATAGGGAATACAGTCAACAATACTGTAATAACTATATATGGTGTCATGGGGGTGCTGCAAACATCTGGGAGAATACTTTGTAAATTATATGATTATCTAACCATTGTGCTGTACACTTGAAACAAATACAAAATAATATTGAATGTAAACTATAATAGAAAAATACAAAATAATATTGAATGACAATTATAGTAGTAATAGAAAAATAAAGTTAAAGCAAATTTTTAATATCATAAAAAAAAGAAATGGCATTTAAATTTTTAAATATAATTTATTTGCCCTTTCTTAACTGGAGTACTTATGGTTTATTTACTCTTCTTTTATTTTATTTGCTTCTAATGGGGGCAAGTCAGGCCCAGCCTTCTTGAGAATAGAGCAGAAAGCATCTCCATGGTGACACACACCCAAAACCTTTCACAAGGCCCCTCAACATCAAGTCCCCTTCCCAATGGCCAGACTTTCCTTTTAGAAAAGTTACTTTGCTGGTTGATGACACTGTCTAGGCCACTGTCCACACTAAACACTTGTTTAACATGCTCAAATAAGCCATGTTGGTGGAATAATAAAGGGGGAGTGTTGATATCCAGAGGGGAAAGAAACACTTAAGTGGTCAACTCCAGACAGTCACAAAAATGCCATAAACCCAGAAATGAAAAAATTATGTCAGTACAACGAATTGAAAAGGCATAAAATTAATTACATCTCAATAGTATATGAAAAAAATTAACCACATTGCACTCATTTGCCTTTGTCTAAAGAGGCATAATTGGTTTAGATAAAGCTAAATACCAAGATGTGTTGCTGCATTTCCCTAATAACATTTCGATCCCCCAGTGGTGATCTGGTGGCCAAGGCAACAGAAATACTTCAGCAGCAGACCATATGGACAAGTGTAATTCTGGCTCCTAGTGTCTGAGTATTTTTCTGACTTCTATTCTAGTTTGGGAAGTCATAATACCAACCCTAGATGCTTAGTTAGCCAACTGAAAGGCAATTGCTCCTCTTAAAACAATAGAGAAAAATGAAAGATTTTAGCAAAAGGTCTGATTAATTGAAGTTACCCGAGTATACTTATCCTTGGAGTTTATAGCTTTGTTGGGCTAACCTGAGACATAAAAATTGGTGCTATTCTGTTGTTCTGCTATTGGGATGACCATTATCTTTAAGTCAAAGCTATCACAATATGTTTATTAAATTCCTATTGTGTATATTGCATGTGTACAGTATCAGGAGTTTCAACTCTTGTCATGGGGGCAATAGAGAGTAGACCCTATAATATCCAGTAGCTACATTAGGTTCACTGCCTTGAATATAACCCAGCAATTTGTTCTCTGTCTCAGGGTTGGCCAGGAGCCCTCCACCTGGCACATCCTCATACCTACTCCAAGGTGCTTGCCTTTTCTGCCTCAGTCCTCCCTCTTCCTTGGCTCCTTTCTCTGTTTCAGCAAGTGCCATCACATGTACTTAACTCAGGGACCACCAGTGGGAAAGCACTCCAGACATTCACACACATTAATGAATCAGGTAATGCTTCCTCGGAAAGCCCGTGAGTGCAGGTGTGGGTGCAGGAGCTGCCCGCCAAATGCCAAATGGCAGCAGGCTGACGCCAGCAGGCTGCACGTACTTCTTACATCTGCACAAGTTCCTCCCAGAGAAGTCTGTCGGGGTGATGGGTTTACTTCAATTCATCCTGTGTTTGAGAATATTGAGATCGTAAAGAGATTAACTGCTGAAAGAGGAGAGACTGAAAATCTGGTGTTGGAAACAGTCAACTTGTAAAGAGCAACGATTCCATGAAACTGTGAGATAGAGTTTAACAGAATTCCTAAGAGAAAATAAAGGGAAAGAGAGTAAGAGAAAACCAGAAACCAAGTCCTTTCAAATAGGTCTTGAAACATCTTAGATTTCACCGTTGGAGGTCTTAACAGTAAAAATGAAACCAAAGGCATACAGGTGGGACCATCTGAGCCTCACCTTTTACAAGGGAAAATCCAAACCATATTTCAAAGCAGACTGGATAACTAAATGCACAATGCCCCGACAGTTCCATCCAGAGGAGGCAGAAGGGTGGGGTCAGCAGACCATCTGGAAATGGCTCACACTCAGAGTAAAGGCAGAACGGAGGAGAGTGTGTGAAAAAAAACTCCCCTGTGGTTACAGTGATTTTCACCACACACAGTCCTATCACCTAGGGAACCTCAGGACCAAGCTGCCTGGGAGACAGGGTGTTGTTCAGAAACCTGTTATCACAATGTATAAATGGTGTTTTCTCATATTCCTCCCAAGAATCAGGAAATGGCCAGTTATCTCGTCTTCATGCCTGACACACACAGTTTGAGTTTTTATTCAGCCATGTATTGAGCTCAACCACCTCTGATCTGAGGGCAGGTCATGCTGTGAAGACCATGAAAAGAGCAAGTCAATTACTCACAAATGGCATGCATCTCCAGAAAAGATCTTGGGGTGACTCATGCCCTCCTGACCTATTCTCAAATTCACAGACCAATACCTAAGTGCATATTTAATTGTTTTCAAATTGATTGCTCTCTAGCAGAAAAATCATGATAGGTACACTTACCAGGAAAGAGAATAGTGACATGACCCAGAGAAGAAAACAAGTGAAAGAGGGATCAGAGAAAAAATCTTAGGTTAATTAGAATCAGTTCTGGAAAATGAAACCCCTTTCCGAAAATGTGTATGCATACTCTCCAGAGGCCAAGGAGTTCACAGCTTACCCAATATCCATTCTCTTCTTAACAGAACCCTGAGTTGGGTTGGAGGAAGGCGGCACTGTGTTTTCAACCTCACTCACAGCTGAGGATGGACACGTGACTGAACCTTGGCCAATGAAATGCACTGGAAGTCACCTGGGTTTCTGGAAGAACTCCCTGGCCGCTGGCCTGCTCCTTCTGCTCTCAGGCTTGCCCCCTCTTCCTTCCAGAAAGGGTGCTGTGGCCCTGAGGGTGGCCCATTCCTCTTACAACTGCAAGGCAATTCCAGCCAAAGCTGAATTGCAGAAGAGCAGCAATATCTGTCCTGGACTTCTATGTGAAAAAATACATTTCTGATTTATTGAAGTCACTGTTTATTCAGGTTTTTTCATTATGTGCAGGTGAACAGAATCTTAATTGATAAATGATTCACTGTAAATGTTCCATCAGAATCAAAATCTTACATTTTTACATCTTTTAGTTTTATGTTCCTATCACATTCAGTAAATTCTGAATTCTTTGTTAAAAAGGGAAACTCAATATAAACTGCCAGGTTTAGTTCTGGACATTTGAAAAAACAACAGTTTTTCTTCAGTACTTAGCTGAATATATTTAACACAATGTACTGTTATATGATAGAATTATAATGTTCAGAAAGGAATAAAAATTGGTTTCACTGGTTAGTATAATATCTACACCTTGACCTTTAAATAAATCATTAACATTTTTGAACAGCACGTGGTCTAGTTTTATTTTTAATTATCACCCAAAGAGTAATGACATTTTTTTCCCATTGATTTTTAGAGAGTAGAAGTTAGGGGGGGTTGGAGGGGAGAGAAAGAGAGAAAGAGAGAGAGAGAGAGAGATCTATCAATGACCTGACTAGGGCTGGAATTGAACCTGCAACTGAGGTACATGCCCTTGACGGAGAATCAAACTCAAGACCCTTTGGTTCACTGGCCAACACTCTAACCATTGAGCTAAACAGGCAGGGCAATAGTCTAGCTTTTACTTTGAAGTACCAAAGAACTGGAATGAATACATATTTTATTTTTTAAAATCTTGTAATTTGGTTATTCAAAATAGTTATTTATTTATGCAGTTGCTGAAATTCATTTACTGTTTTTTTATATATATATTTATATTTTTTATTGTTTTGTTTTTATTAAGCAACATGAATTTATTAAATACTTCATTTTCCCTCCCAAACAAACTTTAAACAGAAATTAGGACTTTTTTTGGTCTCTATTTTCTCCAACTTTGTTTAGCCAGTCAAAACATAGCTTACTCCACAAGAAGAGGCCCAGAGTATGCAACACAAAGATGTCAATTTAAGAAACTAATGTGAAAACTGCTTGAAAAAGAAAATTCTTTTTTTTTCATATTCTAAGATGAGTAACAATAAAACCTGGAGGAACCCTACAGACTTCTACCATCTCACAGGTCTCATCACTTTCTCAGCCTTGGCCTACTGACCACCATCAAGAACTGCAAACAGCATAACTACCTCCCAGCCAGTGGGGTAGGCTCAGCTCTCAGGCAGAGGTTGATAAACACAGCTGTATTCTTCCTGCTTTAAAACCTCCAAGGCAAAAGTTCTAATTAAAATTATTTTTAAATGTATCATGGTGGCATAGCCCTCATACCATCAGCCATGCATATGTGTGTTGGGGGGGGGGCACATAGGGAATATGGGGGAGTTTTTCTCGGTGAAAACCCAAGGGTGCATTGAATGGCACAATGCACTGGGCACTTGTCACATTCAGATCAGAAATGGAGAGGGTGGAACTAGAAGGAGCCTTTAGATCTTGTCCAGGACTCTGGGTTTACCTCACTAAATTATTAAAGAGTTCTGAGCCAGGGTCTTCAACCCAGGGCTCTCATCATTCCACTGGACTATGACTACTTAGAGAATGAAACATAAACACATAAGCAGTACAGTCCTATGCTGTTTTTCCTACTTTTACTCTCGTCTCTATTTTTATATATAAGCTCTTTTCTTGTTTTCTCAAACTCAACTGTCATCAAAACCTTTGGTTCTCTCCTCACAAAACTCAACCAACTTCCTGGGTTCTCTTTTTGCTTTCTTCTAGATCACTCTTTGTCTCCTTTACCTTCCTCTTCTCCTCTATCTGTTTTCCTCCACTGCTCTATGAAAGGCATCCTGGAAACCCTTCTGGGCCAATACGCAGGGAAGGGGAGCCTGTGTGAGTGTGGAAAGTGAACAAATAATGGGAACCAAGAAGCCTCAGTCTTGGCCCTGGTCTATCACTAGCAAACAACCTGATCCTGGAGGAGATTCTATTTCCTATTGGCAAATGAGGGCAATGGACCCAATGCTCTTCGAGGTCTACAGTTCTACAAACCACTTATTAAGTAACTACTTCATGGATAATGTCTTACAAGATGCTGTACCTCCAAAGGCTCTCAATTTATTTGGTACAAAAATAATTGTCAAACTCGAGGGATTGCCAAGTGTCCAAAACAAATGCAGACATCGCTCCAGGGAAGGCAGGTTAAAAGGATTGGTTGGCAGAAAGTCTCGAGTCTTGACAGGATTATTTTTGAAATGGAAGGTAGGAAATAAGGTAGGTATGGGGAGAGATGCCTAGAGCTGGTTAGAGAGAAGATAACTGCAAGAGCATAGTCCTTGCGAAAGTAAGAGGGTATGGGATACAGAGGACAGGTGGAGGGACGAGCCATTCAGAGCAAGAAGACCAAGATGAATGGGCCAGGATTTTTAGCAGTTGGGTCAAGAGACCAGCGGTTCTCAATCTGTGGGTCGCAACTCCTTTGGCAGTCGAACGACCCTTTCACAGGGGTCACCTAAGACCATCCTGCATATCAGATATTTACATTACGATTCATAACAGTAGCAACATTACAGTTATGAAGTAGCAACGAAAATAATTTTATGGTTGGGTCACAACACGAGGAACTGTATTTAAAGGGCCAGAAGGTTGAGAACCACTGGATTAGACCCTTTTAACTTAAGATAGTAAGTTCTGAGAAACTGCCCAGAAGTAACAACCTAAGAAAGTACAGAAGTCATAGCAGACTACTATCAAAGTCAGTGCTTATTAACTAACAAATTGAAAGAGGTCCCATCTATCAGTAAAAGTCTCCCCAAGTCACCTAATCTTGATTAACAAGGTGAGACAGGTCCTCCAAAATAGAAAGCTAAACCGTACAGTTTTCTGACTCTCTGGGACCAAACTGATTTGAACAAGCGGTGGCTATGCTCAGGCAAGGAACAGCTCACTGAAGGCAACACAAATGGGTCTTTGAAGAAAATAGGGACAGAGAAGCATAACGCGGCAACAGAGACTGTGATGGAAAACTCAATGAGAAAACCCAGGGCAATTCCAACAGAATGACCAAGAGGCATGATGCACTCATGCCCCAAATGACACACAACGACCAATTACCAACAACAACAAAAAAAGGTCATTGCCAACTACAGTGAGAAGACAGGAATGGGAGGAGAAATATCATTCATGCATCAGCCACACAGAACAGAGATGTTTCCACAGATAAAACTTCCATTCTTAGACACTGAGTATTCTTTACTTTTAGGGAAAAACTGACTAAATATAAAGACTGAGAAATAGGCTGTTCATAATAATAACTTAGTAAATGACCAAAGAGAAGTCGAAATCCACACATTTCCCAATTATAGGACCATATCACCACCTCCAAATACACTTCTTGAAAAGAAACACCTACTCCCTACATGACGCTTCCCAAGATGTTCTTTTGATTTATAAGGATTCGCATTCGGAAGTACATACCATCTTGCTATACAAGCTCATATTCCCAAACAGATTGATTTCTGCCTGCAGGAAGATGGCTCAGATATTCCCTCACAACTGACAACTTCTTAGGCCAGATCAGTTTCCAATTTGAAAACAAACATTAGTTTAATATGAAAAATAAGTCTACATATGTAGTATCCTCTGCCATAGACTTACACAGAAGGCATGGAATTCTATATTCCTAAAAGGGGGGAGGAGGCATGAGAAAAGGTGCCAGGTCCCACTTCCTCTGGAGAAAGCAAAATTGCTTGAAAAGGACTCACACTTTGAAAAAGCCCACATTTGTGAAGGTCCATTTTTGAACCCACCATGAGGCCTGATGAAAAGATGGGGCTCTGTTGGGACTCGTAGGCAATGGCAGAGCCCTGCACTTGGACCTAAAGAATCTCTGAGGCAAACTATAATGATCACGAAAGGCCTCAATTTTATGTCCTTTAATGAAACTTTGTACCGACCTCTCAAAGTCTGGGTATACAAAGAATCTCTGGGAAGTGCCAAGAGCTCAGGCTGTGGGGCAGACCCTCAGAAGGTCTGTGGCTCTGAAATGTCTCACGTTCAGAAACGGCCTGCTGCTGGTCCAGAGAGGCACCACGTGACATTACTTTCATGTGGTTGATTTTCCGAGCTTAGGGAACTCTCTTGAAATAGAAAAGCCAAGTGAGAACTGTCTTCTGGGCATCTAGACATCATCTTTAATGATTCTTTAAAAAAAGATTTTTATTAAATTTTAGAGAGAGAGGAAGAGAGAGGGAGAGAGAGAACCATTGATGTGAGAGAGAAACATCTATAGGTTACCTCCCCGCAAGCCCCCTACTGGGATCAAGTCTGCAACCCAGGTATGTACCCTGACTGGGAATCGAACCGGCAACCTTTCAGTGCATGGAACGACCAACTGAGCCACACCAGCCAAGGCTTTAATGATTCTTAACTACTCATTTCTCTTTTGTTGACACCTTAGCAGGGCTTCCCTGAATTGAGCGGAGACCAATAATATATAGACTTTGTCCTTAACAGATTTTAAAAATTAACAGAAGGTGATAGAGGAAAAGAGAACACCCTGTCTCTGAATGTAATAAAGAACAATGCTGCTAATTCTGTTACATAACAAGCAGAGCGAATGTGATTGGCTATTGATTACTCAAAAACATCACAGACTCCTAAGTACTGCAGGAGATGGGTACTTCCCACGTTCCAGAAACCTATTCCATAGCATAAGGTGGAGAACAAGGTCTAGGAGTCATCCTAACCCTGGTCCGAACTTCTCCCTAATACCTTGGTGTGTACCTGGATAGCTAGTGTCAGAGCTGATGACATCAGTGGGGAAGAAGAGTGCACATGGAACAACTGAAAGATGCTTTTTAAAGAACAAAAAGTAATTATAGGGGAAAAGGCATGGATCCATTTGTAATACAACTAAATTCAAAAGTACCTGGAGAGTAATTTGCTAAGTGAAATAAGCCAGTCAGAGAAAGACATGTATCACATGATCTCACTCATATGTGCAATTTAATGAACAAAATAAACTGATGAACAAAATATAAGGCTTAATGACAATCTTCCAGATTTCTAAAAGTTCTTCCCAAAGCAGACATGTTTTTATCACAGTGAGAGGGATACACGTGCAGAAGTAGGTTATAAACCAAGAGTTGGATACTTTATAAATGGAAAATATTTCTCAGATGTAGAATAAGAAAATTGTCTTTAATCTGGCCAAATTCCATTTCCTTAAAATTTTAGATCCAGAAAAAATAGTGATGTCTAGGTGGAAGTGGTAGAGGGCATAGAGGGGATAAAAGGTGATGAAAAGAAAATTCAAAAGAAAAAAAGCAAAAAGAAAAATTGTGATGTGTTTGCTAAGCTCTATACTAAGATATAGAACTGGCTTTTTTACACTGGCCAAGTTTCAATTGCAAAAATTCACTCAGTAACCCTCCCTGCCCAACTAAATAATTTACAATGAATAATGACCACACATGTGGGTCAAGTGGCACCTCTACATATGAGAGTGTCAATTGTTACCTTGGAAATCTGTTTGGCAGTATATACTGAAGCTGAAGAGGTATATTTTCTTTGACTTAGCAATTTTATTCCTGGTATATACCTAACATAAATATGTGGGTACAGTCACCAAAAGACATGTTCGAGAATAGTCATAGCAGCACTTTTGTAATAACCAAAATCTTCCAAAAGTCCAAATATCAATAAAAAATAGAATGAAAACTGTGGTACAAAATTTACAAAGAATTCTATTCAGTGATGAGAATGACAACCTATAGCTACATGCATCAGCATGGGTGCATCATCATGGGTGAATCAGTCTCACAAACAATATTGAGAAGAAGCCATGCACTAAACAGTACATACTCTAGGACTCCATTTATACAAAGTTCCTAGATAGGCAAATCTAAACTGTGCCAGAAATAAAAATAATGGTTATCCTGGGGGAAGGGGTATTGGTGGGAAGGACATAGGAAGCATCTGGGAAGTTGGTAATATTTGGTTATTTGATCTGGGTGCTGGTTACATAAAAATGCTCCCTTTGTGAAAATTCATGAAGCTGTACACTTACAATTTGTACACTTTTCTGTATGTACTAGTAAATATAAATTAAAGACATTAAGAGATCAGCAGTTAATTTTCCTGTGTAGTCCTTGGATTTTAATTAGAACTGTACATAAACATGTATGTATACAGATGTATAAGAAATATATATATATATATATATATATATATATATATAAACTTATAGTTCATTTAAATTTTCACACTTCATTTGAATATATATATATATATGTATATATATATGAGAGAAATTTACATGGGGTAATAGGGAAAATTGAACACTGACTTGATCTTTGATGATATTAAGAAATTTTTGTTGTTATATTTTGACTGTGCTTTTTAAAACTCTCTGTCTTTTAAATATATACATATGGAAATACTTAAGAATGAAATGAGATGATTTGCATAAAAATAAAAGGCAGTGAAGGGAAGTGGATGGTAATATGACTGACTAGCCAGAATATTTCATTGTTGAAATTGGACAATGGGTACATGGGGGTTCATAATATACTATTCTCTCTACTGCTGTATATTTGCAATTTCCATAAAAAGATTTTGAAAATAATATTTAGGAAATCCCATTAAGCCAAATAAGCTTATTTCAAGCTTGTAGGCTAAGTGGCCTATTTAAGTGCACATAGTTAATACATGTGAGCATAAACATAGTTACCTTATTATATTCACCTTTTAATAGCATAGACTTTTCCTCTCAGATCTCTTCTAAACTTCCATAAGGCTTGTTCCTAATTTTCACAACTAAAAGCAAATCTGAGGGTGTTAATCCAAAATACGTCATATTTCTTTTTCTGAGTCATTATAGGAAAAACTAAATTTCTGAAATGCAGGACTATAACTATTCATGCTCTGCAAGCAGCATTCAGTGTTCTGAATCATAAAAATTTAACCCCAACCCTACAATTAAAACTCTCTTGATCATTAGAAAAAAATTCTGGGTTGAAATATTTTAAAGTACTGTTATTCAAGGGAAAAAATCATACACTAGGAATCGGATAAGTACCTCATCTCACTAAGCAAAGAGGAAAAGGTATATTTTCCCTCTTGATTTGTTTAATGCTGTCAACAATTTTTTTTTCAAATAAGTAAAACCAGAAAAAAATGTGCCCAAAGGGCATTCCAGCTGAGGAGTAAACCGCCTCCCAAAGCTTCTGAGTAAGGAGATAGCTCCCAACTCCCTTACTTCTTCATGTACTTGTGAGCATATGCAATGTGCTCAATAGAGACATGTGCCTGCCTAAGTTCCTATTAAGTTTCTGACAGACAGCATGAAAGTAAGAATAATGTCTTCTGTACCTATTAGATCATTCCTCTGTGTCTAATGGAAGGGACCCGGTCTAGATGTCTAAGTGTCTAAAATTCTGAGGGCTGACAACGTCACATGCTACAGGGAGTGGTCTGTGGCTACCGTAACAAATTCGCCCAAATTGTGTGGTTCAGAACAACATCAGTTTATTCTCCCACAGTTCTGGAGGCCAGAAGTCCAAAATCTATGTATCAGAGGGCCATCTCGCTGGAGGCTCTAGGCAAAGTCTGTCCTTTGCCTCTTCTAGCTTCTGATGGCTGGCAACACTCCTTGACTTATAGTCACATCAGAAGATAGCGGTAAAGCAACACCTACTCTGTGCTAGAAAATATGCCAGGTGCTTCACGTATATTACCTTTCATCTTTACATCCATGTGGGGAGCTGATATAGGGTTAAGCCTCGGACTGACCTGTGGGCAAAGTCATAAACAATTCTCAGCTTAGAGGGCACAGTCCTCTTAGCATAATTAGGCTTGACCTTATGAGGCTCTCTAGATCTTATCTGGGAAGCTAATGGGCTGAGGGAGGTGCAGGAAGTGGCCAAAACAAGTGAAACTCACAAGAACTGTGTAACTATGGAAACCACTACCTTGTTTACCTCTCACTATAAAATAAAGGCTCAGCTTGCCTTGGGATCTCTCTCTGTGGCCTCAGCCAGGCACAGGAAGATCCACGGAGACTAAGGAAAGCTAGAGAGTTCTGAACACTGTCTCCGTGTAAAACATTCTTCGCCGACTCCGTCCACACCTTTGGGAACCCCTGGACCCCAGCACATCCACACCAAACACTCAGCTTTGTTGCCGAGGAAACCTAGCCCTGAGCAGAGAAGTGCCTGACTTGAGGTCACACAGCTGGTGTCAGTGTGAGATTCAAACCCCAGGCTGTTTGCATGCAAAGCCAAAGCTCTTTTCTCCTCTCCATCGCGCAGCTACCAGCTAGAGAGAGTTTAATCTTCTGGCAAACAACTGGGTAGTTGAACATGAAGAAAACATTGCCCCCTGACCGGTTTGGCTCAGTGGATAGAGCATCGGCCTGCAGACTCAAGGGTCCCAGGTTCGATTCCTGTCAAGGGCATGTACTTTACCTTGGTTGCAGGCACATCCCCAGGGGGAGTGTGCAGGAGGCAGCTGATCGATGTTTCTAACTAACTCTCTATCCCTCTCCCTTCCTCTCTGTAAAAAATCAATAAAATATTTTTTTTTAAAAAAAAAAGAAGAAAAGAAAACATTGCCTACTAGGTGTTTGGTCATGTGGGTCAATGGAATTAAGAAAAAAAATCACTGTACCTGTGAATAGACTGGAGTTACACAGGAAAAAAGGAAAAAGAAAACCTCAGGTTCAGGATCAAGTTAGAGGCTGGCATGGGACAGCAGAGGACTTCACTGCTGGGTACCAGGAATAAGGAAGAGCCAGCTAGTCAGGGCCACAGCGGAACTGCTACAGACTAAGTCTTCAGACGCAGGCTTTGGCTTTTAAAGCTTTTAATGGTAGAAGAAAATCCAAATGAATGGCACTCGTTTGCGTAAAAATGAACACGGAGAAAATAAAGTGATACACCAGAAATTGGTTATCAAAAGTTTCTTTTATATCCGTAAAGTGTGCTATCAAACTGCAGGAAATTCGAGCCCTTTGGGGACTGAGAGCACAGCTTACAGCCATCCTGTGTGCAGACTTGTGGAAGCTGCCCGCTGCCTGCGGCTTTAAGGCTCTCTACCCAAACAGAGACATTTTAAGAAGATGGCAATAGAAAATAAGGGTACATCAGTTTACAAACGAAAACCTCACACTGAACCACCTGGCAAGCTTTGTTTTTGTAACACACTAGTCCACCATGCCTTCAGAATGAAATACTGGCATTTAGCTCCTAACAGGACGAGCCCTCATGCTGAGGCCAGGGCTGTGGCACTTCGGGTATCAGCAGGCAGTATGGCCATAAAGCAGTTAGGTATGTTTCCCACTGTGTTCTTCCCACAAATGTACCACTTTTAAGCATTCAGTATATTCTTGGGGCTCTTAAGCTCTCCCAGGAGGGAGTTGCTTTTGTACTATTTTGCATTCCCCACCCCCAAACACACACAAGCACTATGTTGAGCACACTGTCAACCAGCATTCCAGGCACTTTACAGGTGGCCTTACTGAATTTCCATACCAAGCTCCTGGTGTGCAAGCAAGGAGAGCGGTTCACAGAAGTTAGGGATGTTCTGTGGCCACAGCTAGAAAGGGATATGGATGAGATCAAACAGAGTTGTGCTTGAGTCTAGTTGTGCTCTCTTACCTCACCCCAAACTTTCAGCATATGTAATGACATCAAGAAGTAGCCAGCCTCACCTGGCCGGTGTGGCTCAGTGGTTGAATGTTGACCCATGAACCAGGAGATCACGGTTAATGCAGGAGGCATCTATCAATGTTTCGCTCTTGTGTCGCTGTTTCTCTCTCCCTTTCCCTTCCTCTCTTTCTAAAAATCAATTAAAAAAATTTAAAAAAAAGAAGTTTCCAGCCTCCTTGCTTTACACTGAAACTGCACTGGCACTCATTAACTCTTCAAAAAAAAAAAAAAAGACTAATTTCCATCTTCAGCATGCATAATTTCATACAAGCCAATATGGCAGTGAGAAAACTTGTGACTAGGCTCCTAATGTGTATCAAGCTTGTTGGACTAGAAACCCTCTTTGGCTCCTCCACAAAATTTTGACTCCTGTGTGAGGAATGTGCAAAGTCACCAGCTGCTTTCTTGCCTTTTCTAGTGCAATCGCTGACAGATGACTGATGAATCTTAGTCCTTGTCACCAATAAAAGAATGCTTTCGAATGTTAGATAAGGATAATGAAGAAACTAACACGTAGTAAGTCTTCATTATGTGCTGGGGCCAAGCAAAGCGGTTTATGTATATCTTCTCATACAATTTTTAAGTCCTCACAATAGTCCTCCAAGATAGATATTTTTAATCACCCTTTTACATAAGAGGAAACTGGAGCTTAGAGAGGCCAAGTGATTTTCTCTAGGTTACACAACTAGTCAGTAGAAGAACCAAGATTCAAATCTACACTTTTTCAGTCTCCAAAGCCTTTGCCCGTAGTAATCAGTTACTTCCAATCACTTTGATCCTGGAAATGGAAGAAACACTTTACACACACAGAACAATCACTCAATAAGATGTTTCTGGGTGATAGGTTCCCCACCCTGCCCCCTTGTTACTCTCTGTATGACAGAAGAAAGCCTCATATCCAAAGGAATTCTGCAACTTCTCACCACTACGGTATACCTGACAGTGTACGCAGACAACCCTTACCTTTTCAAGACCCATTAGAAACTTAGGAAAATGATGCTCTACAGAGCATTTCTTATAAAAGCAAAACTTGAGAGTTCTAATTGGACTCTATGTGGTTAGGCTAAAATTAGAGTAATCCAACCCATAAATCTAAGTAAATCATTCCCATCCAAATCTCATTTTTAATATTGCACAAAACAAAGTATTTAGGATACTAACTACACTGCATAATGCCAAGTGCTGTATCCTCAAAAGTCTTTCCATACCACCATCCTATTCTTACCTCTAGCAAAACTTAAACTGGTCACACAGAAATTTAAACTGGTTTCTGTAAAACACTCCCCTTGTTTGTGGCCTGCAAGGTGCTTCCAGGGCAGACCGAGAGAGCTCATGTTATGGAAAAGAAGATTCTTCTCTTCCTCTGACCTCCACATTCACAGAGCTGTACTGTAGCTCAAAATAAAATTAGATTTTGGAAGGAAGAAAGTATGAAATATTATGTAGAAAAATCTTGGCAACACGATCCCTATCAAATCACAGTCCTAAAGCCAGGGAGTTTTATCTGGAAGGCTGGCTAAGAGTGATTTTTTTAAAAAAACACCACAAACACACTTTTTGAAATTGAAGGAGGCATTTATAATCCTAAGTGCCCTTGGTTAGTAAGTCGACTTATGAAAACGAGTGATATAAGGCTCCTTAGTATCAAGCTGCATTTTTTTCGGTAATAATCTTTGTTAAAATGCAAAAACCAACAGTAGCCAAATTAAATGAAATCAAAGTCCATTTAATTTTAAATTGAAGTCCTCAAAAATTCTAGGTAAAAGCCCTCACCATATAAAGCAAACGTCTTTAAGTATCAACATGGAATAGATGAATGCTTTCAACGGACACATAAGGAAATGAGCCCTATGGAATAGTGATCAAAACAGGACACGTAGATGTTTACTACTGTGTGTCTTTCAACCCCAGTTAAAATTATCTGAGAAGGTATAAAATGGGTGATAATAGTTGCTCAATAAATGCTCTCAGTGTTACTACTACCACCACCACCAGTAGCTTTAGAGGGGTTGCCACTTTTTACAAATGCAACTGTCTTCAGGGAAAGGTATTCAAATTGCATACCAGTCTTGAAAGGTTTTTGCAAACTGTATTAGTTTTCTTCTAACATCTCAGATTAGTCACTCTGGAGGGATTTTTAATAGTATTAGTGAGGGAAGACAGTGATTTCAGAGTGAGGGAACAGTCCCCACCATGATGGGTTGCAAGGACTGGCTTTGGGAGGCAAAGGGTTTCGCATCTAATAGCAGTTGAACAGGACACCTGAAGCGAGGAGGAGTATCGAAAGGGGGTCGGAGAGGAAAGATAATCTCTGCAATACATACTGAAGAAAATCTCAGAACTATGTTATTTCTGAAAAAAAAGCAACATGTTTAATAGCTCCAAATTCCATGGGAATGGGAGTATTGTGACTTGCACATATCTTTATGTGAGATGTGGCACATTTGAATGTCCTGTGGAGACCCAGTATTTGAACTCAAGTTTGAAAAATTTCTTTCCCAAAGAAGGTTGGCTTAGCCATGCTATCTGGTCGTCCATACAACTCTTACATATGAAGTATAACAACTGCCAACTAAGAAAAATAATTACGTACAAAAAAAGGACATGCACTAGCTCAAAAAGCATTGCTCATATGGGAACCAAGGACTTTGCTATATCAGCAAAGAATGAGGCTCCCTGGGATGAATCAATAAATGTCAGGTCCAAAAAGGAAATGTAGGTTTCCCCTTTTTAAACAGTACAAAAGGTCAAGAGGCTTCAAAACTACATAAACCAGGCCTGACCTGATGATAGAGTACTAAAAGCAAAGTCACAGATATTTACATCTCGTCCAAATCAAACCTTATATTAGAACTGAAACAAATAACTATCTTAGCCAGATTTCAGGCTCTGAAAAAGAGAGCAATCGTTTCCCACTGCTGAGTGCTGAGCACTGTGACAGGCCCCTTGCCTGTGTTAGGACACTTAGTTCACACTGCAGCTAGCTCTTTACCTTCTAGAAAGCCATGGAATCACTGGGGGCCAATTCGGGGTGGGGAGTGAGGGTCAAGGATGGTTCCAAAGGGCAGCTATATGATCACTACTTTGGGCAACTACCTCTAAAGACCAGAGATTTTACAACAGTAGATTACAGTCCACTAGCCAGAAGCTATTATTACTGTAGCAAAGGCTTCCATCCCCCAGGACTCTACCTGGGCTCTCCAACTACTTTTGACAGTGCATCCCTTCAATAAAAAGTTTATGAGTATTAACTGCCAATATATGCATTTTTATAAGTTATATAAACTACTGCTCTAGAATACCAGTTATAAAGCATACATGAAATATATGTTAGAAAGCAATTATATTTTAAACTAGAGGCCCAGTGCACAAATTCATGCATAGGTGGAGTCTAGCTGGTGGGGAGGAGGGGACACAAGAGGTTAGCCGGCCAGCCATACCCCCATCAGCAGTGCAGTCATAGCAACCGGTCATTCCAGTCGTTCCAGTCGTTCCAGTCGTTCCAGTTGCTTGACTTTAATATATATAGATAGAAAGTTTAATGTTTTCTTTTAACCCAATGCATTAGGAGGTATACCACCATTCAAGACAAGAGCATTTTGGCCTTTTCCCTCCAAAACATTCCCACTGGGCTCTCTCCATTTCCAGGGTCCCAAGCCCAGGAGAAAGTGAACAGAGAAGTTGACCTGCACACTTGACCTTTACAGCCTAACCCATGCCCAGTTTCCTATAATACGCAAGCCCTAGAAAAGACATAGCCACTCCCATGATTGGCAGTTGACAGGCTCTTTCCAAGAGTGAGTGGTATAAATTGTTCGTGCACACTTATGTGAAAAGGAGTGGCACAGAGACGTATCCTCAAATTCAGCTTAGCTACTGATCCCATCTCTTTCTTACCTAATCCTTCAATCAGAGTTTCTCCCAAGGTCAAAAAGGAAGCTGGTAAGAAGAGCCAAGCATGTTTTCCCCCCTTTCTGTAGTGGTTCTGTGATGTCACTCAAGCCCTCCAACCCCTCTGTTTACTCGTGTAAACCCTAGTCTTTGATTTGAGAAGGATTATTTTAGATATAAAAATGTAGAGATTCAAAGGAAAATTCCTAAGAAATTAATTTCTCTCACCCTATTTCCTCCATGGGTCCAATGTTGAATCTGATATAATATCAGATGTGAATCACTAATTAAAGGCACTGGCCTAGGGAAGAAAAAAACATGCATATGTTTGCTTGACATTTACCACTTCCCCCGTCCCACATCTAACAACAATACAATTGAAGATGTCTAATGAATATGTAAGTGAACCAGACCAAAAACATGAAGTAACAGATGCCTCTTTTAAGTAGCATTAAGGCTGACTCTAGGTATGACACAGATTCTTCCTCTCTTTCTCTGCAAACACACACACACACACACACACACACACACACACACACACCACTACCACACTTATGTACAATTGAAAATGCATATGGAAATCAAATAATGCCCTAACCCTAAAGGGAGTAGGCATCATTTTTACCTCAAAGAGAACTTAATCTAGAACAATGTTAAATACCTTGGGGATGGTTAACCAGGTGTTAAGCACATGGCGTGCAACAGAATATTTTACTTTTAAGAAGTTCTAGGAGATGTGGATTTTCAAATAAGCTCATTTTGGTTCATGGGAGAGCACTTAGAAGAATACGGAACACTGAGGCGCCAGCCTGTCTCACTCTACTGCTCACTAGCACATTGTAGACGTCTCCACTAACAGGCTCTGTTCATGTTCTTCAATTTCCTCATATGTAAGATGGTCATATATATACTAAAGGACCAATGCACAAAATTCGTGCAAGAGTATACCTTCCTTTCCCCGGCTGCCGGCACCAGCTTCCCTCCGGCCCCAGCTTTGTCTGGAATGATGTCCAGAAGGACGTCTAGTCTAATTAGCATGTTACCCTTTTATTATTATAGACTAGAGAACCAGTGCACAAAAATTCATGCACTCATGGGGGCGGGGGAGGTCCCTCAGCCTGGCCTGCACCCTCTTGCAGTCTGGGACCCTCAGGTAAGATCTCTAGGCCTGGCCTGAGATCAGGGCCTATAAGGCTTTCCTTCCCCCAGCTGCTGGCAGCTGGCCCCACCCCTGCCACTGCCACTGCTTGCCATCTGTGTAGCACTGCCCCCCCCTCCTCCCCTGCCACCAGTCGCCTCCTTCTGCAGGCGACAGGCATGGGTGTGATTGCTTGGCTGGCCTGGGCCTCCCTCTACTGGGCGATCACTGGCAGGCCCCACACACCCACCACAGCCTTGCTGGCCGGTGGCCTGGGCCTCCCTCCATAGGGCGATCAATGGCAGGGCTTTGCCTGCCTGCCTCATCACCCCTAACCACTCACCAGCCTACCTGATTGCCCATAACTGCTGGCCTGCCTACTGTTTGCCCCTAACTGCTGGCCTGCCTATCTGATCGCCCCTAACCTCTGGCCTGTCTACCTGATTGTCCCTAACTGCTTGCCTGCCTGCCTGATCGCCTCTAACCTCATCTCTCTTGGCCCCGCCAACGTGGCTTAGTCCAGATGGGCATCCAGAATGACGTCCAGAAGATGTCCAGTCTATCTGGTCTAATTAGCATATTACCCTTTTATTAGTATAGATAAGACCAAGTTCCTTATGTCTCATGTGAAATTAAAAAAAAAATAGCCAACAATAGATGGTTAAATGCTCTATGGTACTCAAAAAGCCATTACAATTATCTTTATAAACAGTGTAAAAAATAAAATTTTGTTAACATAAAAAATAAAAAAGGGAACAAAACTATATATAGAGTATCATAAACAGGGAGGAGTATTAAAAATATATAAGCCTGGCTGGTGTGGCTCAGTGATTGAGCATTGACCTATGAACCAAGAGGTCATGGTTGACTTCCCATTCGGGGCACATGCCTGGGGTTCCGGGCTTGATCCACAATAGGGGGAGTGCAGGAGGTAGCTTATCTATGATTCTCTCTAATCACTGATGTTTCTATATCTCTCCCTCTCTCCCTTCCTCTCTCTAAAATCAATAAAAAAAGTGTTTAAAAAATAAAACCTAGCCTGGCTGGTGTTGTTCAGTGGTTAGAGTGTCAGCCCACGCACCAAAGGGTCTTTGATTCAATTCTAGGTCAAAGGTTGCAGGTTTGATCCCTGATCCTAGTGGGGTGTTTGCAGGGGGGCACAAATTGATGTGTCCCTCTTGCATTAATGTTTCTCTCTCTTTCTCTCTCTCCTCCCTCCTTCTCTTCCACTCTCTCTAAAAAAATTAATGGAAAGAATATCCTCGGGTGAGAATTTAAAAAACAACAACACAAAAAACACATAAAACTTAAAAGGCTAAAGGCACAATTTTTACTTGAATTTTCCCATTTTTTTCTTTATTTGCAGTGCTTTCTACATTTTTGGTAAAGAACACGTGTATTTCTAATAGGGAGAAAAAGAGTTAAAAATTTGTGGATCCAAAAAGCACAGCTGACTCTTACCTGTCTACGAGACAATAGATTCTCACCAGAGAAAAAAACATATAACTGCTGCTTATTCATATTAGCTGGAAAACCACAAAGGGAAGCTCTGAACTCTACTGCTTCCTTTTGTGAAAATGGAAACGTAAATCTCAAGGAATCAAGGCCAGGTCTCAAGGAATTCTTGCCACCTCCCCTCTACTTGCCAAGTCCTTGTAGGCTTCTCAGAGGAGCATAATTTGTTAAACTGATAACAAACATCAAAATACACTTGGGCATGAGGCCTACAACCTAAGCCACATGAGACCCAGGTGTGGTGGGTAAAAAATAATTTGTGTTAAAAGGGCACGTGTGTGTGTCGGAAGGGAGAACACGATGAATATCCTCAGAGAGATTTTTAATAAAAATGGTGTCTCTATGTTTCCCATGAGAGTTTCTTTAAGGAAATGTAGAACTAACGATTACTGTGAGAAAAGAACATTCAGGGGAAGTTTTGACATTTTAAATGATCATTTATTCCTCCAGTGTGAACTCTTTCTTCAGGAGAAACACTCGGGTACTCCAAAAATTTGAGATAACTGTTTCCCACTGTAGGTTACAATCAAAACATTTATAAATTGCCCATTTTTGATGATTCTAAAACTATGAGTAAATCAGAGAAATCTGCACTTTCTTTTTGGTAACTGGGCTCTTAGGTAAAAGAAAAGACTCTGCTCATCACCAGATGAATTCCAAGGGAACTGAAAGACCATCCAGTAGCAATTTAGTGTGAATAATAGCAAGTTAAAAAAAAAAAAAGCGCCAAACCAGGCTCCAGCTGGTATAACCCAGAGTGAATACGCAAGCTTGCAGCACAGAGCTCCAACCCAGAAAGTGAGTCCAAGCTTGTGTGAGCAAGAGTAGGCTTTGCCCGAGTTCCCCCAGGCACTTCACCTGTGCCACACGGGAATAGAGAAGTGTCTACCACAGGTCCCTGCCCTCTGGGGCCAGGCAGTTGGGGGTAAACAGAAAGCAAACAGACAAAGATAACCAGGCAAAGCTACGTGCTAAGTGCTAGTAGATGACAGGGGAGGCCAGAGGAGAAATGGTGATCAGGTTCAGGGCACAGTAACTAACTGGACAACCCAGCAACTTCGCTGACCTTGTGGCTATTTATAGTTTCTTCTGGAAAATTCTGCATATGGTTTAGCATGACTGTAATTGGCATGGAAATAGCCCCCTCAATCATTTTCTCTCTAAATGAAGGGTAACAGGAAAGAGATGGGCAAACAGGAACCTGATCTGGGCTGAAACGCTGGGTCCATGGGCGTTTCGACTAGCCTCTCCCACTTCTGCTATTTGCTTAACAGTGCACTTGATTGACCCCAGAGAATGTTTTGTTTTATTTTGTTTCAATTTTTCTTTTGATCCAGGGAAGATAGGTGTAGGAAAACAACATCTCCCATTTCAGGGGCAGGAACTGGACTAAGCCAGTTCTAACTCCCCACAAAGTTGGGTAGAGGCCGGAACACAAGGATGGCAGCATCCAGTATCCCCAGCAATATACACACACTCAGATCGGAGTGGAAGTCTTCAAACTCTCAGAAACAGAAGAGCAGTGTGATGTCCCCTGGTATTGTAGTTTGGGAGAGTAGGGGATAATTTTGGAACATAGAGAATTAAGAGCAGCTTGGTTTAGAAACTGGGAGTCAGGATGATCTTGAGTTCCCTGGCAGGGGTGAGGACAAAAGGGGAGGGAAAGCAAACTTGAGAGGGAAACTGACAAAAGCATGAAAGGAGTAGCAGGAAACCCCCAAGACAAATCCCGTCAGAAACATACATGAATGTGTTTTTTTAATTGCAAATGAATTACCTTTGTATGACAAGAACCAGTAAATGTCCCATTTAATGATAAATCTGAGGACCTTCTATGTAACAGGCCTTACACACACACACACACACACACACACACACACACACACACACGGATTCGTGGTTGACCTCAGTGCCTCTGACTACAACACACTGACAGATGAAACACTGATGATGTTCCAACTCACAATACAACAGCAAAGAGCACTAACTTCTACAAGTGGAAACTCAGAAAATCGTCACCAACAAAGAATGCATCTGCATGGATTAAAACCCTGCGTTCCTGCCATGGCTGGGTGACTCAGTTGATTGGAGCCAAAAGGTTGCGGGTTCGATCCTCAGTCCGGATGCTTACAGGAGGGCAGCCAATTGATGTTTCTTACATTGATGCTTTTTCTTTCTTTTTCCCTTCCTCTCTCTCTAAAATGAATAAAAGCATATCCTTGGGTGAGGAGGGAAAAAAAAGGGAAAACAAAATCCCTTGGCTTCTTGGTTGGCTGCTATGAAGGATGTCTGCCAGGTCCACAGTGCCTCGCCAGCCGCGTCCAGAAGGAGAGCTGCCTTCGTTTGCAATCTCCCTAACCACCACTTGCTCTACCTTTGCAATCAGTCAAAACTAATCAAAACGAACATAAGTGAGTCAGCTGTGAAATTCCTGTTCTTCACAGTGGGCTGTGTGGTGGGAGAGCACACAGATGGAGTTTCCTTTTTAAATGAAATGTTTGGCAGCAGCCTCTGTGAAGAGTTTTCCAGGGCTTCCATCTGGCTTTAGTACTGGAACGCATACATGAAAGAATGGAAAAAGAAAACTCTGTTGGCGTGCTAAACCACTAGAAAAGCTGAAGCGGTCGATAGCACATCTTCTAAATCCTCAGAGATTAAAATGCTTTGCCCAAGGAATGTTGTTGTTGTTGTTGTTAAGGAAGGGAGAGTTCTGTTTCTGGGACCTCGCCCTGTCCTGGAAATAATTGAAGAAGTGTGCAGACTTGGGTGTGAGATGAACCCAGATGGGAGACATAGCTCTGTCTCCATCCAGTCACCTGACCCTGGGCAGTGTACTTACCCACGTTAAACCTTGGCAATTTCACTTGTATAATAGAAATAACAACACAGCCACATCACAAGGCTGCTGTGAGGATGAAATGAGATCATCCCTGTTAGTACTTAGTTATCCATTTTTGGCCTCTCCTATTCACACGGCTTTAGAAAGGACAAATATTACTACCAATTTTAACAGGAAGAGATCTAGAACCACCAAGGAAATTTTAAAAAATGTAAGGCATCTACTTTTTTTCTGTTACACACCTGAACAAAACAAGTTCACACATGGCAGTGTCCCTGTCAGGAGCCTCTCAGAATTGCCCTGAGGAATGAATTTTCTCTAAGACTCAAGTACATCGCTGACGCTATCATTCTAATATGTGGCTTTCTTAACAGCCAGTTATTGGTGTAGAAGACTGTCACCACCCAGCCAAAATCAAACAAGGCCTACAGAGGTTGGAAAACAGATTAATACTGAGACAAGCACCATTAAAGTTGTGAGGGGAGGAGAGAAAGAGAGAGAGAGAGAGAAAGAGAGAGAGAGAGAGAGAGAGAGAGAGAGAGAGAGAGAGAGAGGCACAAGGCTAGGGAACAGGCCTAGAATCAAACTATCTGGGTTCAAATCGCTGTTTGGTAACAGACTAGTTGATGATCTTGGGCAAGCTAATTTACTTCTTCTTCCTTTTTTTTGTTTTTTTTTGTTAATCCTCTTCCTAGGATATGTTTCTATTGATTTTTAGAGAGAGTAGAAGGAAGAGGGAGAGGCAGAGAGAAAGAAACATCAATGTGAGAAAGATACACATATTGGTTGCCTCTTGCAAGTGCCCTGGGGATGGATGGAGCCTGCAACTGAGATATGTGCCCTTGACCTGAATCGAATCTGGGACCCTTCAGTCCATGGATGCTCTATCAGTTGAGCCAAACTAGCTAATTTACTTTTATATGCTCAGTATTCCCACCTACAAAATGAGGACAGTACTGTTATCTACTTCATAACACTGTTGGGTGCATGGCGGTGCTACTCCACAGGTCATTTATAAACGACACCTGGTGGCAAAATCGACTGAGCCAAAAAATATCTCAGGAGAAAACCCTCTCTCTACTTTACCTTCCCATAACCAAAGATTACTGTTGTTACAAATGTTTTAATCAAATGTGTCTATATACATATCACGAAAGAGCCAAATTCTCAAAATAGAGTATAATAGAGAATATTGCATTTTTATAAAATAAAAAAGAATGTAGAAAGGATCATATCATCAAGGCACTGACAATATGCTTTTTACTGCATTGTCGTCTAGTGCTACTTAAAGTTTTATGGCTGGATTTATATATCCAGTCTCCATATTAAGAGACAAAAGGCTTATCCTGACTTACACTGTATTCCAAAGACAGTCTATTAATCAATAACTTCATGAATGAGATCCGAAGACACAGCGTAGGTCAAAACTGTTCAATGTCTTTATGAATTTTTAAAGGTTAGGAAAAAATAGGCTCCTTAAAACAAGGCACTCTCTACAGCATTCCACCTTCCTGACCTACGTCAGATGGGATGAGGAACTAGGGCAGCTCGAGTGTGGCCACTGTGATCCCAAGGACCGGGTGGATTTCCCAGTCTGTCACTTCCGAAGTGGTGACTCTGGGATGTCAAGACCTCTCTGGTGAACACGGGCCCCTTCACCAGTGAAAGGAAGAACATGCCACCTGACTTTGTGAGGCTGACTGGAACTAAAACAAATAATATAATGCCCATAAGATGAATGGTTTTTATTTTTTTCTGCATAATTTTCCAAAAGACTCCTATTTTCAGCAATATTTCCTACTTCTATAATAAAAATAGTAACTATGTATCATTGTTGTAGTTGTTTTATATTTCTTCCTTCACTGCTAATACTTTTATACATCTCTCAGTTCAATGGATTTCTTCATGTTTCTTAGATAAAATCTCTTGGAAAGTCAGCTCACCATCCTGAATAAACCATTTCTACCAAGGTCAAATTTCATTTGTCTTGTATTCTTCACATCTCTTTTAATATTTATGGACCTTGAGATGAGATCCAGTCTGAATTAGAAAGTGGATAAAAAGAATTTCTTCCTTATGCCAGACAGCTGACAATTAACTTTGGTTACCCTAATTCCAATAACAACCTCTAAGGAATGTTCTCAAACACTCATAAATGTTTTAAGCATCCATTTGGATTATTAATAACTGAATTTCTCCCTATATGACATGTGTGGAATAAGAATGAACCTTGGTATGAAAATTCCAAGGGGGTTGAGAATCCTAGAAAAACAGAGTCTAAAGGAACATTGAACTTGTCAACTGAATAAATTGAAGCCCAGAAAAATTCAGAGGCTTGACTACGTCAGTCAATAAGAAAGAGACTAAGAAGTATTTTTTTTGATAGAACTGAGTGCCAAAGATATGTTATGTCAACTGTAACCAATAAGACAACCCAGAGTACAACTCGAAAGATAATGAAACTTTTCAACCTTAGCTTCAGCATAACACTTTCAAAATAGAGATAATTTTCCCCATTACCCAATTGCTGGAATCAAGTCCATCAGCATTTTGAAAAGTTCTAGAAGTTATTCTAAGGAACACCCAGGATTGGCAACCACTGAGATAGGTTCTAAGCTCCTAATCTACATCATTATTTTCCAGGGGGGGTCAATTTGCATAAATTATTTCATCAAAGAACATTCACAACTTTATTTTAAATTAAAAAAAACAACAACTTTGTTCTCCACAATTCCAAAATCGTTTTGAAAAGGTCAAGATTTTCTGTTTCAACAAAATATGTGAAAGAATGTATTAATCCCAAATATAAAGTTTCTTCATGTTCCCTCTATAGCAGCAGTTCTCAACCTGTGGGTCGCAACCCCTTTGGGGGTCGAACAACCCTTTCACAGGGGTCGCCTAAGACCATCAGAAAACACATATATAATTACATATTGTTTTTGTGATTAATCACTATGCTTTAATTATGTTCAATTTGTAACAATGAAAATACATCCTGCATATCAGATATTTACATTACGATTCATAACAGTAGCAAAATTACAGTTATGAAGTAGCAACGAAAATAATTTTATGGTTGGGGGTCACCACAACATGAGGAACTGTATTAAAGGGTCGCGGCATTAGGAAGGTTGAGAACCACTGCTCTATAGGAACAGTATGTAGCAGCCAAGGACTTTTTAAAACCATTTATGGACATGAAGACTAGCATTTATGGACCATTTATAGACATGAAGACTAGCATTACACACTCTGAATTAAAACTGGATGGGGGAATATATTTTAAACATGAATGTAAGAAATGTTCAGTAGGTAACTAGCCTCTAATAATAAACTGATTTTAACCTCTTAGTGTGTTTCTAGTTTAGTTTTATAGACCTAAATATCATGGAGGGGACAACTAACTATAGAAATTGTTGTGAGCAGGGCTTACTTTACACTTTGAATTAATTAATAGTTCTGTTACAAATAACGTCTATGCCATAATCGGATATGTGGTAAGCCCTAAATTAAATAGCATCTTCCATACAAGCAGCTATTGTGTCTACTGCTACAAGGCACTTAGAACACATTAGCACACAAATCATATGGATGCATGCACAGGTTTATATGATGCACACTGCTTCTGTCTGAGGGTCCAAAAAGGCCTTCTAGGATAACTTCTCATACCTATAAAGGATTAACTCACTAGTGTCTCTGTGAGATATTTTTAAAAAGTCAATTTACTGAGATATATTTACATGTAATAAAATGCACCAATTTTAAGTATGCAGTTTGATGAGTTGGGAAAAATGCATGCTATACCTAAGTAACCATCACCATAATCAACATATAGAACACTTACATTACTGCAAAAATTCCTTCATGTCCCTTTGCAGTCAATCTCCAACCCAATTCCTGGCAAACACCAATGAGCTTTCTGTCACTATAGCTTAAGTCCATTCTAGAATTTCACATAAATAGAATTACAGAGCATGTAGTCTTTTCTGTTTGTTTGTTTTTCTTTTCACCAACATAAGGCTTTTCAGATTCATCCATGTTGCTGCATATACTGGTATATCATTTCTTAGGGTAGTTTTGAACTACATAGATATAATTTACTTATTCATTCACATTTGAGTTCTTATTTTTCATTATTATAAACTAGAGGCCTGGTGCATGAAATTCGTGCATGAGTAGGGTCCCGGGCCTGTGATCAGGGCTGATTCCCCAGCTGCTGGCAGCCGACCCCGCCCCCTGCTGCCAATGCCAGTCACGCTCTGTGTGTGGGGCTACCAGAGAGGCAATAGGGGCCCTGGTCGCTCACACCCACCTTGGCCTGGCACTGCCCGCATCTGTCGCCACCCATCCCCCATTCCCTGTTCCCCATTGGGTGATCCGAGCCTGCTGACTGGGGGTAGGGACTGAGAGGTTGTCGGGAGATCAGGGCCTGTGAACTGGGGGCAGCTCCTGCATTGAGCGTCTGTCCACTGGTGGTCAGTGCGTGTCATAGTGACTGGTCATTCTGCCGTCTGGTTAATTTGCATATATTTATATTTATATTTATATATATAAATAAATAAATAAATATATATATATATATATATATATATATGGCTGTTATAAACTTCTATATACATGTCTTTATGTGGATATATGCTTTTATTTCTTACTAGTGGCCCGGTGCACAAAATTCGTGCATGGGGTGGGGGGTGTCCTTCAGCCTAGTCTGCACCCTCTCCAATCTGGGACCCCTCAGGGGATGTCCGACTGCCGGTTTAGGCCCGATCCCATGTGGGATCGGGCCTAAACCGGCAGTCGGACATCCCTCTCACAATCCGGGATCACTGGCTCCTAACTGCTTGCCTGCCTGCCTGATCGCCCCTAACCACTCTGCCTGCCAGCCTGCTCACCCCCAACTGCCGTCCTGCTCCCCGTCAACTGCCCCCTGCCAGCCTGCTCGCCCGAACTGCCCCCAACCCCCTCCGGCCTGATCGCTCCTAACCTGCCTCTGCCTCGGCCCCGCCACCATGGCTTTGTCCAGAAGGTCTCCCAGTCTAATTAGCATATTACACTTTTATTAGTATAGATGGGTAATGCCTGGGAACACAATTGCTGAGTCACATAAGTAGACGTTTGACTTTATTTTAAAATGCCAGATTGTTTAGCAAAGTGCTCAGATCATTTTTACATCCCCTCTGCCCAAGAAAGTATGAGAGCTTAAATTTCTCCACATGCTTGTCAATACTTGGTATTGTTGGTCTTTTAAACTTTAGCCATTGCCAAGAAGAAAAATTAGAAATCAGTGCTTTAAGAATGCTAATTAACAGAATCATGTCAGTACATAAGCTTTTCACACTATTCAAGAATCCATTCAGGAAATCCAATGAGAAAAACTCAAATTCTATGAATGAACTGGAGGTTCTTTTTCTCTGATTACCCAATTACAACTAAATAACTCAAGAAAGATAACCTTATTTCCTGCACTCCAGAATCTTTTTATATTCCTACAGAGGATATACAACCTACTCTGAAAATAATGTCTCATGTTCACAGGTTATATAATGTCTTCCTCTCAGATTATAAATTCTGCCAGACACTGGGAGGGGGCAGGGATTCACACAAAGAAACATTAGGAAAAGACATTGGATATCAATGTCTTACATGCATATGTTGGCAAGCATTTAAAACTATGATATTCTTCCCCTTTAAAAAAACACACAACTATTTATACTATTTTAAAAGTGGTGAAATATTATTTGCAGATATTGCCCTAATTTATACAGATTTTGCCTGTTCAAAGTGGGTAGCTGGTTTTCATCAACCAAACCATGAGAGTTGAAAGGCTTGGCTTCCCTAGAAAGCAGGAGGTGGCTCACACTCATAGCAGGAAGGAAGCTATCCTTCAAGGACTCTGCTCTCACTTCACAGCCTCCTAGGTGAGTTCAGCTACAAAGAGGTCATCCTTCAAATGAGTGAGAGAAAAGGAAAAACTCAAAATCCAGCTGAGCCTTTTAATGAGGCTCCCTGCCATTCCCTGGAATGCTCTCTGAACCACCACCATTATCTTTTCAGAATCCGTGAAGCAGCTCTGGGTTCTCCCAACCAGACCAAATTTCCTTACACATGCCTTCATCTCATTATATTTTTCCTTATTAACCTTTTTTTGGTTAATGATTATATTTTTAATGAGTAACTTATTAATGTTTATTGCTCCTTCCCCATGAAACAAGGTAAGCTTCATGAGTTTTTCTCATATCTGAACCCCTAAGCACTTAGAGTGGTCAGCACATAAAAAGTACTTAATAAATATTTGAGTAACTAATGAATTACTTCTTAATAAAAACATTACCTTATCAGAGATGTGAATGATATTCCTCTACGTTTCACACAAGAAAATAAAGGTAGCTGCTTCTGTTTCAATTCTAAGAAAAATCAAAGTGAAAAAATGTTTGGGTGTCAAAGTTGCCTGGCCTTCTCCTGCCCGTTTCCATGAACACATCTGCTTAAAGGTCAGATCTATTTTATCAACCTGTCCTCTCAAAATTCAAGTACATTAAAAGGATGAAGACTTTCAGAACAAAAGATTTTTCTCCATTACAATGAACGAGCAATTCTCAGAGTTTCAGACTTTAAACCATTTGTAAAGGAAATGCAGTTATCCAGTCCTCATCTCCTACGGCAGGGGAAATGGTTATGCTGCTCCATGAGATGAGGCAGTTAAGATCCCCATATCACTCTTGCAGACTATATGATCTGAAATATACCAACAATAATAGCAGTGCCTCAAATGCAAGCAAAACTGCTAAATAAAATTAGAATCACTATGTGTCCATGTTCAGCTCGGTCAACACAAAAAATTTATTATAACACATTTCTCTTTTAATTGGTGCAAGCAAAAGCTCTAGAACAGCGGTTCTCAACCTGTGGGTCGCGACCTCTTTGGCGGTCGAACGACCCTTTCACAGGGGTCGCCTAAGACCATCCTGCATATCAGATATTTACATTACGATTCATAACAGTAGCAACATTACAGTTATGAAGTAGCAACAAAAATAATTTTATGGTTGGTCACAACATGAGGAACTGTATTTAAAGGGCCAGAAGGTTGAGAACCACTGCTCTAGAACCTAAATTTAAGAATATGAAAAAAATTTTAAGACCTAAGTCTCAGTAACAAAATACTAGGAATGTATTAGGAATAACTACATCTTTCTTTCATTAAGTCATTAGATATGACTAGAGCCCCTATTTTATGCCAGGCACTGTCCAGCACACTAAAGGCTTTTATTAACCTAATCTTTATTTGGGATTAAAAAGAGAGACCAATATTTAAATGAGTGTGAGGTCAATTCTCTCACACTCATTTAGATAAAAGCTTTCTTTTAACCATTGAGATGGCATTCTTACCAAAGGGGCTATGTTCTCATTTCATTTTATTTTATTTATTTTTAATTATTTATTTTAATCCTCACCCAAGGATATTGTTTTTAGAGAGAGAGGAAGGAAGGGAGGGAGGGAGTGAGAGAGAGAAAGAGAAAGACCAATTGATCGCCTCTCATACATTCCCCAAACCCTCAACTTGAGATTTTTTCAAAGGCAGTAGTCAAAGAAAAGATGGATGGTCTATGCCCTGACCAGGAATAGAACCCGCGACTCTTTGGTGCTTGAGATGACACTCCATCAACTGAGTCACATTGGCCAGGGTTGTTCTCATTTCAATTTTTACTAAGATATAGTCTTATTATTATCTTTACATGTTCTTTCTGGAAAAAAAAAGCACTCTCTACCCTGAAATAAATTGTGATAAACTTAAATAATCACAGGCTTAATTTTTTAAGCTAAAAATGAGTCCAAAAAAGTTTTATTACCAAGCCACAATTAAAGAAAATTTTTAAAAAAATAAATTAATTAAGGCAAGCTTAATTCTTCCATTGCCCAGTTACAAGAAATATCAGAAATATTACAAATGTCCCATAACTCCAAGGAAAATGTATCCAAATCTTATCTCAAAAGAACTTGGTATAAGTCCACAGTAAATCCCATAGATCTCCTACAACCACAAAAAGAAAAGGGAAAATTATAATCCAACACAATACTAGGCTTAATAGACACAGATGTCTTTCTGACAAGGAACAGCTGTCAGGCAAAGAAGTGATCTATGAGCTCAGACTATTTCCTCACATTCCATAATGCGTCGATAGTTATCTTAAGAGAAACTATTACTGGTTATTGGCAATTGTTAAGAAAAAGAAATTCAATGAAACTCAGGCTGCCGGTAAGGACAATTATCCAAATATCAGGAATTGTTCTAAAACAAAAATCCCGAAGGCTAGCCCACATTCTGCCAATGTCCTAGTGAAGGAAGTATGGACAAGCAACTGTGTCTGCCAAATTCTTTACAGAAGCTCTGAATGAATCAGAAAATACATGAACATTCAGCTTCCTTACCTTTCCCCATATAAGGCAACCTCAGAAGTAGAAGTGCCATGAGTATGTAAGGGTCAGAGCAGACAACAGAAAAGCAGAGCGCACGAGCAGACATGTACAGAACTTGTGTATATAACCCTCCTGGGTTCCTCAGAAGGAACTGTTTTAAAAGAGAAGTTGTTTTAATAATATTAGTATCTGGCTTTCATTACCTGACAGGCAGATGTAAGTTAAGTATTCGCCTTGACCCCCAGTTGCCAAGAAAGGAATCTTTTTCTTTGTCCTCCTCTTGACTTGGACAGCTCCCAGCATCCTTTCATCAAGAGGTGCGAAAATCTCCTTGCTGATGGTCGACTTGGCACTCATTGTAGAACAAGCGAGGAGGGTGCGCAATAAGTTTCCTAAGGAAGAAAAGGAAAGGCAAGTTGGAACTGAGAGCATTCTAAGGGCCCGTATGAAAATGAGCAGCAAGTTGACTTGCAGGTGAAGTAATTTTCCATTTGTGGTTTAGCCTCTCTTTTGCTTGAGGTGCATTACAGAATCATTAAAAGCAAGGTCTTGGCATTTGTAATAACTATGAACAAATACAAATGAAAAGAGAATACTGACTTACTCGCTGAACATGTCAAACACAATGTTAGATGAGCAGCACAGAATGGGATCTAGAAAGTTTGTCAATCTGCACCCCAACTGCATCTAAGTCTAATAGCATGCATAGCCACCCCCACTCCTATCCTGTAAGGAACATGACTCCACATCTCCAGTTGAGAAGTCTTTCCACTGTCCAGCAATCCTTAAAGTTAGTTTTCGCTCCTTCAAAATCTCCTTTAACTCTAATGTAAATCTATTTCCTTAATTCTATTCATAGTGGAGATAATTATATCATCTACATAATAACTATACATGCCACAGAAGACCATTAATTTAATCACCACTCAGTGCTTTGGCTCAGGCTACACAACTAATCCTTACTTATTAGCCTCTTTCAATAGGTCCTATTTTCCAATGCTCCTCGGTATCTAATAGCCACAGAATTATAAAACCGTCTGACAAATACTAAGTATTTTGGAAATGTTATCCAGCGGTTCCCACATGTTATGCTCCTGTGGTTAACTGGTGGTATGCACCCAATAACTAAGAAAATAAAGCAGTATGTTCCTGACTCACAATGACCCCCCCTTTTTATTCTCCCTCCCAAAAAACTTACACATACACAGTCCCCATGTTATATTTAGTTTTCTAAAAGCTATACTTCCCTAATGGTCTTAATTCTACTTATTTGTACTGAATATATTCAAGGTTGACCCTATCATCCAAAAAGCTCAACCATAACTTGAGTAAATGTTTTCTGTCACACTAGTCATAGTCTACACTTTAATCAGTAACCAACATTTGTTCAGGCAATTAATAAATCAGAACTAATAGTACAGAGAGGGCTTATGGGTTGGTCATGCAGGTAATACAGAATATCCAGAGATCCTACATATGGATCGCTAGCACAGCTATATGTATATGGTAACAGCAGCTCATGGAGTTGATCAGCCTGCTGTAAAATTGAGCCAACTGGTCCTACTAAATGCTACCTCTACACAGTATTGGAGATGCAAGAAATCATTAAGACATGGTCCCTGTTCTCCAGGAATTTACTGATGACTGCATCAAAGGTTTCACATAAATCCAGATGATTCATGATGAAAGACCAGGGGAACATGTTTCCCAAAGCAAGATTCACAAATGTTACCAGCATATCTGTCCTCCTATAACTAGACCACATCTGTAACCTCATGGTAGAAAAGAGATTTTTTTTTAAAGTACCCCCTGGTTAAAGAAATTTCTCCTGGTTTCAATTCTGTAATTGTGGTTTAGCCTCTCTTTTTATTCAATTCTGTAATAAAACAGATATTCTTAGTGACACCAAGAATAAAGAATAAAAAGTATCACTTTTTATTATCTATCTATATCTCTATACTACATATTATAAGTCTATATCCAATCTATGTGTGCTCTGATTATGACATTATGACATTTTATCATTGCTACCAGGTTCTTCATACTGGCTGAGAACAAAAAGACAACAGTGAGGGACCTGTTTTTCAATGTACTGACCACTAACTGATTCCCTGTGATTTCCTAGAAGTTAGCAAACAGAATTCCACCCCCCCCCCCCCCGCGCCCCGCCATGATTTACCACGTGACTTTCCTAGGCAGGTGTTATAATTAACAGGGATTTTTTTTTTTTTAAGAGAGAAACCTATACTAGTTCTTTTCTAGCTCCAAGGCCTCTCACCTGTCACCTTGTGGTGATAGGAGAAAACGAAAGCCAGTGGAGCAGAGTGACTTCAAGCATTCTTTAAGCAATGCAGAAAGTCACACTGCCAAACTCAACAGGCATTCTCTGACCAGGACCTACCCAACTGTGGCATAGTTTTTAATTTTCCATCTCAGATTCATATTTTTCTAAAAATGTGGTTAAAAATGAAAAGCTATCATTTTATTATGTAAAGTCTGTCAAAAAAGAAAAAAAAGTGGCATGCATGTTTTATCAAACTCCTAGGAAATTCTATTCATCTTTTGAAAAACTAGTAAGAAATAGAAATGACCTGTTGCCGTACTTTTTTATACTGATATTCAGTGGCCAAGAACAAAAAACGGAAAAATAAAATCACTGAACTTGGGTTGAAAATTCAGCTCAAAAACTTAAGATCTACATGTGACTGGACAAATCTCTTAAAACTTTAGACCCTTGGTTTACATAGATATCTTCACCTACCTCATGGAACCACTGAAAGAATTAAATGGAACCATGCATGCAAATCACTTATTTCTAGTGCCTGAATCATAATAAATGGTTAAAATGGTATTTTTATTATCTCTCTTACTATAATATGAAAAATAAAAGGCCTTCTGAACTTTCATTAAGTGAGTAAATGTTGCCATCCATACCAAAAAAAGAGAAATGCAACCTTTTATTTACCAAAGCCTCACTTGTCTCATTCATGAATATGAAACCCTTAGATTGTGAATAAATGTTCTAACATATGGAAAGCTCTATACTAAGTGTTATAAGGATAAGGAGTTTATTGGTATCACCTTCAGGAAACTCTCCAGTAGGACATTATCCAACTTATTTTTATGAGAAATTATCAGATTGTTGTTCAGGACAATGATACTGTGAACGGAAAGGGGCTACATGGCAGGCCTGACAAGCTCGGTGATCAAAAGTGACCACACAGGATGATCTGATCATAAATTCCCACTGGGTAGGTCGTGGTGGGTAGTCACACCCCAGCACGATAGCTTCCTTAGTAAAAGGTTCTCTTACCTAAGCAAGGCCTGTCCATTGTTCTTGTGCACCTGGGATGGCATACCTTTGGCCTGCCAGAGTCATCTTTTCTAGACCCTCACAGGAGCACATGCACCAAACTCCTCATTGTTACCTTTTGCCCTCCTCCCACCTCTACTTACTGTTCCTGTTAAATGCTAACTATCCTACACCCACCAAGGTAAAGAAAGTATGTGTTTTTCTATTTTGCTTTTTATGCAGTCCCAGAGATATTCCCGTTTTGCTTTCTCCTGCCTCCTTGATCAACCACCAATGGATTTCATGTAACCTTCCTTATAGTTTCTTCTTCGATTCTAAATGCATAAAAAGAACTGCCAAAGTTCCATTCTCCAAAACATTTTCTCAATCCATTGAGATCTTGCTTCAGGGCATGTCCTCAGTTTGGCTCACATAAACTCTAATAAAGTCTTACCAATATTTTTATAGGTTTGGATGTTCTTTTGTTGACAATAACAACAGGCCTGAGTGAAATCACGCATGTACGTATGTATGTTTTAAATGCCACCCTGGAAATGGGGATATACAGTGGCTTAGAAGGGAAAGACTCGGAATGTCAAAGGGTACTACTGCAGCTCTGTAGCAATAATCTGTTAGAGTGTCTCCCAAACCTGATTTCACATCTGAGTGCATCATGGAGAGCTTTTCAAAAATGCAGACTCCTGGTCACCTCCTTCACACCCACAAAATAAAAATCTTGGGATCTATATTTTAACCAACTCCTTAACTGGTTCTCCTGCAGTCATCCTGACACCTAATTTTTTTTTAACTTTGTTTTATTGCTTAAAATATTACAAAGAGTAGTACATATGTCTCCTTTTTTTTTTCTTCCCCCCTTGACCTTCCCCCGGTATCCCCTACCCACCCCACCCCCCAGGGTCCTGTGACCATTGGTTATGCTTATATGCATGCATACAAGTCCTTCGGTTGATCTCTTACCCCCTCCTCCCCCCCCTCCCCCCCCCCCCCCCCCCCGCCCCAGTCCTCTCCGGCCTTCCCGTTGTAGTTTGACAGTCTGCAGATAATAAAGACCATTATAAACTGATGAACAAAAGTAGATACAGAGGCAGAGCAGCATCGAACAGACTGACACCTAATTTAAAAGCCAATAGCTTAAAGAAGAACCATGGAATGGAAAGGAATGTGTTCGCAGGAGAGCATACAGGAAGAAAATGTAAAGGATTTTTTCTCTGTATTCAATTAAGCAGCTTTATCAGATCTTACATCTTACTGCTGATAAATCTATGTCCAGCCAAAACTGGGATCCCACTGTAAGGAAACAAGATGAATACAATAGCCATGGTGTACCAATGGCCATAGTTACTTCAACCTACATCACCCTGAAGGTTAGCAGAACATGCCACCCTAAAATATGCCACTTAAGTACATTGATCACTTTGAGATGAAGGCATCTGAAAGACAGTAAATGCAGGCAGAAGCTTTCTCTGAACTCCCCTTACCTGCCTAAGGACAGATCCTCCAAAAGGAACACAGTTGTCATAAATCCCCTCCCTGGGAATTTCATCAATGAGAGAAGAGTGCCTTTTGTCACAGGAGAGAAGACTAAAAGCCAACACCACACTCCTGACAAACTTTGTCACAAATTATCCTACTTCCCATTCTTTAAAAGACATTTTTAAAATTGATTTTAAAGAGAGAAAGAAACATTGATAGCTCGCTTCCCCCACGTGCCCGACTGGGAATCTAACACACCACCTTCTGATGTACGGGTTGACACACCAACCAACTGACCCACACTGGCCAGGGCCCATCTATTCTTCTAAGAGACCATTCATCTTTCCTATAAATCATTTACTTTCTTCTAAGAGTTCTATATTCACCCTCCCCTTTTCCTATTAAAATGGTATTTAATCCTAAAATCTAAGCCACCTGATGGATTACTCATTTTACATGAGGTATACCTGTTAATAAACCTGTTTGGTTTTTTTTTTCTCTTGTTATCTTGTTTTTTATTACAGGGGTCTCAGCTAAGAATGCAGAAGGGTAGAGGGAAGATTATTTTTTCTCCCTTACAAAAAACTTTTTTCCTGATCTGCAGCTTCTACAAGCTATAATTACAAAGCTTTCTCTTCCAACATACAATATGATTTGCAAGTCAAAGCAGCCTTAAGTGGTAGTTGTGGAAACTAATTGCAGTTAGTTTAAATATTTTTCAAGACTTTCCATCTATCTTCTTTTCGCTTTGAGCCACCTAATCCACATTCATCTTTGTTAGTCCATGGCTACTGTAGTGAGATGGCCCTTCACTCCGGACAGGTCCCCAGGATATAAAATTATCCTGCAGAGTAGGAATTGCAAACTCCTATGATCTCAGGGATTAGGCAGAGGACATAAGGAAATGGGTACAAATAAAGATGCTTTTATAATCCAACACTAACATTTGTTTTTACTTCCAATAGTTAAATTGACACTTGTCCTCAGCGGTCAGAAGACAAGGAGGAGTGGTAGGAACTCCGGCAAATTAAAACTGCGGATGCCCTTTGGCTGGGCATTTATTATCACAGTTCTAAGTGGTTGTAGCCAACAGGCTTAAATTTTCTCAGCTGAGAGGCCAAAGCCTTCTCTGGCGAGATAGAGGTGCCATCTATTTATCTTACTATCATTAGATAACTGATTCATTTTGCCTCATTAACTTCCCTGTTTGGATCGCACGGTTAATGTGCAATCATTTGATCATATTTTGGCACTGGCTGCACCAACAAAGGTAATCTGAACTGTATGACAATCATGTTCCCATTCCAGTGAGTAACCAGAATCCTGGTTTTAGACATTACCCCTGTGACTCAACCCTAAGGCAGATGCTCTCAAAACAAGCTGATACCAAGTTTCAGAATTCTCCAAGGTTAACCGCAAACATGATGTCACCCTGGAATACTTTAGGGGAGAATCAGCTGGTATTCCCTAATGCTTGGGAACTATAGTGAGGTGACTTCAAATAACTTATAAATGAAAGAAACAAGGCTATGCTCCAAGATAGGACTTCTCTGCATTGCCACTTTCTTTTGAAATTCTACAATAGTTAAATTGTAACTATTGCAGCTTCCACTCTTTCCTTTAATCTGATAACATAATCATACACCCAGTTCTCACTGCCTTACTTGCTTTAAAGCCACTTACTTAGCTGCGCACTGAGCATTTTCACTAAGAGTTAATCTAGACATCACCTTTTCCCTCCAACCCTCTAACTCCCTATAAAAAACTAACTAATCACCAACTCCTGTGGATTCAATTTAATATTTTTGGCCTCCATCAGTTCTTCATTCTCACTGGTCCTACTGATATACAAATGATTGTAAAAAAAATACTACGAACAACTCTACTCCAAAAAACTGGACAACCTCGACGAAATGGACATATTTCCTATAAAAATACAACCTTCCAAAACTCAATCAGGAAGAATAAAAAAACCTGAATAGGCTGATAACTACTGATGAAATTGAAACAGTAATCAAAAAGCTTCCAGCAAACAAAAGCCCTGGACCAGATGGCTTCACAGGGGAGTTTTACCGAACATTCGAAGAAGAACTAACACCAATCCTCAGACTATTCCAAAAAATTCAAGAGATAGGCACACTTCCAAGCTCTTTCTATGAAGCCAGCATTACCCTAATCCCAAAGCCAGATAAAGACACCACAAAGAAAGAGAATTACAGGCCAATATCCCTAATGAACATAGATGCTAAAACCCTCAACAAAATTCTAGCAAACCGGATCCAGCATTACGTTAGAAAAATTATATACCATGACCAAGTAGGATTTATTCCAGGGATGCAAGGCTGGTCCAATATCCACAAATCAATAAACGTGATACATCACATAAACAAACCGAGAGAGAAAAATCACATAATCATATCGATTGAGGCAGAAAAGGCATTTGACAAAGTCCAGCACCCTTTGCTGATAAAAACGCTCAGCAAAGTCGAAATAGAAGGATCATACCTCAACATAATAAAAGCCTTATATGACAAACCTCCAGCCAACATCATACTCAATGGGCAAAAATTAAAACCATTTCCCTTAAGAACATGAACAAGACAGGTATGCCCGCTTTCACCACTCCTGTTCAACATAGTATTAGAAGTACTAGCTATAGCGATTAGACAAGAAGAGGAAATAAAAGGCATCCAAATTGGAAAAGAAGAAGTAAAACTGTCATTATTTGCAGATGACATGATACTGTACTTAGAAAACCCTAAAGACTCCATCAAAAAATTATTAGACTTAATAAATGAATTTGGCAAAGTAGCAGGATACAAAATTAACACCAAGAAATCTATGGCATTTTTATACACCAATAGTGAACTTACAGAAAGAGAAATTACAAAAACAATCCCATTTACCATTGCACAAAAAAAATTAAGATACCTAGGAATAAACTTAACTAAGGAGGTAAAAGACCTGTACTCAGAAAACTACAAGACGTAGAAAAAAGAGATAGAGGAAGACATAAACAGATGAAATAAGATATCGTGTTCATGGATTGGTAGAATCAACATCATTAAAATGTCCATACTACCAAAAGCAATCTAAAATTCAATGCACTCCCCATTAAAATACCAATGGCATATTTCACAGATCTAGAAAGAACTCTCCAAAAATTCATCTGGAATTAAAAAAAACAAAACAAAAAAAAACCCAAAAAACAAATAGCTGCAGTGATCCTGAGAAAAAAGAACAAAGTAGGAGGGATCTCAATACCAGATATCAAGATGTATTACAAAGCCACTGTCCTCAAAACTGCCCGGTACTGGCACAAGAACAGACATATAGACCAATGGAATAGAACAGAGAACCCAGAAATTGAGCCAAACCACTATGCTCAACTAATATTTCACAAAGGAGGCAAGAACGTATAATGGAGTCAAGACAGTCTCTTCAATAAATGGTGCTGGGAAACTTGGTCAGACACATGTAAAAAAATGAAACTAGACCACCAACTTACACCATACACAAAAACAAACTCAAAATGGATAAAGGACTTAAACATAACATGGGAAACCATAAAAATATTAGAGGAATCCACAGGCAGCAAGATCTCAGATATATGCTGAAGCAGTATCTTCACCGACACAGCTCCTAGGGCAATGAAAACTAAAGGGAAAATAAACAAATGGGACTATATCAAATAAAAAGCTTCTGCACAGCAAAAGAAACCATCAACAAAACAACAAGAAAGCCCACTGCATGGGAGAACATATTTGCCAATGATATTACCGATAAGCGTTTAATTTCCAACATTTACAAGAAACTCATGCAACTTAACAAAAGGAAGACAAACAACCCAATCAAAAAATGGGCAACAGATCTAAATAGATACTTTTCAAAAGAAGACATAAGGAAGGCCAAGAGACACATGAAAACATGCTCAAAGTCACTAATCATCCGAGAGATGCAAATCAAAACGACAATGAGGTACCATCTCACACCTGTCAGAATGGCTATCATCAACAAATCAACAAATGACAAGTGCTGGCGAGGATGCAGAGAAAAAGGAAACCTTGTGCACTGCTGGTGGGAATGCAGACTGGTGCAGCCACTGTGGAGAACAGTATGGAGTTTCCTCAAAAAACTAAAAATGGAACTTCCATTTGACCCAGTGATCCAACTTCTAGGAATATATCCCAAGAAACCAGAAACACCAATCAGAAAGGATATATGCACCCCTATGTTCATAGCAGCACAATTTACAATAGCTAAGATTTGGAAACAGCCTAAGCGCCCATCAGCAGATGAGTGGATTTAAAAACTTTGGCACATCTATGCCGCAGTAAAAAGGAAGTCCTACCATTTGCAACAGCATGGATGGAGTTGGAGAGCATTATACTAAGTGAAATAAGTTAATCAGAGAAAGATAAATATCACATGATCTCACTCATTTGTGGAATATAATGAACAATATAAACCAATGAACAAAAACAGATCTAGAGACAGAGAAACATCCATCAGATGCTCAAACCTCAGAGGGAAGGTAGGGGAGGGTGGGGGTAAGGGGTGAGATCAACCAAAGGACTTGTATGCATTCATATAAGCATAAGCGATGGATGCAGACAACAGGGGTGAGGGCAAGACTGGGGGGATGAGGGGACAATGGGGGATAAAGACACATTTGTAATACCTTAATCAATAAAAAATTTAAAAAAAGATGAACATCAACATCAACATCAACTGGGATGCCCAGGGCCTGTTCACAGAAATTTAGGGGATTTATGGAGCAGGGCCTGGGCTTGTTTTCTTAATAATCTCTGGTTTATTGTGCTGTACAAATAGGTTCAGTACCATTGTCATTGGAGATCCCTCCTACCTCCCACATTTAGTGAATTTTTATAAAGTAAGTAAATTGATTCCATAAACCTTTCTTGCGAGAACATAGCAGGTACTCTTTAAAGCCCTAGTAATGAGTCACTGAGGTTTGTATAGCACTGCATGACTTACAAACACACTCAATCCCAAGTGTGCAATCAAGACTGCCACTAAATGCATCTTCTAAAGTTTGCTTTATGATTGTATATTAGAATCATTAGATATGCTATTTTTGTTTTTTTAAAATGTTTTTATTGATTTCAGAGAGAGGAAGGGAGAGGGAGAGAGAGACAGAAACATCAATGATGAGAGAGAAACATCAATTGGCTGCCTCTTGCATACCCCCACCTGGGGATAGAGCCCAAAATCCAGGCATGTGCCCCAACAGGGAATAGAACCTTGACCTCCTGGCTCATGGGTTTAAGTTCAACCACTGAGCAACAATGGCCAGGCACACTATGCCATTTTTAACCCACTCCTACTGGTCTAAAGATCATGGGGAAGGTATAATTTCTCTCTCACAGAGATTAATATTTGAGTTGGAAGCTTTGAACCATCAGCTCTACTATGGGAGAAAGTGGTATGAGCATGCATGCCCATGTTAAAAACTCAGGCTTACTTCAGATTCATTTTTAAGAGCAAAACATTATAAACAACCTAAATATCCATCAATATCCAATCTTCATTGATTAAATACAGTATAGCCCATTCACTCAATGGAATATTACATAGTCTTTAAAAGTCATGGCATAGATTTATAGATATTGACTTGGAAAAATGACCATGACAAACTACAGAGTGAAAACAAGGAGATTACAAAACAAAAAATGGGCTCAAGAATAGAAAGTCACATGTGTGTATTTATATGCATAACAAGATGTTTAAAAACCATTTGCCAAAATGTTAATATGATTATCTCTGGATTGTGAAATAAGAAATAGGTCAGAGAATTCTACATGGAAGTATTCTTATTTTACCAAAAACACTCTTTCTCCCCAAACTGGAAGACATATCAAAAGATATTTTATTGAAATCTAATTATCAATCTGCCCTCCTCTCTTCAGCTCCAGTCCAGGCATGGTGTTGGGAATCCAAAAGGTGAAACTGGATGAATTCCCACCTTCAAAGAATTGTGAGAAAGAAGAGCAAGTGATATGAATAGTTATAACAAGGCCTGGGTGGCATTTTTGTGAGAAGAAAACGGCACCGTTCCTCTGAGCAACTGCAGCTCCACGCCAGGGCCCATGGCCAGGTAAACAGAACACCAGCAAGTTATCAGCCTGAACTTTCTCCCTTGGACACACACCTTAGGATCAGCACAAGCAGCACAGCACACAGCAGCCCAGGTCATCGCCTACTTACATTGTTTAAGAGCATGAAACATATAAAAACCTAAAATACAGTTTAACTCTTTAAGGAAGGAAAAGGGGGAGCTCTTTTCCACCATCAGACTACAAATACCATGCAACGTGGCTGGCTTCCTTCCCCAGTATATACTAACCCTCCTTGTGTAGGAGACATTGTGTTCAAAGGATTGTCCAAGTCAGTGACTCACATCTGCTTCAACTATAAATCTAGACTATTTTCTTCTCCTCTTCCCTTGTGTATATGTTTGGCAAGCACATTCTTCTTGTAGGTTTAACATCCAAAGAACAAACTCTGCGCAACACCTAGACCACAAGACCTGTGTTTACACAAGTTTATTTACACTGTGGGTGGACTTTTTAACCTTCTTGCCAATCACTACATCCTAACTTTAACAAATGATATAATGGAGCCAAAAAATAACATCGTCAACAATTAAAAAAATAAAAAGAAGCTGCTGGGAATATGCCACATCCAGGATTTATTAAGGTGAGATGGAGGTTTCATAAGCATCACTCACTCTGAGGGATTCATTCTATAATAGAACCTTCACATTCACAGTTTAAATTCCAAAGCTTAGTTAAGTTGGTCCCATTGTACCCATATAGCAGTCCTACAGTAATGGTAGAAATAAAGTACCGAAGGGAAGGGCAGGCTAGGATGCCTTTCATTGGATTATGACAGGATTATGAACCCAAAATGTGAGGCAGGCCTTAAAATAATGAATTTAACTATATCAAAGGAAAAACAAAAGGTTGTAAAAGAAAACGAACCAAAAAGAGCTCGAATTGTTGGCCTCTGCCAATTTTTGAGTACTTGTGTCATTGTGATGTCCAACAGCTAAATTGGCAAACTAAGAAAACACCATATTGGCCTGAGAGCATTGTTTATAGCAGACAACACTGGCAATAGACAAATCTATTCCAACCAAATACAAAGAAAGCTGCACAAAAATTGACAACATGAAAATAAATGTTTTAATTATGTGCTATGTTCTGTATTGCTTGTTGAATTACTTACACTGAAATATAAGGGTCAGAGTGAGGACACTACACCCGTACATAAAAGGAAGTGAATGACTTAGGTGGTAATTCAGGTGTTTTCCTTAAAGGAGGAGTTTAATCTATATAGAAGTTTATAACAGAAGTTATGAATTTTTAAAAAGACTAAACATTAAAAATCACAAATAAATGAGTAAAATCTTCCATCAAGCATAAGATGAGTCTTTTATCTTTTTTAAAAAAAAATATCAGATTTTTGTTGACTCAAATCTTAGGTAAATTATAAGTTCTCCTGATTCAGCTATTTCTATATTTTAGAACAGACCTGGAATACAACACTAAAAACAAGAAAACAAAAAAGACTTTAAGTATATGAAACCTATAAGCACCTAAAATACAAGACTAAATCTAAAATATATATGGAACAAGTTTACATATTTTCTAAGAAGGGAGAGAGAGATAGAAACATTAATGAGGAGAGAGATTACTGATCGGCTGCCTCCCGCATGCCCCCTACTGGGGAACTGAACCCACAACCCAGGCATGTGCCCTGACAGGGAATCAAACCGTGACATCCTGGTTTGTAGGGTGATGCTCAACTACTGAGCCACACAGACAGACAGGGCATGTGATTTTCAATAAGGCCCTTAAGCTTTTTTATCGCATATGGATCTGGCCCAGGACTGTAATTTCAACTTTAAGTGGTCTCCCCAATCATGGTCAGCTTTATGATTCTGTTCCTGTGCAGTATAATCTGAATGGTGCTGGAAAGATTCCCGCTTGGCCTCCCAAAGCTTCCCCCATCAGCTACCTAAGCTCCAACCCAAGATGCATACACTTCGATATTCAAAAATCTGTATTCAAAAATCCCTATTAGTATGTTTATACCTGGGGGGAAGGGGTGAGACTCTATTTTACAGATAAGGAAACTAAGGTTCCAGATCACACAGTTTTTAAAGGGCAGAGCAGGTATTTGAACCTAGAAAGTGTGATTCCAGGGGTCTTTGCTCTTCCTCATATCTCATTGAAAGAAATGAGGAAGGTAGGAAAAAATGAGGTGGAAATACATTCTAGGTAACTGAGACAAACTCATCTGCTTCAGTTTTGCCTCTGATCAGCCTTGCTTTCTGTTGGACAAGAAACTACAGCAGCTACAAAGATAACGAATCAGGGTGCAGTCTGAAGCCATTCTTTCTGGGTATCCCGGGTGTGCATGTCATGCTGTGCGGCTGGCTCAAAGGATCACGCAGTCTAGTTAAAATAGAGCTTGTTTTGGTTCCACAAATAAAAAACTGGGGAGTTGAGAATATGTTAGCAGAGAGCCTACAATAGATCTCTGTCCCTATAAACAGGACAATGCCTGCCAAAACCTCATTGCAGCTGTTCGCCACCCTCCGTTGGAGACCAGCAGTTTACAACAGGAGTCAATTCCTGGGAGGATCTTGGCAGGCTGCCACCGGGCAATTTTATGAACCTTGTAGGCTATTTTCCAACCCGGAAAAGGCTTACATATAAAATGCACATATTTCAAAGTTCTCTGCTGGTCCTCAAGGGAAACTCCTCTTCCCACTTCCTTTGCTGTATCACCCTCACTCTGGCATCCCCAAAACACACTTGAACCCTCTTGTGACCTCCTCCCCCACATTCTTTGCTGCCAGTGCTTCAAGCAACGTGAGTGGCTTCCCTGGTAGCAGTGCTCTGGGCTTCACAATTTCAGTAGACTCAGCAAGGGGAATTCCATCCACTTGACTTTACTGAGAAGGATCTCAGCAAGACCTTCCAAATGAGCCAGCCAACCACCATTACTTAATACCTGTTTTAGGCCCTACCCACCAGCAGCTTACACTTCAGTTGAAAGACTTGAGCAAGTTAGAATGTTGGCATTCATAAAACTTAAAAATTTAATAGCTGTAAGTGATCTTGGTGAATGTCTATCTCATCCAATCCTCTCCTTTAAATCATAAGAAAACTAAAGTCCAGAGGCTAATTCCCAAACCATACCACTAAAGAGTAGCAAGATCAAGGTTAGGACTAACCTTTGCTGTCCACGTAGCTGAATGCTCTTTCAAGTATCAGTTACTATACCAGTCTCAAGTGTGTGGAAGATGAGGACAGGTGGTGTGTCAGGAGGAAGGGGAAAAAGAGAAAACATGACTTATCACAGTAGGGCCTCTTCTCAGATTTATTCTTTTTCTTGTGAATTGGCATGAAGTTAAGTGTTGGACTAGAATACCTCTAGTCCAAAGATTCCTCAACTTTTGGCTATCACCTTTCATTCCCTTGAATTTTCACAGTTTATATTGGGGCCAAAAGCAATGAGGACCTACCCACTGGAACAACCTGAGCCAGTCCAAGAAGCACAGAAGAGCTTTGGCCAAGTTCAAAGCCACAGGGCTCTCTGCTGATCCCAACTAACAGTAGCCCTCCTACAGTGTTAGTGCTCTGAGCTACTGGAAGGAGAATGCACCCTGGGTCAAGCTGCATGTCTATTATCAGTCTGGGAATTAATGCTCTGGCAGTGGTGGTCTCCTGAAAGCACATGATAACCATGCCAGGAGCCTGGATCAGCTGTGTGAGGATTTCTTACCACCTATTCCAGGCCCTGAGAAACACAGGGTAGGAAAACAGGAATCTGTCAAATCTAGTTCTTTCTTTGGAACTGTACTCTTCAGCCTCAGTACAAAAACACCACCAGGTGCCTGCAATCTGTAATCAGTGCTCTATTAAAATGCTCTCAGAAATGCCAGAATTACCCTGATTTCCACATGCAGCTGCACAAGGTCCTGTTGGGTAACTGAAGAGTCTTTATAGGTTCACTGGAGACTCCCCAAAAGTAAAAACTAGAATGTCTTGGTTAGGATTCAGCATCAAATCCACAGTGAAATGTCCATGAGTGAGGGATGGGTAGGTAGGCAGGCATCCCTATTCTATGTATTGGAGCGCCACAGACTAGCCTACAAATCCAGGTCACACTCAAGGGCCATATGCAAATGAATTCTGCCCCATTCAATTGACTCTTCTGTCATTCAATTTTTTAATCAGCGTGTTCCAGAAAACAACTAATTTCTGACCCAACTAACTGAGCAGTGTTTGATAGGGAAGAAAAATCAACCTATTGAATACTACTCTAGTACTCACTCAGGTTAACACTGGTACAACTTTATGGTATTATACATTCACAAACTACTGAGATGTCCAGCACGTGTGATCAGGCTCACCATCCAGATTCTGGGACCAAGGCACAATGGTCACTTCTCCCCTGTCCCAACCTTACAGATGATAGATGGTGAAAAGAAGGCTAAGCTTGTCATCAGATGGCCTAGGTTGGCCCTGCCTTTGCCTTTACTTGAATAATTTTGGGTAAATTTAGACATCTCTGAGAGCCATATCTTCATTATTAAAACGGGATAGTACCACCCACTTCACAAGACTTGTAAAGGATGAAAAAGGAGGTATGGAAATCAGCTCTTTGGGTCAACCTGCTCCCATCTGGGGTGCTCTGGTCCTTGAAAGGCAGACAGGTATGTAAGCTTACAGCTGCAAAAGCATATACGCATCACAGTGTATTTTGCAAAGCTTTCCTCAAGGGTCATCCTATTTCATCTTCCCAACTTCTGAAGGAAGTAGGGAGGTATTATCATCTCTCTTTGACTGGTTAAGAGAATGAGGTACAGAAATCCAATAAAAAAATGGGCAAAGGACCTAAATAGACACCTTTCAAAAGAGGACATTCAGAAAGCCAAGAGACATATGAAAACATGCTCAAAGTCACTAATCATCCAAGACATGCAAATCAAAACAACAATGAGGTACGATCTCACACCTGTCAGAATGGCTATCATCAACAAATCAACAAACGACAAGTGCTGGAGAGGATGTGGAGAAAAAGGAACACTTGTGCACTGCTGGTGGGAATGCAGACTGGTGCAGCCACTATGGAGGACAGTATGGAGTTTCCTCAAAAAACTGGAAATGGAACTCCCATTTGATCCTGTGATCCCACTTCTAGGAATATATCCCAAGAAACCAGAAACACCAATAAGAAAGGATATATGCACCCATATGTTCATAGCAGCACAATTCACCATAGCTAAGATCTGGAAACAGCCTAAATGCCCATCAGTAGATGAATGGATTAGAAAACTGTGGTACATCTACACGATGGAATACTATGCTGCTGTAAGAAAGAAGGAACTCTTACAATTTGCAACGGCATGGATGGGGCTGGAGAGCATTATGCTAAGTGAAATAAGCCAGTAATGAAGGAAAAATACCACATGATCTCACTCATTCATGGATAATAGAGACCATTATAAACTTTTGAACAATAATAGTTACAGAGGCAGAACTGCCTCACACAGATTGTCAAACTACAGCGGGAAGGCCGGGGAGGGTTGGGGGGCAGGAGGGAGGGGGGTAAGAGATCAACTGAAGGACTTGTATGCATGCATATGAGCATAACCAATGAACATAAGACACTGGGGGGTAGGGGAAGCCAGGGTATTGTCAAGGGTGGGGAAAAAAAAGGACACATATGTAATACCCTTTGTAATGCTTTAAGCAATAAAAAAAATTTTTAAAAAAAACTACAATAAAAAAAAAAGAGAGAATGAGGTACAGAGAAAGGACCCCCCTTGATGACTCCACTGGACAGTCAGGAAAGAGATGGGTTTTCCTCCTGCAATCCTGTCTGTTTCCATAGCACCCCTTGGCTTACCATATGGAACTGCCAGCTTAAGCAGGAAACTAATGACAGAGGCAATGTAAGCCTGCTCCACTGTGGATGGAGTGCTGTTACCAAAGGAGTTGCAGTGTAGACGTTAAAACAAGGTAAGGGTAAGGGCAAGAAAAGATAAAAGGAGCACACAAGCAGCAGAGCAGAGCTGAGGTGAGATACAGCTTCACTCATTCAATATGCAACACTGTCCTAGACACTGAGGAACAAGATCGACAAAGTCCTTTCCCTCCTGGAGCTGGCATTCTAGAGGGGAAAGGCAGTCAATGAGTAAGCAAATCAGTGCAGCAGTTGAAAAGAAATCAATTTAGACACATCCTGTGGATTCAGTAATTAAGCAAAGGGATAAAGAATGTGGTCACTATCATTCACCATAACTGTCAGACAGGAAAATCAAATAATGTGGAGCCAAAGCTCTCCAAGCATTCTAAGAGGACATTCATCTGGCTCTGATGAATTGCTGTTCTAGTGCATAATGTTGTTGTTTTTATTGTCAGAGGTAACAAGAAATTTCATCTAGGGACAGGACTTTCATTCAACATACATTTACTGTGTAATTACTATGATCTGGGCTATGTGCAAGGGATAGAGATTATAGGCAAAGTAGATATATTCAAGGGGGAAAAAAAGTGTAGTTGAGGAGAAAGACAAGGAGAACAGGCAACTACCCAACAAAAGGAGAGATTTGAAGCTGCAAGAGGCAGATACTATAATCCTTTAGAGGCCGGTGATCTGGAGATACTTACTCTGTTAAGCCAATCCTTGAAATTTAACTAAACACTTTAATTAGGTCTTCCTGCACAAACTACACAGGGCAATCTACTGCCTTGAAAAGCCACGGGAGTGTTGGCTATGAGTGAGTGACAGAATCCCACCTAGGATCTGTGCAAGGTGCCTGGAATTGCTTTAGCTCCCCAAGGGGAGCACAAAGGATACTCTGCAGAGACCCTCAGAAAAGCAAGAGGAAACTCTGGGTACATGTATGGGGGAGAAAAAGAAAGAAATGCTCATGGAGAAGCTGCCACAGGAAAAAGGTATCTGAGACAAATATAAATTTCCCAAATGTCTATTTGGTACCAAGTATTACTGGGGAGTGGGAAGGGGAGGTGAACGAAAGACTGCTCTTAAAATGTTCATCCCCATGTGTTCATTGACATGGGAGTAGATAGATCTGAGGTCATAAACAGATAGTTTACAAGAATAACTTTTCTTGGCCCATGCACATTTTAAAAATATATTTTTATGTAAAATAGATTTCCAGTTTCTCTTGAAAAATGGGAGGATCTGGCAGTACTAGTCCTGCATGCCCACCTCCCAGCCCCATCATTATCAACTCTGCAATCTGTCCCCAAATTCATCAGTTCCCACCATTCCTTATTTTATTGCCCAAACTGAGGCTTAATGTCAATTGACTGTCATCATCCAAGTTGCCCTGTTTTTCTAGTATCTGCCTGTTCAGTAATTTATATCTGTCTCATTACTGAGTATAAAGAACCTGGTGGATATACTAAATTAATTAGTCTGACTGCAAAAGTTGTAAGAATATGCAGGAAAGGAGGTAGCTTTTTTTTTTAAGGTACAGCCTAATGGGAAAGTAAAAATCAAGAAATCATCACAAGAATTTTGGGCAATCAAACCAAAGGCATTTAAAAAAGCCCACCAAATGTTCACATCACATAGGCATCTTAGAAGTTTATAAACACTCACATCCTCAATTCCAACAAGCCAACTGCACTGAGAAAGTGCCACCAAACAAACTCTAGTCTAGAGACACAAATACAAATAAGGTGAAATGTGGATGGTGGGGACTCTGGCAGTCTCATATATAGCCAACTGGTATAGCCTTCTGGAGAACACTTCAGTTATATTTATCAAAAGCTCTAGAAATAGGCACAACAGCAATTCTACTCCTAAGAATTTATCCTAAGGAAATCAAACAAATGGGCAAATATTCAAAGATGGTCATCTACTGGATCGGTATCCTTAAAACACCAGCCTGATAGTCTTCTTTCACTGACATCCTATTTAATCCCAATATATAACCTTAAAGAGTCAGTGTTCTGCAGAAATTTGGAGGCTGAAGCCTTACCTATTCATGTTTCCATCCTTTCAACCAGGCATTTCATTGAGTATCTACTATGTTTCAAGTCGGTGTTAGAATTCAAGACAGTTGCTGCACATAGAGAAGTAAGCAGGGTGGGTATGGTCAGGAGATTATGCTGAAAGGAGCTCCGAACTTGCAAGGGAGCTCTCAATTATCATTCCTCTCTTAAGAAGCAATGGCTTCATATCAAGAGCCTGAACATACTATAATATCTGCTTTAACAAAAGGAATTTTTATATCTAGCTTGTCTCTCATAGCCAGTACAGTAAACTTCTTAGATTTCTGTGTTCATCTAAAAAATTCCTGGGGAGCAATAAATTACACAATGTCAAAGAATCATCCCCAGGACAATCACCAACTATTTTACTCCTCTGTGCACCTAACACTACACAACATTACATAAATGGTCTGTTAATTCTGTGTGTGTTTGTTTTCTTATAATACAGAAACCTCCCCCCCAATAATAGTGGAAAGTTGTATCAATGTGATGGATTAGTTTCTCATTGGGTAAATCCAGACTAACCCAGCCAGAACTGGGTTAGGAAAACCTAAAGAGAAAGAGTGCAGGGCTCAGATCAAGAACTTTTACTAGTCAAATTAAGCTAGATAAATGGTATACATTAACAATAAAAAAAGGAGGTCCAAAATGGCAGTGACATAGGAGGGCACTGAACTCATCCCCTCCCATGAGCAAACTCAAATATACATGATATAGAGAGCATTACTCCTGTGAGACAACTGAAGGATAAACGAACAGCTTCTGAACAACAAACCAGAGATCAAATATAGAAGGTTGGGAAACTGTGGGAGCCTTCTGGAAGCTGCAGGATCTCTTCCAGGTGGGAGGAGCCAGTGAGTACCATTATTTACATACTCTTTCACTTCTATTGAGTGGGTGGGAGCTCTACTTTGGGTACTTTGGCTTACCTGCAAGGTCACCGCAGTTCATTCCCAGGTACATCATCCATGGCCTTTTGCCTCTGAACAAGGGGAACAAAGAGGAACAACAAACAGGCCATCTCCATGGGCACTAGTCTTCCTGCCTGGCCTCCCTGCTGTACCACTCCAGCCAGCTGGGCCAGCGCTCCAGGTACCATAAGCATCTGCCAGCTCCAGCCAACTTCCTCAAATTACCCAGCAAATAAAGTCTATAAGGAGGTTGCTTCTATATAAGACCACTTTCTCTACAACAAACAAGAGAGACAATAGAGAGAATGCTGTGGAAGTGGGAGCTCTCCAGAGACATCAGGGATTCTCCAGGGTCAGAGGTGTTGGTGAATACCATTGCTTACACCCGCCTCCACCTCCACATGGTGGGCAGGGGCTCTACCCAGGTACTCTGGCCAACCTGTAAGATTGCTGCAGCATGTTCGTAGATACAATGACTGAGCCTGTTTTGACCCCAAAGGAAGCAAGCAGGATCAACAGAGCATAACTACATGCACCTGGCCTCCTAACCTGGAGCCACTCTGCTTGGTAGGCCAGTGCCCTGAACACCTTAAGCTCCTGCTTGATTCCTACAGGTGTGCCAAAACCACCTGATATACACAGTCTACACCAGCAGTTCTCAACCTGTGGGTCGCGAACCCTTTGGGGGTCGAACGACCCTTTCACAGGGGTTGCCTAAGACCATCAGAAAACACATATATAATTACATATTGTTTTTGTGATTAATCAGTATGCTTTAATTATGTTCAATTTGTAACAATGAAAATACATCCTGCATATCAGATATTTACATTACGATTTATAACAGTAGCAAAATTACAGTTATTAAGTAGCAACAAAAATAATTTTGTGATTGGGGGTCACCACAACATGAGGAACTGTATTAAAGGGTCGCGGCATTAGGAAGGTTGAGAACCACTGGTCTACACAGAGGCTGCTTCTACGTAAGGTCACTTTTCCAAGGCTGGGAGAGATAGCTATTTTGTCTAATTCATATAAACAAACATAGAAAGTCAAGCAAAATGAAAAGACAGAAGACTATCTCTCAAATAAAGAACAAGAAAAATCCCCAGAGAAAAACTCTAAGAAAATGGAGCTAAGTAATTTGCCTGTTAAAGAATTAAAAGAAATCATAAGGATGCTCACCAAACTTAAGAATGGATACAGGAACTTAGGGAGATTTTCAACAAAGATTTAGAAAGTATAAGAAAGAACTAAGCAGACCTGAAGAATATATAACTAAAATGAAAAATAAACTGGAGGAATCTATATCAGATTAGCTAACAAAGAAGGGATCAGTGACCTGGAAGACAGACTAGTGGAAATCAACCAATCAGAACAGCAAAAATGTTTTTAAAAAAATACAACGATAGTCTACAGAACCTTGGGGATGACATCAAAAGCTCACACATTTGCATTATAGGGATCTCAGAAGGAGAAGAGAGAAAGAAACAGAAATATTTTTCAAAGAAAAAAAAATAGCAGAAAGCTTTCCTAACAAGGGGAATGGGGGAGAGACAGACATTCTGGTTCAGGGATCATAGAGAGTTCCAAACAAGATGAACCCAAAGAGACACACACCAAGACATATTGTAATTAAAAAGGCAAAAGTTAAAAATAAAGAGGCAATACTGAATGAAGCAAGAGAAAAACAATGAATTATACACAAAGTAAACCCCATAGGCTATCAGCTGATTTATCAGCAGCAATTTTACAGGCCAGATGGGAGTGGAAGAATATCTTTAAAGTACTGAAAGAAAGGAAACTACATCCTGAAATAGTTTACCCAGCAAATTTATCATTCAGAATGCAAGGAGACATAAAGAATTTCCTGGACAAGCAAAAACAAAGGGAGTTCATCACCATTAAGCCAACTTTTCAAGAAATGTTAGAAGGTATTTTTTAAGCAGAAAAGGAAATTCCATAACCAAATATTTTTTTTAATGTGAGAAAGGAAAAAAAATATCACAGGTAAAGCCAAATATTTAACAAATACAGTGAATCACTTATAAAGCTAATACAAAAGTTAAAAAAAAAGTATCAAACTCAACTCTAACTACAATAAATAGTTAGGAAATACACAAAGCAAAACAAAATCTAAAACATGTCATCAAATTCTAAAACATGTCTTCCAAATCCCAAATAACATAAAGCATTGAGGAGGTAATATAAATGTAGTCTTTATAGAACATATTCTAACTTAAATACCTATCAGCTTAAAAAGACTGCTTTAGATATAGAATGACATGCATAAATCTCCTGGTAACCAAAAACCTACAAAAGATATCCAAATAAAAAAAGGGATAGGACTCAAAATAGAATAAAATACTAAAAACCAGTAAAGCAAAAGTAATCGAGAGAAGTAAAAAGAGAGCTATAAAAACTACCAAAAACAATAAAATGACAAAAGTACATGCTTATCACTAATTGCTTTAAATGTAAATAAATTAAGTGCTCCAATAAAAAAACAGGGTGGCTGAATGAAACACGAGCCATCTATATACTGCTTGAAAGAGACTCACTTCAAATTGAAAGACACATATAGACTGAAAGTGAAGGGATGGAAAAAGATATTCCATACAAATAGAAACAAACAAACAAAAAAAGCTGGCGTAGCAATACTCATATCAGACAAAATAGACTTTTTAAAAAAAGTAAAAAAAAAAAAAAAAAAGACAAAGAGGACATTACATAATTATAAAAAGTTCAATCCAAGAAGAGAATATAACAATCACAAATATCTATGTACCCAACATAAGAGCAACTAAATATATAAAGCAATTATTAATGGACATAAAAAGAGAAATCCATAGTAATACAATAATAGGGGACTTTAATACCCCACTCACATCAAAGGATAGATCATCCAGACAGAAAATTAAGAAGGAGATAATGGCCTTAAGTGTCCTATTAGACTAGATCAACTTAACATTTGTAGAACATTTCACCCCGCAGAATACACTTTTTTCCCCAAGCACACTTGAAACATTCTCTACAATAGATTACACATTAGGCCACAAAACAAGCCTCAATAAATTCAAGAAGACTGAAATCATATGAAACATCTTTTCTAACCATGATGGCATAAAACTAGAAATCAACTACAGGAAGAAAACTAGAAAAAAAAAAACACACAAATAGGTAGAGACTAAGCAACATACTATTAAACAACCAATGGATCAAAGAGAAAACCAAAGAGGAAATAGAAAACTATCTTGAAACAAATGAAAATGAAAACAAAGCTTTTCAAAACTTATGGTAAGCAGTAAAAAGAATTCTAAGAAGAAAGTTCATGGCCAAATAGGCTGACATTAAGAAACAAGAAAAATCCCAAATAAACAATCTAACACTACACTTAAGGAACTAAAAAAGAAGAAAAAAACAAAACCCCAAAAACAAAAGGAAGAAAATGGTTAAGGACAGAGCAGAAATAAATGAAACAGAAATTTAAAAAACAATAGTAACAACCAATAAAACTCAGAGCTTGTTCTTTGAAAGGATGAACAAAATTGACAAACCTCTATCTAAACTCATCAAAAAAAAAGAGAGCCCAAATAAATAAAATCATAAATGAAAGAAGAGTTACAACTGATACCACAGAAATATAAATGATCGTTAAAGAATGCTACAAACAATTATAATGCAACAAATTCAACAATCTAGAAGAAATGAATAAATTTCTAAAAGTTTATAACTTTCTAAGACTGAACTAGGAGGAAATAGAAAATTTAAATAAACCAATTATTAGCAAAGAAATTTAAACAGTAATAAAAAATAAAACCTCCCAACAAATAAAAATGTATGACTACATAGCTTCACAGGTTAATTCTACCAAACATTGAAATACTTCATACCTACCCTTCTTAAACTATTTCAAAAAATTGAAGATAAAAGAATGCTTCCAAACATATTTTGTGATACCAGTATTACCCTGGTAACAAAACCAGACAAAGACATTACAAAGAAGAAATCTACAGGCCAATAACCTTGATGTACATAGATGCAAAAATGCTCAATAAAATATTAGCAAACTGGATTCAACAATACATTAAAAAGATTATATACCATGACCAAATGGGATTCAACCCAGGGATACAAGGATGGTTCAACATCCATAAATCAATAAACATGATACATCACATTAACAAAATAAAGGATAAAAATCATATGATCAACTCAATAGATGCAGAAAAAGCACTTGACATGCTTTTATGATAAAAACTCTCAACAAAGTGGGTATAGAAGGAACATATCTCAACCATAAAGGCTATCTATGACAAACCCATATCTAGTATATTTAATGATGACAGCTGAAAGCTTTTTTTTCTAAAATCAGTAACAAGACAAGGACGCCCATTATCACCACTTCTATTCAACATAGTATTAGAAGCCCTAGCCATAGGAATCAGATAAGAAAAAGAAATAAACACATCTAAATCAGAAAGAAGTAAAACTCTCCTTATTTGCAGGTGACATGAACTTATATATAGAAAACCCTGAAGACTACACCAAAAAAACTATTAGAACTAATAACAAATAATCAGAAAGAGAAATTAGGAAAATAACCCCATTTATAATTGCATTAAAAAGCATAAAATACCAAGAAATAAATTTAACCAAAGAGGTGAAAGACCTGTACTCTGAAAGCTATGACATTGAAGAAGACACAAATAAATGAACAATATATCTTGTCCATGGATTGGAATAATTAATGATGTAAAATGCCCTTACTATAAAAAGCAATATACAGATTCAATGCAATCTCTATTAAAATACCAATGGCATTCTCTCAGAATTAGAATAACTAATTCTGAAATTTATATGGAACCACAAAATACCCTGAATATCCCCAAAAATCTTGAGAAAGAACAAAGTGGGAGTTATCATGTTCCCTGATATCAAGCTATACTACAAAGCTACAATAATCAAAACAGTATGGCACTGGCATAAAAACAGATATATACATCAATGAAATAGAATTGAGAGCCCACAAATAAATCTTCATTTTTATGGTCAATAAATCTACAACAAAGGAGGTAAGGATATACAATGTGGTAAAGAAAATCTCTTCAATAAATGGTGTTGGGAAAATTGGACAGATACATGTAAAAAATAATCAAATTGGACCACTTTTTTATACCATATACAAAATTAAACTCAGAATGGATTAGAGACTTACATGTAAGACCTAAAACCATAAAACTCCTAGAAGAAAACATAGGTAGTAAACTCTCTAACATCACTCTTAGCAATATCATTTTGTATATGCCTTCTTGGGCAAGGACAACAAAAGAAAAAATAAATAAATAGTTATATCAAACTAACATGTTTTCCACAGCAAAGACAATCATCAACAAAATGAAAAGAACCTACTGATTGGGAGAAAATATTTGCAAATGATATATCTGATAAAGGGTTAATATTCAAAATATGTAAAGAACTCATATAACTCAAGCCCAAAAAACAAACAACCCAATAAAAAAAATGAACAGAGGACCTGAATAGACATTTCTCTAAAGAAGTGATAAAGATGGCAAATAGACATATGAAAAGATGCTCAACATTACTAATCATTGGAGAATGCAAAGTAAAACCTCATTCTTCTCAGAAAGGCTATCATCAAAATAACAAGTGCAAGGATGTGGAGAAAAGAGAACCCTCTTGCACTATTGGTAGGCTGATAAATTGCTGCAGCCACTATGGAAAACAGTATGAAGGCTCCTAAAAAAAATAAAAATAGAATTACCATATGACCCAGCAATTCCACTTCTGGGTATTTATCTAAAGAAAACAAAAACACTAACTTGAAAAACATATACACCCCTACGTTTATTGCGGCATTACTAGTAATAGCCAAGATATGGAAGCAACCTAGATAGATGAATGGAAAAAGATGTGATACACACATACACACTCACACTGTCACAAACAATGAAATATTATTCAGCAATAAAAAGGAATAAAATCTTGCCATTTGCAACAACATAAATGAACCTAGAAGGTACTATACTAAATGAAATAAATCAGATAGAGAAAGACAAGTTCTGTATGATTTGACATATGTGGAACCTAAAAAAACCACAGCAAAATAAATGAATAAGCAAAGCAAAACAGAAACAGACTTATAGATAAAGAGACTAAGCTTATAGTTGTGAAAGGGGTGGAGGTAGGAGCATGGGGAAAAAAGCACACACTGTAATGCCTTAATTAGTTTGAAGTTATTTGGTGTTGGTTGATGATTGCAATGTTCCTTGATGCTTAGCTTATTTACAAAATGACTATGCTGATTTCCTCTATTCTAACTCTACCCCTCATATATCAAATAGTTCTCAATGGTATGTAAATATAAGGAAGCTCACTGTACTTACTGAGATAGAAGAAGAGCAAATGATCAAATGCAAATGCAAAAGTCATGTCAATACAGTGGAAGCAACTATTTTTTTACGTAATTAACTTAGAAACCACATGGAAATTAGCCAAGAAAGAATGCTCAGAAATAAACAATCTTGATTACAGAACCCAAGCCCCATAGATGCCTTCTCGATTAAAAAAAAAATTAGAGTGCTCTAGATTCTTCACTAGGGTTGAGGGGAAAATCCAAAAAGATTCTGATTAGAGATATATCCACTGAGCTGAAATTTCTATCCTGTGTCACATCAACTACTAATGTCACACACACACACACAACACACACACACACACACACATGCACACATGTGCGCACACACACACAACCACTCCAGAACCAAATTTTAACAAGGAAAGGCACAGAGAAGAAAAATAGAAGGAAGTCACGGGTCAATCAACAGCCTAGAGACAACAATATTAGAGTAGTTGTTTACAGATCAGAAAATTCATTTCAGGGTAAAAGAGGAGACAAGCCAAGGGCTTAAGAATCAGGGCTCCTCCAATATACCTTACCATTTCCAAGCATCAGGTCACAGAATGCCAGCAGGAGGCCACCCATCATCACCATGCATAGGCTCTATTCTACTAGACAGCGTATGCTGAACCAGTGACCAATGCATGATGTGTCTTTTCACAGCTAGATTGGGAAGTGATTTCTTCTCCTCCTTCTTAAGTAAGCATGAAGATAGTCTCTACCATTTGAACACAGGGTGTGTCAATGTTACATTTTGTCAATGGGCTACAGAATGGCTAGGCTGGATCAGAACAGGACTAGAGTTGAAATAAATATCATTGAAAATTGTGGATTCAGATTGGATGATGCTTTTTAAGTGGCCCTGTGACTTCTCAATGTAGCAGCTATGACTTTGGGATGCTTCATATTGGTCAATGTGTAGTTTTACCTATGAGGATTGGAATACGTTATAAGAGGATATCTTTAGAACTGTGTGTAGGAAATGAATTATGGGCCAGGCAGAGAACAGATGTACTGATCAGGTTACAACTCAGGATGCCTTGCTTCTCACTGTATATTTCTGTGGGAAGCTGCCCAATCTTCTGCCTTTATGAACCACATGGATACACCCACCAGGTCAAAGCCCAGTGGAACATGGGAGGGCTCTTGACCCAGGAAGAGTCAATCCAGTACAATATGGCCTTGCTTGAAAAGATAAGCTGGGCCATTCAGACAATGAAAGAAAACAGTTCCAATGACTCACATAGCAGTGGGTGCTAAGCTTTAAGTGTCATTTATGATGCAGAAAGAGGCTGAGAGAAGATGGATCACACGCAAGGCAAAGTTAAAGGGAAAATCTATCTGTAGATGAGGAAAGGATGGTGCAGGTATGCAGGGAGGGAAAGAGAGAAAGGAAGAGAAAGAGAGAGAGAGAGAGAGAGAGAGAGAGAGAGAGAGAGAGAGAAGAGCATCCAGAGCTGCCTGTGTCCACCCAGCTTTTCAGTTCATATGCAAGGTTTTGATAAACTCCTATTTTACTTACAAAGAAAAGAACTTACTGAAAGCAATGAACATTGGCAAATAAACTAAAATCTGCAAGTATGTTTCTCACTTTCTTTTTTCATATGTTAGGCCTAACACCTGCCAGAATCAGTTCACAGAGGTCACTAGGGCAGCATAGGCAGATGGATGTGTAACTATTCTTATTGAGGGGCTTGAATAGTAAAATGACAGCAAGTTCAGACTTCAAATAAATGAAACACTTTCATTGCCTATGGTAGATGCTCAGCTCACTGAGCTTTTATCATCCCTAAAACCAAGCCATATTCAGTCAAAAGACATATTAATACAAGATGACTTCTATACTTTATGTAATGGGAAAATCAACCAATTCAAGGTTATGATTCCCACAAAATCAAACTACACTAAATATGTCATCTGGAAGAAAAAGGAATGCCTGAAAGACAAACTTTGGTGATGGACAAGTTTATCTCTTGGAATTGCCTTTTCTCCATGACTGCACAGCCTCAAGGACCCTACTGCTCACACAAGACTTCCAATGATAGAGCTGGTAGACAATCCACCTAGCCCAATGATGGCAAACCTTTTGAGCTCGGCGTGTCAGCATTTTGAAAAACCCTAACTTAACTCTGGTGCCGTGTCACATATAGAAATTTTTTGATATTTGCAACCATAGTAAAACAAAGACTTATATTTTTGACATTTATTTTATATATTTAAATGCCATTTAACAAAGAAAAATCAACCAAAAAAATGAGTTCGCGTGTCACCTCTGACACACGTGTCACCTCTGACACGCGTGTCACCTCTGACACGCGTGTCATAGGTTCGCCATCACTGGCCTAGCCTCATACCCACTTCAACCACCCCAGCTTTGAAGTGGCAATGTGGCCTCCTCCCAATACCGTTATTCTTCCTCCCACTATTCCTCCCCAGGCTGGATCAGGTGCCCTCTTTTGTATCCCATGTGCACATCATGGGGAACTGTTTCTGCTTATGGGGCTGTGTCTCCAACCAGATTCTGAGCTACTAGAGAAACCCCAGCACCTAGCACAGAAGCTGGTACATCACAGAGCTGAAAAGGCATGTTTTAAATGCACAGATCCATGTTCCCTCTTGTTCCACATTCCTTGTCCTAGCAGTTCTCCTTATAAGGGTACCACTTAGCTCAGTCATGCTGAAAGAGACTGCTATTACCATCTGCTAACTTCTTTCCCTTGGTTCTACTGTCTTCGTATAAAAAGAGACCATGACCAACCTCAAGGTCTATGCTCCACATCTTTTCTAGATATATTAAACAGATTTTTTTTTTAAGGAAAAAGTCAAAAACACAATTTTTCAGCTTACATGAAACAGCTTCCAGACCATAATGCAGGGATCAACAAACACAAAGGGACACATAGTAAATATTTTAAGTTTTGTAGGTCGTGGAGTTTTGGTTGCAACTACTCAACTCTGCTGCTACAGTGTGAAAGCAACTGTAGACAAAAATAAATGGGCAGACCTATGTCCCAATAAAACTTGATTTACAAAAACAAAAAGCCAATCCACAACCTGGAATTTGCCAACAGCTAACTAATCCAATTTAAAACACACATGCAAGTATATACTTATGTGCAAAACAACAAGGCCAGATGCTGAGGTATTTGCAGCAGTGTCCCAGGGTTATCTTTTACTACAGGAGAAGAACCCATAAGTAACTCTGGAAAACAGACTTTATGAGTATAATAAAAGAAGCACAAAAAAATATTGCAGCTCTTCTTCTAATGCCCTTCCCTGCCTCCAGCGACATCCTGCACTCTGGTTTCCTTCCAACCGCTCTGATACTATTTCACAGTCTCCTTCACAAACTCTTCTCTACTACTATGTTCTTTTCTAAAACATTGTTATTTGGGTTCTGCCTTATAATCGTTTCTCTCTGCACTCTATAGTGTCCCTCGGTAATCTCCTTCACTCTAAGGCTTCAAGGGTCGCCCATAGGCTGAAAATACATCATATTGACATCTTAGGATTGGATGTCCACAGTGAATTTCCAGTTGCATGAGTCACAAGCACCTCAAATCCAAAAGTGCAAAACTGAATGAATCATCTTCCCCTAAACAGTTTCCAGTCCTATGTTCCTATCTCAGAAAACAGCACCACCATCCACCTAAGTCAGAAAAGCAAGCTCCCTCCTTAATTCCTCCCCCTCTTTTATTCCCTGAGATCCATACCCTGATCCCTCACACTATATCAGTCACCAAATATGTTCCATTCCACCTTCTAAATCTCTCCACATCTACCCACTTCTCTTCCTCTCTGTCCTTCCCTAAATGAGGCTGGTTATCTCCTGTCTGGATAACAACCACTGTGGTGATCAACTGGTATCCAGGTTTGCCTCCCTCCAATCCAGTTCCCACAGTATAGCTAGAGTTACTTTTCTATAATGCCTGGGGCAGATTTTTTACCAGCTGTCTCTCAGGCCAAGTCTATCCTTTCATAGTCTAGTAATACTAGAGTTAGAAGTCTGTGAACTACATTTTCCAGACTCCTTTGCAACTGGCTTCTTGTTCAATTCTGACAGTTGGAACCCCTGGTAAGAAACTGTAAGGCGGAGGAGAGAAGAAACTCTTCCTGTTTTCCAGCTCCCGTCAGACTCCACAATAGCAGGCAGCTCTAGTTCCCATGCACAAGCCTTAAAGCAATCCCTCCACAGAGGTCCAAGCACCTCCTCAGCAGTCAGTACAGTTCTACCATGGTCTGGACTCTGAGTTTCCAAGGTTAGTGGCCATACCTATTCCCTTTTGTTCCCTCCAACCCTAGAGATAGCAGCGGCTTCCTGAAGTTACTCCTTTAGGTTACCTCTGCTTCCACCATTTACTCGTTCAGCTCTCCAAGCCCCTGTATCCCCAGTTCCCTATATTAAATCACCTCTATTTGAAAGATTAGCATGGCATCTATTTTCTGACTGAACCCTGACTGATACAGCAGTACTTGGTACCAACAATGATTCCCAAGAAGTAAACCCTAAAAATGGGATTCTGGGATTGGGTTGCTTACCTCTTTCTTTGATGTTGAACAGTAATGACTGCGTGCCTCTCTACAATACATTCACTACACAGCAGCTACTACGATTTTTACAGAACATCTCATCATCAAGTTAATGGCCATCACTGCCATCAGGAGAGTGGGTTTACTAAGGTTCTCACAGTTCGAGAGCCACGGTTTCTAGCCTCTCTCCTTGCTACTGCTTCCTCCTACCTCATGCTCCAAACTTCATGCTTCCTCCCTCATGCTTCAACCACTCTGAACTCCTTTCCATTTCAGAGCCACTATGCCTGTCTCGCTCCCTCCACAAAGCTGTTTCCCCAACCTTGTATATTGTGCCCATAATCCTTTCTGTTCACCCAGTTAATTCCTACTTGCTTAGATGGCACCTTCTCCAAAAAGTCTTCCCAGATCTACTTGAAGCCTAACTTCGTTCATTACAGCAGTAATAATGCTGCCTGTTAACTCTGTGTACTCACTCTGCATGCCCCACAATTCTGGGAAGACAAGTACTATGCTTATCTTGCTCACAGTTTTAATCCCATATAGGTTTTCAGTAATAGATTTTTGAATGAATCCATGAATGAGATTAATACCTACTAGGAGAGATTCAAAGATTCTTTTTAAAGAAGGTAGGATTTTATACTGGGCTACTAGGTCCAATCTCTAGCACTAGAAATTTTTACAGAAAATTTCATCCTTAGCTTCCATAGACTCCCTAACAATAAATATATACAAAATATCAAGCAGCTCTTAAAAAATAAAGTTTGGGGGAATAAAATTTATACCTTTGGGATTTATCCATAGGCAACCACATAGATAAACTACTCTAGACATGCAGTAACTAAACTCCCTGCAAGTTTATCAGCCCCATCCCCTTTTAGAAGACCTAGGCGATTTCCAACATCTGCTCTAAAGTAAAATGTATACTGACATCCCAATATACTTTATTGCTTTCCTTTCAAAAAACTCACACACCAGATTTTTTAGAAACTGCTTTAAATCAAATAGATTATAAATCTGAGCACTACTTTCAGAACCCAGTAAATGGGGGGAAAAAAGTGCTTCAATGTGATAGAAATCCTTATATTGATCCCTTTATATGGATTTATGATATAAATTAGAGATGCATTTTCATATTTGGAACTCATTCTTCCCCCACCCCAGATAGTTTAAATAATAAGAGAAATGGTTAAGTTTTAATATAGTTTTGTAACGTTATGGGTAAAAGTAACAGATCTACGTGAATTTTACTTCCTAAAACTTACCTTTCATACTTTAAATTTAGCTATGATGAAATAGGTCAGACATTCGCCAAAAGTTTCTAGGTTAAAATTTATTTTTTGTGTTTTTTTTTCTCCAAAATAATTTTTATTTAAAAATAAGTTTTAAAACAAAGAAGTAGGGTTTTTTGTTGTTGTTTTTGTTTTAATGCTTCTTGGCCATTTAGTAGATTTATTTCTGTTAAGCAAACATAATACTTTGCAGTTCAAAGGTTTTAGTCCTTAAAATTTTGGTTAATCATTTACTTTTTTCCTTGATCTTTTGGTAGCAACAACATATTTAGCACAAATGAATGATGGCCCATCTTCCTCCTTATTTATTTCCAGGCAATTATATTAAGACTGTTCTTGGCAAGACATTAAAATATCACAGCAGAACAAAAGGAGAATGGCTCTCTGACATTGTTTAGCTTTTCAAAATGGTAAAGTAACAATGGAAAGTAGAAACAATTGCTTATTTCTTGACTTTGACAATAAATCAAACACCTGGCCCAGCCCCTTTTTTCTCCCTGACTTCCTTCCTCACCCCCAAATTCCTTAATAAACTTGCAACTCTAGATTTAAATGGGCTTGTTATACCTGAATCTGTCAGACTCATTTCCCTCTGTCACATCCTGAGCAACCCACTGAAAACAATAAACTCCAGATCACTTCTCTAGTGAGTTTCAGTTAAACCGTAACCAGGTCATTCTTGGAATCACAAAAGGCTTTTTTGCATCTCTTTTTCAAAAAAGGGAAGGAAAGGGAAGGGGGAAGAAAAGGGAACAGAAACAGCCCCAGAACATATAAAGGCCCTGAATGAATGAAAATACACCCTTTCCTGAGAATTGACAGCTAAAAAAGTGAAAGCAAAAAAATTTAGGCACAGATTAAGCGGAAGGGCTCCAGAGCCAGCTTGCCTGCCTATGCTTGAGTCAGAGTTCTGACAACTGCTTCTCTTTGATATCACCACATTATTTGCCTCTTTGTGCCTGACTTTGTCTCCTCACCTGTAAAATAATAATGACATTAACACCTGACTCAAAAGATTGTCATGAGGATGAAATGAGACAACTTATGCAAAATGTTTAGAACAGCACCGACAGTGGGCACTCCATAGTGTTTGTTACCCATTATAATAGTTTTCTGTGTATCCTAAAAAAGCCAGTCTATTCATACAAATTAACAAAAAGTGAGAAAAATCAATAAGAAACAAGAGATGTGAGAGATGAGGAATGGCAAGAAGATGGGCATAAAGTAGTGAAGCACTTTAGATAAAATGAGAAAAGACACTGAACAGAGGTGAGCAGCAGAACCTTGGGTAGGGAAAAAATCGGGCCAAAATGGAAGCAAAGCTAAAGATGAAGGAAGAACTGACATAAAGTAGCATCAAGGCACAGCTGGAGAGGGCTGCCCTGTTCTGCTAGGCCAGGGTTTTCTGCTAATGTTCCCCCAAAGCCCTGGGGTTCCACAGAGCCTGCAAAGGAACCTCTTTGAGGATGGGGAGGGGGGAGTCTCATCACGCCGCCCAGCCATTAACTACAACAGCTCAGGTACAGCAGCTCCACTTTTATCTGCTTTATTTACTCCCAATTTAAAGTATAATCTCCTTTGACTAAAAGATTCTGTTTCTAATGGAAAAAAAAAAGAGAGAGAGACAGAGAGAAATAAAGTACAGGAGGTCACTAATCCAGTTCAACACTAATTTAACAGATTGAGAAACTGAGGCTCAGAGAGGGGAAGTGATTTTATCTAAACTCACACATCTACATGGCACAAGCAAGAAGGAGTCCTGCCTCCCAGGCCAGAATCCTGCCCACCCTTCTCCATGTGTGTGGTCCTCACCCTCTTCCCCAGAGCAACACTCACCTATATTGGTGATCATGTACTGCAGCCAAGTCAACCTCGTCATACTTCCCAAACTCAAAATTGGCACTGTAATAGGCAGTTAGACAGACATGAGCAGAGCAAGGATGATGGGCCAGGTACAGAGGTCACCGGGGTGAAAAGCCCCAGGTGCTTGGCAAGGGGCAAAACTAAGAAAACAAGGACCTCACCCCCAGGCTAATCTTTCCTCTCCTATCATATGGCTAGTCAAGTAGTTTAGCCCCACTGACCTTTTCCTCCCCAAGGATAACATCTGAGCTTCAGTTGTATTTGAACTCCAAGCCCAGAAAAGCAGCAAAACCAGACAAGTGACTCTGTGGCTGCCTCAGGACTAGCTGCATTGACGAATGATCCCTGACCTTGGCTCTGACCAGTTAGCAGAGACCAAGACCCTGAAAGAGCATACCTGGAAAGCTGATGAATATTCTACTGAGACCTTCCCCTGAGACCTCCCCTAAGATTTCCATCTGCAAGAGAGAGATATAAATACCTTCAACACAAAGGACCCCGCCTCCTGGGAGCACACCCATGCCATTCCCTTCCTCCTCTCCCTTTCCTAGAGGCACCTCTCTCCTAAACTCCAAGGGACCCCACAAGACTTGTAACCAGGGGAGAAATGGGCAGTGGCAGCTCCTCCTGGGCTAACCCCCTGAACCTGGCTCCAAGGCCCCTTTTCTTTGAGTTCTCAGTGAGCCAAAGCAGCCCCACCTCGGCTCTCCTGTTACTTCTAAGCCCTTCCTTGTTTCACTGTCCTGAGGGTGGTTTTGCTGCAGCCAATAAATTCTTGCTTGCTTTTCTGAACTTTGTCTCTTGACTGAACTCTTTCCTTCAAGGAGATAAGAGCCCAGGTCTCTTCTCAAGGGTGACACCATCATCCACACCTTTACCCTCCTGTGTTCACTCTGTCATCTACCCAACTATCAAATACCAAATCAAATATCACATCTTTCAAAATTCAGCTCAAATCCCCTCTATAGATGCTTTTATACTTACTTTCATATCAAATTCCTTCTTTCCCCCCCAATCAAACTAACCCTTCATCCTACTGAATATTTTACAACCCATAAGATATTACCTGCTTTCCTATGTTCACTCACTAAACCATAAACTCCTTGAGATATGTATCAAATCTCACCACTATGCATTTTTATATCCCCAATCCATAACTGAGTGCTCCATGCCTTGGAAGTACTGCATCTATATTTCTAAATAGTTTTGATCACAAAAGCAACATAAAAATGCATAGAGCAAAAAAAAAATAAAGGACTCTTATAAACCCACCCTTAACTATAATGAACAGCATGTTGTATATTCTCCTAGATTTCTTTCTATAAATACAGGGTAGAGCAAAAGTAGGTCTACAGTTGTTTGTCTGGAAAATAATACAATAATTAATAAATAATACAAGAATAAACTGTGTTTTATGTACTCATAACTGTAAGTGGCCTCACCCTGTATATACTTCACACACACAGAAAAAAATAATTTCAATGGGATATTACAAGTACAACTCTTTTGCATGAAAAAATTTTAACATCATATGTCATTTCTTTATAGATATGTCATATTTTATTTGACCATTTTCCTATTAATGGATATTCACACTCTTTCCAACTTTTCAATGATAAAAAGTACAACAGACATCTATTGTGTTATCAGCACAAATATTATGTAGGAATTGCTAGACATGGATACATATTTAAAATGCTGATGAGCATATCCAATATCCTTTAAAAATGTCACACTAATTTTAAATAATATTGCGCCCTTAATGTATGAGATTACCTTTTTCTTGTCCAGTTCTGGGTATTATCAATCTTACTTTGTCAATCTGATAAGTAAATGGCATTTTATTAAAATTTGCATTTCTTAGATCATTAATGAGGTTGATCACCTTTGTATATGGTGGTCAAGGAAGGGGGGGGCTCTTTCCAAAAAAATTAAATTGTTTTAATAATGTCAAAATAATATCTTCTTATGCATGTGTTGGAGATGAGAAGTTCTTGTAATCCATCGTACTGATACTTAGGGAAGACAGTCTCTAAAATTATTTCTTGTAGGAAGATGAGACTGGGCCAATATTTTCAGGCCAGTATGATGTCATTTAGTCCAGTGAATTGAGATGCAGGAAAAATTTAACTCCTTCACTATTAATCATCACAGGTTATTTTGGGAGAAGATAATCGAGTTCATATTTCCAACATAAATGCTTAGAATTTTTAAAAGTTAATTTATGACAGGGAATTCTATACAGTTATATTCTTATGCTTTTTCTAAGTCCTGTTAAAGAAATAATGGTTTTTCTGTCTTCACAAAGCCAGTAGAAGTTAAGCAACAAGTAAGACAGCACTGAAACGTGCATATCGCAGATCCTTAAATGTAAAGGTCAAACCATCAAAGACATGATCTTCACTGACTTTTAGCAAAATGTTCATAAGCTGACAAAAGAAGTGAGTAGAGCAAGATCAGAGAAAAGCTCCGGCCAGCTTCTTCTAAAGTCACTTCTCAGCTGGAGAGGGAGGGAAGACCAGTTGTTAAGTCGAAAATGAAAGAAGATATTGAAGGTAATCCCACTGTTGCTCAAAGGAACAGCTATACTGTTGAAGCCTCTAATTGCAAAGGAAAGTGGAGTGCTCTTCCTGTAAGATACCTCCTTGTCCTAGCCTTTAGTATCCTAAAGCCTAAGTCACCGCTCTGTTCTGTTACCATTATTAAAGTGTGCTCTTAGGAAGGAACATACAAAACCCCCGAGGGAAAGATTTTAGTTATAATTTTATTAGGGAAAGCATACCTAAGCATGGAAGTGCATGAGTCTCTTTTCAGAGAATTCTTCAGAACTTTCAGTGAGACAAGCAAGATTTAAGATAGAAACCTAGCTAAGCAGGAAAAGATTAATCTGTCGTTCTTTTGTCAAATTGAGTAATATAGAACTAAGTATAACAGTAGTTTTGCCAAGAAATACTAAGAATGTGATTCAGTATCAACCAACAAATACCTTTTGAACCAGGTCAAGACACATCCTACTGCCCTAGCTGGTTTGACTCAATGATTAAAGCATCAGCCTATGGACTGAAGGGTTCCAGGTTTGATTCCGGTCAAGGGCACATGCCCGGATTGAGGGCTCAAAACCCAGTAGGGGGTGTGCAGGAGGCAGCCGAACAATGATGCTCTCTCACCACTGATGTTTCTCTCTCTCTCTCTCTCCCTCTCCCTTCCTCTCTGAAATCAATAAAAAGTATGTTTAAAGAAAAGACACATCCTACTACACTCACACAACCATTTAACATGTCAGCACTTCCCCTTCTTAGACTCATGCTGGGTGTCTCCTAAGATGTGGCCAATGTCACAAAGTTAAACAAGATGAAACATCACAAGAATTGACAGCAACACAGTGGCAGCAAGAAGTAATGTTCACCATAAACAGAATTACTCACCAAGGATAAAACCAGCTCAAGAAGCCCTTCCAGTGGAAGAAACTTAAGTAATCAATTGATTCATCAGACATTTATTGAGACATACATTATATATAAAGCACTATATTATGTTCTGGGGTAAAGGACTAGGAGAAAGAATACAAACATAGATGAGGTCTGGTGCCTACCTATAAGGAATAGTCCATCTCAAAGGATGACAGACAAGCTGATAGTACCAAGGACAAGTAGGAATAATAGAGCAAACTGAAGAGGGGGATTGATAATCTTCAAATTCTAACTTTACATCTAATGAGAAGGCCAAATGAAGGGAGCCATTGAATCTGCTGAAACTGACAACTAAAACACAGTTGAATAGGATTTTCTCAGGTTACACACATTAATCCACTCATATCACTATCCACCACTGGAAATACCAAGTAAGGTAACAATTCTAATTCTTCCACTGTGAGCCCAACTCAATGGAATTCAAGGGGAAAAGGGCACCCAGTCAACAGCTCCACATTGCACGGTTCAATGTGCAACACCTATTAAGTGGACCATATTATAATATTAGATGTGAGGAGAGTGGGAGGCAGTACTAAGTAGGATTGTGTACTGGACTTTGGGGTTGACTATAAATTTCAGGAGTGAACCCAACTGGATTAAAAATCACAGAGAAACAGAGCCTGAAGTCTACATTCCTCTCAGCTCTTAAGAAAACAATCACTTATTGTTTAAGAATTTAACTTTCGTTTGTCGTTAGCTCCATTTGAAGTGGTATGGTCAATTAGAACTGTTAGCTCTTTGAAGTTACAAGTCATGTTGCTTTCATGTCTAGGTATCCCCAGTAGCGCCTAGCACAAGGTGCTACTAAAACATATGAGGAGAAAACTCCGGGATCAGTTAGCACTCCCTTGGCTCTACCCTCAACCGCTGGGGACACAGCAAGGAGCACAGACACCTGTAAGCCATGAATGGTGAGTGCCGTAAGAAGCACACGCCCTTAGCCTACAAGCACAATATCCAAGAACACTGACTCTACCGTTCAGGTGGAAACAACTAGGTCCAGTCTCCCAGTCAAGTAAGACTGAGGTACTGAAACTATAGTCTTTGCCTCTCATTGACCACACACAGTATCAGTATTAGTTATGGAAAACTAGGCTCTGCTAAAATAGACTCACAAATATATAATGGCTCAAACACCTTAGACCGTGGTCGGCAAACTGTGGCTCGAGAGCCACATGCGGCTCTTTGACCCCTTGAGTGTGGTTCTTCCACAAAATACCACAAAATACCACGTGCGGGCGCGCACATACAGTGCGATTGAAACTTCGTGGCCCATGTGCAGAAGTCGGTATTTTGTGGAAGAGCCACACTCAAGGGGCCAAAGAGCCTCATGTGGCTCGCGAGCCGCAGTGTGCCGAGCCGCAGTTTGCCGACCACTGCCTTAGAACGTTGTGTGTTGCTTCCATGATGGGAAAAAGGTGAATGAGGTGCTGCTCTTCTTCACACTGAAACAGGGATTCAGGCTGACACGCTCTGCTGTCTTTACCATGGCCATTCTAATGGCTAGAATTCAGTCACACAGCCACACCCAAGTGCAAGGGAGGCTGGAAAATGTATTCCAGGGATCCTCACACAGGATGGCTCACCCTTCACTTCTGAACAAAAGGGAATAACCTGATGTTAGGGCCCGGATGAAGCAGCTGATGATCTCCCAGAAGGAAGATCAATCCTGCCATGTCCACATTTCCCTTAGGGCCCTTATCAGGATTCACCCAAATGATACACTTATGAGAGGTTCACCTCTGAGTTGACAAACACTAGTATAGCATATGGTTTCCCTCACAAAGGGAGGGAAAAGCTAAGTATTTCCTTGAGGCACTCAATGGCCCCATTTTCTGGGTAAGAACCATCATGTCTTACACTTGATGTTTTCATCCCCAGCACTAGAAGCTGACTTCCTTCTCAGAGCAATCCACAAAGGAAGCATGTTTCCCTTCAGAGGCATTTTACACATGAAACAATGGTAGAAACAACACTGTGCTGGAATGTGGACAGAGACGATCAGCTGACACACTCCTAGGTTATTTATCCTCACCAGCCTCCCAAAGCATGTGACTGAAAATCATGCCTCAGCAAGATGGCAAATCAGCATATGTCATGGACCTTTCATAGTCTGTCTCAGATGTCCAATCACTGACATGCAAATGACCCACTACACACAAACATGTGCTCTTTTGCCAAGGCATATCTTGACTGATCTTGCTGTCCTCCACAATGCATCATCAATAAGCAGTGGCTGAGTGAATATAGTCTATTTATTTTATTTGCCATGAGCTCAGTCCTCTGCATGTGTCCACATAAAAGCTGTCAGTCTGGAGGACAAACACTTAGCTGCATGGCCCGTTTCACACACAACCTTGCTCACAGATGTGGGATAAATACTTTCTGACTGTAACAGTGACAATGCCAGTGATGCTTATGACAGTACAATCAGTGGCAATACATCAAGGACTGTGCTATTTCAAACTTGTGGGTCCAGTGAGTCACCATAAGTTGTGCAAGCTCCTAGGTCTTAATATGGTTCCCTCACCTGTTGGCATTCCTCCTATCTCCCATCCCTGTTTTAATTTTCTCTATAGTGCATATTACCATTGGACATATTTAACTTATTTGTGTTCCTGTCTCCCCCATTCTAGAAGCTCTGTGAGGGCAGAGAATTATGTCCATGTTATCCAGCACCAAACAGTGCCTGGCATGTTATTAGTGCTCACTAGAAATCTATAGAAGGGATGGATGAAATAAAGAAGACATCTGGATTCTTTCCTCTGTATCTGAAGATTTTAGCCACAAAAGAAATTATCCCTACAATGCTCCGGCATATTCGCATCCTTTTGACAAACTTGGAACATCTCAAAAGGAGATCTCACAGACAAACCACTTTTAAAGCAGGGTTTCTAGAAACGCAAGTAATTGTCATGCCATCTTCAAATCCCCAAGTAAACTTCGAATGGACAGAATCCTCAGGACTGGCACTTTTGGTAGCCTTTCACCAAACAAGAATCACATGTGCAGGCCTGACTCAATGTCCACCCCAGCTCTCTCCACTCCAGAGTCCTGCCCGTGGAATGGCACCTGCACCTGCACTCTAGGCATGAAGCCAGACAGAAGAATGGGAAAGTTCCTTCAAACAGCTTCAGAAACAAAAATTTGCCTGAGTCCCACATATATAAAATGATCAGGCCCTAGACTCAGCTCTACTCATTGGAAATTATTTTAAAGAAAAAATAATGGTTCAAGTTAAAATTCTCAGCTATCCAAAAGTGGCCATATACCTGATAAATTACTTCAGGAATTTTTAAAAAAAATTACTGAATGCTATGGAAAAAGTGCAGAGGTTCCTCAAATAACTGAAAATAGAACTACCATATGATCCAACAATTCCACTCTGAATATCTGTAGAAAATGAAAACACTGACTCAAAAAGATATATGCATCTCCATGTTCACTGCAACATTATTTACAACTAGATGCCTGGTGCACGAATTCGTGCACCAGTGGGGTCCCTCAGCCTGGCCTGCGGGATTGGCCAAAACTGGCTCTCCGACATCTCCGAGGGGTCCTGGATTGCAAGAGGGTGCAGGCCAGGCCGAGGGACCCCACCAGTGCATGATCAGGGCCAGGGAGGGACACGGGAGGTTGGCCAGCCGGGGAGTGACTGCGGAAGGGCTCCAGGGCATGTCCGGCCTGTCTCACTCAGTCCCAATCAGCCGTACCCCAGAAGCAAGCTAACCTACCAGTTGGAGCGTCTGCCCCCTGGTGGTCGGTGCATGTCACAGTGAGCAGTTAAGCAGCCTTAGCATATCATTAGCATATTACGCTTTGATTGGTTGAACGGCCAACCAGTCGACCAGACACTTAGCATATTAGGCTTTTATTATATAGGATTGTCAAGATATGAAAAGAAAATGTGGTCTAAATATATATACATATATATATAGATATAGATATATATATATATATATTATTGAATCATAAAAAGGAAATCTTGCCATTTGCAACAAGATGGGTGGATTTTAAGAGCACTCTGCTAAGTAAATAAGTCAGACAGAGAAAGACAAGTACTGTATGATTTCACTTATATGTGGAATCTAAAAAACAAACAAACCCAAAACACCAAGCTTATAGATATAGAGAACAGAGTGTTGGTTGCTAGAAGTGGGTGGAGGGGAAGAGGGCGGTGGGTGAAAAAAGTGAAGGAGGTCAAAGGTGCAAACTTTCAGTTATAAAATAAATAAGTCATAGGGATGTAATCTACAGTATAGTGACTATAGTTAATAATACTGTGTTGCATATTTGAAAGCTGATGAGAGTAGATGTCATCACCAGAAAAAAATTAACTGGACTTGTGGTAATCATTTTGTAAAATATACAAATAATGAATCATTATGCTTTACATTTAAACAGTGTGTGTGTGGAGGGTGGAGGTGGAGGAGGGTATAGGGGGGATAAATAGTGAGGAAAAAATAAAAATATATATATTAAAAAATAAAACTAATATAATGTTATATGTCAACTATTCCTCAATAAAAACAAATAAGAAATCTTAAAAATTATATTGTGAGACATAAATACAAATAAATGGAAAACTAGAGGAAAAAAAATCACTGAAATGTTTTTTTTAACTTGCAAAGCTATTGCTTGCTTGATGGAACTTTTAAATCCATGTTTTATTAAATTTTGACATGTGGAGAACAGTGTCTATTGGCAACAATAATGATCCCTATTCATTCTTCTGTTGACTCTAAAACAGTAATTAAACAATATTCCCAAAGTAATGGTAAGAGACTATCATCTTGAGAATGTATAACACAAAAGATATTTTACACATCAAAAGGTTTAATACACAGGACACTTTACACATTAGGAGTTTTTAAAATAGTTGATGTCAGGCTCTAATAATTCATGAAGGAATTGCAAAGTTTTTAAATTCCCAAAGAAGAGTTGTTATAACACCTCCCACCATACTTCTCAAACATTCCACTGAGACTTTCTTCAAATATACTCTGGCCAAAAGGTTTGCTTTAATTTTTTAAAATATATACTGTCCCAGTTAGCCAGTAAGTGCGTATTATGTGTTAAACCCCAGTGCTAGGCACGGGGAATACTGAGACAAAGATATAACTTTCATTGTGATTAACTGGATTTATCAGCAAAATACAAAGGGTGAACTAGATGATAGCTAGAATGATGTCTAGTTAATTTGCTTTGCTTTTACTTCAAACAACTTCACACAACTGTAAAACTTTACCAGCCCAGCCAGTGTGGTTCAGTGGTTGAGTGTCAATCTATGAACCAGGAGATCACAGTTCGATTCCCAGTCATGGCACATCTCTGGTTGCGGATTGTCTCTCAACATTTCTATCTCTTTCTCTCTCTCCCTTCCTCTCTGAAATCAATAAAAACATATTTTTTCAGAAAAAAAATTTACCAGACATCAAGTTAAGACATGCAGCAACAAAAAAATGAAACCTTGCCGAAACCGGTTTGGCTCAGTGGATAGAGCGTCGGACTGCGGACTGAAGGGTCCCAGATTCGATTCCGGTCAAGGGCATGTACCTGGGTTGCGGGCACATCCCCAGTAGGAGATGTGCAGGAGGCAGCTGATCGATGTTTCTCTCTCATCGATGTTTCTAACTCTCTATCTCTCTCCCTTCCTCTCTGTAAAAAATCAATAAAATATATTTTTAAAAAATGAAACCTCAAAGTAGTTTGATTAAGTGGAAAATTCTTGATCCCTGGTTTTAATATTTGATGTTCTAAAACTTATACATCTCAGAGCTTATTGACTTCCTAGAGACATTTCCCCTTTTTCTTTTTACTAAATAAACTTTTATTTCAGAATGATATTCGAATTACAGAAAAGTTGCCAAGATAGCCCAGAGAGTTCTCAGTCTACCCCAATGTCAACATCTTACATGGTACTAAGTTGTCAAACCAAAGAGACTGACATTGGGTGTTAGTATTAACTAAAATCCGGGCCTATTTAGAGTTCCATCTTTTCCACTAATGTCCTTTTAACAAGATCCAATCCAGGATATCACACTGCATTTAGAACTACGTTCCTTTTATCTTCTACTAGTGGCCCAGTGCACGAACTTCGTGCACGGGGGAAGAGGTGTTCTTCAGCCCGGCCTGCACTCTCTCCAATCTGGGACCCCTCGAAGGATGTCCTACTGCCAGTTTACAGGGATCGGGCCTAAACCGGCAGTCAGATATCCCTCTCGAAATCTGGGACTGTTGGCTCCTAACCGCTCACCTGATTGCTCCTAACCACTCTGCCTGCTCACCCCCAACTGCCCCCACTGCTGGCCTGCTTGCCCCCAAACACCCCTCCCTGCCAGCCTGATCACCCCTAACTGCCCCCCGTGCCAGTGTGCTCATCCCCAACTGCCTCCCCTGCCAGCCTGCTCACCCCTAACTGCCCCCCCTGCTGGCCTGCTCATCCCCACCTTCCCTCCCCACTGGCTTGCTCGCCCCCAACTGCCCCCCTGCTGGCCTGCTCACTCCAAACTGCCCCCCCACTGTCCTGATCACCTCCAACTGACCCCCACTGACAGCCTGCTTGCCCCCAACTGGCCCCCCTGCTGATCTGCTTATCCCCAGTGACCCCGCCCCCCACCAGCCTGATCACCCACAACTGCCCTCCCCTCTTGGCCTCTATCCACCTCTGCCTCAGCCCCGTCACCATGGCTTTGTCCAGAAGAATGTCTGGAAGGTCTCCCAGTCTAATTAGCATATTACCCTTTTATTAGTATAGATTGGTCACCTTAGTCATCTTTCCCTGGGACAGAGGCTGGGTGGGAGAGCTGTTGTCTTCATTATGAGCTGGGGAAATTAAGGCTTTAAAACGCCAAATGACCAAGATCCCTTAGCAGGCAGGAAGAGCAAGGCCCACATCACTCTATATACCCTTCCTCTATGTCTTCCCCCCTCCCCCTCCCCCGCCCCCAGGACTCCAGGACTCTTGGCTTTCAGAAGCCCCTCTGGAATGTTCCATCTGACCTACCTCATCCCAATGCAGATAATAAGATACCCCTACTAGGGCCTAGACCTGGCAGAAACCCACCCCCTGCCCCACCACCTCTTCCCCTAGATTTGAGGGCCAAGACAATGTCTTAGTGACTTGAGATAGGGCAGAGCGAGACTCTGTGCAAGAGAGTGAGAGAGAAACACTGCTATTCGCCTATGCAAATCATTTATGATAGGTGAAAAATGCCACAAATTATTTTCAGTTTCTCTAAGAGGAATAGGAATGGTCTGTGTTCCCACCCCTTGAATCCAGGCATGATTTGTTCTGACCAAAAGAACTTAGCAGAAGTGATATTGTACCAATTCTGGGCCTAGAATTCAAGAAGCCTCACAGCTTCTATTCTCATTCTCTTGGAATCCTGAGGTGAGGCCATCATGTGACTAAGCATGAGCTAGCCTGCTGGAGAGGCCACTAGTCATCCAGCCAATAGCCAGCCCACTGCCACACAAGTGAGTTAGACCTTCCTAGACCCATCTGAGGTGACAGCTGACTTCATGCAGTCCCTAGGTGATAACAGAACTGTCCGATAAACCGAGTCCAAGCTACCAACCTAGAGAATTGTGGACAAATAAATGACTTGTTTTTCCTGCTAAGTTTGGGGATGGTATGTTACACTGCAAAGGCTAACTAATACCAATTCCTCATCTCTCTCTTGCTAGTGGGATTCCAATTTTAATTCAGGAGGCAGTGTACCAATCCCCAGATAGTTCCCTCTTAATCTTATTTGCAGGTCACCTGGGCTCTCTGCTTTTCTATTTTCCTACTTGCCTCTCAAAGTAAAAGTAAGGGAAGGAAAAAATCATAGAAAGTATACAAAACTATACAATAAATAATTAAGACATATTTCTTTCCCAGACCTAAGCCCAAAATGAGTTGTGCAGTACCATGTAGCACAGTCAAATGCAGAGAAAAGCTCTCCTCCCTTAGCAAAACAAACACAAGTCCAATCCCACCTCCTGAGGAACAAGAGCATGGCCACAATGTCACATACTCTTTCCAGAACTCACTCCAACTTGGCTATGACTCTCAACTAAGCAGTTCAGGTTTTCTAGCCCCATTGGTTTCTGTGAATGGGCTCCAAAACACCACATGCAGCCTCTTCATGCAAAATGACATCATACACACAAAACTTGCATTTAGAACCAAAACCAAAATACCACAGATTTGAACATGACATGGTCCTACATTTTCAGCAACAGTGATGGACTACAAATCATGCAATGACATTCCTTATCTTTTCTAAAGAGTGGTCCTCTCCGGAAAGAAATGCTATTCTAATAGGCCCACGCCCCACACCAGCCTAACTTCAGCTGCGTTTAACTGCACAGCACTTAACGGATACACAACACAACTGGTCCCAACAGTGGCTCACTGAGAGTTGGGGGAGTTGGAAGTGCTCTTCCCAGTTTCTGGGATAACCTGAAATGGCTTCATTTCCTCTTCGGCATCATCTGTATAATCGATTCCACCTCCAAATGTTTTCCTGCAAATCTGAGTTCACAGAAATTTTTAGTCAAGGCAGTCCCACAGGGAGTTAAGTTATGGCTCACTCTGTGATGGATACCCTCACTTAGACTTGGAAAAGAGATCAGTGGACCACTCCAAAGTTGCCTGTAATTAGATACAGAACAAGAACAAAAATAATCGGGCCCTCATTTTCACTTCAATAAAACTTTTCCTGTAGTAAATCTGTTCAGGCATTTAAAATCAATCGCAATTTCCACTTTTTCCTAAGCCTTTATGTTATTTACTCTTAAGAGAAAGAAGGAAATTAGATAAATAAAACCTGAATTTTAAATCTGAATTCAAATTGCCGGGGGCTATTCACACTTGAATAAATAAATCAGTGTAGCATAAACTAATAAATATTTCATATATGTGTAAAACATGTTTCTATAAAGCATTCACCTACCTTTAACCCAGCCTTTGCATTGAGACTACACGTTATGGAAAACTCCACACATAGAGCACCTTTCCTCCTAGTACTTTGAGGTCTTTATAAAGGAGCAGAACTTTCTAAACAGGAAACCAAAGCACAGAAAGGCGGGGCCATTTTCCTCAGTGACACCAAAACCCCAAATTCCTGGCATTCCCGAGCCATAAAATCAAGGCTCACATCTTCATACACCACATGCTTTTCATGTGGAGGTGGGTCTGTTCAATGAATTTAACATGAAAAAAAAAATTTTTTTTTTGCAATTTAGTCAAAGTGACAAATAGAAAAGAAAAATTTGACATGACCAATGGCAGGACCCATCCCCACGAAAGACTTACCTTCTACTTCACACTCTGACTTTCGTGTATTCTGAAACTACCATCAGCAAAGTCAATGAGATGACTTGCTCAGAAAGCCCAGGCTTCTGACTTTCCAAATACATAAATCTAAATGCAACAGGTCACACAAAGCAGATACTTAAATCATTTCACTCTGACAGATTTAATGAAGAGACAAATAAACAAGGCTCTGGTGAAAAATGAATTTGCTCATAAATACGAAAACGTATTTAGTATTTAATAACTACTTCCCAAACAAGAAATCTCTATTTTACTAAGACAGGGGTTCTCAACCTTGGCTGGGAATCTTTTTAAAATCCTGATTTCTGGGCCTCATCCTCCGGAAATTCTTTTTCTTTGTTATGGGGTGGGGCCACAACATTAGTAACAAAGAAACAATTTCCGGAGAATGAGGCCCAGAAATCAGGATTTTAAAAAGATTCCCAGGTGATTCTAATGTGCGGCCAAGGTTGAGAACCACTGTAGGAAGAGCTCTGAAGCCCTGACATATGCTTTGCCTCACTCCCCACCTGAACCACAAAGTAATTAGGAAGCACCTAAATAGCGATGTGGGCTCTGATTCAAGCTTCCTACATGATGACACTTTTCCACGTGGCACCTGAGGCTGTCAGGTGCTTCTTATGTTGGTAGATAGTCAAGGACATTACGTCAGGCTGCTCCTCTCCCCTACATATTCTCACTTCAGAAAGCCACTGCTGGCTGTTTTCAAAGCACACTTCCTTTTCTTATGATGGAAACTCTTCCATGTACCTGGGAAACAAGATTTAATGCTGTTCATTATCCAAGAGAAGCTACAATTATTAGGAACTGTGAACAAAGGATGCGTTACTGAGTTCAGCTCAATAGAATGAGACAAAATAAAAATTCCCCTGAGGACCCAGAACTGCAAAATCCAGTGGTTTTAACTACCCGTCTCATAGATACCTGTATACTAATCAGTGATGGGGAAATGAGAGACCCAGGCTTAAGGCACCATTATTCCGCTTTGAAAACTGTAAGACGCTTTCTTGTGCAGGATTTGGTTCAATTAACCACAGGATGGTGGGGGGGAAAGTATTTCTAAGCTATGTGGTCAAGCTATCAGTTGGATCCTAGGTTCAGAAATTAGCAGGAAATGCATGAGCCATTACTGAATTCCATGGGCTAAGCAGGCTTTTCTCTGGATGATTGAAATCCTCAAAAGTTAAGGCTCTAATAAGTTACCACTGGCATCTTTAATTTCCCCACTGCGACCATTAAAGCCAACATGCTCAGTGCATTGTTTTGCAGTATACCATGGAGCTACAGCAGATACTCATCCTGCCTCTATATCTGCTTTTCCTTTATTAGGGCCATTCCATTTCAGGAAAAGAACTGCTAATTTTACTTGGTGGCCGCTAAAATGTACAAGCCTAGCATAGCTGCAGTGTTTACAGCTTCTAAACTTTAATTAATCATAAATTTTTGGACATCAGTGATTATGTTTATTGGGGCGGATGCATATATACCTATCTCAAATTCCGGTTTTGCCACTTATTAGCTGTGAGACTTGGAGATCTCTCACACATAAAAACATTTAAAAAAATAAAGGAGCTTATTTATAAGGACACCAGTGATTCCCTGTATGTGGCAAGAAATTTAAAAGATGAGCATAGAATAGCAGTTCTTGAGTTTTTTGGTCTTAGGACCCTTTTATTTAACATTCTTAGAAGTTACTGAAGACACCAAAGAACTTATCTTTAAAAATTCTAGAAAACACAATAATATACACTCACACATTCCAATAGCCAATATGTGGTATTTAGAAAATTCCACTATACACATGTGAGAAAATGAAAGTAAAAGAGATAATGTCTTAATACTATGAAAATTGTTGTAGCTTCACAGACCCCTTAAGAGGGTCTCAGGAACTCCCAGACATCCTCAGGTCATATTTTGAGAGCCAACAGCCTAGAACATTATTATAACATCAGAAAGCAGGAAAACTATCAAAAACTATTAGAATCATATCAAAAGGATTCAGGAGGCAACACAGAGCTCCCATTGATCAAAGATGGCACAATTTTATGGTCCACAAGAATAAGTGCAATAGATTGAAACACTAATATTTTTAAATTTATTAATCCTTAATAAATCACACACACCTCTCTGTCACTGCCTCCATGTCTGACCATCTCTCTCAATGGTCACCTTTGGAGAATATTACTATTTAGATAGCTCATGAAGCCAACTAATTATTTTGAAAATTGATAAATAAAGAGGAAAAAAATCAGATGTTTTACCTGCCTTTCCTACATAAACTATACCTCAGAATAACCAAATACCTGATTTGTAGGAGTTTCTCTTTATAGAAGTATTAGAGGCCCAGCGCACAAAATTGTGCGCGTGTAGGGTCCCTAGGCCTAGCCTGCGATCAGGGCCATCTTCTGCCCGTTTGCCAGTCCCAGTCCCACCCCGCTGCCGACACCCACCCCGGTTCCCCGTTCACCATCTGGCAATCTATTGGAGCCTGTGGGCTGTGGGAAGGGACCGAGAGGTGGTCAATGCACCTCATAGCGACTGGTAGAGCAGTCGTTCTGGTTGTTATGTCCTTATGGTCGCTGGGATTTTATTATATAAGATTCTAGTTACTAAATGAAGATATGATTGAAAAAAATATTCTTTTTTGTTAATCCTCAGCTGAGGATATTTTTTTCCATTGATTTTTAGAAAGAGAGTCGGGGAGGTAAGGGGGAGAGATCAAGAGAAAGAAACATTGATGTGAGAGAGACACATCAATTGGTTGCCTCCCACACATGCCCCTGGTTGGGATCAAGCCTGCAACCCAGTTATGTGCCCTTGACTGGACTCAAACCACTGACCCTTCAGTTCATGGACTGACATTCTACCACTGAGCCAAACGAGCTAGGGCTGAAATAAGATTTAGAATCCCATAGGCAGCAACAATCATCATTGTCTGTCAAGAAATCACACACACACACACACACACACACACACACGGAACTGATGTTAAGTGGCTCCTGACAGTTACACACACTCATAAAGTATTCTTGACAAAAAGTGGAAATAAAATTTGATCCAGCCTCTAGATGTAACTACCAGTTTAAAAGTAACACAATGGCCAGAGGAACAGGGATGTAATCAGCAAAATCCAACTTATGGGAAACTTCAAAATAAATGGTTCACTCTGGCAAAAAAATAAATAAATTGCAAGGAAAAGACAGTGAAGGTGAACCTATGTATTAAAAGGGACTCAGGAGGCTGCAGAGCTAACCTGTGATGGGGACAAAATAATAATTACAGTATAATCATAATCAAGAAATATAAATATAAACTCACCACAGGAAAGGGTATAAAAAACTCTTCACAGATAAAAATATAGAAATATGGTATGTTTCTCCTGGGTGTAGGGACTATAGGAGTTTGCTTTTCTTTGCTTCTATTTCTCTGAATTTTCCAAATATTTTTAGGTACTGTATTGTTTTAAATGTGGAGGAAAACTAATAAAATTTATTTTTAAATCATTTATACTATCAAAGCTCTACAGATAGCTTTTTAGAAAATATATATTTTTATTGATTTCAGAGAGTAAGGGAGAAGGAGAGATAGAAACATCAGTGGTGAGAGAGAATCATTGATCGGTTGCCTCCTGCACGCCCCACACTGGGGATCAAGCCTACAACCTGGGCTTGTGCCCTGACCAGGAATCCAACCATGACTTCCTGGTTCATAGGTTGACACTCAACCACTGAGCTATGGGCAAGATAGCTATTTTTATATAATCACATTTTTTTATATTTCTATAACCTTTTCAATGGCTTGGATAGAGAAAGAATCTATATACATATAAGCCTAAGTGACGGGACAACCAGATGACCGGCCGGTAGGTATGATGTTCACTGACCACCAGAGCTCATGGCTGGTGAGCGCAGCTGTGGTGGCGCGAGCCTCTCCCATGGACACTCCCCCTGCACACCCAAGCTGTAGAGGTGGCAGGCGCAGTAGGCCAGGATGAGCAGGAGCGGTGCTGTGCCCAGCTGGGGCTCTGGCTCCTCCCTGGCTGCCTGCCACTTCGTGCTGGGCAGGATCAACACAGACAGCAAGCTGGAGCTTGACAAGCTGGAGGGTAAGGCTGGGCTGGCCGGGCTGCAGCAGAAGAGGTCCACTGATCCCCGCAGGCCAGGCCAAGGGACCCCACTGGTGCACGAATCCATGCACTGGGCCTCTAGTATTATAATAATGAAGAAAATATTAAAAACTATCATTGAGGAATTTTTACATTGAATTGTGAAAGCAATATAAGAACACCCTTTTTATATTTGGGAAGGGTGGATAGTGTTCATTATCTTTTCCACTACAAATAGAGAAGAACTGCCATTTTATAAAATCACATCTGAATAACCTAACTCAAGGAGATCTCTTTTTTTTTAATGTATTTTATTGATTTTTTACAGAGAGGAAGGGAGAGAGATAGAGAGTTAGAAACATCGATGAGAGAGAAACATCGATCAGCTGCCTCCTGCACATCTCTCATTGGGGATGTGCCCGCAACCCAGGTACATGCCTTTGACCGGAATCGAACCTGAGACCCCTGAGTCCGCAGGCCGACGCTCTATCCACTGAGCCAAACCGGTTTCAGCTCAAGGAGATCTCTTTAGGTTCTTCTAAAACCTCAGTTTCAGAAAGCCTGGGACCTAATGAAGCGGGGTTTGTCCAGATCTGGATATACTAGTGTATCTATCCAAATATTCTGTCCACCCATCCCACACCACACCAGCCCCACCACCACCACCTCCCACACCTTTCCATCAGCTCAAGGAAGAGAAAGAAAAGTTTAATGTCAAGATTCCACACCTGGTAATACCATATTCCCCAAAGGAATTTGTGTCCCACAAACAAAAATGAATTTTTTTTTCATTTTTAGAGAAAATGTTCCTTTCAGATAAAGATACTTAAAGAATGAGGCAACAACTTGAAGTCCTATGCAAGCTTCAAGTATTTCACTTTGAAAATAAATGAAAGACTTTGTGCACCAGTGACTATTAATAATTGAACATGAAAAAGACTGTTGGAAATTTGGCATGGATAATTGTTATGTTTTCCACACAAGTCTAATTAAACTTGATTTGGACTGCATAGTGCCTTTTTTTTTTAACCCTGCTATTAAACAAACAAACAACAAGAGAAAAAGCTGAAACTGCCAGTTCTATGCTTTATATATATTGTGGGAGGCTGCATCCAAGTGAGGGAAGAAGTCAAAGCATCTCAATATATGGGAGTGTAACCGTGTAGCTGAAGTGTGTAGCTGATCTGCCATTTATTAGCTGCCTGACTTTGGGCAGGCTGTTCAACCTCTCTGGCAGCATGGGTTCCTCATCTATAAAATAAAGATAAGAGTAGATGGAATTGGAGAGCATTATGCTAAGCAAAATAAGCCAGTCAGAGAAAGATAAATATCACATGATCTCACTCATTTGTGGAATATAATGAACAACATAAACTGATGAACAAAAACAGATCCAGAGACAGAGAAGCATCAATCAGACCTTCAAACCTCAGAGGGAAGGTAGGGGAGGGTGGGGGTAAGGGGGAGAGATCAACCAAAGGACTTATATGCATGCATATAGGCCTAACCAATGGACACAGACAACAGGGGTTGAAGGCATGAGTGGGGGTGGGGGGGGCAATGGGGGGATAAGGACACATATGTAATATCTTAATCAATAAAGAAAAAAATAAATTAAAATAAAATAAAATGGCATATAAGAAAAAAAAGAGTGGGAGTGTCAGAGGGCTGTTGTAATAATGTAATAACTGAGATGAGAAATGGAAAATGTTTAGGATAGTGTCTAGCACATATATGTTCTACAAATGCTGCCTATAATGGTTATTAGAACCTAATATACCTTTTTTCTTTACTCCCCACTTTTTTTCTTTTTTCACTCAAGAAATAAAAATTTGGCAAACTTCTAATTCTTTAGCCTCATCAGAGAATACTGTAATCTATTTTAAACCTTGACTTTTCTATTTCCCCAGAGCAGAAATGAACTTTTTCTCTAGAAAAAAATAACCAAAGTTGAAGTTAGATTCTCCTTTATTTTGTGCCAATCACAAATAGTAGCAAATTCATTAACTCCTTGAATCCAGAAAGAATCTCGCTATTTCTAAGGTCCGAGGAAATCCTCAGAATTAAAGATAATGACTTCCAGATCCCCCCAAAATCCTTTGTATTAGGGATCTAGTATCTAGTTACATTACACCCCTCGACAATCCATGCCAAAGACAATGATCAGGAGAAATTCACATCTATTGTAGAGAAAGGAACACAAGTCTTAAGAATTCTGGCAAATCATCTATAACTTTTACTTAAAATAAAATTCTAGATGTGTTGGTACTATTGGGGAGACTCCCGGGCTGTGGACTTACTAACAGGACATGAAAAGGATTACTGAAATCATAACATAAACCTAAAAAAGCATAAAACTTAAACAACTGTATTCTAGGCTACAAGGAGTGGGAAAGGAAAAATGGAATGGGATTCACACATGCTTTGGGCTCAAAAACATGGGAATTGGTATGAAAGCTAAACAAAGTTGTAAGGCTTGCACTGAAGAAAAGAAGTTGGTAGACAAAGAAGATAAAAGAAATTTGAGGTGAGTGCTGTCCAGATAGTATAGTGTAAAGTGCTGAGTATGCAGTAAAATGTTTACTAGGAAAGAATACAAATAGTCCAGTGACCACATAATCAGTAGTCTTGTAGTCAATTAGACATCAGGTACACAGTCATATCTCTGATTTGATATATTTGCACCCAAGCTGAAGTGCATGTAAATGAGACAAATCTTTTACTCACCAGAATTCTTAGAAAATAAACAGTATTTATGTGTGCTAGTTGTTAAGGTATAGAGTGAGGATTTCTCCCTATCCCACAGTTGCCTTAATGTGGGGAGAACTTTGATTGATATTCAAATCAGAAAGAATAGGATGTAGGGATAAAGTCAGTATAGTTGGTGAAAGATCACAAGTCTTCACTAAAGCTTATGTGATGGGAGGAGATGTCCCGTGGAAACTGGTGTGGGGAGAAGTGCTGCACTCAGGATGCACGTGAGGGGCACAGACAGCTCTCGGACTCAGATGCTCAGAGGCAGAGGGAGGCACGAGGAAGGAAGACACAGGAACATGGAATCACCAGGAGGCTTTGGATTGAGCCAGGTTTAACTAAAAATCTCCAAAGGGCAAGGAAAGCCAGTCGATACACTCAGTTACCAAGCTAAAAGGTTGATGCCATGAGGAAAGGATGCAAATGCATTCAAAGATAGGAGATTCCATGGGAACCTAAAAATCATTGAGGTCATTTAATTAAAGGGGACTCTGGTCATAAAACAACCCAATGACTTAGTAGGCATTAAGGAACCTCTGGGACACCAGAGAGCAGGAGGACTAACAGGACTGGTTGTTTCTCCAGGGCTTGGATCTCAGTGGGCAGCTCAGACAGACAGCATGGTGGTTGAGATCTCCAACTGCGAAACTAAATTGCCCTGTTTGTACCTCCGCTTGCCATCTATAAGCTCAAATTAAGTACTTGTTCTGCCTGCTCACACATCTGTCCCTGAATTTCCCCCTGTCCAAATGCTCTTGGTTAGGGATCATTAACAGATCTTCTCTACAAGTAAGGAAACACAGGCCTTCTCTACAACATACAACACAGTTGTACACTGTTCCCATCTCAGCCATTTCAGAAAACACATTCTTAACCTAATCTTTGTATATATCTCTGTCCTGTCATCACTGTGCTGTGTGGTTTATTTTCCCATCGTTGCTGCAGTGTACGTAAGAGGACACCTAGAAAGTCTAAGTACATCGCAGACCTCAGCCACTGCCAGTGGCTTCTTACTTGCCTGCAACTCACTCCTTATACAGCTAAATTCTGAGCACCGACCCTAGGGCTAGGCAGCCATGCACTGGAACCGCGTAGTCCCCACAAGGCCCAGAGACCTCTCTGAGCCCCGGCTCTTCTCTCTCACTCTTTACCAGCTGCATTCTCAAAACAGTGGCCTTTAACCTTATGAGAGGCTACAATATCCCTAGGGCCCCAATCTCCCCTGGTTTTCTAAAATACTGACCCAGATTTTCATTTAAAAGGACTAGATATAGAAGCCAACCATTGGAGAGGAGTAATATGGTAAAACATTAAGAGGCCAAACCTCTATATTTTATGCTATTCTTTGGCTTTACCAGCCAAGGTTCGGGCACCCTCTGAATACTAACCCTTTCCATGCTCCTCTCTCAAGAGTGACTTTTCGGTCACACACTTGGTAAAATCCTGGTTCCAGAGCCCCAAGAGCTACATTTTAGTCCCAATTTGCCAATACCAACAGTATGGCCTAGTAACAGTCACCAAACTTTTCTAGGCCTCAGCTTCCTTCTATGTAACATTGCCAATGCTGATATCTGCCAGCTGTAACGCTCTATGATTTTAAGGTCCCCATTTATTCTATGACAGGCATAAGTGTAGAGAACTATCATGATATGAAAATCCCAAGGTTCAATTCATATAGGAGATAAGCTTTTAATTTGTAAATTTTTTTCAATATGGGATCTTTCTAATCAGCCACCAAGCCCAGTAAGAATAGCTATCATTAATGGCCGACTACATGCCAGGCACTGTTCTTGGCAGTTTGTAAACTCAAATGACACTTCCTAAAGAATCTTAAGGAGGATAGGGCTCTTCAGCTACAAGTTAACTCAGCCCCCTTCCACTCTGCTGAGTTGAAGAAGCAATGTTTGGTAGACATACAGCTTATCTCCCACTTAACAAGCTTTACAATACCTAGTAAATATGTACACAAAATGACATCTTCTAAGCCACAAGAAGACTCATATCTAGAATAAACTAAGGCTTCAAAAAAAATGCTAAGAACAAAGCAGGTGGTTTAGTTATTTTGAAAGCAAGAAAAGAAAATTTTGTCAAGGCAGGACCTAACCTATTGGTTGGGTAGAATAGTATAAAACAGCAGGTATCAAGGACAGGCAATGATCATCGGCAACTGTTCATTCTCTTTATTAGAGAAAAATGAAATAATCCTTAAAGGCTCAAGTCCCAGGTAGAAAATCCCAAGTTTCAGATTCCAGAATACCCCAGAGTTTAAAGGAACTTGTAGACTCTAAACCTTGAGTTGGGTGAAGTGATTCTTGCCTTGGGAATAGTTTGAGGGAAAAAATCCAAGGTTTCTCACCACCTAGCAATCTATAAATATATCAAAGAGCTAACTTACCAAATTATACAAGTAATAAATGCAAGGATCCAGAGATAGGAAAGATGTAGCACCATGTTGGACTTGGACTTGGTTTTGTCAAGGAACAATGGATGAGATGTGGAGAAAGGGGAAGAGAGGCATTAGGACAGGACAAATTAAAGGCAAAAGTAGGGATGAATAAACAGGTTCTTTGCAGGGAGAATAAGGAGACAGAGAGCAGAGTGAGTGGCTAGCGGGCAGCAGAACTGCTCTCCGCTGTAAAACATTTCATTCCAGGGCAGACCTTTGAGTGCTGGGAACTTCTCCTGCTATCTGTTGTCATCATCCTCAGCTGAAAACATGGGCACTCTTGCCCTCTGCTCTGTCATTTGTCTAATCTTTTCAGAATCAGTAACAAAAAGATGCTGTATCTCAAAGCTTGCATGCTTGAATTCCTTTTTCGTTTTTTTTTTTTTTTTTTTAGATTATAGATTTCTGCATCCTGATTACTTGGTGAGGATTTTTATCACAACCTTTAGATGTTTTAGATGATCAGGTTTAGCAGTTTATTATAAATTCCACATGCTTTATTTTCTCCGTGAGCCTTTCTAAGCCCTTTTCCTTCTCAAGTATAAGGAAGGCTGGCTCAGATGCCTTACCATTCAGAGAAGTATTTTCTGAGCTGGTGGGCTTGCTCTCCCTCAGTTACTGCCAAAGCATGACACATATTACAAATGACAACAGATGCCTCTAACATGGCTTCCTACTTACGCTCCCTTCAAAGCTCATCATGGTCAGAGCCACAAGGGACTCAGGAAAACCTGGCTTCCTCTCGAATGTTTTGACTGCACTGTCAGTCACCTTCAGAAGCAACATAACCACATAAGACAAGAAGGGCACTAATCATTACAGCAACTGAACATTCTATGAACTCAAGTGGTTTAAACGATTTACGTTTTCTGTAGTAACACAAAGTGATTAAAGACAGACTTTACCTGATATAATATCACTCTCAGGACATAATGCAAAAAAAAACAAATAAGTGGGCCCCAAAACATTTAAATATAGTCTCCCAGTTGAATTCCCATTGAAACTAAAGGTAAGGAGGTTTAGAAAAAAATGAATAACCTGTTATTTATTAAAAACAACAACAAAAAACACACACACAAACCCAGATACCTCATCTGAACCCTTACCAAAATCATCTTCTTCGAATCCTGCAATCAGCAGGGGTGAGCCAAATGTCCAAAGGCATCAGCACTCTGGTCTCTATTCTCTTACTGCCTCACATCCAATGACCCTTTTCTCCACTACACCTGAGCCACCTACTGCCCAGTCAAACATCCCATCCTTCGATTACAATATCCTCCGCTTCACCTCCCTTATCAAAATGCCCCACATTGTGATCAACCACTAGGGCCTCATCAAAAGTTTCATTTCATATCCCTTCTTATTCAATTTCCTTTCTAAAAGCCATCATCTCCATAACACTCTTGTCATAACACCCTTACCAAATGCAAACTTAACTTGTTTACCCTTTGGTCCTCCTTCTGCTAAACCCCAGCCTCAGGTGATGCCTACTGTAGCTCTCTACAACTGAGCACCTACCTGGGCACTGGAGAAAGTCACATGCAGGCAGATAGTGTCATTCTACTTTCATGAGCACCAACTGCAAATGAGCACTCCGCAATGCTGGGCGAGCCTATCAGATTTCTCTCACTGACTCATTCTTTCTCTCTGCTCAACTGTTACTTCACTTTCAAACTTCCACCCCTTCTGACATGCACACCACCAGCACCAACCCCATTCTCAGGTGATCTTGTCTCCTAAAAGAGAAATGGAACCCTCACACAGCAATTACCTGTTATCAGATTTATACCTCCACCAGCCTTCAGCTTCTTCCCTCCTGTTGCATCCTCTTCCCTCCTCTTATCCAAGGTTAAACACTCTACCTGGGCTTTAGATACCCTCTCAGGTTTACATAACCAATTACCTTTTCTCTTCTGTTTATTCAATCAACATTTTCTTTTCAACCAGATCTTTCCCATCAACACTTCAATATCCTCAAGTCTTACCTATAACCTCACAGGTCTTTACCTCGTACCGTACCTAGTTTCTTTTTCCCATTCTTTACCTTTTGGCAATGTTAATGACTGCTTTGGGCAATGCTGATCTTCTCCCTGAAGTCCTCCTTACTGTGGCCTCTACAACAGTCCTCTCCCTCCTGCTGTGCCTCCCTTCTCTATGCAGGCTGCTCCTCCTCTATCTGTTCTTTAGGGTTTTAGCTCCTCAAAGCTTAAATCTAGATCTACTTTTTATTTCACTGTATATCAGCAGTCCAAAAGCCCAACTACCCATAGAGCAGCAGTTCTCAACCTGTGGGTCGCGACCCCTTTGGGGGTCGAACGACCCTTTCACAGGGGTCACCTAAGACCATCAGAAAACACATATATAATTACATATTGTTTTTGTAATTAATCACTATGCTTTAATTATGTTCAATTTGTAACAATGAAACTACATCCTGCATATCAGATATTTACATTACGATTCATGACAGTAGTAAAATTACAGTTATGAAGTAGCAACGAAAATAATTTTATGGTTGGGGGTCACCACAACATGAGGAACTGTATTAAAGGGTCACGGCATTAGGAAGGTTGGGAACCACTGCCATAGAGGCAAGCAAGGAATACAATTAAGTGAAGCAAATTTGACTCTCACTTCCCTCTCAACACACAGCAGAAGAGCAGGATAACTGGCAATGGACCTTTGGAATCAGGTAAGGTGACAATAGGGAAAGGTACAGACTATAATAAAATGGAGAGCAGATGCCCCTACTGAGACAATGGTCATTTAGAACAAGCCAGAAATCCCGAATTATAGATGAAAACTCACAATTTTTAAATCTTAGCAACCGCATCAATTAAGATTTCTTTCTGATACAAATAAAAGAAATCTTGGTTTCATCCAAAGGAGAATGCATTAGCTCTTGTAACTGAAAAGCTCAGGAGTACAGCTGCCACTGGGTTTAATCAATGTGATCAGGACCAGTTTCTCTATCTGGATTCCACTTCTCCTTTGTCATCTCTATTCTCAAATATGCTCTACCCTACGACAGTAAGGCAGTTGCTCACCTCCAGACCTCATCCTGCCAGGTTTTAACAGAAAACAGGAAAGATCCTCTTCCTGGAGCTCCCTCACAGTCTCAAAATTCCCTCTGATTTGGGCCAACTTGAACAAACCATTTGTTGCTAGGCTACTTGGGGGATGATTGGCCAACCCTGGGTCACACACTGCATTAATCTGAAGCACAAGGTCTGCCCTAGCTGGTTTGGCACAGTGGATAAGAGCGTTAGCCTGCAGACTGAAGGGACCCAGGTTAGATTCTGGTCAAGGACACATGCCTGGGTTGCAGGCTCAATTCCCAGTAGCAGGTGTGCAGGAGACAGCCAATCAGTGATTCTCTCTCATCATTGATGTTTCTATCTCTCTCCTCCCTTACTCTCTAAAATCAATAAAAATATATTTTAAAAAAATTCATGGACTCAATAAAAATATACTAAAGCACAAGGTCTAAGATTAGAGGATAGGAAAGTTCTTAAAAGGAAATTAGGGTGCTGCTATCAAAAAGAGAAAATATATTCAGGGTTGCCAAAAAAACCATAAATATGCTACAGCAACTTGCTCAAATATTTTAAAAACACTACACAGGCCAGATAAAACAGGTTTTCTGACTGAAAGGGCTTGTCAACCTCCAGTTTCAACCCTTTCTCTATTTTTTTCCTAGGTGATCTCATCCAAGATGAGCCTTCATTTACCATCTCTATACCCCAAATGCCACATTTTTATCTCTGACTCACAAATTCAACTGCCTACTCAACATCTTCACTTGGATGCCTCAAACTCATCTCAAATTCAACTTGTCCTAAATGAAATTAATGATCTTCTCACCCTCCATCTGCTCCCCCACTCAAAGCTGGCCTTCCTTGGAGTTCCTTTTGGGGTGGGGTAGTAAGAGGAGACAAAATCAACATGACTGAGGTATTGAAAAGAAAAAAACCTTGCAGGAAGTTCATTTTAAGACTCCACTGAAATTCTTTGTCTACTTAAAATATTCAAGAAAGACATCTGATATCTTAATTCATCTAAATTTGCAATTTCCATTTTCCACCTTTTCCCAATGAATTTTTATAGTAATAAAGTTTCATCATAACAAATAAATGCAGAAAGATTGTCAGTGGACTTCCAAAGATGCTTTTGCTTGCTTGTTTAGGCCCGAACCAGCAGTCAGACATCCCCCAGGGGTCTGGGATTGCAAGAAAGTGCAGGCCAGGTTGAGGGACACTCCCCCTCCCTCTCCGCACACCCCCACCGTCACGAATTTCGTGCACTGGGCCTCTAGTTAATTAATAATTAATTGTCCTGGCCAGGTGATTCAGTTGATTGGAGTGTTGTCCTGTATGCAAAGGGATTGTAGGCTCAATTCCTGGTCAGAGCACATATCTAGGTTTCGGGTTCAATTCCAGTCATAATGGGTACGAGAGACAGCTGAATGATGTTTCTCTCTTTCTCTTTCTCTCTCTCTCTCTCTCTCTCTCTCTCTCTCTCTCTCTCTCTTTCTCCTTTTCCTCTCTCAAAACATATCCTCAGGTGAAGATTTAAAAAGTTAACAATAATAATTAAATGATAACTACTAAGTTAAAGAATGGACTCGAACTCATGGGGATCAGTTTCCTAATCCATTTTTCCCCCAGTCTAGCCCTTGGGTTTGAATGATCTCTAGAGTTTCTTCTGGGGCTCCAAGAGCTTTTCTCATACAAAGTTAGTGAAAGAATATCAGAACTGAGTCAACTCAGCAAATGCTTTTAAATTGACATGGATTCTAAAGACAGAATAATTTAGAACTTGACTTTTCTCTAACTCCTAGACAGCTTAGGAAATACTGCTAGCATAAATTGCAATACATGCCATTATGTAAGAAAAAGATTACTTCATTAATTTCACTGCTAACTCAGCAAGGCTCCCACAAAACCTTACAGTTTGCTATTAATTTTAAATATGATTTACAAGACAATTTTCACTTGTGAAGTGATATTAGTGGGCATCTAGTCAAGCTAAAACTTTCATTCTTTTATAATCAAGTGTATTCATTTGATGATTTTTTCTGTCCTTGTGTCTAAAATACCCATTTGGAAAGAGGCCATGCTATACCTAATCACCGTATAAATTAATGCAAAGTAAATGTGTAAGCCTAGCCGAAACAGGTTTGGCTCAGTGAATAGAGCGTCGGCCTGCGGACTGAAAGGTCCCAGGTTCGATTCCGGTCAAGGGCATGTACCTGGGTTGCGGGCACATCCCCAGTAGGAGATGTGCAGGAGGCAGCTGATCGATGTTTCTCTCTCATCGATGTTTCTAACTCTCTATCTCTCTCCCTTCCTCTCTGTAAAAAATCAATAAAATATATTTTAAAAAAATGTGTAAGCCTAACAGTTCTAATCAGTTTGTGCAAAAAGCCTTTTGATTTCAACACCAAACATTAAAAAGAAATTTTGTGGCAAAAGCCAAGAAATTTGGTGTGTGGGATATGAATATGATAGAATAGGCTTAATTCATGACAAAGTTTTAAATTTAAATCTTATTGTTTTACAGTTGGTATTCCCCACAGCACCTAGAACAGTGTCTTAAACATATAAACACCTAATAAGTACACATGATGATATACAATTAGAAAAACAATATTCCCTCTGTTTTCATAAATGTTCCTTCTTCATGGCCTGTGCTGGCTTTGCAAGCAGAAACAATTTAGCAAATTCTTGGTGGTGCCTACTGTGAGTCTATTTTTGTGCCAACAGGTACATCAGATGTAATACTGAAGTCCTCAAGGAGCTGACAGGCTAACCAGTAGGAACAAACATAAAAGATATGCAGGTGGTAGATTACCTTCAAGTATGCTTAATAATTGAGCATATTGAAATGCTTTTTTGAATAATCGTAAAAGCAACATCTAATCAAGAATATATAACAATCTTGAATTTGTATGCACTTAACATGACTAATTATAAAGAGAAATTAATTCATATTCACAGTAAAATATTTGTAACATACTTTTTTAGGACCTGACCCATCAAACAGACAAAAAGAGAGGAAAGATATGTAAGAGATGAAGAGCTAATTTAGGAAACCTGGTCCAGTATAGGTACATGGAAGCCTGAATCTAATAGAAAATCCATATCGTTTTTAAGTACACATTGACGACTTTAGCAAAGCAAGTCTCAACCAATTTTGAAGAATGTATAGTAAACAAACCATCTTTTCTATCCACAGTGTGATTACATTGGAAACAAACATACCCTTAAACGTATTGCAGATTTAAGATAAAGTCAATAAAAATTACAAAATATGAACAGCTATGAAAGAACTACATAACAAAACTTGTGGGATACATTACCTGGAGGTAAAAATTTTTTAAATTTTATTTTATTGTTTAAAGTATTACAAATAGTAGTACATATGTCTCCTTTTTAAATATGATGCCCCAGAAGCACCCGAAGTAGAATTAAGAGAGCTGGTGTAGCCAGTTGCTAGATGTGACCTTGGGCAAGTCACTCCTCTGAACCTGTTTTCTTAATTATTACTTACTCATCCATCAGGGCTACTGCAAAAGAAATTAAGGCAGGGAAAATATTTTATAAACCCTAAAGCACTATACAATATAAGATATCATTTAAGGATACTAGTAAAATGTCCTGTGGCCCAGATTATTGCAATGACTTTTTTGGGGGAAGGGGACTATTTAAGATGAAGTCAAGAGGGTTCTTTCTAAAATATAAACCAAACCGATCATGCATTCCCAGGCTTAAAGACTCCTTCTTGCCAAAGGATAAATTCTCAAGTGTTTAGCTTTGTGGATAATGCTCTTCAAAAACTGGCACCTTGCAGATCCATCTCTGGCTTTCCTTTTCAAAGACCACAGCAAATACACAACTGACTCCTCATCACACTCTCTTCCACACTTCTTTGCCTTTGCTATTTTGGTGGAATTTCTGGCTGTGATTATCACACCACATCCAGGACTCCTTGGCTGCTACTATAGCACCATCCATACCATCGGGAGGCTCTGACCAGCTCTGGGCAAGGAGGGCCAATGCCTTATTCTTTCCCATACCTTGCACAAAGTCCAACATGCAGCACTCAGTAAATGTTCCTTGAGTGACAGGCAAGGGAGGCCCACATTTGCATATCATAAAAAGATGGTGCCAAGGAGAGACTCTCAAGGGAAGGTTGTCAATTGAAAAAGGCTTAGAGGCCCTAATAAAAATACTACAGGTTCACATCTCTTTTCAAATGCCCCAAGGCCAGATGTGTTTTGAAATTCAAAAATGTTGACATTTTAGAAAGGTAATATATGCCTTATGTTCCCAGTAGAGTATCTCAGCACTCCATACCCAAACACAGTAATACTTCTGCAGCAATATAAATAACCACACTAAATGAGATAAATGAAGAATATAAACAGATTCTGATTCGTTCAAGTCAGATTTCGCCACTACATAGGTTATGAGAGCTTTCAGAGCCTTTGGATTCAGGAAGTAGATCCATACCACCTGATTTGCATACACAGCTCTTTCAGATCCATTTTCTCTTTTGCTCAGATATTCCCTATAGCAGGATCAACCTATATTTAGGCAACAAATAAAAGTGGCCACATACCTAAACAGCAGCAGATAAGCTATAAAATACTCTGAGAAGAAGGGGTTCAAAGGTACATACAAATGGTCATCACCACTGGTAACTGTTGCAGCCTCTTAGAGCAAGAAAAAAATCTTGGGATCCAGCACTGAAGGACCAGGTGAGAAAAGCAGCAATACACAGAGCAGAAAATGACTGCATGAATGACTGTGTAAATCAATCAATCAATAAATACTATTAGGAAAGCCTATCGCTGATTTCTAAATGGCTCTCCAACAGGGGGATGTGTAAGAAATACTAGTATACCAATACAATAGTATTCATATGCCAAAATCAAGCTGCCCCAGATCAATCTAACTTGCTCCCCATATCAAAATGGAAATAGCAGTATATGCTATCTGCTCTCCAGGACTTCAGGGTAGAACAGAATAATTAGTTTTTGCAAAAATTATATAGATATAGACATATATTCTTTTAAAATATATAGTATAGAAAGACTCCCATGCAATGCCTCATGTGGAACACTTCTTTTAGAACCAAATGTTAGCAGAAGTAAAACTTTCCCTGAGAAACTTGTAAGCGCTTTCCTTTCTAAAAAGAAGTATGTACTACATATCTAAGAAGAGGAAGGAGTATGCATAATCTCATTTCCAATGAATCCTAACATCCTAACATCCATTTTGTGTTTACCTATGAATCAAAAAGTTTTTATTTCAGGTCTAAGGAGAATTCTGCCTTATAAGACTTAGAACAGGCACCTCTTGATTCTGTCACACACCAGAGGCCAATAATAACAGCAATAGCTACTGTTTAACCCTCTGAGTCCTCACTACATACAAGGCAGGGAGTTGAGCACGCTGAAGGCTTCAGTTGATATTCACTTTAATAAAAAAATGTACTTTTCATCTCTGTGATGATTAGTGACTTTGAGCATGTTTTCATATGTCTCTGGGCCTTCTGTATGTCCTCTTTCGAAAAATATCTATTTAGGTCCATTCCCCATTTTTTGATTGGGTTGTTTATCTTCCTTTTGTTAAGTTGTATGAGTTGTAAATGTTGGAGATTAAACCCTTATCAGAGATAACATTGGCAAATATGTTCTCCCGTGCAGTGGGCTTTCTTGTTGTTTTGTTGATGGTTTCTTTTGCTGTGCAGAAGCTTTTTATTTTGATGTAGTCCCATTTGTATATTTTCTCCTTAGTTTCCATTGCCCTAGGAGCTATATCGGTGAAAATATTGCTTTGGCATATGTCTGAGATTTTGCTGCCTGTGGATTCCTCTAAGATTTTTATGGTTTCTCTTCTTACATTTAAATCCTTTATACATTTTGAGTTTATTTTTGTGTATGGTGTAAGTTGGTGATCTAGTTTCATTTTTTTGCATATATCTGTCCAATTTTCCCAACACCATTTATTGAAGAGACTGTCTTGACTCCATTGTATGCTCTTGCCTCCTTTGTCAAATATTAATTGAGCATAATGGTTTGGATCAATTTCTGGGTTCTCTATTCTATTCCATTGATCTATATGTCTGTTCTTCCAAGAGATGCAAATCAAAACGACAATGAGGTACCATCTCACACCTGTCAGAATGGCTATCATCAACAAATCAACAAATGACAAGTGCTGGCGAGGATGCAGAGAAAAAGGAAACCTCGTGCACTGCTGGTGGGAATGCAGACTGGTGCAGCCACTGTGGAGAACAGTATGGAGTTTCCTCAAAAAACTAAAAATGGAACTCCCATTTGACCCACTGATCCCACTTCTAGGAGTATATCCCAAGAAACTAAAAACACTAATCAGAAAGGATAAATGCACCCCTATGATCATAGCCGCACAATTTACAATAGCTAAGATCCTAAGTGCCCATCAGCAGATGAGTGGATTAAAAAACTGTGGTAATTCTGCACAATGGAATACTATGCTGCTGTAAAAAGGAAGGATCTCCTACCATTTGCAACAGCATGGATGGAGCCGGAGAGCATTATGCTAAGCAAAATAAGTCAGTCAGAGAAAGATAAACATCATATGATCTCACTCATTTGTGGAATATAATGAACAACATAAACTGATGAACAAAAACAGATCCAGAGACAGAGAAGCATCTATCAGACCATCAAACCTCAGAGGGAAGGTAGGGGAAGGTGGGGGTAAGGGGGGGAGATCAACCAAAGGACTTGTATGCATACATATAAGCATAACCAATAGACACAGACACCAGGGGGCTGAAGGTATGAGCGGGGGAGGGTACGGGGAGGGAGGGGGTAAGAGGGAGATAAGGACACGTATGTAATAACTTAATAAAGAAAAAATTTTTAAAAAGAATGTACTTTGGTGTTATCAACCCATTTTACACATAAGAAACTAAATCTTTCAATAAAGATCTCAGCGCTTTTAAGAAGGAAAGCCAAATGACTAGTGTGTCATCCTTTGCCAGTTACTTGGTTTCTGCTCTTTAATAAAATGGTAAAGCTTATTATCAATAGCCCCCACTTCCACCCTCTATGATAGATCTTTTTCAGTAAGCATGTAGCTGAAACAACTCTCTCACCCACATATAAAGTCTTTCTCATGTAGTCTGGCTGGTGTGGCTAGTTATTTGGAACATTGTCCCATACACCAAAAGGTAGCAGGTTTGATTCCGGTCACATACCTAGGTTGCAGGTTCAATCCCCATGTCAGGGCATGTGTGGGAGGGAACCAATCAATGTTCTCTCTCAGGTGTCTGTCTTTCTCTCTCCCTCCCTCTCCCTTCTTCCCTCCCTCCCTTCCTCTCTCTAAATAAGAGACTATTAAAAAATTAAATAAAGTATTTCCCATATATCCCAGCTAAAAATGTGTTCTCATTCTCTTTCCTGTTTCTCTCTCCCCCTTCCTTGCTTCTCAGAAATTCTCCTTGAATGTGCCGCACCTACCCACCCATTCATTCATCCTTTCTGGGCACCGATTGTATACCAGGAACCATGCTGAAGATACAAACTGTAAAAAGTCATAGTCCCATCATTCAAATGTTCATTCTAGACATGCAAGCATGAGTATGATAGGGATATACAGCATAGAAATAGCACAGATCAATTCTGCCTTAGGGTGGAAGTTCAATGGTCACAGAGGCTTCAAGGAGGTAGTGACCCTTGACTGATTCTGAAGAATAATTGCAAAAATACAAGATGAACAAGGAGGAGAAGGGCATCTTAAGGACAAGAAAGTGACAATGAATGACGCTACCAGAATACCTCATGTGATGCAGACTACAGTGGGTCCTCGGTTACGTGGGATATCCATTTCTACCATGCGGCATAACACGATTTTCGCCATAAGTCGGAACACACCTACATAAGCACCTACATCACTCACATGGAGCACATACACAGCAGGAATGAAGTGAAATAATAAAAAAAAATGTAAAAGAAAGATAAAAATTCCTGAGCTTTACTTGTGGTAAATAAATAATAAAAAACACAAAGCACATATGTACATAGGTCGAAATGACGGAACTTTTTATATATATATAAATGGGAGATGGTGACGTAACCACAAAATGACTTACGTCAGTCCGACGTAACCCGAGGACCATTTGTACTAGCAGTATCCAATGACAATGGGGAGATAAAGCTGGGAACGAGGATGGAACTGGCCAGGTTGAGAATAAAAAATGAACACGCCCTAGTCCCAAAAGTCCCGTCTTCTGGGCCTGTCTGACTATAGCACCCAAGAGAACACAGCACCCTGCCCTACTGGAAAGGGAAAATGGAGAACATGGGACAGCCAAATGGACAAAGGAAGCCAAAGTGCTCATCAACTTACCAGGAGAGCCTGGCCCCCTCTTGGCAACAAGCTTTCAGCACCCTTATTATTACCATAAACACTGTGAATTCCAAGAATTAGTCTCTTGTCCTTTCTGAGGTCAGCATTTGCCAATTAATCATGACTCTAAGACCTTGAGTTAAAGGCAAGACACTGTACCATCAAGGGCTCTTCATCGTGAGGTGCATCTCTGAGGGGAAAAATAGGGAAAAATGCTCACTGATCTGGGCAAGGGAACAGAACTGGTTTTAAATAGACAGTTTTTAGAGGGAAATAGCTAGACCATAGATCACCAGTTAAAAAGAACTTCAATATTCACCTACACACCAGGGTGCAATAAAGACTGATAGAGTGACCGTGTTCTTATCTGTTGTTCCTGGGCCTTTAAAGCAGTAATCCCCATGCTATGCTTTCTGAAATTGCCATAGCCTGACTTCACTTGATTCATGGACTCCCATCTCTTCTTTAAAAGAAACAACAAGTCCTGTGGCTATATAACAAGTCCTGTTGCTATATGTTCTTTATTTTTAATTCAGTAGATTTATGAGAATTACCCAATGAAAATTTTCTGGCACCTTTCAAAATTACTACATACATCCTGATTTCCTATGCAAAAGCAGAGTGAAAAATCATGAGTCCAAAGATTCACCCCTCCAAAAGACCAAGATGCTAGAGAAAGGACAGTGAGTTTCAACACAAATATAATCTCCTCCAAGTGGGAATTTGGCTGGACCAGATAGAAAATATTGTCACACTTCAAAATTACTTATCCATCCATACAAATAATATTGCTAAATTCAGAAAATATTATTTATAGAGCTATAAACTTTTCTATTAATTTTATAAGACAAATTCATTGCTAGGTTCTCCCCTTGTGCTGAACCAATAAAAACTTTACTTACTATATAGCAGGGAAACAACTTCAAGAAGAAAATAACTTTAAATGGAAAGTTAAATTATAAAATTTAAAAATCTCAAAAATGTTAAAGTTCTAGAAAATCACCACTTGCTGAGGAATCAAAAGATCAGAGTTAAGAGTCCTGTGTTTACTACAGTTTCATGGTAGAACTGTACAGCCTCAATTTCCTTATTTGTAAAATGGAATAGATAGAAAGCACATAGAGAGAAGACAAAAGAGTTGATTGTATACCTAAGTCCCTTCCCAACTAAAGAATGAAATAAACAATGGTACCATGCAGTTCCAAGAAAAAGTGGAGAGTGGAAAAAATACAGTGGTAAAGATAGAAAGACATACACTAGTGTTCAGAATGTTTGAAAAGACAGAAAGGGGTAGAAAAAATAGAGGCTTAAAATATACAACCTAAAGAAAATCGAGGAAAATAGGCCAACTAAAGGCAAATCATTTTGAACAAGTTCATCTTAGTGAACATATTCTATTCTGTGGAGAAGAATTGTGGAGCACTGGTCCCAATGACAACCACCACACCAGAATTATCCTCTGTCCAGTCTTCAAGAAGGTTGGCAATGATTATAACCATCATCTTACATGTATCTACACTGAGGAGAAAGATTAAGAAATCATTTGTCCTCCTTATACTCTCAGTTCTGGGGTTGTGACTTGCCTTGAGCACCCTGACACCTGAAATCTAAACCGATCTTAAAACAAACAACAAAAAAACCTAGATCTGACTTTCACTCATCACTCTCTGTCTTCAGACCACTTAACAGAGTTACATCATCTTAAAACTTACCCACTGACTAATAATTTTACAGAAGGATTGGATATAAAAAGAAACACAGGTACTTTTTACCTGTGCATGAACAGCTATCCCAGAGAAATATGATATTTCAGGTACTTCACCCATCAAGATTCAATTGTCATCACATGGCCGGGTCCCTCTGAGCAACAGCATCCACTAGTGGTGGGGAGGACTTTAGTGGAAAAGAAAGCACTGATGAATAGAATCCTTCATGTAAAACCCTCCATATTTCACCAAGTTATCAAATAAACCCTCACATCTACCCCAAAAGGTTAGTGCTATTAGGCTCACCTTACAGTTCAGTCTAGCAGAAATGAAAAAATATAGATTTCCAAGGGCTAAAAAGTTCAAAATTACTAGAGATGCTTCCTGAAAATTGAAGGCATATCTCTACATGGATAAATGCCTTTGGGGTTCTATTCCAACTATGTTACTTTTCTCTTGCCCCAATCACACTAAGTGGTACATGAACTGCTGCTTCCCACCAAGCATACATGCCATCATTCTGAAGAAATCCCTCCTATTCAAATAATACAGAAAACAAAAACTGAGTACCTACTGTATAGGTTACACTGGAAGGGTTTGAAATTAAATTAGAAAAATATCCTGCTATTAAACAGCCTAGAGTCTATTTGGGAAGATATCTAAAGAATGGCACTCCATCATCCAATTGTATAAGCTAGAAACCAAGTAGCAGTCCCTGATACCTCCATCTTTCTCACCCTGTACTTCTAGGCCATCACCGCATCCAGTAATATTACATCTACCTTTCTCAACATCCACCCATCTCTCCATCCTTACCTCTCTTGATCAGGCGAGCATCATTTATTCCTGAACTACAGCAAAAACTTCTATACTGGTCCATCCACATCTCCTCTTGGATCCCTATAATCCATTCACCTCTCTCTCTCTTTCTCTCTCTCTCTCTAACTGCAACCATCTCATTAATCTGATCACTTCAAACCCATGCTTAGAAGCCCTCATGACTCTTTGGAAAAGACTGTCTCATACCCTTTATTCTACACTCTCAGTCACAGGGGCCTTCTGTCCCTTACTCATACTGTGGCCTCCTCCACCACAGGGACTTTGTACATTCTGTCACCTCTGTAATGTCATCCCCTCCCTCTTTAACTCCTACTCATCCTTCATATTGCTACTCGCCATCACTTCCTGAGGAAGGCTACCTTGATTTCCTTAACTAGGCCAAATCCCCTCAAATATTTATCTCTCCCATATATACTTACAACAGTTGTCATTTAACACTTTATGCAAGTATTTTTGTGTACAGATTTTTTTTTAATTCTATAAAAGCAAAAACCTTGCCACCTTTTTCTCATCATGGTAATTGGTTACACATAATAGTCACTTTTTGTTGAATGAATGAAAATACAGAGATAAGATCAATACAAAGCGAAATGAAAAAGATGCAGGTAAATGACCCCTGCAGGATTTTAAACCAGACCTCTTCCCTTTATAAGGGGTCTCCCCTGCCAATTTCTCCAGGCCTCTTCACCCCAACATAGCACTGTGACATGGTGCCCATGCGAGGAAGGAAAGGAGAACCATCTGTATCTGTCCCTTCTCTTCTCCAAAGCCCAGAGATGAAATAAAAGAGGAAGAAGTGAAGCTCCACATAGAAGGAGCTTGGTCCTGTCTATTTGCCGTCAGTAGAAAGAGGACAAGGAGGGTCTGCTAAAACTCGCAAACCTACTGAAACAATTGTCCCAGGTAAAACTGCTTTTAAGAACCCCCTGACAAATACCGTATCATCTCTATGGAAGCCTTTTCAGGATGTAGGTCAGCATCCTTAAACGAAGACAACTGTTTCCCTCTTCTTTCAGCGTCATCAGACGGCTCTCTCCTTCAAAATCCATTTCTTCTGGAAATCTGCTACGATGAATTTCCCCACTACTCACCTAAACGGAGCATATTTAAAAAGCAGGGGCTGCCCACAGTGCTATACTTCCTTCTAAGAAATGTCTGATCTTCCCATACTCAGCGTCGCAGGAGTAGCCCCAGGTGCTGCCCAGCCCCTCGGTTGCTCACTGCCTCAGCAGAGCATGGTGTGGCCGTCAAGGGCCCGACCCAGAGTCAAAATGATGGGCTGTGGACCCTGAGAACAAGAGAGAACTAGTGTGCACCTTAATTTCTGTAAAACAGGGAGAATGATAGCACCTAATCAATAAAGTTGAAAGACCCATAGAAAGGTGTTAGCACTGACACATCACACGTGCATAATTAATTTCATATTAAAGAAGCCTCAAGTATTCACTGCAGCGAGCTCCTTATTCTCAATCCAAGAGGCTTATACAAAATAAAATAAATTTCATAGGAAACTTCTCAGAAAAAAAGAACCTTAGACCTTTGTACCTTAAGATAACAGCGCCCTACAGGGAGACGGTGTTTACTGTAGCTCTGCCAGAGACGACGTGGGATCATGACCTACATCCTAGTTACACATCCAGGAACTAGTTGTTAGTTACACCTGCTCAAAAAATAAGGATGTGGGTGGCCCTCTACTCCTCCTTTCACAGTGTATAGCTTGTGTTTACTCAGTGCCCTGTAAAACTCACAAGACAAAGAAGTATTTATAAGTGTCCTTTTGGGGGGGGGGCGGGGGGGGGGGGCAGGAGGTGAATTCAGACAGCCACCAGCAAAGTCCAAATCTGAGGTGTACAAACCGCACATGTGTAAGGTTACTATGATCCTATAATCTGCTGAGAAAACAGGTAAGGTGGCCACATCGGGTATTCACAGTCTTTGGGGAACATGAACTGCTCCTTAGTAACACCTGGCTCTTCACTCTGGCTCTAGAACCCTCTATAGGAAAATAAATGTGGTAAGAAAATGAATACCTACCAGGGGAGGTTTTCATTAAAATATCCTCACACTTAATCTCAAGCGCCTCATTTTATCCAGGGAAAACTGAATGTGAATGAAATAAAATTCTAATCTGTATAGGAAATGACTTGGTTATCTGGTTACCCACGACCTAGGGTTTTGCCCTGATGACCAACTCCAGAAGTATTACTGTGTAGGATATAAGGTGCTAAGAATAAATACCAAATGAGGAAATCATGCTACTGTGCTGTCTCAAGAGAAGTCCTGAGGCTTCTTTGCTCTGGCTTTGAGCCCAAAAAAATAGGTTGCAGCTTCTGCTTTCTGTGTGCTCAGCTTCTAGACCACATTCCCAATCTCAGTGGAGAGGGCCAGCTTGTTGGGGGGTCTGTCAGCCAGGAAAGGTGAGAACAAGCCTCTGCAATGGTCACATGTATTTTGGGGTCTCTCCCAGACTCCACATCTCAGGGGCAGCATTTCAGAATGCCCCAAGGTCTATCTGAAAGCAATCTGCCCAGGGCATTCTTTTCAAGGATAATTTCTGAAGGTCTGTATTAGACACCAGAAAACTAATGGGTAATTTTCTTTTTAAGATCATGAATGAATGAATATTGAAGAATTCAGCAATATTCTGGCCCTACTGGTCAGATTTTATACAAGTACCCAGCTGGGAAAGAGACTATTTACCACACAGGATATAGTTTCCAACAGTGACAATACCTGGTATTCAATACATTTTTAGAGTATTTCCTGGGTGGCTGCTTGCCAGCCAGGAGGTAAAAAGAACAGACAGTGTAAGAAGACCTATAGGTCAGACAATGAGCCCAGGCAGGACACAGAAAGACTAAATTGTTTCCAAACAGTAGCGCCCCAGGACTTGTCTTTGGGAAGAATGCATGCACCAAAGCCTGACTCTGAGCTCTCCTCCCCCATCAGAGCTCCAGCGGGCAGAGGACCACCCAGTTCCTGAGGGTCAATAATAGGGCAGGGTGGAAGCCAGACCTTCACCACCTGCGCATGTTTTTCTGTCTGCAACTGGTATGTAATTCCTCTAAGACTTGTCAGAGGTGAGGAAGGGTGGGGAAAAGGCACTAGTGGCCCTCAGGTAAGAGAGGAGGTTTCACCCCAAATCATGCTTTCTTTCTCTTCCTAAATCTCTCACTTTTCATCTGTAAAGTGGAATACTCACAACAGTAAGTACCTCACCTCCTAGGTTACTGCAACGATTAAAAGATAATAGAAAAAGAAAGGTTTTCATGCAGGGCCTTCTGTTTCCCTGCTAATGTCTTCACACTTCACCCAGGAAATGAAAGTCCATCCCTTTACAGGCATGCCTAATAAGTAATGTTTTTATTTTGAAGCCACCCATGAAGCACCCTCTTTATTTACCGCACTGGATTCTGAGATCTTTTGCATTTCTCCAAAATCAAACACAGGCTTCAAAGTGCATTTTGAAACCAACTAAAAATATCCAGAACAATCTACTCAAAGCAATTCCAAGAATGTTTTCAGCAATACTTTTGGAGTTGGTCTACAATCTTCCAGAGTGACTTCCATAAATGGCAAGCACATTTGTAGGCTAAATGCTTTTCAGCTTTCAGGTGATCGCACAGCTTTACAATCCCCTGGACCACACCCAAGTCTCCTGTCAGAGGGGCTCTCCAGGAATTATGTTTGAGAAGCAATCACGTAGCATTGACAGGTGACTCTCATCACTATAGATTTCAAAAAATTTTCACAGCCAGCCTATGAAGCAGGAACTCATAGTTCGATTCCCCGTCAGGGCACATGCCCAGATTGCAGGCTTGATCCCTAGTGCGGGGCATGCAGGAGGCAGATGATTAATTATTCTCTCTCATCATTGATGTTTCTATTTTTCTCTCCCTCTTCATTCCTTTCTGAAATCAATAAAAATATATTAAAAAACACTTTCCATAGATGTTTTCATGAAACTCTCACTCTGTTTTCAAAATTAAAACAAACAACACAATTGAAAACTAGGCAGGAGACTTGAACTTCACAGAAGAGTCTATCCAAATGCCAACAGACACATGCAAAGATGCTAAGCTTCAAATGGTGATGAGAGACACAAAGGAAAACGACAAGGAAACACCTCTGTACAAACACAGGAATAGCCACAATTTTTACATGATTTAAGCTAACTATGAGCAAGATTGTGGAGTGATGGCACTCTCAGCCACACCAGATGGGAACATAAACTGGAATGGCCGTATTGGAACACTGTGTGGCTGTATCTAGTAAAGCTGAACATATTCACATCGCAGGACGCAACAACTACACCCACATACACACACACCAGAACCACATACCTATGCGAACCGAAAGACATATGTACATGCATGTTCACAGAAGCATTATTCATAAAAGCCAAAAGCTGGAAACAACTCAAATGGCCCTAACCAGTAATTGCGGTATGTTTATACAATCGAATAGAATCCAGCTACTGCTGCTGGCACACTATGGATGGGTCTCACAATATAGAGAGAAAGTCATTAGAGATAAAAGAATACAAAAGTATGAGTGTGTTTCTATAAAACTTAGAAATAGGCCAAGTGATCTATAGTGTTAGAAGTCAGGACATGTAGCTACCATGGAGAAGGAAGCAACAGAAGGGGCAGGCCCAAGGGGAGATTCTGGGGTGCTGGCAGCCCTTTTTCTTTCATCTGTGTTAAGAATAGGTGTGTTCATGGAATGGAAATTCACTAAAGTATACACATGTCATGTAATTTGTGTTTCTGTATGTATGTTAAACTTAAAAAACATCATCCTATATAATAAAAGGCTAAAATGCAAATTGACCAAATGGTGGAATGACTGGTTGCTATGACGCACACTGACCATCAGGGGGCAGATGCTCAATGCAGGAGCTGCCCCCTGGTGGTCAGTGCACTCTCACAGGGGGAGCGCTGCTCAGCCAGAAGCTGGGCTCAATGCTGGCGAGCACAGCAGCGGTGGCAGGAGCCTCTCCTGCCTCCACGGCAGTGCCAAGACTATCCAACTGCTGGACATCCCTGAGGGCTCCTGGACTGCGAGATAGCACAGGCCAGGCTGAGGGAGCCCCCCAAGTGCATGACTTTTGTGCACCAGGCCTCTAGTTTTTTATAAAAGCAAATCTAGATGCCTTGTCCTGTGCAAAGCCAAATAGGGCAAACCAATTCAACTGCCCATTGAATAAATGTATTTAAGCAGCCGGGCCTAATATGAAGAACAAGGGACACCAGGTCATGCTCTCTGACCCATGCTTGCCCCCTACTCTGTCCCTTGTGAGTCCATGATTCTCACAGATTGAGACTCTATACTACTCCCATGTATAAAAAATAGCTGAATAATTACGAGATGAAATCTCGCTCAAATGGGATACAATGACAACATTCGGTAGACCACCAATTGGTATTCCAATATTGATTCCTAGGACATTACTGCATACCCTAGCAGATGGAGTTGGGAAGCAGGGAGAACCTAAGGAGACTTAGGGAGATTGTGCAGAGCTTTAATAAGTTAGTTCGAAGAGTTTTAGGGGCCAGTAGCATAGGTTCTTTATAAAATTGCAGCTCAAACAGGAGTTTTATACTTTTCATTCTCACAGCTTTATCACTAGAGCTGCTCTGTAATAAACTTTCCATCATAAATAGCGCTTTTCAGCTCACATTTGGAAATAATACTCTTCATTTTGAAAGCATCACATTTCCTTTACCTTTACTCTCAGTTTCACTTTCATTCTGCTTTAAGCTTCTCCCTGTCTTCATGCAACTTGCAAGTCCTCAGTATGTATCTCTCTAGGTGTCTTTCTTAAGTCTGACTCTGGGTCCCAAGTTAGGGATTAGGCCTATTTAAGCAAGACAGTGCTTGGAGTAACAGGTGTGACCTTGCAGTCTCGGGGCTCCTTCAGAGCTTTGGGCCCAGCACCGGCAACCTCATCGTTCCTTGAAGCAGAACAAAATTCAGAATCTCAGGCCCCACATCAGACCCAAGGAATAAGAATCTGTGCCTCAACAGGATGCCCAGGTGACTCATTTGTTCATGAAGTCACACAGCCTGTCACCTGGCAAACTCAGAAGCCCAGGGCCAGAGAGAACAGCCTTCTCTAGAGTTCATTCTAAACAGCCTCTGTGGCCTTGGCTAGATTGCTCAATTAGTTAAAGCATCATCCCCAAGTGCCAAGGTTGTGGGTTCGATCTCCATCAGGGTACATATAAGAAGCAACCAATGAATGCACAAATAAGTGGAACAAGTCCATGTTTCTTTCTCTCTAAATCAATAAATTAAAAAATTAGATAAATAAATAGCCCCTATGTGAATGACCTGTCTCACCCCTGGCCTGGGCCCATATGAATGAGCTATGATGCTCTACATATTTCTCAATTTTTCCAAACTCAGAGTGACGTTTTTCTGGAACTTGGAAGTGGGCAGAATGGAGGCAGAGGACAAAAGAGGTGAAAAGAAGGGAAGATGGAAAGGCATGTCTAATCCCATTTCTCTATAACTCAGGAAACCCAGTGGGAAGGAAGGAAGGGTAACATGTGAGAGCTGAAGCCGGAGGAAGGGGAGTCTACTAGAGCTCAGCCAAGCTTGTTGTTGAGAGCAGGAATCTTGAAACCATACCCAGGTTCAACTCCCAGCTACATGGTAGCTACAGGACCTTGGACACTTCCCTTGACCTTCCTTTGCCTCAGTTTTTTTTTCAACTGTCAAAGAGGGGTAAGTAACAGTACCTACTTCTGACAGCTGTGGATGAAAGGGATCAGCATTTGTAAGGTGCTTAGAACCGTGTGCTATGTTAGTACATAATAACCTCTAGGGAAATGTTAAATAATAAAAATAATGTATAATATACTGACAGAAAAATTCATAGACTAGACCAGAGGTGACACACGAACTCATTTTTTTGGTTGATTTTTCTTTGTTAAATGGCATTTAAATATATAAAATAAATATCAAAAATATGTCTTTGTTTTACTATGGTTGCAAATATCAAAAAATTTCTATATGTGACATGGCACCAGAGTTAAGTTAGGGTTTTTCAAAATGCTGACACGCCGAGCTCAAAAGGTTAGCCATCACTGGACTAGACAGTGGAGGAGAATCCCAGAAGAAGTAGGTATCGAGCTCAACATATTTTTATTGATTCTCTCCAGACACGCTAGGCCACAGAAATGAATGTCCCTACCTCTGCAGAAATTCACAGTCTAGTTGGGTTTGAGAGCGAAGGCTGTTCATAAACAAGGTCCCTGAATTTAGGATTCCCTGTTCAATGTTTTAAGATGACCTTTAAGTAGACCAGGGGGTGTATGGTTGGCAATGTCAGAAAACAAATGTGATTAAAAAGAAAAAGTCTAATTTTCCAGAGGGGAAATTGGGAGACATGTCCATTTTTTTAGGGCTGACGTCTTTATATAAGCATGAAATTTTAAGCATTGAGGTAGTTTGGTTTTTTAAACTATTGCAGTTGCATAAGAATTTCATTTGAAAGGACTTACTTCAGCTACACCCAGCTTTTCCACCCCGCTCCTTCTCAGCAGCAGGGCAGCTTCCTCACTGCTACCTTAATGACAAGGTAGATTCTATTCTTCAGGAATAATAGGAACTTCTACACTAATAGCTACTGTTGGCTTTCACCTTAGACTGTGTGAGGCAACATATTCCTAGGCAATCTCGAAACAAACAGCTCCCTGAGGCATAACCTCTCTGCCCGCAGTTAGGTACCAACAGTGGCTATGAAAGGTGACGAGATTACAGCTCACACATTTACTCACCTCTGAAATCAGATCATTCCCACTTGCACATGACACCCCTAACCTCCTCCACCTTCCAGAAGGACAGCAAGTGCCAGTGAGGCCTAGAGAGTTAGGCTTCCACCCAAATACCTTATCTTTGATTATTTGATGTTGGTGCAGCATCAAAGTTTAAACACTCAGGTCTGGCACCTTAACAAAGTGACTCCTCTTGTTTCTTTCCAAGTCATCAGTCATTAAAGGCCCACCCCTGCCAACCCACAAGAAATGGTTAAACAGGAAGGTGAAACAGGACCTCACAGGGTCAAATCACCATCCTTAGGAAAGCAATGTCTTTCAGGCTGTGGAGACTGGAAACTAGTTTGGTTTCTTGCACTTGTGGTTTTGTTAAAATCTTAAAAACTATGTTGTCTTTTTTTTTCCCCCTAGAAGAAAGTGAAAAGGATCCATCAATTTACTTGAAATATAAACATAATCTCTTATTTCCTCCCACTTCAAATGAGGAAAAAGGAAATAGAAGCAGAACAAAAGTTAACAAGCTACAACTCACCGTGTGTAACCCTGTGAGGACATAAGTACCCACACCAGCACTGTGGGGTGATGCAGCAGACTTTGCAGAGGCTGCATCCTCTGAGAGCTCACAATGCCCTCACAAATGCAACTCATTTGAGCCCCAACCCCAGGAAGCAGCCCAGCAGGGATTATTTTTGGTTCCAAATAGTGACAAAAGAAACTTGAGGCTCTCTAAGGGCAAGCTACATGGGCTCCAGGCGGGACAATTAGTCAGTGCCAGGATTTAGTTCCCAGTTCTTCCTGCAGCTGTTCTCCCATTAACCTAATTCAACTTAACCTACCCAAAGTTAAAAAGGTAAACTAATGAAATGCCCAGATTTTCTGAAGTCCACAATGAAGTAAATATTTTCAACCTCATCACCAGAAAGTTACCCCATATTGCTCATGAAGCTCAATGTTTTGCATTTCCGCTTCCTTTACTTCCTCCAGGAGAGAAAAGTCCGTGAGGGGGGAAGGATGGACAGAGTCCACCCCAACAAGAAAGTGTAGCAACAACCGAGCAGCTTAGAGTTGACCTTCTGGTCAAACAGATGCCAACTTCATGAAAGCAAAGATTAAAAATTATCCAGCTTCCACTTAGACTAGCACAGTGACTTTATTAAAACTATGCTAGCCCAGCTGGTGTGGCTCAATGGTTGAGCATTGACCTATGAACCAGTAGGTCACGGTTCAATTCCCGGTCAGGGCACATGCCTGGGTATCAGGCTTGATGCCCGATGGGGGGGGGGGAGGGGGGAGTTGCAAGAGGCAGCGGTCAATGAGTCTCTCTCATCATTGATGTTTCTATCTCTCTCTCTCTCTCTTCCTCTCTGAAATCAATAAAAATATTTTTTAAACAAATAAACAAAAAAAATAAAACTATGCTAATCTACGAACCAATAAGCAAATTAATATTGTCCCCAGGAGTAGGATTCATATCTCACTTCCCCTACATCCTCTCCTCTCCCCCACCCCCACACACAAATCGAAACCCTCTTCAAAACCTGTGGCTTTCTTTTATATATTTTTTGCTTGGTCTTTACCATGGGATTTATAACCCTTGTGAGAAGAAAAAGTCAAATAATACTTAACATTCCAGGTGCATCATATTAGACACTTTTCTAAGAGCTAGATCTTACTCTGATCTCACAGATAACGAAAACTGTGGCTCAGCTGTCACTTACCTTGCCCAAGACCCCACAGCAAATGAATGGTGGACTGACCTTTCACATTCAGCTCTCTCCCACTCCAAGGCCATCTGCTCTATACCGTGTCAGCTAATGTTCAGAGTGATCCATGGGTCGGCAGCATCCACATCAATGGGAGCTGGTTATAACTGCAGAATCTCAAGCCTCAACCCAGGCTACTGAATCAGCACATTTAACAAGCTTTCCAGGTGCTTCCTGTCCATGAGTTAGAGAAGCACAGCTACAATCCACTGCTAAAGACAGAAGAAATATCTCTACCGAGGGGACAGGACCTCAACTCCGTGGTATTAAACCTCATGTAGTATCATGACTCTTGGACCCAAACACGCTGATGCTTGTATAATGCCAAGTGCCATGTAAACCCTGTTTAATACAGAGATTTTTTTAAAAGGCCCTGACAGAGTTCCATAAACAAATCAGAAGATGACACTAAAATGTCTACCACAGTCCAATCTTCAGGGCGAAGCTAAACAGAAGTTGCCCAGTCAGCACTAATGCCCTCTGGTGGATCACCACATGGAAGCCTAAATATGGAATTCGTGTCCAGAGGGAAGTCCAGAAACACATGCTGATCTAGAGATCACAGGCATTTGCCATGAAAACTATCCCACTGACTGTATGAGCAACTTGGAACAAAACACTTTTAGTTCAGGGGAAGGATTTTTGAATGAAAAGGTAATAGGAAAACCCTAAGGGACCCAATAGCAAACAAGGAGAAAGAAATTATCTAGGTGTTTTTTTTTTTTTCCCAAAAGCAGAAAATTTGGCCTGAAATTGATACCCTACTCCTGGTTCCCTCTCACTACTTTTTTCTTGTTAGTCTCCTCTTGCTCCAGCCACAATGGCCTTTTTGCTGTGTTGTTGTTTTAATTGAGATATTCACATACCATTCAATTCACAATTTGAAGGTTTACAATTCAGTAGTTTTTGAAAAATATTTTATTGATATATATATATATATAGAGAGAGAGAGAGAGAGAGAGAGAGAAAGGGAGGGGGAGGGAAAAAGAAACATTGGTGTAAGAGTTGAGAGTGAAACAAAGATTGGCTGCCTCCTGCAAGTCCCCTACCGGGGATCCAGCCTACAACCCTGGCATGTGCCCTAGCCAGGAATTGAACCAGCAAAATTTTGGTACATGGAATGCTGCCTAACCAACTGAGCCACACTGGCCAGGGCTACAGTTCAGTAGTTTTCAGTATATTCACAAAGTTGTGCAACCATCACCACTATTTAATTCCAGAATATTTTCACCATTCCGAAAAAGAAACCACATACCCATTAATAATCACTCCCCATTCCTTCCTCTCCCCAGGCCCTGGCAACCAATAATGCAATTTTTATCACCGTGGATTTGCTATTCTGGACCCTTCATAATGGAATTACATAATGTGTGGACTTTTGTGTTTGGCTTTATTCATATAGTATGTTTTCAAGGAATTATATGGATATACCATATTTTGTTTATCCATTCATCAGCAGGTGGAAATGTGGGTTATTTCCATGTTGGGACTGTTATAAATAATGCTATTATGAACATTTATGTGCAAGTGTTTGCATGAACATATGTCCTCTGTTTTCTTGGGTGTATACCAAGGAGTAGAATTGGTCATGAGATACTTCTATGCTTAACATTTTGAAGAACTACTATTTTACAAAGTGGCTGTAAAATTTTACATTCCCATCTACAATGAAATATATGAAAATTCTGATTTCTTCACACCCTCACCAACACTTGTTATTATATTTTTTATTACAGCCACCATGATGAATGTGAAGTGTTATCTCACTGTAGTTTTTATTTGTATTTCCCTAATAACTAATGATGTTGAACATCTTTTCGTGCATTTATTGGCCATTTGTATATCTTCTTGGAAGTGGTATTTATTTAAGTCCTAAGCCCATTTTAAATTGGGTTATTTCCTTGTTTATTATTCAGTTGTATAACTTCTTTGTTCTTGCTATTTTTTTATTTTAATTTTTTCATTAGAGAGAGAGAGAGAGGAAGGGAGAGGGAGAGAGAGAAACATCGATTGGTTGTCTTCCACACACATCTGGATCAAGCCTGCAACCTGGATACGTGCCCTAAGTGGGAACGGAAGTGGCAACCTTTCAGTGCATGCGGCAATGCTCAACAAACTGAGCCACACCAGCAGGGCTTCTTGTTATTTTTTGAAACTCCAGTTAAGACCCCTCTTTGAGGGGATCTTCCAAAACACCCTTTTCCCAAATATCCAAAATTCTTCAACTGGACCAGATTCCTTTGTACCTGGGACTACTATCCTCTAAAGCAGAGGTCCTCAAACTTTATAAACAGAGGGCCAGTTCACTGTCCCTCAGACATTCCACACATGCGCACTGCGGGCCCAGGAGGAGTCGGCTGCTAAGCAGGACAGGCAGCGGCGGCAAAAACACCTGGCGGGCTGGATAAATGTTTTCGGCGGGCCGTAGTTTGAGGACACCTGCTCTAAAGGGCTAAGAACAACTTTTTTCCTCATTTCTTTCTCATGCATCCCTCCTTGTTTTCAACCTGAGTGTTGTGCCTCCCCTCCTGTTTATCCACAACTAGCTCTCCTGTGTGGACAAACTCATCTGCTCCTTCAGTGAATTTACAAAATCAAGAAAAGACCTTAACAATAAACAGGTTCTCACACCACCACAGATTCGCCAAGTCTCACTCTGTGCTAGGCATGGTCCTTTTCTTATGCGCCCTGAAATGTATTTATATGCAGACACAAATATAGGTCTTCACATTCCTGCTCCATTACACCACCAAACTGGAACACCCCCTTTCCTCTACAAAAGTGCCAGCCATCATTTCCAACGTTTTCTTACTCTAGACCCTCCATGGAGACTTTCTTAGCCACCACAACTTAAAGTGTTTTCTCTTCACTCTGAAATCAAAAACAGTAAACACCTGGAGAGTTCACTAATCAATTAATATCCTTATTTAGCAAATGCTCTTTACGTTAAGGACATATTAGGTGAAATTTCCCCATCCACAGATGCTATTAAACCACTTGCTACAATTGCTGGATTGTGCCAAGTTCAGTAATGGGATCCTAGAAGTTACACACAAATCCTCAAAATGTTCTGGGAAACATTTAATTAAATAAATACAACCAAGTTTTTTGTTGCTGACACCGTTAACTGCAGTACCTCTGATATGATGGTGCACATGTGGAGAGTCTCTAAGAGAAGCAAAAACAATGGGCACTGCTTCCAAATTGATCTGCCCTTTACAAGAGGATACCTATTAACATCCACCCCAACATCATTCTTCCGACGTAGTCTGGGAACTGCTGAGCTAATTCAAATGCTGTTCGATTCTATCAGTTGGAAAGCACTGAGTAGAAATCATATTTTCTACTGGGGTAAAGAACCAAATATGCTTTGTTTTAGAATGCCAAAAATTGGAAGTCAGTCTATTAACGTGCCAAGTTACGGAAAAAGAAAAAAGAAACCATACATTGTGTGTTCATCATTTTAAGAGCCATCTGGATTTCTGAAGTTGGAAAATGATGAAGTGTGAAAAAATGTATATTAGAATTGAGCAAGTGCAATACAACCCAAGTTTTAGTTAAAAAGCACCCTCTAGGAAAGCTGGGAACAGTGTTCCAGGAATGGGCCTTGAATCTCTATGACCCAGTAACAACAGCTCTGATGACCAAAGAGAAATAAAGTATCATAATGACCGGCTCAAAACAGATTTATCCAAGGGAGCAAAGATATAATATGGTCACATGCTGAGAACAGTGATAAGGAAAGAAGCTTTCCCTACACTGGAAAAAAAAAATCCTAGTGGTGGAAAGTAGGCGTAGCACCCAAAATATAAACATCAAGTTATGGGAAAGAATTTTAAAGTAGAAATGTTCCCTACTTATGTTAAGTGCCAAAACCGTTTAAATTAGCTAGGAAAGCTCAAGAATTACAACCCGAAGATTGTTTCTTCACTGACTACTGATTATAGACAGGAAGACAGGCCTGGGTCTTGCAGTTTATCTACTTTAACACTAAGTGCTACACTTGAGTTTCTTAATAGGTTTCTGCTTTACTGACAGGTTTTCCTAGTGCTAGTCATTTTAAAACTATAACAAAGAACAAATGGAAAGCTGAGATAAAGCATGATGGCCAGCTGGCACTTCTTTTGGCACAGCAACACGAGGCTAGTTTAAATGTTGACCCGCCTCTTACACCTAGTCCGTGTGGGTGCTACATGTACCTATTCCTGCTTTAGGATGTCATCTCAGGAACCCTCCTGACTCAAGCAGGATCCAAGCCTCTCTGATACAAAGTAGCTAGAAATCATTGCCACAATGTAGGCCGCCGTAGGTCATGGTCAGCTCTCAGCCCAGGACCATAGCTTAAAGGGACAAGGAGAAAAGCTTAAGATTGGGCTGTGCCCCAAAAGTGCTTGCTTATAAGCTAAATCACACCCAGCAGCACTAATGCTGTACAATTGCCCTTGACATTCGGCCTTCTGCCCCCTTGGAGGATGAGAGAGCCACTCAGTTACTACCAGAGGAATGGAAGGCCTTCCCCAGATGTGACCACCACAGGACATCTGTCATGGTGTGTACAACACCTGCCCCAAGGTCTGGGTAAGCTGCCCATTCAGAGAAGACACCACACTGCAATTCTTTTTAAACTTGCTCATAAGTTCTCCAAATGTAAGGTTCAAGCTGCCAGAAATTTGTGCAACCTCCTCTTTCCAAATGCTTGAGATTCCCAAAGAAAGGAAATGGGGTAGTTGTTGGATTTATCAATAACAGGATCACCAACGTCAGTCTACCAAAGACTGACCTAGGAACCAATGACTAAATACTTTACAGTACAAAAAGGAGGGGCGTTCCTATCTTTGTGTGTGTGTGAAAAATAATTCATTTGAAGAGCAATCAGAATGATTCAAACAGGACAATGGTAACAGGCACAGGTACTGGAAATACAAAATGGTTTAGGCAAGTTCCTAAAACACTGTCTCTATAGGTGAGATATTAAAATAATGGCATTCCAGAACAAACCTCATTCTCTTACTTTCTCTCACCTCATAGGTGTACTCTAGGTGACTCTGATGCTCATGTTTGAGAACTACTGCCCTAGGATTGGGGAAAAGGCAGAGGGGGTTGGGGGGTCAGGAGCCTGATGAAACCCTTACTAAGTGTGTCAGACAATCTCACCTGTTCTTGCCTCTACTCAGCATTGCTTAACCTCACAGACTGATTTCCCCAATGAGGAGTTGAGTCCTTAGTTCAAGGTCACTGTTAAAGGTCAAGCCAGAGCTCTAGCCTAGAGTCTGCTGACTTGTTCATCAACTTTAGATCTGAAACCAGGGTCCAGGACTCTGAACATTGACAAGGTGATCCCACCCTGTCTCCTCATCTACACCATGCTTCCCTCAGATAAATATGAGGACTGGGGCATCAAAAGAGATGGATTTATAGGAAGAGAAAAAATAAGAGAAATAGCTACTCCAAAAGACCCTAGCAATGAAATCTCTTCGTAAGGAGTGGGCAGAGGGGAGAAGACTTAGATGTCTTGTTATAATTAAAAGAAGTGGTTCATTTAGAAAGAAAGAGAGAGAGAGAGAGAGAGAGAGAGAGAGAGAAAGAGAGAGAGAGAAAGAAACTGAGTAAAAGGCACAAACACAGTAAGACATGAATAGTGCTTTGAGGTTTTCTGAGCACTTTTCACTTCCATTATCTCACCCAAGTCCCCTGCAATGAAAGGAGATAAGGTCACTATTGTCCCCATTTGACAGAGGAATAAACTGAAGTCTAGAGTGGCTAACAGTTTGCCAGCACAGTCATGCCCTTTAAAGCTGCAGCCTAAGGTCTGGTCTCTCTGGCTCTATATAACATATGTACCCACACCAGGGATTCCCACACCAGAAAATGTGCGCCAGAGCAAATGACCCCTAGGAAAAAAACACAGGAAAACAGGTGGCACCAATGGGGAGCCCCTAAAACATGTCATTTGAGCAGTGTGTGGGTGTCCCTTTAAGAAATTAACACACAAACCCAACAGCCAAGGTGTTCGGCCAAAAAAGAGGCATATTTCTAGCCTGCATAATCATTTCTGGACGAGTTCCCACTAGCAGCCTCAGAAGCAGGCGCACAGGGCTCACTGCCTGGTTGAAGCTCCTCCACCCCCATCCCCTCGGGTTATGACAGCACAGCTCTGACTCGCGTGCAGGCAAAACCCCAAAACTCAAAACAAGAAGTAAAAAAAGTGCAGCCAAGAGAAACCATCAGCATCCTCCACACCCTCACAATCCACACAATGCCTTCTCGAGGGTCCTGGAGTCTCCCGGGCAAGATCTTAGGAGACCAGTGGGCTGAAGTGGTCATTCTTGTGGGCCCACGGGCGCTGTTACCTCCCACCCAGCCCCTGAGGAAGAATAATAGAAAGGGGGGAGGATTTCTTAGTCTTGGGGCTTGAGCCCAAGGCAGATACGACCCAGGCGTCCTCTCTTAAGGAACAGTATGTCCACCCAAACTCTCCACCTCTTCCTCCAGGTCTTATCTCTGCGAAGATGAAAGGGGAAGGGCGGAGGGGGTGGTAGGGTGCTGTAAAACCAGGAAAGGGCTGGAGGAAAACTTAGGCTGGCCACCTACCCAGCCACGTTGCCCCACCATGTGTGTGGGGCTCCATTCCGGCCACCTCAAGGACTAACAGGGAACCCGGCGCCCTTGACCACTTCTAAGGTTGGGGAAGGGGCATCGCCCTAGGTAGCGCCCTAGAGGCAGGGAGCTGTGCCGCCCGGGAGCCTACCTCTGTTTTGGCAGGAATGATTTTCCTAGACGACGCCAGGGAAGCGAAGATCTGGGTGTTTCGTAGATTTCAGCCGGGGGGGGGGGGGGGGGGGGAGCTCTGCCCAGGGGCGCCGCGACCCACTCAGCTCCTCCACACCGGGGGCTTCGGGCGGCACGCTCGGGACCATCGTACCGCGGGCACGGTGAGAAAATAAGGGCTCCATCCTCAACTTTCTCGGAGGAAAGTGCTCCGCTTCGCGGCTTGCTCTACCCTGCCCGCGCACCGAGTACCAGGTTTGGGGGGAACCAGGGATCCGAATCGCTCCGGGCGCGCACTCAGCAGCTGCGCGCAGCCCCTGTATCCCACCGCCCGCCAACTTGAAAGCATCTATCGGAGCGCCTGCCTACACCTCCGGCCCCGCAGCGGGGTCCCTGCCCAAGCTTCCCTCATCGGACGGAGCGCCGGGAGCCCCGATCGCTGCGGCTGCTGCAGCCGCATCTCCCCTGGCCTGGCCTCTGCCTCGCCCGCCCGCTCCCCACGCCCCGGCCCTACCGTGCAGCCTGGCTCGTGCCCCGGCAGTGCCAGTGCGCGGCACGCGTCCCGGCCAGCGAGGCTCCTCCGCGGGGGCTGCCCCGCACGGGGCTCCGGGCTCCGGACAAGGCTTTGCGGGGTCGGTTGCTGGCCCGCCGCCTCTCGCGGCTCCCGCGCCGGCTTCGGCTGCCGCGCGCGAAGAGGGAGGAGTGGGAGGGAAACTCCCGGCAACTCCAACTCCAGGCGCCCGAGCTCCAGCTGCAGCCGCGCGCCCGCCGGCCGCCGAGTGCGAGCGCCTGCGAAGCAAACCTGCCCCCGCGGCCGCCTCTGAGCATGCCCAGTGCCGCCTGGGCGAGCCGCGCTCCCGGCCCGGGGCAGAGAGCGGAGGCTGTGGCCGGGACCCGCCTCTGGGCTCCAAATCCCAGATGGTGGGCGACCCCGGGAAGGCCCTATGCAAGGAAGGGGACCCTGAAGCAAAGGGCTGGGACAAACAATGTGCGGAGGGCAGTGCAAGTTTCATGGGTTGTGGGAAGTTTGTCCGCTAGGAAGGTGAGCTGTTTCTGTGATCCTCTGTGCAAAGGTGTATTCGAAGGACAAGGAGAACATTTATTCTCCAGGAGAGAACGAATGGCCCCAACAGATGGGTGTTAGCCATTGCTCCTTTATTCCTGTGGGGCAAATGCAAAGAGTTCATGGGGCTTGGCAGGCAATGCCCATGAGTAAACCGCGTGGGGGGTGGAGAACGAGAGGGCTCTAGGGGCAGAGCCACTCTGCTCTAAATTGCCCGTTGCTATCCTCAAAGAATGTGGGCCTACTTTTGCTAGGTTTTCTGATTTTCCAAGGAATAAGAGATTTAGATTATTTTCATATAAAACATTCTGATTTTTAAAATCTTGATAATGTATTCAATTTTAAAAAATCACTCTGTACCAAACAAAATATACCCGGGTTCCTTCCCTGCTCAAGCCTTAAGACAGCCAATTTGAGGTCTATGATTTCTGCATTCATTTAGCAATGAGGTGCCCTGTGTCCACTCTGCTTTGGAAAGGAACTGAAAGGATCCAAGATGATTCAGATTGCCATCAAAGTACTACCACTTACTAAGGGAAATGGTTTTTCAGACAGAAGAGAACTATAGATAAATGCTGGGGCATTCAAGAAAAGGCACTGATGTAAGAGGTATTGTGAGAATTAACTTTCGGAAAACATCTATAATAACAAAAGCATAATATGCTAATTAGACCGGACAGCCGAATGTCCTTCCAGTGAAACCGTGGCAGCGGGGGGCCAAGGGAGGTTAGCTCCAGGGCGTGTCTTGCCCATCTAGCCCAGTCCTCACCCCCCCCCCCTCCCCGCACCTTCTAATTAATTTCTTTTCAATGTGCAAAAATCCGTGCACCGGGCCTCTAGTCATTAATAAAAGAGTACCTGAGTAGGTTGTTTCTGCAGGATCACTAACAGTGCCCTGCCCAAAGCCTTTTGGAGTCTTAAAAAAAAAAAAAAAAAAAAAAAAAACAGAAATGCTAACCCCACCATTATCTTAAATTTTTATATTTTTCATCATACATTTTTGCATTAATTTTAAAAATATCTTATTAAGATATTTATCCTGAGCCCAGCCAGGGTGGCTTAGCAGTTGAGTGTTGACCCATGAACCAAGACATAACTAGTTTGATTCCTAGTCAGGGCAAATGCCCAGATTGAGGGCTTGCTCCCCAGTGGGGGGTGTGCAGGAGGCAACTGATCCATGCTTCTCTCTCATCAATGTTTCTATCTATCTTTCCCTTCCCTGCCCTCTCTAAAATCAATAAAAACGTATTTTAAAATTTTTTAATTATTTATCCTGATTACCAAGTCTTTGACATTTCCTTACGTTTTGTGGCCTACCTCACCCTATCCTGTGCTCTGTAGGGTGTTAGATGGTGGTATACAATTATATTAGTGTGTTCAGGATTCTGTTTACAAATCTTTGGAATCAGCTTTTGTGTAATACAACAATTTTATGAGTTAAAATGTCCCTGTATCAGTTTCCACTGCCACCCTCCTTTCCTATCACCTTCCTTTCTTTTTTTAATCTTCCTCTTTATCTTTTATTTTCTCAATATGGCAGATCTAGTTCAAGATTACTACCTCCCTCCCCAAACCAGTACAACTACCCTCCATCTCACCTGCAGGTAGGTCATCAATGTAGTTTCTGCCTCAACCAGACACCTGGAACTTTCCTTAATATCTGGTGATTCTCCCTGCAGGTGAGCCCATTGCTAAATTCATGGAGAATAGACCACCTCTTATCTATGGGAAGCATTTTAAGCATGCAGAACTCTCAAAGAACAGAAAAATGTGTGGGTGTTTACATAAGAAGCCTTCTAGAAGTTATGGAAAGGAGGAAGTACCCAGCCCAGGACCTATCACAGGTAGTTAAAAATATTTTCAGAATAAATAGCAATTTCCATGATCAAAACCTTCTGTATCTCTGTTCCACCTCCCACAGTTCCTAAGTATTATTATTTTTAAAATTCACTAATGATAAGTTTGAGCAAGAAGAACAGGATGTAAACATTTATAAAGGAAGAATTCTGCTTTAACAAATAAAATGTTTTGTCTACTTAAATTTCAAAGGTATTTGTTTTTTTAATATTTGTATCAGTAGTAAATAATACATGATATTAAAAAGCTCAGTGCAAAAAAAAAAAGCTTAGTTCAAGGAAAAAGTAAGTTTCCCTTCCCAAGAACTATTATTGCCAGTTTCTTGCATATAGCATATGAGAACAAGCATATTTGGTGGTTTTTTTTTTCTTTTAAAGTCTAATCATGAAACCACAGAACTGAAAAATACCTTATAATTCATCTACATGCCAAGTTACAGACTGTTAAATTTACTATTTTATTCTGGAAAAGGAAAACATGGGTTTATGGCAAAGATGTTTATGGCGAAAATACCTTGAACACAGGAAGAAGAGGGGGGCCCTTTCTAGAACCTGACCATGCTGACACCCTGATCTTGGACCTCCAGAATCCAGAACTAGAGATTTAAGATGGCAACAGAGTAGGTGGAAGTTACACTCATCTTTTCCCAGGACTAGATCAGAATTACAACTAACATATAGAACAATCAACCTGAATCACCAACTGAAGACTAGCTGAACAGAAGTCCCATAACAAGGATTTGCAGAAAGAAGAAGCACATCGAGACTGATATGAAGGGCAGAGACATGAAAAGGGCTGGCTCCAAACCCATATATGGTGATTGAGAATTGGAAGGGATATCTCAACTGTAGAGGTCCCCTCTGAGGAGTAAGGGGTCTCAAACCCATACTGAGCTCCCCATCCCAGAGCACCAGTACCTAGAAGAATAGTCTGCATAACATCTGGCTGTGAAAATCATCTGAGATTCCACCTGTCCAGGGAGAGACAACATTCTGCTAGAAACCCAGGCACCCTATTAAAGGGTCAGCATACAAAATTTGTGTTCGCTCATTCTGGGCTCCAGCAGGATGGCAGCTCAGAGCAGACTGGAGTCATACAGGGAGAGACTAGGTTGTGTGGCTTCAAGGAGAAGGCTAGAGGGTCAGATTCCATTGTCTTTGTGCTGAGTCCCTCTCCCACACCACCCACAGATGCCATCTTTCCTGGGTTGAGTCCTCCCCTCCATTCACGTGGAGGGGAATGCACAAGCCCCACTCTCCTGACTCCCTTTGGCACTGCCTTGTCAAGGTCCCGCCATGAGGGGGAATTTGCTGGATGTGGCCAGCCTGCGCCTGCAGTGCAGATTTTCTTGGAAGGCTCTTGAGGAAGTACAGCCCTGCCCCACCCATGCCTCTACCAGTGCCACTGTTCCTATGAAGAGCCTTCCTTCCACATAACCAAATATTAATTTGTTTTAGCCTGATGAACTCTTCTGGCCTCACCCTAATGACTTCCTGAGCCCCTGTTTCACCATAGAGGCCCCAGATGGGTGGTAGCTGGTCTTAATGTTCCCTGAGACCCAGTACTGGTGAGCACCACTCACTCCTACTTGATTATTCACTTAGAACCTACCTCAGGACTACTGCCAGAGGCTCTTTCAGTGACTAATCCTAACAGGCAGCCATCAGGTGAAAGTGGATCTCAGGGTGCCTTTGTTCTTTAACTGATCTGTCCTGGGCCTCAGGACCTTTGTATGTAGCTCAATATCTCTCATGTGCACCCAGGCCCAGCAGAGGCAGCCAGAAACAATAAATCACTTTGTAGCTCCTAACAGGTAGCCCAGGACCAGTCAAAGGCAGCCTCTGACGTTGATCTGCACTGAAGTCCCTCCCAAGAGACCCCAGAAACAATACACCCAGTGGTGGGTTTCAGACCACATCAGAGCATGACCCAATTAGCTTCAGAAGAGGTATACCCAAAAGGAGATCTTGGCAGGCACCAACCCCTGTGGGGCAGATTCTGCCTCATGGGCTCAACCCCTGATTAGCAGCTCATATACTGTGGTCAGGGTCACCTTCATAGTCAGCTAATCAAGACTCAACTACAAACAGGAGGGCTCACATAACCCACACAATGGGCATTACCGGAGCACCTAACTCAGGTGATCAGGGAGACTTCATCACAGCCCCAGAGGACACCTACTACCTAGGCCACCCTACCAAGACTGGGACTTAATACACAGAAACAAATACAGAAAGGCAGCCAAAAATGGGGAGACAAAGAAACATGCCCCAAATAAAAGAACAGGAGAAATCCCCAGAAAAATAACTAAATGAAAGGGAGGCAAGCAGAGGCACCTCAGGGTGCTTTGGTTCTCTAACTGACCTGTCCTGGGCTTCAGGACCTTAGTATGTATGTATGATGAAATCAGTGAGAACCTTGACAAGAAGATAGTAAGCATAGAAAAGGTGATAAAAGCCATAAAAAATAAAGAATACAATATCTGAAATAAAGAATGCACAATAAGGAATAAGCAGTAAGTTGGATGAAGCAGAGATTGGAGTCAGTGATTTGGAAGACAAGGTAGCAGAAAACACCCAATCAGAGCAGCAAAAAGAAAAAAGAATTTTAAAAAGTGAGGATAGTTTAAAAGACCTTTGGGACAATATGAAGAGTAACAACATTTGTGTCATAGGGGTACCAGAAGAAGAAGAAAAGGAGCAAGAAATCAAGAACCTATTTGAAGAAATAATGACTGAAACTTCCTTAACCTGGTGAAGGAAAAAGACACACAAGTCCAGGAAATGCAGAGAATCTTAAACAAGATGAACCCGAAGAGTCCCACACCAAGGCACATCATAATTAAAATGGCATATATTAAAGACAAGGAGAGAATCTTAAAAGCAGCAAGATGAAACATTTCTGAGACTCATGGCAAACTGCAATTCTCATTTTTTTCCCTTCATCTTTTTTGGTCTTTCACTTTCTCAAAGCTTCTTTTTGCTTCTCTAATTATATTACTTTACCCTAAGCTGTTTTAGCTTTCATATACCAACATATAGATAAGAGACTAAAATGCAAAGCCATTTCTTGGAAAAAAATGAAAGCAAGTAAGTTTTAGTCTTGCAAAAAGATTTGGTTTCACCTTGGACTTGGTTGCTCTGTAATAGTTTAATATGTTTTAGCCATGTCTTTCCAATCAGATTGTTAGTTCCTTGAGTGCCAGGAACAAGTCGTAAGGGTCTTCAGTTTTTGTCATCCAATGCCTGGCTCAGAAGGAGGAGCCCATAAACAAATGACTGTTATAACCTGTCACTATTGAGGTGACTGACTCATCAGGGACAAGAGTCAATAGTTCATTACATTATCTTATCTCTAAAGAAATAAAAAATCTTCTATTTAAAACACACATAATATAAAATGGCATCAGTGATAGGTTTTACAATCAAAAGGTACATGTTATTAACAGCATATAGTAGAAATAATGGGCAAAGGAAAGGAAGACTTTCTTGAAGAAATAATGATCAAACTAAGGCCTGCAGATTAAAAATGAAGTAGATGAGTAGGGAAAAAGAAACAAAGAAAGAGAATTCAGGCAGAGAAAGCAGTATGTGCAAGGGCACTGAGGTGGAAGTGTGGTAGGCAGTGAGACAGACATGAGCAGAGCACCGACGATAGGTCAGGTTTAGAACAGTCACCAGGTGGAAAGCCCTGGGTGCCTAGCAAAGGAAAATTGTAGGGTGGGACCTTACCCCCAGTGTGCCCTTTCTTCCCCCAGCATATCACTGGTCATGCGGTTTGGACCCCCTGACCTTTCCACCCTAGAGATAGTATCTAGGCCTCAGTTGTATTTCAGCCCCAGGGCACAGAAAAGCAGCAAAACCAGACAAGTGACCCCACGGCTGACCTCAGGACCAGCTGCATTGTATAATGACCTCCTACCTTGGTGTTGACCAATCAATGGAGACCTAGACTCTGAAAGGACACACCTGGAAAGTTACTGAATATTCTATTGAGATCTTCCCCTGGGAACCCCCTAAAATATCCACCCTTAAAACCCCTAGGAAGAGGACCCAGTGCGCTCTTCGTCCCCGGAGTACACCTGCGTCTTTCCCTTTCCCTTTCCCCTCCTGATTCCCTTAAGCATCTTACCTTTACCTTCCTCACTCCCAAGCTCCAAGGGCCCTTCCTTTGCCTCTATAACTTGATTTTTAAGTCCATTTATCCTATGAAATACTTCTGCCACCTCTGTGATTTTATAAATAAACTAGAGGCCCGGTGCATGAAATTCATGCATGGGTGGGTGGGTGGGGGAGTCCCTCAGCCTGGCTTGCACCCTCTCTAATCTGGGATGTTTCTGGAGATGTCCGACTGCCTCTTGCAATCCGGGACCGATGTCTCCTAACCGCTCGCCTCCCTGCCTGCCTGATTGCCCCTAACCCCTCTGCCTGCCTGATCACCCTTAAACACCTCTTCCTGCCTGCCTGATCACCCCTAACTGCCCCCCTGCTGGCCTGATCACCCCTAACCACCTCTGCATCGCCCCGGACCCCGGACCCAGGATTCCCTCCTCTGGCCAGTTGCAGGCACCTGGGACCTAGCCTTCTCTCCCTCTGGCTGGCCACAGGCACCCAGGACCCAGCTTTCCCCGGGCCAGCTGCAGCTGCAGAGGACCACAGGGCGGGCGGCTTGTTCCTCTCCCGGGCTGCAGCCACAGCCACTGGCATCTGGGACCGGGGGCAGGCGGCTTGTCTCTCTCCAAGGCCATAGCCTGTCTTGTTCCCATTCCTCTCTCATGAGCTCATTTGTGCCTGGCTGGTGCCTATTCCTCTCTCCTCAGTGTTGAGTGTCTGAGCCATTAAGGCGTGATGGCGTGATGGTGTGATGACCATTTGCATATTAGCTCTTTATTATATAGGATGTTCTCTTGTAGCTTGAGTCTTGGCTCTGAATTCCTTCCTAACCAGAACTCAAGTACTGAGGTTGCTGAGCCCAGGTCCAGTCTGACACCAGGGGTCTAAAACCTGGTACCATTCCTGCCACCCACAACAGAAGGATATATGAAATTGGAGGGATCTTAAAAGTCATAAATTTAACCAATCACTAATTACATAGAAATTCACTGTAACTCAGTATCATATAAGAACAACTGCAATAAAAAATCAAACCATCCTCTGTAAGAAATAAAGTAATCCAGTGTTAAGAAGCAGCATGCCATGGTAGAAAAGGCATGGCTTTTATTTTAAAAAGATTTGATTTTAAGCCTCTGTTTTAACTCCTTCTTGCTCTGTTACCTTGGGCAAAGTCTACAAACTTCTCTGAATACCAGATTTCTTGTCCCTGAAAAATCATATTACTATCTACTGATCATTTTAATTGGAGTAAGCATATACATAATATATTTAGCACAGTACCTAGCCCATAGCAAGTGCTGGGTAAATATTGCTATTTTCATCCCATGACCACCCATCTGGGTAACTTAAAAAAAAAATGGCATGGGAAAATCAAGAGTGTGTTTTGCATTTCCATTTGAGCTCTTCCTAGCAGAGCTGTTTCTAGAAGCACTGATTCTGCTACAAGCAAGCAATCAATCATATTTTATTTATCTACACAGATGTAATATATCATTCCTGTTTCCACAAAAACAAATTTACACACATAAAAAGTGCTTTAAAATTTTTTTCTACTTTCTCTTAACCAGATGTCCTAGTGTTTCTACCCATTACTATATTTCCAAAAATAAATAAATACAGGCCTAAGGGGATAGGTTAATAGTCTAGAGATTTCTGCATGTGTGTATTAAGTTAGGACTCAATTAAGATTTACTGATATTACACAGATAATTATGTTTAAACAGTGAATAATTCTGAATTTCAATCACAAATAGCCAAGTATGGCTCTTTTCTCATCTCTTGACTTGCTTGAATTAAAAGTTTTGGAAAATAGTTTCCAGCAGAAATATTAAAATATACAAAGACTGTTTTGATCACCTTCTGCTGCATCAGGGCCTCCACCTTAACTCAGACCTGGTTGGTTGTATTAAGTTTGACAGACTGAACCATCCTAATTACTATTTCCTTTATTTCAGTAATATTTTTGAAAGGCCTATTTTTTTTAATTTATTTATTTTTATTTTTTATTTTTTTGGTTTAAAATGACTGTCTCCACCAAGATCCAGAAAAGCTGCTAGGCTTTGAGCTAACAAAGAATCCCTTATTCTGCCAGGACATAAACAAGTCAGTGACCACACAGAGCTGCTATCTCTCTCTTCCCCAGTTTCTGTGCTGCTGGTTTAGAGTGTAGAATGTGCAATCTGTTCACAGTGTGAGATGGAGAGGTCTCTAGTACACATGGCAGCTCTTTCTGCTCTGTTTGTTATGGTCCCTGATCCTTCCCAAAAGACTGACAGTGAAAGAAGCTACTGTTGCTCTGTCCTGGGAAGCTCTTCAGGCCAAGCAGGCCTGCCCAGCCCTATGTGGCCCTATAATTTCCTCACCTTGGCAACATACGGCCAAGGACTTTGCTGCTCAAAGTGCACTTCTCAGACTAGCAGCTTCAGAAGCTTGTTAGAAATGTAGGCTAAGCCTACCCCAGATGGGGTGAATCAGAATCTGCATTTTTACAAGACTGCCGGGTAATTCGTTTGTACTTTAAAGTTTAAGAAGCAATGCCCTAGGTCAGGACATCCAGCCAAGAAAGAGAAGGAGAAAACAAAAGCATTGAAAAGGTGAACTTCATTTTCTTTGCCCTTGATGTTCTTTCTTCCTCCAATTTCCAAGCCCCATCTCCATCTATCTAAATCCCACACTGCATTTCTTTGAGCTGTCTGAAATGCTTCCTGAGTGAAAATCTTTACTGATGTCTCTCCCATTCATTTACCTGTATTGTTCCTTTGGCTCTTACCATGGTCTGTTAACACTGTACACGTATTTTTGCAGGAGTCTAATCTATCCTGCTCCAGCTTAAGACTTGCTAGAACCATCTTTATATCCTCTATAGCAGTGATTCTCAACCTGTGGGTCGCCAACCTGTGGGTCTCGACCCCTTTGGGGGTCGAACGACCCTTTCACAGGGGTCGCCTAAGACCATTGGAAAACACATATATAATTACATATTGTTTTTGTGATTAATCACTATGCTTTAATTATGTTCAATTTGTAACAATGAAAATACATCCTGCATATCAGATATTTGCATTATGATTCATAACAGTAGCAGAATTACAGTTATGAAATAGCAACAAAAATAATTTTATGGTTGGGAGTCACCACAACATAAGGAACTGTATTAAAGGGTCGCGGCATTAGGAAGGTTGAGAACCACTGCTCTATAGGGTCTAGCATAGGGGCCCTGGAAAAAACCTTATTTATTGTGTGGGAGATATTAACCAAGTAAATATATAGTTACAAACTAGGATTCGTGCTATGAAATGAGGGTATTAGTATATGATAGGGAAACTTAAGCTGGTTGGGGAAGTGGATGTTCATCAAGGAAAGCTCTCTGAGAAAGTGAAGAGGGAATCAGAGTTAGCCAGGGGAAGCAGGGGGGACAGCACTGCAGGTGGAAACTGCAGGGACAGAGGAATAGAAACCTGGAGGTGGGAAAGGGTTTGATGCCAGAAGTGGAAGGACCAGAGTGATTGGAGCACAATGAGCGGGAGGAGGAACCAGGTCAAGCAATGCTTTCAGGATTTATCTTTTTAATCCTATGGGAAGCCATTGAAATTTCTTGAGTGGAGGAGTGATGGGGACCTATTTACATTTTCATTTTAAGACCACTTTGTGTTACATGGGAAATACTTTGAAATAAATCAAGAATAGAAGGGAGACCATTTTAAAGACCTGATAAGAGAGAAGAAAGTGTTTAGATGAGATTTAAAACTGGGAAGATGAGGGAGACAGATTTGAACTACATTCTGTAGGTAAGAAGAACTCAAATTTGCAAATGATTGGGAGTAGGGATGGAAACATTAACTATAATGGCCATATTTCTTCTTTAAACCACTAGGTGTATGGTGAGGTCATTCACATATTTGATACAGTTGGAAATTTGGGAAAGAAAACTTAAAAATCCATTTTGGATATGAAGTTGAGATCATGTCAGAGAACCAAGTGGCATAGTCAAATAGACAGTTAGTATACAGATTTGGGACAGATCTGGTTGGAAATTAGATATTTCAAAGCCATTAGCATTTAGATGGTATTTGGTGCTATTGTATGGAGTGAGTATAGAATGACCAGAGGAAAAAGCTCATTTTCGGTCCCAAGGAACTACAGCATTAAGAGGAGCTGTCAAAGGTGACTGGCAGGCTGGAGAGGTGTTGAATAATTCTGGAGCAAAGAAAATAGTCTTTTGAGAAAGAAGATGTGGTCAGCTGTATTGAATACTACTGAGAGGTCAAGCAAGATAATGTGTCACTACAGATTAAAATATAGTTGTTTTATTAGGGTGGTGGTTTTAAAAGTATATTATCTTCTATACTGTTTAAGCTTTATTTAGTAATGAAAACTAATTAACATCTAATTATTTTGATAACTTAATTTTAACAGGATAATACCTTTGATATATTAACTTCATCTTGATCACCAAACTCTTTATTAATCATTATTTTTGCATTTCTCTAGTGTCATCTTGTATATTAAACAGTTAATTCTCTTTTCTTCCGTCTAGGATTAAATCTTCAACTGTTTTAAAACTGACTAGCCCTGCAGTTTAACAGCACAACTGCTAAATGCACAAAATCCCTCCCTTATAGACACCACATGGAATGTCGTTGCTACATATTATAGTTTTGGAATGATAAAACAAATGACCTATTTCTTTCTTTAAATTTATTTATAGAATTTTGCCAAAAGTGTCCTTTTCCTTAGGAAAAATAAAAAAGTGACCTTATTCAGGTAAATTCTGGTCTTAATTTGACATATATAGATATGCATTAGTCAAAGAGACCTAAAAGTATATGAAAAAAAAGTTTTTAATTTTTTTTTTTTTTACATTCTGATATTATATTCAGGAACTAAAGAAAGGAAGTGACAACTATTATCTTCCCAGTTTGAGGGTAAGAGCGGATGGAGGTGGTCAAATCCCCATTCTGCACTTAAATACCTTGACTATTCATTTTCTTCACAATGACTCAGTGTGTCACCACCCTGTGGTACTTTTGAATAGAAGAAAAGAAAGAGAAAGGAGACTTCAAAAGGACTGGTCTCAGCACAATTGGCAGGACTCCATTCACTTTCCCTAACTTTCCACCTTAGGCTTTCATTATGCTGCTAGGTAGTATTCTCAGCTCCAGCACAAACTCTTCTGGGCAAGAATTCAAATGTATGCAGATTGTCTTTTGTAACCCTCTGCAGCTCTGTGATGCTTACCTGAACCATTCCAAAGTCACTTCCATGCTGAATGTCTCATGAGAAAGGATAGAGCTCCATGTCACTCATTTTCTTACTGTGCACCTCCTCTTTTCTGTATCATTGGGCTACTCACATAGGCCTCCAGAAACATGTCATCCTTCCTCTTTGTGTAATGAAAAACACAACATTACCTACACAGCCCTGAGGACAAAGGGAGTAAAGGGGAATGTTGGAGAACGCTAGCAGCTGTTTGGAGGAGAGTGGGGGTACATTTAGAGCAGTGGTTCTCAACCTTCCTAGTGCCACTACCCTTTAATACAGTTCCTCATGTTGTGATGACCACCAACCACAAAATTATTTTCGTTGCTACTTCATAACTGTAATTTTGCTACTGTTATGAATCGTAATGTAAATATCTGATATGCAGGATGTATTTTCATTGTTACAAATTGAACATAATTAAAGCATAGTGATTAATCACAAAAACAATATGTAATTATATATGTGTTTTCCGATGGTCTTAGGCGACCCCTGTGAAAGAAAGGGTCATTCGACCCCCAAAGAGGTCGCGACCCACAGGTTGAGAACCGCTGATTTAGAGGCTTTACAGGTGTCCTAACTAGGTGGCTCGGTTGGTTGGAGTATCTTCGTATACACCAAAAGGTTGCTGGTTTGATTCCTGATCAGGGCACATACCTAGGTTCATTATGTTTCTTTCTTTTTTTAAAAAAAAATATATATTTTTATTGATTTCTGAGCAGAAGGGAGAGGAAGAGGGGAAACATCAATGATGAGAGAGAATCATCGATCAGCTGCCTCTTGCATGCCCCACACTGGGGATTAAACCAAAATCCGGGCATATGCCCTGACCAGGAATCAAACCCTGACCTCCTGGTTCATAGGTCACCGTTCAACCACTGAGCCTGCTGGCCGGGCCATTATGTTTCTTTCTCTCTCCCTTCTTCTCTCTCTAAAATCAATCTAAATAAAAACCTATCCTCTGGTGACAATTAAGGAAAAAAAAGATTTTACATAGCAGGTGCCATGGTGGCAAGAGATGAGAGCTTTTTAGGAAAGGATGATTGTATTTTTTCCAGTGACATTCTTGACTTTTAATTTTCACTTAGAGAGAGTTAAATACAGCCATGTTTAACTTGTGTTTCTCCTTTATCTATTAGAGGAGCCCTCCCAGGTCACAGAGGAAAAACACACCTTTCTATGACGGGCTGCTCTTTTATCATAAACCAACTTCTTTTGGGGAGAACCATTCAACTGATATGGTTGTTCTTGGGGTAGAGTTGCTGTGAAGCTGTCCGATTGAATGAACAGATATTTTTCATCCTACCGAAAGCTATATTGGTATACAAGAATACCTGTTAGGACAGTGTGATCCTGGCCTCACATATGGGCAAATAGTTCACTTAGATTCAGTGGTATTGGAAAGAAGGAAAAAGTACACTAATAATTCATGCAAAAACAGAATGTGGAAATGCCCATTTGAGAATTGATCTAAGGTTTCTTTCTACTCAAAACTAAAGTCTCCTGTTACAGGGTGCTCCATGTAATGACTTGTAGGTTATTTCCCAGTCACTGACTCATTTACTGTGATAACTAGAAATATGTTTAACCAATATTTAAACGTATTTCTATGTATTTTCCCTCCCTCTTGGTACAAAATATACTTCCTAACTTACTGACTCTGTTTGGCCATGTAACTTCCTTTAGCTAATGGAAGTAAGAAAAAACTATAAATAAAATGTGTTTTTATAATTTTATTTAATTTTTGTGCTTCGTTCATCTACCATGCCCCAAGTAGCTGCTACTTATGATGGAGAGACCTACAACCTGAGAGATAGATAGAGCACCTGAATTAATCTGAAAAGTAATCATATTATTTTAAATCTTAAAACACATATACTTATATGTGAATAAGGGGTTAAATTTTTCTTAAAGTTTTTTTTTCAAGGCCTGTGTGAAGTAATTGGGGAAGTGACTCAGCTGTGAATCCAGCAAGCAGAACTGATAGGCATGGCCAGGCCGACCCACCAGGAGTCAAAACATCATCTCATACACATCATCTCATCTCCTGATGACTAAAGGACAATAGCTGACTCCTGCACACAGCTGCATTCCTCACCCCAACCCCCTTCCCACTTATGCCTTAGCCTTGAAAAACCAGTTTCCCTGAATACTTATCTGGCAGGAGACTTTGATCACCTTTGATCATAGTCTCACCTCCCCTTACCATGGTTGGAGGCAGGGGGGTGGGGGGGAGGGGGCTGCAAAAGCCTGCAAAAAGCCCAGGAACTAAGAACAAAGAACTTAGTGCCCTGTATAAAATCAGAGGCCATTGCAATCAGCACTCAGCTTTGGGAACAAATTCCCCTGAGCCACAGCACCTATGCTCCTGCAATAAAGTGCATTTTCTGAATCTTCCGCGTATTGGTTGTATGTCTTCCTGCCTCCTGGAAATTTTGCCATAACACTACCTTATCCCAAACCTCACAACCAACATGTGGACTCAAACCCAATCCAAAGCCTAGAGCCATGTCTAGCCATCCTGCTTTCTGAAGCATAACTTCCCAGCCAAACCATCCTAGATCAGCAAAGTCATAGTCAACTGTATATTCATGAGCATTTAATGTATGTTCTTGCTCTAGGATTATTTGTAGCATTATTGTGGCAACAGCTAACTACTACACATACATAGAAGGAATATGGTATAAACATAAGCATAGGAAGGCAACTTACCTAGCTTAATAATTTCCCAGTCTAAACTCTAAAGAGCATAGCAGCAAAATCTAAGAACAATGCAATAGGTCTTAAGTAATTCACATAAGAATCTAGAAATAGAAAATTTATTTAAATTTCCTGTATTTCAATTACATAAGAAATCCATGATCACTAGAGCAAAATTACAAAATACAGATAAACAAACAAAAACAACCCCACATAAATGTACCATCTACAGATAACTTTTGTTCAAATTTCATTGTTCATCTTTACAAAACTTCTTTTCTGTGTGTGCCTGCCTGTATGTATTTTTATATACATTTAATTAAAATGAACTCTTACGGTGCATACTGTTCTATAAACTGCTATTATCATTAAGTGTTATGTTGTAACTTCTCTCTATGACAATAACATAGTCCTATCCTATCTAATAAAAGAGTAATATGCAAATTGACCATCACTCCAACACACATGATGTCAGCCCCATGTGGTCAAAGATGGCTGGCAGGGGAGGGCAGTTAGGGGTGACTAGGCCTGCAGGGAAGGGCAGTTGGTGGTGATAAGGCCTGCAGGGGAGGGCAGTTGGGGGTGACTGGGCTGGCAGGGGAGGGCAGTGAGGGGCGACCAGGCCAGCAGGGGAGGGCAGTTAGGGGTGACTAGGCCTGCAGGGGAGGGCAGTTAGGAGCGACTAGGCCTGCAGAGGAGGGTAGTTGGGGGCAACCAGACTGGCAGGGGAGGGAAGTTAGGGGTGACTGGGCTGGCAGGGGTGGGCAGTTGGGGATGACCAGGCCTGCAGGGAAGGGCAGTTTGGGGCAATCAGGCTGGCAAAGGAGGGCAGTTAGGGGTGACGGGGCCATCAGGGGAGCAGTTAGGCATTGATCAGGTCGGCAGGAGAGTGGTTAGGGGGTGATCAGGCTGGCAGGCAGGCAGTTGGGAGCCAGTAGTCCTGGATTGTGAGAGGGATGTCCAACTGCCCATTTAGGCTGGTCCCCACAGGGGTTCCAGATTGGAGAGGGTGCAGGCTGGGCTGAGAGACATTCCCCCCATGCACGAATTTAGTGCACCGGGTCTCTAGTCCTATATAATAAAACCCTAATATGCAAATTGACGGAACTGTGGGATTACTGGTCGCTATGATGTGCACTGACCACCAGTGGGCAGACGCTCAATGCTGGAGCTGCCCCCTGGTGGTGTGCTCCCACAGTGGGAGTGCCAATCAACCAGAAGCCGGGCTCATGGCTGGCAAGTGCAGTGGTGGTGGTAGGAGCCTTCGCTGCAGGCAGGTGGTAAGGAGAGGGGGGTCCCGGACTGTGAGAGCCCTGGACTGCGAGAGGGATGTTCATCTGTCAGAAGGCAAACATCCCCTGAGGGGTCCAAGAGGGTGCAGGCCGGGCTGAGGGACCCCTCCTCCAGTGCACCAGGCCTTTAGTATAATATGTTTCTTTCTTTGTTCCTTTTTTTTTTTTAATCCTTAACCAAGGATATATTTTCCATGGATTTTTAGAGAGAGTAGAAGTAGGGGGAGAAACAGAGAGAGAAACATTGATGTGCCCAACTGGGGCCGGAGAATGAGCCTTCAACCAAGGAATGTGCCCTTGACCAGAATCATACCAGGGACTCTTCAGTCCATGGGCCAATACTCTAACCACTTAGCAAAATTGGCGAGGAACACATAATTATTTTTAATGGCTGTACAATATTTAATAAAATATGTGCTCTATAATGTGTTCATTAGTCCCCTATCTTCAGGTATATAGGCTGTTTTCAGGGTAGATATTTTTCTTTTTTTTTTTTTCATTATAAATAACTCGAATGAACATTCTTATTCATGTATTTTTCTCACTTTTCAAATTATTTCCTTAGGATCAATTTCTAGGAGTGATATTGCTAATTTAAAAGATATGTGCATGTTTAAGACCCTTCTCAAGACAAGTTCCAGAAAGGAGGTATCCATTTACATTCCCAATAAGACTTTTTCCATATCTTGCAATGAACACTCAATGCTCCTTTTAAAAGATATTTTCCACCATCTGTTTTCTTCTATGTATCTACCTACTTTACTTCCACTTAGAAAAATTTGAGAAATTCCCTAATTTCATTTCCCCTGTGATATACAAAAAAATAAAATATGACTTAGGAAATGTCTTAAATGCCTTGGAATAAGTAAAAATAATTATGACAGCAAAATAAGTCTTCTTTAGCAAAAAAATACTATTAATTTTGGCCTCAAGGTTGTTTAGAATAGTGGTCCCCAACCTTTTTTTGGCCGTGCCCCACCTAAGCATCTCTAAAATCCTGATGCACCCCTGTGACATATAATTCTTATTATTCAAAAAGTGAATTTCTATTCACGTGGAGGAAGCCTAAAAGGCCATTAACTTGGTCTAAACAAGCTTCCAAAGAACATGACGTCCATGAAAGAGAAAAATAAAAGACAGAAAGGAAAGTTGAAGTACCGAGGAAGAAGTAATAATAATATGAAATGATATGAAAAAATAGCAAATAAAGTTTTAAAACATAATAGAGAACTGAAATGCTTAAATATGTCACAATAAATATTTATATACTATATATGAGGCCCCTAGAACCATAAGAAATGCAAAATTTTACTGTTAATAACTCATTCTCGAATTGCTCCCCTTAAAAATCAAATTGCTCCCCTGTGGAGCGTGTGCCCCACATTAGGAACCACTGGTTTAGAATAACCTCTAACAAAATCATAACACTTTACAATCATGATATTAAATAGGGTTTGTTGGAAATGAGTCATTTTGTACACATTAGAAGTTATATAGTTAGTTTAATGTCACTGTATTTAATTAACTTAAATTATCACTGGCACATCATTATATTTTGAAAAACCCTCCTCAGCTCTAGCTGGTTTGGTTCAGTGGATTGAGTATTGGCCTGTGGGCTGAAGGGTCCCAGGTTTGATTCCAGTCTAGGGCACATGCTTGGGTTTCAGCTCAATCCCCAGTGGGGGGCGTGCAGGAAGCAGCCAATGAATGATTCTCTCTCAATGATTCTCTTTGATCATTGATGTTTCTATATCTCTTTCTCCCTCTCCCTTCCTCTCTGAAATCAATAAAAATATATTTAAAAGAAAAAAAGAAAAACCATCTTTAGTCAGAGAGCTCTTAGCAGTGAACAACAACAACAACCAAAAAGCACAATTCCTCTAAATTACCAGATCTATCTGACTAATTTATTAGGTGGAAAAGAAGAAATAAAGCAGTAGATTCTTTAGCAGTGGGAGTAAAATATATAAAATTATAAATATAAAGATGCTACTATGGAGAAAACAAAAATGAAGATCAAGAAACATTTTCATGTGAAAAACTCAGTCTTTTGCAGCCATTAATATAAATGATTACAAACTAGTGCCAGAATTTTAAATGGGATATTACTTGTAAGTGAAAACTGCATTGGAGTGCACCCTGTGCCTCCTGCAACTCCCAGAAATCAGAAAAGCACATGAAAAGAAATCCTTCTTTATTGAGTGGTTTTAAGAAGACAAAATAAAAATAATGGTGTTTTTAATATTACAAAACAAGCTATTGCAGCAAAGAATATGTGGGAAATTGAAGATCTCTTCAAGACCAACACCTAAGATGTCTTTTTGTTATCTTAATGATTCATGTGCATGTTGAGGGAAATTAGGAAGTTCTAATTGCAAAATTAGATTTTAAAAGACTTTATTCCAAAATACTTTGTCACAGATACTTTCTTTATTCGCTTTTATAGCTCATTAGGGCTTTTTTTTAAAAGCATTTACATAAAACTTTATATTTCAAAGTACTTGCTAGACAGTATCACTAACATTATTCTATTCAATGTTATACTGAGGAGCAATATTCTTTAAAATAATTTGCATCTTAAAAAAATCGACCTCTCTTATTTGTTTCTCTTGCATCATGTATATTTCCTGGGAGTGCCTTTTTATTCCAATTCAGTACAGCAAACATTTACTGAATAATCACTTGGCACAGAGCTTCCAAAGAACTAAGAAGATAGAGACAGAAAGCATATTAGTGGTTGCCAGGGGCTGGGGGAGAGGAACGGGGAGTGACTACTTAGTGGGTACAGGGTTTCCTTTTTTGATGATTAAATAGTTTTGTAACCACTTAGTGGTGATGGTTGTACAACACTGTGAATGTATTAAATGCCACTGTACACTTTAGAATGGTTAAAATGGTAAATGTTATGCATTTTATCACAATTTTTACAAAATCATGCAGAAAAAATAACTAAGTGAGTCAATGAAGGAGAGGCAATAAATTTTCTACTTCAGAAGTACATTTAATCAGAAATGTATTTAAATTACTTTTTCCAATATCACTATTGATTTCATGCAATAACAATGCCAAATCCAATTTAATAAGCATGTATAATTAGGACAGTCATAGGCAGTCATACTTAAACCTGAACAGGAACGCTGAAATTAGCAATATATGGTCCTTGCCTTCAAGTAGCTTTCAATTTTATAGGGAATGAAATAGCTATAAAAAATGTCTAATATGAGACAGAATGTCAAAAACATATACTATAGAGGTGAATATAGTACTAAGGAAGCAAAGAGCACAATTATATTAATTATTAGAGAAATCATCAAGGATGCAATAGCTTTGTACTTGATCTTCAACGATGGGTATGACTTTGCCAATCACATGAGACTGTAAAACTTAGTCTAGGTCAGCAGTTCTCAACCTGTGGTTCTCGATCCCTTCACAGGGGTCACCTAAGACCATCCTGCATATCAGATATTTACATTATGATTCATAACAGTAGCAACATTACAGTTATGAAGTAGCAACAACAATAATTTTATGGTTGAGTCACAATATGAGGAACTGTATTTAAAGGGCCAGAAGGTTGAGAACCACTGGTAGGTGTAGAGAAGAAGATGAGAAAAAGTACAAAACCAAGAAATGAAAAATAGTTATGGGGAATATGGAGTAGCTATGCTTGGCTGAAGGCCATAGTTGAGTAGGCCAAACAATAGAAAGTTGAGGAAGTATCAATGACTCAAGGGATAAAACTGAAAACAGTGAGAGTTTACTTAGAAGTAATAGATTCCAACTTTCCTCCTTCAAAATGGATCTTTCTTATAGCATCTGATGAGTGGCCATTTAGCTGCTTTTAGGATTCCTCTGACTCTGACATCAGCATCTTCAGAGCCTGGACTGTTATTAGATGACTAAACTTGTTAGAGTTCTTGTATTGGTCAAAAATCTGCCAGGGCTGGCATGGCTCGGTGGTTGAGCATAGACCTGTTCGATTCCCAGTAAGGGCATATGCCTGAGTTTCAGGTGATCCTCAGTGTGGGACATGCAGGAGTCAACTGATCAATGATTTTTCAATCATCATTGATGTTTCTCTCTCTCTTTCCTTCTCCCTTTCTCTCTGAAATCAATAAAAAAAAATCTGCCTCCCCACAATTACTATACATTTATTTTAGTTCTACCTTATGAAACCATACAAAATACATGAATTTTTAAATATCAAGTCTTCTAGTATTTGAGTCAGTAAATATATTCTCCTTTTCTCTTTTCTAATTTAGATATTTCTGGGCCCTTTCATTGGTTCTCATTTGAACTGCTTTTTAAGATTCCAGCAATTCTAGTTAATCTGTTCTCTGTAAATTCCTGTGTTCCTATTTCATTGTGGCAATCAGTATTGAATTCATTTCTCTAGTTTTTGTCTGAGTAGCATCTCTTCTGCTTGTAATACAGCCTGAGGTTCTATTCAAAGTTCTAATAGGCATATCACCTAGTTGACATATATTAAGCTTAGAGTCGGCAAAAACCTGCTTAAAATTGTTTTTCTTTCATAAGTGCAAATATTAAGTCACTTCTCCCAATTTAGTACTTGGTGTTGTACTTCTAAATTTATCATTTAAAAATTTTATTGTGTTGGTTTTTGCCTGTAATTATATACTTTGAGAACTGTTAGGATCTGATTCTGTTATTTGGTATATTGGCTACCATAATATCTTCTTGCCATTCATTAATTTGGTAAGCATCCTTTTGATGTTGATATTCAAGGCATTAATAAAATGTTTGAGAAATTGCAGATCATATAATTTAAACAAGCCACTATAATTTTCCTTCCAGGTACACTTTGAATTAGTTGTTAGTCATCTCTGGAAATGATCATTGAATTAATTAAGAATCCAGCCATAATAGTGACTTCTAACAAATAGAATGTACATTATTTTTCCATTTTTTTTAAAAAAAGATTGTGGCCACCTTCTTGTGGTCTCTTGGATTGTTCAATCTGGGGGGAGAGGAATGAATGTTAGCTGTCATGTCATAAAGACCGTGTTAAGTGTGCACTGGAGTGTACCCATATCTTTCCCTTTCTCTTCTCTTTCCCCTACAGGCCTGCATCTCCTAAACTCTACAGGTCCCCATTGCAATCAGGGGAGCAATGAGCAGTGGCAGCTCATCCAGGGCTAACACCCTGAATCTATCTCCAAAGTCCCCTTTTCTCTGACTTTCTAGAGAGCCAAAGCACCCCAGCCTAGGCTCTCCTGTTGCTTCTATCCTAAGCTCTTCCTGTGTCAGTGCCCCCAGCTTTAATAAATGTACTCTCAAAATCACTTGGACTGGTTTGAAACCTTTTGTGCATGAAGACAAGAACCCACACACACCAGCTACCCTAGGCAGACTCATTAAAAGTCAGGTCCCCTTTCCAGGAACATATGTGCTCCTTGGCTTGTGGTTATATCACTCCAATCTTTGTATCTGTGGTCACATAACTTCCTCCTCTTCTGTTCTCAAATAAGAGACCATGTAGAGTCATTAATTGACCTAATTTCAACATTGTGAGTCTCTGGGAAAAGGGAAGCCTGAGGAGAGGGAGATAAAAAAAGAAGGAGGAAGGAGAAGGAGAAGGAGAAGGAGAAGGAGAAGGAGAAGAAGGAGGAGAAGAGCCCTGGCTGATTGCTCAGTGGTTAGAACATTGGCTTGCAGACCAAAGGGTCTCCAGTTCAATTGCCGGTCTAGGGCACACACCTGGGTTGCAAGTTCCCCAGTCCCAGTAGGGCAGTGGTTCTCAACCTTGGCTGCACATTAGAATCACCTGGGAATCTTTTTAAAATCCTGATTTCTGGGCCTCATCCTCCGGAAATTCTGTTTCTTTGTTACTAATGTTGTGGCCCCACCCCATAACAAAGAAACAGAATTTCCGGAGGATGAGGCCCAGAAATCAGGATTTTAAAAAGATTCCCAGGTGATTCTAATGTGCAGCCAAGGTTGAGAACCACTGCAGTAGGGGCTCTTGTGGGAGGCAACCAATCCATGTGTCTGACATGGATGTTTCTCTCTCTCTCTCCCCTCCTCCTTCCTCCCTTCCACTCTCTCTAGAAACCAATGTGGCCTGCGGGGGGGGGGGGGGGGGGGGGGGCGGGCGGGGGGCGAAGGAGGGTAGATGGCTACAAATTTAGCTGTTTAACCCAGAATCCAGTTATTAACTCACTGTTCTGTAAGTCGGGATTCCAAAACAGCATGGCTATGTTCTTCTCAGGGTTATCAAGTATTTTTGAGCAAGAACACCGTATGTGAGAATATGTTTGCAAATGTTTACTTGAGTAAAAGGATTCCATAGAGAAAAATAAAAGCTGGGAGAGTATTTGGGTTGATATCCAACAGTCCAGGATGGAAATAATAATGGCTCTGAAATTGCTGAGGTAACAGTAGGATTAGATCAAGAGTTTGCAAGGGGAAAAGATCACTGAGGAAATAGAATACTGGATTTGGCAGGTTGAATTATTGTTGGGCATTGGAAAATTTTTCAATGGGGAGTTATTCAATGTTTAATTGCCCAAGTTGTGTGAGGATGACATCCTGTGGGAGGATGTAAAAAAAAAGAATGAAAAGATTATTAGAAGATAATTAAATTTATAAGTGTAGGAGATATAAAGTTACATAGAGATAGGCAGATATGGAGCATTTTAAAAAGTAGAAGACAGATATGGAGCATTTTAAAAAGTAGAAGAGTGAGAAGAGTTAAGTGGGAGACAAGAGTTTCAAGAAGGAAGAAGCTAAATAATATCATTTTATGCACTTTCTTAAGATTAGAGAGCATGGTGACCAAGAAGTTAAATCACAATGCCTTTAAAAGTGTATTGTAAGAAAGAAAAGGAGGTAGCCAGTCTATTTCTATGTGCAGCAATCTAGGGAAGCTGACAATATGAATAAAATATGTTTCTCTTAAAAGTGAAGAGAATGACCTGGTCTCTAAAAACTATTCCAATTCTAATGTTCTTTCTCTTTGGAGCTAAAGAACACTGAGAGGTTTCAAATAATGATTCGTTAAACATTTCTCTCAGTGGGGGGTGCTCAGTTAATTCATTACCAAAAATAACAATGCTGAATCTGAAATGCTTCCTGAACTGAAAACAAACAAACAAAAACTTAGATTCAAGCCATCTTGAAGCTGTCCTTGCATCTGAGATACCTGATATCCATCCATTGTGATACCTGACACCCATTCATCCCAATCACCACCATCCATCAACCAAACTGCCCGGGACCAAGCAAGCTCCTGGCAACCTTGGGAAACATCATCCCAAACCTTAAACAAAATTATAGTATTGAGACATAGTGGGCACCTAGAAGAACCATAAAGAATGGGTTTAAATAAGCACTTGCCATGTTTCTGTCTATTTTTTCTTTACATGCATTGGCCAATTTAACTGAAAGCAACGTGTTTTATTTTTGGTTATTCATAAACATACATGTCATTGCTAACCTCATTCTTTTTTAAAAAAATATTTTTGATTTCAGAGAGGAAGGGAGAGGAAAAGAAAGATAGAAACATCAAAGATAAGAGAGAATCACTGATTGGCTGCTTCCTGCACATCCCCCACTGGAGATCAAGCCCAGAACCCAAGCATGTGCCCTGACTAGGAATTGAACCGTGACCTCCTGGTTCATAGGTTGAAGCTCGACCACTGAGCCACTGCAGCTGGGCACCTCATTCTTCTCTTTTCCTGCTAACTTTTTCTAATTACCTAAGAAAAATAAAACTCTCAACTTCTTTTTCTTTCTCTTTGCCCGTTTCCTCATTTCTCTATTTTGTCAATTTGCTCAAAAACCAGCCTAAATCAATTCTGATAAAAGTAAGAGAACAGTAATTAAACACCTCTATTAAGAAAATAAAATTTATATACTTTGAGATTAAATTAGGTGTTTTGAAGAACTAATACCATTAACTTCTAAAGTCCAGGAAAACTAGGAACTATTCCTTTGAAAACATGCACACAATTTTTAAATGCATTATCACAGTCCTTTTGAACATGTTCCCCTCCTTCAGCAGAATATTCTGATTGTGTGTGTGTTTGTGTGTGTGTGTGTGCCTAATTGCTGACATTGCAAAAGTTTGATTTTCTGCTATTTTTCATTGCTAATATATACTAATAATAGAGGAATATGCAAATTGTCCCAGACCCTGTCACAGTAACAGCAATGACCAAACAACAGGCTGTGTGGGGGTGACAATGCCGGCTGAGGAGTTAGTGAGGGATGACCAAATGACTGAACAGCAGGCTGCATGGGGTGACCAGGCCGACAGAGCGGAGCAGTTAGGGGTGACCAGGCTGGTGGGGCGGGGGGGGGGGGGGGGGGGAGGGGAGTTAGGGGCAATCAGGCCAGCAGGCAGAGGTGGTTAGGGGTGATCAGGCTGGCAGGGGGTATTTAGGGGCGATCAGGCAGGCAGGCAGGTGAGCAGTTAAGAGCCAGTGGTCCCAGATTGTGAGAGGGATGTCCGACTGCCGGTTTAGGCCCAATCCCAGGGATTGGGCCTAAACCGGCAGTCGGCCATCCCCCAAGGGTTCCCAGATTGGAGAGGGTGCAGGCTGGACCAAGGAAGACCCCCCCCCCCAATGCACAAATTTCATGCACCGAGCCTCTAGTGTCGAATAATTCAGATATGTTATGAGAAAAATAGGAATCTGTATAGTCCAGAAATTCAGCCACTTTCTTTAGTCCTGTTTCTAGAAGAAAATTCATTCTACATTCCTAATAAGTGATTTCCAATTTTAGAGCACCAGCCAATTGAAAGTTGAAGACTACTTGTATATATGTAACCCAAATATGATTAACTATCATTTATTAAGTTAACCAATCTGAATTTCCTGCTAGTATCCTCTTCAATTTATTTTGTTGCATAATAGCACCATAATCACTTTATTCTGTATCTAAGAAAGTGGCAACACAGCACGGTCATAATGATGCACTCAGAACCTGATAGAACTGCATTCCAATCATGGTTCAATGACTTGCATGCTGTATGGCTCCAAGGAAATTATTTAACTTCTTGTAATCTTCATTATTCATTCCATAAAAATAGGAATAATGTAAGTGCATATCTCTTAGAGTTATGGTGAGGATTAAATATGATCATATATGATAAGTTTCTTTCTCATCATAGGTGCTCAATAAATATTATTTCTAGACAGTAGAATGGTGGTCGTTTTTTTTTCAAATCATGTACCCACATCATTAAAATATTTTCATCATATAGCTTTCATACATTTATTTATAAATTATATACACATTCCTTCTAGGCTAGAATAATATGAGCATAAAACATACATAAAATTAAAAATTATAAAAAATGTGACAAATATTAAACTCAACTTAAAGATAAATAAAAATATGAAGTATAAATGGGATGCTTTTTGGATTTTAAATTCTTCAAACAATTCTAAACTCCAATGCAACTCAGAATTTTTAAAAATGAGTTATAAAATTCTGTTTCCAAGTATTTTTGTGTGAAGAAATAAAACTGTTGATGGATGACTCACATCATTTTCACACAAAATTACACAATGATATAAACATTTCTAAACAACCATTTCCAGAAGACTCTTTCTATAGCACTCAAAAAAACCCCACACTTTCTTATTGCTAAAGCATCACCTTTACCTTATGGGATATATTCATTTCTTTGTTTTGTTTTAATATCTGTTTGAAGCTTAATTACTCACAGACACTTATCACAGGAAAGATGAACAAATTTGGAAGATTTTTTCCCATAAAAATCTATCCTATATAATAAAAGAGAAACATGCAAATTAACCGTCCCTCTGCTACACTCCAGCCACGCCCACAAACCAGGCCCACAAACCACGCCCACAAACCAATCAGCATGGGTATGCAAATTAACCCTACAAATATGGCGGTTAATTTACATACACAGGTGTCAAGCACCCAAGGAGGGCTCCTGGGACCGAGGGCTCCTGGGACCTTGCCAGTGGAGAGCAGAGCGGGAGAGGAGCAGGCGGAGAGCAGGAGGTTTGGAGGACTTGGCAGAGCAGGAGACTGCTGGACATAGAGCAGAGCGAGAGAGAGGGTGGCTTGAAGGGTACAGCTCCTTCTGTCATCCCAGCTTCCTCATCACAGCTGTGGAAACTGACAGCAGGAAGAAGGAAGTCCCACCCCCACAGAATCAGCCAGAATCAGCCTTTGGTTAGACAGCCAGGACTCTCATTCACCTGCATCTCAGACTGTGACAGTAGAGAGGTGGGACTATGTCTAAAGAACAATTATTAATACAACGTAGCTCTGCAACCAAAAGATGCCGGTGTTATCAACAGAAGATGTCTGCAGAGCAGCATGTGTCTGATCTTGAAATAAGGAGATGCCTGCAACAGAATGTATCTGAAAACCAGCTACTGGAAAAACGTCGCTCTGATGCCGAAAAACATCGGCATCATCGATAGAAAATGTCTAAAGACCAACGTGCCTTTAAAGTTGAAAGAAGGCGGTGGCAACGACAGAATATGTCTAGAGAACAGTCATCAACAAGTACTACCAATACTGGTAGGAACTGCCTTCTCAGAGAAAATGGAGTACATGAGGATTCAATTTTCAAACATAGTTGTGGTGGAATGACTGTTCGATATGAATTTTTCCTATCACTAAATTTCTCTGATGAAAACCCATCCTATGGGAGATTTACTCAATGTTGTAGTAAAGGGAAAGTCTGTCCAAATATACACATTTTCCAGATTACCCAACATATTTTAAAAGATTAATGACAAACAAAGATTCTGACAGCAAAAATTTCATGGAAAATATTTGTTCCATAAATAGTTCTTTTGTTTTTGCTTCCATGGGTGCAAATATTTCATCACCATCAGGATATGGGCCATACTGTTTCAGAATACATGGACAAGTTTATCACCGTACTGGAACTTTACATCCTTTGGATGGTGTTTCTCAGAAGTTTGCTCAACTCTCTATTTTGGATACAGCCGAAGCTACAAGTAAAAGATTAGCAATGCTAGAAAACCAGGGCTGCTCAGAAAGGCTCATGATCAACATCAACAACCTCTTGCATGACATAAATGAATTAACAAAATCATACAAGATGCTACATGAGGTAGAAAAGGAAGCCCAATCTGAAGCATCAGCAAAAGGTATTGCTCCCACAGAGATAACAGTGACCTGGGTAGATATAATTCTCTCCGTGTAACCAAGGTTGCTGTCATATTCAGAAATGAAGATGGAGAACTTCCTTTTGAAAGGGACTTGCTCATTCATTGTAAACCAGATCCCGATAATCCAAATGCCACTAAAATGAAACAAATCAATATCCTGTTTCTTACATTAGATGCGATGACATATCCTATTCTTTTTCCACATGGTGAAAAAGGCTGGGGAACAGATATTGCATTAAGACGCAGAGACAACAGTGTCAACCACAATAATACTAGACAAAATGTAAGGACACGAGTCACACAAACGCAGTATTATGGTTTTCATCTCTCTGTGCAGGACACGTTTAATCCTATTTTAAATGCAGGAAAATTAACTCAACATTTTATCGTGGATTTGTATTAAAAAATGGAGGCTACTCAGATAAATTTCATCAAAGCAAACCAATCTAAGTTGACAGTTGAAAAATATAGTGGTTTGATGGATTATCTCAAATGTAGATCTGAAAATGACAATGTGCTGATTGGTAAAATGATAATACTTCCATCATCTTCTGAGGGTAGTCCCAGAAATATGCAGCCACAATATCAGGATGCTATGACAATTGTAATGAAGTATGGCAAGTCCAATTTATTCATTGCCATCACATGCAATGAATAAATGGGCAGATATTGCAAACAATTTACAACACTGGCAAAAAGTTGAAAACAGACCTGACTTGGTAGCCAGAGTTTTTAATATTAAGCTGAATGCTCTTTTTAATGATATCTGTAAATTCCATTTATTTGGCAAAGTAATAGCTAAAATTCATGTCATTGAATTTCAGAAACATGGACTGCCTCATGCTCACATATTATTGATATTAGATAGTAAGTCCAAATTACGTTCTTCTAATTAATTCCCTTTCAATGTGCATGAATTTCGTGCACTGGGCTACTAGTATACATATAAAGCTAAGTGACCAACTGAGGGGCTTTACATATGATGCACACTGGGAATTTAAAAATAAATGTTGACTCACGCATGCAGGATACATATAAAGCTCTCGCTGGCACCAATTGCACGCGTGTGTTTCAATCTGTCATTGTCAATCGTGAATTTGGTTGTTTTTGTTGACATTCTGAAGCTGAAAGAAAGTGGCAGCATCAACAGAATATGCCTGAAGACCAACTATATGCTATTGGCCATAGCAAAAACAAGTTTAAAGTACTATAGTGTTTGGGGATGTTTCAGACAGTTGTCTCTTAAAACAAATATGAGATCAGAGGATTCTGCTTATAGCGAATGGTTAGTAAAACTTGGAGATGGCAAACTTGATAGAAGTTTTCATTTAGGAATGGATATTATTGAAAACCCCATGAAATGACTTGTAATGGATCTATTATTGAAGCTACCTTTGGAAATAGTGTATCTATAGATAATATTAAAAATATATCTAAACCTGTGATTCTTTGTCCTAAAAATGAGTACGTTCATAAATTAAATGAAAAAAATTTGGATATACTCAATGGGGATTTTCACAACTACTTGAGTGATGATTCCATCCATTCAATGGATGATACTGAAAAGGAAAATTTTCTCACTGAATTTTTTTTTTCTTTTTGAAAAAATATTTTTATTGATTTTAAAGAGGAAGGATGAGGGAATGAGAGATAGAAACATCAATGATGAGAGAGAATCACTGATTGGTTGCCTCCTTCACCCCTCCTACTGGGAATCAAGCCTGCCACCCTGGCATGTGCCCTTGACAGGAATCATACCTGGAACCCTTCACTCCTCAAGCTGATGCTCTATCCACTGAACCAAACCAGCAAGGGCTCCCATCCAATTTCTTTTTTTAAAATATATATATATATATTTCATTGATTTTTTACAGAGATGAAGGGAGAGGGATAGAGAGCTAGAAACATCGATGAGAGAGAAACATCGATTCAGCTGCCTCCTGCATGCCCCTGACTGGGGATGTGCCTGCAACCAAGGTACATGCCCTAGACCGGAATCGAACCTGGAACCCTTCAGTCTGCACGCCAATGCTCCATCCACTAAGCCAAACCGGTCAGGGCCATCCAATTTCTTAATAGTATTACTCCTTCGGGAATGGGTGTCAGAAATTAAAATTGAAAGTAGGTGCAATCCTTGTGCTACTGAGAAATCTTAATAGTTAATGGGGTCTATGTAATGGTACCAGATTCATTATTAAAAGATTTCGACCTAATATAATTGAAGTTGAAGTATTAACAGGATCTGTGGAAGGAGAGGTTGCTCTGATTCCAAGAATTGATTTGTTCCCGTCTGACACTGGCCTTCCATTTAAATTAATTCGAAGACAGTTTCCCATGATGCCAGCATTTGCGATGACCATTAATAGGAAAAACTCTAGACAGAGTAGTAATATTGCTACCTGGACCCGTTTTTGAACATGGTCAGTTATATGTTGCTTTCTCTCAAGTTCAAAGTTCTTGTGACTTAAAGTTGTAAATACTTCATCACAAGGGAAATTAGTTAAGCTCTCTGAAATTGTTTTTACTCTTAATATGGTGTACAGGGAGATATTAGAATAAGTTTAATCAATTTATTGTTTTTTATCAATGTTGTTTTTATATCATGTTTTCATTGTTTTATATCTTTTTGTTTTTATATCATGTTTTTTTGTTTATATATCATGTTGTTATTGTTGATTTATTAATCAATTTATATATTATTTTCATATACATTTTACTAATTTTCTTTCATCTCTGACACTTCCATTATAGAGAAAGGGCTAATAGCAATATTAAAATATTTCTTCTAATTAATTTCCTTTCAATGTGCATGAATCTGTGCACTGGGCCACTAGTAAAATGATATATCTTTAAGTTTGACAAGAGTTTGAAATAGAGAGACCAAGATGGCGGCGTAGGTAAACACCGGAGACCGCTGCCGCAAACAACCATTTCAAAAATACAACTAAAAGACTGAACGGACATCACCCAGAACCACAGGAAGGCTGGCTGAAGAGAGACTCTACAACTAGAAGGAAAGAGAACAGCAAATCGAGGCTCAGAGGCGGCGCAGTGTGGAAAATACAAAGGTACCGAGGTGCGCGCGCAAAGCGGGCTGGTGGCTGAGGGCGCGGTTGTCGTTTTCGGTCGGGAGTGAGTCTCAGACTCTGGGCTCCAGATCCGGGCGAGTCTCTAGGGACCCAGACTCAAACGGGAGAAGCGGGATTATCCGGCATCAGTTGGGACCTGAGGGCAGCTTTCTCTCCGAGGTTTGCAGCGGCTGCCGGGGTTCTGAGAAGCAGAGCCTCTGGGAACGGGACTGAGCGTGGCCATAACTGCTCCCTCCGCCCGCCCTGTTGATCCCGCCCCGCCCAAAACCTGCGCACAGCCATTTGCCGATCGCCTCAGGCAAAGGCTGGATTAGCACCTCCCCAGAAGGCAGACGTTTTCCACACAGCCGATTTCCACAGCCAGCCGGCCTGGTGGTCAAACCCCTCTAGTGTTAACTACAACAATTAAGGCTTGGCTAGAACAAGACTGCGCACAGAGACCACAAGGGGGTGCACCAAGAAAGCATAAATGATGCGGAGACAAAAAAACATGACAGAAATGGAGGATATGGAGCTAAGAATCGCAATTTTGAGGGCTTGCCATAAATTTGTGCAGAGCCTCACGAAAACTAATGAGACCCTCGATGCTACGATAAAGAAATTAGAAAGTAAGCATACACGGACTGAAATAAAGAATATTATACCCAATAGCAGACCAGAGGAGTACAATAATCAAACCAAAGATTCGACAAAAAACACCCAATTGGAAAAGCAAAATGAAAAAAGAATCCGAAAGTGTGAAGATAGTGTAAGGAGCCTCTGGGACAGCTTTAAGCGGTCTAATATCAGAGTCATTGGAGTGCCAGAAGATGAGAGACAGCAAGATATTGAAAACCTATTTCAAGAAATAATGGCAGAAAACTTCCCCCACCTGGTGAAAGAAATGGACTTACAGGTCCAAGAAGCGCAGAGAACCCCAAACAAAAGGAATCCAAAGAGGACCACACCAAGACACATCATCATTAAAATGCCAAGAGCAAAAGACAAAGAGAAAATCTTAAAAGCAGCAAGAGAAAGAGGCTCAATTACCTACAAGGGAATACCCATACGACTGTCAGCTGATTTCTCAACAGAAACTTTGCAGGCCAGAAGGGAATGGCAAGAAATATTCAAAGTGCTGAATACCAAGAACCTACAACCAAGATTACTTTATCCAGCAAAGCTATCATTCAGAATTGAAGGTAAGATAAAGAGCTTCACAGATAAGGAAAAGCTAAAGGAGTTCATCACCGCCAAACCAGTATTATATGAAATGCTGAAAGGTATCCTTTAAGAAGAGGAAGAAGAAGAAAAGGTAAAGATACAAATTATGAACAACAAACATGCATCTATCAACAAATGAATCTAAGAATCAAGTGAATAAATAACCTGATGTACAGAATGAACTGGTGATTATAATAGAATCAGGGACATAGAAAGGGAATAGACTGACTATTCTTGGGGGAAAAAGGGGTGTGGGAGATGCGGGAAGTGACTGGACAAAAATCATGCACCTATGGATGAACACAGTGGGTGGGGAGTGAGGGTGGAGGGTGGGGTGGGAGCTGGAAGGAGGGGAGTTATGGGGGGAAAAAAGAGGAACAAATGTAATAATCTGAACAATAAAGATTTAATTTAAAAAAAAAATAAAAAAAAAAGAAAAAAAAAAAAAAGAAAAAAAAAAAAGAGTTTGAAATATTTTGCCACAAGATAACCAGCAAGCCTCTCTGCAATGCAAACTGTTATCATTGTCATTGCTCATCTCATGAGCACACACTTATTTAGCAGAGATTTATGTGGTGCTTACCATTTGCCAACCACTGTTTTTAGCACTTTACAAATATTAACTCAGTTAATCTCATAACAACATTATAAATTAGGTTTCATTCTCCTCTACAGATGAGATAAAGAAGGCAGAGACAAGTTAATAAAACACTTGTTCAAAGTCAGGCAGGATTTGAATCTAGCTACTTTGACTTTAGAAGCTCTGCTTTTAACAATTAGACTCTGATGCCTACAATTCTACTAATGAAGATAAAATAGCCTTCTATTACACTTAACACATGTAAACTACAATTTAACTGAAGTATGCTATAAGCGGAGATTGGGTGAGGTTGCCAATACCAATCCTTTGGTATTAGGAACTCTCCACTTCCTTCAGGAGACTTGTTGCATTGTATATTCATGTGAGCATCTAACATATGAAAGATATTAGTAACTTTCATATACATAAAAACAGATGTCTTTTATACTTTCAATATAAATTCTTGTATAGTCCTCAGAGGTAGGTGCTCCTCTCTTTGGAAATTACTGCTGTAGAATCTGAATGTATATGGAGGAAGAGCTAAAAATATTTGCTTGTATCTACTGCCCAGGTTGGAAGTTCTGCTATGTATAAATGTATAAGATGTGTTCCCTCTGGGCATGCGGATATGCGTATTTTTATTTATTGAAATCATGTCAGGCTAAAATCTATTGGCATAAATAAGTTAGTACTGTGTTAACAATATAATTTGAGCTCTATCATAAATGTGTCACAGAAAACTTTCTAAAGATTTTCACAAGGATAATGTGAAGCATTAAAATTAATTTATTGGTTTACTCTTCTCTACTTCTGGCATTGAAAGGATTTACTGGTTGAAGATGTATACAAGTAGTCTATACTGTTGAAATGACTGGAAGAAATTAACTCAGGACTCTTAAACAAATTTTTCACTTATGTTTCAGATTAGACACTTTTTTCATTTTCATTTCATAGAAATATTAAGAACTAGTGGCCTGGTGAATGGATTCATGCACATTGAAAGGAAATTTATTAGAAGAAAGATTTGTGTGGTAATTATGTTACTGCAAAAAATTACATGTCAAAATAGTATATATGATATAGTATTATAAAATTGAGATACAAAATATTTTAATATCGCTATTCATCTTTTCTCTATAACAGAAGTGTCAGAGATGAAAAAAATTAGTAAAATGTATATGAAAATAATATATAAATTGATTAACAAATCAACAATAACAACATAATATATAAACAACAAAGACATGATATAAAAATAACAAAGACAAGATAGAAAAACAACATTAATAAAAACAATGATTGATAAACTGATTAATAAATAAACAACATCAAGATATAACAACAACAAAGACATGATATAAAAACAACTTTGATAAATTGATTAAACTTATTCTAACATCTCCCTGTATACCAACCACATTTAGAGTAAAAACACAAATACCAATGGACTGTAGTTCTAATTTAAGGAGTCAAATGTTATATGTAGATTCTTCAAAGGAGGTTGACGTCCTTAACTATCCCCACCATTGTTGAAGGATCATCTGTATTTACAGATTAATGCAGGCACATGAATGAGAATTCTTCAGATGCAACCAAAATATGTATTAATCACAGCTGTTAGGTGTGACTAGCAATATACTACAAAGTATGAAAGGAAGATTGTAGTATTTTGTTCCACGTATTAATGGTGCTAAAACGAAATTCTCTATCAGTCCTATCCCAAATTATTTGTACACAACAAGAAACAGCTTTCTTTCTCTGAAATATTTTTCCTCCATCTAAGTCATGCATATCAGAAAATCATTCTGCAGATTGATTATCCAGGTTGTTTTTCAAAATTCCAAGTTGAAACTTTCAAGAGATGAGTGAAAAGGAAGGAATAAGCAATCCCTACAGGAAGTTTTCTGAATCAATACCTGCAGAAGACCTCCAAATAGGTGTGCTAAGTGTGTGCACAGACAATATTGCTAGGTATTGCTAATTCAAATTCATTATTATTTTAAGTTGCATCTATCAAACAAGAAATCATTATTGAGCCACGCTTTTGCATAGGCATTGTGTTTGAGTGTAGCTAGAAGCTAAGATAATGAGGCCCAAGCTCACATTTCATGACACCAGGGATGTAAATTCAACGAACCTTTGGTTATAATTAAGATGTTACTAGTAAATGTAACATCTTTTAGTCATAAATGTAGACTGCTGCCTGTCTTCTACCCATGGTACTGTAAGATGTAACATAAATAAAGTTTTTGAACTAAAATTCTTAATAACTATTTTGCATTAATAAAATGACCCACTTTATGAAGATGTATGGAAGCAGAATTTACCACCCTGAAATATCTCTCTTTGGCATAAGTATTATTTTAAGCTGTTTAATTTTTAAGAAACAGCAGACATAGGAAAAACTCTGGAAACCAAGTAGAAGTTACCCTCTGTAAAGGGCATTTATATTCATAATGGAAACCTCTGTTTATAAGGGTCTCCCTGGCTGTACCAGGGAGAATAGAATATCTAAATATCTAGAAACTGTTATCAGCTGAGAAGGCATGAACAGAAATCTGCATGACAACCTTACCTTTGTTCACTGTGCTGTTTCTGGTACTCTCCTGTAACTGACTTCCCACTCCTAACATCTTTTGTCTTCAGTTGGAGGTGGCTTTTAAGGTGATGACTTCATCCATATTGGTAAATTACTCAGTTTTGGTAGTTACTGGTCTCTCCCAAGTGTGGATGAAAAAGGGGCACTGTAATAATTCTAACTGAAAATAACCTCTCAGGGTGATCTGATCATTAATTCCTTTCTGGGCAGGTCATGGTGGGTAGCCATTCCCAGGCCTATAACAGGTTTATCTTCACCTTAAGCAAGGCTTGTCCATTGTTTTTGTACATCTAGGTTCCACACCTTTGAAGGCCTTTTTTTAGACCTCTCAGAGGTGTCACCAGTTCAGGAGAGCCCACAACCTTGGTAACTATCCTATAATCCAATCACAGTGATTTCCCTGGCTTCCTTTCTCCCAACTTTATGTAATCTTCCCTTCTCCCCGGCCCCTCCCCCTTAATTCCAAATATACAGGGTGGGGCAAAAGTAGATGTCGGTGTTTGCATGGAAAATAATACACTAACTAAAAAAAATAACAATACAAGAAAAAATTACAACTATAAGCCTGCTTTTGCCCCGCCCTGCATAAAAGAAACTGCAAAACTGTTATTCTCTGGAGCATTTGAGATCTTAACTTCCTAGCTTGTCATCAGTTTGGCTCAAATAAACTCAAATTTTTATAAAAATTCTCTACAGGTTTGGACACTCTTACATTGACAAATTATACAGGTGGTATACATATTATTAAATTGTTTTTCTCCTGTTAATCTGTCTCATATCAATTTGCTTATTAGACTAGCTAGCAGTTACTTAGAAGGCTAAGGAACACGTTTCCTGCTGGCCAAAGATAAGGAAGTTGTCATACTAAATGACATACCAGAGTTATACAAACAATTGAGGATAACTTAGTCTTATACATTGAAATGTGTAGGCTTCCAGATATAAGTATCAATGTCTTTGAAAAATAGGACTGTAGTTTCATTTCTGGAATCAAAGAGCAAGACACAGGGGATTGCTCCTATTTTGGAGAGTCGCTCCTTGCAGACAGTGATGCTAAACCCATGTAGGAGCCCCATAAAATACATTAGCTGCTTTCCAACACTTGGTGTCTTTGTTTCCTAAAAATGTGGAAACCAGCTGCAGGTTGGACAATGACTCTCCCAAGTACCTACTCGTATAAAAAAGGATACCTCTTATTAAACTTAAACTTTGTTGCTTCACCCTCCCTTGCCTGGAATAAAAGTGTGATTAATCTGTCTTTTGTTTGGAGTATGTATTTCTTCCTTTCGCTTATTAAGAGATATTATCCTGTATGCTATTGAATTTATTATAATTCCCACATTAAACTTGTGCTAAATAAATTGCTGGCAAAGACAACTCAGTTTCTGAGAATCACTTTTGCTGCCTCAAAACAAAATGTATTGAATACATTCAGCTTCTTGGATGGCTAAAAAGGGTCTGTGGGAGATGGAGAGTTTGTGGGGAGGGGAGCGTATAAACAAATTGGGAAGAGCCTAGAGAATAGTACAACTTCACATGGTGACCAAAGCTCTGGGCATTTTTCCTATGTCCCTGTTCTCTTGTGAGAGGCCCCATATCATCCCTCTTAGCAAATCATCACCCTCTAGGTCTTTCTCCTTTGAATCCTCTCAGTGGGATCAGTGGGGTTCAGAAGGCTGTTTCCTCTTTGGAGCCCAACACTTATTGGCTGTTCTTCTGGGAAGAGGTGGGTGAGGGAGTGCAGGGGCTCACCACCTCCTCCCCAACACAGTGCCTCTAAGTACCCTTTGATGCTGGTGGTCCTAGTCCAAGCATCCCATAAACAGGCAGTGGTTAGCAGGGAATTTGGGGTTGTGTGAGGGAGGGTTGGAGTCTTAGGGTGGTGCTTAGAGGGTTATCTTGCCAGAATGCAAACTCTGTTTGGGACATGGAGAGCAACTTTGGTGTATAAGAAATTGATTCCTTTTAAGAAGGAAATGGGTAAGGGGTTAGGTCCTAGGGTCCCTTGGAAGGGAGGGAGTGTGACCTCACTCATTTAGCATCCTACTTACTCCAGGTGGAATATAATTCAAAACTGAACCCCACCCAGACTTCTTTCCTCAAGGTCAATAACCCTACTCCATGTCCAGCCTGACTCTTGGCCCCCCTGTCCAGAGCTGTATATACTGAATCCTTGATTCAGCGTTTAGGCCTCCAGCGTTTAGTCCTTCCTGGAGCAAGTGGGTTGAATGCAGTAAAACAACCAACCAAACAAACAAAAAGAAAAAAAACCACCCTGGCCAGCTTTGCTCAGTGGATAGAGCATCAGCCTTCGGAATGAAGGGTCCCAGGTTCGATTCCGGCCAAGGGCACATGCCTGGTTGCTGTCTCGATCCCCAGTAGGGGGTGTGCAGGAGGCAGCTGATCAATGACTCTCTCTCATCATTGATGTTTCTCTCTCTCTCTCCTTCTCCCTTCCTCTCTGAAATCAATAAATATATTTTTTAAAAAGAAGAAAAAAAACCAACCCCAAATTATTAACTGCCTAAAGTGGGAAAGCAGGGAAGAGAGATCCTTTCTATCACCTGGCTAGCTCACTTTATTCATGTGTGTATCATTTTGTCTGGGGGTTCTCTCCCAAATAGATGGCTGACTCCGGAGGTCAGCCACAGCTGACTCAATTGAGTATCCCCAGCCATCCGGGGAGGGGATATTAGTGTCACTGAACAATATATACCCATTGCCACACATCCCATCCCCAAACTGCCTTGGCCTTGGGCTCCCACTCAGCTCATGACCTCACATCACTATCTCCCTCTCATCACTGTCCACCATTCCTCGTCTTACTTCCTCAGCCAGGCAAGCTGACCGAGGCCTTCAAGTACTTCCTGCAAGGCATGGGCTACAGTGAGTATGGGGGTCAGAGGCTATCATGAGGACAAGGGATTGCTGCAAGGATGAGGGATGGCCACTGAGAGGAGGAACCATTTAGGCTAATTCCTGGACTTACCACCATCTGCCAAATCAAGCTCATTGACCCCTGGTCCCATTTGTAACTCTCACAACCAGCTCTGATTTGCCAGTACCTCTTCACCTCCTCCTCTCTGCCTGCCTGCTTATCCTTCTGTCTCCACAGTGGCCTCATCCTGCATGACTCTCCTGTCCCAATCTCGCACAGCTTCCCTGACCAGTGCAGCATCCATTGATGGCAGCCGGTCCTGCGCTTGAACCTTGTCCCAGAGCAGCGAGTCTGGGACTCTCCTTTAGAGCCCCAGGGCACACCATGGAGGTCTCCCGTTGAATGGTCCTTATTGCCCTGGTATGGGACCCAGCCCTCACCTCCCCCAGCACTAACCTGGGAGGTGCATACAACTCTGGGCCAAAATGAGCAAGGGAAGATGGGCAGATCATGTGGGGAGATGACCTTGATCTTTGATTGCTACCCTAACTTTGACCTCTAACCTGTGATACCCCTCAGCTCCTGGGAGAGCTGTCCTAATATCGCTTAGGGACTCAGACCCCTAAATGATCCTTCTCCCTCATTCTGTTGTTAAGGTGGAGAGGGCATGCGTCCCCTCTCCCTAATCTAGGTGTTCATGGATGAGGGATAAGTGGTCATTGTAGATGTCCATGGTGCCTGCCCCAGACTCTCCCTACTCATCCCATTGCAAGGGTAAGGCACTTGGTGCTGGGTCTCTATTCACCAAAGCAGATATGGCTTCTCATGAACTCTTCAGATCTCTGAAGGATATGGGTCTAAATAAATGTGTCAGGGAGGCTTGTTGGTGGGTTAGTGGTCCTCAGGATGTGATGGAAATATCCGGTGTGTGAATGGAAGTTGGACTGGGAGGTGGTAGTCAATGAACAAGTTTGAGGGAAGGATTGGAGCTGGGCAACAGGAAGGGGCCTGGGGTCATTGGCTCCACTAACTTTCTAACTGTCTAGATAGTGTTTCTAGAGTGGGAGGGAGAGGGGGCCAAGCCAGGGCAGGACTGCTTGGGGCTTGGCATAGGGGTGGGAAGGGCTACCTTGGGGCTCTGACCACAGTGTGTTATGTGTGGAGGGTGCTCTCCTGTCTCCCACAACATCTGCTGTAACAATAAACTGTAGAGGAATCTGAGCACCATTATTATTCTATCTCAGTATGCTTGCATCATGCCCCTTTCCTACCCCATCCCTGCCCAACTCTCACATTCTTTTCTCCAAATGACACAAACCATGGGAGAGGGCTTGCATAGCATAGACACTTCACAAAATGTGACTTCACAGTCACCAGCCCTTATTGAATGGAATGGACAATGGTATTGTCCTTGATATTGATAATATCTTCACATTTCAGGAGGGGCTACTTAGATCTTAGAAGACTTCCTTCTCAGTTATTGAGAAATGCCATGGGATTTCAGAGATGTCACCAACATCATAATCTTTAAAAATATATATATTTCTATTGATTTCAGAGAGGGAGAGAGAAAAACATCAGTGATGTGAAAGAATCATTGATTGGCTGCCTTCTGCACGCCCCCTATTGGGGATTCAAGCCCACAACCCAGGCATGTGCCCTAACTGGAAATCAAACCATGACCTTCTGGTTCATAGGTTGACATTCAGTTAGGAGTCACACCAACAGGGCAACCAACATTATAATCTTAAAGGAGGAGGTACAGAAAACTGACTGACATGCCCAAAGGCATCTTGTGACCACCTTCCTGCAGGATCCTCTGTGGGGTCACCTAGATTTCATTTTAGGTGGTTCAATACTATCAGCAGACCACACCTCATGCAGCTTCTAAAGGGGTTATTGGGTTGCTCAGTTGATCCCAATCTGAAGATTCCTTCAGGTGAGTCACAGCAACCAGGAATTCCTCCTCCACATAAATCTAAGTTTGGGCAGGTAATTAGACTATATCTGTGGTTCTTTGAAAACCTTCTCAACAATTATGAACAATAATCATCAAGAGAACTTCAGGTATTTTGTGGCTTTTGCAGGTGATCCTTGGGCTCTTGGGGCACAAGAAGTAAAATTGAGACGCACTTTATAGTATTATTGTCCAGAGTACTGTGGATGGAATAGTACAAGGTCATTTGCCAGATTACTTTGTAGAAACCCCATGGGCAATTATACACTTTCCTCGGTGAAACAGACCTGATGACTAATGCAGCTTGATGTCTAGCGCTGACACACTGACGTGGAAGTGGGCATGGAACATGCTCTTGATGCTTGAGCATTTCATCACTCTCATGGGACCGAACTATTTTAAATGCAGTAGGCCAGCATCAGGACGGCTGAGGGTGTTTGGTGACCATGCACAGGGCAGGCAGCAGGTGCTTAAATGTCACACAGAAGAAAAGAAACTGCATAATTGGAATCACTGGCATAACTGGCTCCTAGGTAGACAAAACATGAGGAAAAGGCAAAGAGTTCCAACCAGCATCAGCCTTGACTGCCAATAGCTGCTGCTGTGCCTTATGGAAGGGAAGGTGGGTCTTCTCAGCACATTCAACTGCACAGTAAACACTGTTATATTAGCAGAGTTAACTTTGGAAGAAGAAAATCTCATTTCTGTGTAAAACGTGTGTGTGTATGTACCTGCCATGGTTGTGGTATGTGAAGTGGGTGACGACCATGTGTGTCTCTTGCCTATAGATGTCCCTGCATAAGAAGCCCAAGTTAGGAAGAGGGAGAGAGGCTCTCTGCTGGGCGCCAGGGAGAGGGGTGTGCTGTCCTTGGCTGACCTCTCTACTTTGTTGGTCCTACACATTCCAGGAGAGCCCATGGGGACGCAGTGCCTCCCTGTGGTTACCATGGTTCCTTCTATCTTTCCCCAGTTCCCAGTTCCCTTCCTGAGTCTCCCATGGTCTTCCTGAATCTACACAGTAGTTACATAGTGCAGGCCTGATACCACGTGTGGTGACTCCTGTCCATTCTTGAGATCAGAGCTCAGAGGCTCACAGGAAAGGTGGGGTGACTTCATAGAAGCTGAACCACCAACTCCTTATTTTTTGTCTCTGCTTCAGCCTTAGGACTCCTGTTTCTCTCTTTCTTTCAATCTCAAGGAATGTGTATCCCTGACTCTAGGGACAAAAGTCCAAGGTAGCTAAGAGATGGCTCATTGGAAAGGAGAATAAAACTGTGGAATACAGTGATGAGAGCATTGCAGTGTCCACTTGAAAACTGTGGAACTCATGAAGAGATTTTAAAGGGTAATCCTCTGAAGTACACAGACAGTGAAACTGTAGCAGGAGGGATAAATAATAAGTTTTGGAGCACTACTTGCCGAGCACCTGCAGGCTGCTGGTATTTCTCTATCAAAGGCCTCAGCTCTTAATGGATGGCTCTTGAGTTTCTGGTAACTGCTCCTTCTTTTCAGCCAAGGTAACAGCATTGCTATCACTCAGCCCCATGGTGGTCCATCATCACTTGTTGCTCTGTCCTAATCCTGGCCACACCTTCTACACACTCTCTTTATTAAACTTGCCTCAATTATCCAATGTGCTCTCTGCTTTCTCCTGAGACCCTAACACACAGGACAGTAGGAACAGGTAAGGTACAGATGAGGATGGGAAGGCAAGAAGAGAATCTGTATATTGAGGTTTTCTTAGCATTACAAAAACATGGGTTTGAAACCTAGTTAGTTAGGTGATCAAGTTATTTAACTTCAGAGTGCGCTTCCCTGGACTTTCTATGGGGATAATACCTACCAGGCAGGGTTGGGAAGGGGAGATAATATATGTGGAAGCTACAGCAGAGTGCCTGCCACATAGCAGATGCTCCATGTGGAAACTATCATCATGACAACATACTAGGTCCTGTTCTGTGTTACGTGTGAGTGCATTTAGCACTGAAGGAAAGCAGAATAGGATGGGTGTCAGGGAAATTACTTCTTCATCATTTTTATTTAGCTTTGCTTTTAGCTTGGCTTCTCACTGATCCCTGGGTTCATGAGCTGGGCTGGTGAGGAGGTTCCTATTCCGAATTTGTGGGAAGGGGCATGGGAAGGACAGAAGACAGGAATGAAATGAGATGAGAATGGAACTGAGGAGACCTTGCCCATATTAAAGCCAGTTGAGCTTCTACACTGAAAGTATTTGAAGGGGCAAACTGGTGAGGGTGCCTGAGCTCACAGGGCACACCTCCTCTTTCCCTGTCCCTCCACCAAGTCTGAGACATTCCTCCACCTTGAGGGTCATAGCCGTCCTGCTCCTCCTCAATTCCAGATAACCAGTTGTTTTATTTGTGCAGTTTTTAAGAGGAGCAGCACATTGTAGGGTTTACTTGCCTGAAAGGCAAATCGTCCATTGAAGTGGGGTCAGACATATAGTGGCAGGTAAGTAGGCAGTTGCAGTAGAACTAAGTAATCACCCTTGGCATTTATCCAGCTCCTTCTCCCTTTCCAAAACACTGCTTCTTTTTTTAAAAAATTAAATTACAATTGACATAGAATATTACATTAGATACAATATATGTACACATAGTGATTAGACATTTATATAACTTACTAGAGGCCCGGTGCACAAAAATTTGTGCACTGGCTGGGGGGTGTCCCTCAGCCCCACTTGTGCCCTCTCACAGTCTGGGACCCCTTTGGAGATAACAACCTGCTGGCTTAGGCCCACTCCTGGGTGGCAGAGGTTCAGCCCCAATCCCTAGGTGGAGCCCATGGTCAGGCTCAGGGTAGGACCGATTGGGGGATTGGGGCGTAGCCCCCTATCACACTCAAGGCAGGGTGGATCGGGAAGTTGTGGCGCCACCCACTGTCACGCACAGAGCAGGGCCAATCAGGGTGTTGGGGAGCTCCCCCCTGTCACGCACAGAGTAGGGCTGATAGGGGATTTGGGGAACCGCCCCCTGTCACACACAGAGCAGGGTGGATCAGGAGGTTTGGGGCCCTCCCCCCTGTCACACTCAGGGCAGGGCCGATGGGGAGGTATGGCTTCACCCCATCACACACTGAGCAGGGCCCATGGGGAGGTTGGGACTCCTTCCCCTGCCACAAACAGAGCAAGGCAGATAGGGAGGTTGTGGCCCCGCCCCCTGTCACACACACAGCCGCAGGGCAATCAGGGTGTTTGGGCACTGCCCCCTGACACGCTGATCCAGTGCCAGGAGGCCTCGAGGCTCTGCTGATCCCGGTGCTGGGAGGCATATTACCCTTTTACTATATAGGATAGAGGCCTGGTGCACTGGTGGGGGCCAGCTGGTTTGCCCTGAAGGGTGTCCTGGATCAGGGAGGGGGTCCAGCTTGGGTGCCTGGCCAGCCTGGATGAGGGGCTGATGGCTGTTTGCAGCTGGTCACACCCCCTTCAGGGTTGGGGTCACCACTGGGGTGCCTGGCCAGTCTGGGTGAGGGGCTGAGGGCCGTTTTCAGGCTGGCAGGTGACTGAAGCTCCTAACCTCTCCTTTTTTTCTTTTTTTTTTAAATTCTGGAATTTATTTACCTTCTACGGCTGTCAATGGAGCTGAGAGCTGGCTTTAGCTCTGAGGCTCGGCTCCAGCTCTGAGACCTCAGCTGCTGAAAGCAGGTTTCTTGGATTTGTTTGGATTCTATATTTGTAACACTGTTGCAACTCCAGCTCGGCCGGCTGGCTGAAAGCATGGGGATGGTTTAGCTTCTATAGTTTCAACATAGTTGCTTTGAGTGCAAGCTCAGAGGCCAGCAGCAGAAGGTGGGGAACCTTGGCTTCTTCCTTCACTGGAGCAAGCAAGCCTCCTGTTCACTTCAGCTGCCTGGCTGCCGGCCGCCATCTTGGTTGGCAATTAATTTGCATATCGCCCTGATTAGCCAATGGGAGGCGTGTAGGAAGTACGGTTAATTACCATGTTTGTCTATTATTAGATAGGATAAAGTGATCCCCCATAAGTCTAGTACCCACCTGACACCATATATAGTTGTTATATCATTGATATTCCCTATGCTCTACTTCACATCCCCAAACACAATACTTCTTAATCCCACAGCACAAGGCAGTTAGATGGAGACCGAAGCTCAAAGAAAGCAAATGCATCCCTGAGGCCACACAGGACTCAGTGTGAAAAACAGAAACCAGGTGGAAGTAGTCTCCATTGAGCCTGATCTGAATTGTCTGTTGAATGCGTAGGCGGTTGATAATCTATTATCAGGGACTGGGGTAGGTGTGGTTAGTGTAGGGAAAAAAATATAGATGCCCAATGTTTATTTTTAAACCTCTTCTCTAAATTCTGGGAACTCTGGCTCAGTATTTCAACACCTGTGGGTAAGGTGGGAGCGGGCTGTTGGAATTTCAGCAATTCTCCCATGTCTGGGGGACATGGCTGCAAGTGACACAATGGCTAGGGCCTCTGATTCCAGAAGAAAAGACTGCATCCAGCACTCACCCTCCCCACTTCCTGCTCCACTAGGCAGCAGTTGGGTAACCTGGAGAAAGGAACTACAGCATGCTTGAAGGGGGAGGATAAAATGGACATTTATTATACACAGTAGCAAAAATGGAACAAGAGTCAAATATGCAGTGATGGTCTTTATATCAATTCTCCAAAGACTAGGCACTCAACCTAAAATAAACGCCCCTTTCTCAGTTCTGGATGAGCAATGGGATCTCACGTGGGAAAGGCTGGGATCTAGTTCATGGGGATGATGCCCAGTGAATGCCACTTAGTCTCAGTGGAGAAATGTCTGAGGACCAAAGCCTTTTGGGAGGTGTGTCCTGGATCCATCAAAAAGTCAGGAATCTCTCAGGCCCACAAGGCAATTAAGGCCATGAAGGCAAAACCAACGGTTACACAGGCCCACTTGAGCATTGGGGCCTCAGGAGCAGCTAGCTCCCTGGGCAAAATTTCTAGGAAGGTGACATACAGGAAGGTACCAGCTGCAACACCCTCTAACACAGCCTGGGCTAAGCCTTGCCCCCCTTCTGAGTCCCTTGTAGGCACAGCCAGCCCCAAGGCTATGCCCAGGGGGGACATGAGAGAAAATGACAGTATGCAGAACATGGCCCATCGTGGTGCAGTGCCTATCTGCACCAGCCGCAGTCCTACACTAAACACCACGGGCCCCTTGTGAGCCAGGACAGCAAGACAGAGCTGCACGCTAGTTGGTACAGTTGTCTGAAGCCCCACAGCCAGACCTTCAAACACTGAGTGAAAGGAGAGTGAGAGCAAAAGAATGAGGGCTCGAAAGGGCTTCCGCGAGGGTGAGGGTTCATGGCTGTGGAATTCATGGATGTGAGCCTCACTCGCTTCCTCCTCCTGCACTTTTGGTTTTCCAATGGTTTCAGGACAGCACTGCAATGCCAGCGACTCCAAAGAGAAGATAAACAAGAAGCCCAGGGAGATGATGAGCCCTCCATAGGAATATTCCTTCTGGGAACAGAGAGAGGGGCTGTGGGACGGGAAAGGAAGGAAGTGCAGTGGATGGAGGTGTGGAGATGGGATGGGAGACTGGAGAGAATGGGAAATGTGGGACTAGAACTTTAAAAAGGGTAGGTGGCCGGACTGGTGTAGCTCATTGTTTGAGCGTCAACCCATGAACCATGGTTGAATTCCTGATGAGGGCACATGACTGGTTTGGGAGCGCAGTGCCCAGTAGAGGGCATACTGGAGGTAGATGATCAATGATTCTCTCTCATCATTGATTTTTCTACCTCTCTCCCTCTCCCTTTCTCTCTCTCAAATGAATAAAAATAATGTTTAAAAATGGGGGAGGTAAGGGAATGAAGGCTGGAGGAGATATGGACATGCAACAAGAATACCAGATGGACCAAGGTTGCAGTGTCAGTAGGGTTGAAATGTGGGAAAATGATGGGGAGCATGTCTAAGGGTCTAGGGCAGTGGTCGGCAACCTGCAGCTCACGAGTCACATGCGGCTCTTTTGCCCCTTGAGTGTGGCTCTTCCACAAAACACCACATGCGGGCGCGCATGTACAGTGCAATTGAAACTTCGTGGCCCATGCGCAGACGTCAGAATTTTGTGGAAGAGCCACACTCGAGGGGCCAAAGAGCCGCAGTTTGCCAACCACTGGTCTAGGGAAAGAAGGAAAGAGTAAAGCCAGAGCTTTGTCTGGGGTTCCATAAACCCAAAAGTATCGGGTTGGCTCCTCCTTTCCCTACAGTGTCTGAGCTGAGGAGCAGAGGGATTCCTGGTATTCCTCATGTCCTCTCCTCAAAAGGATCTGGGTATGAAGAGTCTCTGGTTCTCCTCATCCTCCAGGTTGGGTGTGAGAGATACTTACAGAAGCTGAATTAGGATATCCAGAAGAATTTCCTCCACTGTTCTAGGGAGAAAAAAAGCAGAAATTAGCTGAGGGATGGAGCAGCTCAGCTTCCTGCCCTGTTCCTTCAGCTCCACTGCTTTCCTTACAGTCTAATCTGACCTGTCATCATGATTCCACACAACACAGAGCTGTCATTGTCTCTACTGTTCCACCCATGTCCTTTGCTCCATCACTTTCCCCAATTTCTCCCCTTGGTTCTGCTCATCATCTGGCTTCTTAGCCCTACACCTCAGCTGCTCACCTTCACCCGGAGCTGCCGGATCTCGAATTCAATATTCTCCAGGGCTTCAACAGTCATGTGCATGAAACCTGCTCCCAGGAAAACGCCTGCAGAAACGCAGCTCAGGAGGCTGAGGCCCCGGGGGAGTTGACCTAATGAAAAGCAGGAGTTACAACAAGTTGGCAATGAGGAGATGGACAAAGGTGACTAATGAGCAAAAAGGAACACTCAACATCCAAGCATGGGGATGGCAAGAGAATCAGAGCAAGTGTCAGGGTAGGGTGACAGGGTTGAAGTCAAGTTATGGGGGCAAAGATACAGAAGAGCTATACCTCTGATTGCCTGAATCTTGAAACATTTGAAGCAGATGGGAATAAGGCCACAGACCAGCGTGACAACCAGCATGGCAAAGAGGCAGCCAATTTTTACTTCTAGTACTGGCTCCATCCTTGGGGTACAGGATAAAAAGACCTCAGAATGACAAACGGAGTTACATTGGAGCAGGAGTGGTGTCTTAGGTGCTCCATTTGGAGCAGGAGTGGTGTCTTAGGTGGTCAAAGCTGTAGTGTCCACTCCTGAGCCTCAGGAAGCTGTTGGATTCTCTTTGTTTTGTGCTGCCTAATTGTGCAGCCTTGCATAGCTGGCTGGGGCCCTGCCTCATCTTCCTGCCCTCCCGCTACTTGGAGGCCCCTCCCCTGGCTCATGCCTTCTGAACTTGAAAACCAGAAACTCCAGACTCCCTGCCCGGCACAGCCCTGTGCTCTGTCTTCTCTTCAGTTCCATGATTAATCCAAGGGCCGTGGACTGACTTAGTTCATGCCTGGGGCGGGTCTAATCCAAAATGGCAGACTATGGTGCTACTTCCCAGCTATTGTGTGTTGGAGACAATCTGGTCCTGGCTCACTCAGGACATTTGATCTAAGCCTTCCATACCCTGCCCACCCCAATGCAAGTCTCATAGGCTGCTATGCTGATACCTGAACCTTACCCTTTCAGAGGGGATTTGGGGCCACCTGGGTGAAGGAGGTGGGGCTAAGGAGTGGTGCTGCTGCCACTGTGGGAACTAGTGGATGAGGGGACTCCCCTAGCCTGTAACCCCAGAAAAATAGCTCCAGGTATGGAAATGTCTTTGGGAGTTGAGATTTCTAGTATTACAACACTGAAACTGTTCCCGCTTCTGACTGTGCCTACTTCCTGATATACGTTGTGGGAGAGGGACTGAGAGTTTTATTACACAGAAAGTTGCTCTAGCTCTGAAACAGCAAGGCCTAGGGGAACACAGAAATGAAAGTCTCTGCCTGGACATACTGTTGTTGAGATAGATGACTCAGTCTTGAAGGGATAGTTTCTTGAGGGACATTCATGATGCAAACTCGGGAGCTGATGAACCCTGAAAGAGATAAAAGGAAAGGAAGGAGGGAGAAAAACAGAGGCCAGGCAGCTGCTAGTCACCTATCCAGGCGGCCCATCTAACTACCCTGAGACCTTTTGAGCCAGTTCTCAAAGTGCTGGGGGCAGCGATCCCCACTACCCATTACTTCCCTGGGAAGTCCCGGTCTCTGGGAGAAGCAGCAGTATTCTTACAGGAGGGGCTGAGCTTGAGGTTTCTGTGGGGAGACAGGCATTGAATCTCTGAGGACTCACTTCGTTACTGGATAGGCCGTGATGACTGACCTCTATACCTTTTAAGAATCACAAGACTTATTCCCATTCTTTGAAAAGTTATAATTCTTATTAAAACCTCAAACAAATGCAGATATCTAGGAGTACCAGCACTCCTGTTACCATGAACAGTCAGTTGGAGCGCTGAGGAGTCTCCTCATTGGCCAAAATGGCGCAGAGGGCGGGTCTTACAATGAATGCGCCAAAGACTGGAAAGATGAATGGGCAGGCCCCGGGGCGTGGCAAGCTAAAAAGACCAATGGACTGGACCTGAGGAATATGAATGGACAGGGCCTGAGCGGGGCCCAAAGCTCGAAATGTGAAAGGACAGGGCCCCAACGAGCTGTAATCTAGCAAAATAATTGGGTAGAAAAATAAAAAGCCCTCTTCTCCCTATTCCTGTAAAAACCACAGCTTGAGCAGGAAGGGGGGATGGTCTTTGAGACAGAAGTCTACCATTCTCAGAGGTTGAGCAGCACCAGAATAAAACCTCTTTCCTTTTGCACCTGTCTCATGAGTTTGGCTTTCCTTGCGGCAGGCATTAAACCTGTGTTTTTCGTTACACTCCCATCCTGGATACCAGGTGGCTTTAGCCTTGTCAGGCACGATGCAGGAAATCTCTTGTTACACATCCTTGTTAACTCTCAAGGGGATCTTCAACAGGGGACGGAAGAAGCTCAGACGGGGTGGTCACAGGTGAAAGATCTCCCCAGGAGCTGACACGGGCACAGCGATACAAATCCCTATGAAAGAGAGAGGTCAATGTGGGGAGTGGGTTCTTGCCACCTCCCACTAATTGTGGTCACAGCCTCCGTACCTGCCATGGCGGCGGGCTGTGAGCACAGCATGCTGCATATGCCCATCTGGACAGCACAGGTGACAGTGCACATGGCGTGGCCGCTTAAGGACAGGCTGAGTGATCCGGGGCCAGCGATTAGCTTCCTCTGGAGACCCCCGGGCAAGGATTACCATCGAGAACTTTTCCTCCTTTGGCTTCTTGCTCTGAGGTAAGGATAGAGTGACTGTTTTTTGGGGAAAAAAGATGTGGGGAAAATGTTGACCCCCATTCCTGTAGCCCTTTAAATATTCTAGGTCATGCACATTCAGGCCCTACAAACGCTCTCGAAATTTTCCAACTCCTCCCACCTGGTTCTTTTTCATCCTGCTTTCCCAAGCTACCTCCTCCCTGCTGCCATATTCCCAGGTACATACCCAGCTGAAGGGGATGGGATGGTAAGCCTGGGAAAAGCTACAGGCCAGGGGCTCAGAGGCTGTCAACTGGGGACAAAGAAGCTCATAGGGACACTGTAAACACACATGAAAAATATGAGGTAAGAGGAAAGAACCACAGATCATAAAACTGGGAAACTAAGGGTGCTAGGGTCAGGAAGGGCTAGGGGTAAGGGAGCACAGGAGTAGGGGGTAGGGAGAGCAGGGGATCCACTAAGAAGAAATCAGATCGGGACACAAAGCAGTGGAGGGAGGCTTAGCTTTGCCCTCTCACTTGCCCTGGACACAGCTGAGCTCAGCTCTTTGCATGCTGGGAAAGGCAGAAGCAATACTCACTGGGGCAAAGACAAAACCAGGTCGAGGGTCCAGAGGTGACTTCTCCTTTCCCTGAAATCAAAGGAAATAAAAAAATTAAGCTGGATCTGCAGGGTCTATTCTCATAAGTCAATCTCTGCTCTCAGTCAATTGAGGACTCCTTTAACATCTGATTCTGGTAATTACTAACTATGTTCTTTGAGTTAAACTGGCTACTTCTCCAATACTCCAAACAAAGAACTTTCTCTTTGCAGCAGGAGAGAGGCAGGAACTTGGCACATAGAATGGTGCTCTTCTTGTCAGCAACCTCCACTCTCAAAAAAATCCCATTCCAGGACAATTAAATTCATGATTTTACACTGGCTCATACAGTCCTAGAGATAAGGTTTTTGGCTTAACCATGTCCTAGATCAGGGATCAGCAAACTTTTTTTTTTTTTAATTTTAATTTTTTGCTAAAAGTATTACAAAGGGTATTACATATGTGTCCTCACCCCCGCCCCTGCCCTTGACAATCCCCTGCCCTCCCTTACCCCCCAGTGTCTTATGTCCATTAGTTATGCTTATATGCATGCATACAAGTCCTTAGGTTCATCTCTTACCCCCCTCCCCCCTGCCCCCCAACTCTCCCTGGTCTTCCCACTGCAGTTTGACAATCAGTTTGTGGCAGCTCTGCCTCTGTATCTATTATTGTTCAAAAGTTTGTAATGGTCTTTATTATCCATGAATGAGTGAGGTCATGTGGTATTTTTCCTTCATTGACTCGCTTGTTTCACTTAGCATAATGCTCTCCAGTTCCATCCAAGCTGTTGCAATTGGTAAGAGTTCCTTCTTTTTTACAGCAGCATAATATTCCATCATGTAGATGTACCACAGTTTTCTAATCCATTCATCTACTGATGGGCACTTAGGCTGTTTCCAGAACTTAGCTATGGTGAATTGTGCTGCTATGAACATATGGGTGCACATATCCTTTCTTTTTGGTATTTCTGGTTTCTTGGGATATATTCCTAGAAGTGGGATCACAGGGTCAAATGGGAGTTCCATTTCCAGTTTTTTGAGGAAACTCCATACTGTCTTCCATAGTGTCTGCACCAGTCTGCATTCCCACCAGCAGTGCACAAGTGTTCCTTTTTCTCCACATCCTCTCCAGCACTTGTCTTTTGTTGATTTGTTGATGATAATCATTCTGACAGGTGTGAGATGGTACCTCATTGTTGTTTTGATTTGCATCTCTTGGATGATTAGTGACTTTGAGCATGTTTTCATATGTCTCTTGGCTTTCTGAATGTCCTCTTTTGAAAGGTGTCTATTTAGATCCTTTGCCCATTTTTTGATTGGATTGTTTATCTTCTTTTTGTTAAGTTGTATGAGTTCCCTATAAATTTTGGAGATTAGGCCCTTATCAGATATGACGTTGGCAAATATGTTTTCCCACGAGGTGGGTTTTCTTGTTGTTTTGTTGATGGTTTCTTTTGCTGTGCAGAAGCTTTTTATTTTGATGTAGTCCCATTTGTTCATTTTCTCTTTAGTTTCAACTGCCCTAGGAGCTATATCAGTGAAGAAATTGCTTTGGCATATGTCTGAGATTTTGTTGCCTTTGGATTCTTCTAGAATTTTTATGTTTTCCTGTCGTACATTTAAGTCCTTTATCCATTTTGAGTTTATTCTTGTGTATGGTGTAAGTTGGTGGTCTAGTTTCATTTTCTTGCATATATCTGTCCAATTTTCCCAACACCATTTATTGAAGAGACTATCTTGGCTCCATTGTATGTTCTTGCCTCCTTTGTCAAATATTAATTGAGCATATTGGTTCGGGCTCATTTCTGGACTCCCTATTCTATTACACTGATCTATATGTCTGTTCTTGTGCCAGTACCAGGCAGTTTTGAGAACAGTGGCTTTGTAAAAGAGCTTGATATCTGGCATTGAGATCCCACCTACTTTGTTCTTTCTCAGGATCGCTGCAGCTATTCGGGGTCTTTTTTTTATTCCAGATGAATTTTTGGAGAGTTCGTTCTAGATCTTTGAAGTAGGCCATTGGTATTTTAATGGGAAGTGCGTTGAATTTATAGATTGCTTTGGGTAGTATGGACATTTTAATGATGTTGATTCTACCAATCCAAGAACATGGCATGTTCTTCCATCTGTTTATGTCTTCCTCTCTCTTTTTTTTCAACCTCCTGTAGTTTTCTGAGTAGAGGTCTTTTACCTCTTTAGTTAAGTTTATTGCTAGGTAGCTTAATTTTTTTGGTGCAATGGTAAATCGGATTGTTTTTATAACCTCTCTTTCTGAAAGTTCACTATTGGTATTTAGAAATGCCTCAGATTTATTGGGGTTAATTTTGTATCCTGCTGCATTGCCAAATTCATGTATTAAGTCTAGTAGTTTTTTGATGGAGTCTCTAGGGTTTTGTATGTATAATATCATGTCATCTGCAAATAAGGACAGTTTTACTTCCTCTTTTCCAATTTGGATGCCTTTTATTTATTCTTCTTCTTCTCTAATTGCAATGGCTAATACTTCCAGGACTATGTTGAACAGGAGTGGTGAGAGTGGGCATCCCTGTCTTGTTCCTGTTCTTAGGGGAAATGGTGTTAGTTTATGTCCATTTAGTATGATGTTGGCTGTGGGCCTGTCATATATGGCTTTTATTATGTTGAGGTACGATCCTTCAATTCTCACTTTGCTGAGAGTTTTTATCAAAAATGGGTGTTGGATTTTGTCGAATGCTTTTTCTGCATCAATTGATAGGACCATGTGGTTTTCTTCTTTCAATTTTTTTATGTGATGTATCACGTTTATTGATTTGGGTATATTGTACCATCCTTGCATCCCTGGGATAAATCCTACTTGGTCATGGTGTATGATCCTTCTGATGTACTGCTGGATCCGATTTGCTAAGATTTTGTTGAGGATTTTGGCATCTATGTTCATGAGGGATATTGGCCTGTAATTCTCTTTCATTGTGTTGTCTTTACCTGGTTTTGGTATTAGGGTGATGCTGGCTTCATAGAATGAGCTTGGAAGTGTTCCTTCCTCTTGAATTTTTTGTAGTAGTCTGAGGAGGATAGGTTTTAGTTCTTCCTTCAAAGTTTGGTAAAACTCCCCTGAGAAGCCATCTGGTCCTGGGCTTTTGTTTGCTGGGAGCTTTTTGATGCCTGCTTCAATTTCTTCCATAATTATTGGCCTATTGAGATTTTTAGATTCTTCCTGATTGAGTTTTGGAATGTTGTATTTTTCTAGGAATTTGTCCATTTCCTCCAGGTTGTCTAGTTCCTTGGAGTAGAGTTGTCTGTAGTATTGTTTAACAATCATTTGTATTTCTGTGGGGTCTGTTGTTATTTCGCCTCTATCGTTTCTGATTTGGTTTATTTGGGTCCTCTCTCTTTGCTTCTTGGTGAGCCTGGCTAGAGGTTTGTCAATCTTGTTTATCCTTTCAAAGAGCCAGCTCTTGGTTTCATTGATTTTCTGTATTGTTTTTTTGGTCTCTATGTCATTTATTTCTGCTCTAATCTTTATTATCTCCTTCCTTCTGCTCAATCTGTGCTTTTCTTGTTGCTCTCTTTCTAACTCTTTGAGTTGTAGATTTAGATGATTTACTACCATTTTTTCTTGTTTTTTTGAGATAGGCCTGTAGAGCTATAAACTTCCCTCTCAGGACTGCTTTCATTGTGTCCCATAGGTTTTGGATTGTTGTGTTTTCATTGTCATTAGTGTCCAGGATGTTTTTAATTTCTTCTTTGATGTCATTGGTAACCCAAACAATATTTAATAACATGCTATTCAGCTTCCAAGTGTTTGAGTATTTTGGGTTGTTTTTATTGTAGTTTACTTCTAACATTATGCCATCGTGGTCTGGGAAGATGCTTTTTATGATTTCAATCTTCTTGAATTTGTGGAGACTTTGCTTGTGACTCAATATGTATTCTATTTTTGAATATGTCCCATGAGCACCAGAGAGGAATGTATATTCCATGGCTTTGGTGTGAAGTGTTCTGAAGATGTCAATTAAGTCCATCAGATCTAGTGAGTCATTTAGGATTGCTGTTTCTTTGCTGATTGTCTAGCGGACTTATCCAGTGATGTCAGTGGTGTATTAAAGTCCCCTACTATGATTGTATTGTTGTCGATCTCTCCTTTGATATCTTCCAGGAGTTTTTTTTATGAATTTGGGTGCTCCTGCATTGGGTGCATATATGTTTACCAGGGTTATATCTTCTTGTTGTATTGATCCCTTTAGTATTATGAAGTGGCCTTCCTTATCTTTTGTTATGGCCTTCACTTTGAGATGTATTTTGTCCAATATAAGTATTGCTACCCCAGCTTTCTTTTCCTTCCCATTTGCCTGAAAGATATTTTTCCATCCCTTCACTTTCAGTTTGTGTGAGTCCCTTCTAATTAGGTGGGTCTCTTGTAGACAGCAGATGTATGTGTCATGTGTTTTTTATCCATTCAGCCACTCGATGTCTTTTGGTTGGAGCATTTAGTCCATTTACATTTAAAATTATTATTGAAATGTACTTGTTTGTAGCCATTTCTTTTTTGTGTGTGTGGCTGTTTTCTTTCTGAGCTTGTTATTTCTTCTTTTTACACCAGTCTCTTTAGCATTTCTTGCATGGCTGGCTTGGTGGTGATAAACTCCCTTAGCCTTTTTTTGTCTGTGAAGCTTCTTACTTCCCCTTCAATTTTGAATGATAGCCTTGCTGGATAGAGTATTCTTGGATTCAGTCCTTTGCTTTGCATCACTTTGTAGATTTCCGTCCATTCTTTTCTGGCCTGATGTGTTTCTGTTGAGAAATCATTTGATAATCTAATGGAAGATCCCTTGTATGTAACTTTCCGTCTCTCTCTTGCAGCCTGTAAGATTCTCTCTTTGTCCTGATCATTTGCCATGGTAATTATGATGTGTCTTGGTGTGGGTCTTTTTGGGTTCACCTTATTTGGGACTCTCTGGGCTTGTGTGACTTTTTTCTTCCCCACCTCAGGGAAGTTTTCTGATATTATTTCTTCAAATAGGTTTTCTAATCCATGTTCATCTTTTTGTTGTACTGGCACCCCTATTATTCGTATGTTGTTTCGTTTCATGTTGTCCCAAAGCTCCCTTAGGCTCTCCTCCTGTCTTTTACTTTTTTTCTCCAATTGCAGTACAGTTTGAGTGTGTTTTGCTTCCTTGTCTTCTAATTCACTAATTCGGTCCTCCACTTCTCCTAGTCTACTGTTGATACTTTCAATGGTGTTTTTTATTGCAGCTATGTCGCTCTTCATTTCTTCTTGGGACTTACTTAAGTTTTTGATTCTTTCATCTGTTTCTTCTAGCTTCTTGCATAAGTTGTTGATTTTTTCATCTGTTTCTTCTTGCTTCTTGCACATTTGGTGCATGTACTCTAGGACCCTTATTCTGAATTCTTTTTCCATCATGTTTCATGCCTCTGTCTCACTTAGCTGCTTTTCTGGCGAGTCCTCCTTTTCTTTCCTTTGGGGGTTTCTTTGTCTACCCATGTTTGATCTCACTGACATATCTAGTTGTTGAGTTGTTCAGTGGCTGCTCTCTGGGTGGCAGTGGCTGCTCCCTGGGCGGCAGTGGCTCCTCGCGCTGTTCTTGCTCCTTGGGCGGTTGTGGTAGCAGCTGTTCCTCCATTGGTAGCAGGGCCTCTGGTGGGTGCTGATCACAGCTGTCGTGGCTCTTCTGGCTGGTGGAGGGAGGCTTCACACACAGTAACTGTTCCCCAGACAGAGCGTGTGGTGATCAGGAGGCCGCTGTTGCTTGAATCTGCTTTCCGTGGGGAGAAGGAGGTCTCCTCTGAGTTCATGTCGTCGCGCTGCTTGAGAGCCGTTGCCTCCGGGTTAGTAGCCAATCTCTGGATGCAGATAACAGCTACTCAAGATGGCGCGGTCTCGCCACTGAGCTGGCGCCCAGGGGGAGGTCTCAGCCTCATTCTCTAACCATCCCCATTTTCTAGGAGTTCTCTGTCTTTCCTGGCTGCAGACTGTCTCTTGGCTGAATCTTCTCTGCTTGTTCAGGCTGTATGTTACCCGTTTCAGCTGCTCGCCCTTATCTGCTCCAGGACAAAGCACCAACACGTCCGTCTAAACCTCCGCCATTTTCAATTCAGCCAGCAAACTTTTTTTAAAGGCTCAGAGAGTACCCAAATGTGTTTGTGTCCCAACTATTCATCTCTGCCATTTGTGGTGTGAAGGTAGCCATACAAAAAGACACTCAAATAAGCCTGGCTCATACAAATCCTGGCAGGCAGGATTTGATCCACAGGCTCTACTTTGCCAACCACCACCCTACATCATGGCAAAGTTGATAGAAGTTTTCATTTAGGAATGGATATTATTGAAATCCCCATGAAATGATTTGTAATGGATCTATTATTGAAGCTACCTTTGGAAATAGTGTATCTATAGATAATATTAAAAATATATCTAGAAGAAACCAAGATGGTGGCATAGGTAAACACCAGAAATTGGTGCCTCCCACAACAACTTCAAAAATACAATGAAAAGACAAAACGGACATCATCCAGAACCACAGGAAGGCTGGCTGAGTGGAAATTCTACACATAGAAGGAAAGAGAAAAGCACACTGAGACTCAGAGGAACTGTGGAAGTAAAGTGCAGAGGTACGGAGGCTCGAGCGTGCGGAAAGGCCCTGGCACCTGAGGACGTGGCTGTCTTTTTGAATCGGGAGGGAGTCATAAGCTCCCTACTGCTCTGAACTCCGGTTCCGGGAAGTCTCTGGGGACCCAGGACTCATACGGGGAGAAACTGGACTGTCTGGCAGCAGCCAGAACTGGGAACTTGAGGGCGGCTTTCCCTCAGAGGTGCTTGCAGCAATTACCAGGACACTGAGACCCAGTGCCCCGTAGGGCAGAGCTGAGGATCAGCCATAGCTGCTTGCTCTGCCCTGTTGATTTTGAGACCCCGCCCCAACCATGCTGGGGCCGAAGCTTTTGCATTTGAATGACCTGGCCCTTTGCAATCTGAAAATTACCTAACAAATTTCAGCTGGGCCAGACAGACCCAGAACTTCCAAGAGAAGGCCCAAGGCCCCACAGCTTGCATTGCTTCACAGCTGGGCCTCATCTGGGCACCTCCAAACGCCCCCAAAAGGAAGGGGAATCTGAAGATCTCTCCATTGCTCCTTATGGGTAGCCTCAGGCAGAGGCTAAATTAGCACCTTCTTAGATCCAAGAGCCAGTGTATGCAGTGGTCAGAGTGGGACCATCCAGATTACAAATCCTCAGGTCCATAAGGAACACACTCAGGGGGCAGACTCAGTGAGCACCAAAGCCCTACTGAAGCAAGTCTTGCCCCAGAAGGGTGTCCTCAGCACAGAAGTTCTCCCACTGCAGACACAGCTGATTCGCACAGCCAATTGGCCGGGAGGTCAATTCCTCCCAGTGATACCTACAACAATCAAGGCTTAACTACAACAAGACTGTGCACAAAGCCCACAAGGGGGTGCACCAAGAGTTTCCACCTCAGGTAATTCGGGAGGCTGAGCCACTGAGCCCTATAGGACACCTAGCACACAAAGCCACTCTACCAACACAGGGAAGCATAAAAAATGCAGAGATAAAGAAACAGGTCACAAATGACAGAAATGAAGGAAAGCAAACTACTGGACATAGAGTTCAAAACCACGGTCATAAGGTTTTTCAAGAATTTTCTAGAAACCGCTGATAAATTTAGTCAGACCCTGGAGGATATGAAAAAAGACCAACTAGAAATTAAGCATACACTGACTGAAATAAAGAATAATATACAGAGATCCAACAGCAGACAAGAGGATCCTAAGAATCAAGTCAAAGATTTGAAATACGAAGAAACAAAAAATACCCAACCAGAAAAGCAAAAGGAAAAAAAATCTAAAAATATGAAGATAATATAAGGAGCTTCTGGGACAACCTCAAGCATACCAACATCAGAATTATCGAATTATCGAAGTGCCAGAAGAAGAGAGAGAGCAAGATATTGAAAGCCTATTTGAAGAAATAATGACAGAAAACTTCCCCTACCTGGTGAAAGAAATAGACTTACAAGTCCAGGAAGCGCAGAAAACCCCAAACAAAAGGAATCCAAAGAGGACCTCACCAAGACACATCATAATTAAAATGCCAAGGGCTAAAGACAAAGAGAGAATCTTAAAAGCAGAAAGATAAAAAAGTCAGTTACCTACAAGGGAGTACTCATACAACTGTCAGCTGATTTCTCAACAGAAACTATGCAGGCCAGAAGAGAGTGGCAAGAAATATTCAAAGTGATGAATAGCAAGAACTTACAACCAAGATTACTTTATCCAGCAAAGCTATCATTCAGAATTGAAGGTCAGATAAAGAGCTTCACAGATAAGAAAAAGCTAAAGGAGTTCATCACCACCAAACCAGCATTATATAAAATGCTGAAAGGTATTCTTTAAGAAGAGGAAGAAGAAAAAGGTAAAGATAAAAATTATGAACAGCTAATACACATCTATCAACAAGTGAATCTAAAAATCAAGTGAATAAAAAATCTGATGAACAGAGTAAACTGGTGAATATAATAGAACCAGGGGCATAGAAAGGGAATGGACTGAGAATTCTTGGATGGAAAGGGGTGTGGGGGTGCAGGAAGAGACTGGACAAAAATCGTATACCAATGGATGAGGACAGTGGGAGGGGTAAGGGCAGAGGGTGGGATGGGAACTGGGTGGAGGAGAGCTATGGGGGGAAAAAAAGAGGAATGCCTGTAATGATTTGAACAATAAAGATTTAATAAAAAAAATTAAAAAATCATATATATATATATATAGATAGATAGATAGATAGATATCTTTATCTATCTATCTATCTATCTATCTATCTATCTATATATATATGATTCTTTGTCCTAAAAATGAGAACGTTCATATATTAAATGAAAAAATTTTGGATATACTCAATGGAGATTTTCACAACTACTTGAGTGATAATTCCATTGATTCAATGGATGATACTGAAAAGGAAAATTTTCTCACTGAATTTTTAAAAAATATTTTTATTGATTTTAAAGAGGAAGGATAAGGGAATGAGAGATAGAAATATCAATGATGAGAATCACAGATCAGTTGCCTCCTGCATGCTCCTTACCTGGGATCAAGCCTGCCACCCAGGTATGTGCTCTTGACAGGAATCAAACCTGGAACCATTCACTCCTCAGGCTGATGCTGTATCCACTGAACCAAACCAGCAAGGGCTCCCATCCAATTTCTTTCTTTTAAAAAAAAAAATATATTTTATTGATTTTTTACAGAGAGGAAGGGAGAGGGATAGAGAGCTAGAAACATAGATGAGAGAGAAACATCGATTCAGCTGCCTCCTGCACGCCCCCGACTGGGGATGTGCCCACAACCAAGGTACATGCCCTTGACAGGAATCAAACCTGGGACCCTTCAGTGCACAGGCCGACGCTGCATCCACTAAGCCAAACCGGTCAGGGCCATCCAATTTCTTAATAGTATTACTCCTTCGGGAATGGGTGTCAGAAATTAAAATTGAAAGTAGGTGCAATCCTTGTACTACTGAGAAATCTTAATAGTTAATGGGGTCTTTGTAATGGTACCAGATTTTTTATCAAAAGATTGCGACCTAATATAATTGAAGTTGAAATATTAACAGGATCTGTGGAAAGAGAGGTTGTTCTGATTCCCAGAATTGATTTGTTCCCGTCTGACACTGGCCTTCCATTTAAATTAATTCGAAGACAGTTTCCCATGATGCCAGCATTTGTGATGACCATTAATAAATCACAAGGACAAACTCTAGACAGAGTAGTAATATTCCTACCTGGACCCGTTTTTGAACATGGTCAGTTATATGTTGCTTTCTCTCAAGTTCAAAGAGCTTGTGACTTAAAGTTGTAAATACTTCATCACAAGGGAAATTAGTTAAGCTCTCTGAAAATGTTTTTACTCTTAATACGGTGTACAGGGAGATATTAGAATAAGTTTAATCAATTTATTGTTTTTATCAATGTTGTTTTTATATCATGTTTTCATTGTTTTATATCTTTTTGTTTTTATATCATGTTTTTTGTTTATATATCATGTTGTTATTGTTGATTTATTAATCAATTTATATATTATTTTCATATACATTTTACTAATTTTCTTTCATCTCTGACACTTCCATTATAGAGAAAGGGCTAATAGCAATATTAAAATATTTCTTCTAATTAATTTCCTTTCAATGTGCATGAATCTGTGCACTGGGCCACTAGTAAAATGATATATCTTTAAGTTTGACAAGAGTTTGAAATATTTTGCCACAAGATAACCAGCAAGCCTCTCTGCAATGCAAACTGTTATCATTGTCATTGCTCATCTCATGAGCACACACTTATTTAGCAGAGATTTATGTGGTGCTTACCATTTGCCAGGCACTGTTTTTAGCACTTTACAAATATTAACTCAGTTAATCTCATAACAACATTATAAATTAGGTTTCATTCTCCTCTACAGATGAGATAAAGAAGGCAGAGACAAGTTAATAAAACACTTGTTCAAAGTCAGGCAGGATTTGAATCTAGCTACTTTGACTTTAGAAGCTTTGCTTTTAACAATTAGACTCTGAGGCCTACAATTCTACTAATGAAGATAAAATAGCCTTCTATTACACTTAACACATGTAAACTACAATTTAACTGAAGTATGCTATAAGCGGAGATTGGGTGAGGTTGCCAATACCAATCCTTTGGTATCAGGAACTCTCCACTTCCTTCAGGAGATCTGCTGCATTGTATATTCATGTGAGCATCTAACATATGAAAGATATTAGTAACTTTCATATACATAAAAACAGATGTCTTTTATATTTTCAATATAAATTCTTGTATAGTCCTCAGAGGTAGGTGCTCCTCTCTTTGGAAATTACTGCTGTAGAATCTGAATGTATATGGAGGAAGAGCTAAAAATATTTGCTTGTATCTACTGCCCAAGTTGGAAGTTCTGCTATGTATAAATGTATAAGATGTCTTCCCTCTGGACATGTGGATATACATATTTTTATTTATTGAAATCATGTCAGGCTAAAATATATTGGCATAGATAAGTTAGCACTATATTAACAATATAATTTGAGCTGTATCATAAATGTGTCACAGAATACTTTCTAAAGATTTTCACAAGGATAATGTGAAGCATTAAAATTAATTTATTGGTTTACTCTTCTCTACTTCTGGCATTGAAAGGATTTACTGGTTGAAGATGTATACAAGTAGTCCATACCATTGAAATGACTGGAAGAAATTTACTCTGGACTCTTAAACAAATTTTTCACTTAAGTTTCAGATTGTACACTTTTTTCATTTCTATTTCATAGAAATATTAAGAACTAGTGGCGTGGTGGATGGATTCGTGCACATTGGAAGGAAATTTATTAGAAGAAAGATTTGTGTGGTCATTACATTACTGCAAAAAATTACATGTCAAAATAGTATATATGATATAGTATTATAAAATTGAGATACAACATATTTTAATATCGCTATTCATCCTTTCTTTATAAGAGAAGTGTCAGAGATGAAAGAAAATTAGTAAAATGTATATGAAAATAATATATAAGTTGATTAATAAATCAACAATAACAACATAATATATAAACAACAAAGACATGATAAAAATAACAAAGACAAGATAGAAAAATAACATTGATAAAAACAATGGTTGATAAACTGATTAATAAATAAACAACAACAAGATATAAAAACAACAAAGACAGGACATAAAAACAACTTTGATAAATTGATTAAACTTATTCTAATATCTTCCTGTACACCACATTTAGAGTAAAAACACAAATACCAATGGACTGTAGTTCTAATTTAGGGAGTCAAATGTTATATGTAGATTCTTCAAAGGGGGTTGACATCCTTAACTATCCCCACTATTGTTCAAGGATCATCTGTATTTACAGATTAATGCAGGCACATGAATGAGAATTCTTCAGATGCAACCAAAATATGTATTAATCACAGCTGTTAGGTGTGACTAGCAATATACTACAAAGTATGAAAGGAAGATTGTAGTATTTTGTTCCACGTATTAATGGTGCTAAAACTAAATTCTCTATCAGTCCTATCCCAAATTATTTGTAGACAACAAGAAACAGCTTTCTTTCTCTGAAATATTTTTCCTCCATCTAAGTCATGCATATCAGAAAATCATTCTGCAGATTGATTATCCAGGTTGATGTTCAAAATTCCAAGTTGAAACTTTCAAGAGATGAGTGAAAAGGAAGGAATAAGCAATCCCTACAGGAAATTTTCTGAATCAATACCTGCAGAAGACCTCCAAATAGGTGTGCTAAGTGTGTGCACAGACAATATTGCTAGGTATTGCTAATTCAAATTCATTATTATTTTAAGTTGCATCTATCAAACAAGAAATCATTATTGAGCCACGCTTTTGCATAGGCATTGTGTTTGAGTGTAGCTAGAAGCTAAGATAATGAGGTCCAAGCTCACATTTCATGACACCAGGGACGTAAATTCAACAAACCCATGGTTATACTCAAGATGTTACCAGTAAATGTAACATCTTTTAGTCATAAATGTAGACTGCTGCCTGTCTTCTACCCATGGTACTGTAAGATGTAACATAAATAAAGTTTTGAACTAAAATTCTTAATAACTATTTTGCATTAATAAAATGACCCACTTTATGAAGATGTACGGAAGCAGAATTTACCACCCTGAAATATCTCTCTTTGGCATAAGTATTATTTTAAGCTGTTTAATTTTTAAGAAACAGCAGACATAGGAAAAACTCTGGAAACCAAGTAGAAGTTACCCTCTGTAAAGGGCATTTATATTCATAATGGAAACCTCTGTTTATAAGGGTCTCCCTGGCTGTACCAAGGAGAATAGAATATCTAAATATCTAGAAACTGTTATCAGCTGAGAAGGCATGAACAGAAATCTGCATGACAACCTTACCTTTGTTCACTGTGCTGTTTCTGGTACTCTCCTGTAACTGACTTCCCACTCCCAACATCTTTTGTCTTCAGTTGGAGGTGGCTTTTAAGGTGATGACTTCTTCCATATTGGTAAATTACTCAGTTTTGGTAGTTACTGGTCTTTCCCAAGTGTGGATGAAAAAGGGGCACTGTAATAATTCTAACTGAAAATAACTTCTCAGGGTGATCTGATCATTAATTCCTTTCTGGGCAGGTCATGGTGGGTAGCCATTCCCAGGCCTATAACAGGTTTATCTTCACCTTAAGCAAGGCTTGTCCATTGTTTTTGTACATCTAGGTTCCACACCTTTGAAGGCCTTTTTTTAGACCTCTCAGAGGTGTCACCAGTTCAGGAGAGCCCACAACCTTGGTAACTATCCTATAATCCAATCACAGTGATTTCCCTGGCTTCCTTTCTCCCAACTTTATGTAATCTTCCCTTCTCCCCGGCCCCTCCCCCTTAATTCCAAATATACAGGGTGGGGCAAAAGTAGATGTCGGTGTTTGCATGGAAAATAATACACTAACTAAAAAAAATAACAATACAAGAAAAAATTACAACTATAAGCCTGCTTTTGCCCCGCCCTGCATAAAAGAAACTGCAAAACTGTTATTCTCTGGAGCATTTGAGATCTTAACTTCCTAGCTTGTCATCAGTTTGGCTCAAATAAACTCAAATTTTTATAAAAATTCTCTACAGGTTTGGACACTCTTACATTGACAAATTATACAGGAGGTATACATATTATTAAATTTTGTTTTTCCCTATCTGGGTGCCAGAACGAGCAGTGCGTCACCACCATGGACCTGGGAGAACAACTCATCCCACCTTTCAAGAAGCTGAAGATCACATCTCCGGCGATGACGCCAGTTCAGCCATCGGCCCCAAAGAAGGAGAGAAGAGTAAGGCAGCAGGCTAAGACCACCCGAGAAGCTAGTGTCCCCACATGGGGTCAACTGAAGAAGCTGACCTCCGATGCTCAGCAAGTAGTGGAGAAACAGGGGCTTCAGGTAACCCCCTCCAACATTTTTCTTGCTATGGTGACACTTGTCAGCTGCCAGGTAAGTATGGCTGCAGCAGAAACTTACTGGACTTATGTTCCAAATCCCCCCATGGTCAATGGCTTACGAGCCTGTGTCCAGCGCCCATATGTATTGGTGACTGGAAATGTGAATATCACTAGACTGGACACCCACTATGCTGTCCAATGCCATCACTGTAATCTTACCAGCTGTGTCTCCAGGCATAATCTGAATGAAGATATATTAATTTTAAAGCAGCCTTCTTTTATTATGCTTCCTACCAATATAACAGGAAAATGGTATCATGATGTAGGCCTTCAAGCATTGCAGGAATTACACAATCAGCTTGTTATGCCCAGATTTCAAGATTCCCAAGAAACCACATCAGGGAGCCATCCAATCCGATGCAAAAGCATAAGAATCTGTATTTCAAGCTAACTTGAGCTCTCCATCCACCAGACTCACCGACACATCAGCTAGCCAAGTGGCCAAGAGAGACCGAACCCCTCCCAGAGACCGGTTATATAGGGGGGGGTTGGAGTAAGGGAGGAGAAAGGACTGTGCTTTGCCGATTGGCCAGGCACAAGTCGATGTCCCATTCCTGGGTGTGGCTAGCAGAGTCTTAGACTTCCGTGAAGCTCCTTGCCCAACACGTGGCCAAGGTAAGATGGAGGACGTAGCCCTTACCCTGGGGGAAGGTGGAGGGCGTAGCCTTCGCCCTTTCACAGCTGTCCAGGGAAAAGCGTGCTTTGGGACTTATTATTTTTGGTATTGTCACTCTAGTTACTGTTATTGCATCTGCTGTAACTGCTTCTCTTGCATTGACCCAAAGCATCCAGAATGCAAAGTTTGTCAATGAATTGGCTCAGAACACCTCAACTACATTTCATGATCAAGAAGATATAGACAAAAGGCTGGAAACAAAGCTAAATGCTTTGGAAGCTGTAGTGATAGGACTAGGTAGTCAATTGGAAAGTATCAAGTTGAGACAGCAGCTGCAATGCCATGCTGCTTTTAGATATATTTGTGTGACTTCAGCCCGCTATAACAGTTCTCTGTGGGATTGGAATAAAATCAAGATGCACCTACAGGGAATATGGAATCATAATAATATCAGTATAGACCTGGCACGGCTACACAAACATGTGCAAGCCATTCAGAATAGTCAAGATGAAATTATATCTCCGGCAAAATTGGCAAAAGAATTGCTGGATGTTTTAAAAAAATTTAATCCTTGGGAAATATTAAAAAATATCGCCTCATACCTAATTGGATTCCTTTGTGTACTACTAATCTTATCCTGCTCTTTTTCAGTCATCAGCAAGCTCCTGCGATCTCAAATCCGAAGGATCCAACTAGATGTCCACAAGCTGCATTTAAAAATTAAAAATGGGGGAGATGTAGAGGGCCCCCTGGGAATGCACATGGATGACCTTTAAATTAATGTCAGCTGAGTCCGAGGTGACTGGCAGGGCTGTCTCCCGGAAAACAGCCTCCCAAAATGTCGGAGACTGTTATCAGTACTGATATCTTATCTTTATCCATGTGCTGGGAATAGGGAATGAATTGACCCACCCAGGTCTTGATATGCTAAATCCTGTCCTTGTGCCAGGAATGAGGAATGAATAGGACCTGGGTACACCCAAAATTCCTTTGATCTTAAACCTCCCCTTTGGAAGTAAATAAATGCACTGTGTTGTCTGTGGTGGGTGTGACTGTCTCTCCATCAGAGTGGCAGCCCCCCACCTGGCCCCAGCTTTTCTCTAAAAAAAATAAATAAATAAATAAATAAAATAAATTTTGTTTTTCTCCTGTTAATCTGTCTCATATCAATTTGCTTATTAGACTAGCTAGCAGTTACTTAGAAGGCTAAGGAACACGTTTCCTGCTGGCCAAAGATAAGGAAGTTGTCATACTAAATGACATACCAGAGTTATACAAACAATTGAGGATAACTTAGTCTTATACATTGAAATGTGTAGGCTTCCAGATATAAGTATCAATGTCTTTGAAAAATAGGACTGTAGTTTCATTTCTGGAATCAAAGAGCAAGACACAGGGGATTGCTCCTATTTTGGAGAGTCGCTCCTTGCAGACAGTGATGCTAAACCCATGTAGGAGCCCCATAAAATACATTAGCTGCTTTCCAACACTTGGTGTCTTTGTTTCCTAAAAATGTGGAAATCAGCTGCAGGTTGGACAATGACTCTCCCAAGTACCTACTCGTATAAAAAAGGATACCTCTTATTAAACTTAAACTTTGTTGCTTCACCCTCCCTTGCCTGGAATAAAAGTGTGATTAATCTGTCTTTTGTTTGGAGTATGTATTTCTTCCTTTCGCTTATTAAGAGATATTATCCTGTATGCTATTGAATTTATTATAATTCCCACATTAAACTTGTGCTAAATAAATTGCTGGCAAAGACAACTCAGTTTCTGAGAATCACTTTTGCTGCCTCAAAACAAAATGTATTGAATACATTCAGCTTCTTGGATGGCTAAAAAGGGTCTGTGGGAGATGGAGAGTTTGTGGGGAGGGGAGCGTATAAACAAATTGGGAAGAGCCTAGAGAATAGTACAACTTCACATGGTGACCAAAGCTCTGGGCATTTTTCCTATGTCCCTGTTCTCTTGTGAGAGGCCCCATATCATCCCACTTAACAAATCATCACCCTCTAGGTCTTTCTTCTTTGAATCCTCTCAGTGGGATCAGTGGGGTTCAGAAGACTGTTTCCTCTTTGGAACCCAACACTTACTGGCTGTTCTTCTGGGAAGAGGTGGGTGAGGGAGTGCAGGGGCTCACCACCTCCTCCCCAACACAGTGCCTCTAAGTACCCTTTGATGCTGGTGGTCCTAGTCCAAGCATCCCATAAAGAGGCAGTGGTTAGCAGGGAATTTGCGGTTGTGTGAGGGAGGGTTGGAGTCTTAGGGTGGTGCTTAGAGGGTTATCTTGCCAGAAGGCAAACTCTGTTTGAGACATGGAGAGCAACTTTGGTGTATAAGAAGTTGATTCCTTTTAAGAAGGAAATGGGTAAGGGGTTAGGTCCTAGGGTCCCTTGGAAGGGAGGGACCACAGGGAGTGTGACCTCATTCAGCTTCCTACTTCAGATGGAATGTAATTCAAAACTGAACCCCACCCAGTCTTCTTTCCTCAAGGTCAATAACCCTACTCCATGTCCAGCCTGACTCTTGGCCCCCCTGTCCAGAGCTGTATATACTGAATCCTTGATTCAGCGTTTAGGTCTCCAGGGTCCTTCCTGGAGCAAGTGGGTTGAATGAAGTAAAACAAACAAACAAACTAAGTAAAAGAAAAAAACCAACCCCAAATTATTAACTGCCTAAAGTGGGAAAGCAGGGAAGAGATATCCTTTCTATCTCCTGGCTAGCTCACTTTATTCATGTGTGTATCACTTTTGCTTGGGGCTCTCTCCAAAATAGAAGGCTGACTCCGGAGGTCAGCCCCAGCTGACTCAGGTGAGTATCCCCAGCCAACCGGGGAGGGGATATTAGTGTCACTGAACTATGTATACCCATTGCCACACATCCCGTCCCCAAACTGCCTTGGCCTTGGGCTCCCACTCAGTTCATAACCTCACATCACTGTCTCCCTCTCATCACTGTCTCCCTCTCCTCATCTTACTTCCTCAGCCAGGCAAGCTGACCTAGGCCTTCAAGTACTTTCTGCAAGGCATAGGCTACAGTGAGTATGGGGGTCAGAGGCTATCATGAGGACAAGGGATTGCTGTAAGAATGAGGGATGGCCACTGAGGGTGTACTGAGCTGCATATCTGGCGCTTTGGCCAGACAGGTCATGCTGTGCTGTCTGTTCTTAAAACACATAGATAGGAAGGTACTGACATCTGGCCAGGACTTGAGATACGGTCTCATTACCCCTTCCCAGCACGCAGGCCTTCTTTCTCAGAGGGCCCAGAAGTCTCATTCCAAATTTGGGAGACAAAGGACTGGATAAAGTATAAATTAAGAGAGTTTCCTCCATATTGGGGGGGGGGGGGGGTGGGGTGGGTGGCAGAATTTGATAGACATATTTTTCTCTGGGCCTCCACAAAATTTAATAATAAAATGTAACTCTTGCAGTCAGCGCTGCAGTTCAGCCTTTGTTTCAGCAGGGTGCTGTATCTGTGGTCAGCTGGCCATCTTAATAAAGCCTCTTAAATATAAATTCTGAGTCGGTGGTCTATCTTGCTGAGTGAACCCATAACAAGGGGAGGAACCATTTAGGCTACTTTTTGGATTTACCACCATCTGCCAAATCAAGCTCATTGACCCCTGGCCTCATTTGTAACTCTCAAACCCAGCTCTGATTAGCCAGCTCCTCTTCCCCTCCTCCTTTCTGACTGTCTGCTTATCCTTCTGTCTCCACAGTGGCCTCATTCTGCATGGCTCGCCTGTCCCGATCTCGCACAGCTTCCCTGACCAGTGCAGCATCCATTGATGGCAGCAGGTCCAGCGCTTGAACCTTATCCCAGAGCAGCGAGTCTGGGACTCTCCCTTTAAAGCCCCAGGGCACACCATGGAGGTCTCCAGTTGAATGGCCCTTATTGGCCTAGTGTGGGACCCAGCCCTCACCTTCCCCAGCACTAACCTGGGAGGTGCATACAACACTGGGCCAGAAAGAGCAAGGGAAGATGGGCAGATCATGTGAGGAGATGACCTTGGTCTTTGATCACTACCCTAACCTTGCCCTCTAACCTGTGAAACCCCTCAGCTTCTTGGAGAGCTGTCTCAATATCTGTTAGGGACCAAGACCCATAAATGATCCTTCTCCCTCATTCTGTTGTTAAGGTGGAGAGGGCATGCGTCCCCTCTCCCTAATTTAGGTGTCTGTAGATGAGGGATAAGTGGTCATTGTAGATGTCTATGGTGCCTGCCCCAGACTCTCCCTACTCATCCCATTGCAAGGGTAAGGCACTTGGTGCTGGGTCTCTATTCACCAAGGCAGATATGGCTTCTCATGAACTCTTCAGATCTCTGAAGGATATGGGTCTAAATAAATGTGTCAGGGAGGCTTGCTGGTGGGTTAGTGGTCCTCAGGATGTGATGGAAATATCCGGTGTGTGAATGGAAGTTGGACTGGGAGATGGTAGTCAATGAACAAGTTTGAGGGAAGGATTGGAGCTGGGCAACAGGAAGGGGCCTGGGGTCATTGGCTCTACTAACTTTGTAACTGTCTAGATAGTGTTTCTAGAGTGGGAGGGGGAGGGGGCCAAGCCAGGGCAGGACTGCTTGGGGCTTAGCATAGGGGTGGGAAGGGCTACCTTGGGGCTCTGATCACTGTGTTATGTGTGCAGGTTGCTCTCCTGTCTCCCACAACTTCTGCTGTAACAATAAACTGTAGAGGAATCTGAGCACCATTATTATTTTTTGTTTCAGTATGCCTGCATCATGCTCCTTTCCTACCCCATCCCTGCCCAACTCTCACATTCTCTTCTCCAAGTGATACAAATCATGGGAGGGGGCTTTTATAGCATAAACACTTTACAAAATGTGACTGGCCTTTATTGAATGGAATGGACAATGGTATTGTCCTTGATATTGATAATATCTTCACATTTCAGGAGGGACTACTTAGATCTTAGAAGACTTCCTTCTCAGTTATTGAGAAATGCCATGGGATTTCAGAGATGTCACCAACATCATAATCTTTTAAAAAATATATATTTCTATTGATTTCAGAGAGGGAGAGAGAAAAACATCAATGATGTGAAAGAATCATTGATTGGCTGCCTTCTGCACGCCCCCTATTGGGGATTCAAGCCCACAACCCAGGCATGTGCCCTAACTGGGAATCAAACCATGACCTCCTGGTTCATAGGTCGACATTCAATTAGGAGTCACACCAACAGGGCAACCAACATTATAATCTTAAAGGAGGAGGTACAGAAAACTGACTGACATGCCCAAAGGCATCTTGTGACCACCTTCCTGCAGGATCCTCTGTGGGGTCACCTAGATTCCATTTTAGGTGGTTCAATATGATCAGCAGACCACACCTTATGCTGCTTCTAGAGAGGTTATTGGGTTGCTCAGTTGATCCCAATCTGAAGATTCCTTTAGGTGAGTCACAGCAACCAGGATTTCCTCTCAGGAATTCCTCCTCCCACATAAATCCAAGTTTGGGCAGGTAATTAGACTATATCTGTGGTTCTTTGAAAACCTTCTCAACAATTATGAACAATAATCATCAAGAGAACTTCAGGTATTTTGTGGCTGTTGCAGGATGATCCTTGGGCTCTAGGGGCACAAGAAGTAAAAATGAGACGCACTTTATAGCATTATTGTCCAGAGTACTGTGGATGGAATAGTACAAGGTCATTTGCCAGATTACTTTGTAGAAACCCCATGGGCAATTATTCACTTTCCTCGGTGAAACAGACCTGATGACTAATGCAGCTTGATGTCTAGCGCTGACACACTGACGTGGAAGTGGGCATGGAACATGCTCTTGATGCTTGAGCATTTCATCACTCTCATGGGACCGAACTATTTTAAATGCAGTAGGCCAGGATCAGGACGGCTGAGGGTGTTTGGTGACCACGCACAGGGCAGGCAGCAGGTGCTTAAATGTCACACAGAAGAAAAGAAACTGCATAATTGGAATCACTGGCATAACTGGCTCCTAGGTAGACAAAACATGAGGAAAAGGCAAAGAGTTCCAACCAGCATCAGCCTTGACTGGCAATGGCTGCTGCTGTGCCTTATGGAAGGGAAGGTGGGTCTTCTCAGCACATTCAACTACAGAGTAAACACTGTTATATTAGCAGAGTTAACTTTGGAAGAAGAAAATCTCATTTCTGTGTAAAATGTGGGTGCGTGTGTATGTACCTGCCATGGTTGTGGTATGTGAAGTGGGTGACGACCATGTGTGTCTCTTGCCTATAGATGTCCCTGCATAAGAAGCCCAAGTTAGGAAGAGGGAGAGAGGCTCTCTGCTGGGCGCCAGGGAGAGGGGTGTGCTGTCCTTGGCTGACCTCTCTACTTTGTTGGTCCTACATATTCCAGGCGATCCCATGGGGACGCAGTGCCCCCCTGTGGTTACCATGGTTCCTCCTATGTTTCCCCAGTTCCCAGTTCCCTTCCTGAGTCTCCCATGGTCTTCCTGAATCTACACAGTAGTTACATAGTGCAGGCCTGATACCACGTGTGGTGACTCCTGTCCATTCTTGAGATCAGAGCTCAGAGGCTCACAGGAAAGGTGGGGTGACTTCATAGAAGCTGAACCACCAACTCCTTATTTTTTGTCTCTGCTTCAGCCTTAGGACTCCTGTTTCTCTCTTTCTTTCAATCTCAAGGAATGTGTATCCCTGACTCTAGGGACAAAAGTCCAAGGTAGCTAAGAGATGGCTCATTGGAAAGGAGAATAAAACTGTGGAATACAGTGATGAGAGCATTGCAGTGTCCGCTTGAAAACTGTGGAACTCATGAAGAGATTTTAAAGGGTAATCCTCTGAATTACACAGACAGTGAAACTGTAGCAGGAGGGATAAATAATAAGTTTTGGAGCACTACTTGCCGAGCACCTGCAGGCTGCTGGTATTTCTCTATCAAAGGCCTCAGCTCTTAATGGATGGCTCTTGAGTTTCTGGTAACTGCTCCTTCTTTTCAGCCAAGGTAACAGCATTGCTATCACTCAGCCCCATGGTGGTCCATCATCACTTGTTGCTCTGTCCTAATCCTGGCCACACCTTCTACACACTCTCTTTATTAAACTTGCCTCAATTATCCAATGTGCTCTCTGCTTTCTCCTGAGACCCTAACACACAGGACAGTAGGAACAGGTAAGGTACAGATGAGGATGGGAAGGCAAGAAGAGAATCTGTATATTGAGGTTTTCTTAGCATTACAAAAACATGGGTTTGAAACCTAGTTAGTTAGGTGATCAAGTTATTTAACTTCAGAGTGCGCTTCCCTGGACTTTCTATGGGGATAATACCTACCAGGCAGGGTTGGGAAGGGGAGATAATATATGTGGAAGCTACAGCAGAGTGCCTGCCACATAGCAGATGCTCCATGTGGAAACTATCATCATGACAACATACTAGGTCCTGTTCTGTGTTACGTGTGAGTGCATTTAGCACTGAAGGAAAGCAGAATAGGATGGGTGTCAGGGAAATTACTTCTTCATCATTTTTATTTAGCTTTGCTTTTAGCTTGGCTTCTCACTGATCCCTGGGTTCATGAGCTGGGCTGGTGAGGAGGTTCCTATTCCGAATTTGTGGGAAGGGGCATGGGAAGGACAGAAGACAGGAATGAAATGAGATGAGAATGGAACTGAGGAGACCTTGCCCATGTTAAGCACACTTGAGTTTCTACACTGAAAGTATTTGAAGGGGCAAACTGGTGAGGGTGCCTGAGCTCACAGGGCACACCTCCTCTTTCCCTGTCTTTCCACCAAGTCTGAGACATTCCTCCACCTTGAGGGTCATAGCCGTCCTGCTCCTCCTCAATTCCAGATAACCAGTTGTTTTATTTGTGCAGTTTTTAAAAGGAGCAGCACATTGTAGGGGTTACTCACATGAAAGGCAAATGGTCCAGTGGAGTGGGGTCAGACATATAGTGGCAGATAGGTAGGCAGTTGCAGTAGAACTAAGTAATCACCCTTGGCATTTATCCAGCTCCTTCTCCCTTTCCAAAACACTGCTTCTTTTTTTTTTATTAAATTAGAGTTGACATAGAATATTATATTAGATACAATATATGTACACATAGTGATTAGACATTTATATAACTTACTAGAGGCCCGGTGCACAAAAATTTGTGCACTTGGGGGGCAAGGGGGGGGGGGTCCCTCAGCCCGGCCTGTGCCCTCACGCAGTCTGGGACCCCTCGGGAGATAATGACTTGCTGGCTTAGGCCTGCTTCCAGGTGGCAGAGGGCATGCCCAATCCCTAGGTGCAGCCCCTGGTCGGGCTCAGAGCAGGGCTGATTGGGGAGTTGGGGTGCCATCTCCTGTCATGCACAGAGCAGGGCAGATTGGGAGGTTGCGATGCCACCCTCAATCACGCTCAGGGTAGGTTCGATTGGGGGGTTGGGGCACCGCCCCCTGTCACACTCAAGGCAGGGTCGATGGGGAGGTTGCGGCGCCACCCCCTGTCACGCACAGACCAGGGCAAATCAGGGGGTTGGGCGCTCCCCACTGTCAACCCACAGAGGAGGGCCGATCAGGGGGTTGGGGAGCTCCTCCCTGTCACTCACAGAGTAGGGCCGATAGGGGAGTTAGGGCACCACCCCCTGTCACACACAGAGCAGGGCGGATGAGGGGGTTGTGGCGCCGCCACTGTCACACTCAGGGCAGGGCCGATGGAGAGGTTATGGCTCTACCCTGTCACACACAGAGCAGGGCCTATGCGGGGGGGGGGGGGGGGGGGGGGGTTGGGGCGCCGCACCCTGTCACAGAGCAGGGCCGATCAGGAGGTTGGCACACCACACCCTGTCACACACACAGCCGCAGGGCGATCAGGGTGTTTGGGCACTGCCCCCTGACACGCTGATCCAGTGCCAGGAGGCCTCAAGGCTCTGCTGATCCTGGTGCTGGGAGGCATATTACCCTTTCACTATATAGGATAGAGGCCTGGGGGCCGGCTGGTTTGCCCTGAAAGGTGTCCTGGATCAGGGTGAGGGTCCCCACTGGGGTACCTGGCCAGCCTGGATGAGTGGATGATGGCTGTTTGCAGCTGGTCACACACCCTTCAGGGTGGGGGTCCCCACTGGGGTGCCTGGCCAGTCTGGGTGAGGGGCTGAGGGCTGCTTTCAGGCTGGTGGTTGTTGATTGAAGCTCCCAACCGCTCCTTTTTTTCTCTTTTTTTTAGTTTACTCTGGGCCAGCTTTAACTCTGGCTCTAGCTCTGAGGCTTCCGCTGGTTTGTTTGCGTTCTATAATGGAAACAATGTATAACTCCAGCTCTGAGATCCCGGCCGGCTATATTTGTTACAAAGTTTCAAACTGCCAGCACAGAGGCCGGCAGTGCAGGCAGGGAACGTTGGAGTCTGCAGTCACTGCAGCAAGCAAGCCTCATGTTCACTTCCAGCTGCCTGGCTGCTGGCCGCCATCTTGGCTGACAGTTAATTTGCATATACTCACTGATTAGCCAATGAAAAGGGTAGCAGTCGTACGCTAATTACCATGTTTCTCTTTTATTAGTGTAGATAAAGTGATCCCTCATAAATCTAGTACCCACCTGACACCATATATAGTTGTTATATCATTGATATTCTCTATGCTCTACTTCATATCCCCAAACACACTACTTCTTAATCCCACAGCACAAGGCAGCTAGATGGAGACCGAAGCTCAAAGACAGCAAATGTATCCCTGAGGCCACACAGGACTAAGTGTGAAAAACAGAAACCAGGTGGAAGTAGTCTTCATTGAGCCTGATCTGAATTGTCTGTTGAATGCGTAGGCGGTTGATAATCTATTATCAGGGACTGGGGTAGGTGTGGTTAGTGTAGGAAACAAATGTAGATGCCCAATGTTTATTTTTAAACCTCTTCTCTAAATTCTGGGAACTCTGGCTCAGTATTTCAACACCTGTGGGTAAGGTGGGAGCGGGCTGTTGGAATTTCAGCAATGCTCCCATGTCTGGGGGACAAGGCTGCAAGTGACACAATGGCTAGGGCCTCTGATTCCAGAAGAAAAGACTGCATCCAACAACCACCCTCCCACTTCCTGCTCCACTAGGCAGCAGTTGGGTAACCTGGAGAAAGGAACTATAGCATGCTTGAAGGGGGAGGTTAAAACGGACATTTATTACACACAGTAGCAAAAATGGAACAAGAGTCAAAACTGCAATGATGGTCTTTATATCAATTCTCCAAAGACTAGGCACTCAACCTAAAATAAACGCCCCTTTCTCAGTCCTGGATGAGCAATGGGATCTCACGTGGGAGAGGCTGGGATCCAGTTCATGGGGATGATGCCCAGTGAATGCCACATAGTCTCAGTGGAGAAATGTCTGAGGACCAAAGCCTTTTGGGAGGTGTGTCCTGGATCCATCAAAAAGTCAGGAATCTCTCAGGCCCACAAGGCAATTAAGGCCATGAAGGCAAAACCAACGGTTACACAGGCCCACTTGAGCATTGGGGCCTCAGGAGCAGCTAGCTCCCTGGGCAAAATTTCTAGGAAGGTGACATACAGGAAGGTACCAGCTGCAACACCCTCTAACACAGCCTGGGCTAAGCCTTGCCCCCCTTCTGAGTCCCCTGTAGGCACAGCCAGCCCCAAGGCTATGCCCAGGGGGGACATGAGAGAAAATGACAGTATGCAGAACATGGCCCATCGTGGTGCAGTGCCTATCTGCACCAGCCGCAGTCCTACACTAAACACCACGGGCCCCTTGTGAGCCAGGACAGCAAGACAGAGCTGTACGGTAGTTGGTACAGTTGTCTGCAGCCCCACAGCCAGACCTTCAAACACTGAGTGGAAGGAGAGTGAGAGCAAGAGAATGAGGGCTCGAAAGGGCTTCCGGGAGAGTGAGGGTAAGGATGAGTGTTTGTGGCTGTGGAATCCATGGATGTGAGCCTCACTCACTTCCTCCTCCTGCACTTTTGGTTTTCCAATGGTTTCAGGACAGCACTGCAATGCCAGCGACTCCAAAGAGAAGACAAAGAAGAAGCCCAGGGAGATGATGAGCCCTCCATAGGAATATTCCTTCTGGGAACAGAGAGAGGGGCTGTGGGACGGGAAAGGAAGGAAGTGCAGTGGATGGAGGTGTGGAGATGGGATGGGAGACTGGAGAGAATGGGAAATGTGGGACTAGAACTTTAAAAAGGGTAGGTGGCCGGACTGGTGTAGCTCATTGTTTGAGCGTCAACCCATGAACCATGGTTGAATTCCTGATGAGGTCACATGACTGGTTTGGGAGCGCAGTGCCCAGTAGAGGGCATACTGGAGGTAGATGATCAATGATTCTCTCTCATCATTGATTTTTCTACCTTTCTCCCTCTCCCTTTCTCTCTCTCAAATGAATAAAAATAAATTTAAAAAGGCGGGAGGAGGATAAGGGAATGAAGGCTGGAGGAGATATGGACATGCAACAAGAATACCAGAGGGACCAAGGTTGCAGTGTCAGTAGGGTTGAAATGTGGGAAAACGATGGGGAGCATGGCTAAGGGTCTAGGGCAGTGGTTGGCAAACTGCGGCTCTTTTGCCCCTTGAGTGTGGCTCTTCCACAAAATACCACATGCGGGCGCACATGTACAGTGCTATTGAAACTTCGTGGCCCATGCACAGATGTTTGTATTTTGTGGAAGAGCCACACTCAAGGGGCCAAAGAGCCGCAGTTTGCCAACCACTGGTCTAGGGAAAGAAGGAAAGAGTAAAGCCAGAGCTTTGTCTGGGGTTCCATAAACCCAAAAGTATCGGGTTGGCTCCTCCTTTCCCTACAGTGTCTGAGCTGAGGAGCAGAGGGATTCCTGGTATTCCTCACGTCCTCTCCTCAAAAGGATCTGGGTATGAAGAGACTCGGGTTCTCCTCACCCTCCAGGTTGGGTGTGAGAGATACTTACAGAAGCTGAATTAGGATATCCAGAAGAATTTCCTCCACTGTTCTAGGGAGAAAAAAAGCAGAAATTATCTGAGGGATGGAGCAGCTCAGCTTCCTGCCCTGTTCCTTCAGCTCCACTGCTTTCCTTACAGTCTAATCTGACCTGTCATCATGATTCCACACAACACAGAGCTGTCATTGTCTCTACTGTTCCACCCATGTCCTTTGCTCCATCACTTTCCCCAATTTCTCCCCTTGGTTCTGCTCATCATCTGGCTTCTTAGCCCTACACCTCAGCTGCTCACCTTCACCCGGAGCTGCCGGATCTCGAATTCAATATTCTCCAGGGCTTCAACAGTCATGTGCATGAAACCTGCTCCCAGGAAAACGCCTGCAGAAACGCAGCTCAGGAGGCTGAGGCCCCGGGGGAGTTGACCTAATGAAAAGCAGGAGTTACAACAAGTTGGCAATGAGGAGATGGACAAAGGTGACTAATGAGCAAAAAGGAACACTCAATATCCAAGCATGGGGATGGCAAGAGAATCAGAGCAAGTGTCAGGGTAGGGTCATAGGGTTGAAGTCAGGTTATGGGGCAAAGATACAGAAGGGCTATACCTTTGAATGTCTCAATCTGGAAACATTTGAAGCAGATGGGAATAAGGCCACAGACCAGCGTGACAACCAGCATGGCAAAGAGGCAGCCAATTTTTACTTCTAGTACTGGCTCCATCCTTGGGGTACAGGATAAAAAGACCTCAGAATGACAAACGGAGTTACAAGTTTTGGAGCAGGAGTGGTGTCTTAGGTGGTCAAAGCTGTAGTGTCCACTCCTGAGCCTCAGGAAGCTGTTGGATTCTCTTTGTTTTGTGCTGCCTAATTGTGCAGCCTTGCATAGCTGGCTGGGGCCCTGCCTCATCTTCTTGCCCTCCCCCTACTTGGAGGCCCCTCCCATGGCTCATGCCTTCTGAACTTGGAAACCAGAAACTCCAGACTCCCTGCCAGGCACAGCCCTGTGCTCTGTCTTCTCTTCAGTTCCATGACTAATCCAAGGGCCGTGGACTGACTTAGTTCATGCCTGGGGCTGGTCTAATCCAAAATGGCACAGTCTATGGTGCTACTTCCCAGCTATTGTGTGTTGGAGACAGTCTGGTCCTGGCTCACTCAGGACATTTGATCTAAGCCTTCCATACCATGCCCACCCCAATGCAAGTCTCATAGGCTGCTATGCTGATACCTGAACCTTACCCTTTCAGAGGGGATTTGGGGCCACCTGGGTGAAGGAGGTGGGGCTAAGGAGTGGTGCTGCTGCCACTGTGGGAACTAGTGGATGAGGGGACTCCCCTAGCCTGTAACCCCAGAAAAATAGCTCCAGGTATGGAAATGTCTATGAAAGTTGAGATTTCTAGTATTACAACACTGAAACTGTTGCCGCTTCTGACTGTGCCTACTTCCTGATATACGTTGTGGGAGAGGGACTGAGAGTTTTATTACACAGAAAGTTGCTCTAGCTCTGAAACAGCAAGGCCTAGGGGAACACAGAAATGAACCAAGTAAATGAAAGTCTCTGCTTGGACATACTGTTGTTGAGATAGATGACTCAGTCCTGAAGGGATAGTTTCTTGAGGGACACTCATGAGGCAAACTCTGGGGAGCTGATGAACCCTGAAAGAGATAAAAGGAAAGGAAGGAGGGAGAAAAACAGAGGCCAGGCAGCTGCTTGCTAGTCACCTATCCAGGTGGCCCGTCTAACTACCCTGAGACCTGTTGAGCCAGTTCTCAAAGCACTGGGGGCAGCGATCCCCACTACCCATTACTTCCCTGGGAAGTCCCGGTCTCTGGGAGAAGCAGCAGTATTCTTACAGGAGGGGCTGAGCTTGAGGTTTCTGTGGGGAGACAGGCATTGAATCTCTGAGGACTCACTTCGTTACTGGATAGGCCGTGATGACTGACCTCTATACCTTTTAAGAATCACAAGACTTATTCCCATTCTTTGAAAAGTTATAATTCTTATTAAAACCTCAAACAAATGCAGATATATAGGAGTACCAGTACTCCTGTTACCATGAACAGTCAGTTGGAGCGCTGAGGAGTCTCCTCATTGGCCAAAATGGCGCAGAGGGCGGGTCTTACACTGAATGCGCCAAAGGCTGGAAAGATGAATGGGCAGGCCCTGGCGCTTGGCAAGCTAAAAAGACCAATGGACTGGACCTGAGGAATATGAATGGACAGGGCCTGAGCGGGGCCCAAAGCTCGAAATGTGAATGGACAGGGCCCCAGAGAGCTGTAATCTAGCAAAATAATTGGGTAGAAAAATAAAAAGCCCACCTCTCCCTATTCCTGTAAGAACCACAGCTTGAGCAGGAAAGGGGGATGGTCTTTGAGACAGAAGTCTACCATTCTCAGAGGTTGAGCAGCACCAGAATAAAACCTCTTTCCTTTTGCACCTGTCTCATGAGTTTGGCTTTCCTTGCGGCAGGCATTAAACCTGTGTTTTTCGTTACACTCCCATCCTGGATACCAGGTGGCTTTAGCCTTGTCAGGCACGATGCAAGAAAACTCTTGTTACACATCCTTGTTAACTCTCAGGGGGATCTTCAACAGGGGACGGAAGAAGCTCAGACGGGGTGGTCACAGGTGAAAGATCTCCCCAGGAGCTGACACGGGCACAGCGATACAAATCCCTTTGAAAAAGAGAGGTCAATGTGGGGAGTGGGTTCCTGCCACCTCCCACTAATTGTGGTCACAGCCTCCGTACCTGCCATGGTGGCGGGCTGTGAGCATCTGGACAGCACAGGTGACAGTGCACATGGTGTGGCCATTTAAGGACAGGCTGAGTGACCCGGGGCCAGCGATTAGCTTCCTCTGGAGACCCCCGGGCAAGGATTACCATTGAGAACTTTTCCTCCTTTGGCTTCTTGCTCTAAGGTAAGGATAGAGGGACTTTTTTGGGGGGAAAAGATATGGGGAAAATGTTGACCCCCATTACTGCAACCCTTTTCATATTCTAGGTCAGTGATGGCGAACCTATGACACGCGTGTCAGAGGTGACACACGAACTCATTTTTTTGGTTGATTTTTCTTTGTTAAATGGCATTTAAATATATAAAATAAATATCAAAAATATAAGTCTTTGTTTTACTATGGTTGCAAATATCAAAAAATTTCTATATGTGACACGGCACCAGAGTTAAGTTAGGGTTTTTCAAAATGCTGACACGCCGAGCTCAAAAGGTTCCCCATCACTGTTCTAGGTCATGCACATTCAGGCCCTACAAATGCTCTCAGAATTTTCCAACTCCTCCCACCTGGTTCTTTTTCATCCTGCTTTCCCAAGCTACCTCCTCCCTGCTGCCATATTTCCAGGTACATACCCAGCTGAAGGGGATGGGATGGTAAGCCTGGGAAAAGCTACAGGCCAGGGGCTCAGAGGCTGTCAACTGGGGACAAGGAAGTTCATGGGGACACTGTAAACACACATGAAAAATATGAGGTAAGAGGAAAGAACCACAGATCATAAAACTGGGAAACTAAGGGTGCTAGGGTCAGGAAGGGCTAGGGGTAAGGGAGCACAGGAGCAGGGGGTAGGGAGAGCAGGGGATCCACTAAGAAGAAATCGGATGGGGACACAAAGCAGTGGAGGGAGGCTTAGCTTTGCCCTCTCACTTGCCCTGGACACAGCTGAGCTCAGCTCTTTGCATGCTGGGAAAGGCAGAAGCAATACTCACTGGGGCAAAGACAAAAGCAGGTCGAGGGTCCAGAGGTGACTTCTCCTTTCCCTGAAATCAAAGGAAATAAAAAAATTAAGCTGGGCCTGTAGGGTCTATTCTCATAAGTCAATCTCTGCTCTCAGTCAATTGAGGACTCCTTTAACATCTGATTCTGGTAATTACTAACTATGTTCTTTGAGTTAAACTGGCTACTTCTCCAATACTCCAAACAAAGAACTTTCTCTTTGCAGCAGGAGAGAGGCAGGAACTTGGCACATAGAATGGTGCTCTTCTTGTCAGCAACCTCTACTCTCAAAAAAATCCCATTCCAGGACAATTAAATTCATGATTTTTTTTTAAAAATATATTTTATTGATTTTCTACAGAGAGGAAGGGAGAGATAGATAGAGAGTTAGAAACATCGATGAGAGAGAAACATCGATCAGCTGCCTCCTGCACATCTCCCACTAGGGATGTGCCCGAAACCCAGGTACATGCCCTTGACCGGAATCGAACCTGGGACCCTTCAGTCCACAGGCCGATGCTCTATCCACTGAGCCAAACCGGTTTCGGCTAAATTCATGATTTTATACTGGTTCATACAGTCCTAGAGATAAGGTTTTTGGCTCAGCCTTGTCCTAGATCAGGGATCAGCAACCTTTTTTAAAGGCTCAGAGAGTAGCCAAATGTGTTTGTGTCCCAACTATTTATCTCTGCCATTTGTAGTGTGAAGGTAGCCATACAAACAGACACTCAAATAAGCCTGGCTCTTACAAATCCTGGCAGGCAGGATTTGATCCACAGGCCCTACTTTGCCAACCACCACCGTACATCATGATGAGTTTACATGCTGTTAACGTAAAAAAAACCACTGAAACCTGTAAAGAATTTTGTGAGTTTATTTGAGCCAAACTGTCAACATATGCCGGGAAGTAGAACCTCAACGAATTGAGATAATGCTCCAGAGAATGGCTGGTTACATCTGTATTTATATATTGCAATAATAATTTTAAAAAAGGACGTAGGTGAGTTACATGAAATTCATTGATGATAGATTAGGTAGGTGGGATAAAGCAAAGTGGGGAAACCTCTGGGATAGGGTAAAAAGTAAAATGATGGACATGTGCTTCTTTTACACAGATGGATACAGGATAGTTTTACATAATTAACAGTTGACAGTTAACTTGATAACAATGAGGGAATGTCCTGGTGCTATTTGTTTTGCCCTGAGGGGTCTGGAAAAAAGGAAACTTACAAGCTACCCTGTCATCTCACCGATATGTTATCTTAAAGGCAAAAAGACAAATGGACTCAGTAAAGATTTAAGTTGATCTTTGTCAGGGAAAATACTGGCCTAGGACATGACTACCCATCATAACCTGTTTGCAGTTAAATATTTCATTTGAGACCATCCTTTGTGGTTATTTTAGGTCTTTGAGTTTGTACAACCGCCATGCAGGCCTTCCCTGAACTAGTCAGTTTAGCATATGGTCCCTTTCGTCCACACAGCCTACTCTCCTGAGAGTCACTTACCTTTGTACGACAGTTATTTCAGTTTTCAAGGGAGTACTGGTAATTGGTGACAGATAGGTAGGGGTTGGAGGAAGAGAAGGAGAAAGAACCTTACCTTAAGGACCAGGTCCCTGGCTTCCATGAGAAGGCAGTGCCCAGCTTTTGTTCCATTCTCCACCAATATCTGTTCACAAAGGGGAAAATGAGCAGAAGCCCTGAATTATATGAAAACATATGAAGGGAACCAAACAAAGTTTTGCCACCCAAAAGCTACTGAAACAGGATTTTTTAAGGGTGAAAAAAAAAACAGGTTTAGGGAATTTTAGAAATTAAGGGGATCATGGAAGAAGCACAGGGCTGCAGAGCAGCAGAAAGTATATTTCCATAGAATAGGGAAGCTAAAAAGCTGCAACAGGTACATTTCCATAGAATGAGGGAGCTGGAAACAGCAAAAGGTCTATATTTACAAAATAAAGAGAAGAAAGCCCTTCATCCAGAAGGAGAAGAAGAAACCCCAAAGGTAATAGGAAAACAATAATAAAGGAGGGGAGGAAAAACCTCATGTGTCCCAAGTGAGGTTCCACCTTTGAGCTCAGGAGTTACTGTAGTAACCAGTCTAAGGGAAATAGTGAGCAATCATAGGGGATATCATGGCACCAAGATCTGCAGTCTTTATAAATCATGGAAAAGGAAACTCTGTGGGGCCCTTTTCCCCTCCCCACGTGGGAGTCTGTACTTGTTCTTTAATAAGTTTTCACCTTTGCTATACCACCTCTGTCTGTGGATTCATTCGTTGACTCCAACGGACAAAGAATCCAGGACATCATGCCCAGTCCAAAAATTCTGCTTCACTACCTTTTCAAAATACTGTTTTTAAGCTTTTTTTTTTTTAAACAAAAGACTCAGAAAGAACCTTTGATTCTCCCATTTCCTGCCTCAGAGATTTAAATGCAAAGGCTACTCTAGGAAGGGAATCTTGGGATATGTCTTAGTCTAATTTGAATTCAGTATGGTGGGTGAGAGGGTTCAGGCAGGGATACCCTGTTAGCTAGATACCCCGTGCCCCATTGTTTCTGAGTGGCCCAGCAACAATTTGCCTGCCATGTGTGTTCTACGCTTCCTCAACTTCCTGTAAATTGCCCATTCTCACTTCTAAAATACATGTCCCCCACTTTTCTTCTTTGTCCAAAATGCCATATACTATTATACTCAATGGTGCTTTACTGCCTTTGGAATTTTTATGCCTATGTGAATTACTCATGCACTTGTGAGAGACTGTTATGCCCAGATTTCAGGATCCCCAAGAGACCACCAGGGAGCCAGCCGTGTCCGATGCAAAAGCATAAGAGTCTTTATTCAAGCTAGCTCGGGCTCCCCATCTACCACACTCGCCGACGCAGTGGCAAGAGGCAGAGAGAGCCAGCTTTGTGGGTAGAGGGGTTTTATAGGGGTTTGGAGTTAGGGGAGGAGAGAGGACTGTGGGCCCTGCCGATTGGCCAGGCCCAAGTCGGTGTCTTGTTACACAGGATGTGGTTGTGTCTATGGTGCGCACTTCCCTTAATTATCATTGGTTAGTTTAAAGAAATCCTAGGTGTGGCTAGCAGAGGCTTGGGCTTCCGGGAAGAAGCTCCTTGCTGAGCACATAGCTCCCCAAAAATGGAGGATTCAGGGCAATATGGAGGGCGTAGCCCTCACCCTTTCAAGACCAGTCAGGAGCCGAAAACCAGGATTACAGGCTTTATTAGGGGAAAAAGACCTGCCGGTCTGTCTTGCAAGGGGAGAACAGCAACCCATGCAGAGGTGAACACACCTTTTGAGGGGCGGAATGGGAAGGAATGGGGGCTTAGTGTACTCAGCGAGTGCTGATTGGTGGCTTAATGTATGGTCCATATAGGAACAAGGGCTTAGGGTATTTGGCAGGTATTGATTGGTGGTTCAATGTATAGTCCATATAAGGTACATAGTTAGTCACTCAGGTATTTCCGGGCTGCAGGTTACATCATACTCCACCCACCAGTTGGGGGAAGGGAGGATCTATCGGCTGTTATTAAAATTTTATTTTTTTCCCTGTTAACCTATCTGTTAATTAGTAGCCCAGCTAGAAGACCTTAGAACAGCGGTTCTCAACCTGTGGGTCACAACCCCATTGGCGGTTGAATGACCCTTTCACAAGGGTCACCTAAAACCATCCTGCATATCAGATATTTACATTATGATTCATAACAGTAGCAACATTACAGTTATGAAATAGCACCGAAAATAATTTTATGGTTGGGTCACAACATGAGGAACTGTATTTAAAGGGCCAGAAGGTTGAGAACCACTGCCTTAGAATAGGGGTGGGCAAACTTTTTCACTCGAGGGCCACAATGGGTTCTTAAACTGGACGGGAGGGCCGGAACAAAAGCATGGATGGAGTGTTTGTGTGAACTAATATAAATTCAAAGTAAACATCATTACATAAAAGGGTAGGGTCTTTTTTTTTTTTTTTTTAGTTTTATTCATTTCAAACGGGCCGGATCCAGCCCATGGGCTGTAGTTTGCCCACGGCTGCCTTAGAAGGTGGGAAAAAAAGTATTATTATTATTATTATTTATTATTATTATTATTATTATTATTATTTAGCTCCCATACATGAATGTCAGTAGCTCTGTAAGAGCATTCACAGATGGAATAGCAGTCCTAAAGGAAGTGGCAGTATATATAAGATTGGGATGGTGACCCTACAAGAGGGACCAAGGAATCTATGCAGGAGAAAAAATGATCAAGAATGCAGACAAGCTCCAATGTAGAGATGGAAAGGAATGAAACCTATGAAGCTGCTTTAAAACTTGAAGAGAAAAGTAGGTTTTTACTCACCAGAAAATCATTTGTCTTGCACCACAAGGTTTAGAGACAAGTCAGCCTTGCTGGGCAGTTCACTTAGGGAAAAGGCTGATACCACCACATTGAACTGTACCTGAGGACCAAGACAAAGAACATGACAGACCTGCCCTCTCCCCCTTCCTAGAGCACAATAAAGTTCTATCTCCCTAAATGTATTCTGTTGTCTTTTATCTTCTAACACTCAATGCTGGTTTGCAAAGCTGAGGTCAGTTTCCAGTCTGCCAAATTCCATATTTAGCATACTCTACATATTGCCACTTGCTTTAAGTGATACAGGTAGAAACTGTCTGCAAAAGACACCTGGTACCTACGGCTTCCTATTTTCTGAACCACCTATGGAGGAAGGTACAGGTGTGGCAACTGTGAGTCTGTAGGTATAAACTGAAGTTATATCCTGATAAGAACGTGGCCCTGAGAATAAAGAAAAATGCTAGGTGAGAGGGAGATAAAGGAGGATGAAGGGGTTCAACTGGCCTCCCCAGGAGGAACCACTTTGGCATGTGGATTATTTTGAGCTGAAGGCAATCGAGACTCTGTGGGCTCAAGAAACATTTTTTACCTCTCCTTAAAAAAGTTTAAATGGAGGGTCTTGCCCATAATAAGAGTTATTACCAGAAATAACTTTTTATGACCTATCTATAGGGCAGGGCAAACTTCTAATTACTGAACATCTGCTCTTTTTATCTATCTGAGTAGTTCCTTCCTCCCCTCAGAAGCCTCAGGGTACCTTACCTAATTCTTTAGTTTAGCGGTTCTCAACCTGTGGGTCGCGACCCTTTGGGAGTCGAACGACCCTTTCACAAGGGTCACCTAAGACCATCGGAAAACACATATATAATTACATATTGTGTTTGTGATTAATCACTATGCTTTAATTATGTTCAATTTGTAACAATGAAATACATCCTGCACATCAGATATTTACATTATGATTCATAACAGTAGCAAAATTACAGTTATGAAGTAGCAACGAAAATAATTTTATGGTTGAGGGTCACCACAACATGAGGAACTGTATTAGAGGGTCGTGGCATTAGGAAGGTTGAGAACCACTGCTTTAATTGTTTGTCACATATACCTCATTTTACCTTTCTGTCTCTGAACCTCTCCTATATACGGGTTTCTGTATATCTGTATGTAATTAAGTTTTATTATTTTTTTTTCTTGTTAATTTGCCTCATGTCAATTTAATTATTAGACCAGTCAATATAACCTAGAAGGGTACAGGAAAAATTTTCCCTCCCTCAAAAAGGTAAACAAATATTAAAAACACAGGGAGAATATTGGGTCACCTGTCATGTTAATCTTAACCAACATATCCACGTGAAGTGTGTTTCAAAATGTATCTTTGAGAAAACCTTACTGAGCAAGATTAGGCACTGTAGGCCAGGGGACTGATTTTTTCCTCTTGCTGCTATGGATTCCTGGGAAATATTGGGTTGCTCCCGCTCTGAATCAGGGGCCAGGATGAACACAACAGAAGTGTGGCTCTCTTGAGAGTGGGGTCTATTACCTGGGGTGGCCTGTGATAGCAGCTGAAAGGAAAGCCTATCTTTTGGGACAGGAGCAAAGCTACTGCTTGGATAAAAGGGCACATGGGTGTCCGTTTAAGGACAGGCTGAGCGATCTGGGGCCAGCTAAAAGGTATACCATTTATACCTTTTTAAGGCCAAAGGAAGAGACATTGACCTCTGTGTAGGTTTGGGGTAAGACTTGTGCAGTAAGTTATAAGAATATTTGGCTTCCCAAGATTATAAGACTTGGTGGTGAAATTGACATTTACGGGAGCCCTGAAAGGCTGCACTCAGAGACCACGTTTTATAAAGTAGTAGCGTAAGTAGGTATGAAGTTTTCATTGTCACATTTATTCAGTCATTTTCTCCTGAACATAAGATACTTTAACAGAAGGTGCTTCTAGAACCCAGCCAGACAGAGTTACTAAGGCACCCCTATAGGGAGGGGAAGGAAGGGCATTCACGAGAGAGGCATCAACTTAAAATGTATGGATATTGCTAAGACAGGCAGCATGCAGATAACCGATCACAAGGCAGTAAGGCATATAAACCAATTCAAAGGACATTGCTAAGGCAGAATTATTTGAAAAGACCAATTAAGAGTTAGCAGGACTACCCATCCTCTAAACTAAAAGGTGCACACTTCTTCTCGCTCTCTCTCTTCTCCCTGGAACTACAACGCAATAGGTTACTGACATTCATTCCTGTGGCAGGGGAGCACATCCTTGCATCCACGTGGGTTATGGCCATATGGGCCTCCACACATGGACTATTAGACTCTAATTAGCTTGGGTACTACACTACTCCCTACTGTAATGGGGAAAGGAAGTTCCTAACACTGGCCTGTTCTTGGAAACCCAGCTACACCTTTTCCAGGACTGGCTGCTCCAAATAAACTTTGGTTCCATTAATCGTTTTTGTCCGGGACTTCATTCTTTTATTTTCGGGAGACAAGAACTCGGGCTCAAACAACACCCACATTTTTGGTATCAAAGTTATATATAACATCATGTAGTCATAATGTAAAGGCTAATGTAAGGACATAACATAAATAATGGGCTTTGAATTAAAATTCTCATTATCTATTATACTAGTACTTTATTAAAATGACCCACTTTATGAAGATAAGGAAGTTGTCATGCTAAATGACATAAGTGAGTTATAAAAATAATTGAGGGTAAAATAGTGTTATAAATTGAGAGGTATAGGCTTCCAGATATGCATATTAAATCTCTTTGAAAAATTAGGAATGTAGACTCAGTTTTGTTTGTTTGTATTTTGTTAATCCTCACTCGAGGTTATTTTTTCCATTAATTTTTTTATTTTTTTTATTTTAGAAAGAGTGGAAGGGAGGAAAGAGAGAGAGAGAGAGAGAGAGAGAGAGAGAGAGAGAGAGAAACATCAAAGTGAGAGAAACACATCGATTGGTTGCTTCCCACACATGCTCTGCCTGGGGCTGGAGATCAAACCCAAATCCAAGGTATGTACCCTTGACTGGGAATTGGACCCTCAAACCTTCAGTCCTCAGACCGATGCTCCAACCACTGAGCAAACTAGCCAGGGCTAGATTCAATTCTGGAATCAAAGAACAAAATACAGAAAGTGAATTTCTCCCCCCACCCCCTGGATAATATTTAAATTGAATGTGCAAAGTTGATGTATCATTCTCTCTTCCATCTGTTCGTTTGGGAAGAGTTTTTACAAACTCCAGAAATTTGACTAATTAAATCTTCCAGAGCTTGTTTAAGTCTAAGGCTGCTTCCAGCAATGACTGGATACAGAAGGGAAATGGAACTCCTGTGATAAGGGACTTTAGTTTGAGGACTCTCCAGTGACCTTGCCAAACACTCCTTAGAATTGCATAACAGTCTAGGATGTTTTCGGCTTTCCTTCCCTCTCTGGATTCACATCATGTTCTGATGGCTCTCTCAGCCTCAACCTACTCCCTTCCCACTTTTTGTTGTCTTTTGGCTTCTGCTTTTCAGACTCACACATGATTGAAGTCATGGGGTAGATTAATTATTTGAGGAGAGTTATGGAAAAAAGAAATGCTTACAGGTCATGAACTATAGGGAGTGAGGTAGAGAGTACCAGGGGAAAAGGTTAAAAAGAGAGTTAAATAAGCAGGCAAACAACCAAGGAAACTGGTGTTTCAGAATGAGCCATTATGAGTTTATTTCCTTCCAGAGCTTTTTTCTAAGCATGATGAAAGTTTAAAATTTACCAAGAAGAAATAAGAAGGCTTCTCAAACTAGAAAAGGAAAAAAGAGAGCAGCTGAGGTCAGGAGTGGTTTGATTGACTTTTTAAAAATTCAATACTTAAAGGCAAGGTAAACAGCCAATTAATTAAGATAAAAAGGAATTGCCGAACCGGTTTGGCTCAGTGGATAGAGCGTCGGCCTGTGGACTCAAGGGTCCCGGGTTCGATTCCGGTCAAGGGCATGTACCCTGGTTGCGGGCACATCCCCAGTGGGGGGCGTGCAGGAGGCAGCTGATCGATCTCTCTCATCGATGTTTCTAACTCTCTATCCCTCTCCCTTCTTCTCTGTAAAAAAATCAATAAAATATATTTAAAAAAAAAAAAAAAAAGATAAAAAGGAATATCACAATATGTACATGTAAGAAATCATTATGTTGTACACCTTAAAATTACCCAATATTATATGGCAATTATATCTCGATCAACCTGGAAGGAAAATATTTATGTAAGGGGAACTGCATGTGCAAAGGCCCTGGAAAATACATTTGCTTTGAGTGATAAAATAAAGCAAAATAACATAGAATCAATAGAAAAAATATATTTCACCTGTTCTACTTCATAGGAATAAACATCTCTAAAAAATTATATACTACTAAGGAAGGGGACTTCTGTTTTCACACATATATTACTTCCACTGTTTTTTATATATCCTTCCCTTTTTATCTATAATAATAAAAGCATAATATGCTAATTAGACCAAAGTCCTTCCAGACAAACACAGGGCTGTGAGTGAAGCCCAGGTCCCGGGTGCCAGAGGGAAGACAGTGCCAGCAGAAGGAGGAAGGAAGGCCTACTCTTGCACGAATTTCATGCATCAGGCCTCTAGTCCTTATCTACACTAATAAAAGAGAAACATGGTAATTAGCATACGACCGCTACCCTTCCCATTGGCTAATCAGCATATCCTTATGCAAATTAACTGTCAGTCAAGATGGCGGCCAGCAGGCAGGCAGCTGGAAGCGAACATGAGGCTTGCTTGCTTCAGTGACGGAGGACTCCAACATTCCACGCCTGTGCTTCTGGCCTCTGAGCTGGCAGTTTGAAACATTCTAACAAATATAGAAGGCCGGGATCTCAGAGCTGAAGTTATACATTGTTTCGATTATAGAACCGAAACAAACCAGATACCTGCTCTCAGAGCTAGAGCCAGAGCTAAAGCTGGCCCAGAATAAAATAAAAAAAAGGAGCAGTTGGGAGCTTCAATCAACAACCGCCAGCCTGAAAGCAGCCCTCAGCCCCTCACCCAGACTGGCCAGGCACCCCAGTGGGGACCCCCACCCTGAAGGGTGTGTGACCAGCTGCAAACAGCTATCATCCCCTCATCCAGGCTGGCCAGGCACCCCAGTGGGGACCCCCACCCTGACCCAGGACACCCTTCAGGGCAAACCAGCTGGCCCCCAGGCTTCTATCCTATATAGTAAAAGGGTAATATGCCTCCCAGCACTGGGATCAGTGGAGCACAAGGCCTCCTGGCACCAGATCAGCGTGACGGGGCAGCGCCCAAACCCCCTGATCGCCCTGCGGCTCTGTGTGTGACAGGGGAAGGCGCCCCAACCCCCCCCCCACCACCACCACCACCACAGGCCCTGCTCTGTGTGTGACAGGGTAGAGCCATAACCTCCCCATCGGCCCTGCCCTGAGTGTGACAATGGCTGCGCCCCAACCCCCTGATCAGCCCTGCTCTGTGTGTGACAGGGGGGAGCTCCCCAACCCCCTGATGGGCCCTGTTCTGTTCGTGACAGGGGGGAGCTCCTCAACCCCCTGATCGGCCCTGCTCTGTGCATGACAGGGGGGAGCTCCCCAACCCCCTGATCAGCCCTGCTCTGTGTGTGACAGGGGGGAGCTCCCCAACCCCCTGATGGGCCCTGTTCTGTTCGTGACAGGGGGGAGCTCCTCAACCCCCTGATCGGCCCTGCTCTGTGCATGACAGGGGGGAGCTCCCCAACCCCCTGATCGGCCCTGCTCTGTGCATGACAGGGGGGAGCTCCCCAACCCCCTGATTGGCCCTGCTCTGTGGGTGATAGGGGGTGGCGCCGCAACATCCCCATCGACCCTGCCTTGAGTATGACAGGAGGCAGTGCCCCAACCCCCCAATCAGCCATACCCTGAGCGTGACTGAGGGTGGCATTGCAACCTCCCGATCCGCCCTGCTCTGTGCATGACAGGGGGCGGCACCCCAACTCCCCAATGAGCCCTGCTCTGAGCCCGACCAGGAGCTGCACCTAGGGATTGGGCCTGCCCTCTGCCACCCGGGAGCAGGCCTAAGCCAGCAGGTCGTTATCTCCTGAGGGGTCCCAGACTTCGAGAGGGCACAGGCCAGGCTGAGGCCCCCCCCCCCCCCCCCCCCCCCCGCCGAGTGCACACATTTTTGTGCACTGGGCCTCTAGTTATATAATAATAGAAGTATTATATTAAGTATTATATAGATATTATGTAATAAATATGATTTTATATAATAAGTATTATAAATAATAATAATATTTATATCATTATTATAGCATTTGGTAAATATATCACATAAAAGTCATATGTGAATGTGGATGGATGGATACTATGCTTGCCCTAATCATGAGAACTAATGTAGAAATAGTTAAACTAAAATAAAAATCAGTGCAACATTGACAAGAGTTATTAAAAGTTACTTTAAAGAGAGAAGAGGGCCGCTAGACCATCTAAAGAAAGACCATGTCAAATAGAAATGAAATCAGCAATCAAAGCAGAACAAGAAGCAAGTCACACAGCCCAACTCTTCTAGGGCTCATTCAAGGAAAAACAGCAAAGAGGTGTCTGTGATAGTTTTATGTGTCAAATTGCAAGGGCCATGGGATACTCACACCTATAATCAAACACTATTCTAGGTAAGTCTGGGAAGTGTTTCTGGATAAAAGTAACATTATTTATTTATTTATTTATTTATTTATTTATTTATTTTTACACTTGGGCTTCTTTCACCCAGCTATGAGCTGAGATGGCAATAGGTCAAGACTCACACTGTCTCTATCTCCATGGTGCCCACTCTTAGGCAGAGCAGAAAAAGAATTAAGCAAACAGTGAAGTGTGATGAATGTTATACCTCAAAACTGGATTTCATTTTTGTTTCTTCATGGTAAAGGCAATTTTACTCATTTATTTATTCACTGACTTTAAATACTTTTTATTTTTTTATATATTTTTATTGATTTCAGATAGGAAGGGAGAGGGGGAGAGAGAGATACAAACATCAATGATGAAAAAGAATCATTGATTGGCTGCCTCCTGCATGACCCACACTGGGGATCAAGCCCTCAGCCTGGGCATGTGTCCTGACTGGGATTTGAACCATGATCTCCTGGTTCACAGGTTGACGCTCAACCACTTGAGCTATGCTGGCCGGGCTAATTCTCATTTTTTAATTACAGTTTACTACAATATTATATTAATTTCAGGTATACATCCCAGTGATTAGACATTATATAACTTATTAAGTTACCACTGGGATAAATCTAATACTATATGACACCATACACAGTTCTTACAATATTATGACTATATTCCCTATGCTGTACTTTACACCCAAAACTACCCTGTAACCACCAATTGGTACTTCTTAATCTATTCAATTTTTTCACCCAACCCCCTTCTATCTTAAAGAAGACCCTTTAACATTCCTTGTAATACTGGTTTGGTGGTGATGAACTAATTTCTTTAGCTTTCTCTTGTCTGGGAAACCCTTTATATCTCTTTTAATTATAAATGATAACTTTCCTGAATAGAGTAATTTTGGCTGTATCATTTTGAATATTTTTATCACATTGAATATTTCCTGATAATTCCTTCTGTCCTTCAAAGTTTCTTTTGAGAGATCAGCTGATAGTCTTCTGGGAGCTCCCAGTATATAACTTTTTCTCGTGTTGCTTTTAAAATTTTTCTCTGTGTCTTTAACCTTTGGCATTTTAATTATGATGCGTCTTGGTGTAGGCCTCTTTGGGCTCACCTTGTTTGGGACTCTTCTTTTCTTGGACTTGTATATCTATTACCTTTACCAGGTTAGAGAAGTTTTCTGTCATTATTTTTTCACATAGATTTTCAATTTCTTGCTCTCTGTCATCTCCTTCTGGCATCCCCATAATGTGAATGTTAATACTATTGCAGTTATCCCAGAAGTTCCTTATATTATCCTCATTTTTTAAAACTATTTTTTTCTTTTTGCTGTTCTGATTGTGTATTTTATGCTTACTTATCTTCCAAATCTCTGATTTGATCCTCTGCTTCATCTACTTATACCATACTACTCCACTATTGATTCCTTGTAATGCATTCTTCATTTCAGTTCCTGTATTCTTCATTTCTGATAGGATCTTTTTTTTATGTTTTCTAGTTTTGTTTTTATGTTTCTTATTTCTTTGTTGATGTTCTCACTCAGTTCATCTACTCCTCCCCTAAGTTCATAGAGGATCATTATAATCAGTGTTTTGAACTATGCATCTGATAGGTTGCTTGTCTCCAATGTGTTTAGTTCTTTTTTCTGGAGTTTTATTCTGTTTTTTCATTTGGAATATGTTTCTGTGTCTCTTCATTTTGGCAACTTCCATAAGTTGGTTTCTATGTATTAGGTAGAGCTGTTACATCTTTTGGCTTGGTAGAGTGACCTTCTGTAGTAGATGTTCTGTATGGTTCGTGGCGAAACCACTTTGATCATCTAAGCTGCACACTTTAGGTGCACTTCTCATGTGGGTTGTGTATACCTTTCCTTTCTAGTTGAGCCTGGAGTCCTATTGGCACATCAGTGAAAGGGATTTACCCCCTAGGTCAATAGGATGCAAGGACTGGCTGCAACCACTGTGAAGGATCAGCTGTGCAGGGGTCAACCCTATGGAACAGGACTTTCTTCAGCAGTGCTCTGGTGCCCACTGAGTCTGCCTCTTGAGTACAGGTCAAGATCAGCCAACAACTGTGTCCTGCCTGGGACCAGCCAGTGTGACCCACAAAGCAATCTGTAGATGGCTGCTACTTGTGCTGGGTTTAGAGGTACCCAGAAGTGCCAGACCTGGGGCCATTTAGCGAGAGGAATGGGGCACATCAAGGCCAGATGTTGCTTGTTTGAGATATTTTAGGAAAGTCCAAAGCATAAGCTAAGATAGGCTGTTCGTATGGAAAGGCCACTGGAAACAGCTTGAATGGATCCTCAAATTGAGTGGGATGGGCTTTCAGGGAATCACCAGGACTCACCAATAGTATTAGTGAGGTTTATGGAGGCTCATATATAGCACCCACCTGCTGTCTCTATGTGGGAAGGGTTCAGAAAAGGAACAATGGCCTCGCCAGTACTCTATCTGGGAGAAAGCTGCCCCTCCAGCCCATTCCCTGATGCCATACAATTCAGATGTCCTCTCCATATGTCCCTGGTGCCTTTTGACTTGCTGCCCCAGTGTTGGAGCTCAGAGTCCAAGTTAGTGTGTTCTTCCTTTAAGAAGAATGCTTAGGACTCCAGTAGCCCTCTGTCTCATTCAGCCACAATTCCTGCTGGTTTTTACAGCCAGTAGTTTTAGGGACTTTTCTGCCTGGTACTAGAACCTAGACTGGGAGCTTGTTGTGGAGCTGGGACCCCTCTCTCTGAGAATAACATTTAAATTGGTAAAGGACATAGTCCTCTCTCACGTGGGTAGACCTCATGCAATCAGTTGAAAGCATGAATAGAACAAAAATACACCTTCCCTTGAGTAAGAAGCAACTCCTCCTGCCTGACTATTTTGAGCTAGATATCAGTTTTTCTTGCTTTTGTACTCAAACTGGAACTGGGTCTTGAGCTTTCCTGCTTTTAGACTGGCACTTATATCATACTGCTCTTTGTTTCTCAGGCCTTTCAACTTGGGTTAGAACTTATATTATCAGTTCTCCTGGGTCTCCAGCTTGCTCGCTACATATATTGGGAAATTTCAGCTCCCATAATCACATAATTATGTGAGCCAATCCCTTATTACAAATCAAATCTATCTATTATCTATCATCTATCTATTATCTATCTATCTATCTATCTATCTATCTATCTATCTACCTACCTATCTATTATCTATCTATGTAGCTAGATAGCTTGAAGCTGTCAGCACCACAATAAAATTATTAAATTATTTTGCCACATCTTTTGTGTACACACACACACACACACATTATTCTATTGGTTCTGTCTCTCTGAAGAACTTTACTAATCAGGGTCTTTGCCAAAGATACAGAGAATATACTCTATATTGGCATCATTTGTCCACATGAGCGTAATTATCTATTAAAAGACTGCCCCTTATCTTACTGATGCTGCCTCTTAATTTTTTTTTTTTAATTTTTAGGAGAGTTTATTTGAGGCAAACTGATGACATATGCCAGGGAGCAAGATCTTAAATTCTCTGTATGATAATGGTTTTATAGTTTCTTTTACCCATTTGAAATTGAGGAGGGAACTAAGGAAGATTACATGGAGGTGGGAGAGCAAGGCAGGAATTGGGTGACAGGATAGTTAACAAGATTATGTGCTCTTATGAGGTTAATTATTTCTAAAGTGTCTTAACCTAGATCAGTGGTTCCCAAACTTATTTGGCCTACGGCCCCTTTCCAAAAAAAATATTACTCAGCGCCCCCTGGAAATTAATTTTTTTAAAAATTTTAATAGCAGTTAAACAGAAAGATATATGTATTAATGTTTCTACCTTTTTCGTAAAATGTAGTAAAGAAAGGTGTAAATTAGAAACATTGAAGTTTGAAATTATGAAACTATTTATTGAACTCAGAATAGAAAGGTAATACAAAAAAAAGTTAAAACAAATGCACCTGTGGCCATCACTGCCCCCCTGGATCACTGCAGTGCCCACCAGGGGGCGGTAGCACCCACTTTGGGAATCACTGACCTAGATGAACAGGACTTGCTTAAAGAAAAGATAAGCCTTTTGCTAAAATGTGATATGCCTGGGTCATGACTACCAACCATGACCTGCCCAATTGGAAATTTATGATTTGATCACCCTGTGGGGTTACTTTCCATAGGACCTTCTTTTTTAAAATCCACAGCTTTTCCTTTTGGTCATAAATCAATTTGAAGGATGCATTGAGAACCAACCTTTTGGTCAGAGAATGTAGTCTCACAGCACATTCCCAGGAGATCTCAGTATTGACACTGTCTTATTGACCACTATGGATAAGGCAATACTGTAAACATGGTATCTGAGTTGAGGCTGAATTTTCCCCAAATGGGAAAAGCAGGTAAATGGGAGGTAGTTAGGTCTTATGGTCTTTGTTGTGAAAACAGCACTCTGGATAATTTCTATCCTGTGAACTATCATAATCCAAAATTTGCCTCCTGTCCCATTTTTCTGTATTTGACATTTAGTATAACATTTACATATGCCACTGAGAAAGGTATTAAATGTTATCTTCTTCAGCTTGGCAATAGTGTAAAATGTCTCCTTTCAATAATGTCACTCATAAATTTCTTCATCTAATTTAAGTACAGCTTAAGTGCACTATGATGCATGAAGGAATGTAAAAAACAAAAAATGGGGTGCCAGGAATCTGGGGAGAATCAAGTAGCTTCTTGGGTTTTCCATAGCCTTGACTATTTGTTTAATTTAAAACCATTGCTTACCCATAGTATAACCTAGAATTTTTTCATCAGTTTTTTAAATAATGCTTCTCATGCAATCTATAATAATAAAAGCATAATATGCTAATTAGACCGGACAGCCTAATGACCTTCCAGATGTCTTTCTAAACATCCTTCTGGACAAAGCCGTGGCAGCGGGGGATGAGGCAGAGGCAGTTAGGGGCTATCAGGCAGGCAGGTGAGCAGTTAGGAGTGATCAGGCAGGCAGGCAGAGTGGTTAGGGGCAACCAGGCAGGCAGGTGAGCGGTTAGGAGCCAGTGGTCCCAGATTGCAAGATGGATGTCCAACTGCCAGTTTAGACCCAATCCTGCTGTGGTATTGGGCCTAAACTGGCAGTTGGACATCCTCTGAGGGGTCTTGGATTGTGAGAGGGTGCAGGCCAGGCTGAAGGACGCCCCCACCCTGTGCACAAATTTTGTGCACCAGGCCTTTAGTTTACTATAACAACAAATCTTTGAGGTGTTCCAGGTGCCCTTCTGGAACACTGCAAAGTTATTCCTACATATATTGAGATTTTAACTCTTAAAACTTCAATGTCTAATGAAAATTAAGGAACAATCAATTAGCATTTTTTATGTTGGACATTTTATAATCTCTAAAACCATTTTCTATAAACATAGAAGTCAGTTGCTAACATGGACTTATTTTTGTAAATTCAGGCAAAATAAAGACATGTCTGTTTTAGTTTTAGTTAAACCAACAAACTTGAGTTAGCTTTTATTTACTAAGGATTACTCTCAGATCATATGAACCTGAAGAGCATTTCAGTTAGTTTCTATATTTCTGAAAATTTTAAAATACTCAATTCTTATAAGCTCTTGCCTTTAAATTCATTTTTTTAAAATATATTTTATTGAATTTTTACAGAGAGAAAGGGAGAGGGATAGAGAGTTAGAAACATTGATGAGAGAGAAACATCAATCAGCTTCCTCCTGCACACCTCCTACTGGGGATGTGCCCGCAACCAAGGTACATGCCCTTGACCGGAATCGAACCCGGGACCCTTCAGTCAGCAGGCTGACACTCTATCCACTGAGCCAAACCGGCTAGGGCTTGCCTTTAAATTAATTTTAACAATACCATCTAGAAGTAGCAAATGATCTCACATTATATATATATATATATATATATATATATATATATATATATACACACACACACACACACACACACAATCACAGAGATGAGAAAAACTCACTCGTTTATAAAAGAAGAATGGGACCCAAAATTTTCCCTGGAGACATTTACAATTTATATCTGTCTTTGACAAGTCAAGTTCCAAATAACCTTCTCCCTTTTAAAATAAGGAGAGACATTTTAAATACCTCAAAGACTTGGGTTGACACCTAAATGTATTTATCTAAGTTCTCTTTTTAAAGGTTCCAGAGACCAATTAAATATGTTTTGCATTCATTCTGCCTTATTTTATGCCAGCTTTTTCTAATTGTGCATACAAACATTTTAAATTATCAAAGGATCCTCATTTCAACCATCCTAGTTATAAATGGGAGACTGACTATGGGGGAGCTGGATGGCCTTGGATTTTCAATTTCCCATGTTAATTTTGAGATCTGTAGAGTCTGAACAAATTTCTAGGGAAAACTAGCCCTTTCATGTGCATCTCCAGTTGAACCAAATGTGGGGGTATCCCTATAGGACTGCTTTATGACTAGAGAAAACTTTCCTTCAGGCAACCCCACAAAGACTAAGAATGCTCATGTCTGGGCCAATGAGAGCTACCAAATGTTGCCAGGACCTTCACACTTTCCAAGGTACAAGCCATTGCCCCAGGCACCTCTCTCTTAGGGAGAACCAATTTCAGGGTGCCCTGGGGCTCTCACTGACTTCTCAGGGATTGAATGGGCAAAGTTTTAGCAGTGAATGACTCCTGGCACCCAACTCCACCACTCCAGATCTAGGTATCTGAACAACTATTATCACCCCATTGGCTATTTGGGCTGGGGAAGAAAGTGTCTCTTCTCTTTCAGAGCTAAGGAGATTACATTCTCTCATTTAACCAGCAAAGAATTTGTTCAGACTCTCAGCTAAAATTAAAAGCAGCAACCCATTCTTTTTTTCTTTCCCTGAGTTATCTCTCAACCCTTATCTACCTTGAGTATCTTCTGAGAATAGCTCAAATAAAGTCATGGTTTGCTCCTAAAAGCAAGGAGGACCATAATTCCAAGAGAGATTCACCCAAGTTCACCAGATCATAATTAGGGAGGTGGTGGGAATAATGGGCTCTTGCTTGTTGTGCCTAGCGCTGATCCTGGGTGGGCTTCTCCAGAATCCTGCTCACTACACCAAGTAAATGTTGATGTAAGAAACATACCAGAGCGCAAGATCTTAAATGCTCCCTTAAATTAAACATCTCCCTTCCTTCTCATTCACATTGATACTACTTTAAAGTCCTTTTGTTTGTTTGTTTGTTTGTTTTTTGTGTTTTTTTTTTTTTTTGGTGTGCTTTTGCAATTTAAATGATCTCCCTGTCAGACAGTTTCTTCCTACAGTGCACCAGAAAAATCTTTCAAAATGCAAGACTGATAATATATTTCCATTGCTTCAAATCTTTCCATGGATTCTAATAGTGTTTTCTATCTCAATCTGGGTGTTGGCTACCCAGCTGTGTCTTGCTTGTGAAACTTATAGAGCTATAAACATCTGAGTTGTGCACCTTTCTGTATATATGACTTCACTGAAAGATGATATTTAAAAATCTCCTCATAGCTTGCCATTATACCCAGGATTGAGTCAATACCCTTAACTTGATATTTAAGGCCTTTTGTGATTCTTGACTTTCCAAATTCCTGTCACTACCCCGATCTACTCATACCTAATTACTTGTGACCTACAAATAAATTATATACTTTTAAACTATTTACCTTTGCTCTTCCTAAAATGCTCCTTTTTAGCTATTATTCCTTCTTCAGGAATAAACCCAGGTGGCATCTTCTGGGACAATTTTTAATCTGTTAAGGCATTTCTATCTTGTTCACTCAAAGTACACTGCATATATCTCTAATACAATACTCATGACATTGCTATACCTATTTGCTTTTGTTTCTGACTCTTCCATTAGATAGTAAATCTCTCTATGACTAGGAACGTGTCATATAAAGCTTTCCCAGTATATAATACTGTGTTTGACATAAATGCATATACCACAAATATGTTTTTGTGCATGAATGAGGAAGACAAATTGAAAAAATGTATTAATAAGCCATGCTTTTGAAATAAATTACAATCTGAGTAAATAAAACAGACATAAAACATTAAATGAAAATATGATGCAAAAATAAATTAAAAGTAATATCTTGTTAAATATTTAATCACAGGAATGAACCTTAAGGGAAGCAGGAGCCAGAGGAGAGAAGTGGTCAGGCCACGGGTCACTAAGGACTCAACATCTAGATCTGAGAAGTCACATAGATTTTGGATTGTTCGAAAGAAACATAGTGCTGTAATGCAGATCACGGAAAATACCTAGAAAGAAATGGTTGAGAAAACAGAAAAATCCCACTAGCTTAGCTCTAGTTGGAAGAAAACTGATAAAAGAGTAAATTCAATCAAGGAAAGAATATTTGTAGGGAAGGTAATTTGCTACATTTTGTACATGTTGAGTTTGAAGTGCCTGCCAAAGACCCAATAGAGTTGTCTGGGAAGTAGGTAGAAATCTAGTCTGCATTTCAAGAGAGAAGTAAAAGATATACATTTCTTAGCCAATCTAATGTGAGCCAATAAATTAACCTGAAAAATAGTATATAAAGTAAAGGGAAGGGGTTAACTATGGGACCTTGGAGGAAATCTACATTTAAGGCATAATAAGAGGAAGATATGCCCAAAATGGATGCCTGGTAGGCATCAAACAAATGGGAAGGAACTCAGAGGATTGGACAGTCACAGGCTAAGGGGAACTGTTAATAGTGGTAAAAGTATCAAAGAAGCTAAGAAGGCTATGAATTACAATGAGACTATTGGGTTTTGTTTTTAGGTGTTAAGTGATTATCTTAAAGACAGAAAGTTAGGAAGAGAAGGCAGGCCTCTCTCAAAAAGAGTGTAAGGAAAAGGGAGAATTGGTCTTGAGACTTAACGAAGGCCTTTTTTTTCTTGATGAAATATGTAAGAATGTTGTAGATAGAGGGAATTTATTTTTTCTTCAGAAAGCGGTAGAAAATGCCAGAGAGAGATAGTGAATTATCAACTGATGGGCCAAAATAGAAAAAAAAAATATGAAGGCAATGAATCAGACCGATTAGAAAATATGAGGAAGGAATTTTGGAGAACTGAGAAAATTTGAAGGTCTTTAGAAGTGGAGAGAACACAAATTGGAAGCCTTCGAACTTAGCCAAGTCAGGAGTGAGGTTTTCTGCTTGAGATGGACAGGATGGAAGGGGGAGTTGGAGGACAAGTGAGATGAACAGAGGAATGAAGTCCAGATGAATACAAAGCTTCACAATGAAATAAGAAAGAGACAAATGCAAGATATAGATATTTAGGGAAATGCATTGTCTATATGCATAATAGAGATGCAGTGTGTGTGTATTTAAATGATTAATATATACTTACTATAAAATCTCATCACCCAGAAATAAACATTGTTAGGTGATATTACAATAGAAATAGCTAGAGGAGTTGGTGTCTAACTGGAAACAGGGCATAAGTGTGAGATAATCATTTTGCTGGGGTTGTGGGTCTGAGTGATTGGAAGGATGAGTGTACCTTTGCCAGAACTACAACAGTCGGGAAGGACACCAGGTTTTAGAAATAAGATGATGTGCATGATTCTAGTCATTCGATTTGATGTGTAAAATCATATAATTAAATAGATAGATTTGCATAACTTTACATAAGTAGAGGCCTTGATGTGCATTAATGATCAGAGGGGGATAGTAGATGTCAGAGATAAGAGAACAAGGTGGGAGAGTAAGGAAAGACTAAGACAAGTGCTGTGACCAGGGGCTAAGGAGGCAAATATTTTTAACTGTATTTAGCAGGAAAAAGAAGTGAAAGGGAAGGAGAATAAGGAATACATCAATTCCACCATTAGCTAGCTAAGAACTATCCATTGGTTTACTTTCACTTGGCCTTGCTTTTAAAATTCACTTTAAATGTATTATCTTGCAATACCAAAATGTATTGCTCAGATTTTCCTTTGAAGGGTTCATTAAGAGAAAGAGTTGCGTTTTTCTTGCTTTCCCTCATCCCCAGCCTTAAAGTGTAAGGTCTACACAGGACTCATACATTTTCAAAAGAAAACTTCAAATTTGCTTTGAAAGCCTTTGTGAAGTGTGTTTTTACTTTCATTTGCCACATTAAATTTTTTTCATTATTTCTCACTGGACAATTTCTGCAGGCATCTTGGATAAGATGATTTTCCTTCCCAGGCAGTGCTTTCTGCCTATATATAGAAGCAATATTTTTTACTGTCATATTCTCTGAAATTATCTTGGCATTTTTGCTGAGAGACAGATTAAACTGTAAAGAGGCTGACCAACAACAGCTAAGAGACCTATATCCTTGAGCGGCTGTATCTAAGTGTTGGATTTTTATTTTGAAACTCTATACTTCTAATGGAGGCTCTTAATTTTCTTGCTGTGAATGTGTAAGACAAGCTATCAACAGAAAGAATAATGGCAGCTTTTGTGCATAAATTAAATGCTCTGAGGTCATTTTTAGAGTGTATTTACAAAGGACTCTACCATGGGCTCTGTCTGTAGATAATAAACAACAGCACACTGAAATGCTCTCATTTAACTATGTTTAAAGATTAATGCAGGCACATAGATGAGAATTTTTTACATGCAACCAAAATAAGTATCAATCACAGCTGTTAGCAATATACCACAGAGTATGAAAGGAACATTATAGTATTTTGTTCCACAATTAATGCTGCTAAAATCAAATTCTCTATCAGTTCTGATAAGCACCCAGAGACAGCTCTGTCTTCTGAAATAGTTTTCTTGCATCTTAGTCATGCATAATAGACAATTATTCTGCATCTCATCCAAGCTGAAAACAATCCATTTTAAGTGCGCACTAAAATGGTGCGAAGAGAACTCAAGATAGAAGCTTCAGGACAGGCAGAGATTAGTTTGTTCAGTAAGTTTCAATATGGTGTTGAGGTTAAATGAAACCAAATTGATTATCCAGGTTATTGTTCAAAATTCCAAGTTGAAACTTTCAAGAGATGAATAAAAAGGAAGGAGTAAACGATACATTCAGGAAGTCTCTGGATCAATGTCTGTGAAGACTTCTAGCTACGTATCCCAAGTCTGTGAGCAGACAGTGTTGCTTGGTAATGTTGATTCAAATTCATTTTTAACATTTGTAATTGTTCTTTTGGGTTGCACCTATCAAATATGGAGCTACTGCTATGTGCATGCTGTTTTGTTTAAGTGTAGCCAAAAAATAAGATGATGAGATGCCAGCTCACATTCCATGAGACCAAAAGTGGAGCTTGTGGTGGTAGAGGGGGCATGCAGCTCAGCTCAGTGAACACTTGGTTGAAGAGGTCATGCCAGAATTGTCTCTTGCAAGTGCAACCTGTTGTAATCAGCTGCTTTCACTACAGAGTACCGTATTTTTCCATGTATAAGATGCTATTTTTTTCTAAAATCATTAGATTGAAAATCAAGGGGCATCTTATACATGGAAGTCAGCCAAGGAGAGAGCCCCGAGGGTGCATAGCTGCCCATACCTTGTCAAATAGGCTTCCTCCAATCACAGCCTTATTGTTACTGACATCAGCTGATGCCGTAATTGGAGGTGGAGGTGGAGAGTGTGCAGATGCAACGAGACCAGAGCGTTCTGAGCCGATAAAGATGTCAAAAAATAAAAAGATAAATACTGGTAAGTGATCGTCTTACTCTGTAAAATTCAAACTGAATGTAACCAGCTATGCAAAAGGCATGAAAATAGAGCTGCGGAGAGACAATTTGGACCTCCTCCCGCTGAGTGTATGATTAGACAGTGGAGAAAACAGGAAGAACAACTCTAAAAGATGCCAAAAAAGAAGAAGGCCTAAAGAGGAAAACCAGCAAAATGTTTAAAATATTGATTTCTTAATTTTGGGTTGGAAAAGTGGGGGTGTCTTACACAGGGGGGCATCTTATACACAGAAAAATATGGTTACCTTAATAGAAGCTCCCTTCCTTGAATAGAACAGTCATCAGAGCAACGCTGCTTGGCAGGTTTCTCAGTCTATGAGCCACATACCTTTAAATACAGTTAATGATGGCAAATCTCTATCTCTATATTCCTGAGACAGGCTTCAAATATGCTGGAATTTAAACCAAGCTACCCATCTCTGCTAGAATAAAAAAAAATCAGAGAGTCCTTATCAGTATCAAGAAGTCACTTTCATATTTATATGACAATAATCTTAAGTAGGCAATCCAAGTACCTCTACTTCTATTTTTCTAGTAATGGCAAATGAAGGGAAATATTCTTTAAACACTGAGAAGCTATTGGCTATAGATTAATTATATATATCTGTGAGAAAGATAGGAAGTTTGATTTTGAATAACTTTATTCTTATACTGTTGAAACTCACTTTTTTTGAGGATATTTTTCCTATTTTCTTTCTCATTTAATCATTATCAATGAGAATGGATTTTGCCCCATAAATCAGAAAAGTAATCCTGCTTATATTTTAGTTAAAAGTAACCCATCCTAAGCTGTTATACAAAGCATTCTCCATTTTGGTGGAAGAGTGAACAAGTTATCCCAAGCTCTACTGTTTGTGTGTATGTACCTCATAACTCTGTTTTTTGTTTTGTGTTTTTTTTGTAAATGTGGTTGTTACTTACTGACTATTTTCTTTGGTTGACTCAAAGTTACCTGGAGTTTAACTCTGGAACTGAATTCATTCTATCTCTCTTCCAAACATGTTCTTCTTTCTGCAGTGAATATCTTAGATATTGATTTGAGCTCCTCAGCAAACTCCTGCTCATCCATCATGACCTAGCCTAATGTCACATCCTCGCTTGTGCCTTTCTGGCTCTCTCAAGTGAACTTAGTTGTTTATGTTTCTATTTCTCATGTAACTTTTTCATACTTTCACTATTTTATTTACATATTACATTATAAGTGTGAGCTCCTCAAAAGCAGGGGCTCTACCATGTTCCCTATAACCTTGCTGGCATATTTTATACAATGAAATGGCATATTTTATACAATAAAAATGTTTATTGAATCAATATATATACACTTGCTACTATCTCTGTCCTTTGTTTCATGAATACATTTGTCAAGGGCAAGACATTTTGATTTGCTGAGTACTGAATATCATTTATAAGCTGTTTGATCTTGATTAAGCCATTTGTAGTTAAGTTTCCTTATTTATAAAGCATAAAAGAGATGCAATTTTGTTCCATAAATGATAATAATAATGATAGTAGTGTAAACTTATTTTTGTCTGTTAATTTTTTTCTTCCCAACATGCTCTTTTTATTTTTTAAATAATTCTTTATTGTTGAAAGTATTACATATATCTCCCACTTCCCCCCATTGATCCCCTCCAGCTCCCTCTTCCCCTCAGGCCTTCAGCACCCCATTGTCTGTGTCCATGGGCTATGCATATATGCATACAAGGTCTTTGGTTGATTACCTCCCACCCACCCACCTTTCCCTGCCCTCTCTCTGAGATTCTGCACTCTGTTCCATGCTTCTATGTCTCTGGATCCACTTCATTCATCAATTTATTTTGTTACTTAGATTCTACATATGAGTGTGATCATGTGATACTTGTCTTTCTCTGACTGACTTATTTCACTTAGAATGATACTCTCCAGGTCTCTTCATGTTGTCTCAAAGGGTAAGAGATTATTCTTTTTTATTGCTGCCTCACATGCTCCTTTTAGAAACCTGGTTCAAAAGGAGAGTGAAGACAAAAGGAGAGCTGAAGACAATAAAGGATTTAAGATCTTGGGGAAAACAGAGGAATTGTCTTCAAATATAAAATATGCTTTCATGTGGAAGAAAGAAAACCAAGTCCATGTGGCTACAGGAGCTAGGAATAGGAATGATGGGGGGAGGTTGTTAAGAAGCACTCCAACATCAGGTAGAGTTTGGTGTATGTTGTCTAGCTCTTATATCCCAGATGTAAAGAATTCAAGGATCAGTAAAATACCCATGTCACCCTCAAACTTTGGCAACTCATATTAGGATTTCGACATTTTATTTTTCAAAATAAAAAACAAACCAAGCAACAACAAAAGAACAAAACAACCTTTTATCATGACTATCATCATAAAAAAAATAGATAATTATACAGAAAAAAATAGGAAAAACATAAAGAAAAGGTCACTTGGGGTAAGGACACACACACACAGACACACACTAAAATTTCTCCCTCCTTTTTCCTTAGGTCTTACAAAATTTTAATACTGATTTGATGGGCCTGTAGTCAGCATCTGAGTTTACAGGAGTGCAGAAGGAGTCTCCCCAGAATTTGTCATCCTGGCATGCAAATTGTTTCTTTTAAAGGCCAACAAATACAAAAATAGATTTTTTAAAATTTTGTTTTATTTTGTTTGTTTGTTTAACGTCCCCCTGACCTGCCTAAAGGAATTCATATGGGAAAACCTGCTTCAGGTCGGGCAACTTAATATATTCAGTTTATCACATATGAATTAAGTGTGGCAGATAGGAAAGATCCAAGCAAAAGTTTGTTTGTTAGGTTCCCTCTGTGTTCCATTGTTTCTGCATGGAACTCTTTCTCATCTACCTGTTGTGAGAATAAACAAGCCATCTTTTCAGTCAAAGAATAGTTTAGGCAGCCGCCATTTTGGAGGCATGACTTGCAGCCCCTGTGGGAGGCCACCATCTTAAAACAGCAAAGGCCAACCCCTCCCTTTGAATTAGCCAATCACAAAAGACTGTGCACCTGAGCTCCAATCAAGAGCGAGGGACAAGTCACATGCATCAGGATTTAAAAGCCAAGCAGGTCACCTGCTTGGTGTGTACCTGCTTCCAAACCATGTGCAGGCACCCTTCTATATGGGTAAAACATACTTGGGAGCCAGGCAGCAAGGCAAATATCTTTATTTTATACATTAAAATCAAAAGAGAAGATGTAAGTGGTTACATAAAATCCATTGGTGGGAGAAGGCAAAGTGGGGAAACTTCTAGGATTGGATAAAAAGTAAAATGATAGATGCATACTCTTTTACATAGGTTGGTACAGGATACTTAACAGTCAACAATTAACTCAATAACAGTGAGGGGATTTCTGTTCTCCACTCTGGTGTGCTACCTGTGGTTTGTGGGGCAAGGACTTTGACATTCCAAAGATATGTCATCATCGATGCAAAAAGACAATAGACAGGACCAATTAAGGTAAAGATTGACTTTTGTCAGGGAAGATTCTAACTTAGGCCATAAACTGCTCTTAGTTAAAAAGCTTAAATTTCAGGCCATCTTTTGTGGTTATTTTAGGTTTCTGCTCGCCATGCAGGTCTTCCCTGAGCTTGTCAGGTTTAATATGTGGCCACTTCTCGTCCACATAGCCTAAGATAAAAATGTCTGTTATACTTTTTTTGTTTCAGTTCTAAGAACCTACAGATGATGTTAAGTGAGGACTTACTGTACATGGACTAATGAGATAAACAATGCTAAGTGTGTGCCTTGTGATCCATTCTTTGTGGGAGGTGAGAGTGATTCTGCAGTATTGCACACAGCCTATGCTCTCTGGCTATCTCAACAGTCTTGCTGCTTCTCATCCAAAGGATTACAAATGATCTGAACTCTCTTAAAATGTTTGCCCTCAATACTCCCTTTGGATATGGCACTGAAAAGCTATCAACCCCATTTTGAAAACAGAGAAATTGACCTGGAGGGTGACTAATTAATTGCTGCTGGTGGAGGTGGGGCCAGCCCCGGGTCTTGTGGCTCACAGTCAGGGGCTTTCCCTCTCACACTGCATGTGGCATGTGTCCTTTGTTGCCTAAAATTAAGGCTGAAGCCATTCAAAGCTAGCAGGACCAGTTCTCCTTTCTCCTTGTAAAAACAGCCGGTCTTTCTGACTGAGCTCTAATAAGCTCAGGATAAAAATTATGCCAATTCAAAGCCAACCACTGAAACATCTCAAGAGGGTAGGCAGGGAGGTCTGCCTGTTGTATGAGCACTTAGATATATTTACCTCCACCCACAATTTATCTGCACCTACTTTTTTCTAAAGCACTTTACCTGGTATCTCAGAGGTGGAATCATTTGTGAAGCACCGCAACAGTTTTCCCTGACTCTCCAACCAGATTCGCAGCTGGCTGAACTACGTTCATCAGAGGCTGCCCTGGTCACTTTGCAAGGTAATAGATTAAGCCACTAGCCTGGTGTGAGAAGGAGATCTGTTGCCTTTCTCTGCAGTGCACTTAGAAGGAGGCAGATCATCCATACCTGTTAGGGCAAAAATCAATGTGCCCAATCACATTGCCCTGACTGAGTTTTCTCCACAGCAGAGTGCAAAGTTGCCTGGAGGAATCACTGTAGGGCAAGTTCCTCCTTTAAACTTGAGGTCCTGGCTGCAGGGACAGTCTGTTGCTATCTTGATCCCTGGGAGCACATGGCAGGAGTTTGTTTTTTTCCCTGATGCTCACACTGTCGTGAACTTAGATTTTTGAACCACTTCTGCAGGTGTTTTCAATTTTCACTTTTATTGTGTTTGTATGTCATTCTGAGCTTAAGCATAAAATGGAATGTAGGATTGGTAAGTCAACTAGATAAGTAAGGAGGAGTTGACAGTATCATTTTGGCAAATTAGCAGCAGCATTTATAATACTGAATTAAGGTAGTTATGTTGAGTCTGCACAGACTTCATCTAATATCATATAAATGTTTATTGGTCGTCAGAGTTACTAGTGAAAAGTTTGGTAAAAATTTATCTGGCACATACTAATTCAAAGCACTAAGCTAAATTCTGTACAACTGTTTTAATTTAGGAAGCTTTCCACTTCATGTACATTCTTGAGGTTCTAGCAAATATTTATTGAAGAACAATAGTTTGACTTTGACTTGGATTCATTTTGTACTTTATGATTCCCTTTTAATTTTGACTGTTATTTATGCTATTGTTGCATTACGAATCACTTTAGAAAATAGTATATAGTGATGGTAGCTGTGTTTTCACCTGTAGTTTCTTCTTTATGTAAGTGATGTCTCATTTAAATAAAGAAGAGCTGGTGTAGATGTTTCCTGTCTTTCAAAAAGAAATACAACTTACCAATGGGGAAAAAATGGATCTGTGCGGGGCGGGGGGGGGGGGGGGTGGGGGTGGGGGGTGGGGGGGATGTTTAAGCACCTTTCTGTGGCTTATGGCTACAGTTTAGGAAGATTCCCAGAGACTGAAAATTTAGGTAACAATTGGTGATTCCAGATTTATCCCATTTTCACCTTTGTCGTTTCTCTTGAGAACTTGTACCGCTCCTGGGTATTTAATCTCCAGATTGGGCAATTTGAGAAGTCACGTAAAAACTTTTTGGTTATAAATATAAACAAAACCAAATTAATTTCCTTAACCATGGATGCTAGGGTAGGTGGGAGAAATTTATGACTGGCTCCATTTCCCCCTCTAAAATGACAAATATTCTCCCCCACAAGCAACCTTGTGCAAAGTATTTTCCATGAGTGCTTTGAACATGACTGTAGTTGGTAGAAATTTTTCTTTAATAATATTAAATATTTTTTTGCCTCCTCAGTGGAAAGCAAAAGTGTCCACATCTGAACTGAATAAAAATCCCTGCCTCTAACCTTCTCGTGTCCTCTGGCAGCTTACCCAGGTATCTCTTGCTTTGGTTTGAGCAGCTCTATTGGAAGGCTGAGACCTGGCCGTTAGTGATCAGATAGATTTAGAATCTAGCCTTTCTGAGGAGGATAAAATCACTTCCAAAGGGCATTGGCAGACAGGGGATCAAGGTGTCTTCCTGAGGGTGGGATATCTGAGTGACCGGGCTTTAGAGAGATTATCTATGAACAGATGTCCACAAGTCAACTCACAAGACCCTCCACATCTAGAGTTGAAGGGAAGTGGGGGAGGGCCACCAACACCTCGTGAGCTGTTGAAATAGAAAGAAATGTCTAAGTTTTCCCATAAAACAAGGAAACATAGAGTGATATTACAGTTCAATATAAACTTAGAATATAGTAATGCTAGTCATTACTATAAGGAAAACAAAAACTATTATTGTTGCTGTAGGAAAACTAAACAATCACTAAACGACTAAGCAGATAAACCTTTTATCAAAATGTTTATTAAGTCAATAAGTAAACACATAAACTGCATTCTTTTGCATTGTGTTAGTGATTTCTTTTTTAAAGTAAAATTAGCTGCTCTTTCTTGATTGTATTACTCATTGAATTAATTTGCAACTCTCATACCAGAAGACGGTTAACTTTTTTTATTTTGACCATATTCAAGGTAGGATCATAGTCAAGAGAGCTTGAGTGGTTCTCAAGGTTTGAATAGATGCCAGGCTACACAATTTACTTACATCACTGTTGACTGAATCATCCAAGCAATGCTATGAGGTTATGCCCATTTGATAGGTGGGAGTCTCCTACAGATCTTGCTTTATTGCCTGCCTTCCCCAATCCTGCTAATTTAGCACTATATTCTTTCTGAGGAGTTCCGGATACAGCCTACAAGAGTGTAAGGTGCCCAACTCCACTATTGGGGTGCAGTGTCTTAGGGTGAGTCGATGGCATCTATGTGCCCACTAGTTAAAGCTTTGCTCTCCCATCCCCACCGTGTCACCCAGTTTGTGCTGTGGCACTTCTGTCCTCAGGTCCTGATTTCATCTGCTTGGATGGCAGCCTCACCACCAACTCCAGTGCTTTTGTTTGGGACCCTGACACCCTGTCTTGCCCTGATCATTTCACCCCAGTGAACCCTCCCATTGCTCTCTGCTCTAACTGGGGACATCACATAGCAAGCTACAATTCCTCGGGCAATTCTCTGACTCCTTCCCACTTTGTTCACTTGTAACTGGATTCTTGGATCCTAAACTCCATACATCAACCTCCCTAACTACCTTTGCTCCTTCTGATGGACTGTCACTTCAGAGTCCCCTCCTGATGTTTTGGATCTCAGCACTTTTATTGACTTTCCTTGCTTCTTCACTGCCAATATTTTCCTCCCCACAAGCAGATCTAGGCTTTGTGGAACCCATAGCTTATTCAATTTGGGGAGCTTTCCTAACATAATACAAAAGTGTCAATACTACCTTAGGCACAAATATAACTACTTATTTAGAATGAGGAAATAAACCACAGCATGGCTCCTTAAAGAGTCATCTTCCTTTTTTTCCAGAGAGCTCTTTAGGCAATTTATCAGAAATGCTTACATAAAATGCTTCCTGTTGGAGCGTGGCTTCCTTTTACCATGTAGAACACTAGACAAACCCTGGTCCTCATAGAGCCCAGTGCAAGTGAGGGGCCTTGAAGCTTAAACACCGCTAGATTCATAGTCACTCTGATCCCTTCATTACGGCTCTGTTCTTTACTATAATGTGGATTTTTTTCAATAGATGGAGTTACACATATGTTGATATATATGCAATTTGATATGCATGCTATTTTGTTGTATTGACAGCAAGCTTCAAAACTTCATATGTCAAATTTGCCGAAGGTGTTAACATCATAGATATTTTTACACTTAGAAATGTCGAATTTCGTGCCAAAAAAAGAGCATCTGAGGGAAGTTTTAATTCATTATTTTATTTTGAAGAAAAAGTTAGCATATACTTAGGGAAGCTTATGGTGAACATGCTCCATCTCAAGATACTTGTGAACACAACACTGGTTTAAATGCTTTAAAAGTGATAATTTCAATGTGAAAGACAAAGAACATCCAGGTCAACCAAAAAAGTTTGAAGACCAACAATTACAAGCATTATTGGATGAAGATGCGTGTCAAACTCAAAAACAACTTGCAGAAAGTTTCAACGTTGCTCAGGAAACAATTTCTGATTGTTTACAAGCAATGGGAAAGATTTTAAAGGAAGGATAATGGGTGCCACATCAACTGAATGAAAGACAAATGGAAAACCAAAAAGTCATCAGCAAAATGTTGCTTCAATGGCATGAAAGAAAGTCTTTTTTGCATTGAATTGTGACTGGTGATGAAAAGTGGATTTATTTTGAGAATCCCAAATGCACACAATCATGGGTTGATCCAGGTCAACCATCAACATCAACTGCAAGGCCAAATCACATCGGAAAGAAGACAATGCTCTGCCTTTGGTGGGATCAGGAAGGTGTGGTGTATTGTGACCTTCTAAAACCAGGTGAAACCATTAATACTGATCGCTACCGACAACAAATAATCAATTTGAACCACGCTTTGATCATGAAATGACCAGAATGGGCCAGAAGATACAGCAAAGTAATTTTGCTTCATGATAACGCACCATCACACACTTCAAAACCAATTAAAGACACGTTAAAAGATCTTTCCTGGGAAGTATTAACCCACATGCTGTATTCACCAGATCGTACTCCTTCGGATTACCACTTGTTCAGATTGATGGCACAAGCACTTTCTGAGCAGCACTTCAAAACATACAAAGAAGTGGAAAATTTGGTCTCTGAATGGTTTGCCTCAAAACATGAAAAGTTCTATTGGGATGGTATCCACAAATTACCTGAAAGATGGGGGAAATATGTAGCTAGCAATGGACATTCTTTGAATAAAGCACTTTTGATGTTTCTCTTGAAATTATCGTGTTTTCTTTTATTATAAAATCGCCATTATTAACTGGTACACCTAGTAGTTTTAGAGAACCGTAACTCTGAGAGCATATGAAACAGAAAGAGGAGAAAGGAAAATGAAACTGTATTTGTATGAGAGAGAGAGAGAGAGAGAGAGAGAGAGAGAGAGAGAGAGAGAGAGATTTTGTGTGTGTGTGTGTGTGCGCGTGTGCGCATGTGCGCGCACACGCGCACAAGTGAGAGGTTGATTCAGACCATTCACTCCAGCCTGCCAGGCCTCTTTCCTTTGGTGCAGAATCCCTTTTCTTCCTGACATTTCATGTCTGCTTTTACTTATTGACAGGTAGTGCACAGAAAGATTGAATGCATTTATGATACTTCTTGTTGTATCTTGGGGTTTGGCCAGGCATGAGTTGATTAACTACCTTGGAATGGGGCATACTTGGAGAGGTAAACACCTAGAACACACCCAGGCAGCCCTAGGAGGCCCCAGAGGGTGTGTGGGCTGCTAGGCAGAGGGTGGTATCCAGAGGGCAAGGAGACAGGCAACTGGGGTCATCAGGTGGGACTGTGAGCATCAGGGAGATCCCCACTGGATTACTAAGGCTACTGATGGGCCCAAAGGACCCAGCACGGTGCCCTCTCCTGGAACAAGGGGTATCAGAAAAGGAGAGCTGAGAGTCAAGGAATCAGCACCTGGCAACCATGGCCTCAAGTGACAGTGTGCCACCTGGAGTGCAGCAGAAAATTCAAATTCCTACGGAAGCTCCCCCCACCAGAGTGTGGGGCATTCAGGAATAACTTTAAGGGTTATTAGGAGAGGAATCAGGGGAGGGGATCAATAGATTGATTAAACTGCTAGAAACAGGATCAAAGTGAGAGCCCAGATCTTGGAAAGATTTAGAGATAGCATGTGGAGGCCAGCTGTGTTTGTGTTTTGGGTGCTGAGACATCTACCACGTTTTCTCTGTATAGCCTTGAACAAATTATTTAATTTTTCTGGATGTCCCTAGTCTCTCTTTTTACTTTGTTCAAAATAGTAATAGTATCACGGAGTTAGTTTAATGACTAAATAAATAGGTACATAATATTGACTGTAAACTATTTGGGGATAAAAACCAGATCTTATTCTAATTTTTTTCCTGGTATCTAATATAGAGGGTGGTGCAGAGTAGGACCTTTTAAATGTTTGTTAAGCTTCCAAATTACCTACCAGGTGACTGGCATACATCTATATAGATATAAGTAGTTGGATTGATCTACATAGCCATAGATATATAAATCAATGCACATGTGTATAATTATATAAAATTATCTATATATGTATCAATATCTGTTTTCTCTTAGTTTTTGAAACTGAATTTAAGGTTAGGGCCAGAGTACCATAAATGGTAGTCAGAGAGAGTGAGGCTAGACCTCTTGAATTTCTCCCAGTGGAGGCTGGGGCTGCAGGTGTGGCCTTAACATGTGAAGACAGGAAGGATTCAGCAATGATAACTTGGCAGACTTAGATTTGCTCATCCCAAACACCATCTCCACTTAAAATGTTGTCAAAACCAAAGCTTAGAGTGATTCTCCTAAAGCACTTATCACTATTTGTTTTCATGCTTCTGACTAACTGTTGAAAAAAAACAAGGCTCAGCTAATGCCTTCCTGGGTAAAGGCTCCCCTTAAGTATTCAGTGCGATTCACTGTTTCTCTGTTTGCCCCGAGGGCACCTTTTGCAAGGGATAATGAGTGTTCTCACTGATTCCATATTTGGTTTCAGACTTTGATGTACTTAAATAAATTTTTGGTGTTGCTTTTGATCCAGTGAAGCCTAGAGCTGCCCTCCATTTCATGGAAGAAATGACATTCAAGTTCAGCCTTGAGTGACTGATAGCTTGGTCAACAGCAGAGAGCACAGCACAGGCTGGAAGCAAGGGTTTGGCTACAGATAAACCAGAGGCCAACTCATGGCTCTGCCATTTACTAAATGTGTGACCTTATGCAAGCTGCTTCTCTTTTAAAGCCTCAGTTTGCTCATCAGTAAAAGGGTTAAAAGAATAGTACCTACAAAATAGGGTTACTGTGACCCTTGAAAAAACTAATACCCATAAAATACTCAGTATAGTGCCTGGTACAGACTATGTGCTCAATACTCTTTAGCAGTTTATATAAGGAAAGGGGCAGGTAAGAATGTACAGGTGAGGAAAACCATCTAGACACCAGGGAAGATGGGGAGACAGCTTGGTGTCCCTCTTGGTGGATTGTGTGTAGGGCAGGGGGCTCAGAGGAGTGGTGAGCAATGTGGTTGGTGTGAAGGGTGAGCTTATCTAGCTTTAAAGTTCTCTGTAATGAGAACTTTAAAGCTAGACAAGCAACTTAAACAGATATAGACAACTGTGGTAGATTTTTGAACACATTGTCTTGCAAAATAGTACAAAATAACTTTAGGATTTCCTTTCAGAAACTATGAAATTCCTTTTAGACATCGCTATGTGCCAGGGACCATAATGCCATGTTTTATCCGTTTCCAAATTCTGTGGAGTGAGAATTAGTCTACCCATTTTTTAAAAAAAATTTTGGTTAATCCTCTCCCAATGACACTTTTTCCATTAACTTTTTTTAGAGAGAGTGGAAGGGAGGGGGAGAGACACAGAGAGAGAGAAACATCAATGTGAGAGAGACACATCAATTGGTTGACTCCCACACACTTCCAAGAGTTTTTTTTTATGTATTTGGGTGCCCCTGCATTAGGTGCATATATGTTTACCAGGGTTATATCCTCTTGTTGTATCGATCCCTTTAGTATTATGAAGTGGCCTTCCTTATCTCTTGTTATGGCCTTCACTTTGAGGTCTATTTTGTCAGATATAAGTATTGCTACCCCAGCTTTTTTTTTTTTTTCATTTCCATTTGCCTGGAAGATATATTTCTATCCTTTCATTTTCAGTCTGTGTGAGTCCCTGAGGTGGGTCTTTTGTAGACAGCATATATATGGGTCATGTTTTCTTTTCCATTCAGCCACTCGATGTCTTTTTTTGTTTGTTTGTTTGTTTGTTTTAATAAATCTTTATTGTTCAGATTATTACAGTTGTTCCTCTTTTTTCTCCCCCATAGCTCCTCTCCCCCGGTTCCCACCCCACCCTCTGCCCTTACCCCCGCAACTGTCTTCATCCATAGGTGTACGATTGTTCCAATTATCTATGGAACATATGCACAGGTGACCCAGAGCGCCTCATTTGGATAGACCAATACAGACATCAAAGGGTACTTACTATTAATTAATATGGCTGAGCTAACCAAAAACTAAGAAGAGAGAAGAAACAGGAGATAAACAATGCAAGAAATCACACAGGTTTATTTACCAGAGAGCTGATGGATTTCAGCCCTTGGCAGGCCACCCGGAGACACTCGCTGACAGAGACACATGGAGGTCGTCAAAATATGTCACGGCAAGGAGCTTGGTCTCTTGACTCGAAGAGAGGCCTTTAGCAGTTTGGGCTCAGGCAGAGCAGGGACGGCAGTTTGGCAGTTTCCAGGGGGGAGGAGAACAGCTGTCTGTGGAGGGCAGACAAACGTCTGACTGCTGTTGTGAGAGTCCTTCTTTTATACCCCATGGTGGGATTCTTTAGTGTCTCATATCAGTGTGCTCCGGTGGCCTTCTGGGCTTATCAAGATATACACGCAGGGGGTTACAAGGTACTTATCAGGAGTGCACTCGCAATGAGTTGTTTACAAGTTATTTGTCAGGAGTTAACATGCAGGGCATTACCAGTTACTTATCAGGGTCTCACACACACACACACACACACACACACACAAGTTAAGTTTCTCTTCTAAGTAAAGTTTAAAATTCACTCTAATAAAAAAATGAAATTTGATTATACTATCTTATATGAACTATACTTATTACTATAACAACGATTTTTATCCTGTCTCTTCCCTCACCCTCTACTACTCTTCCCCCCTGAAAATTGTCAGTCCACTCCATATTATATTCACCAATTTATTCTGTTCATCAGATTATTTATTCACTTGATTTTTAGATTCACTTGTTGATAGATATGTATTTGTAGTTCATAATTTTTATCTTTATGTTTTTCTTCTTCTTCCTCTTCTTAAAGAATACCTTTCAACATTTCATATAATACTGGTTTGGTAGTGATGAACTCCTTTAGCTTTTTCTTATCTGTGAAGCTCTTTATCAGACCTTCAATTCTGAATGATAGCTTTGCTGGGTAAAATAATCTTGGTTGTAGGTTCTTGTTATTCGTCACTTTGAATATTTCTTGCCACTCCCTTCTGGCCTGAATAGTTTCTGTTGAGAAATCAGCTGACAGTCGTATGGGTATTCCCTTGTAGGTAACTAACTGTTTCTCTCTTGCTGCTTTTAAAATTCTTTGCCTTTAGCCCTTGGCATTTTAATTATGATGTGTCTTGGAGTGGTCCTCTTTGGATTCATTTTGTTTGGGATTTTCTGTGCTTCCTGTACTTGTAAGTCTATTTCTTTCCCCAGGTAGGGGAAGTTTTCTGTCATTATTTCTTCAAATAGGTTTTCAATATCTTGTTCTCTCTCTCTTCTTCTGGCACCCCCATAATTCGGATGTTGGTACCCTTGAAGTTGTCCCAGAAGCTCCTTACACTATCTTCATATTTTTGGATTCTTTTTTCTTTTTGTTTTTCTGGTTGGGTGTTTTTTGCTTCTTCATATTTCAAATCTTTGACTTGATTCTTGCGATCCTCTAGTCTGCTGTTGGAACTCTGTATAATATTCTTTATTTCAGTCAGTGTATGCTTAATTTCTAGTTGGTCCTTTTTCATATCCTCCAGGGTCTCACTAAATTTATCAGCGGTTTTTAGAAAATTCTTGAAAAACCTTATAACCATGGTTTTGAACTCTATATCCAGTAGTTTGCTTTCCTCCATTTCTGTCATTTGTGACCTGTTTCTTTGTCTCCACATTTTGGCTGCTTTCCTGTGTTCATAGAGTGGCTTTGTGTGCTAGGTGTCCAGTGGCTCAGCCTTCCCAATTACCTGAGGTGGACACTCTTTTTTTAAAAAAAAAATATATTTTATTGATTTTTATACAGAGAGGAAGGGAGAGGGATAGAGAGTTAGAAACATCCATGAGAGAGAAACATTGATCAGCTGCCTCCTGCTCACTCCCTACTGGGAATGTGCCTGCAACCAAGGTACATGCCCTTGACCAGAATCGTACCCGGGACCCTTGAGTCCCCAGGCTGACGCTCTATCCACTGAGCCAAACCAACTAGGGCTGAGATAGACACTCTTGGTGCACCCCTTTGTGGGCTGTGTGCACAGCCTCGTTGTAGTTAAGCCTTGATTGTTGGTATCACTGGGAAGAATTGACCCCCAGGCCAATTGGCTGTGAGAATCAACTGTGTCTATGGTGGGAGAACTTCTGTGCTGGAGACACCCTTCTGGGGCAAGACTTGCTTCAGTGGGGCTTTGGTGCTCACTGAGTCTGCCCCCTGAGTGTGTCCCTTATGGATCTGAGGAGTTGTAATCTGGATGGCCCCACTCTGACCACTGGGTACACTGGGTTTGGATCTCTAAGGAGGTGCTAATTTAGCCTCTGCCTGAGGCTACCCAGCAGGAGCTATGGAGATATCTGCAGATTCCTCTTCTTTGTTTGGGGTTTGCAGGTGCCCGGATGAGGCCCAGCTGCAGAGCAATGCAAGCTGTTGTGGGGCCTTGGGCCTTCTTTTGGATGTTCTGGGTCTCTCTGACCCAGCTGCAGTTTGTTAGGTAATTTTAGATTGCAAAGGGCCAGGCCATTCATATGCAAAAGCCTCTGCACACAGCTTGGGTGGGGAGGGGTCTCAGGAAATCAACAGGGCGGAGCAAACAGCTATGGCTGATCCTCAGCTTTGCCGTAAGAGGCCCCGGGTCTCAGTGTCCCGCGGTAATCGCAGCAAGCACCTCTGAGAGAAAGCCGCCCTCGAGTTCCGCCTGATGCCAGGCAGTCCAGTTTCTCTCCATATGAGTCTGGGTCCCCAGAGACTCGCCCAGAACTGGAGTTCAGAGCAGTCGGGAGCTTGAGACTCCCTCCCGATTGTAAAAGACAACCGCGTCCTCAGTTGCCAGCCCTTTCTGCGTGTGTCTCCATACCTCTGCACTTTACTTCCGCACCTCCTCTGAGTCTCAGTGTGCTTTTCTCTTTCCTTCTAGTTGTAGAATTTCCACTCAGCCAGGTTTCCTGTGGTACGGGATGATGTGCGTTTTGTCTTTTAGTTGTAGTTTTGAAGTGGTTGTGTGAGGCAGCAATTTCAGATGTTTACCTATTCCGCCATCTTGGTTTCTCTGCCACTCGATGTCTTTTGATTGGAACATTTAGTCCATTTATGTTTAAAGTTATTATTGTTAGTTTACTTGTTTGTAGCTATTTTTGTGTGTGCCTGTGTTCCTTCTTCCCTTTTTTTTTTTTTTTTTTTTTTTTTACACCAGCCCCTTTAGCATTTCTTGAATTGCTGGCTTGGTAGTGATAAACTCCCTTAGCCTTTTTTTTGTCTGTGAAGCTCCTTATTTCCCCTTCAATTTTGAATGAAAGCCTTGCTGGGTAGAGTATTTTTGGATTCCGTTCCTTGCTTTGCATCACTTTAAAAATTTCCTTCCATTCCTTTCTGGCCTGTTGTGTTTCTGTTGAGTAATCATTTGATAATCTAATGGGAGATCTCTTGTACTAACCTTCTGTCTGTTTCTTGCAGCCTTTAAGATTCTCTCTTTGTCCTGAATGTTTGCCATAGTAATTACATGTCTTGTTGTGGGTCTTTTCAGGTTCATCTTGTTTGGGACTCTGTGTGCTTGTGTGACTTTTTTCTTCCCCACATCAGGGAAGTTTTCTGACATTATTTCTTCAAATAGGTTTTCGAACTCTTGTTCCTCTTCCTGTCATTCTGGCACCCCTATTATTCATATGTTGCTTAGTTTTATGTTGTCCCAAAGCTCCCTTAGGCTCTCCTCCTGTCTTTTAATTTTTTCTCCAATTGCAGTTCAGTTTGGGTGTGTTTGTCTGTCTTCTAATTTGCTAATTTTGTCCTCTGTTCCTCCTAGTCTACTGTTGAAACTTTCCATAGTATTTTTTTGTTGCAGCTATATCACTCTTTACTTCTGCTTGATTCTTACATTAGTTGTTGACTTTTAATCCATCCAGTTTATGAACTGTATGACCCTTATTCTGAATTCTTTTTCTGACATATTGCATGCCTTGGTTTCACTTTGTTCCTTTTCTGGTGATTCATCCTTTTCTTTCCTTTGAGGGTTTCTTTGTCTCCCCATTTTTGCTCTCACTGAAGGATCTAGGTGTCAAGTTGTGTGGGGGCTGCTCCTGGGGTGGCAGCAGCTCCTTAGGCAGCGACTGCTCCTTGGGCAATCAAGGCAGTGGCTGCTCTTCAGTTGGTGGTTGCTCCTCTGTTGGGCACTGTTTGCATGGCTGCTCACAGCAGTGGTGGCTCCTCTGGCTGGCGGGGGTGGGCTGCTCTCATGGCTGCTGCTCCTCGGACTGGAGCAGGTTGCTCATGTGGCTGTTACTCCTTGTATGGGGGTAGGCTGCTTGAGAGGCTGCTGCTCCTTGTATGGGGATGGGATGCATGCGTGGCTGCTGATCCTCAGACAGGGGTGGGCTCCTCATGGGGTGGCTGCTTGTGTGGTTGCGGTGCCCTGGGCTAAAGCGTTGGGCCAGCCAAAGGGGAGCATGCTTCAGAACTCACAGGAGCCCATGCCTTGGGTGGCTGGAGTCTTGGTGACCGTGGGACCACAGCTGAGGCAGCAAGTCACTGGCGGGGTTGGCTGTAGAGTCCTGGGTGGTGTCTGGGAGCACCCTGGGTGGAGGTGAGGCTGGGCTCCCAGTCACAGCAGTTCTCCCATCCAAGAAGGCGCAGCTGCTGTGGTAGAGCCAGTCACCCTGGGGCTTTTTGCAACAGTAGCAGAGGCTGCTTGGTTAGGTGAGCCAGTCAGCCTGCTCCCGAAGGTCCTGTGGGATCTAACTGTCCCTCACTCACACCCCACACCCAACATGTCCACACACTCCCCTTTCACTTCCTCACTCACTCATGGTCTTTACCTCCTTGCCACCTACGGGGATCCCTGTTCATGGCATCAGATATGGGGGCGGGGGGGGGGGCGGGAGCGGCTGCGTTCTCTCTTTTTGTGACCAGCGCAGAGAGAGAGAACTCGGGGATTGATGAAATCTTGAATAGAACACAACAAGGTTTAAGGAAAATTGAAATAACAAGACTGAGACAGAAATAGAGGAAAGCTGGGACCGGGTGTGGCGTCTGCTCTCTGATAGATGAACAGGGCTCAGAGCCAGCACAGCAACCTTTATTTATAGCCAAATATCAGGAAGTTTTACTAAGGGTAAATAAAAGGGGGAATGTATGCATTCTTGTCTCTTCTGCATAAATAGTCACCTCCGGGTGGGTTGAGTCACATTCATTCCTGGTGCTTGACTAGCTTTAGATAAGAACCCATTTCCTGGCACCTGGCTTTGAAGGTCAACTGAGGCATTCCCACCTCTTGGCTGGATATACCCCCAAGATAAGGCTCTGCCTTCATCATAGGTTCAGTCGACATGAATTTAAAAGAAAGCCAGCACCTTCCCTGGCAAGGGGCCTTCCACAGCCGCCATCTTCCTGCCTCTGTAGTTGGGTCTGGAGTGTTATTAACCCATTCGTGGATGGAGTCTCTTCTCCAGGTGTCTGGTTATGTGGCTTGCTCTCTGCCACATTGACCAAACAGGACAAAATGCAACTCGACAAGACATGACACAAAGGGAACCAAACACAAATGTACTCACAATACTGATAACCTCAATATAAGTGACCACCAGAGAAAAGAGAGTTAGGGGAGAGAAGAGAGCACAAATGATATCAAAGAGAGAAAAAACGGTGAGAGAAAAGAAAAGAAAGAAAAAGGGAAACAAAATATATATGGGGAGAAAATACCACAAAACAAACAGATAAACCAAAAAATGCAAACACCAAACACCCAGAAAAGAGGGTGGGGGTAGAATCTGTAGAGGCTGAGCTTATATACTGAAAGTAAGGTTAAGGAATTGGATGAATATGGGGAGGACCTCAGTTCATATAGAGGAAGTAGAAAGAGGATGAGTGGATAAGAAGAAAGAGAAAGAGAGAGAAGAAAAGAATTAATTAAAAAATAGGATAAAAATAAAAAATAATAAATAAATAAAAATAGAATGATGAAAAAATAATGCAAAAAGAAATAAAAAAATAAAGAAACAAAGAAAAATAAAGAAAAAAGAGATAATAATAAAGTAAAATAAAAATGAAAAAGTGAAGTGTCATTTGTTTCTGCTGAGTTTTAATGCCCCATGGAGGCTGGTTTAAGATCCCACTCTTCTGTACTGTCTGCCACTTCTCAGTTTCCTGTTAGATTGTTGAAGTTCCAAGTGCTCCACTGCTCCTGTGTCTATCTCCATGGCCTTGACTGCCAGCTGGCGGGACCAATCTTCCCACTTAACCTGTCTGCCCACTGTCAATCTTAATCTCTCAAGCAACTGTTTCTGACAGGGCTATAGTTGAGGAGGTTGCTGGGATTGAATGGCCTCTCTTCAGCCCAGGGACTATTCATATATATATTTTTTTTGTATCCTTTGTAACACTCAGGGTGTAGTCTGGGTATGGCTGTATTGATTGCCTGGAGACTGCAGGGATGGGCTATCTCTTCAGGAGAAAATGGCTGCTTAGGTCCGGTGTGTCAGGTATGTCTCAGTGCCAGACCCCTGGCCACCTCTCCCTGACCCTCTCTTCTCCTCAGTCTCTCCCCGGACTCCACAAGTCCACACCTCTACCTGCACCTCAGCCAAGAGTAAGTGTTTGTATTTGAAAGGTCCTATGAACTGGGTTTAGTGAATAATAGCAAATACCAGAAAGGGGAAAGAGCTGTGCTTCTGCAAGCCCCTCTTCCCCCTGCATGGTGTGGCTTGGGCAGTTGTTCAGGCTGCCCCCTCTGGGCTCAGCCTCTCATGGCTATAGGCTTAGATCTAGAATCCCCTGCTGCCAGCAGCCCTGTAGACTTCCTTTCCACAGTCAGATGTACGCCCGTCCCAAGGGACATAGCCTCGGTGCAATGCAGCTCCTTCCGACCCTCTGGGCTTGGAGGTCCCGCACCTCTTTCTAGCCATATCCCTGATTTTACCGTTCTCCAGGCATCCTCTGCCTTTCCTGGCTGCAAATGATCTCACCAGCTGTGTCTACTTTGCCAATTTGGGGTGAATTTTATTAGATTTAGTTGCTCCTTCTATCTGCTCTGGGACAAGGCTTGGGACATGTCTGCCTATTCACCACCATTTTGTCTCCCCTATACTCTCCATTTTAAAGATGATTATGTTGTAGCCCAGAGAGATAAAAATTAGCCATGGTCACCTTTGAAATTCACCTCACCTGTTAAGTGGAGATTAAAACAGCATGTGTGAGGGTCACACATGGGAAGAGGATATGAGATAGCCTGTGAAAAGTACCTTCTACAGAGATGGTGTTCAACAAATACCAATGTCCCATGGTTCTATCTTAGATATGAAGACTGGGCTTCTGCTCTACTCTCAGGACCAAGCCCAGCTTTGCCCACTTCCATGTATGCCTCTTGGTCCTTCCATGCCTGCGTCTCTGTGTGGATAACTTCCTCAGGGCCTGATAAATTTCAGCACTCGATGTCTTTCTTTGAACCCAGCCTATGGCTGAGACTCCTCCTTCCTCCAGACTTTTGTTTTAAAAATATGTTTTTATTGATTTTAGAGAGAAAGGGAGAGATAGAACATCAATGAGAGATAAACATCAACATCCATCGGCTGCCTCCTGTACGCTCTCTACCAGAGATTGAGCCCACAACCTAGGCATGTGTCCTGACCGGGAATTAAACCAAAGACCTCTTGGTGCATGGGTTGACATTCAACCACTGAGCAACATTGGCCGGGCCCTTCCTCCAGACTGTTGGATGGAACTGCTGTATCAGCCTGCTGGCTGTAAGTCGCCATGTCCCAGCCTCTTGCTGGGATACCAGTGTGATGGCTCCTTGACTTGACCTCCTGCCTGGAAATTCACCCACTGCTCACTAAGTACCAGTATCCAAGCAGCACTTGGCCACATTCCTAGGTCCTGAGCTCTATCAGTCTGATTCATCCCTCTCTTTTCAAGTTGCTTTTCCAACAGTGGAGCTTGTTAAAAGTAGAGATGCTTGGACCTCATTATCATCTGAATCAGAAGCTTCTATAGTGTTCCTGGGGATCTATTTTTGGAGGGCAGGATCCACATTATTAAAATGTCCTTCCTGGGTGGATATGATACAGCTGTTTCAAGGCTGGCCTTGAGAAACACTGCTATAAGGTACTTTGATTACATGGCCTTTAAGTCCTACACAGCAAGGCTACAGTTTCCTCACAGGTGAGTTTCATGAATTAAATTCAGGTCAGTATCCTTTCTTTCCTAAGGGTTTTTTAAACTACTTCTTTAAAAAAAATTATTTAATCTTCTCTTCATATCACCTCTGGATGGACCGTCTTAATGTTTACATGGATTAGAAGTCCTTCCTGCAGGCTAACGTGGAAGCTTTCCTGCTTCTGCAGCCTGCTTAGCATTTTCAGCTTGCTCTCATTCTAAGGCATTTGTAAGGCAGACCTCTTGCCGTGTTTAAAGCCTGACCTTGCTTACAGGCTCCTGGACCTACGTTTGCTCTTTGCTGTCACTGCCTCAAACTAGTTTCAACTTTCCTCTTAGAAATGATGATCTGCAACATTCAAAGCCATCTCTTTAGAAGCCATTTCTTTGAACTCTTCTGAAGAATAATCTGGGATCATCTGAGATTTAATGTCTTTTAAAATACTGTGAAAAACGATTGTTCTTTCTTGTTTAAATTATACAGAATTGTCGTGGACGAGGTGGCCGAGTGGTTAAGGCGATGGACTGCTAAATTATACAGAATCATCAGTTACTGGGCTAGGTCTTATCAACATATCAAAACTGTTTTATGTACTAAAACTTTTTAAAAATTGGTTTTATAAACTGAGGACCTAGCATTCTTTTAAATATCTTTCTGTGAAATTGTTTTAGAATTTTATATATTTGTATGTCATTTTACTTCATCTTTGTAAATACTAGGTTATGCCATGTATCAATGCTAGTAATTTCATTCCCTTTGAGCCTCTGTGTTTGTATACTGGAGAGAGTTCCTATGGTAATAAAGCGTGGTTTTGTTAGAGACCAATTTATCCCTTGACTGTTTTCATGCTACCCAGAACAAAACAGGTTTCAGTTCTGGTTTCACAGACATGGAAGTTCCTAACATTTCCTATATTGTAGAAATCAACATCCCCCAAAGCATAATGATAATAAAAATGTCTTAGATTCCAAGAATAAACAAAAATGCCTTGGCATGAAGTATTAGGTCATAGATTTGTGAGGAACTTTAAAAAGTCCTGAGATAAAATGAGATATGATCATTCAACAATAGTAGGACAAGAGGACTTGGAGGAAAGCACAGTGTGTTCCTGACCAGGGATATTTGGTTAGCTTGCCACATGAGTGCCTTGTTTATCATAGTAAATCTCTTTCCCTACCTAATTATTCTCAGTCTTATGCATACCTGTTCCCTAGATCTTGAGCCTAGGTCAGAGCTGGAATGGATTGAAGAAATATCTAAGTTGGCTTCAGTTTCAGACATGCTGGCTGTTGGTCACAATAGAGAACCTAAGCAAATGGATGTTTGGAATGTGGTAACATGATAAATCATAAGAGGGGATTTGATTGTCTAGCCAACAGCTTACTCTTTTATCAGTGAATCTCCAAACCAGTAAAAATGTAGCTGGTGTGACTTTAATATAACAGGCAGAATTTTTATGAGTTTGTAGAGCCCTTTAAACAGAACAATGGGAAGAGGGCACTTTCCCTTGCTTCAAGATGGAAAGATCTTGAGAGTTGAGTGTAGTCAAGATATAATTTTGAAGTAGGCTTACTAAAGTGGACTTTCATTCAATTCACAAAGGAGCTAAGTAGATGTAGGAAGAGTAGTAGAGGTCAGGGGGTGCTTAGCAATTGGGAGAACTAGTGGTATGCTTTCCTTGGGAACTTCAGATAGATAGCTCATCTTTTAACTAGTGAATATTCCAAAAACAATTTATATCTTCTCCCTGCCTTTTAGTTTGTCAAAGAAATTCTAAAATTTGATTACTTACTTATTGGACCCCAAACATAAAATTTAAAATTACAATTAGATACCATTTTTAATCAATCAAATTTGCAAAGATTAAGAAAAATAAGACCAAATTATTGCTAGTGTTGGTGGCATATATTTGATCCTCTCATTTGCTACTAAAAAAAGGTCAATTGGTACAACTTTTAAGTAAAACAATCCTATCCTACAAGAGTAGATCCCAAACAAATACCAGAAAAGCAAACTTTTATAATTATAGACCATAAAGAGTGTATTAATTTTACAATATTAAAATATATTTGAAATCACTCATAATAATTCTAAGACAACAGACATAAGACAAAATGTCCAAAAATGTATAATACCCATCTCTTACTTCATGCTAAAGAAAATGAATTTAAAATTAAACAGCTAGACTTTCAGTTTAAAATGGAGGTATGCTAGAGGTATCTTATCTGTCCTCCTCTAATATTCCATGAAAATCTCTTCGAAAATGTACAAGTACTTTTGTTGTTGTTTTTAATTGTAGCTGTTCTGATCAGCAGGATAAAGGAAGATCCTATGCTGGACTCTGGGAATATTTCCACAAACTACCACATCAGTGGTGTTGCATTGAGAAGCACAATTGTGGACTGAATTTGCTCCACCCTCTTTCTTAGAAAAGTATACATCATCTGACAGAAGACAGCAAAAAGCTCTGTCACAGCCTGTTCCTGGCTCAGGGATTCCAATCAGAAATTCAAACAACCACATTTCTTTCTGCATGAGGACAATGATGTTTAGGCAGCTAGTTCAAGGCATTCCTCTTTTTCCCCTTCTTCTCTCTTTATTCTTAACTAGACTATGGGTCTTAGTAGAAACTATGCCAGATGTGTGATACAACACAGTGGAATGTTAGAGCATAATTGGTGGTGACACACTGAATTGGGATTGTAAGTGGGATGGATGGAGGCAGAAACGAGAGCTGAAAGTGTGAGTGTGTGTATATATATGTGGGATGGTATGTGTGAGGGGCTTCATGACTTGTCTTTTAAAAAATGGTAATTTCATACTGTGCTCAAGTATTTAACATAGTTAAAAGATTGTGGCAGTGAGAGAAAAAGATTCATTTATTTATCTAGCCAGCATGTATTGAGTACCTACTGTATGCCAGCTGCTGATTTGTTGTAGAGAAACACCAGTGGGGGAAAAAAAGTAGGTTCTGGTTCTAGTGGGAAAGGGGATCAGGGTTGGGGACAGAAGTAAGTAAACCATTGAAAAATGTAATTTTTATGAACATCAGTGCTGTGAACAAAATAAGATTGTGTGGTGTAGCAGAATGAATGGTGCTCCTCAGACCAATTCATTGTGGTCCCAACATAGACTGGGCCCAAGGCCGCAGGTTTTTTCCAGAAGAAACTAAAGCAAATAGCATTGAAGAAACAAAGTTTGATCCTCATCACACTCTATCACACAGTTGCTATTACTATCTTTTTTTTTTTTTTTACAGATGAAAAAACAAACAAAACTGAGACAATGAATGGGCAAAGAAACATTCTTAAGAGAAAAAATACAAGCAGTTAATAAATACTTGCAACTTGTTAAAATGCACAAGTAATGAGGTAAACACACTAGTAATTAAAGGAATAACATTTAAAATTACAATTAAATACCATTGCCAATCAATCAAATTTGCAAAAGTTAAAAAAAAATAAGGCCACATCATTGCTAGTGATGGTTACATATATTTGACCCTTTCATTTGCTGCTGAGAAAAATGTTAATTGGTACACTTTTCAGTGAAATAATCCTACCTACAGGAGTAGATCCCAAGGAAACCCCAGTGTTAATTGTTAATTGCAGTACTAGTTATAAGATTGCCAAATTGGAAACAATCTACATGTCTGACAGTAGGGAAATATCGCCATATATAGAATCACTATATATAATCATTATGGACGATGTTCATGAAAATCTATTAATGACATAGGGAACTGATTGTTAAAATATTAAATGAAAAAGTAGGCTAAAAGTTGAATATATAGTATGATAGAATTTTGGTAGCAGAACCACCTAAATTCCAAGTGGACACATATATGAGACAGTAGAGACCCCACATACATGAGAGTTTCTCTTACATATGTACATAATTAAATTTGGTCATTTTCTCTTGTTAATCTGTTTCATGTCTACTTCATACAAAGGCAGTAGCAACAAAATTTAATAAAGATTGTGGAACATGCAGATGAAGTTCATTTTGCTCCTGTAAAAATGACCCCCCAGTGCCAGAATTTTACCATCCTAATGACCTTGTAACATGGCTCCTTGTAACAGAGAAATCAGAGGAATCAGAGAAACAGATGAGTGAACAATGGCTATAAATAAAATGAATAGTCAGGACTATGGGAAACCCAACATGGCCACTTGTGTCTTCCCAGCTCCCTGGCAAACCCTATTTTTTTATTTTTGCAAAACTTCATCCATTATAGTGCATTTAAGCTGGACTTCTTTTGACTGCCACTTAGTATGGGTTTCAGTACGTTCTTGTTGTTGTGTGTCTATTTTCTGGATGGGTTGAAGCCTTCTCTACTGCAAGGCTAATGACCTCACAGTGGCAAAGAAAGTGTTAGAAAATGTGTTTCCCACTTGGGGTATACCTTCCACAAGCTCTAGTCATTGAGACACCTATTTCACTGAACAACTCATATGAACCTTAACAAAAGCCTTGCAAACTTCTTGGAATTATCACAGACCTCATCACCCTCAATTATCAGGCAAGGCTGAAAGAACTAATGGAAAAATTAGATTAAGGAGAACAAGCCTTAAGTACATGGAACTAAGTGAACTGATAGGATGGTTACAATTTTTATAAATTTTTGTTTGAAATATTTCTGGTTCTTTAATACTTTCCCTAAAGTTTTAAGGAAACATTTTCTTTTAAACTAACTATGACTTACAGCAATTTGGTAAATTATACCTTTGTGAACTGTATTGAAACATTTCTCTTTTTATCCTTACTTGATCCCTTCGGAATTCAGAAATAAGAATACTCAGGTCACAATTAGAAATTGGTAATGTTATCAAGACTCTGACTGGAATATCACATTTGGGAGAAATATGCATAGATTCAGATATGACCAGACAGCTTTAAATAATTAAGATTCACTCGTGGAAGCCAAAAAATCCATTGGAAATAGCCTGGTACCTTGCTTACAGGGTTTTCAGCAGCCTTACCTGGTGAGTAAAGAAGGTATCTTCCAAACATGTACAGGAATCTCAAGATATTTTGGGTACCTTAGGAATAGAGGAACTCACCCAAAACTTTTGGGTGTTGCAGGCAAAGTCTGACAGCAAGTCCTTGCCTTGACTTTTCATAAGGAATCTCCAGATTGAACTCCAAAGTTCAAGCTGGAGATTCCTTATGAAAAATTCCAGCAAAGCCCATTTAAAAGAACTTATATTGCTATTCCTATATTTATTGAAATAACAGATCGAGTTTATGGGTAAATTATTTTGTAAGTAAATTAGTTTTAATTTGGCTATTTTTGTTAAAAATGAGGGTGATTTTAGAGAGAAATTATATATCTTTGTGGATACTAGTTTCCAGTGTTGTCCTTCTCCTTCTCCTTCTCCTTCTCCTTCTCCTTCTCCTTCTCCTTCTCCTTCTCCTTCTCCTCCTCCTCCTCCTCCTCCTCCTCCTCCTCCTTCTCCTCCTCCTCCTCCTCCTCCTCCTTCTTCTTCTTCTTCTTCTTCTTCTTCTTCTTCTTCTTCTTCTTCTTCTTCTTCTTCTTCTTCTTCCTTTTAAGTCAGTGACAAAAAATTTAATGAGAAAATTTTAAAAGTACTTTAGGCAAATAAGACTGTGTCATTCTGAACTTGGGGTCACAAAACACGCTGGTCCTATTTATTTACTGTTTAGAGAGTGAGTTAAGCTCTTACAAAGAAAGCCATAGGGGTGAGGAGGAAAATAAAGTGACCAGCCTGGTAAAACGTCTCTGGCTATCAAGAACTGCCAAGCTGATCTTCCCTTGCCCAAGCCTAAAATGTATGAGGCACAAAGTGATTTTCAGCATGGGTAGTGGCATCATTGTAGAAAGGGGCTTAGAGGGTAATACAGAATTAGAATTTGGCCTTAGCAAATGCAAGACAGAGGAAGAGGGACACCTCTCTCACACATCATCACTATCCTGTAGCTAGTATCACATCATATGCCTTTAGAGAGACATCGATCTTGAAACAGCCCAGGCAATTCTCACCACTGCTTAGGATGCTCTAGATGTGGTAATTCCAGCGAGGCAGCTCCAGGTGGGGCAGGGTGATTTCACTCTTGGGCAGTGAGTAGATGCCTTCTTTGAAGGGACACTGGCAGGGAAGCGCATAGCTGTGCAGGGGCTCTGGGGAGAACCCTCCAGGGGGAATACAAATGTCAAATATATCACAGAGGCTGTCATAGATTCATATACCAATTTGTTTCACACACAGGACTTTGACCCAGAAGCTGGCCATTTCTTTCTGCACAGTTAACTCCACCTTCTGAGAGGCATCAAGGGTTACACTTGTCTGGGTTTGGGCACTGACAGTCACACTCCCAGGATGGACAATGAGGTTAGGTTGCACAATCAGGCTTTTGATCACCACAGGGTCCTTCCCCTCATCACAGTTTCCCCAGACAAGGCTCCTGAGGTGGAATGGCTGTTTTAGAAAGTCTTTTGCAAGGGCTGAAGCAAGAGGCAAGCCCAGGGTGATCAGCAACAAAGCCTACATCTGGGGCATCATTGCAAAGGGTGTGTCTGCACCGCAATAACTACCATTGTCGTCTGAGGTTTTGTTTCTACCTGCAAACTGGATTGGATTTTGAATTCTTCTAGTTTCCTCCAATATATGGCTATGATGCTCCACAGTAATACTTCTAATTATCCTCCCATCATTTGTCTTGGCATCACTGAGAACTAAAACTGGCCTTTTCTCAAAGCCTTGTAAGCTAACATGAGACAACTTGATATAACTGTCAGAGAAATCACCACAACAGCTCCTATATGGACAATCTTTGTGCCTATTTTCATAAGATCACCAGCCATTCAAACTGCAGACTAGGAAAATCTTTCAGATTGTCACTGCCTGCCTTCACGCTATCTGAAAATGCTTCAAGCCAGACAGCTAGAAATCTTGGCTGCATGCCTTTGGAACTCAGAAACCAGGATTATAGTATGTTTCAATTATTAACCACTTTTCCCCCATAGAGATGCCTCTTATTAGATACCTGATTGCTTGCACACGAGGTGGGCTTGGAGAGCCCACCTGCATCCCTACCCCCTGAAATGAGACATACTGATGAACTGAACTGATCTATTCTCAAGACTGAGACCGGTGTAATGAGATATGGAGCAATTTATCCACCCAGCTTCTGGAATATGAAACGTCTCAGAAAGTTTCAAAAGCAGGACTGACGGGGTTCAGAAGAGGCCTCCCCAAGATGTGCCACTTTGACATATGGATTATTTTGAGTTGAAGGCAATCCAGACTCTTCAGGCACATAAAATCTTTTTATCTCCTCCTTCAAGGACTTTAGTTAGGGGCCTTGCCCATAATGAGTTATCACCAGAAACAACTTTTTAATGACTCATCTTTAGGGCAGGGAAAACTTCTAATTACTGAACAGCTTATCTTATCACCCTGAGAATGACCTTCCTCCCTTGGGAAGCCCCGAGTGCCTTACCTCATTATTAGCTTGAAATGCCAATTATACTTCATTTTCTCTTTCTGTCTTTGAGCCTCTCTTGCATATGGGGCTCCCATACATACGTATGTAATTAAATTTGGCCACTTTCGCTTGTAAATCTGTCTCACATCTGTTTGATGATTAGACCAGTTGAAAGAACCTGGAAGAGAGGGTAGAAGAAAGTTTTATCCTCCCTCACAACCCTTCACTCTTCAAACTTTTCTTCATTGTTATGCCCAGATTTCAGGATCCCCAAGAAACCACATCAGGGAGCCAGCCATGTCTGATGCAAAAGCATAAGAGTCTTTATTCGAGCTAGCTCGGCTCCCCCACCTTGCCGACACAGCAGCAGGAAGCAGAGAGAGAGATAACTCTGTGTGGAGACCGGTTATATAGGGGGAGTTGTAGGAAGGGGAGGAGAAAGGACTGTGCTCTGCCAATTGGCCAGGCACAAATCTGTGTCTTGTTCCTGGGTGTGGCTAGCAGAGGCTTAGACTTCCGGGAAGAAGCTCCTTGCCAAGCATGTGGCCAAGGTAAGATGGAGCACTTACCCTGGGGCAAGGTGGAGGGCGTAGCCCTTACCCTGGGGCAAGGTGGAGGGCGTAGCCCTTACCCTGGGGCAAGGTGGAGGGCCTAGCCCTCGCCCTTTCATTCCCCCCTTTGTCTTGGAACTTCCGGCTCAATCATGAGACGGACTGCTTTTCTATTCCACCCTTGCTAGAGGCCCATACTGGGCATATCTTAACAAATGGTCTGGTGGAAGGGAAAGAAACCATTTTAGCTTTAACAACTTCTATTGAAATAGGATTTTTCTTCTTAAAATTCCTCCATGGCTATCAAAAAGCCAAATCAAGATTAATTTATCTACTGTCCTGATGTTTGCATAAACACAACAAGAATGGTAACTGACTACCTTTGCTGGAATCTCATGGTTGAATCTTAATGTGCCCCGTAGGGCCAGGAAGCCGCGCCACCCAGCTGCCTGCAGTATCTGCTGAGTTAGGTGAATCCCTCACCTGTAGCAACTCCACCTGAGCCCACGCTCTAGGCTCTAAGCCCATCTCAGTAGCCCTCCTACTTGTTGCGGCCCAGAGTGTGTGGGGGTTCCGCAGGAACGCAGAGGCATCCCTACTGCTCCCCTTCTACTCTTACCAACCGCCAATAATGGTAGGGCATGGGCCTGACGCTCCAGCGCCAGCCATCTTCAGGGCTTCCAAGCAGGATACCAGGCTTTCTTCGTGGCATTTTTACTGGCTTCAAGTCTTTAGAGCTCAGACAGGGCTCTTTAAAACATGATACTCCAGTCAAAGTTTTCCATTAATAAAACCACTATTAGGAACCAGTCTTATTGAATCTATGCAAAGAAATGTATTGCCATGACTTATTTATCATTGCCAATATTTCAGAGGAATTATGTAAGGAGAAAAACATACTGATCTGCTCTAAGATTTTCTGATTTTTCCTTGCCAATTCCTTTTCATGGAGTTATAACAAAACAGTAACTGTTGGCATTAAACTTTCTTTCTATGCATAACCATGCCTTAGACCTTCTATTCCAAACAGGCCTTTCCCAGCTTTCTACAGTTGAGGTTTGTACTACCCCTGACATGGGCATGGTTACGCAGGCCTGCAAGACAATATACAGGCTGCCAACCATCAACTGTCTCTCAACAGAGACCAAAACCTGATTGGCACCCTTCCCTGCCCAGTTGGGCACCTGCCCTCTTGGCAGCCAGACACCCTCTACTCTTGGGGTTCACCCCACACAGTCCCCTTCCAGGACAGCCAACATACATTCAAACCTGCAAGAGAATCAAAGGTCAATATAACATATCAATACAATGAAACATAATATTGGCATCATGGCCGCTTCAGGCAGCCAAATCCTACTAAAGTCTATTCTTGACCTTCCTATGAATTATCCTTGTCTCTTTGGAGCCATGTCCATGAAGATGCAGGCATCATCTCAGTCTATTACACAGTATTGTGGGGGCTCCCGGTAGCAGGAGTGATCGCGAGCAATGTTACCAGCATCAGGCAGGTCGAGCATGCCGTAGCTTGAGCTTGAGCGGGTTGCGTTGATCTCGATCGACGCTCCATTTGGTGACGAAGTCTTCCCGGATCACAGATGGACCCAGGTCGCGACGCCGTCTACCTTGAGAGCGGTGGGGGTCGTCAGCACCACAGTGTAGGGACCCTTCCAACGTGGCTCGAGGGTCTCCTGGCGGTGCCTTCTGCTGTAGACCCAATCTCCTGGTCTGTGCTGATGAGGAGGAGTTGGGGTTGGGCTGGTCTCATACAGATTCTAGAGCCCGTTGCCTTCCTTTCACAGGCAGGGGGAAGGGCCCATGAAATCTCTGTCCTGAAGAACTGTGAGCCCCATCCTTAAATGTCCCAATCAGACTAGAAAAGCCACAGATACCTTTTAAATTTACCCCAGAATTCAAAAATCCCAACCCAGCACAGAATATCACATAGCAAATCAAAGTTCCCAGCAAACAAACAGAGATGCTTACAAACATCAAATAAACATTTACACTTACACCTTTTCAGTGAACAAGTATTTTTACAGTCTTGGGCTCTTGAGCTGATAACAGGAACATCGCCCAAGTCCCCTGATGGGGGCCTGACAGGAACAGATGTGGGGGTCTTCCCTTTCCCACATTCCAGGACAGGATTCTTGACCTATGTCTCATTCAGATAGAAACGGTTTTCATCACAAACAAACAAACAAATCCAAAACCAGAAACCAAGAAAACTAAGGCCAAAAGTACCCTCTGATGTTTCAGGGGTACCAAGGAAGGAGAAGTTAGGCAGTGTCCAGCCCTTCTCACAATACACCACCAGTGACCAGTTCCAGCTTACTGGCCTACCATCCATTCAAAATTTCTTTCCTCCCATCACACCAAAGCCATACTTTTCAGTTAGTTAAAACTTTTAGCCTTAATTTTTAGGTGACATGTAAATAATTAACATTCCTCAGATTAACAATACATTCAAATTTAACAACAAGGATACATATTTAAGCAATAAGGACAGATCAATTTACAGAAGCAGAGACAGCATGCAATCCAAACCACAGCTGTAGGTAAACACATTATCTAGAGTCCTTGGGTAACCTATGTTAAACTTAGGCATATCCTGGGTCTCCCAAACACTGAGTTGCAAGTTAGCTGGAGCCCTCCCGACCCTGGGACAGCTGCACTGTCCCTCCCAGGCAAAGGAAAAATATGCCCTTGAATATCAGCATGAAACCACAGTCTCTATCTGACTTTTAGAAATTGGATTACTGCTATCAGTCCCTTTTAAAGACTTTGACATAACCTTTGATTGTCCTTAGTTTAAGGAAAGCAGGGTTTTCTAGATTTAAGAGATTAGCTTAAAAATAAATCCGAGAGGCAAGCTTACTTCTGCCCCATAAAACTCCGCCTTAAAGCTCCACCCCTGACTAAATCAGAGGGAGGGGCCTTTGCTGTTTCAAGATGGCGCCCCCCAGGGGAGCGGCAAACCATGCGGCCAACATGGCAGCTGCCAAGTCATGCAGCCCAAAATGGTGGCTGTACCAATAAGCAAAGGCATTTAGTTACCACAATAACACAATTTTTCCCAATTCAATCCAAACCTTAAACTTTTAGCTGGCAAGTCAAAATATTCAGCATTTCTCAATCAGTCTAGAATCTAGCTAGCATCCGTTTTTTTTTTCTTTGGGTAAATGATCAGTCTTGGGCTCCATCCTGCACATCTGCAAAGAGACTCTAGCTCAAAACTCTATCCAAAATCGGACAGTGCGCACATTAGTTTTAAGCCAGCTTTTCTCTCTACACGTGCACAGAAATCCCAGATGCATTTACTTGGGGAGGGGGTGACCTGTTTTCACAGATCCTCACTCAGATGCCCACCTGATCGAAGTCGTGGAGCCACACAAAGGAGGGGAGAGGGCAGGCCCCCTCCCTCCACACTCACACACTTTCACCAGACATTCACTCAGAGTTTAAACAATAACAACTTCCCAACTCCTGAGGGAGCTCTACAGCCTCCCCCAATCTCCTTGAAATGATCAATCACAATACCCAAAGGAGCAGTCTGAGTCCGTCCCATAACATCCGTCCAGTAAGTTCACAGAAAACAGAAAAACACAGACACAGACAAACAGAGGGCCCCAAAGAACAGCCTTCCAACTCCATGGAAGCAACTAGACTATGGCCTTACGCCAAACCAGCGGGAGCGACCCGCCTCGTCTCAGATTCTCAGATTGAGGGGGTTCCTACAGACCTTCCGACTCCGCGGAAGCAAAACTACACCCCTCCAGATGGAGGGTCGAGGCGTCCCCCAACTCCTCCCGCCCTTGATCCCCCTGTGCGTCCACTTAGATCATTGCGGGCGATTACAGATTTCAGAAGTGAGCTCACACAGAACAGATACAGAACAAGTCCCTGAACAGAGGCAGGAGAAAACTGCCTAGGAATGCTTCTCTTCTACCTTTTTTAAAAGATAGGCCAGATTCGAACCCTTAGCCAGTCCGAGTTTTGACGGTGAGTACCATCTAGAAGCCATTCCTCCAGATACAGGAAAAGTCCCTTAGAGATAACATATATCACACAGAACAGAATACACAACACACAGACACTTACCGCGGCCAGTCAGACTCTTCGAACTGGGGGTCCCTGGATGGTCTTGGGAATCCCAGACGAGCCCCCAAATGTTATGCCCAGATTTCAGGATCCCCAAGAAACCACATCAGGGAGCCAGCCATGTCTGATGCAAAAGCATAAGAGTCTTTATTCGAGCTAGCTCGGCTCCCCCACCTTGCCGACACAGCAGCAGGAAGCAGAGAGAGAGATAACTCTGTGTGGAGACCGGTTATATAGGGGGAGTTGTAGGAAGGGGAGGAGAAAGGACTGTGCTCTGCCAATTGGCCAGGCACAAGTCTGTGTCTTGTTCCTGGGTGTGGCTAGCAGAGGCTTAGACTTCTGGGAAGAAGCTCCTTGCCAAGCATGTGGCCAAGGTAAGATGGAGCACTTACCCTGGGGCAAGGTGGAGGGCGTAGCCCTTACCCTGGGGCAAGGTGGAGGGCGTAGCCCTTACCCTGGGGCAAGGTGGAGGGCCTAGCCCTTACCCTGGGGCAAGGTGGAGGGCCTAGCCCTCGCCCTTTCATTCATGGTTTGAATTTTGGGAAGATACATTGAACATTTAGCATTGTCATAGTATAAAAGTGAAGAATAGTTAGTAGTAGACAATTATCTTTCTGGGCCACAGGCAGGGAACGGTAACTTGAGGTCCTGGGTGATTCTGTACCAGTGTCTACCACAGAAATACAGGCACACCCTGAAATCTGCTTCACTTAGACGAGTGAAAAAATATGCTCCAGCAGAGCTGCAGCTGGTAAGACCCGAATACAATATCCCTAAATACCAGTATCATTATCTATTCCTCCACAATTCCTTGACTCTGAACTTCAGAATGAACTCTTGTTTTTCCCATGAAACAATTTTTTTATTCTTTCTCATTCCCTCAATTTACATTTTTAATGCTTAGTGAGTTCATGACACTATATGATTCTTTGTCGTAGGTGCTAATATACATGCAAAACTTTTGTGATATATTTTTTATAGATGAATAGAAAGCAAAGCCTCTGAGATGTCACTTGTATGTAGCATATGCATAAAGTTAAATTCAGAAAATAATAACAAGGAGGTTAATTTTCTTCCAATTGTGCATATAGTTTATTTTCTTTCGTTCACCTTTGAAAAAATGTAAGGGTTAATAGGAAGATGGGAAGAAAATCAAGGTTGTTGTAATATGCTACAGGAAACAAATACATCCTGACACATGCTGATATTTTACTCAAAGTTGTCCTTCCAGGTCCAACCCAAAGCCCCCAGGACCCTCTTTACATTGCCCCCTTTGGACATTGAAAAGGAGGTTATGAATATTGCCAGTAGGTGGACTGCCCTGTTCAATAAGACAATTTGACCTGCTCTGTTTCCTCTTCAACTCCATCTGCCATTCATTCCTCTTTCCAACAAAAAGCTTCTTCACAGCACCATCTAAAGAGGAAACAACGCTGGGAGGGTTGAGGGTGGGGAGGGAGGTAAGAAATCAACCGAAGGACTTGTATGCATGCATATAAGCATAACCAATGGACGCAAGACACTGTGGGGGGAGGAAGGGCGGTTTGAGGGCATGTGCCTGGGAGTAGGGGAGGCCGAGGGAAGGTCAATGGGGAAAAAAAGGAGACATATGTACTACTATTTGTAATACTTTAAACAATAAAATAATAAAATAAAATAAAATAAAGAGGAAATGGAATGGCTGTGGCTACACCTAAGTTCATAAGGCATGCACACTTAATAAATTATCTGTTTCAGGGCAAATTTCATTATGATAACTGAATGCTTGGTGCCATATACGTTCAATGGGAACTGCTTAGGAACAACTTATAACTGATTATTTATGGCCATTGGAAGTTAGAGTTCTATTCTGTGCTTAATGCCAAGTAGAATTATATTATGATAGATTCAAGCTAATAGATGTCTGTGAAAATGACATTGGGGACTCATTCTCTACTCTTTAAATGTAAAAGAAGTCATAAACAGAAAGAATATGTGAATAAGTATTCACTACAGAAGCCACCCGATCCAGTAGATTAGTCATTCACAAACTTTAGAATACATAAAAGTTACCATGGGACCTTATTAAAAATGTAGATTTCTATCTCTGTTTTTAGTAATTCTGACTGAGTAGGCCTGGAATGGATTATTACATGTGCCTCAACTGTTTTTTATGCAGGTAGTCAGTGGAGTACACAGTCAAAAAGCATGACATTAAATAGCAGAAACTGCTTGGGACAGGAAAAGACACCATTCAGACATGACAGTGTTTTGACTTAAAGAGCTATCTGTAACTTCCAAACATTTTTTTCTACTTTGATCCTCTTCATATGTATGCACTCTTTCACCACTACCTCATTACATAGGGATTTGAAAGTAATGGGAATAGGGTGGGAGAATACATGCCACTATGGTGGGGAGGGGGCTGTCACACATCATAGTTTCCAGGTGGGCATGTGGGAAGCCCTCAGAGATTCTGGTACTATTTCCTCTATTTTCTATCCCACTCACCAATAGGTAACTCTTATCTTGGAGAAAAGCAAGTGTCTCCTGGTGGGGAATTTCTGGTTGTGAGGAGACTTTTTATGACACCGAAGGCAGCATGGGACTGGCATTGTGGGTGAGTAGTATATAAGGCCTTGACCTTGGGTACGTTCCTTCCATTTGAGGGTAGTCCCTTCTCCATGAGGTCTTCCTCTCTAAACTCCAGCCTTCATTGATCTGAGCCAGGGGTGGGAAGTGGGGGGTCCTGCCTAAGGTTGTACAGGTTGAGCATGCATTTCCAAGGGCGAGGATAGCTGGAATCCAGTCCACATTCCACTTGCCAAGCTAGATGTTAGAACCAGGGCAAGGGCTGTGTCTGGCTGGAGGAAGTAGCACTTTTAAAAATCCACAGTAGGTCTCTGGTAGTTGGGACCCTGCTTTCTGAGTGGGTGCACACTCAAGGGTCTGTCAGTCTTAACACTCCCCTTGACTTCAGCAAAGTGGGTATTGGGGTGATAAAAAGAGAGAAAATAGAATACAATTTAGGAAGAACTTTGTTTACTGCCGCACATTCCAAGACTTAGAAAAATCTCTGCTTTTTGACAATAATTGAACCACATGAAGAGACTACCAATATGACCTCCTCTGGGCTATGCTCATCTAGCCATTGGAGAACAAATTCCTAAGCCAGTGACACATTATTCCCTGGTGTCCTGTCAATCTTCTTAGCTGCCAATTTCCAGCTTATCAGCTAGACATGTTTAATGCTTGAGGCCAAGGTACTGCAGTGTCTTTTAATTGACTAATTGCAAAGAGCTTTACTGCAGTATCTCATCAGTATACAAAGTATAGTGACTCCAAGTTGGAAAATGCTTCAGAGGCATCACAAAACTTCTATGAGAAGAGATGTCTCATTAAATACCACCCATTCAAGAGCTCAGAGGAATAAGGGAGAAGCTGGGAGGAAACAAGCTTGAAAGAGGTGTTTTACTCTTCACTCTAACTCCTTCCCCCATTTCCCATGTCAAAGTGATCTCTCAAGAGATTTTGTAGTATTTGCCTTCTTACATCCTATTCTACTCTCACGGGGATGAAAACACTCCTCGGAACACTTCACCCCCGCCTTTCTGAGTGGGTTCACATCCTGAACTCTGACCATAGCAGGATTTGAAAGCTGCCTGCTGCACACCCAACAGACCATTGAATCTGCAGGAAACTTTTCTGATGCGCAAGTTCAGTGCTTGGCTTTCTTGCACCTGCTGACCAGCCTGCTTGGTCCGGATCTAGCCTTGCTTCCAACCTTGCTGGCTGGAGTGTTTGTAGCTTCCTGTAGAAGGCCAGACACACTCTCCTTCTTAAAGTGAGATTAGCAGGTATTGAGGAGGTATTGCAGATCACTAGCTACCTAATCATTCAAGTTCCTAATTGAATTCTCCCAGGTTGACCACTGACTGTGCTTTCACTATATGGCCAGGCACATGCTGGGCACCTCCGTGAATCCAACTCACTCTTCACACTCTATGAGCTAAGGATCAGCCTCGATTTTTCAGTTGAGAAACGTGAGGTACAGAGAATTGGAATAACTTGTGTAAAGTTCCACATCTTATTAAAAATCAAAACTTAACAAAAAAGCTAGGGGAGAAAAGGTACTTTAGAGAGAAAGGAGGCAGTAGTGTAACCCTTCATTTTGAGAACAAATACAGTTTTGTGAAGAGCATATTTTTCTATCTGACTCCTTTTCTGGGTCAGCAGATGAGTGCTACAGTAATATTTTCTGGGTTTATAAGTGATTTTACTTTGTTTTTCACTTTATTTTTCAGTCATTTACAACTTGAAGCCTGTTTTGGCCAGAATGGAGATTTCAGACATAAAGTTATGTCCACTTTTTCTCCACTTCTTTCAGTCTAATAAATATTATAGTGACCACTTTTTTTTTCCCTTCTAGAAGTAAATATTTTGTGAGTATGAGGCAAAAAAAAAAAAAAAAAAAATGCCAATGGGTTAGTGTGGTGCAAGCGCTGACATTTTTTTTTTTTTTTTTAATGCAAGCGCCTGACTTCAGTTGTGATTGCTGAGGCATCCACTTCAAAGATGGCTGTTCTCCAATAAATGCATTTCCAGCCACTACTAGATAAAGAGCCAGGCCACCTCCTCCCGCACGGAGTGAACCCAGGAAAAGTTGCACAACCAGGATACATGTGATGAACCGCAGTAGCACAGCTAAGCATCCCAGAAACTGGGATGTGGTCTGGAAGCAGGGAGAGTGAGTCAGGATCTGGAATGACCGACCAAGCTGACTCATTGCTTGCCCAGCTGCAGGAGTTCATGGTTTCTTCTCTTATTAGGACTCAATGATTCTGTCTGCTTACAGCAGAGTGGCTTAGCTGGAGTCTTGGAAGAAGGATGCTTGAGTTAGAATTCTGGCTTATTATTTGTATGAACTTGGGCACTTTACTTAACCTCTCTTAGTCTCAGTTTTCTTGCCTGAAAAAAGGGAATACTAATTGTTTCATAGACTTGTAGGATTAAATGAGGTAAGGGCTATAACATGTTTAGAGGATTTCCTGGGACCCAGTAACTATTCAGAAAATAAAGCTGTCATTATTGCTTTTGTCTTTATGCTTCTAATTACATCTACTACAGCTAAGTCTTAATCTAAACCTTGAGTTCAAATGTTTGAGAAGAGATGCAAATTGCTGTTGTGAGTCACTGTTGTGGTTACTCGGCCAAGTTCTCCCACTAAGCGTCTGTGGACATCTTGTGTATTTGCTTTTTGGGGGGTTAGATGCTTTCCCCTGGTCCATGACACTTCACTTACTTGAGAAGATCCATTCTCAAGGAAGGAAGGAAACACGTGAGATACTGCACCACCAGCAGGACACTCTGGGGCTAGTCCAAGGCAGTGTGTTTCTAGGTGACTTACTCCCTTAGCTTGACCCAAACAGTCTAAAAATCTATTGATGACATTTGTGTCTGACTCCACAATTTGGAAACATTTTTACATGAATTGACCAAATTTTAACTTAGCATTTGGGTTACAGAAGTGAAGACCCTGACACAATCATACCGTCACTCCTGCCCCTTCTGTCTGGAATGGTGTTGTTAGTGTGGGTAGCTGGGTATTAATAAAGAAAGAGAGCAACGGGAATAGGATTATTAAGCATAGTCAGCTGGGAAGCAGAAGCCTGCTTGCTTCACCAGGAAGTTACAGCTTCACATAATTCCCAGGGAACCACAGTCCCTCACACAGATCCCTGTGGGGAGGGTAGAACAATAAAGGGGGAGGTAAGCACATGTCAGGGAGGCCAGAAAGCAACTATAAAGGACTGTCGGTCTAGCCTGGGGAAAGGACTGGATTGGATAAGAGACACAACCCTGGAAAATCCAGGAAATAGATTGGTTAGAGGGTGGGCCCATCAGAAGCACCCTCAGCCTCCCCCTCCCCCTCCAAAGCTTGAGAAGCTAACTGGTTATTTTGAAAAAGTGCCAGTCAATGGGAGAAACAAAAGGGGACTGTAATATATTCAACAATAAAGATAAATTAAAAAAAGAAAAGAAAGAAAAAGCACCTGGTCCTTCCCAAGCCTGACATAATATAATCCTAGGTAGCAAAGGTCTCTCTCTCTCTCTCTCTCTCTCTCTCTCTCTCTCTCTCGTAACCCCATGTATCCTGTGAGTTTTAATTAATTAATTATTTTTTGTTAATCCTCACCAGAGGATATTTTTCCATTGATTTTTAGGGAGAGTGAAGAGAGAGGGAAAGACAGAGAGAAACATCGATGTGAGAGAAACACATAGACTGGTTGCCTCTGATCAGGGCCAGGGCCCTAGGAGTCTGCAAGCAATGTACATGCCCTTGACCGTGATCGAACCCAGGACCCTTTGGTCTGCAGGCCAGTACTCTATCCACTAAACCAAACCGGCTAGGGCTCCACTGATATTTAGAGAGAGGAGAAGAAAGGGAGGGAGGAGAGAGAGAAACATCCACATGAGAGAGACACATTGATTGGTTACCTCCTGCATGCGCTCCGGCCAAGAATCAAGCCTGTAACTGAGGTATGTGCCCTTGACTGGAATTGAACTCGGGACTCTTCAGTCCATGGGCTGAGGCTCTATCCACTGAGCTAAAAAAGCTAGGGCTTTTTTGTTTTTGTTGTTGTTTGTTTGTTTTTTAAAAATATATTTTTATTAATTTCAGAGAGAAAGGAAGAGGGAGAGATAGAAACATCAATGATGAGAGAGAATCATTGATTGGCTGCCTCCTGCATGCCCCCTACTGGGGATTGAGCCTGCAACTGGGCATGTGCCCTGACCGGGAATTGAACTGTGACCTCCTGATTAACCACTGAGGCTCCACCACTGAGCATCACTGGCCCAGCACTCCCACGAGTTTTATAGCAGCCATGCAGGTCTAGCAGCCGCCTGGGGCCCATGGCAGACTGCACTGGCTCCAAAGGACTAGGCCAGCAGTTCTCAACCTGTGGGTCAGGACCCCTTTGGGGGTTGAACGACCCTTTCACAGGGGTCGCCTAGACCATCGGAAAACACATATATAATTACATATTGTTTTTGTGATTAATCACTGTGCTTTAATTATGTTCAATTTGTAACAATGAAATTGGGGGTCACCACAACATGAGGAACTATATTAAAGGGTCGCGGCATTAGGAAGGTTGAGAATAACTGGACTAAGCTTTAATATGGCACAGATTATCTGGACATTGGCCCCATTCCTAGCCTTGATGAAGACAAAATTGGACTTTTTCATGGCAGGATGGATGGAGATGGAACATTGGAAACCCAGGGGCACTCCTAGGGGACAGCCTTCTATTTTCACCCAAATAAGTCTCACCATACCACACCCTCTTGTACTTGTGTCTCTGGAATGCTTTCCTTGAGATCCAGTGAAAGAACATGATTTCTACCTGCAAGAGTATGATCACCAAAGCAGGGAATTTAAATGAAAGGAGGACATGCTGCTCATTGACGGAGGCAAAGAGGCCGCCAACCTAAGAATAAAAACTAAGACATTTAAAAGTCATCCCCTTCCCACCCTCCCTGGATCTTTGAAAATAAATGCCTTTGTCATTGTTTGGGCTCAGAGAAAACGGGAGCTGATATTGGCCACTTCTCGCCTGGCTTTCTACAACAGAGCTGCTGGATTAATATGCTCAGATGTGTGGACTTTGTAGTTCACAAATATTAAGAGCAATTTTGTGATGAATCCTCCACAGACAAAACAGCCTTTATTTGACTGTTTGCTATTTCTGATGCAGCCGTGCCAAGCGTGAGATGCTTTTCTTTGTAGTTTTGAAGTTGCTTGATAGTATTCTATTCTTGATAGTCTAATGTCCCTGCTGTCTTTTCGTTCTCTTGTAGGAAAGCAGAGAGAAAAGTCAAATAATAATTATAATGAAAAGTCTCAAAATGACCTGATGTCACCCCATGGTTCCTCTTCCTCCCATCTGCACCCTGCAGTCAATAGTTTCCTTATCGGAAGAGGTTAGACCTGGAAGAGCTGGCTGGTTCAATGTCTCACTTGAGTAACCAGGGCATGTACAGATCTCTTTGAAAGAAAATAACTTCTTGCAGACTTTCAGCATTCCCTCATATCACTTTTTATTATAAAATTCCTTAAATAGGTAAAAATGTAAAACTAGAAAACATGTTTGTTATACAATAATAAACAATTGCAAATTATATATAAATAAAACTGCAACCAAAATTTTTATATTAATGACATTCAAGAGCAGACAGTGATTAAACTTGAATTTCTAAAGCTGCATATATTAATAGAAATATGTATTAGCATAATTGTTTACTCATGACTGCTTCCTCTTTATTTTAATCATTGTCAATTATTATTTAAATTGTAGTCATTTTCATTACCATTATTTTGCCTCTGTAGCTATAAAGTTATGTTAAACTATAAACAGGTTGGTCAATTTAGAATGTACACTCCTCACACTAGAAAAAAAGTTATTTTTTAACAAAATAATGCTTATTGTGTATTTATTGTCAACATAAATACAACACTTGACTTCTATAGCACAGGCACTTGGGTGGTTAGCTTTTAGGCAGTCATGTGCCATATAATGACTCCATTCTGCCATCACTTTTCTATGTGTAAATTGCTACAAAAGGCCTATAAGATGTGTGGTAATATCCTTTGTCCTTGGCTGGGCATATGCCTGACTGTGAACACAAATACATTGGCAGCCGTTGGAGCCTCATATTTGTCCACGTGGTATAGGTTATGTTTGCATTCATAGTAATATTTAGATTATCATCAAAATAAAAACACAAACTTACTTTCTCATAGACATTTTGGATTTTGGAAAATCTAAGGACTTCCCAGGTCCTTGGATACCAAGTTAAGAAACACCGGTCTAGTTACTGCCTATGTTTTACCCCATTTAATTCTCACAGGAACTCTGTGAGGTAGACACTAGAAACCACCCAACTTTACAGAGGAGGCTCTGGTACAGCACGGTGAAGGAATTTGTCCAGCACCACACAGGCAATGGGAGAGGAACCAGGATATTTTCCAGGTCCACTTGTCTCCCACCTCTCTCTCCTCAGAACTCTCAATACCCCGACCTGAGAAATTCTGTCCAGAACCTTCAAACAGGGCTCATGCCTACTCTTTTCTTTTTTTTTTTTTTAAATATATTTTTCTTGATTTCAGAGAGAAAGGAGGAGGGAAAGATAGAAACATCAATGATGAGAGAATCATTGTCGGCTGCCTGCTGCACAGTCCCAACTGGGGATCGAGCCCACAACCTGGGCATGTGCCCCAACTGGGAATCAAACTATGGCCTCCTGGTTCATAGGTTGATGCTCAGCCACTGAGCAACACCAGCCAGGGTGTTGAGCTCATGTCTATTATTTTTACAGTATCTTGAGGAAACTCAGGATAAGGGTGACCACCACAAGTGGAATTAATGCAGTGCTCATTTTGTGGGGCAAAATTCTTTAATGAGAACTCATTTGCCCCACACATAGTTTTTCTCAGAGTTAGTCCTAAAGCCATTCAGGCCTGACCTGGACATTTTAAATTCCCACATTAGGCCAGTGCAAGGCTGTGTGGGAACTGGTGTCTATGCCCTAAAGGCTGTCAGTTTGTTCCTTTGTTTATTTATTAACTCTGTACAGAATGCCTGGCTACCCTCCTAGGTAATCTATCCGTATAAGAAAAGAACTCACAAGTCCCAGTCTCCTCATTTACAGGCCAAGAATATTGCTCCTGGTCCCCTTACCACCGGGTATGAGTGCCTCCTTGTTCCACCAGGTGGAGGATGTGGATTTGCTATAGGGCAGTGAAAAGGCACTGACTAATTTTGGTATCAGAGACTCTGGGTGGAAGTCCCATTTCTGCTGCTAAAAAGCCATCTATCTTCCCCGATCACCTTTCCCATATTTATAATGAGGATACTTGTATTGATAACAATTTTATAGATTTATTGTGATGGGTTCATGAGACCATGTACATAACAGCATTAGAGACTTTAAAGCATTTTCAACAGAGGACTAGGTCCCCCCAAACACTTACTGAGTAACTATTAAGTGTCAAGATCTATGTTTGCACTGAAAATACAAGATTAGACATGGTCCTTGATCTTAATGACCTTACAGTCTAGAAAGCGAGGCTGGAATTTAAAAAATATATATTATAATATAATAAGATGTGCATCATTGTAGAAATATGTGTAATGTAAGAGAGACAATAGACAAAGTGCCTTGAGTGGGAGAGTTTGTTTCAAAGAGAAGAGACATGAGTTTATCCTTCAAGTATCAATAAAAATCATTGCAACATACAGCAGCATGCTGTGCTTGGCAGTTAGGTCAGTGGGGTGGGGTAGCCTAAGAGGTAAGTGCCACTAAATCCCAGAGAACTGAGGCTGTGGCCTGGTTCTACTTTTGTACCATAATTAGATACAGTTGTGATGCCCACGCTTGCTTTTTCCTTTCTACACAGAATTGTAGACAGTAATTACTTTGTGCCAGTTTAGTATGCACTTTGTGGATGAAAACATCAAGCACAATTTCCATTTAATTGGCCTTTCTTGCTGTTTTTGCATTTGTGCAGCATGACCAGCTCTGGAACTGCAGGGCCACCTGACATGGCGTGTCCTCTTGCTGTCCGGGAGGGGGCACCTTTCTCTTTGGCAGACTCTTGATTTCCCCTGAATATGTCATTTGGCCACTGCTCTTTTGTTGGTCCACTTAGGCCCCCAGAGCTAGAATATACTTGGCCAAATTCCTAATAAACAACAGGAAATTTTACCCCACCGTTCTTTAGGAAACAGGTGACTACCATTTCCTCTACCGAGGTCAATGTCTGCAGCACCAAGTGCACTAACCAGTCTGCCTGCCTTATTGAATTGGACAGCATATTTGGTGTCTTTCATCCCCAGTCCCTGTCGTCAATATTGCCTTGTGACTTTTGTGGAGAACAGTTCCTATTACACTATTCTACAAATTCAATCAAACTATGACTCAGGCAATGCTGATTTCTTCTGAATGACATTTTCAACAAATGCTCCTAACTCTGTGGATGGAACAGCGTTAGCCAGAGAGCTCATAAGGTGCTGCTGGAGCTTGTATTATTCTCAGTCCACTGCCCTCAACCTCGGGGAACAATCAGGTACCTGTATAACAAGACAATGAAAAGAGAGTGAGAATCATAAATTCTGTGGGCCTTTTGGATCGGGTTTGACTGCAACATGATTTCGCATTCTACTGCACAGCCAAAGGCCCCCTAACAAACAACCTTCCTAGTCTTAAGTTGAAATTGTGCAGGTAGTTTCTCCAGAGTGTGGTCCAGAGCTGAGGTCTGCCAGACCACAGCTAGAAGGTAACACATTGGCACAGTGGAAAAAGAGAGAAGTCATATATCTTCGTTTATTTAACACATAAAAAGTATATATTTATTTAATATCTATAATAATAAAAGCATAATGGGCTAATTAGACTGGACATCCTTCCGGACGAAGCTGGGGCTGTGAGGAAAGCCTGAGTCCCGGGTGTCGGAGGGAAGCCCGTGCCGGCAGCTGGGGGAAGGAAGGCCTACTCTTGCATGAATTTCGTGCACTGGGCCTCTAGTATATAATAAAGAATAAATTGGAGTTTTACTCTATGCAATAAAAAAATTAGTAGTGCCCTCAACTGGTCTATATGTCAGATGGTCAAGGTACCATGAGGGAAGAAAGGGTGCGGGGTGCACAGCAGTGGCATCATTTGTTGGTTTTCTTCTAGAATCTTGTGTTGTTTTGTGTTTATGTGAGCTTGGTTCAGTGGGCAAAAAAAATTCCTTCTTTTTCATGGCTGAGTAGTATTCCACTGTATGTGTATATCTGTATGTGTATCATATCTTCTTGATCCATTCATCCATTGACGGGCAATATCTTGGCTATTGTAAATAATGCAGCAATAAACATAGGGGTTCATATATTATCTTGAATTAGTGTCCTTTTCATATTTATACTAATAAAAGGGTAATATGCTAATTAGAGTGGGAGACCTTCTGGGAGACCTTCCTGACGTCCTTCCAGACCAATCCATGGTGGGGGGGCCGAGGCAGAGGCGGTTAGGGGCGATCAGGTAGGCCGGGGAAAGCAGTTGGAGGCCATCAGGTCACCAGGGAAGGGCAGTTGTGGGCAAGCAGGCCAGTGGAGGGGGAACTTGGGGGCAATCAGGCTTGCAGGGCGGGGAAGTTGGGGGTGAGCAGGCCAGCAGGGTGAAGCAGTTGGAGGCAATCAGGCCAGTGGGGAGGGGGGGCAGTTGGGGGCAAGCAGGCCAGCAAGGGAGGGCAGTTGGAGGTGAGAAGGCTGGTGGGGGGGCAGTTGGGGACAAACAGTCTGGCAGGCAGAGTGGTTAGGGGCAATAAAGCAGGCAGGCAGGTGAGCAGTTAGGAGCCAGCGGATTGTGAGAGGGATGTCCCAGATTGGAGAGGGTGCAGGCTGGGCTGAGGGACATCCACCCCCCTGTGAACGAATTTTGTGCACCGGGCCACTAGTTCTTTTAATAAATACCCCAAAGTGGGGTAGCTTTGTTGTATGGTAATTCTATTCTTAATTTTTTGAGGAATTTTCATACTATTTTCCATAATGGCCATGCCAATTTACATTCCCATCTACAGTGTACTAGGATTTCCTTTTTTCCACATCCTCTCCAGTGTTTACTTTTTGTCTTTTTGATAATAGCCATTCTAATGGGTGGGAGGTAATATCTCATTGGGATTTTAATTTGCATTTCCTTTATAATTACTGACATTGAACATCTTGTATTTTTTGCAAAAATGTCTTTTCACTTCCTCTGCCCATTTTTAAAATCAATTTTTATTTATTTATTTAATTTTGCTATTGAGCTGTAGGAGTTTTTTGTGTGTCGGTCATTAACTCTATCAGATATATGATTTGCAAATATTTTCTTCCATTCTGTGGGTTGCCATTTCATTTTGTTGATGGTTTTTCTTTGCTGTGCAGAAGCTTTATACTTTGATCTAGTCCAATTTATTTATTTTTGCTTTTTTTTTCCTTGCCTTTGGAGTCATATCCAAAAAACAACATTGCTTAGACTATCAAGGAGCTTACCACTTATGTTTTATTCTAGGAGTTTTATAATTTCAGGTTTTATATCCAATTCTTTAATCGATTTTGAGTTATTTTTTGTGTATTATCCTATCTAATAATAGACAAATATGGTAATTGACCATACCTTCGCTATGCCTCCCATTGGCTAATCAGCACGATATGCAAATTAACCGCCAACAAAGATGGTGGCTAATTTGCATACTGCAGGCAGGGTGGGACAGCGCCATTCCACCTGCCCTCCCACCATCCGGGCCTGCTATTTGCCACCTGGGACAGTGGGGTGGTACAGTGCCATTCTGCCTGCCCTGCCACCATCTGGGCCTGCTATCTGTGACCCGGGGGAGCGGGCGTCCCGTGTGTGACCCGACCCAGGGCAGCGGGGCAGGACAGCGTAGCTCCTCTGTCACGCCAGCTTCCTCATCACAACTCCCTTGGGGGCCTAAGCCTTTAGTCGGACATCCCCCAAGGGCTCCCTGGCTGCCAGAAGGATGTCTGACTGCAAGCTTAGGCCTGATCCCCCGGGGAATGGGCCTAAGTCCACAGTTGGAAATCCCCCAAGGGGTCCTGGACTGCAAATGGGCGCAGGCCAGGCTGAGGGACATCCCCCACCCCCCAAGTGCACAAATTTTTGTGCACTGGGCCTCTAGTCTTATATAATAAAGACCTAATATGCAAATGGTCATGATGCCCTCACACTGTAATGGCTCAGACACTCAACACTGGGGAGAGTGGAATGGGGACCAGCCAGGCACAAATGAGCTCACAAGAGAGTAATGGGGACCAGCCAGGCACAAATGAGCTCTCAAGAGAGTAATGGGGACCAGCCAGGCTGCAGCCCAGGAGAGGGAAAAGCCATTTGCCCCACGGTCCTGGATGCCAGTGACTGTGTCTGTGCCTGCATCCTGGGAGAGGGACAAGCCACCTGCCCTGTGGTCCCAGGCCCCTGTGGCTTTGGACCAGGCGAAGCTGCCCACCCATGGTCCCCTGCAGCTGCGGCCGGCCCAGATGAAGCTGGCCTGGGTCCTGGGTGCCTGTGGCCAGTCAGAGGGAGGGAATCCTGAGTCCCGGGTGCAGGGCAAGGCAGAGGTGGTTAGGGTCGATCAGGCCAGCAGGGCAGCAGTTAGGGGAGATCAGGCAGGCAGGCAGAGGTGGTTAGGGGCAATCAGGCAGGCAGAGGTGGTTAGGGACGATCAGGCAGGCAGGCAAGCAAGCAGATAGGAGCCAGCAATCCCAGATTGTGAGAGGCAGTTGGACATCCCCCGAGGGGTCCTGGATTGACGAAGGTGCAGGCTGGGCTGAAGGACCCCTCCCACGCACAAATTTCATGCACCGGGCCTCTAGTGTAAGATAACAGTCTAGTTTAATTCTTTTTCATGTGGTTGTCCAGTTTCCCCACACCATCTATTGATAAGACTTTCCTTTCCCCATATGATCTTGCCACTATTGTTGTAGGCTAATTGTCCATATATGTGAGGTATAATTTCTGGGTTCTCTATTCTGTTTCATTGAATAGTATGTCTATTTTTATGCCAAGATGATACTGTCTTGATTACTATAGCTTTGTAGTATAGTTTGAAATCAGGGACTAAAATTTTTTTCTCCATGCTAGTATGTGGTTAATATGATAGTCTATATAGTAGTGCTGCCAATGGGACTGGAGCTTTTTCATAGGATCATGAGGAAAGCATTCCAAAGATCCACGTATGGGAGATTGTGGCACACTAAGATTTATTCTGGTGGAAATAGAAGACTGTCCCTGGGTTTCCAATGTTTCATTTCCCCCCATCCCACCATAAAAAAACATGCAATCTTATGTCCATCAAGGCCAAAACAAAGGCCAGTGTCCAGAGTTTCTGTTTCATATTAAAGCTTAGTCTGTTGGAGCCTGTGCAGTCTGCTGTGGGTCCCAGGTTTCTGCTGGACCTGCATGGTGACTAAGGGGAGAATGTGCCAATGAACCAGGGTGAGTGCATGTTACTGGGCCAGTGAAAGAGCTCTTTGTTTTCTGGTTTTATATTATCTTAGGCTTGGGAAGGACCAGGAGCTTTTTCAAAATAAGTAATGAACTTCCCAAGCTTTCCTGGGCTTGTGCTGGGCCTGCCTTCTAACCAACCCATTCTTTCCCCAGGGTAGACTGACATGCCTCTGTGGTCTCCATCTTCCTTCCTATTGTGCATGCCACAAAAGAGTACCTCCCCATGCACCATTCTGACTTTTACTGCACATGTGCTTACCTCCCTGTGTGTTGTTTTATTTCTTCCTTCAGTGATCTGTGGGACATGGACAGGTGGTTCCCTGGGGAGTGTGTGAAGCTGTAACTTCTTGGTGAAGCAAGCAGGCTCGTGCTCCCTAGTTGATTATACTTAATAATGTCTGATTTCCTTTGCTCCTTTCTTTTATTAATATCTAACTACCTACACTAACAATAGTACATATATATCATTTACAAACAAATATATATATATATAAATATGGGTGAATGCTCAAATGTATTTTATTTATGGACTAGAGGCCTGGTGCACAAAAATTTGTGCACTCGGGGGCAGGGGGTCCCTCAGCCCAGCCTGTGCCCTCTCGCAGTCTGGGACCCCTCAGGGGTGACCACTTGCTGGCTTAGGCTTGCTCCTCGGGGGATTGGGCCTAAGATGACAATCAGACATCCCTCTGGCAGCCCGGCAGCCCTCAGGGGATGTCCACTTGCCAGCAGGGAGCAGACCTAAGCTGCAGTCAGACATCCTTAGCGCTCCTGAGGAGGCAGGAGAGGCTCCCACCAACACTGCTGTACTGGCAGCCATCAGCCTGGTTTGTGGCTGAGCAGAGCTCCCCCTGTGAGCGCGCACTGACCACCAGAGGGCAGCTCCTGCATTGAGCATCTGCCCCCTGGTGGTCAGTGTGTGTCATAGTGACCGGTCATTCCCAGTCTTTCTGCTGTTAGGGTCAGTTTGCATATTACCCTTTTACTATATAGGATAGAGGCCTGGTGCACAGGAGGGGGCCGGCTGGTTTGCTCTGAAGGGTGTCCCAGATCAAGGTGGGGTCCCGCTTGGGTGCCTGGCCAGCCTGGATGAGGGGCTGATGGCTGTTTGCAGCTGGTCACACCCCCTTCAGGGTGGGGCCCCCACTGGGGTGCCTGGTCAGCCTGGATGACAGGCTGATGGCTGTTTTCAGCTGGTCACACCCCCTTCAGATTGGGGGTCCCCACTGGGATGCCTGGCCAGCCTGGATGATGGGCTGATGGCTGTTTGCAGCTGGTCACACCCCCTTCAGGGTGGGGGTTCCCACTGGGGTGCCTGGTCAGCCTGGATGAGGGGCTGATGGCTGTTTGCAGCTGGTCACATCCCCTTCAGGGTGGGGGTTCCACTGGGGTGCCTGGCCAGTCTGGGTGAGGGGCTGAGGGCCATTTTCAGGCTGGCGGGCGACTGAAGCTCCCAGCCTCTTTTTTTTTTTTTTTTAATTCTGGGATTTATTTACCTTCTATAGCTGTCACTGGAGCTGAGAGCTGGCTCCAGCTCTGAGGCTGTGGCTGGCTGAAAGCAAGTATCTGGGTTTGTTTAGCTTCTATAATTGAAACTCTGTTACCATCATTGGCACTCTAAGCTCTGAGCCCACTGCTGGCTGAAAGCAGGTATCTGGGGTTTGTTTAGCTTCTATAATTGCAACATTGTTGCATCCGGAGCTCAGAGCTTGGCTGCGGCAGGCAGGGAACCTTGGCTTTCTCCATCACTGGAGCAAGCAAGCCTCCTGCTCGCTTCAGCTGCATGGCTGCCGCTCGCCATCTTTGTTGGCAGTTAATTTGTATATCCTGCTGATTAGCCAATGGGAAGCGTAGTGGAGGTATGGTCAATTACCATGTTTGTCTATTATTAGATAGGATATGTAATTTAAATGTTGAGAGATTACTGGCCATGATAATGTGGCTTAGATTTCTCTTTTCTTAATCTGGATACTTTAGTTCCCTCAGATCTAGATCTAGGACATGATAAGATACATTTTCAAGGCAATAGAGGTCCTGAATTAACCAAAGTTTTATTCTAAGAGGAATTAGTTTGTGAATTGTATGTCTTATATTTTCCTGTGAAGATTTAAATAAAAAGACTTTCTTGATGAGTTTCAGGTTTTAAAGATAGTTTCTAAAAATCATGTAAACAAGTCTTCTATATAAGCTAAATTTTATTAGTTTTTTCTTAAACAATTGTCTTCTATTCAATACCATTGTTAAAATTCTCACGATGACAAGAAAACCAGGCACAGTTCTAAAAAACTGCCAAGGGTCAACACCAATGCATTTATTTGGAAGTTTTTTTTGGCATATTACACAGAAGAAAACTAGGTGGTTCAGCAGCTGCCTTTATAGAATGTAACTGAATGCAGTCAAAGCATCAGGGAATACAACTGGGTAGGGAGAACTTCACACACACACACACACACACACACACACACACACACACACATCAACAATTATGCATTCTAGGAGAAAGACATTCCTGGCTTTTAACCAGAGACATAGCTACTTCTTCCACAATAGAAGAATACATCACAATCAGCATTCCATGTGTTTCAAGTGGCAGGCTTCAAATTAACAGTGGGGCAATAAATGAGCATAAAGGGCATTTTTGAGTCTTGCATTTTTGAGTCTCTTCCATCTTCAAAAGGGCCCCAACGGACAAAACATTTAGTATGTGTAAGAAAACAGTGACTTGCCCTATGATGTCTAATGCTGTCTGTGGGTTTTCTAATCATCATCAAGAAAAGCAGAAAGAGAAACAGACATTGGTTTAGGGTGTGTTTTTATGCCTCTCAAGCAAACATGTACTCAATTTTATTTACCAGTATTGCAAATCATCACATGTCCCAGGAGGCACCTAAATGCAAGCTTCTGGTTCTATCCACTCACCACTGCCTGCCATTCATAGCCTAAAAGTTACTGTGAATGTCAGAAGTTGAAAATGTTATGGTGGGTAAATGACATAAACCAGTCCCTATCTCTGCTCCTCATTAGTCAGCCCCAGGGAATTGTAAATTGTTCAGGTGGCAGAAGTCACCCTCCTATGGAGAAGGTGTATAAAGAGAATAACACATGGGACCAAAACCTGGGGCACTTCAGCACTGAGAGATTGAGGAGAGGAGACTGAGGAAGTGAGACATGAGGAAAGCAAACTGAGCGTGGTGTCATGGGACCCAAGGGAGGATAGTGTGATGAGCTCTGTGAAATAACAACCCAACCTCCCCTTTCACAGTTCCCCACTTGCCCTTCTCAGCTGTGGGGTGGCTGATTTTCTTCTAAGCTGTGAGGTCATTGAAGTTTCCAGCCCTCAGAACCATTGGGGTCTTTTGCAACCTATTAAAGACGCCTTCAATATAATCCTTTACTTCATGTTTTTTCCTTTTTTGTATTGAATCCTCCCGGAATTAAAGTACACTAAGAGGAATGAAGTTTAGTTTGGAGGGAGAATTTTACCAAAGATTTAGGGCAATGAAGTACCATTCAATGTGTGTTTACTAAATGCTTACTAAGTAGAATATGCTATTCTATATGCTGCAGGAAATAAAAAATTAAAGAGGAATGCTCAACTGAGGTCAAGATGTCCTCCAATGTCTACAATATAGGAATTAAATTACTATGAAATGTAATTTAAAATGCTATGGGGGTTTAAAGGATGAAGAGATCGAGTTCAGTGGGAGTGATTTTAAAAGACCTAAAGGAACCCTTAATGTGTTAACTGGGCCTTAAAGAATAATTAGGGTTTTAGAAGGCAAAGAAGAAAGAAAGAGAAATTTTGGAACATAGAAACAGCATGAGTAAAGGCATGAAAATGGGAAAGTATAGCTCACTTTGGAGAAAAGGTAGTAATTAAATTTGGCTGGAGCATAAAGATGTGCATGTCAAAAAAAAAAAAAAAAGGCCGGAATTAGGTTGGAGGAGAAGGGTGATGACTTTATCAGGGAATTTTGGGCAGGAAGCCGGGAGGCTGTGTAGTGAGAAAAGAACATGGGCTTCAGACCAGAGACGATTTGAAATCAAGGCTCCCCAAATACCAGATCTGTGATAAGAGTTAAGTCACATGACCTCTCTTAATCTATCAGTTTTCTTTCGTTAATCCTCACCCAAGAATTTTTTTTTTTCATTTTTAGGGGGCATGGAAGGATGGGAGGGGGAAAGAAAGAGAGAGAGAGAGAAACATCGATCGGTTGGCTCCTGCACATGCCCCAACTGGGGCCAGGAAGGAACTGAACCTGCAACCCAGGTATGTGCCCTTGACTGGGAATTGAATAGTGTGATCCTTTCACTCTACCACTGAGCCACACTGGTCAGAGCCTATCATTTTTCGAATGTAAAAAGCACTTGTATGCTTACCTATAAAAACAGACAACACAAATCAAAACATGATGTTTATAATGTTGGCCGTAGACATGAATATGAAGTTAAATTATGTCCACTGTCTTATCTAAGAATCCAAGGAAATAAATAGGAGGCTGGGATATGGAATTTATTGAGGTTAGATTTCTTAAGAAAGGTTAGTGAAGGCTGTACAAGAAAGAGGGATGTAATAACATCTTTTGTCTTTTGAGGGTTAAAATGCTAACTGTCCATCTCTCTTTGGGGAGGAAAGAAAGGAAAGGATTCTGATCTGGGAGGTGGTAGGTATTGGAATTGGTCCTGAACAGCATCTTCGGGGACTGGCCAGTACCCTGGGAAGTGTGTGTGTGTCTGATAAAGAGCAAGAAGATAGAACTGCAACCGTGTGGCTGAGCTCAGCGCTGGGAGATGGGGTTGCCCTTCCTCAGGGAACCATGGAAATCTTCACCTGGGTCTAGACCAGAAAGGCTCTGCAGCAGTGGGAAAGCTCACTGAGTAGAACCTGTCTTCAACAGTGCCACCACGTGGCCGAGAGGAGCAGTGGCAGTTACAATCCAATCTGACTCCAATTCTCTGCTGTGAGGCCACGTTCTCTAGTGTGGAAGCCCCCACACTTGGGAATAGTTTGTATATGGTGGAGGCCTAAAGAGGCTGATGCCTACCTCCTGGTAATAGAGAACATAAGAATTTGAGAAATTAATTGAAAATCAAAGTGAAGGAACCATCTGTAGTTCAGATTTATAAAGCAGTTCTAAGAAGTTACGAGTAACTAGAAATTATATATATATTTTAAATATATATATATATATCTACACTAATAAAAGAGAAACATGGTAATTGGCGTACGACCGCTACCCTTCCCATTGGCTAATCAGCATATCCTATGCAAATTAACTGTCAGCCAAGATGGCCTCCGGCAACCAGGCAGCTTGAAGCGGAACATAAGGCTTGTTTGCTCCAGTGACAGAGGAAGCCACGGTTCCCAGGCCTGCTGCCGCCTGGCTCTGAGCTCCTGAAGCAACAGCTCCAAAAGATACAATGTTTCAATTATAGAAGCTAAAAGATGGTGGCTAATTTGCATATACCAGTTGCGAGGGAAGACTGAGGACAACATGGAGGCCAAGAGGTACAGAAGAAAGCTAAGTAGAGGCCTCGAGGACAGAAACGGACCCAAGGCTGCAGAGGTGGGAGGTGGGAGGGCAAGCCCAGCCACAGCGGCTGCAAGGAGGGGCAGTGGTTCGGAGGGGAATGGGCAGTGCATGGGAGTGGAAGGGGAATGGACAGCGCCTGGGAGCGGGAGGGGAAACCGGCCACAGTGCCCGGGAGCAGGAGGGAAACCGGCCACAGCGCCCGGGAGCGGGAGGGAAACCGGCCAAGGCGCCCGGGAGCGGGAGGGGAAACCCGCCACAGCGCCCGGGAGCGGGAGGGGAAACCCGCCACAGCGCCCGGGAGCGGGAGGGGAAACCCTCCACGGCGCCCGGGAGCGGGAGGGAAACCCGCCAAGGCACCTGGGAGCTGAGGGGAAACCCGCCACGGTGCCTGGGAGCTGAGGGGAAACCCGCCTGAGCGCCCGGGAGCTGAGGGGAAACCCGCCTGAGCACCGGGAAGCGGGAGGGGAAACCCGCCACAGCGCCTGGGAGCAGGAGGGGAAACCCTCCACAGCGCCTGGGAGCAGGAGGGGAAACCCGCCAAGGCGCCTGGGAGCTGAGGGGAAACCCGGCTGAGCGCCTGGGAGCTGAGGGGAAACCCGGCTGAGCGCCCGGGAGCTGAGGGGAAACCCGCCAAGGCGCCTGGGAGCTGAGGGGAAACCACCAAGGCGCCTGGGAGCTGAGGGGAAACCGCCAAGGCGCATGGGAGCTGAGGGGAAACCCGCCAAGGCGCCTGGGAGCGGGAGGGGAAATCCAGCAGGAGTGGCTGGGAGCAGGAGGGGAAACTGGCCACAGCCCTGTCACAGGAACAGGCGTCCTCTGGAGCCAGGCCGCTCTGAGCCTGTAGGCCTGTGCATAGGCCCTGAGCGGCCGAAGTCCGGAATGCCGGGCCTACACTTGCAGGTGCCAAGCGGCCGGGCTTGCGGTGGGAACATCCCCAGGACCCAGGCACTCCAAGCTGGCGCACACCCAAGCGGCCAGGAAGGGGGCGGGAATGTCCCCTGCAGCAAGTGTGCAGACAGCAGGGCCCTGCTTGCCACTGGCCGTGGCAGCGAGGGGCGAGCAGTCCCTTGCAGGGCCCCCACAGAGAGCAGACACCAGGGCCCTGCTTGCCCCTGCGGTGGCTAGCCAGAGAGAAGACAGCAGGGCGCTGCTTGCCCCTGACCCCAGCGGCGAAGGACAGGCAGGCCCCTACAGAGAGCAGACACCAGGCCTACGGTGGCCTCAAGCAGGCAGGTCTGCAGAGAGCAGAGGACCATGGGGAGCAGGTCTAAGCCGTCAGTAGGACATCCCCTGAGGGCTCCCAGATTGGAGAGGGTGCAGATCGGGCTGAGGGACCCCTCCTTCCCCGTGCACGAATTTCGTGCACCGAGCCCCTAGTCTACACTAATAAAAGAGAAACATGGTAATTAGCATACGACCGCTACCCTTCCCATTGGCAAATCAGCATATCCTTATGCAAATTAACTGTCAGCCAAGATGGCGGCCGGCAGCCATGCACTGAAGCGAGCAGGGAGGCTTGCTTGCTCCAGTGACGGCAGACTCCAATGTTCCCCGCCTGCCGCTGCCAGCCTCTCAGCTGCAACTCTAAGCAACTATGTACTATGTTGCAAATAAGAAGCTAAACAAAACCCCAGAAACCGGCTTTCATTCAGCCGGGCTTCAGCCAGCCGGACCGCAACATTGTATTAATGTTTTCAGCAGCGAGGCCTCAGAGCTAAAGCTGGCCCAGAATTAAAAAAAGAAAAAAAAAGAAAAAAAGGAGAGGTTGGGAGCTTCAGTCACCCGCTTCCAGAAAACAGCCCTCAGCCCCTCACCCAGACTGGCCAGGCACCCCAGTGGGGACCCCCACCCTGACCCAGGACACCCTTCAGGGCAAACCAGCTGGCCCCCACCCATGAACCAGGCCTCTATTCTATATATTAAAAGGGTAATATACCTCCCGGCACCGGGATCAGCGGAGCAGCGAGGATCCCGGCACCGGGATCAATGTGACAGGTGGCAGCGCACAAACCCCCTGATCAGCCCTGCTCTGTGCCTGATAGGGGGGAGCTCCCCAATCCCCTGATCGCCCTGTGGCTCTGTGTGTGACAGGGGGCGGGGCCAGAACCTCCCTATCTGTCCTGCTCTGTTCGTGACAGGGGAAGGTGCCCCAACTCCCTGATCAGCTCTGGTCTGTGCCTGATAGGGGGGAGCTCCCCAATCCTCTGATTGCCCTGCAGCTCTGTGTTTGACAGGGTGCAGCGCACCAACCCCCTGATCGGCCCTGCTCTGTGTGTGACAGGGTAGAGCCATAACCTCTCCATTGGCCCTGCCCTGAGTGTGACAGGGTGCAGCGCCCCAACCCCCTGATCCTCCCTGCTCTGTGCATGACAGGGGGCGGCGCCCCAACTCCCCAATCGGCCCTGCCCTGAGCCTGACCAGGGGCTGCACCTAGGGATTGGGCCTGCCCTCTGCCACCCGGGAACAGGCCTAAGCCAGCAGGTCGTTATCTCCCGAGGGGTCCCAGACTGCAAGAGGGCACAGGCCGGGCTGGGGGAGCCCCCTCCCGCCCCCCCACAAGTGCACAAATTTTTGTGCACCGGGCCTCTAGTCTACACTAATAAAAGAGAAACATGGTAATTGGCGTATGACCGCTACCCTTCCCATTGGCTAATCAGCGTATCCTTATGCAAATTAACTGTCAGCCAAGATGGCGGCCAGCAGCCAGGCAGCTGGAAGCTAACAGGAGGCTTGCTTGCTGTGGACTCCACCGTTCCCCACCGGCCTCTGAGCTTCAGTTGGAAACATAGTAACATTTATAGAAGATAAACAAAACTCCAGAAACCTCCTGTCAGTCAGCCGGGATCTCAGAGCTGGAGTCGCAACATTGTTTCGAATACAGAAAACAAAGGCCAGAAACCGGCTTTCAGCGGAGCCTCAGAGAGAAAGCCGGCTCTCAGCTCCAGTGACAGCCGTAGAAGGTAAATAAATGCCAGAATAAAAAAAAAAAAAAGAAAAAAAGGAGAGGTTTGGAGCTTCAGTTGCCCGCCAGCCTGAAAACGGCCCTCAGCCCCTCACCCAGACTGGCCAGGCACCCCAGTGGGGACCCCCACCCTGAAGCAACAAGATGGCGGCTAATTTGCATACTGAAGGCAGGCGGCAGCAGGCAAGGCTGTCTGCGGTCTGGGACCCGGATCTGTGACCCTGCCGGGCTGGATCAGTGGAGCCTCGAGGCCTCCCGGCACCGGGATCAGTGTGACAGGGTGCAGTGCCCAAACCCCCTGATTGCCCTGCGGCTCTGTGTGTGACAGGGGGCAGCGCCCCAACCCCCTGATCGGCCCTGCGGCTCTGTGTGTGACAGTGGCGGCTCTCCAACCCCCCCATGGGCCCTGCTCTATGTGAGACGGGGTAGAGCCATACCTCCCCATCGGCCCTGCTCTGTATGTGACAGGGGGCGGTGCCCCAGCTCCCCTATTGGCCCTACTCTGTGCGTGACAGGGGGGAGCTCCTCAACCCCCTGATTGGCCCTGCTCTGTGTGTGACAGGGGGCAGCTCCCCAAACCCCTGATCAGCCCTGCTCTGTGCATGACAGGGGGGAGCTCCCCAAACCCCTGATGGGCCCTGCTCTGTGTGTGACAGAGTACGGAGCCCCAACCCCTGATGGTCCCTGCTCTGTGTGTGACAGGGGGCAGCGCCCCAACCCCCTGATCGGCCCTGCTCTGTGTGTGACAGGGTAGAGCCATAACCTCTCCATTGGCCCTGCCCTGAGTGTGACAGGGTGCAGCGCCCCAACCCCCTGATCCTCCCTGCTCTGTGCATGACAGGGGGCGGCGCCCCAACTCCCCAATCGGCCCTGCCCTGAGCCTGACCAGGGGCTGCACCTAGGGATTGGGCCTGCCCTCTGCCACCCGGGAACAGGCCTAAGCCAGCAGGTCGTTATCTCCCGAGGGGTCCCAGACTGCAAGAGGGCACAGGCCGGGCTGGGGGAGCCCCCTCCCGCCCCCCCACAAGTGCACAAATTTTTGTGCACCGGGCCTCTAGTCTACACTAATAAAAGAGAAACATGGTAATTGGCGTATGACCGCTACCCTTCCCATTGGCTAATCAGCGTATCCTTATGCAAATTAACTGTCAGCCAAGATGGCGGCCAGCAGCCAGGCAGCTGGAAGCTAACAGGAGGCTTGCTTGCTGTGGACTCCACCGTTCCCCACCGGCCTCTGAGCTTCAGTTGGAAACATAGTAACATTTATAGAAGATAAACAAAACTCCAGAAACCTCCTGTCAGTCAGCCGGGATCTCAGAGCTGGAGTCGCAACATTGTTTCGAATACAGAAAACAAAGGCCAGAAACCGGCTTTCAGCGGAGCCTCAGAGAGAAAGCCGGCTCTCAGCTCCAGTGACAGCTGTAGAAGGTAAATAAATGCCAGAATAAAAAAAAAAAAAAGAAAAAAAGGAGAGGTTTGGAGCTTCAGTTGCCCGCCAGCCTGAAAACGGCCCTCAGCCCCTCACCCAGACTGGCCAGGCACCCCAGTGGGGACCCCCACCCTGAAGCAACAAGATGGCGGCTAATTTGCATACTGAAGGCAGGCGGCAGCAGGCAAGGCTGTCTGCGGTCTGGGACCCGGATCTGTGACCCTGCCGGGCTGGATCAGTGGAGCCTCGAGGCCTCCCGGCACCGGGATCAGTGTGACAGGGTGCAGTGCCCAAACCCCCTGATTGCCCTGCGGCTCTGTGTGTGACAGGGGGCAGCGCCCCAACCCCCTGATCGGCCCTGCGGCTCTGTGTGTGACAGTGGCGGCTCTCCAACCCCCCCATGGGCCCTGCTCTATGTGAGACGGGGTAGAGCCATACCTCCCCATCGGCCCTGCTCTGTATGTGACAGGGGGCGGTGCCCCAGCTCCCCTATTGGCCCTACTCTGTGCGTGACAGGGGGGAGCTCCTCAACCCCCTGATTGGCCCTGCTCTGTGTGTGACAGGGGGCAGCTCCCCAAACCCCTGATCAGCCCTGCTCTGTGCATGACAGGGGGGAGCTCCCCAAACCCCTGATGGGCCCTGCTCTGTGTGTGACAGAGTACGGAGCCCCAACCCCTGATGGTCCCTGCTCTGTGTGTGACAGGGGGCAGCGCCCCAACCCCCTGATCGGCCCTGCTCTGTGCGTGGCAGGGGGCAGCGCCCCAACCCCCTGATCGGCCCTGCTCTGTGCATGGCAGGGGGCAGCGCCCCAACCCCCTGATCGGCCCTGCTCTGTGCGTGGCAGGGGGCAGCGCCCCAACCCCCTGATCGGCCCTGCTCTGTGCATGGCAGGGGGCAGCGCCCCAACCCCCTGATCGGCCCTGCTCTGTGCGTGGCAGGGGGTGGCGCCGCAACTTCCCTATTGACCCTGCCCTGAGTGTGACAGAGGGCGGTGCCCCAACCCCCCAATCGGCCCTACCCTGAGCGTGACTAGGGGTGGCATCACAACCTCCCCATCTGCCCTGCTCTGTGTATGACAGGGGGTAGCGCCCCAACTCCCCAATTGGCCCTGCTCTGAGCCCGACCAGGGCTGCACCTAGGGATTGGGCCTGCCCTCTGCCACCCAGGAGCAGGCCTAAGCCAGCAGGTCATTATCTCCTGAGGGGTCCCAGACTGCGAGAGGGCACAGGATGGGCTGAGGGACCCCCTCACCCCTCCGAGTGCACAAATTTTTGTGCACCGGGCCTCTAGTATATATATATATTTTTTTTTAAGAGGTCCAGTGCATGAAATTCATGCACTGGTGGGGGGGTGTCCCTCAGCCCGGCCTGCACCCTCTCCAATCCAGGACCCCTTGGGGGATGTCCAACTGCCTCTTGCAATCCAGGACCGCTGGCTCCTAACTGCTCACCTGCCTGCCTGCCTGATCTCCCTTAACCCCTCTGATCTCCCTTAACCCCTCTGCCTGCCTGCCTGATCGCCCCTAACCACCTCTGCCTGCCTGATCGCCCCTAATCACCTCTGCCTGCCTGCCTGATTGCCCCTAACTGCTCCCCTGCTGACCTGCCTGATCACCCCTAACTGCCTCTGCCTCGCCCCACACCCGGGACCCAGGATTCCCTCCTCCAGCTGGTTGCAGGCACCCTGGACCCAGGCTGGCTTCTCCCGGGCTGGCTGCAGCTGCAAGGGGGCCATGGCAACGGCTTCGCCTGGGATATCCAACTGCAGCCGCAGGTGCCTGGGACTGCAGGGCAGGAGGTTTGTCCCTCTCCTGGGCCACAGCTGCAGGCGCTGGCTCCCAGGATCATGGGGCGGGTGGCTTGTCCCTCTCCCAGGTACAGGCACAGGTGCAGCTATTGGTGCCTGGGACTGGAGGATGGGCATCTTGTCCCTCTCCCAGGCCGCAGGCACAGCTGCTGGTTCCTGGGACTTCAGGGACTGTGGGGCATGCGGATTGTCCCTCTCCCGGGCCACAGGCGCAGCTGCTGGTGCCCGGGACCATGGGGTGTGTGGCTTGTCTCTCTTCTGGGCCCCCAGGTGCAGGTGCAGGTGCTGGCACCCGGGACCATGGGGTGGGTGGCTTGTCCCTCTCCCAGTCCACCGCCCCAGCCGCTGGTGCCCAGGACTGCGGACATGCAACTTGTCCCTCTCTCGGGCCAGGCCACAGGCGCAGATGCAGCCACTGGTGCCTGGGACTGCAGGGTGGTCAGCTTGTTCCTCTTCTGGGCTGTAGCCTGGCTGGTCCCTATTCCTCTCTCCCCAGTGTTGAGTGTCTGAGCCATTATGGCGTGATGACCATTTGCATATTAGCTCTTTATTATATAGGATAGTCCTACAGGGTCAACTTTCATCTCTCTAGAAAATTCAGCTATCCAGAAACTCCCATTCTTCTAGATTGAGGAGATTGTTTGGGGGTTTTATTCATCAGAGAATGCAGTGAAATGATTGCTTTTTTACTTTCAATTTAACTCAAGTTCCATAAAGTTCTGGAGGAGAAAGTCTCTAATGATCCTAGATGTCCTGTCTATACCTTTTAACATTTCTCTCTTTATTCCTTGAGTTTCTTGTGGGTAAGGAAGAGTATTGGAAAGGAGATGAGAAAAGCCTCAGCCATGTTAATTACTGACTAAATTACATGTTTCTGCTCAGTCATCATTAGCCAAAGCTCTAAATTTCAATGAGGGTCTGGGCTAGTTGTGTTCTTGGTCTGATAAGGAATCATTGGAAAGGGAACAATGAATAAGGTCAAGTTCTTTCTTCTTCGTTAACTATTTTATCATTCATCATTGGCTGAGTATTTATCAGATTTTGGAAAATAAATCAATACTTTGGAAAGTTCTACAGTGGTCATTTAGCTCAATCTTCTGCTCCAGGTGGGATTTTCTGCAAAATCCCTGACTTTGTGACAGAAGATTAAGTTACACAGGATCTGCTGAAATAACAGCCAAGATGAGGAACTCCCACCTGTGTGAAGTGGATCATCCACTAACACTCAAAGTATAGTCTGGGAAGCAGCAGCCAGGCATCATATGGGAGTTGGTTAGAACTCTGAATCTGAGGCCTCATCCTAAACCTGCTGAGTTAGACTCTTCATTTGATAAGATCCCAAGGTATTCATATACCAGGTACACTTAATGTTTGAGAAGCACTGGGCTTTTCCATTACTGGATGGCTTTGGGTGTTAGAAAGTAACATCTTACTAAGCTCTGCTGTTCTGGTGCTATCTGTGGACTAGCTAGTATCTGCTCAGCCTTCTCTGTCCCCGGCCTGTAGCCACTAGCACTGCATCCTGCCACTTTGCAATTAAGAAGGCTTGGTCCCAGCTGCCATCTGGTCAGTGTGTCTTCTTACCCTATTGTTGTCTCTGACTTTACTGGGGTGAGGGCTGGGCTCTGCACAGCCATAGTCACATTCACTGTGGTGGTAACTGCAGGAGTTCCAGTGCCCGGGTCAGAGCCCACTGAACCCACCAGGACTCTGAACCCCTTGAAGGGGCAGAGGAAGGTAACTAAGAAGGGTAAGGATATTCATGCTGTGTGGGGAGTGACATGACAGGAAAGATCAAGTAGGTAAGTTGCCAACTTTTCCTCCACTACCCTGCATAGTGCATTGGCCCAACCCACCTTTCCAGAAATGTCCTGTGTGAGCAGCTATGTTTTAAGGGAAGTTGTGGGCAGCTTAGTAAATATACTATCTTGTATTTGCTCTCCTTCCATCCTTGCCTCACATCTCTTTTACTTTACTTTGTTTTCTCTGAGAGTACACCCCCCAAATAAAGCAGCAATGCCAAAGCTTTGCCTTAAGGCCTATTTTCTGAGGAAACCTGTCTAAGACATCTGCCTTGTATGAGCTTCATTCACTGTTTCCAATTCTGCCATCTGGTTAGCTTTGGAATGGTCAGCATCATTCATATACCTGGACATTCTTATCTTTTAAAACTGCGTATTCATTTTTCTATTTATTTGCATAATGTTCCCCCCTCATAGACTCAAGTTGCCTTAAGAAGAGGTGCATCCCCCCACCCACTAATTATTGTTTATTGTATCCCCTTCACATGGCTGAGTTCCTGCCTGCCTAAAATATTGTAGAGCTAACATACAGCCCACCCGGTGTGGCTCAGTGGTTTAGCATCGACCCATGAACCAGAGTTTGAGGTCATGACTAAAGAACAGGGTTTGATTCCTGGTCAGGTTTGAGTCATGCTTGGGTTGCCAGCTCAATCCCCAGTAGGAGGCGTGCAGGAGGCAGCCGATCAATAATTCTTTCTCATCATTGATGTTTCTCTCCCCCTCTCCCTCTCCTCTCCTCTCTCTGAAATCAATAAAAACATATTTAAAAAAAGAAAGAAACCCACATGCAATATTATATTAGTTGCATGTATACAACATAGTGATTTACCATCTACATACCTTGTGAAGTGATCACGGAGACACTTCTAGCAACCTTCTGTCACCTGTACACCTTGTTTTAAGCATCCTTTTCCAGTTAACCACATCAACAATTTAGATAGATTCTTCTTGATTTTTTCTAATATGTAGATACACTTTATTTCTTTACATATATTAATAGGTTTTAAAATCATATTATGCTTAACTTTTTGTGATTTCCTTTTTGATAACTTAGTATATCTAGGAAATTTTTTCATGCTTTGTTTAAATGCACCTCATTAAAAAAGAAAAAAATGACGTGTTTCTAAAAATTTCAACAATTCCCTTATTAATGAGCACTTAAGTTATTTTCAATTTATTCTCTGAGTTTTTTTTTTAATTATGCACCACAACTATATGTTACTTGTGTAATTAATGGTGTTAAGATAAAAAATAAAAAGAGGAATGCTTAGCCATATGTGACAAAAAAAGTTACAACAAAATGGATGGACATAGCAGAAGATTACTCCTGATATCTGTGGACTAGATTAAAGAAAGTGACTGTTCAGTTGTGACCACATTTCAACTTGAAATTGACAGCTTGATGTATAGAAATTCTTAAATTGAGTCTATCTAAATGTACTGCCCAGCACTTTCTGTGAGAGGCAATATTTTATGAGCAGATTAAATAATTCACACTGTTGATGCCATTGGAATAATTTTTAGGTAGATGAAAATTGTTAAAGTTTGAGTCTTTCACCAAAGGGAGAATACTTTCCTTCATTGAGTGTTCTTAAAGTTAAGAATTTAATGTTTTAAAGCTTTTTACTACCAGAGGTTGAGGTCATGACTAAATAACAGGGTATAAAGAGAAATACAGAATAGCTGAGAAGAGGGTTGTAATATTACCTTCATTCCTGACTTGCCTTTGTTAGGGCTCTGGATTATTCATTGTTTATTCTATATCTTTATCTCCTTATTTGCTTAATTTTATTTATTGATTTTTGTCTTTTTAGATTGTTGACATTTTGTTTTGTCACCCCCTCGAGGGTAGACTCAGGTGGAACTTGAAGCTTATAAAATTTGTTGCCCTTCTTTATAATACAAAGTTAGGTTTAAAAATGAATATTTATTTAGGATGAGAAAAAAATAAATTCTAGTTTTTAAAATGCCAACAAACACCACAAACTTTCTAAAGTCTCATATTATTAGTTAATAGCCTATTACATAAAAATAAACGTTTCTTCTACATTTTGTTTTATTTTCTTTATTGATTAAGGTATTACATATGTGTCCTTATTCCCCCCGTTGTCCTCCCAACCCCCCACTCATGCTCTCACCGCACCCCCTCCCCCCCCGTGTCTGTGTCCATTGGTTAGGCTTATGTGGTTGATCTCTCCCCCTTACCTCCCCTCCCCTCCCTTCCCTCTGAGGTTTGACAGTCTGATCGATGCTTCTCGGTCTCTGGATCTGTTTTTGTTCATCAGTTTATATTGTTCAATATATTCCACAAATGAGTCAGATCATGTGATATTTATCTTTCTCTGATGGGCTTATTTTGCTTAGCATAATGCTCTCTAGTTCCATCCATGCTGTGGCAAATGGTAAGAGTTCCTTTTTCTTCTTCCTATTCTTAAAGAATACCTTTCAGCATTTCATATAAATTCCTTCTTTTTTACCACAGCATAGTATTCCATTGTGTAGATGTACCACAGTGTTTTAATCCACCCATCTGCTGATGGGCACTTAGGCAGTTTCCAAATCTTAGCTATGGTAAATTGTGCAGCTATGAACATAGGGGTGCATATATCCTTTCTGATTGGTGTTTTTAGTTTCTTTGGATATATTCCTAGAAGTGGGATCACTGGGTCAAATGGGAGTTCCATTTTTAGTTTTTTGAGGAAACTCCATACTGTTCTCCACAGTGGCTGCACCAGTCTGCATTCCCACCAGCAGTGCACGAGGGTTCCTTTTTCTCTGCATCCTCGAGAGCACTTATTTGTTGATTTGTTGATGATAGCCATTCTGACAGATGTGAGATGGTACCTCATTGTCATTTTGATTTGCATGTCTTGGATGATTAGTGACTTTGAGCATGTTTTCATATATCTCTTGGCCTTCCTTATGGCCTCTTCCTTATGATCTAAAGCAGGGGTCCTCAAACTTTTTAAACAGGGGGCCAGTTCACTGTCCCTTAGACCGTTGGAGGGCCGGACTATAGTTTAGAGAAAAACTATGAACAAATTCTTATGCACACTGCACATATCTTATTTTGAAGTAAAAAAATAAAAGGGGAACAAATACAATATTTGTATTTGCATGTGGCCCGTGGGCTGTAGTTTGAGGACCCCTGACCTAAAGTATCTGTTTAGGTCCATTGCCCATTTTTTGATTGGGTTTGTTATCTTCCTTTTGTTAAGTTGTATGAGTTCTCTGTAAATGTTGGAGATTAAACCCTTATTGGTGATAACATTGACAAATATGTCCTCCCATGCAGTGGGCTTTCTTGTTGTTTTGTGGATGGTTTCTTTTGCTGTGCAGAAGCTTTTTATTTTGATGTAGTCCCAGGAGCTGTATCAGTGAAGATATTGCTTCAGCATATGTCTGATATTTTGCTGCCTGTGGATTCCCCTAATATTTTTATGGTTTCCCTTCTTCAACATTTTCTTGGCTGTGTATTTTTGGTCACCTTTTTATATGACTATAAGAAATATGTCTTTTGCCCAAGTGATTTAAAAATTTCACCTTATTATTAATAATTGGAATGCATAAAACATACAACTTCACACACAAATATGTTAAATATTTTAAAATACTTTTATAGGTTTGCATTTTGCAAATACAGGAAATCTAGTAACAGGTCATGTGATTTACATCAGAAACAAAAAAATGTATGGTACATTTATAACTGTATACACTGCATTATCAAATACGACAAAAAAAGAGCTTCTGTTTTTGACTAGTTGCTGATGACAATTGAACCTCCTATTGCCACATTTATGCATGTGATTAGGAGAATTTTTCACAGACCAGCCTTTGTTTTGCTATATTTATAACTCTTTTCTCCTTCACTACCCACAGACTCTGGATGCTGGCTGACGCAGGACACACTCCTATTGCAATGTGGCCTCTAGTCCTGAATCTTTGAGTTGCAGGCAAATTGGCAAGTTGAACAGAATATTTCAGAAAGTCATGCCTACATGGAATGGTTAGGAATGAATTATGCCAGGTAGTGACTGAAAATGACATAAAAATACCACAGGATAGTCTAATTAAATATGTTCCCAACTTAATTTAGCTGAATCCCCAGAATGTTTTTAGCCACTCCTATAAACTTGGTATAGAGGTAAATATAACAAAAGAAAAAGGCAAAATAGAAAGAGACAGTGATTTTAATTCATTATGGTTAACTTTTTACTTTAAAAAACTTTTACAAAGACATATGACTTTATGAACATATTTTTAGGGTTTTTTCCTTGAGCTTTATAAGAGCCAATGCAATGAGGGGCTTTGAAGTGCAGATTTCATTGATTTTACAGTAAATTTGCTTCTGATGTCTTTTCAAGAAAAGAGAGGGAGAAAGAGAAGGAAAAAAAAGGTAGGAAGGAAGGAAGAAAGAAAAGGGAAACCAAACTTCAGGCATACAGATTTCACTGGAAAGCTACACCTTCCTCATATGTTTAGAACATGCTCTTACTTCTAAAACTAACACTTATTGAAGCGTGATACATGCCACATCATGTTAAAATATGAGTAAAATAAACCAGAATGTTTTGGGGCTTGCCTTCTAAAACATTAGAATGTGAACTTTGAGACAAATATACCTGCTAATAACTTCTAGGGGATAATTGGGCTCAAATTCATAACCAGAGTTTGGCAGCCAGTGCTGCCAGTGGCCTCTCACGGTGCTGAGGCTCATGAAGGAGTTCCTGGAATGAAAATTCCACCAATGAATGAACTGAAACCTTCCCTAACCAACCAGAGATGTGCAGCTATACCCTCATTTGCATTTTACTGACCAATTAGAGCGGCTCCATAACAACCAATCAGAATGTGTGATTATGACCAATAAGAACGGTGCTGTTTGGACCAATCAAACTGCAAAGTTCCTAATTTGCATAAAATGGACCAATCAGGGACCAGGGTGGGCAATTCCTCTCTATAAGCAGGTCATCCCTTTGTCACTTGGGAGTGCACTTTGGGTTTCCTCTGGAGGCTGCATTTTAACAGGTTTGCAAACTGTTTACCTGAATAAAGTTTCTCCTTTTACCACACCCGATATTTGGGACGCTTATTGGCATTGGATTAATGGCAGCAGCCTTTTGTTGACAAGAGTGTATAACTTCAAAGGTTATACTATAGATGTCAGGTCTGAAAATTAGAGATTAATTTTTTATTTCCTTTATTCTAAAAGTTTTAGGTAAAATATACATGAAGTACAATACACACATTAAGAATGCAGATCAGTGAACTTTGACAAATATTTAAGTCTCTCCAATCATTACACCAATCAAGATATATTTCTATTGTTCCCTCCTACCTCTCTTTAGTCAATATTATCCTGCTTCAAGGCAACCATTTTTTTCCTGATTCCTATCATCATACATTAGCCTTACCTGCTCTTGGATTTCACATAAACAAAACCATATATATTCTTTTTTTAAAATTTTTAAAAAATTTTTTTTAGGGGTCAGCACATCCGGAGTGCAATTGATAAGCCTCGCCCTGGGAAAACCACCTTCGTGATCATGGTATCTCCCCTGCCAGGTAAGTGTAAAACCATATATATTCTTTTGTGTCTTTTATTTTGTGCTCAACATAATGTTTTAATATTTATCCATGTTGTTCTATGTATCAGTAGTTCATTCATTTTTCTTGGTCAGTAGTATTTATTTATATGGATATACTTCAACTTGTTAATCCATTATCCCGTCAGTGGACATCTGGTTGTTGTCAGGTTTGGGCTGTTATGAATAGGCTGCTGCAACTGTTTGGCATAAGTCTTTACTTGAATATGTGTGACATTTTCCTCTTGGGTAAATACTTAGCATGAAATTGCTGGGTGGAGGGTAGGTACATGTTAAACTTTATGAGATGATGGAAACTTTATTCCCTCTTCAGTGTGATGCAGTATTAATTTCTTAGTTCTTCTAAAGCACCTGGAGATCCTCAGAGGAACAAGTCTATTAAGCAAGAATGATTATTAATTAAAGTTTGCAACAAATGCAGTATGCAATTTCATGTTAAAAATTCCAACTCTGCAAAGAGTTGTCTTATTTACCTAAAATTAAATCGAATAATTACCAAGACATCTAAAAAGGCTTGAGGTCAGTGCAATTCATACAAACTCTTGAAGAATTTTTAAAAAATAAAATTATACCAGTCAGAGTCCAGCCAGGAAACAGAAATCAAACAGTTCTTTTAATAGAGAAAACTATCTTAGGAGACTTTATCTATATACTAGAGGCATGGTGCATGAAATTCATGCGGGGGGCGGGGGAGTGTCCCTCAGCCTGGCCTGTGCCCTCTCGCAATCTGGAACCCCTTGGGTAGGGTCCCTAGGCCTGGCCAGCGATTAGGGCCTATTGGAGCTTTCCTTCCCCTGGCTGCTGGCAGTTGGCCCCACCCCTGCTGCTGCCACTGCTTGCCATCTGTGTGGCGCTACCCCTCCCCTCCCCTGCCACCGGTCGCCTCCCTCTGTAGGCAACAGGTGTGGGTGCGATCACTTGGCTGGCCTGGGCCTCCCTCTGTGGGGAGGTTACTGGCTGGCTCTGTACACTTTCCACAGCATTGCTGGCCAGTGGCCTGGGACTCCCTCTGTGGGGCGATTGATTGCGGGGCCCCCAGATCAATTGCCCCACAGAGGGAGGCTCTGCCCACCTGCTGCAGCACCACCAGCCAGGTGGCCTGGGCCTCCCTCTGTGGGGCGATTGTGGGGCAATGGTAGGGTCCCCTGACCAATCATACAGCACCCGTCTTGGCTGGCCTGGTGTCAGTACATGTCATAGTGTGGTTGTCCGGAAGGTCATCCAGACAGTTGTTCTGCTGTTCAGTCATTCAGTCAATTTGCATATTACACTTTTATTATCTACACTAATAAAAGAGAAACATGGTAATTGGTGTACGACCGCTACCCTTCCCATTGGCTAATCAGTTAGTATATGCAAATTAACTGTCAGCCAAGATGGCGGCCGGCAGCCAGGCAGCTGGAAGCTAACAGGAGGCTTGCTTGCTGTGGACTCCAACGTTCCCCGCCAGCCTCTGAGCTTCAGTTGGAAACATAGTAACATTTATAGAAGATAAACAAAACTCCAGAAACCTCCTGTCAGTCAGCCGGGATCTCAGAGCTGGAGTCGCAACATTGTTTCGAATACAGAAAACAAAGGCCAGAAACCTGCTTTCAGCCGAGCCTCAGAGAGAAAGCCAGCTCTCAGCTCCAGTGACAGCCGTAGAAGGTAAATAAATGCCAGAATAAAAAAAAAAGAAAAAAAGGAGAGGTTTGGAGCTTCAGTTGCCCGCCAGCCTGAAAACAGCCCTCACCCCCTCACCCAGACTGGCCAGGCACCCCAGTGGGGACCCCCACCCTGAAGCAACAAGATGGCGGCTAATTTGCATACTGAAGGCAGGCGGCAGCAGGCAAGGCTGTCTGCGGTCTGGGACCCGGATCTGTGACCCTGCAGGGCGGGATCAGAGGAGCCTTGAGGCCTTCCAGCACCGGGATCAGCGTGACAAGGGGCAACGCCCAAACCCCCTGATTGCCCTGCGGCTCTGTGTGTGACAGGGGGCAGCGCCCCAACCCCCTGATCAGCCCTGCTCTGTGGGTGATAGAGGGCGGAGCCCCAACCCCCTGATTGCCCTGTGGCTCTGTGTGTGACAGTGGCGGCGCCCCAACCCCCCCACGGGCCCTGCTCTATGTGAGACGGGGTAGAGCCATACCTCCCCATCGGCCCTGCCCTGAGTGTGACAGGGTGTGGTGCCTCAACTACCCCCCCCCCCCCCACTACGGGCCCTGCTCTGTATGTGACAGGGGGCGGTGCCCCAGCTCCCCTATTGGCCCTACTCTGTGCGTGACAGGGGGGAGCTCCTCAACCCCCTGATTGGCCCTGCTCTGTGTGTGACAGGGAGCAGCTCCCCAACCCCCTGATCAGCCCTGCTCTGTGCATGACAGGGGGGAGCTCCCAAAACCCCTGATTGACCCTGCTCTTTGCATGACAAGGGGGAGCTCCCTAAACCCCTGATGGGCCCTGCTCTGTGTGTGACAGGGGGCAGAGCCCCAACCCCCTGATCGGCCCTGCTCTGTGCGTGGCAGGGGGTGGCGCCGCAACTTCCCTATCGATCCTGCCTTGAGTGTGACAGAGGGCGGTGCCCCAACTCCCCAATCGGCCCTACCCTGAGCATGACTAGGGGTGGCATCACAACCTCCCGATCCACCCTCCTCTGTGCATGACAGGGGGCGGCGCCCCAACTCCCCAATCGGCCCTGCTCTGAGCCCGACCAGGGGCTGCACCTAGGGATTGGGCCTGCCCTCTGCCACCCAGGAGCAGGCCTAAGCCAGCAGGTCGTTATCTCCTGAGGGGTCCCAGACTGCGAGAGGGCACAGGATGGGCTGAGGGACCCCCTCTCCCCCCCGAGTGCACAAAGTTTTGTGCACCGGGCCTCTAGTTATAGATATAAAAGTCTAAGTGACCATTTGACCGTTCTACCATTTGACCAGTATCTATGATGCGCACTGACCACCAGTGGCAGACACTCAACACACAGGCATGGAAACATGGAACAGACTGATGAATCTCAGAGGGAAGAGGGGAGCAGGGAGGGTGGGAAGAGATTAACCAAAGATCTTGTATGCATACTAGAGGTGCGGTGCACGGATTTGTGCACCGGTGGGGTCCCTTGGCCTGGACTGCACCCTCGCTGAGGAACCCCACCAGTGCACAAATCCATGCATCAGGCATCTAGTTTCGAAATAAGATCACATTCACAGGTACAGGGTTAGGACTCAACATATCTTTGCAGGGGACATAATTCAACCCATGATAATCATACTTTGTGACACAAGAACATTATATAAAATTCAAATTTCAGGGCCCAAAAATAAAATTCTACTTTCTATGCTCATTCATTTAAATACTAACTCTGGCTGTGTTCATGCTACAGGGGCAGAGCTGAGTAGTTAATTGCTAGAGAGACCATGTGGTCAGCAAAGTGTCTAGTATTTACTATCTGGTCCTTCACAGCAACTGTTTGCTGACACTTGTTCTATGTGACTGATTTCGAAAGTGTTGGAAAAATGCAAATTGGATTCAGCTGCTGTTACTGAAAGCCTTGCTATCTTAGGTGAAGACATGTTATTGTGTGATGTGCAGAAGGACGTGAAACAGGGGAAGCCAACGGGAAGCAAATGAGAAGGAGGAAATTTCTTCGTTCTCCTCCAGCTTTTTAGTCTCCCTATGTTGTTCCCTATTGGTGGTTTAAGAGGGAAGAAACTGAAAAAGTGGAAATGTGGTTGTTAGAGTCCCAGTCCCAGAAACACAAAACAGAGAGGAGTAGATTTAGAACTTACAAACAATACCCTAATTACTTGTGCATACACACACACACACACACACACACACACACACCACACCACACAAACACACACAGATACACGCACATAACCAGTAAGTAAAAAAAAATATACATAGCTGCTATAGTCCTTAGTTCTGTAACTGAACTTGAGGGCCAAGTTGTATGAATATGTATATACATGTATTTATTGAGCTAAATTTATAATTTTGAGATCTTTGTAAATTCACATGCAGCTGCAAGAAATAATACAGAGAAAACCCTTTACTCATTTCCCCCCAATTTTCCAACTATGATAATTGCGGTATTGTAGTACAATGTGACAACCAGGGTATTGACATTGATTCTGTCAGGATACAAAACATTTTTGTCACCACAGGATTCTCATATTGTCCTTTTTTCACCATCCTTCCTTCCTTTCCCCCATTCCCCTACCCTAAGGATAGCCCCTGGATATCCTTTCATAGATTTTTTTTTTCACTTTAAGAGTGTTCTAAAAATGGAATAATCTGGCATGTAACAATTTGGGACTGGTTTTTTGGATTCAGCATAATTCTCTGGATGTGCATTAAAGTTGTTGCATTTATTACTGCAACATTCGTTTTCATTATTGAGTGGTATTGTGATATGGCTATATTAGAGTTTGTGTAACAATTCACCCATTGAAGGACATCTGGCCTGTCCTCAGTTTTGGATATTACGAATGAAATAGCTAAAAACATTCATAGACAGATTTTTATATAAATACAAGTTTTCTTTTCTCTGGGCTTAAAGCCCTAAAGAGCAATTTCTGGACTGTATGGTAGTATCATGGTTTAGTTTTTAAAGAAACTGTCAAACTGTTCTCCAGAGTGCTACAGCATTTTGCACTCTCACCAGCATGTATGAATGGTCCAGATTCTTTATATGCTTGTCAGAATTTGGTGGTGTCATAATTTTTTAAAATAATTTTTTATTTTAGGCATTCTGATAGATGTGTAATGATATCTTGAGGTTTTAATTTGCAATTCCCTAATGACTGATAATGATAAGGATATTTTCATGTGCATATTATTTGCCATCTACATATTCTTTTCAGTAATATGTCCATTCATATCATCTGTCCATTTTCTAACTGGAATTTTTTTATTGTTGTTTTTTGAGAGTTGTTTATTTATTCCAGGCAGGAGTCATTTGTCAAATACATGGTTTGGAAATATCTTCCCAGTCTTTATCTTCTTAATAGGGTCTTTTACAGGGTAAACATTTACATTTTGATGAAATCCAATATTTCAAGTTTGCTTGTTTGTTTTTGTTACAGATTGTGCTAGTCATGTCAGCTTGAAAAGCTCTTTGCCTAGTCCTAGATCCTGAAGAGTTTCTCTTATGTTTTATTTTATTTTCAATCACAGTTGACATTCAGTATTATTTTGTATAAGTTTTAGGTGTACAGCATCGTGGTTAGACAATCGTACACTTTACAAAGTGATCCTCCTGATATTTCAAGTACCCACCCACCTGGCATCATACATAGTGACTACAATATATTGACTATATTCCCAATGCTGTGATCTACATCCCTATGACTACTGACTACCAATTTGTGCTTCTTAATCTCTTCACCTTTTTCACCCAGTTCCCGCACCTCACCTTCCTCTGGCAGCCATGTCTGTTCTCTGTTTTAGAGTCTGTTTTTATTTTATTTGTTTGTTTATTTTGGTTCTTAGATTCCACATATAAGTGAAATTATATGGTATTTGTCTTTCTCTCTGACTTATTTCACTTTGCATAATAGCCTCCAATTACATTCATGCTGTTATAAGATTTCATTCCTTTTTTATGGCTAAGTAATATTCCATTGTATATATGTACCTCTTCTTTTTTATCCACTCTGATGGGCACTTGGGTTGCTTCCAAATCTTGACTGTTGTAAATAATGCTGCAATGAACTTATATTAGCAACAGATAGCCCTATGTCATTCCTAATCCCCATTTTAATCATGGGAAATTTTCACTTTCAGTTGTATTTGTTTTTGTATTGACATGCAGTTTTGCCCCATTTATACAATTCTTAAGTTATTTTTTAAAAATGTAAATAGGTAATACATTCACATGGGTAAAAATATCAAAACAATATATAAAGAAATGCACCTTATATTCTTATAGCCACCTACTCATATCCATCCAATTATACCCCACACCAACAGGTAACCACTCTTTAATTTCTCATTAATCATGCTAGAGAAGGATCTGCATATACGTTTACATATACTCTTAGAGCATTTATTTTTGAATACTCTCTCATTAAACGTAAGTAAAATTGTAAATAAAGTTTGACTTTTTATCATTACTTTAACTGTCTGACAGTGGGTATGATCTATGATCTCAATATTTTCATTTTTTTTAATGATGAAAGTTTATAATAATGTATCTTGAAAATTAACACTCTCCTTTTTAAAACTTTGGCATGATTTTTCCTTACGTTCTTATCCTCTACATAAATAAACATAATTCTAAATAAATCTGTTTAATTTTAGGGTTTGAAGGTTCTTTATAAATCATATAATGCCGGAGGCCGGTCCATCCTTGCTGCTTGACGCAGTCGCTGCAGGAAAGAGGCATCTGCACAGCATGTGTTTCAGTGGACCTGAAGTATGTAGCATACTGTTTTTAATATGTTTGCTCCCTTTAGCGCCGTGTGTTTTAACCAAGGTCACTTCTCCGAGAAAGGTTGTTTCCCCAGGTGGGGATCTTTCCCTGAGGTTAGGGAGGGGATACAACCCCTTAATTAAGTGCCAGGCGGGTAATTAAGCTACATGGTCTTTACTCCCTGGAATGGAGATGAGAAACACCTTAACCCTTGTAATAGAAATTGACGGGATTGGAATCGGCTGGTATAAATACGGATGTAATAAGATCCTCATCAGATCCTCATCAGTTCCTGACCAGAACTCCGACCAGAACTTTGGCTGGAGATCCTGGCTATAGGTCCTGACTAGGCTGCTGACCAACTGAAGGCTGTCTTCGTGTCATTCCTTCTTCGCCGACTCCGTCCACACCTTTGGGGACCCCTGGACCTGCTGGGATTGGACCCCAGCAATATAATCTTAGTTCTTCATTCTGAAGATGTGTTAAGTGAGACCAAGAGAAGATAGCTGCTTGTTCAAGGCCACAGAGCCAGTTTGTATCAGAACTGGGACATCTGTCCAAATGGGCGACCTTTTAACCATATCCCTGACCATTATCATTGCTGTATGATTATTTATACCTATTGTAACATGACTGAAATCCATTGAAAAAATGTTTCTGACATCTATCTCAATCCTTGGCTATTCATGCAGTCCATTCTTTAAAAATGAGGATTTCTTATTTGCTGTCAGATTCATTATTTTAGTTTTCTCTGCTCTCTTAGCATTTTACAAATTAAATAATTAATTCTACAGTCTGAACCCACTAATATTGGAGTAATATCTTGTCAATCAGAATGAGCAAGTGAATAATTAAAATTTTAATTAAGGATGAAACTTTTTAATTATATATTTATTATGTGTATTGGCCTCAACTTTCTGAGTCTCTCTTGTCAAATGCATTTTTTCTCATTATCTTATTTCTGTAATGTTTACTTTAAATGGCCAGTTTTTTATTCTCATGCAAGAAAATAAATTGGCATAGCCTTCAACCCATTAAAACCTCTTTGAAGTTGAGATTGGTTTGTATTAATGTAGTAGTCTGACCCCTAGTGGTTATAAGAAATATTTGCACTCTAGCTATAACCACATATTTTGATGGGACTTTCTTAAAAGTGAATTTAAGATGATGAATTCCTCTTTGAAAATAAATAAAATAAAAATGAGAGAAATTACAAGGTCAGAGAAGAAATAATAATAAAAGGAAAATTCAGGCAAAATTGTATTTTTAGGAAACTAATTTCCAAATCTGTATTTTTACTGGTTTTTAGTCATGCATGATGAGGCTTTACTTATCAACATAATGTCCCAGGAATCCATTTTACATTATTTTTTAGAAAACAAAACTTGTTTTCCCTCTGAAATTAATGCTTTGTTATCATCCAAGCATAGTTCTTTAGGATTGGAATTAAATTTAGAACTGGATGAACTTTTTAGATAATCTACATATTCTCTTAGAGCATTTATTTTTGAATACTCTCTCATTAAACATAAGTAAAATGGTAAGTAAACTGAAGTTTGACTTTTTATTATTACTTTAACTCTGTCTGACAGTGGATATGATCTATGATCTCAATATTTTCAATTTTTTTAATGATGAAAGTTTATAATAATGTATCTTGAAAATTAACACTCAGAGACCCAGAAAGGATGGCTGACTTTTCCAAAGCCTATAGGGAATTGTCAACTAATCTAAGTGGACTCTATCATTCATGAGACCCTCAGATCTAGGAGGGCCTGATTGTATAGCAGAAGATTCCCAGCCTCATTCCCGGGAACTGAGGGATAAAGTCATGCTCCAGGGTAGAAGGGGGGTTTGAAGACTGTAGGAACTGTTAAAGTTACACATGTACTATGTGCTCACTGTGAAATATCCAAACAGAGAGATAGTAAATAAAAAATAAAAATTTCCCTTTCCCTACCAGCCTGAGTTTTTTTCAATCATACAACCTATAAGTATTTACTTTGAAGTGCAACCATTAGATATTTTTTTGCAAACACACACACACACACACACACACACACATGACACACACTTTTCCACATGGATTCATACTATATATGTTAGTCTATAAATTGACATAGTTACTTTATAAAATATTTTGGACATCTGTCTAAGTCAGTACATTCTTATTGTCTGCCAACCTAGTGTTTTAATGTAAGAATGTGGCCTAATTTATTAACTCTTCTCTAATTTACATATAGGCATTTTGTAAAATTTTATTACATTTTTAACAATTATAATTGATGTTCATATTATATTAGTTTCAGGTGTATAGTATAGTGGTTAGACATTTATATAATTTAGAAAGCAAATCTTGCATCCACCTGACACCATGTATAGTTATTACAATATTATTGACTATATCCCTAATACATACAGGTGTTTTTATTTTATTTATCTATTTATTTACTTAATTATTTATTTACTTATTTTTAAAATATTTTTTTAGAGAGAGAGAGAGAGAGAGAGAGAGACTGAAAGAGAAACATTGATTGGCTGTCTCCTACAAGTGTCCCAATTAGGATTTGAACCCCCAATCTGGGTATGTTCCCTGGCCTGGAATCGAACCCATCACCTTTTGGTGTTAAAAGCTCTGAGATGTTTTGCAAAATTTAAAAGAAATCTGTTGAACTTTGCTGACTGAGTATATTCCAAAATTATTTTTTCATCAAACCCACCTTTTCCCTTTTGTTTTATAAAATGTTTTTTTCATCAAACCCACCTTTTCACTTTTAACTGTGTATTTTATTAACTGTGAAATGATACCATAGATAACTTTACCTTTCAAATTCTTTCTTCCTTGCTTACACAGTCATTGCACTACTCAGTTTCTTTTGAATCTCTTTTCTCTTTAAAAAATTTTTTCCATATTAGCTTCATCTATTTATTCAATGAAATTTATTAAATGTCTATTTGCACTGTGGGAGACACTGGAAATTACAACAGTGGACAGGACAAAGTCTTCCCTCAAGTACTTCTATACAGTGTGATAAGTATATAGAGGTTATAATCTTCCTTCTAAATATGGGCACTATCTAGGTCTCTATGCAGCTCCCTCTTCTCATACTTTCCCTCCCCCTGTCTTCCCTTCCTTTCTCTCTCTCTTTTTTTTTGTATTTTTTCCTTGGTTACTTCATCCATTCACTAGGTTTCAACTACACTCTGCATATACATGCACCGCCCCATCCCTGACTACCTTTCTCCCCAACTCCAGGCTCCCATTTCCAAACCTGCCTGATTTATTTATACATATGCCATGAAACACATTGAAAGTCAACATGTTCAAAACATTGTTTCTCCAGCTTCCTGAAATTATGTTTCTCCTGACTTGTTCCTGCTAATGGCACTGCTGGCTCAGCCATAAGCACCGGGTCACAGTCACTGCACCCTTTCTCTTCTGCACCCTCCTGCAGCTGCCATGGCCCGAAGAGCCTGTCTCCTCAGGTCTCACTGTTATAATATCAGCTCTGGTCCTTATGCTCCTTTCCAGATTGTTGCAATGTCCTCCTAGCAAGATTTCTAGAACTTAGGTTCCTTTAGTCCATTTTGCATTAATTGCTTTTTGGTAGAAATTACATCATGTCTCTTATCATTAGAAAATTTCATTGCCTTTTTTTTTGCTTCCATTAAATATAACGTCCATAGCTTGACCTCCAAGGGTCTCCATAATGCCCCTCCTGCTTCAGCTCACATTTCTATTGTACCCACATCGTGAAGTCCATCTCAGATGACACCTCCTGCAGAAGCCCTCCTGATTTCCCCAATCAGCTCTGCTCGCTCTGTCCTTAGCAGTCCCATTGGCACCTCTCTTCTTATGTCTTGTACTGGAGTAATTTATATTGTTGCACTAGCTCCTTATTTCTGTCTCTATTAGAATATGACGTGGGAATGCCCATCAATACACTTTTTCCCTGTTACATTTAATAGAAAGCTAGAGCCAGGTGGGATATTTGAGCTAATCTAATTGAGCTTACATTAGCCTCTTATTTCTACTCTATTCCTTCTTCATTACTAGGTTTTTTTTGTTTTGTTTTGTTTTTTGTTAATCCTCACCTGGGGATATTTTCCCATTGATTTTTACAGAGAGTGGAAGGGAGAGGGAGAGACAGAGAGACACATTAATGTATTGATTGATTGCCTCCTGCATGCACCCTGACCAGGGCCAGGGAGCCTGCAACCAAGGTACATGCCCTTGACTGGAATCAAACCTGGTAGCCTTCAGTCTGTGGGCCAATGTTCTATCCACTGAGCCAAACTGGCTAGGGGCTTTCTCATTACTTTTAAATAGTAACTCACCTTCTTGGAATACTACAAATTATTGAAAGTTCACTGCTTTTTACATATGAGTCTGAAGGGCCTTAAGAATAAGAAATCAATGGTCACCCCTTTCCCCCTCAGTTTGTGGACTAGAGAAAATGTTACCCTGTTAAGAGAGAGTCACTTGACACAAATTTGACCCAAGACACTTGTAGGATATAGTGATGAGGAGCTATTTTGAGACAAGCACCTCAAAGTATTAGTTGAATCTAAAGAGGAAACCTGCATCCTTGATGAGTTGGCCCAACCTTAAGGCCACTTAGAACCTCTGGACTTCTGGTTAAGAAAACAATAGATATCTTTTGTTATTAAAGATTTTAGTTTAATTGGAAGTGAACATTTTAAAAAATATATTTTATTGATTTTTTTTACAGAAGGAAGGGAGAAGGATAGAGAGTTAGAAACATTGATCAGTTGCCTCCTGCACAGCCCTACTGGGGATGTGCCCACAACCAAAGTACATGCCCTTGATTGGAATCGAACCTGGGACCCTTTAAAACTTCTTAAATCCCTTTTTCTCAAGAATACAAGTGTACAAAACATTTTACCATTCTCCCCTAGCAGCAGCAGTTGGAGTCAGGCACCTCCAGAAGTCTGCCTGATGGAGCTACAACAGTGAGGGGAAGGGAGAAGAAAGGGCAAATAGGGAAAGAAGTGGCAGTTTCTTTGAAAGTTGAGAAATGGCTACATAGTTCTCCTGAAAAGAAAATGCAGAACTCACATACTAGTTCAAGAAGTTTTCATCTTTGGCTAATCTCTCCCCACCCACCTACACATTCACACCCAAAGAACTTATATGCATATATGCATATATGCATAGCCCATGGACACAGACAATAGTGTGATGAAGGCCTGGGGGAACAGGGGTGGGGTAGAAGGGGTTAATTAGGAGAAAAGGGGGGGCATCTGTAATACTTTCAACAATAAAGATAAAATTTAAAAAATAAAATAAAAAAGGAGCTTTCATCTGACTAGAATGTAAAGTTGAAATCCAGGCACCACCTGCAGAAGTGATAATGAGTAATCACCACCCAAATATTTATTTTTCTTTATTTTTTAAAATATATTTTTATTGATTTCAGAGAGGAAAGGAGAGTGAAAGAGAGATAGAAACATCAGTGATGAGAGAGAATCATTAATCTGCTGCCTCCTGTAAGCCCCACACTGGGGATGGAGCTTGCAACCCAGGCCTGTGCCCTAATAGGGAATCAAACCGTGACTTCCTGGTTCATAGGTCGATGCTCAAACTCTGAGCCACGCTGGCTGGCCCAAGTATTTATTTTTCAATGTCTATTATTTTCAGAAACTTTCCACAACAACTTTTTGGAAGAACATGAATTATACATATTTACTGGGTTTTATTCTTAGAATTACCTATATAAGTTTGAGTTGGTAAGTTATCATCATTTGCTCACTCTTATAGACTCCTGCCTTCCTAAAAATGTTTCTGGCACCTCTATGTTTGTTCAAATAAATGTTTTCATCAAAATCTATGGGTATGGAAGTCAGAATACAGTGGACTTTGCTTATTCACGAGAGAAAGGTTTAAGACCAGATGGTGTCAGTTGTCAGATGTCAGGGCCAGCTTGATAAAGATGTGATCTGGGAGATAGAGTTGAAGGTCAAAGGAATCCCCTGTCAGAGGTAGAAACAGAGTAGAAGCAGAAAAGAAAGTCTGTTGTAAAAATTTATGGCCAGTTGTGGGAGTGCAATACCTGGCTTCACATCAATAGAATTGATGTAGGGCCAGTCTGTCAGGTGGAAGGTGAGCAGCTTGCCCTTCCTCTGTTCTGCTTGACTGGGGAGAACGCTTTGTCATGCCCATCCCTGCATAGGATTAAAATTTGTGGGTTTTTTGGGGGGAGATAGGATTTTATAAATTCCCTTGAGGTGAATAACTCTCATTTACAATTTTTCTATAATTATGGAAGCACTTAACTGCTTTATTATATTAAATCACTGGTAGATATGCCTGGAGCATGATGCTGGCTTATGATGGGCAGGTATCTCTATCTTCATTTTATACTCACAAAGAGGTTAAGTGAGGGCACCTGTTAGTGCAAATTAGTGGAAGAGTTGGGAAGGTTCACGGGATGTCAGAGTTGGGTGTCCAGCACTCACATGTAGTGGCCGAAAACCCTGTCCCCTAATGCTCCACATGAGGAAGTTATTTCCTGCAAAATAATTGCGAGGTTTTGCTAGGGAGAAGGCATAGAAGTTCACTTTTGCCTTTCTCCTTAGCCCTGCCACCTTCCCTATAATGGTTGCATGTTTCTGAAGCAGTTATATAAAAATCAATCCTGTTACCTGATTGCCTGGTGGTATGGGACATCCAGCATTAAGAAAAATGTCATGAAAGAGAATGGTGGCCTTTAAAGGCTTTTTTATTGATTTTCAGTGGGCTTAACTGTTATCCCCAGGCTTTCAGACATTATCTCTTCGTATCAAAAATAGATTGCACTTTTTGATTTCAAGTGGAACTTGCCTACTGTCCAGAAACTACTGGAATCAGTCTTGATATATCACACAGGGGACATGATCGTGAGACTCATACTTTGGGGCACTTTAGATACCCATAAAGATCAAAAAAGCCATGGGAGGAGGAAAAGGAACAAAAAGGGAATTGAGACAAAGTAATGATAATTGAACAACGGTTCATGTGGGAAGGTCTACTCTAGCTGGTACTCTGAGAAGCCACCTGTGCACTAACCTTCTCTTCCCTCCACCACCAGTGCTCCAGGTGTTCGAGGAAGGCAAACCTAGTAGTTCAGTGCTCAAGAGCTCTGGGAACTAAAAGAAGACTATTGTCTGGGTTCAAAACACCTCAACTCTGAGATAATCTTTGAAGGAGTGAACAAGAAAAGGGAAAGAACTTCTCTAATAACTGGAGAGAGTGATAAGGCACAAACATTTGGGGGCCAATGGTCCTGAATGAGCGCCTGAAGGATGGCATTTACATTATGTAATGTTCTAATTTCTCAATTTCTACTCTTTTAGTAGTTCATTTATGCTTTTCAGATGGTTATTATTCAGTATGTTTTCCAATAAAGTCCTTGTTAGAAATAGAAAATTTGTGTACTTCATTGCAACACAAAAATATTGAAAGGTCTTAAATAAAGCCATTAATATTTTTATCTAGAACTAAGATGACTAATGAGTGCTCCAGCTACACCCACTGGAAGCAGGTGTTACTCAGGTGAATCACCACATTCAATATCAGCATTTAAAGGAGAGGATATGTTTCTCAAAGTGTGGTCCATGGGTCAGAATTCCTGATTCTGCTGTACACACCCAGTGTTGGAATTATAGAGCTATGGTTGGTTAAACCCAACCTGATGATCACTGAACATTGCTTCCTAAATTGTTACTTTTCAAGAACTGTTGAAAAAACTTGTCCACCTCTCAGTCATAGAAGCAAATACTATTAGAATACAGGGACCTTCGAGATTATCTAGTCTGATAACATTATCTTATTTTATTTTAATTTTTTAAAAATATATTTTATTGATTTTTTTACAGAGAGGAAGGGAGAGGGATAGAGAGTTAGAAACATCGATGAGAGAGAAACATCGATCAGCTGCCTCCTGCACACCTCCCACTGGTGATGTGCCCACAACCAAGTTGACCGGAATCGAACCTGGGACCCTTCAGTCCCCAGGCTCACGCTCTATCCACTGAGCCAAACCAGTTAGGGCTGATAACATTATTTTATAGACAACACAATCATGGTTTAGCGCTTAATGACCTAGTCCAAGTTTATATGTTAGTGGAAGACAGAGAAATAAGTTTAAATGGGAGTAATTGGGCATTCCCAGCACATGATAAGAGTAGTAATTAATCTTGGTTTTGCCACCAAGTGGATGCCAGACCACTGATATTTCATTATTTCTTCCTACTTCTTTCTTGTCCAAACTTCCTTGATATAGAATTGAGCAACTGAGGGAATATTCTGTCATATGTTAGTGACAAATGATGTGTGTCATAGGCTCAGGCTTTAATTATTTCTCCTTTCTGGTAATCCAGTAACAGTTACTTTCTCCAGAGGAGACTGGAGAAGTAGGTTATGTATAAAGAAAATAGTGTGGGAATTGGAGTCAGGAGACCTGAGTTGAAGCCTGGTTAGAAATGGACAAATGTAATATGCTGCTGGTGCTGTTGTTTTTGTTTGTTATTGTTAATAATAACTAAATGTATGACCTTGGGAGAGTCATGTCTCTAGACTTTAATTCCTCATCCATGAAAAGAAAAAAAATTCATGCGCCTTGATATACTATAAGGATCCTTCAATAAATATTAATGAAATGCTTAGAAAATTTAAAATCACTATATAAATAATTAAGATTATCATTTAATTACTCCTAAAAGTGATAGATATATTATTGCAACTGTTTTTAAGAATAAATCATTGATTTTGTGTGTCTTTTTCCAAGGAGGATTTGTGGTGGCTTCAAAGAGCATGATAAAATAGAAATAGAGAAATATCAGGACCAAAGAAAAAAGGAGACTATAAAGGTTAGCAGAGTGTAGCCTTCATAAAATAGTACATACAGACACATGAAGGCGTTACTTCCATTATACCCTTTGATGTTCCTTCAAACAGCTGCCACCTGTGGAGATGTCTATCTGACAGCAGTTTAAAAAATTGTTTTTCAGGTGCTTAAATGAGGGCACTTGATTATAACTAGGGAGAACTCTGTGATACACCCAGATTGAGGGGTCTCATGGCTTTGGTTTGTCCTTCATGTCCTTTTGTGTCTTTTAGGTTAAATGACATTCTAATGAACAAATAACTAAGTCACATTTTCAAAAGATTTTAAGAGATAAAGAAAATACATGAAAAATATCTGTTTGAAAAATATGCTAGGGCATGCACAGTGGGGAGCATATAAACACAAGTTAGTGAACATTTACATAAATTAGAGGTTTGTAAAAGAACTAGGGGTGGAGGAGGTGGTTCACGCTGAGCTCACTTCTTCAAACAGGACATTCTATCACTTCAGTGACAGCCAATTAAAAATAGATTTAACAGTAATACTTTGTCTTTAGCACAAGATAATTAGACTGAATTGCTAAGATATATACCTACAGCTCACTGAAGCTCAACTTTCACTCTCCTAGCAGAAAGAAATAAACATAGATTGTGTGAGGTATAGGCAGAAGCAAGGATCATAATTGGAGATTGAAATGAGGCAAGGTTGATGGTAAGAGCTACTTTGGAAATGAAGTGAGAGCCTGATTGACTATGAGGTGAAGAACAAGGGGAGAAGTGTTATTGACAGAATGTCCCCCAAATTCATATGTTAAAATCCTAACCTACAAGGTAATAGTATTAGGAAATGGGGCCTTTGGGGGGGGCGGTAATTAGGTCATGAGGGCTCTTCCCTCATGAATGGGTTTAGTGTCCTTATAAGAAAGACTCCAGAGACCTCTCTTGCCTCTTCTGTCATGTGAGGACACAGTAAGAAAATGGCCATCTATGACCAGAAGGCCGGCCTGCACCAGGCACTGAATCTGCTGGCACCTTGACCTCGGACTTCTACAAGCTGACTACAGCTTCCGTAACTGTAAGAAATAAATGTTTGTTATTTAAGCTGCCCAGTATATTATATTTTTGCTATAGCAGCCTATGTAGACTAAGGCAGGAAACGAATGGTAAATGAGGGGAAAGGCCTAAGATCTAAGATAGATTACATAAAGAAAGAGGTTCATGTCTTTATTGGGGTTGGGGACAGACATGAACTGGGATTTTTCATTCTGCTTCCACTTGGGTTTAACAATCTGTAGTTAAATACTTGGAAGATGGACTTTTGGGATATATATATATATATATATATATATATATATATAAAACTGAATATATATATATATATATATATATATATATAACTGAATATATATATATATAACTGAATATATATATATATAACTGAATATATATATATATATTTAAAAGAATTTCAGTTTTTTTCTATATATTTTATTGAGTTTTTACAGAGAGGAAGGGAGAGGGATAGAGAGTTAGAAACATCCATGAGAGAGAAACATCGATCAGCTGCCTCCTGCACACTCCCTACTGGGGATGTGCCTGCAACCAAGGTAGGTACATGCCCTTGACCGGAATTGAACCTGGGACCCTTGAGTCTGCAGGCTGATGCTCTATCCGCTGAGCCAAACTGGTTAGGGCAGGGTTATATATATATATATATATATATATATATATATATATATATATATATTTTTTTTTTTTTTTTTAAATATATTTTATTGATTTTTTTTTACAGAGAGAGGAAGGGAGAGAGATAGAGAGTTAGAAACATCGATGAGAGAGAAACATCGATCAGCTGCCTCCTGCACATCTCCTATTGGGGATGTGCCTGCAACCCAGGTACATGCCCCCGACCGGAATCGAACCCGGGACCCTCCAGTCCGCAGGCCAACGCTCCATCCACCGAGCCAAACCGGTTTCGGCGGGTTATATATTTTTTATCTATAAGTGGAAAATCTCCTGTGAGCCTTAGTGATTATCTTGGTAATTAACGTGACCAAATGATGGATTTGGATATAATCTGAAGATTTTTAACTTTAACAGAAGAGAAGGAAAAACATGGAGATTAGAAGAAAGTGGGAGAAAAATTAAAAAATGTGAGTAAGAAGAGAGAGAGCCCATCACCTGACATGTCCTTAAGTAGGGCTAACATTCTTAAACTTTTAGTGTGATCCAGTTTGTCTGTAGGGACCTTAGCATTTGCATTTCTTTCCATTTTATTTTGTAATGGCTTCAGGTGTACAGCCTAGTGGTGGTACAATTATACTTTTACATAGTGTACCTTCAGTATTTCCAGTACATCAACTGCCACCATACAAGTTATCACAATCTTATTGACTATACTAGAGGCCCAGTGCACGAAATTCATGCACGGGTAGAGTCCTTAGGCTTGGCCAGTGATCGGGGCCGATCAGGGCCTTCCTTCCCCCAGCTACCAGCTGCAGGCCCAGGCCTTCCTTCATTTAGTGCTGCCCCCTGGTGGTCAGTGCACGTCATAGAGAGTGGTCAAACTCCCAGTCGGTCGAACTCCCAAGGGGCCAATTTGCATATTAGCCTTTTATTATATAAGATTCCCTAAGCTTTACTTACATCCCTGTGACTATTTTGTAACTACAACTTTGTGCTTTTTAATCCCTTTACCTCTTTTACCCAATCCCTAACTGCCCTCCCTGCTGGCATCCACCAGTTTGCTCTCTGTGTTTATGAGTTTTTCAGTTCTGTTTGTTCATTTGTTTTGTTGTTTAGATTCAACATATAAGTGAGGTTTTGTGGTACTTGTCCTTCTCCGACTGATTTATTTCACTGAGCATAATACCCTCTAGGTCCATCCATGCTGTTGCAAATAGTTAAGACTTCCTTCTTTTTCTATGGCTGATTACTATTCCATTGCATATATGCACCATAGCTTTTATATCCACTTGTCAATTGATGGGTACTTGAGCTGCTTCCATATCCTGTTTATTATCAATAGCACTGCCATAAACGTAGGGGTGCATGTATTCTTTCAAACTAGTGTTTCAGGTTCCTTTGTATAAATCCCTAAAGTGGAATCGCTGGGTCATAGGTAGATACATTTTTAATTTTTTGAGAAACCTCCATACTCTTCTCCATAGTGGCTTTTCTAACAAGCTCTCAGATGACTTTGATGCAGCTGTGCTGGGAACCACACTTTGATATCCATTGCTATCAGGGTTTAGATTTACCATGTTTATGGGAATAGGACAGTTACTGCTTTCTGGTATAGTCTCAAACTTTTTTCAGTTTGGTGATCACACTGAAAGTAGTTTTTAGACCATTATCAGAGGCTTTAAACTACAAGTTGAGAGTCTCAAATACAAACAGATGAGAATTAGCAGTTGTTATACATGTACCCCAACACTCTGAGCATTCATTAGAGTGGATAACTGGGCTGCTCTATTTCAGGGCTGTGCATAGTGGTGTGAAGCTGTAGTCCAAGTGACTTCTAATGTGGTGCTTAATAGCATAGGATGTGTGGGAAATAAAACACTGACATGAAATCCACAATGCCTTTCCAACATTCTTTTGTAGGAAGTCCCAGAGTCTCTTGTCAAAATTGTGAGCATGGTTGTTTCTCCATCCTGCTATAGCAGTAGAATTAGTTATAAATGCCTTTAGCTGCAAGAAATGGAAGTCCTTACCAACAGTGGATTGATAAAAAGACATCTATTTTTGTTTCATAATGGAAATTCTAGAAGTAGGTGGCTACCAGGGTTGGTACAGTCGCTCAGTGAGTCCAAGTTGCTTTCTGTACATTTCTCTAGACCTTTTCCTTATAGCAACACCCCCTTTCAATGCAGGAGGGATAAATAGGTTGGCACTAGTGATGGCTGATTCTTTTATTAAGAAAGAAAATCCTTTCTAGATTCCAGAAGAGTAACTTTTATACTACACTGGCCAGAATAGTGCAAGGGTGTTTAGTTCATTTAGTGTTGATAGGGAAGGTGGACAAAGTAAAATGATAACAGAAATTGTGTTGGTCAACATGTGGTGTCTGCAGAGAAATGGACTAAAATCTCTTCACACTGAAAAACTCAGTCTCCTTTTTGCTCACTCATCAGAGACAGCGTTTCTGTTTGTCTCTCCAGGAAAGCCTTTCCTATTTAAGCTCTTGTCTCATAAATCAGCAGATGACTCTGGCAGCCATTCTTTGTTTTTTAAGAGTTGGAAGTTCCCTTAAAAAACACCTCATTCCATGTTGGCACTGCAGCCTCCAGGCAGTCTTGGGGCCCTCTCCTCCCAGCCATGGCTTCCTGGGCTTTTCTGAGGAACACTCTGCTTCTCTCTCAGGGTTGACTGATTCCTTTCCCTCCTATTTTCAAATCATGTGACTTTTACCTGAATTTGAACATTATTTTTTCTACAAAGGACTAATTTGAGATGTGAGTACTAAATTTCACCACATTTCTTTGAATGTCCTTACTTTAAAATTAGTTTCACACATGGGAAGACACACACGGTGATCATGATTTTCTTCAGCAGCTGTTTGAAAGTGCTCATGGATGGCTCCACCAGAAGCTGAAAGAACAGGTCATTACGACCTTTGCCGTGGAGACTGAATGGGTGCTGCACAAAAAGCCCAGTGGTTCTTGCGTGCTTCTCATGGATATCTCTGTCGTGTGCATCAGACAAATGGTTTTATAAGAACAGGGGCTCCACAGACTACACAGGCTTGTGGTGGAAGATCAAGGCTATTTTGACAAATGCATAATTTGATGCTAAGTCATAGGTCTTGGCCTCCCTTTGCATCAGAGAATCAGAATCCACACTATCTTATGACTCCTCCACATGGAGTTCTCACCATTCAACCTCTCTTTCTAAGAGAGGAGTGAATATGTTTCCAACACTCTGGGTGTTTTTAGAAAACATTCCTAAATTTGGGGAAGTTAGTAACTTTACACATTATGCTTTTGTGTTATGGCAAAAGAGCCAGAGCAATAGCAGAATTCTCCCAACTGTAAATCCTTGGTCTTTCCCTTGGATAGGTGGCTCTGAGAGTAATTTTGTTCAGAAAATATTTATTTGAAAACATATTTTTCTATTATAGTGCTCTAGAGCATCTGATAGGCATACTGAAAAAAAAAAGCCATGTTCTCAAGGAATTTGTAATCTAAATAGAGAGGGAGGACATACATCCTGAAACTATATTGACAATAAATGAATTAATTTATGACACCAGACAGCAAATCAAATGATATCACAAGGCAACACATAGCTAATTGGTACTTTCTCAATGTGCCATAAGTTTGGAGGGAAAAAAGTCCATTTGGGACAGAAAATCAGAGAAAGTTACAAAGAGGGAACAGACCTTGGAGGATGACTAGCCAAACGGTATTCTGTGTGGGAAGAGTGGCATGAACAATGGTGCCCTGGTGTGCAGATGCATGGCCTGTTTTGGCCAGAACAGACCTCCTTGTTTTATTTCTAACCTTTCAAAAAATTAAAAATGGAACTACTGTTTGACCTAGCAATTCCACTTCTAGGAATATATCCTAAGCCCAAAACACCTCTCAGAAAGAATATATGCACCCTTATGTTCATAGTAGCATTATTTATAATAGCTGAGATCTGGAAACAGCCCAAGTGCCCATCAGTAAATAAGTGGATGAAAAATGAGTGGAGCCCTGATGGGTTTGGCTCAGTGGATAGAGCGTCGGCCTGTGGACTGAAGGGTCCCAGGTTCGATTCTGGTTAAGGGTATGTACCTGGGTTGCAGGCACATCCCCAGTAGGGAGTGTGCAGGAAGCAGCTGAATCGATGTTTCTCTCTCATCGATGTTTCTAACTCCCTATTCCTCTCCTCCCTTCCTCTCTGTAAAAAAATCAATAAAATATATTTAAAAAATGAGTGGATACCCCAAGGAATATTATGTAGCTATAAAAAAGAAGGATCTCTTACCCTTCGGGACAGCATGGACGGACTTGAAGAATATTATGCTGAGTGAAATAAACTAGTCAGAGAAAGAGAAATATCACATAATCTCACTTATAAGTGGAATTTAATGAACATAATAAACTGATGAACAAAATAGGTCCACTGGAATAGACTGACATATCTCAGAGGGGAGGGGTTGGGAGACCAAAAGAGATTAACCATATATGCATAACCAGTGTACACAGACAATAGTGAGGTGAAGTCCTGGGGTGGGCAGGACCTGGGAGAAGGGGGAGAAAGGGAGGCAAGTTGAGGGACATTTGTAATACTGTCAACAATTAAAAAAAAAAAGAATCACATTAGCTATGAGGTTTTGTCAATGTCCTTTATTGAGGAAATTCCTTTCTATTTATAGTTTGACAAGTGTTTTGTTTTATCATGAAAGGGTGTTGGATTTTGTCAAATGCTTTTGTTCGATTGAAATAACCATATGATTTTGTTCTTTATTCTATTTACTAGAGGCCCAGTGCATAGAATTTGTGCACGGGGGGCGGGGGGCGCGGGGAATCCCTCAGTCCAGCCTGCACATTCTTGTAATCCAGGACTGCTGGCTCCTAACCACTGCCCCTAACTGCTGGCCTGCCTGCCTGATCGCCCCTAACCACTCTGCCTGCCTGCCTGATCCCCCCTAACCACTCACCTGCCTGCCTGATCACCCCTAACTGCCTCTGTCTCGGCCCCCACTGCCTGGGGTTCATCTGGAAGGATGATGGAATGACGCTGGGAAGGTCATTCGGCTGTCTGGTCTAATTAGCATATTACGCTTTTATTATTATAGATATGGTATATTACATTTATTACTTTTTATATGTAAAACAAACTTGAATTCCTTGGATAAATCTCATTTGATTATAATATATAAGCCTTTTTATATTATATATTTCTGAATCCAGTTTGCTAGTATTTTGTTGAGGATTTTGCATCTACATTCATAAGAGATATTGGCTTGTAGTTTCTTTCCTTGTGATGTCTTTGGTTTTGGTATCACAGTAATCTTGGCCTCATAGAATGAGTTGGAAAGTATTCCTTTGTCTTCTAATTTTGGAAGATTTTGTGTTCATTCTTTAAACACCTGATCAAATTTACCAGTGAAGTCATCTTTTTAAGTAACTTTAAAATACGTTTTCATTGATTTCAGAGAGAGAGGAAGGGAGGTAGAAACATTGATAAGCTGCCTCCTGCATGTTCCCAACTGGGGCTCGAGCCTGCAACCCAGGCACACAAACTAGTGACCTCTTGGTGGAGGTCGTTCATGGGTGGATGCTCAACCACTGAGCTACAGTGGCCTGGCTGTAGGTAAATATAAAATGACTAATTCCATATATCTCTTTAGTTTTCATCGATCTATCCAGATTACCATTTCTTTTGGAGCTAATTTTGGTACTTTGTGTTTTCTAGGAATTGATTGCCATACATTGGTTCAAATTAATTCCTTATAATCTTTATTTTTGTAAGGTTGGTTGTAATGCCTATCTTTCATTCCTGATTTTATAATTTGAGTCTTCTCTCTTTTTTATTGGTCCTTCTAATAAAAAAACGTCTATTGACCTTTTTAAAGAACCAGCCATTGCTCTTGTTGGTTTTCTGTACTGTTTTTCTATTCTCTATTTACCCTCTAATATTATTATTTGATTTATTCATTATTTACTATTATCTTTGTTATTTTCTTCCCTCATTTTGCTTTAAGTTTAGCTTGCTCTCCTTTTACCAGTTTTTAAAAATGGATAGCTAGGTTATTTGAAATCTTGCTTCTGTTTTAATTTAGGCATCTGCAGCTCTAAAGTTCTTTCTAAATATTGCTTTAGCTGCATCATAAGTTTTATTACTTTGTGTTTTTATTTTTATTCATCTTAAAGTATTTTTTAATTTTCTCGTGATCTCTTTTTTGATCCATTGGTTATTTCATGGTATGTTATTTAATTTTTACATACTTGTATATTTTTCAAATTTCCTTCTTTTATTAAGTCCTAACTTCATTCCATTGTAGTCAGAGAATATGCTTTGTATAATTTCAATTCTTTTCTTTTTAAATATATCCTTATTGATTTCAGAGAGGAAGAGAGAGAGAGGAGAGATAGAAACATCAATGATGACAGACCATCATTGATTGGCTGCTTCCTGCATGCCCCCTATTGGGGAACGAGCCTGCAACCTGGGCATGTGCTCTTGATTGGAATTGAACCCGGGGTACTTCAGTCCACAGGCCGATGCTCTATCCACTGAGCCAAAGTGGCTAGGGCATATTTTCCATTTGTTGTGTCCCTTAAGATGATTTCTAGAGATTATATTTTTAGGAGTTGGATGGTTGTATCAGTGGAGAGAGGGTCCACACTTCTCACACCATCACTCTGGAAGCCAATCTTTTTCACATATATTTTTTATTTTAATAGTATCTTTTTAGTCTTTTATTTTGATTAAGTAAATTAGAACTATATTAGTGAAATAATAGCTAGTGGGTTCATTATCTTAAGGTTGGTGAGAAAAATTAGCTTTCGATGAGAAACATTATTTAAATAAAAATGTTAATAAGTTCTACCAAAAACTTTCTGATAGCAAACATTCATATTCTTAAAGGTATAAGCCAACAGCCCCCAGTAACTGTTAAAAGAAATATTTCAACTTTTTCCTTTTAATAAATAGATGTTGACAGTATAACTTGATATCTGGTATTGTGATTCCTCCAACTTTGTTCTTCTTTCTCAAGGTTTCTGTGGCTATTTAGGGTCTTTTTTTGTTCCATATAAATTTTTGGAATGTTAGTTATAGATCTATGAAATATGCCATTGGTATTTTAATAAGGATTGCATTGAATCTATAGATTGCTTTGGGTGGTATTATTACCGGAAGTTGGGGTTGGGCTGCCTGTTGCTTGTCCAATAGAAGGCAGGGTTGAATCATATTAGGGTTTATTGAGAAGGCCAGCCAACCAAGAAGACAGGGTGCTTACAAGCATCAAATCCTACCTTCCAGCAAGGTGCAGGGGGCAGGATTTTATAGGGGAAGGGGCGCAGTGATGGCGAACCTATGACACACGTGTCAGAGGTGACACGCGAACTCATTTTTTTGGTTGATTTTCTTTGTTAAATGGCATTTAAATATGTAAAATAAATATCAAAAATATAAATCTTTGTTTTACTATGGTTTCAAATATCAAAAAAATTTCTATATGTGACACGGCACCAGAGTTAAGTTAGGGTTTTTCAAAATGCTGACACGCCGAGCTCACTGGCTAGGGTGAGGCCAGGAACGGATGTCAGCTATTGTCCTTTAGTCATCAGGCCATGGGATAATGTTGATGGGATTATGTTTTAATTCCTGGTGGGTCTGTGTGACCATGCTTATCAGTTCTGCTTGCTGGATTCACAGCTGAGTTACCTTCCTAATCACTTCCCAGAAGCTTTGAAAAGGAAACTAGAAAAAATTAACCCTCTACTCACATAAGTATATGTGTTCTAAGATTTAAAATAATATGATTACTTTTCAGATTAATTCAGGTGCTCTATCTATCAGGTTATGGGTCCCACCTATCAGCATGGACATTTTAATGATATTGATTATACCAATCCATGAGCATGGTATATTCTTCCACTTGTTTATATCTTCCTCTATCTCTCTTTTCAACATCATGTAGTTTTCTGAGTACAGGCCTTTTACCTCCTTGGTTAAGTTTATTCCTAAGTATCTCAATTTTTTTAGTGCAGTAGTAAATGGGATTTTTTTTGTTTGTTTCTCGTTCTGAGAGTTCATTATTGGTATATAAAAATGCCATAGATTTCTGGGTGTTAATTTTGCATCCTGCTATGTTGCTGCATGTATTTATTAAATCAAATAGTTTTTTGATAGAGTCTTTAGGGTTTTCTGTGTACAATATCATGTCATCTATGAGTAATGACAGTTTTACTTCCTCCTTTCCAATTTGGATGCCTTTTATGTTTTTCTTCTTGTCTGATCTGTACTCAAAGCTACTGTACTCAAAACAGCCTGGTAATGGAACAAGAACAGGCATATAGATCAATGGAACAGAACAGAGAACCCAGAAACTGACCCAAGTCATTACACTCATTAATACTTGACAAAGGAGACAAGGGCATACAATGGAGTCAAGACAGTCTCTTCAATAAATGGTGTTAGGAAAATTGGACAGGTACATAAAAAAAATGAAACTAGACCACCAACTTACACCATACACAAGAATAAACTTAAAATGAGCAAAAGACTTAAATGTAAGTCATGAAACCTAGAATAAGCCATAGGCAGCAAAATCTCAGACACCTCTTATACAATATGTTTAGGGATACATCTCCTAGGGCAAAGGAAATTAAGGAGAAAATAAACAAATGGGACTACATCAGACTAAAAAGCTTCTGCACAGCAAAAGAAACCATCAACAAAATGATAAGAAAGACCAAATATGGGAGAACATATTTGCCAATGATACATCTGATAAGGGGTTAATTTCCAAAATACATAGGGAACTTGTGTATCTTACCAAAAGGAAGACAAACAATCCAATTAAAAACGAGTAAAAGATCTAAATAGACACTTCTTCAAAGTGGACATACAAAAGGCCAAGAGACATATGAAACAATGCTCAAAGTCACTAATCATCCAAGAGATGACAATGCGGTATCACTTTACACCTGTCAGAATGATTATCATCAACAAATCAACAAAGGACAAGTGCTGGCAAGTGTGGGAACCATGGCAGGGTCTCCGGATAGTCAAGGCCAATGGGAACACCGCTGCCTTGTTGTCAATACATCAGAATGGCCAAGGCCATTCTGATTAAGCATGAGCCTAATCAGGATGCCCAAGGCCAAGATACCATGAACAGGTGCAAGGACACACGGTATACTGTGCCTTCTGTAATCCAAATGATTGATGTCACTATTGGCAGCTAGCCTTCTTTGTCTCTGGAGTAATATACAGGTTACTGACCAGGAGCCTGCAAGAGAGAGCAGCTGGGCAGAGGAGAGGCTAGAGAGAGTTCAGAGAAGCAGAAGTGGTAGGCACAGAGAACGTAGCTCCTATGTGTGCAGGAGAGAGGAGAGATCAGAAGGAGCTGAGAGCTAGTACTGCTACAATGCAAGGCAAAGAGCTCATAGAGAGCTCAGATGTAGATACCATATTAACAAGCCAGTGTGCTGGGAAGGGAGGATAGGAGAAGCTACCGAGCCAGAGAGGCTGGAGAAGCTACTCAGGTTGTAGCTCTAAAGAAGGGCTCAAGTACTATTGCTATGTGAAGCTATAGATTTAGAAGCAGCGTGCAGCTGCTCAGATAATAGCTGTAGGTACAGAAACCAATGCTGCTTTGTAGGAAAGATATATATTTACCAGCTAGTGTACGGATTCCTGTTTTATGGACTGCTGTGAAATACTGTGTTGTCTGATGACTTATGGCCACTGGCTTCTGCAATAAAGAATCATTCTTATATACTCACACCTTCTCATGGCTTCTCCATCTGCTCCGCTGCTGAGAATTGAATCGTACTCTGAGCAGCAGGGCTCCTGTGGTCTCTGACAGCAAGGATGTGGAGAAAAGGGAAACCTCGTGCACTGCTGGTGGGAGCGCAGACTGGTGCAGCCACTGTGGAAGACAGTATGGAGTTTCTTCAAAAAATTAAAAATGAAACTCCCATTTGACCCAGTGATCCCTCTTCTAGGAATATATCCTAAGAAAATAGAAACACCAATCAGGAAGGATATATGCACCCCTATGTTCACAGCAGCACAATTTACAATAGCTAAGATCTGGAAACAGCCCAAGTGCCCATCAGTAGATGAGTGGATAAAAAGGCTGTGCTGCATTTACACCATGGAATACTACACAGCTGTCAAAAAGAAACAACTCTCATGATTTGAAACAGATCACTAGACCTGGAGAGTATTATGCTAAACAAAATAAGCCAGGCAGAGAAAGATAAGTATCACATGCTCTCACTTATATGTGGAATCTAATGAAAAAAATAAACTGATGAATAAAATAGAACCAGAGACATAGAAGCATAGAATAGACTGATGAATTTCAGAGGGAAAGCTGGGGATAAGAGATGGGAGGGGAGTGATTAATGGGGGAACTTATATGTATATATGCATAACCCATGGATATAGACAATTGTGTGGTGAAGGCCTAGCAAGGGCAGGTATAGGGTGGAGGGAGTCAATGAAAAACACACACAAAAAAAGGGGATAATTGTGGTATTTTCAACAATAAAGATAAACTTTTTTAAAAAAGAGCATTTAGAAAGCTAATGTAATGAAAACAATAGATGTAGATGGAATCAATTTTATAGTTACAAGATAGTGAATAAGTATAAATTTTACGTACATCTTGTGTAAATTAATTTGTAAATACAATTAACATTCCCCTTTATTTTTCATTTTCAACAAAGGCAGCTTATAATATACTTCTTTACATTCTCAAAACACTTATTTTAACAGCCCTTTGCTTAAAATTTTCATTAGTTACTATTGAAACATATGGCCTATGAGTAAAAATTTGGAGTGTGATAATTACTTTTTATCTGGTTTTGGAGCTGGTGAATGACACAAATGAAAGTAATATATCTGAATATAGTTTTTGGAGCATTTTCATATTCAAGGATTGGTTTCATTAGATATAATTACACACTGAATTCTTTTTTGCACTGAGTTTTCTACACACCCCTGCTGCATGAGATTTCTCAAAGAGAATTCAGTAGCAACCAATAGTCATATTGCAGCCAACACCTACGCAGTGCTTTGATCAACTGGGACATAACAATGAGACTTAATAATCTGGCAGTTGTAATGTTGTTATTTAATGTGACATAACTCTGTGAGCTAATGTGGAGTTGACTGATGACTATGATCATGGAGTGAGACAAATGTGTTCAGCCGTTATTGTTTGGAGAGAACTCCCGGAGTTGTTGCCAGGTAGTATCCTGCAAAAGGCCAAGTTTATGTCTTTTTTTACATCTGTGCTCTGCTGGCCGATGTCCATCCCCTGACACTCCTGCTCTCATGAGACTCTTCCTTGTACTGAACAGAGCAAACTTAAGCGAGCTGGATTTTTGAGTTTACAGGAAACTTTTGGGTCACTGCAGATAGAATGGGATCAGACTAAAGGCTACAAGTTAATAGCTCAGTTGTGTCACTCTCTCTGATGAGCAGAGTCTCTAATGAAGTAGCATTGGGGTTTTAAAACAATCTGGCAACTCCATTTCATTCTTGACAGTTCAGTCTGTGCAGTTTTCATACATAATACAACAATTGGCTCTGTACATAAAGGAGGTGGAGAGACATTAAGCGATGGCCACTCATTTTCAGTCTTCATTCCTTTGCAGTTTCATGTCTAACCAGCATATTCAGAGTTGAACCCGGCTACCCGCCCTGCATTTATTAGCATCATTTGCCTAGATAGAAACAGGTGTTGAAGTCTTTTGCTTTTGCTGAGAAAAGTGCCATCACTCTTTGCCTCTTGGTGACCTCAACCCACATTCATGGGGCTGCTGCCTTTGTGGGTTCCATGTCATTTTCCACTGCTTATCTCTCTGATGTTGAGAAGGCTGTAGCTTTCCACACATTTCCTTAAAGTCATAAACGGTTAGGCTAGTATATTCAGTCAAACAAATATCTGCAATTAAATAGAAGAGGTCTGGTGTGGCCAAGCCATTGGCTCTTACGTTTAGCCAGCCCACATACGTTAACAGTCCTGCCTCAGAGTGCACACTTTTCCCACCTGGGGCACTTTCCCAAAGAGGAGATATGGGGAAGACAATTCTTTATTTCTCCTCTTTGCTCAGGATCATCAGTCTCTGCATCTGTCATATAAAGTCTTGATTGCCATGTCTGCCAGGAGGCATAACAGGTGTTTATGCAAATTGAATGACTGAAACTCTATCGGTCTCTCTTGGAGACCAGGCGCTCTACCTCAGATCTTTGTCAAGTTATAATACAAGGGAGAATGTTCTATATATCATCATAAAGGTTATTACTGTTTTGGAAGATCAGAGGTTACTTTTAACTGGGAGAACAAGAGAAAGTTTTATAGAGCAACAGTTAATTTGTACCTTGAGTGATCAGTAGGATTTTGACATTATGAGTTGCAGCAAAAATAATTTTAGAGAGAGGGAACAATAGTAGCCAAAATGAGGGATGGAGTAAGTGTGGGATTGGAGAGTAAAAGTAACCTGTTTTGTTTAGCTCAAGTAGGTTGAGTTAAGAATGCTGAAAAATTAGAATTTACTAGTAATTATGAGGAGTAATTATTTCTTCTTGAACTTCAAATTCCTTACAGATTCCTTCCTTCCTATATTGTTTGGGCTATTGTGGAAGACTGAAAAATGTCCTGGAGCTTGGGTCTGTCAGTCCTTGTCTGATGTCTGGATTGTCACTTTCAGATGCCCCAATTTTCCTGAGTTATTTAGGGGGAAATGTATCTTACATCACCTATTGACACCCAATATTTTATTTATCCACACCTCCAACTATTAACTCTTAAATTTTTTTTCTTTGCCTCTGAGCAAGGGCAAACTTTAAGTGTGATTTATAAATCAAATTATATGTTTGAGATGATATTTTCATTGACACTTTAAAAAAGCAGTTCACTGTATGTTTCCATCAGAGTAGGTGGCAATTATGAAAATAATCTTCAACTACTCACCATCACATTAATAAAACTGGCTACTCGGGATTACACCGGTAGGAGAGCAGCACTTGTTATACTAATATTATTAATTTCTTAAAGATGAGTAGCAGCAAGGTACAGCCATGCTGGCATCAATGCCAAGTAAACAGGAAATTCTTGGTTTTAGGAGCAGGTGGAACAAAGCAAGATTTTGCTTTTGGTATTGTCTTTGTACTCCCAGCACTGCAGGCTGGTTGGCACACAGGTAAAAGTATGCATTGATTTAATAAGTTTTGAGGACAGATGTGCTTTTAAAATATAAAAATAAAGCCATTGTTACAAAAACTCTTATATATTTAATTTAAAATGTTCAACTCTCTAAATGTGAAAATTGAAAAGATACTGAATTTGGTAACTATGTTTTAGGCCAGTGTTATGGTTTTGAAACGTGGGGTTCGGAAAGTGGATCTCTCCCTCGCAGGTTCTTGCCTCATGAAGTTTGAAGAATAAACTTCATGGACAAAAAGGACTTCTTAGTAAAACGGTGGAAATTTATTGGAAGCAAAGACAAACTCCCAGGTGGGGAGGTGTTTCCAAGGGGGTAACCAACTAAGCCCCTTTTTCTAAGGATATAAAGGCTATAGTTCTTTGACTCTTCATGCTCCCTTCTAATTGGCTTCCTTCCCCATGATATGACCCTGTGTTTTTCTAATTGGTCACTCTTTTGCAGAATATCAGCTTCAAAGTCCAAAACCCACGTGGTGCCCTCCTCTTTCTCTTTCTCTTATCTTGCAACATTCTATCTCCTGTGAAAATATGGTTCCCTCTTTCCAGCATCTGTGGACACTTCTCTATCCTCTGTGAAAGTATGTTTCCTTTTCCCAATACTCTGTGGCTTTTCTTTATTCTCTGTGAAGGTATGCCTTCTGGTGGCCCCAAGCCCTCACCTATGCCTTCCTCCCCATGGACCCTCTTTATTCCTAAGACTACGTAAACCTGCCTGTTTTATCTCTAAAATTCCTTTCAATTTCATTCCATATTTCATGAAAGAACCATGGGCCATAGACGTTTGCTTATTTTTTCAGATCTATCATAGTTAATGACCTTTAGCAAGTAACCAGGAGAGTCTTCACATTCCCCTCAGCTTGGCTAAACTTTAGACAGACTTCTTTTTAAAAAAAAATATATATTTTATTGATTTTTTACAGAGAGGAAGTGAGAGAGATAGAGAGCTAGAAACATCGATGAGAGAGAAACATCAATCAGCTGCCTCCTACACACCTCCTACTGCGGATGTTCCCACAACCAAGGTACATGCCCTTGACTGGAATCGAACCCGGGACCTTTCAGTCCTCAGGCCAACGCTCTATCCACTGAGCCAAACCGGTTAGGGCTAGACAGACTTCTTTGTGACTCTGGGCCCAGTTATCTCTTTTCTTAGAACATTCACATTGAAAAACTTGTAATTGTAATTTTTTTCTCTGCTCCTTTGAGATGTAACTTAAAAAAAAGGCTTGTTTCCAGTTTTACAAGCCAGGACAGGTTGATATAATCAAATCATCCAAAAGGTAGTGTTCCATGGTCCTATAGCTTGGTTTCAAGCCATGTTGACAACTTTATTTTCTAAGTATCTCATAGATTTTCTGAATATAGACTTCTCCACCTATTTCTTTGCTACACTTATGTACTGTACTTACTTCTTCCCTCCACTTGAACTTCCTTTTTCCTATGTTTACCTATCAAAATTCTAACCATACTTAGGGCCCAGATACATGCCAAAGTCATCTTTCCAAACATCCACAGAGGGAGTGATTTTTCTGTCCATTGTATCTTTTAGTATGCTCATTGTATTTATCATAATACTAGTGACCCAATGCATGGATTCATGCACATTGAAAAGGAAATTCATTAGAAGGTGGCTGGTGGGGTGGGACTGGGTGAGATGGGCCAGACACTCTCTGGAGCCAACATCCCTCGGTTTGGCCACACCTGGGGCAGCGCTGTTCTAAGGGCTTCTGCCAAGTGAGTGGGGTCCCTCCGACAGGTGGGGTCCCTCAGCCTGGCCTGTGGGGATTGGGCTGAAACTAGCTCTCTGACATCCCCCGAGGGGTCCCAGAGTGCGAGAGGGCACTCTGAAAAGTTGTTGTCATACAGGGTGTGGAACGCAAATGCAAGTGTGCCGTAAACCAGATTTGGGGCCAACAGTGCCCCAGCAACAACATAACCTATGGCCAAACGTGGAATCGTGCAGCCCCATGAAGAATTGGGCTCCCTACTCTCTGGTTTTGGGGTGCATCACCCCAGAACTGCTGCTGCCAAGTCACTGCATCTTGGCAGCTCCTGCGTTGAGTGTCTGCCCTCTGGTGGTCAGTGCATGTCATAGTGACTGGTTGGACAGTCGGACACTTAGCATATTAATCTTTTATATATATAGGTAATTGTGCTTACCATAATCTAATTTGTATTGCGGTTATATTGGTACATGTCATATGCTATTTACTAACTTACAAAACTTTTAAAGGTGATCTTCTGCCTAATAACTATATCTTTGTATTATCCCAATTACCTAATATTAATTTTACACATAATAAAAACATTTAAAAAATATGTGTTAGATAAATGAACTAAAACACATCAATGATTGCAAAGTGGTGCCCTCGGTCCCTCTAATGTCCCAGGCAAAGTTGCATGTCAGTAGTGCCTTAAACTGCATGCCCCAGAGGCCTCTCTTCAATTTTATGTGTGAGTTCTCAGGGAGATCAGAACTGCTGATTTTTGTTTTTGCTAACCAGAGTTGTAGACACAATCAATGGAATCACATTTAAAGTTCAGGGAAACATGAATAAAGTTAGAGCACAGCAGAAAGTGTCTTGGTTGAAAATAACTCTGGAACCACACCTTATGTTATTCTAAATCAAACTCTTGTCTGACTCAAACAGGAAATTAGAGTTATAATTTGTGTGAGGAAGCAAATCTGAAATCTCCAACTTCTTCAGCACATGAACATTAAAGAAAATGAGGATGTTTATTTTAATTGGTTGGACTCCAGAGCTAAAGGCCCTCACCTATGCCTTCCTCCCCATGGACCCTCTTTATTACTAAGACTACGTAAACCTGCCTATTTTATCTCTAAAATTCATTTCAGTTTCATTCTATATTTCATGAAAGAACCATGGGCCGTAGACGTTTGCTAAAGGAGGCAGAGAAAAGAATCAGTGTACTAGAGCTCTCCGCTACAGCTCTGGAGGCCTGGCACTCTAGGTGGGGCAGACTCGCAGTTGCCTACACTGTCTGTCCTCCCTTTTTCCTTAGTTAGCGAAGCCCACTCTTATTCAGTATGACTATGTACCTTATTAAATACTCATTACATCAATCTCTGTTGCTATAAAATGCAGTTCTGGACAATGAAAAATAAACAATGTCTACTGGATGAGATTTCCAAGAAAGCTATCAGATAGGTGGCACATGCCTTTAGCTCTTTCTCTTTCTTCCTGTCTGGAACTTAGTATAATATTCTAATCCTTAGAAGGGTGACACCCTTTTGGAAGCATGAAGAGGAAAGATACATGCTAACAATGGTAGAGCAGGAAGACAGAAGGATCCTGGGTCCTTAGTGGCATTGTGGTATAGTTGTATTAGTGCTAAACTGTCTTCTTTGGATTTTCTTTGTGTGTGTGTGTGTGTGTGTGTGTGTGTGTGTGTGTGTGAAAAAATAAACCCAATTTGTTAGTGCTAGTGTACTTGGTCTGTGTGGATGATCCATCCATTTAGGCAGATCTGGCCCCTAAATGTCTTCTGCCATTTCCCATATTCTCATTTCTCTTGTCAATGTGTTGAATGCAGAGGAGTCAACTGTTGACTTTAAGGAAAAAGCAAAGGAAACTGGAAACATAAGACAGAAGAAGCAAGAATCCCTGAGTCACACAGAAAAGCTCATCTTCTAAATATCTGATCATGAGCTAACCATGTATTAAACCACTGATAGATATTTTTGGGTTGTTTGTTAAGATAACTGCCATTAATAACTCCAACTAAAACACCACCCACCAGGAAGAGATCTGAGATACTTCCTATATAAATTAAAATGTTTTTGTCTACAAAAAACAGAACAATCCAAATCTAATCTACTTAAACAGAATATTTAGTATCAAACAAACCAAATATAGGGCAGTGTCAGATCTGGCTAATTTAATTTAATATAATTTAATAAATTATATCTTTAGACTATGTTCTTTCTGATCCATCAACTTCACCATGTTGGATTTGTCCTCAGGCATGCTCCCCTCCTTATTGTGAGAGGGCTATAGCAGTTCTAAAGGTCATAGCCAGATATGGCCACATCTAGAAGATATAATCTCTCCTCATGTGTGTCTTCTTAAGAGAGAAGAAGCCTTTTTCAGAAGGCTGACAGCAGACTTCACGTTTCATTAAACAAATACTCATATGCCCACGTCTAAACCAACCACCTGCAAGGGGAATGGGTCCTCTGAAAATCCTCATTTCTCTAATTGCTCATGACACCATAGTTAACATCATTTTCTTCTTCCATGTTCTCTTACACTCAGGCACACCTTATCTGGGTTCTTTTGTTGGTGGAGTAATCTGACTCTTTCTTCCTGAAGCTGAGGAGTTTTTAGTAACCCTGCCTTGGTTAGGTTGCTGTAATCTTCCACTGACTTGTACTACTGGCCATGGAAGTATGACAAAGTACCTTGGTACCCTTCTGGGTTCTGGCATAGTCTTCTCTGTTCTTATTGTGTAGCAGCAGTACAATTTCCCTTTGATAGACTTGGATACAGCATCACAGCTAGTACAGTAACTCCCCCTTTGCCTGCTGAACCAACTGCAAAAGGAGCCCAGAATGACCAGGTGACAGCTTTAACTTATAATTTAATGGGGGCAATTGTGAAACCTTCCTCTCTTGGGAACTAAGATCTACCAACCATTAGAACCCAAGGCCTCAAGGCTGTGATGATGGAATATCATGTGTAATGGTTAAAAGGGCTATCTCTACTTCCATCTTTTAATTTCAGGCCTAAGTGTATTGGCAATGGGAGAAATATCAACTTATTTTAGTCTCCAGTTCAAAACATACTCTACATCTCGGACAATAGCACACCAATCTCAGTGAGTCCTTTTTAAAAATATTTTTTATTGAATTCAGGGAGAAAGAAAGAGGGATAGAGAGATAGAAACATCAATGATGAAAGACAGTCATTGATTGGCTGCCTCCTGCACATCCCTTACTGGGGATCGATCCAGCAAGCCAGGAATGTGCCCTTGACCAGAATCGAACCTGGGACCCTTCAGTCCACAGGCCGACACTCTGTCCACTGAACCAAACTGGCTAGGGCTGAGTGAGTCTTTAGTAAACCATTCTCTTAGTCCTGTGGTTGGCAAACTGCGGCTCGCAGAGGTTGCACTCTAGGTGGGGTACACTCGCAGATGCCTACACTGTCTGTCCTCCCTTTTTCCTTAGTGAGAGAAGCCCACTCTTATTCAGTATGGCTGTGTACCTTATTAAATACTCATTACATCAAAAAATTCTTGTACCCCAATTTTTAAAACTTAAACTATATAGGTAGCTAAATTGTTATTAACTTAATTAGGGTACTCCTAAGGCTTAGGAAGAGCCACAGTCAAGGGGCCAAAGAGCCGCATGTGGCTCTCGAGCCGCAGTTTGCCGACCATGGTCCTAGTCTATTAGATCAGCTACTTCTTGGTCATGGGCTACACAAAATGAGGGAATAATATGGGTACAAGCCCATTGCTGAAACCCTCTTCCTTTTTTATTCTGAAATGGCAAGGGAGGCCCAAGAGGTTTTGGTCGTTCAAGAGTTTTCAGTTTTATCGGAGACACATAAATATCCCCATCCCAAATCTCACAGCCCCACTGTATGAATAGTGTGCTAACCTTAACGTAAGAGACTTGAGTGTTCTTGTGTTGGACAATCTCAGTAGGTCAATGACAGGAACTGGAGCTGTGGAGGAGATACAGGTTCTGCTGGGGCCCACACTGAAGCAGGAGATGAGAAGAAATACCTTGATTTCTCCCCATCATTTAGTATGTTAAACTGAGTTCGCCCGGGGCAAGAATTTGTGTACAAGAAATTATTGCAGAAGTGCTCCTAGGGAAACTCCTAGTGCAGTGGGAAAAGTAGGATAAGAGAGGGGTGAAAGCAAGACTATGTTTCTCAGAGGGTGGCTGGATCATGCAGCTTACCCATCTGGAGGGTAAGCTGCGCCTCAATTCTCTGACCCTGAAGCAAAAGAGCGGGTGTTTTTATTCCCATGCACCTCAGTCATTGCTTAAAGGTAACACCTTCCCCCCAAATAAATACCCAGGCATTTTCACCCTTTTCTTAGGAAAAGTGGTTCCAGGAGCCTAAAAATGCAATCACATGCAAGTTGGTGGAAGTCGGGTAAGGTTTACACAGAAACCACAAAAAAGGGGATTCCAGGTGATCGGACTGCAGTACTGACATTGTTGGCTACACCACACCTCAGCGCTGTGCTGGTGCCCTTCATTGTCTGAAACTACTGGATGCCGGAGGACAAGGAGGAATAGTTTCCCTTGAGCTAGTAAAACAGAGCCAAGAATGATGAGAAATGATTTGATAACAAACAGGTAACTGACTCTATAATATAAAAATTCCCCTGATGAAATATTTTTTTTCTAGAGACAGTTTAATAAGTATATAATATACCAATATTCAGATGTACATGTTCCTTTAAGTAGCCTTCTTTTTGTTAGAAATGTACTCTTTTCTATTATAAATATTATTATGGAGCAACCCTGTAACTAGAGTTTAGTTTATCTCCTTAATTTTTTTGTTAGGGCAAATAGTGTTGGTACTTTAAGAGGGCTTTTGTAAAGATGAGGATAGGTATAACATTACTCAAATACTCTAAAAATGGTTGTAGTATAGCCATTATGGGAAACAGTATGGAGTTTCCTAAAAATTAAATATGAACTGCTATTTTACCCAGTGATTCCATGTCTAGGAATATAGCCTAAGAAACCCGAAACGCCAGTCAGAAAGAATGGATGCACCCCTATGTTCATAGCAGCACAATTTACAATAACTAAGATCTGGAGAAAGTCCAAGTGCTCATCCGTAGATGAGTGGATAAAAAGGCTGTGGTGCATTTACACCATGGAATACTATGCAGCAGTAAAACAGAAGGACCTCTTAACCTTTGAGTCAGTAATGAGGAACCTGGAGAGTATTTTGCTAGGTGAAATAAGCCAGTCAGAGAAAGACAAGTATCACATGATTTCACTCATATGTGGAATCTAATGAACAAAATAAACTGTTGAAAAAAATAGATCCAGAGACAGAAGCATGGAACAGACTGTTGAATCTCAGAGGGAAGGTGGGGGTGAGAGAGTAGGTGGGAAACAAATAACTTGTATGCATATATGCATAATCCATGGACATAGACAGTGGGGTGGTAGAGGCCTAGACAGGCTATAAGGGGTCAATGGGAGTAAAAGGGGGACATAAAAAATAGGTGTAAAATTCCTGGTATGAATGTATACCAGTAGGCAGCATTTTACATATGGGCTAGACCCCAAAATCAGTGGTTTATAATTAAGTGTTTGAAAAGAAGTACATATTTTTGTACTGCAATAACTTTAGAATTAGTATTTAGGTCCCAGTATATCTCATGAGTTTTCATTTAGCTCATGAGACATATTGGGAACTTAAATATCAATTATAACATTACTTCATAATATATGAAATATATATAAATACAAATATAGCTGAATTGATAAGTTATAGTATGACTAGTACAGTCCTATCCTCTCTTTTTTTCTCTTTCTTTCTCTCTCATTTAAATCCATGTCTTTGTGAAAGACCATTGCCAAGCTATGGAAGCAAAACAACCCTTCCAGTCATTTAGACTTGAGTAGAAGTTTAGGTTTATTATTAATTAAAACAATTTGCAATTAAGTCTCTGTAATTGTGAGATTAAAGACTTTTCAGTCACCATGTATAGAAGGATTTATTATTTTAAAGAGAAGGTAACTTTTAGTCCTGAATCTATTCCTTATTTGTCTTGCATACTTTATTTTTGCTGTTAGCTAAGGCCAATGCTTTATATTTACCAGGACAAGATAGTTGCTTCCATTTGAAAGGATTTGCTAAAAAACACAGGCATTCAGACACTGCTATTTAGATTCAACATGAAAGATTTTGTAAACATAGGTCCATTCTTATTCTTTGGTTTGTCTGCTAGTATATAATTTTCTGTCTTGCTTTTAGATGCTATTTAGTTTGTTGAAATATAACTACTTTATAATTAGCCTACTTGGATATAATCAAGTAATCACTACTGGCTTATCATGAAGTGTGGCTTCAGATATTTGTAGCACTAATTTTTTTTTCTTACAAAATAAATAGTTTATTAATGCATTAAAGCACTTTTAAAATAAATGTATTTTAGAATAGATTTAGATTTACAGAAAAATTGTGATGTTAGTACAGAGAGTTACCATCTAGCCTACTCCCTATTTGCCTATTTACTGACATCTCATAGTATAGTTTGTTTGTCATATATAATCTACACTAATAATAGACAAATATGTAAATTGACCATACCTCTGTGACGCCCCCACAGCCAATTAGGAGGGAATATGCAAATTAGTGGGACATATATGGCAGCTGCCACAGAGCCAGCCAGAGCGGGTGGGAGGCTTGGGTCATCCCGGTGATGGAGGAAGCCAAGATTCCCGCCTGCCTGAGCTGGCTGTCAAAGGAGGGGCCTGTGGGTGGTGGCCACGGAGCTGGCCTGAGTGTGCAGGAGGTTTGGGTCGCCGGGGCAGGCCACAGAGGGAGGGGACTGCAAACAGCCCTCAGTCCCTCATCCAGGCTGGCCACGCCATGATCGGGGTGAGGGTCCCCACTGTGGGGCATGGCCAGCCTGCAAACAGCCATCAGCCCCTCACCCAGGTTGGCCACACCCCCCAGCAGGGACCCTCACCCCATGGGGGCATGGCTGGCCTGCAAACTGCCCCAGCCCCTCGCCCAGGCCGGCACTATCCCCAGTGGGGACCCCCACCCCAATGGGGGTGTGGTTGGCCTGCAAACCACCACAGTCCCCTTGCCCAGGCTGCCCTAACCCCCAAGGGAACCCCCACCCTGATCTGGCACACCCTTCAGGGCAAACCAGCTGGCCCCCACCTGTGCACCAGGCCTCTATCTATACTAATAAAAGGGTAATATGCTAATTAGACTGGGACACCTTCCAGGAGACCTTCCAGACATTCTTCTGGACAAAGCCATGGTGGTGGGGCCGAGGTAGAGGCGGTTAGGGGCCAAGAGGGGAGGGCAGTTGTGGGTGATCAGGCTGATGGGGGGACATTGGGGGTGATCAGCCTGGTGGGGGGGCAGTTAGGGGTGAGCAGGACAGCAGGGGGTCCAGTTGGGGACAAGCAGGGTCAGTGGGGGTCAGTTGAAGGCAATCAGGCCGACAGAGCGTGGCAGTTGAGGGTGAGCAGGCTGGCAGAGGGGCAGTTGGGGGTGATCAGGCTGGCAGGGAGGGCAGGTGGGGGTGAGCAGGCCAGCAGGGGAAGCAGTTGGGGGCGAGCAAACCAGCAGGGGGGCAGTTGGGGGTGATCAGGCTGGCAGGGGGGCAGTTGGGGGTAAGCAGGCTGGCAGGCAAAGTGGTTAGGGACAATAAGGCAGGCAGGCAGGTGAGCAGTTAGGAGCCAGCAATCCTGGATTGTGAGAGGGATTCAATGGAAATGAAATGTGAGAGTCTTGGACCCCTGAGGGGTTCCAGATTGGAGAGGGTGCAGGCAGGGCTGAGGGACAGCCCCCCCATGCATGAATTTCATGCACCAGGCCACTAGTGAACTAATATTGATACATTATTATGAATTAATTTAGTCTATAACTTATTCATGTATATTGGTATTCACATAATGTTATTTTTTCTGTTCCAGGATCCCATATGGGGTACTGTATTACATTTAGTCCTTGTGATGCTTCATTGAATTCATTTTGGCTATGACAGTTTCTCAGACCCCCCTCCCCCCCATTTTTGTCTTTCAGGAGCATAGTTTAATTTCCCCATTCATATGCAAATCAGAGCACCTTTAATGATCATTCTTTGAATACTATATGATAAGAGTTTTTATCCACTAGACTATATAACTATTTTGCTTTCAATTTTAATATACAGGGTAAGAAAAATGGGAAATTTAAGAAAAATTATCTTTTTTTATGAGAACACAAGTTTTATTCTCTCAGCAAATTCTAATTATACAGTACAATATTGTCAACCATAGTCACCATGGTATACATTAGACCTCAGACCTTATTCATCTTATAACTGAAAGTTTGTACCCTTTTACCAGCCTCTAGAATTTTCTTGTTTTTGATGATTCACAGTTCTGAGGAGTTCTGGTCAGGTATTTTATAGCTGTCCCTCAGTTGAGATTTATCTGATGTTTTCTTCATGAGTAGACTGGGGTTGTGGGATTTGGGGAGGAGGACCACAAAGATAAATGTATCATTCTCACTGTATCATGGCAAAAGAACATGACTTATTTCTGACATTGTAAACCTTGATCACTTGGCTAAGGTAGTATTTGTCAGGTTTCTCTGCTTTAATCCTCCCTTTCCCTTTCCCCCTTGTCTGCTTCCCACCCACACTATAGTCTTTGGTAAGAAGTCACTCTGTACATCCCATACTTCAGAAGTGAGGAGTTATGCCCCACTCCCTTGAGGACAGAATATCTATATAAATAATTTGGGCTTTAACTGGTTTTTATTTCAAATAAAAATGAAGATTAAAAATATATGTATTTTTAAAAATGATAGGTTTGGCTTGGTAAATAAAGGTTCAAAATGAGAAAAAGAATAATTTACCACCATTTTTAAAAGTTGAATTGAAACTTTTTGTCATTGCACCAAACCTTAGGTCACTTTCAAAGATACATGTTAAGAGAGAGAAGTTGGCGCAGATTAAGTGGAAGCTACATTGACATTCTCCCAGGACCAAACTGAAATTACAATTAAAATATAAAAAAAAAATCATCCTGAATAACCAACTGAAGACTAGCTGGAGAGAACCTTTATAACCAGGTGTGTAAAAAGGAGACCACATCAAGACTGGGAGGATGGGCAGAGACAGAAGAGGGCTGGCCAGGCTCCCTTAGGCAGCAGCTGAAGTTCTGGAGGGATATCTCAGCTGCGGGGGGTTCCCTCTGAGAAGTCTGGGATCTGAACCCCAAACTGGGCTCCACAGCCCACAGCACAAGAACTGGGAAATGTGCCTACATAACATCTGGCTGTGAAAAGTACTGGGGGTTCTGTCCAGCAGGGAGAGACAGTTAGATACACTGACATCGCCTTAAGGGACAACATACTAAATTTCATTTGTAGCCACTTACCTTAGGCTCTGGCAGTGGGAGGGCAGTGTGGACTAGAGCTACATGAGTAGAGTCTGGGGTAATAGCAGAGAGGACAACCTTCAGTATCCCTATGCTGAGTCATTCCCCCATCTTCCAGAAACCATCTTTCTCAAACAGAGCTTTGCCATCAAGGCAGCTTTTGCCTGGGGGAGAAGAAATTGCCCCACCCTTTGAAAACTCAGTTGCCTCACCCTGTGGAGTTCACTCTCAGCTGAACTCTACATTCTGAGGCTCATTGAGTGACTGAGACTAACAATCAGCCTGCAGACAGAGGCAGATCTCTGGGTGCTTCAAGTCTTTGCCTGGTCTGCCTCCGGGCCCTGGGACAGGAAAAGCATACCATGATGCACAGTCCAGTCCTTTCCACATGCCTCCAGCCCCAACAGATGGAGCCACAAGCTGTGGATCTCTGATAGCTCTAAACAGGGTACCCACCACCAGTCACAGAGTCTGACTTGGGCCTGCACCAGAGACCCTCTGAGGAGGCTCAATAAAGTCAGTGGCTAGCTTCAGACAACAACAGAGAAGATCCAGTAAGCTCCACAAGAAGCATATCCACAAGGAGATTTTGTCAGACTCCAAACCCTGCTGAGAAGAATTCCATTTCATGTGAGAAGCAACTGCACAAAAGAGTGCACACTGTGTTGGGGACTGAGCCGCACGGTTAGCCAGCCTGAGGATTGAGCCCATGCATGAATGAGCCCATAGCAATCAAGACTCAATTACAACAGGATGGCCCACACAACTTGCACAAGGGAGACTCTGGCACTGGGTATCACAGGTCAGCCAATACATAAGACCACCCTACCAAGACTGGGAGTAATAGCAGATCTACCTAATACATAGAAATAAACCCAAACAGGCAGCCAAAACAGGGAGACAAAGAAACAAGCCCCAAATGAAAGAATAAGAACATTCTCCAGAAGAAGAACTAAATGAAATGTAGATAAATAAATGATCACATATTCAGTTTAAAAAAGCGGTTCTCAACCTGTGGGTCGTGACCCCTTTGGGGGTTGAACAACCCTTTAACAGGGGTTGCCTAAGACCATCGGAAAACACATATATAATTACATATTGTTTTTGTGATGAATCACTATGCTTTAATTATGTTCAATTTGTAACAATGAAATTGAGGGTCACCACAACATGAGGAACTGTATTAAAGGGTCATGGCATTCGGAAGGTTGAGAACCACTGCACTAGACCATATGGATTTAACTGACATTTACAGAACATTTCACCCTAAAGCTGCAGCATATGCATTCTTCTCCAGTGCTCATGGCACATTCTCAAGGATAGACCACAAATTAGGATACAAAACAAATCTCTATAAGTTTAAGAAGACTGAAATCATATCAAGTATCTTCTTGGATCACAATGGCATGAAACTAGAAATCAACTACAATAAAAACATCTCAAAATATTCAAACACATGAAGACTAAATAGCATGTTTTTAAACAATGAATGGGTTACCAATGAAATAAAGGAAGAAATAAAAAAAAATCCTGGAAACAAATGAAAATGAACACACACCAACCCCAAAACTATGAAACATAGGGAAAGCCATCTTGAGAGGGAAGTTCATAGCACTACAGGTCTAACTCAAGACAAAATAAAAATTTCTAACAAACTATCTAAGCCTAGAACTTAAACAATTAGTAAGAAAACAATAAGAAAAGCCCAGAATAAGAGGAAGGAAGGAAATAATAAAGATCAGAGCAGAAATAAATGAAATAGAGACTAAAAAAAATACAAAAGATCAATAAAACCAAGAGTTGGTTCTTTGAAAAGATAAACAAGATTTATGAACTTTCAGTCACACTCATAGATAGAATCAGAAACAAAAGAGGTGAAGTAATAGCTGACATAACAGAAATACAAAGAATTATAAGAAAGTAGTATAAAAAACTATATGCCAGCAGGTTGGACAAACTGGATGAAATGGAAAAATTTTTAGAAAATACAGTCTTCCAAAACTGAAGAATAATAAAACCTGAATAGGCCAGTAATTACTGATGAAATTGAAGAAGTAATAATAATAAAAAAAACTCCCAGCAAAGCAAAGGCCTGTCTGGATGGCTTCATGGGGAAGTTTTACATTCAAAGAAGAACTAACACCTATCCTCCTCAAACAATTCCAAAAATTCTAAGAGAAAGGAACACTTCCAAGCTGTTTTTACAAGGCAAGCATTAGATAAAGACACTATAAAGAAAGAAAATTACAGACCAATATTCCTGATGAACATAGATGCTAAAATCCTCAACAAAATATGAGCAAATCAGATCCAACAATACATTGAAGAGATCATACACCATGAACAACTGGGGTTTATTTCAAGGTTGCAAGGCTGGTACAGTATTTGTAAACCAATAAATGTGATACATCACATAAACAAATTAAAAGACAAAAATCATATGATCATATCAATGGGTGCAGAAAAAGCATATGACAAAATCCAACACCTAATTTTGAAAAAAAAAGTCTCAGCAAAGTGGGAATAGAAGGATCAGATCTCATCATAATATATGGCAAACATACAGCCAGCATCATACTCAACGGGCAAACAAACAAACAAACCAACAAAACACAACTAAAGCCATTTCTCCTAAGAACAAGATAGGGATGTCTGCTCACACCCCTTTTAAAAAATATATGTTTTTATTGATTTCAGAGAGGAAGGAAGAGGGAGTTAGAAACATCAATGATGAGAGAGAATCATAGATCAGCTGCCTCCTGCATGCCCACTCCTGGTCACCAATCATTAGAAAGATGTAAATTAAAACAACAATGAGGTGTCACCTCACACCTGTCAGAATGGCTATCATCAATAAATCAACAAACAACTGCTGGCAGACATGTGGAAAAAAAGGGAACCCTAGTCCTCTGCTGGTGGGAATGCAGACTGGTGCAACCATTATGGCAAACAGTGTGGAGTTTTCTCAAAAAATTTAAAATGGACAGGTACATGCAAAAAATTACACCAAATTACATCAAATTACATCAAAATAAAGGAAGAAATAAAAAGACATTTGACCTAGCGATCTAGGACATCTAGGTCTATAGCCTAAGAAACCCAAAACACCAATCAGAAAGGATGTATGTACCTCTATGTTCATAGCAGCACAATTTACATTAGCTAGGATCTGGAAAAAGCCCAAGTGCCTATTAGTAGATGAGTGGATAAAAAAGCTGTGATACATTTAGATTATGGAATACTATACAGCAGTAAAAAAAGAAGGATCTCTTATCCTTTGAGACAGCATGGAGGGACCTGAAGAGTATTATGCTAAGTGAAATAAGCCAGTCAGAGAAAGACAAGTATCATATGATCTCACTTATATGTGGAATCAAATAAACTGATAAAATATATCCAGAGACATGGAAGTTTGGAACAGACTGACAAATCTCAGAGGGAAGGTAGGGGTGATGATGGGGGAGAAGAGATTAACCAAAGAACTTGCATGCATATATGGATAACCCATGGTGAAGGCCTGGGAGTGGGGTTGGTGTGGGGTTCAGAGGGTCAATGAGGAGAAAAGGGGGTATTTGTAATACTCTCAACAATAAAAATAAATTTAAAAAACAAAATGACACGTCTTAATATATGCATGGCATTGGTTTGACAAGGAAAAGTTTCAACAATAGACTTATGTATATTGTAAAAGCTGATCAATATTTTTTCCATGTTAATCTGGTGGATATTTAATAATATGATGAATGATTTACAAATAGAAATCATGCACAAATTTCAATTAGATTGAGTGAGAAGAAAACCGTCATGAAAAAAAAGATTCTTCTCCTTTACCTTTTCTGATTGTGCTGTATACTTTTATTACTTCCACTTGGAAGAGATTAACTTTTCACTTTTGATATATTCTGAGTTTCGTATAGAACAGAACTCTCAGGTAGAAAAGTGATTTTACACTTCAACTTGCAGAACTTTCGATATCCATCATAATTCCTGTCATATCCTGTGGATATTACTTTGACCATTGCAGCTGGAAATCCTGATATAATCAGTTCAGTGTTCGGGGAGTTCTTATATCAAAACCATTAGGAAGATTCTAAATGAGCCCCTCTAGTTGCTCTTGCTGGGTTATGCTCACAGGTGAGTTTCCATCAGTAATTAGATCTTTCATTCTTTGCATTTGGGCAAGCAGCACTTTTCATATAGGTTATTGCAAGATTTGGAGCTTATTGGTGAAATAAAAGGAAGTAGAAAATGCATTTAAAAATACTAAATATTGGTGTGTTTTTTTTAATTTGTTGCAGATGTCATTTAACTTTGCATATGTAAATTTAAGCAGGTGACTATCAATTTATTTTTCTGATAAAGCAAAAATTTATAAATTCTTTATTATCTGCCTTATATACTTGCCTTATTCCAAATGAAGAGGTTTTAATATATGTATTTATCCTGTTTGCGTATATGCTGTTCCTATTTTTATATCTAACACTACCTATCTAGTGTATAAAATGGTGATATATAGAATTAAAGGAAGTAGGAGTGATTATTGCCAACAGAGAGGGTGGAATGGGAGTAAAGTTGTGACATTGGTACAACCCTTTTTAACAATTTAGGGGTTCTGATCCTGATATTGAGCAGGCATTACAGTATATGCTTTGTATTTAGGCCTAACAATACACAAGGCCATCTAATATATATATATATATATATTATACTAGAGGAGGCCTGGTGCATGAATTTGTGCATGGGTGGGGTCCCTCAGCTTGGCCAGCAATCAGGGCTGATTTGGGCCATCTTGCCCAGTCCCAATCAGGGCTGATAGGGGCCGGCTGACCCGGGGGAGGGACCACCGGTGGTTGGCTGGCCTGCACGATCGGGCTGATTGGGGCCAGCAGGTCGGGAGGAGGGACCACGGGAGGCCATGGGAGGTTGGCTGTGGAAGCACACTGACCACCAGAGGGCAGCTCCTGCATTGAGCACATGCCCCCTGGTGGTCAGTGCGCATCATAGCCACCAGTCGACTGGTCGTTCTGTCAACTGATCAGAATGGTCGCTTAGGCTTTTATTATATATAAAAGTCCCTCTCTTGATTGGGACTGATGGGGCATGAGCGTGGCAAACGTAGTGGGGCTGGGATGAGCAGGAGCAGCAGGCAGGAGCAGTTGGACTGCAG